>NC_059093.1:9058528-10308528 GCF_020497125.1 Mauremys mutica
GTGACCAGATGTCCCGATATTATAGGGACAATCCCGATTTTGGGGTCTTTTTCTTATATAGGCTCCTATTACCCCCCACCCCCGTCCTGGTTTTTCACATTTGCTGTCTGGTCACCCTAGTTGAGGATCTGGCCCTTTAATTTATAAACTCCGTTCCAGCACTTGGGGCTCGATCCTGCAGATGGATATAGAGCATTGGTTCTAGGTTCAAGGTAAATCATCAAAAACACAAATTAAGCCCAGGCATGTAAGTACACCTACTTTGTTTCATCAAACCTATGTATTTATTAACATTATACATGTTTTAACGATTACGGTAATATATAGACAAAAATATATCTAGGTTTAAAGAACTGACCTACTTCAATGATTTTTGATAAGGGGCACAAGAACGTATTTTGAGAACCAAAGGGGTGCAGGCTGCAGTAAAGGTTAAGAACGACTGGTATAGAGCATTGGACATATACCATGTGACAAGCAGAGCTGAGGGCAGGGGAATCCAGCCTAGCATTAATGTGAGTGCTGCCTAGGAGCAGAAGTAAATCCTAAGAGAAGAACATACAAGGCTACTACTCCACCCTCCTTCAATCCTCGCCATCTGTTGTGATGCCTACAACACTCTTGACAGGTTAGGCAGCTGGTATGCCGTGACTGCTGCTTGCTGTGGTGATCTTCATTGTCTCCTTGTCCACCCTTCCACCTGCTGTGGCTTGGACTGTAAACTCCTTGGGGCAAGGACCATCATATTGTTAGGCGTATGTACCACACCCTGCATAATACAGCCCAGGCTGACCAACCTTATCTCACTGTTTCCTTGCACTCCCCTGTCTGTCTCCATCCGTCGTCTCTTGTCTTATACTTACATTGTAAGGTCTTTGGGGTAGGGGCCAGCTATTTTGTCTGTGCAGCGCCTAGCATAATGGGATCCTAGTCTATGGTCGGGGAACAGACCGGCTACTGAAATACAAACACTAAATAATAACAACAAATAATAATTTGGGCCTCTAGTTGCTAGCCCAATACAACTAATAATACTAACACCACCACCAAACATGGTGAATATCACAGTTAAGCCTATGCCTTCACCCATTCCACATCCCCCTTTTAACCAGTCTCTGCACACTAGCAAGGAAGGGGGTGGGCATACAGGGGTCTTGAGACACACCACTGCTCCATATAGAAGGCTACTTTTAGTACTTAAAGGGACCTGCATCCATGCCTACTCTCCACACATATTCTTCCTCACCTTGATGTGCAACTTGCGAGGCCAGAACAAGAACAAGGTCTCTCATCAGATTTTTGGCATCTCCTCTCCTAGTCATGCCTGCAAACATCACTAGAACAGCTACTTCCGTGGTACTCTGGAGCTTCCAGTTGGTCACTGGAAATTGAATTCATTTATATGGCAGGGTTCTTGTCTCAGAAGCAGTATGCCTGCGAATGGCAATGAACAAATTATTTTGGTAATGCCGTTTGCAATTTTCAAGATGTTGAAATGAAGCACAAAGAGCAAACAGTCTATGAGAAGTGTTAAGTGGGGATGTGTACTCCGACTCACAGACCAGTCCTAACTATATTGCAAGATCTTTGACTGCTGATCAGAGCCTTAGGTTCTTAAATGGTAGGGAGAAACGGTGTTTCTAATTCACAAGCTTATGCCAAATTCTGTGGCCCTTACACAGTTTTTATTCAATCCTTACTCAGATTTCAAAGGGATTAAGGTCTGTAGCGTTTGGGCCAGTCTGAAACATTATACGTAGAGATCATGTTTATTTCTATGCAACAGAGTTCATGGCATATCATGCTTGCACATTTATGTACAGTTATGATACTTAAAGTGTGTACACATGGGAATGAGAAAGAAAATGGGAACTTCCATACAACATTCACATTATAAAGCTGTACGTTTATTAAGAATTTCTGGTTACAAAATAAGCCACAAACGTAAAGTGCATGAGGTTTATACTGGCACCTTATCACCTCAGCAGCTGTATGTACATAACCCACATTGAAGTCAATTAAAGGAATGATCAAAGCCACAGAATCCTCAGATTAAAGCTCTGCCTGATTACTAGAACTGTACAGAACTTGTTAACTGAGAAGATGTTTGTGTGAATATTTTCTTCAGCTCTGCTCTGCCTAGGGCTTGTGAGCCCTGAGTTGGGGGCTGTGCTTTGAGTGAACCCTCAAATTCAAAGGGCCAGATCCTTAGCATCTGTAAATGGACATAGTCAAAAGAGACACCGATTTACACCAGTTGAAGATCTGGCCTAACGTGAAACTCTGGCAAAAACAAAAAAAAAGGTTCATCTCCTTTAACATCAACAATGTGCAAAACTAAACTGCCCATGGCTCATACGTGAAACCAAAATATACCACAAAGTTTCCACCCTCAGAGGAAGACATTTTACATTTTTGGTTTGACATCAGCTTCAATGTAAATGCACATTTTAAAACATTGAACCAAGTACCAGTACAGTACAATTCATTTTAAATTCAAATGACATTTGGTAAAATTATCTAGGAAAAATATTCATTACCTATTAAATACATTTTTAGGGCCTGATTCAGTTCCTGCTGAAGTTAATGGCAAAATTCCCTGTGGCTTCAGCAGGAACAGAATTGAACCCTCAAATGTGGCAACGTGATGCATGGTAAATACTCACCTCTGAATCTAACTTTGCCTCTATGATTCTTCTCACCTGGTGGAAGTCCAGTCAAACCAGTTGCCAAGGGAGATCTAAGAGAAACAAAAAAATACCCAATGATTATTGCTTTCCTCTTCTAAGCAGCCAAAAATACAAGAAAATCACTTGGATAGAAAAGCACCTGAACCAAATGCTGGATGCTTTCTTGGATCTAGAATTAGTGACTGGGACCTACTGTATTAAATCTAAAACTAATCTATTTCGGACACACCCATAACCATGGTGTCTGGGCCCCTATCTATACAATGGGCTGAACAAAATCCTTGGACATGGTTTTGGATGAAAACTTAGGGGGTCAGGCCCATCTCCTCTTTTAAACTTCTGCATCCATTTCTCAGGAGCTGCAATTTCACTTACATCTATATACATAACATCTGAGATTTGTTGCTTCATAACATGAGCTTTCCAAAGCAGCACCATCTGCAAAGCAGTCAGGACGGGCATGATATTTCTGTACAGACATGGCACCTCCTTCCTCCCGCTGACTTGCCATCAGCATTACAATGTCTAGACAAAGCATTGGATTTATTGTGGCATCTGGGACTGGCACCACAGACCTGGCCCTGAAGTGAATGATGATGGGAGGCTGCAGAACAGCAACTGGGCTGCCTTGTCTTCATAGCTTCTATTTCCTTTGAGTGCAAATTTTGGACGAGCGGGATTGATTAAAATGAGGCAATCCTCTGAGATTTCTCATCAGCTCTGGAGAAGAGAAGCCCATTAATATGGTGATACACTGTAAAAGGGCAAGACTCCAAATGTTATTCTGGCATAGAGATATCCAGCAGGCCAGAATCTGAAATCCAGAGCGACTCCATTAATTCCAAGGGAGTTACTCTGGATTTACACTGGTATAACAGTGATCAGAATCAGACCTGCAGCCTTTAAGGAGAGCTGTGGCGTGGGGTGCAGATGGTTTGCGTTCTAATTCAGAGGGCACGCCGGAGGGGTCAAATGACTTTTCAAATCTTTGATTACTGACCAATGTGTTCACTTCAGGAGACACAAAAGTACAAAACCTCAGCATGGAATAACTCTTGTGATTTTCTTTTATTTTTCCTCTCTGGACAATTTTATCATTTTGGCATTTGGCCAACACGTCTGTCCTTGTTAACTTGTGCCGGCTGTGAAACACCTGCATCCCACTGTCACTGGGTGGATAAAATCTACCATTTGTATGTGGAGTTCTTACCTCTTACTCTTTTGTTTTAGCCTATTAAAAGGAGAGTCTTGTTTAAAAAAAAATCACCACCTAAATGACAGAGACACAATTTAACATCACCAGAACTATTCGACTGGAATCAGTTCGAGATAATAGGCCAGATCCTCAGCGAGTGGAAATCAGCATCACCCATTGGAGTTAATGGGGCCACATCCTCAGCTATTATAAACTGATGCAACTCCAAGTGATAGATACCAATTTTTGCCTACTGAGGATCTGGCTCATTCGATGTGACCAGCACTAGCTGCATCCATACAGGGTCCTCCCATTTGTTTTTTCATTTCTTTCTTTTACTATGAATCTAACTAACAGGAATTATGAAGAAACTTTCCCTCTGGGCACATTACAATTATAACTGCCTGTTGCAGGGTTCTTACTTTTTCCTCTGAAGGATCAGGTACTGATCACTGGTGGAGACAGGATACTTGAGTACAGAAACTCCTCTGCTGATCCAGTATGGAAATCCCTAGGTTCCTAGGTTCGTGACGTCAATGAAATATCTTGAATTTTCAGCCCTTGAGAGGAAAGCCTTCTCTGTGGTCCAGATATGGCACTGGCAGCAGCAGTGAAAGCGTCTCTCACACCACCTAGCCAATAAGGCTCAATCCTGACCTAATGGGACCTCTCCTAAGGCCCACCCAATTGTACAGCCATTGTGTTTAATGCACTTCTGTATACAGGGCCTATGCTCCTCTTGAATCCCACTTATGCCCTCTGCACAGGAGTAGTTTCCACCCACTGAGAGTTTTGCTAATGACTTCTATGGGAGCAAGATCAGCCTATGGAGTCAAGAGGATAATTCAATGCCCATGTCTCATTTGGTTTCTCGGCCTCTCTGCTGAGACTGTGTCAGCTAGGGCACCACTAGGCAAGGTGGCGGTGAGGGGTTGTGTTTTAATCCAACCTTCTTCTTTAGCTGTGAGACAGATGAGACGTTTACCCCAGCAGCCAATGTTACTTCTGCACGAAGTGGAATGTAGCTAAATTGTTTTAAAAAAAGACTGTTTCCACTAGAGACTCTGCCACATAGTCACTCTGCTGTCCCGAAGCTTGAAAACGGAAACCTGCTGCTGAACACAGGTCTGACTATTTGCATTTTTAATCATTTAAGAGTTTAATTAGTATCATGGCCTTAATCAGGAGCTGCAAATACAGCTGAAGTCATCAGAGCTTAATTAGTCTGAAAAAAGTTTGGTGCAGTCTGAAAACGTCTCCACTGACATGAAGATAAGAAGCCTCTAGGGTTTCTAGAGAGGAGACGAAGACTTCGATACAGTGGAGAAAGATTGCAGGAGTGTTATTTTCTAGTTTTAAGAATGACCAGCAGTGGAGAACTATTAACTGACAGATTTTCTTTAAGGTCGACATTGGAGCAAACAGAAAGTGTGATCTAGGGGTTAAAGCAGGCGACTTGGAATCAGGAGACATGAGTACTAGTCCTAACGTTGCCACAGATTCTCCGTGACACCATGGACACGTCACATCAGCTTCTTTACTGTCCACTGGATGTCCAACATGAGACATCTAGGAAATGATTATCAGAAGTGTGGAGACCTCTAGCTCCAACTGAAGTCAATGGGAAAAGCAAGGGTAAAAACCACTGAAAAATTAATTTCTCAAATTGGATACCCAAAATTAGTAGAAACTAAAAAATGTTGGATTTAACCTCTCTGTGCTTCAATTACCACATCGGTAAAATGGGATTAACCTACCTCAGAAGGACATTATGAGGCTTAACCTTTATAAAGTGCTTTGAGACCCTCAGATGAAGTTTGGAATCACTCTAGAACCAAACTTGAACTAAGCTTTTTTGAGGTTCTGAAATGTTTTCATAGTTCTCTACCCTTCTCAAGAATTTAACGTAAATTTGTCCTGGATCTGCCCCAAACTGGATGACTTTGCTTCCTAGGGGTCCATGTGAACCTTGACTTGAAATTTCCATCTCCCTGGATTAGCACACCTTGAAGATCTCTTTGAAAGAACCTAAAATCTGAAAGCAAAACTCGGTCAAAACCAGTTAGCTTCCCCTGGCTCCTCTATTACAGTGGTTCTCAACAAGGGGCCCCGGGTCCCTGGGAGGGCTGCGCGCAGGTTTTGGGGCGTTCGCCAAGCAAGGTGGGCATTAGACTTGCTGGGGCCCGGGACAGAAAGCTGAAGCCCCACCACACGGGATTGAAGCCCGGGGCCCCGAGCCCTAGGCTGAAGCCGAAGCCTGAGCAACTTAGGTTTGCGGGGGCTCCTGTGGCGTGGGGCCCCAGGCAATTTCCCAGCTTGCTGCTCCCTAATGCCGGCCCTGGCTTTTATATGCAGAAAACCAGCTGTTGTGGCACAGATGGGCCATGGAGTTTTTAATAGCATGTTCGGGGGGCTCAGAAAGAGAAAGGTTGAGAATTCCTGTTCTATTAATTCTTCTGTGTTTCTTTGAATAGGGGACCAGATCAGTGCTTAATTTGTAATGAAAAAGGTGCTGGGGCTCAAGCAATTTTTTTACATTCATAACTGACATGGCAAGCCCAGAGGTGCCAGGGCTATGAACTGCCATGCCGAGAGGTGCCAGGGCTCAGCCCTGGCACAAATTAAGCACTGGGCCAGAGTCACGCCAAAGATTTATACAATTCAGAGAAGCTTTCGATGAATTGGGAGCTCCATTTCCAGGCTGTGCATGCAGTTCCACTGTAAAGGAATCATACCACTGCCAGGAAGGGCACCAAGTATCCTAATTTTGTCCCTGGTCTGCACATGAAACTCCCAGTGAAGTCAATGGTAGTTCCACACAAAGAGGGCTTTGTAACATGCTAGCTTTGTGTGCATGAGCGAGCAATGTCCCAATCTAACAGCTAGGCCACAGAGAGATTATGAAACCTGCCCCTGCTATTGGCTAAAGTTGGCCTTCTCCAGCTCAAGAATTAGAATCCTACTTTTACGAAGCCAAAGGACAATGGTTCTTCTAATCCTGCTATCCTTGCAGAATGGGGAATACAGAGATAGTTGTGCCTGCTGTTTGCACCACATGGATTTATTGCAGCTTGCAGATTTGGGCTGACAGCCCTGGAAAATAGCCCTCGGTTTACTCATAGAACAGATGGATAGTGGGCTGGGGTTGTGCATGAATGATATGAGCCTGGACGGAGTGGTTTCACTTTCACAATATCAGGCCTCCACTCTGAGGGTCAAAGGAAAGCTTCCTGGGAAAACTCTGGAGGAGTTAGAATAATGTTAGTTCTTGTCATACGCACTGTGTTTCAGTCTATTTCTTTACGGAAAGTATTTTAGGAGAGGTCCTCCATGTAGCAGCTGAGTGCTGTCCTTACAATGGCAGGAAAGGCTGAGAATAGATTCCAGACAACTGGTGAGCTGCGTGCATCATGCCTGCTCTGTTTTAGCAGCCACAAGTGGCAACCCTTCTTGGGATACATGAGCTGACAAGTGGTTTCAACTGAAAGTGATCTCTACATGTCTGACTGGTCAAAGGTTTCAGTGAGCAGTAACACAAATAGCTATAAATCCATGTCACAATACCTGCTTGGATTACAAAGTAGTTGAGGCTGTGATTTTCAAAAGAACCTATAGCAGTAAGACGCCCAGATCCTATTAAAATTCAATGGGAGTTGAGCACCTAAATTCTTTTAAAATACCCAGAGTGGAAACCAGTCGAGTTTAGCTACTGACCCACTGGGTGACGTTAAGTTACTAAACTGTTACATTACTTCTTGTTCATGTGTTTTTGGGGAAAGGCCTATCTACTTCTCTGTATTTGTACAGTGCCTTGCACAACAGGGCCCTGTTCTTGGATGGTCCCTAGGCACAACCATATTAAATGTTCTAAATAATAATAATTGAACACAAATGGCCAAATTCACCCCAATGTTATGATTGACTTTAGTGAAATTACACCAGGGATTGAATTTGGCCCCACATCAATCAAATGGACCTGCACATACATTTCTGTGGACGTAGGTAACAGGTCAGATACATATTGGGCATGATTCTCTTTTCACTTACACTGGTGCATACCAGGAGTAATTTCATTGAAATTAATGGACTTTGATGTAAGTATGATCAGAATCATATAATTCCACCGTGATTTATTTGTAGTAGCAGCAACCAGAAACATTCTCCCCACTGCCAGACCTGTTCCTTGTCTCCAAGTGTTAAATGACATCTCCATCAGGCAATGTATCCCCCCGCCACACCTTTTTTTTTGGTGGGGAAGAGGGAAGGGGGCTGCATTTTCATTCAATAAATATATTACAACACACTATTTATCTCTCCCTGCAGCTTCTGGACCTTTGTGTAACCTTCCATCTCACTGATCCCTCAGGAATTTCACAATGAAATTAGTGAAACCTACTGCAAGGTGATAGCAAACAGAGAGATTGTAGAATTCCATTTAGTGGGGAGTATAGGAACACAGGAACAGCCTGACTGGACCAAACTGACAGTCCAGTCTGTCTCTGACAGCACAGGATCCATTGCTTCAGAGGAAGGAGCAAGAAACCCCATAGTGGAAAATTATGGGTTAATTTTCCCATTAGAAAAGTTTATTCCTAACCCCAGGCTGTTATTGTTTGGCTTATGCCCTGAAGCATGAAAGTGGAATCCCACATAATTATAGAGTTCCAATCCTCCTTTAATTCCTGCTATCCTCTTGGTCTCAATAGCATCTCACAGCAATGAGTTCCACAGGTTAATTATGTATTGAATGAAAAAGTATTTTCTTTCTTAAATGTGCTCTCTTTTAAAACCTGCCACATGGTCTTTGTACCTGCTAAGCTTGTGCACATCATCTCTTTTTTCACGGTGAGGGGGTGGTCGGTTGGTGAGAAGAGGACAGATGACAAATGAGTTAACACACAGCAATGGAATGCAAGTGAGTCTCTGCTATTTTTAATTAAGGAGTGATGACAGCTGACTAAATTCCCTGACTCTGCAGTTAAAGGCTCCCTGACCTAGACATTATTGGACACGCTCCTAAGACAAGACCAATATATATTGGTCCCGGCGGTGTTTCTATTATCGTACCCGCCGTCTCAACAGATGCAGGACTAACAAAATCTATGCCTATTATCAGCATAAAAATAGTGAGATAAAAGTGTGAATGCTTATGAGCTGAACACGGCAGCAGGTGAGAAGAGAACAATGAAGGTCATCTCCAGAGAGGACTCAAAATGCCTAAGTTTGGTTTCCAATAAACGTTCAACTTATCTCCAGTCTCAACTTTTTTTTTTTAAATTGCCCTTTGCATTTTCACTTGATTTAGCCAAAAAAAAAGCCCACTGCTAAACCTCATTATTATCTCAGGGTAGTGCCCAGCAGCCATGCGTCCGATCCGGACCCCATTGTGCTAGGGGCTGAATGTACATGTCACAATAACAACAGCCCCTGCCTTAAGTACCAGGCAGGCAAAAGACTGAAGAGAAAATAGGCGTGAGGAGTTGAAGTGAGTTGTCTAAGATCACACAGGTTAGTGGTCGTGCTGAGATTAGAACTCTTTTCTCCTTATTCCCAGGCCAGTGACCTAGCAACTAGACCCTGCTGGCTCCCCAAATTGTGTACTTGCAGTACAGGAAACTGAAGATTTCACCTATCCAGCAATAAAGGAGTGTCCTTACTATGGGATCTCAATGTTATTCAGTGGCATTCACCTGGCAGAGAAGGTATCTTTCATTTTAGGATCTCAACACATTTTGCGAACATTAAACTAGATTAAGACTAGGACATAAGCACCAGCCATGGTGCAGGCTGGTGTGGATTGTGTTAGCTGCAGGATAGATCCAGATGGAGTCTGGAGAAAATGAGACCTGGAAAGGTGAAGTGATTTGCCCACGTTCCCACAGCTGCGCATACTAACCCGGGTTTCCAGCTCTAACCACAAGAACTGGCTGTCTCCCTTAGAATGTAATATTGTACCATAAAAATCAAATCAAATTGGAGGTGACAGTTTTGCACTGTTTCATCTGCTTTGGAAATGCATCCACAGTAAGATACTGGAAACCCCAAAAGACAAAAAAAACCACCTTCATTTTTAGCCGGAGATGCCCACACAGAGGGATTTCAAAACGAAGGAAATTACAATAATGGTGTATTATTTTACCTGGCGATCAATACTGGGTTTTAATAAGACTGGTCAGGAAAACAGAAACCCTTTCATTCTTTCTAAAGGACCATGGAGTGACCAGGTAAACAGACATACACTGAACCAAACCAGTCATGTTCAAATAGGGCTGTAGTGAAACAAAAGCATCAAGGAATATAATCAGGAACTTTCCATTGTGGCTGTACAGTGGGCACAGAAGGGGGGAGTAGTTTTCTGCTGTTGCTAAGACAGTTCCCCCAACCCTAGCTTTATTCTAACCCAATCAGATGGCTGTGTCTCCCCACTGGCTCGCCAGCTGCATCGAATGATCATGACAGGTTTTCTTCCTCCTCCTTCTATTGGCTTATTCCTATGGTCTATTATCAAGGGAAAGTAAATCAGACATCTAATCAATAGTTTGCAAGAAGGCACCGAGGCTGCTAGATGCTACATTTGCATTAAATCTCTTGCCGTCTATGTCTCTGCATGTAGATAAGCTCTGTATTATCCTACAAGTTGGAGCACTGGCTGCTGCCATACAGCCATATTGGCTGTGCTTGTAGAGGTTTTCAGATGGCAGCGTTAGATATCAAAGCAACGCAGTGGGCGGCTGTAACTGAAAAGTCATCCTTCTCCCCAGTCACCACAGCACCTAAAACCTGGAATCAGGGTTCTGATCCTGCAGGATGCTAAGAGCCTCAACTTCCACACAAGTCAACAGGAGTCAAGGACACACCACGCCTTGTGGGATGGGCATTATGTCTGGACACACCCAACACTGTTGCTTGCTAGCAGCCTATTTAATCTATTGAGCTAAATTTGGTCAGATATTCCCTGGGGTAGAAGATTCAGGTAATAAGATGGAGGCAGTGCATGGGGGCGCAGGGAAAGTAGTTTTCCATTGCTTCAGTAGCATGTCATATGTTCTCCTCAGAAGGCTCTTTCAGTTTGATATGGCCCTCTGCCTCATCCAGTCCTAGCGAGGCTCTTTTAGGGTGGGCAGGTAGCTCACATGTGTCCCACAATGCACTGGGAAAATGCTCCTGGCTCTAAACAAGGCCATCAATGCTCTACTGAGCTACAGCAAAGATGGCGCTTTAGGGACGGAGCTCACTCGGAGTGTTCCCAGCTCTTGCTGCATTATTGGTGGGGTGGTCCCCTCCTGCCTCAACAGAAGACCTTTCCCGGGCAGAAGAGCATGCCAGAGAAGGAGTGGCTATCTGATGCCCTCGAAGACCAGGGTGAAATGTGAAATAGGACCCCAGTGGAGGTGAGCAGAAGACCACCAGTTTGCAAAGGTTTTCCATAAAAAAGCCAATTTTGAGCAAAGGTGGCTCCGCATTGAGAGCATGCATTGTGCACATTTCATGTGATATGAAGAAGCAAAACAAAGAGTCAGATATTTTACACAGCTTTAAAACTGATCATCAAGATCACCACTGGCAGCCAACTGCCCAGCAGAGGAGCCTGTGACTGGAGGAACATGGAGACAGAATTCCTCTCTAATCTCTAGAAGTAGTCCTTAAGAGTACAGCGACACTTCAATAAAAACACCTGCGGCAGGCCCGGGTCAGCTGATTTGGGCTCACAGGGCTTGGGTACTGCAACCCTACCCTCCTCGTGGGGTCCCACAGCTCGGGCTCCAGCCTGAGCCCAAATGTCTACACAGCAATTTTACAGCCCCACAGCCCACGCCCTGCAAACCTGAGTTAGCTGACCCAGGCCAGCCGTGGGTATTTTATTGCAGTGTAGACATATCCTAATGCACATTTATGTAGCTATTTAAAGGACAGGTAGCAAGCTTCCCTCACATTGTCCAGAAGCTTGATTGGGAGGAATTATAGCCAAGATTGGTTGCAGAAAAACACAAAGAAAGAAGCTTAAGAGAGAGAGAAATTTTCCTATTTCCTCTTTGATCCTCAGTGCCACTTCAAATGCTTGGGTTCTGTTTCCTCCCAGCCAAACACTGGGACTGGTATAGAAGATGTCAAAGAAAGAAAATTAATGGACAAGGAAAATCTCTCCTTTTTTAAACCTGTAAAACAGGTGTCCATTATGCTCTCTGTGTGCAATTACAGAGCAGTAAAATCTCAAATTAGAAACGGCCAAGATGACAATAGTCCATACAAATAAGAGCTCCTAATCAAAAGCCTGGCTTAGTCCAGCCATTTATTTAAGAATATACAGGATGTGTAGGCATGCCTTGCAGATCAACCAACTCAAGCGTTGTCGGACCAACGTGGCAAGCAAATTCAGGAGTGGAGGCCCTCTTACTGAGAACATCCTGACCCTGAAACTCTACAGAGTCCACATCTGGGGTCTCTGAGATGTTGTTCGTGCTGAGATATAACCATGATGAGTCCATTAGATATGCCATCAACAGAGATACTGTAGACAAGCATAGTCTTTATGAAAACTATCCCAACAGATCTCAACTGTTGGGGGTGGTGAATAAGGAGACTGTGGGGTTTATTGCCTGTGCTGCTATGGCCAGCATTATGACAGGTTAAACCTTGTTCTGCTGCAGCTCATTTTGCTGCACAAGTTGGAAATGTTGTTTCCTTACCTTGAAAATTGTTTTCTGCTGTGTTCCCCAGGCCAGTCCTGCGCTAGTGCGGTAGCTGCGTTCCTCAAGCAGAGGAAGACAGAGTGGTCTTGAGCCTGCCCCTCTTCACAGCCAACTCTGAATAGCAGTGATCTACATCAACAAAAATAGATCAGCGTGAAAAACTGTTTTCTCCTCACTCCTCTGCAGGTCAAGATTCAGAGGGAAGACGGCTCAGAATGCATGCAGAGGAAAACCTGGATTGGGGCATGACATGGCAGAAAATATAGAGAAGGAAACAAAATATCCCCTCCCTTCGGACTGGAAACACCAGGAGAAGCAGCTCTCTTCAACTTCAGCTTCTTCTTCTATCTGTTTACTTGCAGGGTATTATTCAGCCACTAGATGTCTCTTCGGGCTGTGCAGAGTGTCATGCAGGGTGTGGTCTGTGATAAACAAAGGAGGCAAAGTTAGAATTCAAGCTGTGCGATAATCTGTATCCATCTTTGTTTTCCATGAGTCCATATATCACAACACAACCTGCTTCCTGTGACGCCTGAAGTACCATGTGCAAAGGCTTTTCTTTTGGTATGCTTGGTCAATGAAAAGAAATTCAGACACCGTTGTGAAAACAAAAGCCTCACAAACAAGTTTGGTTTAAATTTTAGAGGGAGGTTTGGTCTGGTTCCTATTTTGTTCCAACCACTTCACTCGTCCTGATACAAAACAACCAACTCCCGCCTTAATCAATAATTTGGAAACTCAGAGGCTCTATGGAGCATATTCGTGTGGGTAAAAACCTTTAAAATCTTCTTAAAATGGTAGCTCCTCTTAAAAGTTAAGGAGTTACACAATGAAACGTCCCATAAACAGAAGAGAAAACAGCACCTTAGAACTTAGAAAAACTCCCCGATACAACTATGTACCTGTCCAGCAAACATGTCAATCTGCTGTATATTTATCTATCGTAGACTGTACGTTCTCTGGAGCAAAGAACGTGTCATTTTATGTGTGTGGACACAACTGCCATGTGTACCTTGGATTATTTCCCCCACAGATAACAATGAACTCTATCTACATTCGGTTCCTCCATTTGGTCCCAGCCTTCTTTGCGCGAGCACCACTTACAGAGAAGGTGTCCCATTAATAAAGCCAAGATCCACACCACTTGTAATAATACTGTTACACTTGTTGCTCTAGGTCATTAAAGGCTTTACAAATATTCATTTAGCCCCTAATCTGCCCCATTCAAAGTAAATGAGTATTACTAACTCCATTTTATGGGTAAAACTGAGGCGCAGAAAGGTGAGAAGAATTCCTCCGAGTCATGCAATGAGACACTGGGAAAATTAACAACTAAATCTGAGTCCTAACTCAGAGATCCTTCCTCTAACTCCTAGATGACACTTGCCTCCTTTGTGATCATTAAAGATGCTATGACCATCTTTGTAAGAGTATGTGGTGTTAATTTGGATGTCTTGGCCAAGTTCCAACTTGAGTAATTACATAACTGAATTACTGACTGCAATATTCTTCCAATCCTGTTCTAAAATATTGCAAAGTTTTGCTACACACCATTAAACAGCAGCTATTTCCCACCCCCGAGGTAGCTGCATTTCAGAAATGGGCAAAGCAATTGTTATACATACACATGGTAGTTTGTACAACCAGTTATTAAAATTAGAAAGAACTTTGCTATCTGAAGCAGCATGGTCTTGAGAAATGAGCATAAGGATAGGAGCCAGAAGCAACTTTGTTCTAATCCAAGCTAACTCACCCATGTGGCCTGGGGCAATCCACTTACCTCTTTCTGCCTCAATTTCTCCATTTGAAAAACAGGACTAATACATTTGCCTATCTTACAAAGCAGTTGTGAGAATTAGTTGCCTAACAGCCATGCTTCACTTTGAGCATTTAAAGTGTTAAGTGCCATTTGGAAAACAGTGAAAAATGAAGCATGTAAGATTCTTAGCTTAACTTCCTCCTCAAAGGTCACACCTATTACCTGCCCATGATATTCAGTTTCTTACATTTGTGGTTGTTAAGTTTTAACCCCCTCTTCCAAACACGTGTCTCCCATCAACATAGGTCAATAGTCCCACAGCACCTGGCTACCTACCAGTTACATTTTTATAATTAAAGTGCAGACACGTCTAAATACGCTAGGCTGCGATGACTAGATGGCTTTGGCACTGATGCCAGCACTTTGATGAATGCGGACTCTTAAGGCAAAACAAACAACAACAAAGTCAACTAACAAGTTTCTAGACCCATTTGTTCAAAATGACAGATCGGCAAACAGAGTAATTTTTTTACAAACAGCTTTTTATAACACAGAATCCAAAATAAACCCTGACCTAGCTGTGGTGCCATGTTAAACAATAATTACTCTATATAAGGCTTACCAAATGGGTATATTTGTGGGCCAGTGGGATGAAATTATTTTAGGACTTGCACAAACTTTCTTGGGGAGTGGTAAGACTAGCTGTGGGTAATGTGGTGTACCTAGGAAACAGGCAGACACTTTTATTTTATTTTTTTTAGGGCTCTGTTAAAATTCACTGGCTTTACCAACTTACTGCTAAGGGGAGGGGAAAAAAGAGATTTGTTTACCCCTCTATAAAATAATCCTCACTATGTCACTGTATGTGTTTTGAGATTCTATCTAGATCTGGCCACAAGCCATACCCACTAAACCACACCCAAACATACAGGAGAACGGAGGAAAGCAGAGATGCATAGCAAGGTCCTTGTAATATTTTACAGCACTGGAAAAAAAAACCCACAACTGGCTTCATCTCCATTTCTCACATACCATTCGGGCTGCTTCACCGGGAACTGCTGTGCGGCATCAGAGGAGATTGAAATCTCCATTGCCATGCATGGTGTCTGCGGAAAGCACTGCAGTACAAGCAACTCCATTTAAGCAGTGTTATGCCTTGCACACACTGGTGTCACCACTGGTGTGGTCAGGGCCGGCTCCAAGTTTTTTGCTGCCCCAAGCAAAAAAAATTTCCCACACCCCCCAGAACCTGCCCCAACTCCGCCC
Source organism: Mauremys mutica (assembly GCF_020497125.1). NCBI lineage: Eukaryota > Metazoa > Chordata > Testudines > Geoemydidae > Mauremys > Mauremys mutica. The sequence goes on from NC_059093.1 coordinate 9,074,129, forward strand.
CTTCCCCACCCCATTCCAACCCCTCCCCAAATCCCTGGCCTCGCCTCCTCCCCTGGGCACACCACATTTCCCCTCCTACCACTCCCTCCCAGACTAGCCTGGGAGAGAGTGGGGAGAAGCGGCCCGGCAGTGAGCTCGGGGGAGGAGGCGGAGGTGAGTTGGGGGGGCAGTTCCTCCGCCTCCCCCCAGGGTTACTTCCTGCAGCCCTCCCCGTACCCCCCACCACCGCAGCTCACCTCTGCTCAGGGCCAGCTCCCGGCTTTTTGCGCCCCAAGCGAAAAAAAAAAAAAAAGGAGCCGGAGTGCCTCCCCTTGGAAAGTGCCGCCCCAAGCACATGCTTGGAGCACTGGTGCCTAGAGCCGGCCCTGGGTGTGGTTAACCCTTGCTTGAAACCAGGATAAATTGCAACAGTGCAAATTGCAGTTTAACAATCCCGTCTACTCTAGGGGTTTGCACTGGGCCACAACATCAGTGGCTGGGCTGCTGATGACTGAAACTGGGACAAATCCCTAGTGCAGACATAGCCTTGAGGTTGGGCTCTCTCAGGAAATACCTTTGTCATTTGAAAAGCTGCATCCGCCTTGTACATGCATCTGATGAAGTGGGTATTCACCCACGAAAGCTCATGCTCCAATACGTCTGTTAGTCTATAAGGTGCCCCAGGACTCTCTGCTGCTTTTACATCCTCCTTGTGTGAGCTATACGGGTCTGCAAGAGGGAAAGGCAATAATTGTGTACCCCACCCTACCTCTCCAGCAACAGGAGTCCTACTCCCGCTTGAAAAGCTTTAAATACATCAAATTAAATATCTGTTATCTTGAACCTCAGCTGTCTCAAGCAATGTGCTCCCCAAGAGCCTATTTACACTGTCTGTCCACAAAATGCAGCACTAACATACCATCAGAAGGCATTGTCCTCACCTGTCATTGTTATTGAACTTTTGTGTATAATGGTGCCATGGGTGTGCATGGAGTTGCAACTTCACATATTGATATCGACATCTAAATACAGACACACGGTAACATTTTCAAAAATACCTAGGTGGCTTACGAGGAAAGCTGTGCAAATAACCAATTTTTTTGGTTGAGTGGCTGACCCAAAACTTGAAAACAAAAATAGTTTTGGAAAAATTCAAGATATTTTTGTAAATGTTTCAGTGAACTGAAAAAGTCAAAAAAGTTTAATTTCATGTAAAAACAAAAACAAAACAAAAAAACGTTTTGTTTGACCAAAAAGAAAACATTTAATTTCAGTTATGTGTTTTTTAACCTTTGGAAACAATGAACTAATTTGTTTTAAAAATTGTTTCAAATTGAAAAGTAAAAAAGTTTCATAGAGTCATAGACTTTAAGGTCAGAAGGGACCATTATGATTGTCTAGTTTGACCTTCTGCACAATGCAGGCCACAAAATCTCATCCACCCACTCCTGTAATAAACCCCTAACCTATGTCTGAGCTACTGAAGTCCTCAAATCATGGTTTAAAGACAAATCAAGGTGCAGAGAATCCTCCAGCAAGTGACACGCTGCAGAGGAAAACTCCTTCCCGACCCCAAATATGGCGATCAGCTAAACCCTGAGCATGTGGGCAAGACTCACCAGCCAGACACCCAGGAAAGAATTCTCTGTAGTAACTCAGATCCCACCCATCTAACATCCCATCACAGGCCATTGGGCATATTTACCGCTAATAGTCAAAGATCAATTAATTGCCAAAATTAGGCTCTCCCATCATACCATCCCCTCCATAAACTTATAGTCTTGAAGCCAGATATGTCTTTTTCCCCCACTGCTCCCCTTGGAAGGCTGTTCCAGAACTTCACTCCTCTGATGGTTAGAAACCTTTGTCTAATTTCAAGTCTAAACTTCCTGATGGCCAATTTATATCCATTTGTTCTTGTGTCCACATTGGTACTGAGCTTAAATAATTCCTCTCCCTCCCTGGTATTTATCCCTCTGATATATTTATAGAGGGCAATCATATCTCCCCTCAGCCTTCTTTTGGTTAGGTTAAAGAAGCCAAGCTCTTTGAGTGTGCTTTCATAACACAGATTTTCAATTCCTTGGATCATCCTAGTAGCTCTTCTCTGTACCTGTTCCAGTTTGAATTCATCCTTCTTAAACATGGGAGACCAGAACTGCACACAGTATTTCAGATGAGGTCTCACCAGTGCCTTGTATAATGGTACTAACACCTCCTTATCTCTACTGGAAATACCTCGCCTAATGCATCCCGAGATCACATTAGCTTTTTTCACAGCCATATCACATTGGCGGCTCATAGTCATCCTGTGATCAACCAATACTCCGAGATCCTTCTCCTCTTCTGTTACTTCCAACTGATGCGTCCTCAACTTATAACAAAAATTCTTGTTATTAATCCCTAAATGCATGACCTTGCACTTTTCACTATTCAATTTCATCCTATTACTATTACTCCAGTTTACAAGGTCGCCCAGATCTTCCTGTATGATATCCTGATCCTTCTCTGTATTGGCAATACCTCCCAGCTTTGTGTCATCCGCAAACTTTATTAGCACACTCCAACTTTTTGTGCCAAGGTCAGTAATAAAAAGATTAAATAAGACTGGTCCCAAAACTGATCCCTGAGGAACTCCACTAGTAACCTCCCTCCAGCCTGGCAGTTCACCTTTCAGTATGACCCGTTGTAGTCTCCCCTTTAACGAGTTCCTTATCCACCTTTCAGTTCTCATATTGATCCCCATCTTTTCCAATTTAACTAATAATTCCCCATGTAGAACTGTATCAAATGCCTTACTGAAATCAAGATGAATTAGATCCACTGTGTTTCCTTTGTCTAAAAAAATTGGTTACCTTCTCAAAGAAGGAGATCAGGTTGGTTAGGCACAATCTACCTTTGTAAAACCATGTTGTATTTTGTCCCAATTACCATTGACCTCAATGTCCTTAACTACTTTCTCCTTCAAAAATTTTTCCAAGACTTTGCATACTATAGATGTCAAACTAAGAGGCCTGTAGTTACCTGGATCACTTTTTTCCCCTTCCTTAAAAATAGGAACTATGTTAGCAATTCTCCAGTTGTACGGTACAACCCCTGAGTTTACAGTTTCATTAAAAATTCTTGCTAATGGGCTTGTAATTTCATGTGCCAGTTCCTTTAATAGTCCCGGATGAAGATGGTCCGGGCCCCCTGATTTAGTCCCATTAAGCTGTTCAAGTTTGGCTTCTACCTCGGATGTGGTAATATCTATCTCCATATCCTGATTCCCATTTGTCATCCTGCCATTATCCCTAAGCTCCCCATTCGTCTCAATAAAGACTGAGGCAAAGTATTTGTTTATATATGGGGCCATGCCTAAATTATCCTTAACCTCCACTCCATCTTCAGTGTTTAAGGATCCAAATGAAATGTTTTGACTTCTTCTGAATTTGTATTTCTTTTTCCTGATGAAAACAATTTGGTGAATTTGTGAACTATTTCAGTTGACCCAAATCTGCATTTTTCGGTGGAAAAAAAGTTTCATCTGAAAATTTTCTCCAAGCTCTATTTAGGAATCCCATTTTCAAAAGTGATTTAGGCACTTAGCATCCGATTTTAAAGGTATTTAGGCACCTAGAGATTCAGATAAGCACCTAGTGAGATTTTCAAAAGCATCTAGGCTCTAACTCCCATTTATTTCAGTGGGATTTAGGCTCATCACTTTTGAAAATTGCACTAGGCACCTAACTTCATCTTTAGTTGCCTAAATACATTTAAAAATCTGACCCTTAGAAACCTATACCCTATTGACTTTTAATGAAGCTTGGATGCCTAAGTGCTTTTCGAAAATGTGACTTCAGTATCTCTTAAGCGATTCAGAAGATACTGAAAATTGTACCAACAATCCCTACCCTGAGGATCTTGTGTTGTACAATGTTAATCACAGTGGAGCAGGAGGAGGGGCAAAAGGTAGATTTCCTCCAGTCATTCCATCCTCCTCTCTGAGAGCACACAACCCATGTGGGGTTTATCATAGGTTAAAGGGGATGGGAAGTTTTGTGGGAGCCCTATGTTAAGAAATAGACAGTTCATCACTGGAATGAGGGTCAGTTCAGGAAATGGAAAGAAATTAGCATCAGGCCATATTGGTGCAAATGGTCCTTTTCTGGTTTCTAAAATATCTCGTATATTTACGTCATGGTAAAAAGGAGCAAAAATGGAAAGTGGTTAACAGAGTAATACCATTTAAATTTAAAATAGATGCACAGGGGATTAAAGCAAATAGCCAGGCTGTTCTAACCTGTTTTTATAGCCCAAATACAGAACCAATTCCTGTTATTTTCAGGGATTTGTTCCTGTGCCGTAGCTGTTTTTTTTCCCTTCTGGGATGAAACTTGGCCCGTGCTACATATGACTCATCTAACTGCAGTCACTGGACATGTGTTGCAGGGCTCTGCAGATGCTGGGCCAATGGCAATACATCCTGCAACTTTGGCGCCCAACACAGTTTTAACTAGAGGGGCATGAAAAAGTACTTGACATTTTGCGTGTCTTCTATGTCATTAAGAGCTTCAAATGGATCCACTTTTGCAAAAAAACAGACAAAAGTTACTTTTGTGACTGCACTGAGATGTGAACTCCATTCCCTATTAAAAAGGACCCACTCACAGAAAGGTCACTTTAAAAATTTGAACTATGGAAATCGAAAAAGCTTTGAGATCTGCAGAAGTGCATTATGGATTGTCCAAACTAATCTTTGGCAGAACTCGATGGCCTTCAGTGAAATAGATTAATTGTTTGCAGGGTTTATTTGTTTTTAATTGTAGATGCTTTTCTGCATTCCATTGAGGTAAAATCATTAGTTCAATGATGGATGAGTCCCACTGGGCAGCAGTTTCATGTAGGAGAGTAACTCTTCCAAAAAATCCTTAGTGTCCTGTGTATGGAGATAGGATTGAGATGATGAAGCGCCACCCGTAGTATACAGAGAGACAACTGATAGAGTGTTCCACAATGACACATGGGTAGCATTTACCTCAGTACTGAATACATGGATAAAGGTGTTCAAAAATCTGTCAGTTTTGTGTCATAAAAATGTCATTGCCACACAACTAAAACTTGTTGTGAAACTGTATTGATTTCAACAACAAACTAGAAAACAAAATGGGGGAAATGAACATTTTAAAAATGTTGAAATGTCCCAGATGGGAGAGTTTTGATTTTTCATTCTGAAATGACTTTTTATCTTGAAATTTTATTTTTATATTTAAAACTTAAAAAAAATAAATAAAAAGAGTCGTAATATAAACAAAATATTTTGAATGTATTTAAGCCAAACTTTGCCAATGACCTGAAACAAACAAAAAAAAATGTTAGAACTTTGTTTCAATGAAAAAAGTGTAAATTTTGGTTTTTCATCCTGATTTGTGATAATTTTTTTTCAAAATCTCAATTTTTTTCATGGGATGGAAATTTGTTTTCTAATCAGCTCTGCACATGGACAGTGGACAGCGTACTGTCCATGATACTTGGCTTTACAATATTTTTCAATATGCTATTGCCCATATATTGTACAGCTGATGCCGCTCATTTTCTTTAAATGACGTACATTCTAGTATTCAACTCACATGCCTTCAACAGACCCAGCAGTGCCTTAAAATGTACGGTGTGAAATTCACAGATGAGAGAAATTCTAGCCACATCAAGTCACGCAATGCAGCAGAAGGTAATTAGTGGTCAGATTGAAAAGAATTAAAAAAAGAGAAATAAGACACTTGTGAGATTGGTAACAGGCTATGGAGCTTTTGATCTGTCAATCACTGGTATTAATCCAAGTCATGTTTATAGGGAATGGACTCACTTGACGTCCAATGGCTGTTCAGTGGCCTGTGTGAAAAGAGCTGGTACCATTGGTTCAATTCCTAGTAGATGGGGATCTATATCATAGAGGGGAAAAAAACCTGTCACAATTGACTGATGCAGCATGAAGCCTGAACATCTCACCACTAATGTTGGTTCTTTTAGGTCCATTGGCAGAGCAGGGTGGGAGTGGGAAGAAGCTTGCGCAGTCACAGCTCCTGTTTTGGGAAGAGGTGGGCTTCACTGGTGTTCCTAGTTCCTAGGAGGAAGGGGAACTCAGACCTGAGGAGGTGGAATCCAGATGCATTCTGGGACTTTCATCGGCCATAATGCTGCTAGATAGGGCCTAGCCAAGGAAGCTGCGAGAAAGTAAAAGCTGGATTTCTGCTTGTACTGCAGCCTTTAGTAATGGAGAGCATGGTGATGTCTTATGGGCTGGGATGGCTGCACGTTTTGCTCTTGGGCGCTTTGCTAATCTAGGTGTGCTTCCACTAGAGAGACTCCCTGCAATGACTCACAGCAAGCCTGACTAATTGTATAACACCTGAGCGTCTTTCCCCTCCATCCCCCACACACATTTCTGTTGAGGGAGCTCCAGAAGATGATTAAATGGGGAGAGCTGGGGATGAACTGGCAATGTCAAACCCTGACAGGCTGTGCTCACTCAGTCTAGTTTCTGAATGATGAGACAATCAAGCCTAAACCACTAATATATTATATACCTTGTACAATTTATAATTTACCTCTTTTCCATTAATTTATCCTCCAATAGCAATGCTTGGAAACTTGCCCTACTATGCAACTGTTTTAGGTTGATGGTTTTAGCTCATGGAAGCTTACCCACTAGGGGCTTCAAATCAATGAAAGGTACAGGTCCACAGCACCTTACAGCATCAGGCCCATCAAATCTCATAGCCCCCAGTTCACCAGAGTATTTAAGATAACTTTAAGCATGTACATGGTCCAGTTGACTTCAGCGGAACTACATGTGGACTTATCGATAGAACTGGTTGAAAAGATGTCAACGAAACTATTTTTCCCATCAGAAAATGCCATTCTGTCAAAACGAAAAATGTTTCACAGATGTGTATCAGTTTCAATGAAAATGTTGGGAAGGTTTCTCCAGACCAGGATGTAATTTGAGAGAGAGAGAGACCCACCCTAGAACAGCCAAACGGTTCAGTCACTCACCTGCAATGTGTAAGAGCCAGGTACAAGTCCCTTCCCCAAATCAGGCAGAGCATGGTCTTAGGGTATCTTCCACATCACAGGTGAGTGCCCGAACCACTTGGAAGTTTTGGGTTGGGTGGGCTCTCTCTCCCCTTCTCAAACAATTCATCAAGTCTCAGGGTTCCACTTTGGAACTAAAGAAAATGCCAAAATCTTGAAATTTCCTAATGAAACAGAATAGTTGTTTTCCAGCCAGCCCTATTTAAAATCCATCATCTACTTAAGTAGATCAGTGAATCAGGGGCCTTACTTCAGAACTTGCTGGTCCTGATTCTCCTCTAGCTTATGTTAGTGTAAGTCAAGACTAACTCTGCTGAAGATAGTAAAGATACACCAGCATAAAGCTGATGGAAGTGAGTGGAGAATCAGACCCTATATTTTAGATGCAAGCAGCTGTGTGTCTTCTTTAAACTTTAATGGTATTTCCATATGCATATTCCACCATTTCCTCCATTACATAAAAATAATATGCCACGATATTATTATTATTACAGGATATATTTACTGGAAAACTAATTTACTTACATTTCGTTCCATTGGCCTGCTTAAAAACACACCTCTCTTTTCCCCACTCCTTTGCTCTATGTTGTTGAAATGTGACATCCAGCTAAATGGAGGAAAACGAATAAAAGTTAAACTCAAGCATTGTGAATGGTTTATAACTGGAGCTGACAGAGTCTTATGACACTATCTTAGGGCCAGATCCTCAGATAGTGTAAAACTGTGCAGCTCCAGTGAGGTCAATGACGCTGTAACGATGTGCACAAGCTACAGACTAGATCATTTTCCTATCTTCCATACCAAAACCAATCATCACCATCTTTTCACGGGAAATAGCGTGCGTATGCACATGTGTGTTGCAGATGCCGAATCTCCAGTAATAATACACAGCTTTCTTATAGCCCTGGTATATGTTCAAAGCAATCGGTGAAGTGACAGGTGAAGTGAGACAGAAAGCGGAAGTGACCTGTGTGAGGCCAATGTGTCAGCAGCAGAAGCCAAAATTAGACCTCAGAAGCTCCCATCCCTTAACTCGTGTTGGTTTAGTCTTAAATCACAGGATCTTTATCATCTCTTCTAGGGTGTGATCCAATACTCGTTGAAGTCAAAAGAAAGGCACCCACCAACTTAAATGGGCTTTGGATCAGACCCCAAGACTCTAGTTAATACTGTGTATACCAGGGGTCAGCAACCTTTCAGAAGTGATGTGCCGAGTCTTCATTTATTCACTCTAATTTAAGGTTTCGTGTGCCAGTAATACATTTTAACGTTTTTAGAAGGTCTCTTTCTATAAGTCTATAATATATAACTAAACTATTGTTGTATGTAAAGTAAATAAAGTTTTTAAAATGTTTAAGAAGCTTCATTTAAAATTAAAATGCAGGAAAGGCCCCAGGACCCAGGCAGTGTGAGTCCCACCGAAAATCAGCTTGCGTGCCACCTTCGGCACATGTGCCATAGGTAGCCTACCCCTGGTGTATACATTGCTTTGAATAACTTGCTTGATATTAATGACACACTTACATGAAAACAGCAATTAGATCAAATCAATATTCCCTTAATTTGACTCTGGAAAATTATCCTCCTCCTCTTTTTAAAAAAAACTTTAATTCTTATTAAATTTAACACATTTACAACATATCAGTATAGTTCTGTTCTACAAATGTCACTATTTGTTATGCCCAAGTGTAGATGATGGTACAGCACATACTGTAATGTGTATTCTACAGTGAATAAAACCCCCCATTTGAAAGAAAATTATCACATGCTTTATAGAATGGCAGGGGCCAAATTGTCAGCAGAACTTCCATACAGCTTCCAAATTTATACCTGCCCCTTTTGCACACAGAAAGTACCCCATTTTCCCATGCAAGCACTATTTGCCCTTGTCAATTCAGAAGCTTGCAAGTGCAATTTGTTTAACATGCGATATAATGCAAATTGGGCAATCTTTCGTGAAACTTTGGCCAGAAAAATATAAACTGAGAAGGAAAAATCAAACTAAATGACAGCGTAAAGGAAAGTAGAGGGAGAAAGAAAAAGGAAATGGTATCAAACGAGGATATTCGATTTAATGCAGGAGATCAAACTGTATTTTCTGCACTATCAGGAGTAGAATAGCTGGAACAAAGTCCCATATTAAATACAAATTTGTAAATTATTTTTCTGAATTTTTTCTTAACTGCATCACTAGATAATAGGCAACACTTAGAAGTGACACACAACACCACTGAAGTACCTGATGAGATAGTAACAGGAGAGGGCCTATTCTGCAATGGGTATCTCTGTGTATGCATCCTCTCTATCCCCTACCTGCCCCCACTCCCAACCCATCTTTGAAATAGGTTCAAAAGCAGCTACTGCTTACTGCACAGATCATTGTAGTTGACTGTGAATCAATTAAAAATAAACTAGAGATTGGTCAAAATGCTCTCCAACCTTTAGGGCTGTTCAGAACTCCGAGCCTGAATTTGGATTCAAATTTCACACGTAACCTTTTTATTTGCATTTGTTTCTGGTTAAGGAACTGGATTGGGACTATGCTATGAATGACAGAGCTATGAATTCATGGCAGATTTCCTAGGTGACTATGGGCAAGTACCTTAGGGCCAGATTTGTGAAGGTATTTAGGAGCCTAGAGATGCAGATAGTTGCCTAGTGAGATTCCCAAAAGCTTTTTAGAATACAGGGTACCTAATTACCTTTATAAATCTGGGCCCTTAGGCCATCTGTGCTTCCATTTCCTGTCTGTAAGGTAGAGATCATACTTCTTTCCTACAACAGTGGTTTTTGTGAGGATAAATTCAGTAACATATGTGCAGTGCTCCAATACTGCACTGATGGGCATCATACCGAGAAAGAGATTTATAATGGTCCAAATCAAACCCCGGGATCCACATAGTGTCTGGATCCAAATTCCATGGCTGGCAAACTTTAAAGACTCCTTAAATAATTAGATAAGCCTGGAATTTTCTTTTTATAATGAATCTAAGGATAAACAATGAACTTCAGAAAGCAGTGTAGCAATAATGTGCCTGATGCTGATGCCTTTTATACTGACGTAAATCAGTGTCAACTCAACTGAAGCCAGTAAAATTACACTGCTGAAACTGAGATCAGAATCAGGCTCAATGGGATTGACTCTCTTTATGCTTACACCAGTTTTATACCAGGACAACCTCTTTCAATGGAGCTACTGTTGATTTACAGTAAGAACAGAATCAGATCCAAGGGCTAACTGGAAGATTTGTGCTCTATGTTATTTCTTTAGACACGAGGCCATTGGCTGGACATAAACCACTTGCTGATTAGTACAGATTATACTCAGTAGGGTCACGAATGTTTCTAAAGAAATGATATTTGCACCCAGACCGTTTCTTTTATCCAATGATCTCAAAGCTTTTATCCAATGAGCTCAATGATTACAAACTTGGGCCAACAGCAAATTGCCCCAGACCCCCGTGAGGTAGGTAAGTATTATTATTCCCATTTAACAACTAGATAAAGCAAGACACAGAAATTAATAAGTGACTTTCCCGGGGTCAGTTAGTAAGTCAGTGATAGAACTGTGACTAGAATGCAGGAGTCCTGATTCCTAGCCTCATGTGCTAAGTTCTAGACCGCAATTTCCTTGTGAAGTAATAAAAGGAAATCAGCAGATGTAAACCAGTGTAGTTCCATAGACTTCAATGGAGCTACTCCAATTTACACCAGCTGAGGATCTGACCCGTAGAATGAAGACCACCTGATGTGACTGCAGAATAGATATGGGTTTTATTTAAAATGTAAGATACTTAGCACTGGCGCGTCTCTGTTAAACCACAGAAATGCACGCTCAGGATGCAAATGCATTTGGATGCCCTCCGCTGGAAATCATGTTCGCTCAACACTCACAGCTGATGCACAAATTGTCTTTATTCATGCTTAGCCTTTCAGATGGCCTGGTGCCTACACACAAGCTGATTAGAACCTGCCCTGGGCTATGAGGGCATGGCAATGGTATGTTCAGATCAGTAAACTGTATAATAATATAAATGTCATCTATTTCGCAAGAAGCCTTGGCAGTATAAGTATCTTGTGCCTGATTGCAGCTACGTGCCAAAAAGAAACTTGAAGACTCTCAGGAGAAAGGAAGGCATGGGATTCACCACCAGCTCTTCTGGCTTCCAACACAAGTTGTATAGCAGTGGGTGCCTTGTTACACCCAAGACTATCTAGTGAGTGTCAGATTGGATGTAACATGAATACAACTGGTGTATATATAGCCTTGTTGAGCAGCCAGGCTCAGAGCAGAAAATGAACCACAAACAGTATGTCTGGCACAGTTCAAAACATGAGCTGTACACTTGCCAGAAAAAATGGCACCCAGCCAAAGTCGAATAGTCCTGGGTGCTCACTAACTGGTTGTGCATTATCTTTTCTGAGTGGCAAACTGGAGCAACACACAACAAGCATTATGGGCAATGGGATAAGGAAACTCATTTTAAGACACTAATTCAAATTCAAGCCACACCTATGGACAGTCATCTCCATCTGATTGTCCCTGGAGACCTATATGAAATGAAATGATGGTCTCACTCCAGTTCCTACTGGATACAGGTCAACACTATGATCACAATGTGTATCCTCCTTGGCAGCCTTGCCAGAGAAGCCAAAGGCCAAATGGGAAGAAAGGCTGGATTATGTCCCATTGTCAATGAAAGAGTCCCTCCAGGACAGAAGCTGAGGCAAACTGGTAGGGTGCAGAGTTACCAGCTTCACAAATCCTATATATTTTTTCATTAGAGAAAACAGGGAGAATAATGCAAGATACAACAGGTAGAACATGGGATAAAACTACGAGAACCATCTAATGGGTGAGTTTACAGACCAACTGAAAACATAACAGGTCGATGCAGCAAACTGCTTCATGAAACACGCAGGAATATCTCGACAACATCAAGGCAAGAGTGTGTTGATCTGCAAATACATTACCCAAGAGTACTTTGTATCACAATAAAGGAATGTTCGCTAGGTCTCAGCCTTCTTTCTCTAGAGTCATTTTGTTTGCATCTGAACCATACACTAAACCATTCAAAGTGGCTTCCCCCTTTTCTTTCATCATTCATCATTTTGTCCATAACCAGGAGATTGCTCATCCTACAAAATACAGGCTCCCAATCACACTGCATAAACTACAAATAACTCGCCTTGATTTCAGTGAGAGCCCCTTGTGACTTGCTGTGTGAGAATAAGGCCGCCTGATTCTGTAGCTGAGAGTTCTACCCTTTCTCCATAATTGAGCCAAAGACCAACTGTCTGAGACTAGAAGATGTGAAATCCATTTGATGCTTTTCAAAAGACAATAATCCTTTCCTGGGTGTCCCAATAGAACCACTAAGAGATAGAAGGTCAATGTTAAGGGTAAATGAAGGTCAGTTATTTATTTATCAATTAATTCAGTAATCTGTGGCACAACTCTCTGTAATTTGGGGAATCCCTCCCAAATTGAGGAGAAATATGCTTTCTCCATTGAATTCCCTCCAGCAACCATCAGATCTTGTGTAAATTCAGGACCAAATTCTGTATCTCTACTATGCACTTTTTAGTGGTCCTCTTCCTCCAACACACAAACAGAAGAGTTGGCCATTAACTGTTAATCAAGAAGCCAGGGTTTAAGTGTAACTTCCTGTTCCAATAATTTCCCCCATTTTTTCATTGGATTTACATATCCATTTGCAATTCCTGGGACACATCTCAGTGTTGATTCTATTCCTACTACAGGTTTCATGAAGACAGAATCTGGTGCAAATCAGTAGCGTTACTCTAGATTTACAAGTTTATAATCTAGCCCTCTCCCTCCTTTTTTTGAGGTTCCTCAATCACTAATGTAGATCCATCATCATTTTGTATTTACAATACTTTATGTTAACTGCCTCTTTCATCTTTGAAAATAGAAATCTGCTTGAAATGCTTTTGACTGATTAGCATAATCCCAAACCACTAAATTTTTACTGCCAAACTGGATTTGGAGTTTGTATTAAAGTTTATGACACAGAGATATTTAAAAGATTAGTAAATGTGCTCAGAAAAAAAACCAATCCAAAAACACTGGAATATTACCATCAATATTTCAGTCTAAACTGTTGAAGCATCAGAATTACAAGGTGCAATTATCTTTTGGATGTGTGGCTCCTAGGGGTGATCTTTATGTTAAAGGAAAAGATGGTTTAATGCGTAGTAAATGAGTGCTAATTAAAAAGCTGGGAGAAAAGTCTGTCATAGCTGAATCATGAGACAAACGCATGCTGTGCATTTGTTTAAACAGTCTATGGTGTGCTGACAATACTAAGCAAGTGTGGCCCTCTATAAAGTGTATTTGCCAAAACAAATCCTTATGCAAAGTCTGATTCTCTGTGACTCTATCCACCAACAGCCCAATTCTAATGCTCACAGTAAGCAATGCCTTTACTCTATATGAAGTCCTATTAAAGTCAATGGGTACTTAATGTGAGTGAAGCTATCAATGTCTTTCCCCACAGAAGCATTACATACAAGGATTTCGAGACCGCTCTGATTTTTTTTTTAACCAATTGGAAACAATTCTACTAATATATTATACATCTGGCCTCTTCTATTGCTTAGGTTCTTATTCTGGATATTTGCATGGAAATAGCATTTTTGTTGCTTTCTTTTTCAACTGTTCTGGCTACCTATTCTGAACTTGAAGTCATTGATCTGGCTACTTCGGCTTCTTTCAGTGTGCAGCAATTTTGGGCTGTGATCATTTAAATTGTCAATATTACAGAAGCTTCCTCAAGTTTTTTTTAAAATATATATATATATAACAAATCTTTCATGGTCAGATATGGGAATGTGGATCACATGAGGAGCCAAAACAGAGACTCCCATTGACTTCGATAGGTTTTGGATCAGGGCCCAAGCAGGTCTGGAGGAGGAGTGTTAAGGAGGAAAGTGACTCTTCCCTTCCTATGAATATGCAAAGTTCATCATTCACTTACAATGGGAACAGTTTCATCCCGATTTAGATCATGGTCCATGGATAATCAGACCACTATTCACTTCTCCCAGCTTTGGGGAAGTGTAATCAAGAAAGCATTATAAAGGAAACCTGCCCTGAAGGGATATAGTTGCTTTAATAATGTTTAGGCCTTGTCCATATTGTATTTATGGCTGGAGGCTGGGTTTTTTTTGAGTTCCCTCCGCCTCAATATTATTCCCAACCCTGATCCTCAACTGGTGTAAATCACCACTGATTTCTACGGAACCACACACTGATTTACACCAGCTCAGGATTCGACCTGGAACCAGGTCTGATTGTATTTAAAAATGCAAACCTAAGCTCACTTTATGCCAAATCCAAACGCAAAATGCACACTTTTTTTCAGCTTAAACCTACTAAATTGCAAAAAGCCTTCTCTGGTCTGCTGCTGGCCTCTTGTCACACATTTCTTGAATACAGTCCAAGCCTGGGCCAAGGAAATGCATATTAATAGAAAAAGAAAATGACTGACGACTTCCCAAGCATCTGTCATACTCACAATTTTTAATGAGCCTTATATAATGTGTCATTAATACGATTTCTTTTACAGCCATCAATCTTAGTCATCTAAATCTATCACAGGGAACATGACACAGAGAGGGACCAACCTTTAGAGCAACATGATAAAGCAATGATGCTTTTGTAACCAATCACAGAACTACTCAGGCTCCCTCCACAGTTGTGTGTCTAGTTTTGCTCCCTGTTATTCGGCTTCCAATTTTGCTTGATTCTACAAATCCTGCCTTAAACACCCACATTTTCCAGCCTTCCAAAAGTTGGCCCAAGGCTTGATTCTGCTTGGGCAAGGTCAAACTCTGAGTTCAGGAGAGTGGTGGAAGATGAAACTCAAAGGGAAGGTGAAATTCACAGATGAGCAGACTACATCTGGTTGGAAAACGGACGTTTTACACCAAAATTCGACACACATGGCAAATCCCTTGTGAATCAATACCACGGAGGCTACATCTCACATTTGATCTGGGAGGTGTGATTCCCAGCTCATGAAGAGGTACTTGCCCTAGCTCTGCTTGAGCTAGCATGCTAAAAACAGCCTTGGAGCCAGGACAGCAGGGGCAGCTAGCCGCCTGAGTACATACCCTGGGCTCTGGGCAGGTTTGTGCTTGGGTTTCTAGCCTGAGATGCTGCCTTTACTACTGCAGCTACACTGCTATTTTTAGTGCACTAGCTTGGGTACATCCACACAACCTGGGGATCACACCTCCCAGCTCAAATGTAGACATCGCCAGAGTTTAGCATAGCTCCTAACTATAAACTATAAAAGGTGATTTACCAGCAGGCAACAGAGTGAGAATAGAATAGAATAATCCATGCAGAGCCCTAGGCAGAGTCAGGACTACTCGATTCTATTGTCCCCTCTCCTGTTGTTTCACTGTATGGCCTTCAACAAGTTAGTTAGGCCAATATTTTCACAAGTGGCCACTGATTTGGTGCACCACCATTTTTCTGCACACAACTTGAGACTATTAGAGAGGCTGAGCATTGATTTCAACCGGATCTGTGGGTGATTAGCACTTTGGAAAATCAGGCCCCAGGTGTCTTAAGATGGAAACCCAAAAACTGAAGTATCCAAAGCTGCTGGCCACATCTGAAATGTTTGGAATCAGCCTCAAACAACTATGTAAGAGACAGTCTCCCCATCTTTAAACTCAAGATATTTACCCATCTGTATAAAGCCCTTTGAGATCTTTGTATGAAAAGACTAAAAAACTATAGAAGGGCTAAGTATTAGTATTAGTTAGAGATGGCCAGGGCCGCCCAGAGGATTCAGGGGGCCTGGGGCAAAGCAATTTCGGGGGGCCCTTCCATAAAAAATGTTGCAATACTATAGAATACTATATTCTCGTGGGGACCCCTGCGGGACCCGGGGCCTGGGGTAAATTGCCCCACTTCCTCCCCCTCCCCCCCGGGCAGCCCTGGAGATGGCCAAAAAACAGGAGAAAAATTTAATGAAAATTCTCTCTCCCCACCCCAAATTCAAATTTTGATGGGAAATGTCATTAAAGTTTAAAATGTGTTGTTATTATTGCACAGGCCTTTGCCACTCGAGCTAAAGGGGAATCTATTGGCACTACAGAGCCTATGATGTGCAGCTGAGTAATTTTCATTCTGCCCAGCAGAGGGCAGTAGCACATCTGCACACTAATTAGTTAGTACACTATACACACTGTGCCGTGTATGTCCTCATTTTAATTCTTGCCAGCTTAGCACACCAATGACTGGACGCTCAGAGGTTCGAAAGCAAGAAGTTACCGGTGGTTATTGTTCACTGTCTAGGGCCAAGGCCCACTGAATGAAATTTGGGGCCCTGGTACTCCACCCCAGTTACAGACATTTGGGGGCTTCCCCAAGCTAGGGGACCCAGTACAACTGTCCCTGCTATCTCTCACCTTTATCATTCCCTGACTGTCTATGATAGTCACAGCAGCAAAAGCCATCCAGCACTGGCTGTGTATATCTACTTGGCAGAAGGTGTGTGCAAATAATCAAGCATGGGCCAAAATGAGCATCCATTTCTGATGGCTCATAGCTTCCCTGTGCTTAAACCTCCACTCGGCTTTATCCACTAAGGTTTCTCCACCAGGCAGCAAATACACATATTAGTCATGTTCTCACCCTCCCACACTCCCCTCAGTGCACACATTTGTGGGAAGAAGAAAAGCCACTGAAAGAAACAGAGGTTTCTATTTTATCCCTTTTATTTTCTACAGGCTCAAGTAACTCAACCCTGGTTTTGTTCAATTTAAAAACAAACACAAAACCCTCTCAATGAATTCCTGTTTATTACAAATTGATCTTCAATGTGTTAAATAAATCAGGGCAAATGGAAATCCAAAAATAAATAGCCGTTCTGCTGTTGCTATGACTACTAGACTTTTTTTTACCTGGACAGAGATTTTATGTTTCACAGTTGCTAACAGTTTAAAAGGAGAATTACATTCAGTTTTTAGTCCTGGTGCATTTTCCTCACACAACACAATATGAGAGATTATTTGTGGTTGCTTCTTAGAAAATAACAGAAAATCAGAGAGGGGAGCTCTTTTTCACTCCAGACTGGACAGACAACATACAAATGCAGTAAATGTGTTAGGGCTTATGAAGTGTATTCTACACATACAGGAAAAAGAGAGGGTACAATGTTATTATTAGCATTAGAAGATCAACCAATGGCCCTAACCAGGTTTGAGACTCCGTTGTGCTAAATGCTGGGCATATGTATAGTAAGAGATAGTCCTTGGCCAAAAGGGCTCACCTTCCAAATAGACAAGACAGACAAAAGGTGTTAGAAAAAGATTCAACGTACAATCAGATGTCTGGAAACTGAGGCAGAGAGATCACATGGCTTGCCAAAGGTGTCACAGGGAGACTGTGGCAGCGCTGAGAACTGAGCTAAGATCTCGAGTCCCAGGAGCTAAGATCTCGAGTCCCAGTCCAGCCACCATCCTTCTACCACAGGGCAGAGTGGTTTCTTACAGGACACCTAATCATCATGAGGGACATGATTTAAAACATTTCAAGCAAAAGAACCTAATTTCAGTCCTGGAATAAGCAATTGGAACTCCTCTGAAGTCCATGTTGGAGTCACACTGGCTTATTCAGGGCTGAATTTGGCCCAGTGGGTAAAACTGATATCAGGCTACACATATCCCTGAAATTATTATTATGGCTCGGAGGAGGAAAGAGAGAGCACAAACACTGTCACCCTAATCCTGGCGTTACTTAGAACTGACACACTGCAAACCCTGTGCACCCTGAACTTCAGAATCTATACCAGGGTGGGTGTAGTCAGGGGGTGTCGTCTCTGTGCTTAAGCACTGCACTCCTGATACACTAGCACATACTCTCCACTCTCCCGCATTCCTCTTGTTCCTCCTCCCAGTAGAAGCAGCCTGCTTCAGTAGGGAGTTGTGTATGGGTACAATGCCAACCTGAACATGGGTGCCAAATAAACGCCCCCGCCTGTTTGACTCCGCCTTGCCCCTTGTGCTGTCATGTACACCAGCGAAATGTGGGCCTAAGTCACTAACAAAGTACCATTCACACCACTTTTCACACGCTGGGCCATTCCACAGCTGGTGTACATCAGCGTAGCTCCATGACTGTCAGTGGAGCTCAGCTGATTTAGACCAGCTGAGGGCCTGGCCCATTTTACACAAGTTTTAATAACTTCCAAAGCAATGGAAAGTCAAGCCCACTGACTTCATGGAGTTATCTCCTGATTTATAGCAGCTCTGTAGCATAGAAGGGAACGATCTGATCCTTGGAAAGGAGGAGTCAGATGGCCTTTCCAGTTCTAATTTGAGAAACAGCAAGGGACTGAGCACAGGGGGTGTTTGGGGGCACATCCTAATACTAGCTGGCTTGGAGACTCACTGTACAACTTCAGCAAGTCCCTTAACTTCCCTGTACCTTGTCTCACCATCTGTCACTGGCCCTTTTAACACTGCCTTTGCTCCCAAATATGGTTAGGAGGATTAACTAGCTAATGGAACAGATTGGAGCTGGGCAAGAAGCAGTTTTCCCATCATACAAATTTTTTCCCCGTCCCAAATCAGGACAGCAAGTCAAAGTAGCAAAACTTTTCGCAAACCGAAAATTTGATAAAAAAAAAAAGTCAATGACATCAAAATTCACATAGCTTAAGTGTCCAAAGGAGAAGTCATTTCAAACTGGATTTGTCATTTTGGAAGAGTCAAAACGAAAACATTTTGCCAATCATGAAACTTTTTTGCAAAAATTTTTCAAGTTGAAAACAGGGGCGCGGGAACAATGTGTATATTTGGGGTGCTGGGAGCCATTGAACCAAACTTTATGATGGAAACCACTTCAAGCCAGGGGGTGCTGCTGAGTCCCCAGCACCCCTAGTTCCAGCACTTATGCTTGAAAACTTGCTTAAAACCAGACCTTTTCACACAAAAAGTTTCAACGAACTGGCATTTTCCAACCAAAAATCTTGTATCGAAAAATTCGCAATCAGCTTTAGGCTAGACCCTCAAGCTGGTGTAAACTGGAGCTGCTCCAGTGAAGTCAATGGATCTGTGCTAACTGATACCATCTGAGGATCTACCCTAAGCACTCACTTATGTGATTCTACACAATATCCAGCAACATGAAATATTTTTGAACCCCCAAAACAATCCTCAAGTAACTTGTTAATGTCGTTCATTTCCACCGAGCTCAATCTATATAGCATTGCACGTGCATTCTCTCTCTCTCTCTCGCGCACACACACACACACACACACATTTACACACACACACATTGATTGTGAAAGTGCTCCAAACAAACACGGGCATTGGTATGTCTCTTTTCCTTAAAAGCAAAGCAGACAGCTCAAGCAGCAGTCTGTGAAAGCAGGCATTCAATTCTCCTCAGAAAATCTCGTTTTCCTCTAAATGGGCCTCTCATCAGGCTCAGTGACAACTCTTAGCTGCCTGAGAAAAAGCACTGGAATAAAAAAAAAAAAAGGAACCTATTTTCCAGAGCAAAGTAATCCCTATTCCATTGCCATGGCACCAGACATCCGTCTCTTCCTTTCATTGACCAGACAAGGTCCCCCTCAGCTACTAGCTTCTTTTTTTCTTTTCTCTCTCTTTTTTTTTTCAGGTGGATATGTGTGTGTATGCCTGAATTTGTTTCCTTGGTAGAAAAAGTAATCATTAAAGTATTAGTTTAGGTTGATTGATTCTTTGGGGACAGAAAAGGGTTCTGGGGGCTTTGTAATCTCTGACATGATCTCAAAACAGAGGCCTTCAGCATGATACAATATTGAAATAATAACAGGAAGGTGCAGTCTCTCCCACTTTGAAATCCAAACAGTACAGTTTATAGCCTGGAAGGCAAAGATCCTCAGCAAAACAAGGTAGGGAGAATGTTACTGGGGAAACAGAAGGATAACCCACCTTTTCGTGATTGAGGGGGGTAAAACTATCAGCAAGATCCTCGGCTGGTGTAAACCAAACGTTTCCTTGCCTTCGATGTAGTTATGCTAGTTTATCGCAGCTGACAATCTGGCTCTATATTCCAATGCGACCTGAAAAGAAAAGTAGCATAAAAATGAATGATAAAGAGGAGTCGGTTTAAAACCAAAGAAAGCCAAACGGCTAAACAAAGGGAACCCAAGTGAAGTGAAACGAAGAATAGATGTAAATACCCGGAAACCCGGGCTATAGTACAAAACATACAAGAGCTGAAAAGCATGAACAGTTAAGGTGACCCAAAACACCTTAACTCTGTCCTTGTACCATGGGCAACCTCCCATTTTTTGCCAGGAGTAGCCTTCATATTCTGCTTGATACGGTTGGAGGGTTTTAAGGGCTAAATTCTCAATTGCACCAAGCTTCTCATGGGCACGGTTAGTTGTGGGTCCCTGAGTCTGGGTCCAGCTCCCACCCAGACGCAGCACAGTGTTGCTCTGATAGATGATGGTGACTAGGGGTGGTGGTGGCAGAACAGGAGCTGGCTATGCCAGGGGAGTCTCCATGTAAGGAGATCCAGCTGATTTCCAGCCCCTTTGGGAAACAAGAGCTCCACAAAGGGCATCTGTCTCTGAATGTTTTTAATCCATTTCTGGTCTGATTTTCAGTCATACTGAGCACCCATAATTCTTGCTCGAGTCAATGGGAGCTGCAGGTACTCAGTCCCTCTCAGGAGGCCCTCAGCACCTTTGCAGTGTCAGGCCTTTCATAAATATATGCTTGGATGTATCGTTTTCCCAGATTTCAATCTGTGTGAGTGAAAGCCCAGACTCGCTGCCTAATTCTTGTAGAAAAATAAGGTTGTGGGTTTTTTTCCCTGCACACAGAAGGATGGCTATTTGGCTGGAGTTCGGCTGGCTCTTTATTAATGAATAATTCTAAGTAACCACCTTCTGCGGCTTCCCTGCAACTATGGTCCTGACAAGACAGATGGCTCCGAACTGCCTAGCGCCATGGTTCACCTTTTTAGTTTCATAAAAATCAATTTTCTGTGGCATCCGCAGGCAGGTGCAGGAGAAAGCAGGCGAGAGAGGGAACAAATATGCACTGCACACACAGACTCCTCAGCCGTGCTGCGGATGGGGCACAGGCACACGCAACCAACTGATTTCTGGAGGTTCCTGCAGTCTGCTCAATTTTTCATTCAGTTCAGACCTGGAGTGAATTTATTATTCTTTGGAAACTTTCTACCTGAAAGGAAGATGGGTCCGTTATGACATAGCCTGGGGTTTCAATCAGGCATCTCTACACATAAATTCAGATTGTTTTCTCTTTTCACAGCACTCCCCTAGTGGCTCAGACGCCTTCTTTTGGCAAAGGGGGTAGGTGATTCAATGCCAACACATTCAATAGTTGGCAGGTTGCCTTATTATCATCTACATTATAGTAGTGTCTAGATGCCCCAACTGCGATCAGGGCCTCCTTGCGCTAGGCACTGTACATACACAGAATACATAGCAAGACAGAGTGCCTGCTCCAAAAAGCTTGCAATCCAAATAGTCAAGACAGGCACAAAGGGTGAGCAGGGAAAGAGAGATACAGAGGGATGAAGTGACTTAAGCAAAGCCTTGCAGCATGTCAGAGCCAATAAAAGAACCCATCTCCTGAATTCCAAGCGAGTGCCTCGTCCATTGGCCCATGTGGCCACTTCATTCTCCCCAAAGACAGGTTTAGAATGTATATGGATTCATAAGACAAAGCACCCTCCCATGCTCTGGATTCCTTGGCATCATTTAAATTTCACAATACACCTCTACCTCGATATAACGCCACCTGATATAACAAGAATTCAGATATAACACGGTAAAGCAGTGCTCTGGGGGGGGCTGCGCACTCCGGTGGATCAAAGCAAGTTCGGTATAACACGGTTTCACCTATAACGTGGTAAGATTTTCTGGCTCCCGAGGACAGTGTTATATCGAGGTAGAGGTGTACATAGCTTAATAGATGGCTCCTCTCACTCTGACATTATATAGACATCTCCCCCGTGCTGACACAATATTAGAGGCTCAGATTTTGCCTGGCCCTTCTACAGGTGCCGAGTGGCAAGGATAGGAAGGGAAACTTCTCCCCCCTTCCATGGCCTGTGTAAGGGTCAACAACCTCCGTGCTCTGGGAAGTACAAGGTGTGTTCCCTCCCTGCTAGCCCAGCAGATCCCAACCTCGATCTCCTGTAGATAATGTTGGGTTTGACCCCATATTTTTTAATTTCAGTCTCAATTTGCACCCGGGGCTGAAGTAGATTGAAACAGCAGGAGGTGCTCTCATCGCCCCAGCCAAGGAGGATGGAGAACAGTAGGGGTGCAAGGCTGACTCAAGCCTAGGCAGGGAGGGATCTCTCCCTGTGCCTTTAGCAGAGAAGGGGGAGCTGCACTCCCCAGTCTCACTCCAACACGATCGCACCCCAGTTTGTAATTAAACACATTCCCAAAATACCTCCCCACTTCCTGTAACAGGCTGGGTGGAGGTAACCAGCTCCAGAGTGATTACCCTTGCAGAAGGAAGAGGAAAGCTCTGGGGCAATAAGACAGATGTTCGACAACTAGACAGCAACAGGTCTCCAGCTCAATTGCCTTTATGATTAGACCCAAATCCTGGAAAATGAAGTCTAGAGCGGGACGTGAACCTGGCTGGTGACGTTTTGAGCCAAGCTAACCCTGCCGTACCTGAACCCACAAAACCTTGGAGAAAGTTAGGATCTGGAATGGAATTGGCATCTTGGGTCTGCTTGCTGCTTACAGGGTCTGAGTCTGATCTCACCTGCCAGTTTTACTAATCGCATGGGCTTCAGCGGAGTTACTCCTGATTCACACCAGTGTAAATGACAGGTGACTCAGGCCCCGGATGAGCATTCCTTGCCTTCCCCTTCTTCCATTTGCACCCCACATAACAGGTCCTGATGGCACACTGGGGCTGATTCTAAACAATCTTCCACCTCATCATCCTTTTCACCTGAACAAAGTGAAGCTAAAACTCTACTTAGACCCGTGCAAAGAAAGAGTAACTGCGCTCAAGACAATGGAATTATGCTGGTGTAATTTTGGTGTAAAGCAAGCTTAAAATCAGACCTTTCATCAGGAAAATAAAAGTGAAAACATTGCAACCGGACTTGCTATAGTCCTATTGTCTGACACTTTTATCGGCAGTCAATTCCATATACAACCAGCAGAGGGAGCGCCTCTATAGTAATGACAGGTATGTTAGTTTACCACCAGAATCAGTTTTCCTTTTAGTAGATTTTTTTTTTAATTTTACCACCCCACCCTCACAGCGGCTAAAACATATCTATATTCCAAAACTCTCGGTTTCATAGGAACAAAGATGCAGTCAGTAGCGGAAGGTGATGATATAGTAATTTATGGTGGTTTAAGTAGGAATAGTAAGATTTTAATGAAACACAATATTCCGTTACAGAGGCACAGTGACAGTAAGTCAGAAAAGGAATAATACAATTGGAAGATAATGAAACTGACTAGACTTGGTCGGCTTCTGATTTCACCTGCACCGCTGCAAATCAGGAGTAACTGCAGAAGAATCAGACCCTAATGCATTTTTACCTTGGCAATTTAAAACAAAACAAAAAAATCAAGCCTACGGAAGGCGTTGAGCGGAAACGTTTGCAGTTACACAGTGTAACAAACACATGCCCCTGCAATGATCTAGGACCCTGGATCCAAATACTCCTGACCTTTGGGGAAATTCAGATTGTGACAGAGACAGACTCCATCTGTACCAGGGGTGGAACCAAAGTCCTAGATCGAGACCCTCCCTCATCGCTCCCTCTTCAAACTATGCGAAAGTTTTATGCACACTAGGAAATTTGCAGCTGGGGCCTATAATAAAGAAATCTTAGAATCCAAGGCAAAACCCTAGTTCTTACCTCCATATAGGCATTAGAAGAAGATATTGACTTCTGCAGCTTTTTTAAGCTAAACAGGCTGAAATTAAGCCCTGGCGAGAGGGCCTTCAGATGGCCAGGGTACCACTTAAGTCCCACATAAACCCCCTGCATTGAGGGCTGGGTCCTTAGCTGGAGTAAATCAGCACAGCGCCACTGAAATCAGTGATGGGGTCACACTGATTTACACTAAACAGGCTCTTTCTGTCATTTTTTAATTCATTCCCTTGCTTCATTTCAGAAAAGAACGATGTTGATTTCAGGAACGTACCAGCCAACTTGTAGTCGTAGCAGTAATATCGACTAAGTGTGTGTGTGTGTGTGGGGGGGGGAGATGGAGGCAGTCTGACCTACAGGAGAGTATGGGATCAAAAATATAAGTCTGACGGGGTCACACCCAGTAAAACCTCTGAGCAATTGGATGAGCAATTCTTTTCTGAGAAGAACAAAAGACATCTGCCGAGTAAAACAGGAATTGACTCAGAGCAAGGACAAAGCCAGACAGCATCACGTGAGGCACCAGGCTGTTCCAACAGGATGCCAGGGTCAACGGCAACTAATGCACCCCATAAGTCAAGAGGAATCAATAATGCTAAGTAGCCAGCATCTCTTACAAGAAGCAAATCAGTGTAAATGCAGTTAAAATGGTCTCTGGGCTCTGCACACTGCAGCCTAAAATCTGATTGAAGCTTGTCATGTGACACATTGGCATTGACACTCAGATTCCCACATTGCACTAAAACGCCTTTTCAAGCTCTGAGCACGCACACGGCAGGTTTGAACGTGGCCATTTGTTATCCATCTTTTGGATGAGATCTAAAACTGAGGTCCCTTGTGGATTAAATATCCCGCGGCGTTTTCTCCACAAAAAGAGGGCTGCTAGGAGTCCTACTTCCAACTCCGGCTGGAATCACACTCCACCTGCTGAAACGCCTCTTACCCATGCGCATATCAAGTGCGGTTCCGCAGGGATCTGTCCTGGGTCTGGTTCTAGTCAATATCTTCATAAATGATTTGGATAATGGCACAGAGAGTACACTTATAACATTTGCAGACAATACCAAGCTGAGATGAGTTGCAAGTGCTTCAGTGGACAGGATTAGAATTCAAAATGATCTGGACAAACTGGAGAAATGGTCTGTAATAAATAGGATACAATTCAATAAGGACAAATGCAAAGTACTCCACTTAGGAAGGAACAATCAGTTGCACACATACAAAATGGGAAATGAGTGCCTAGGAAGGAGGACTGGGGGTTACAGTGGATCACAAACGTTTGTTACAAAAAAAGCAAGCATCATTCTGGGATGTATTAGCAGGAGTGTTGCATGCAAGACAGGGGAAGTAATTCTTCCACTCTACTTAGCACTGAAGTACTGTTTCCAGTTCTGGGCACCACACTTTATGAAAGATGTGGACAACTGGAAAAAGTCCAGAGGAGAGCAACAAAACCGATGAAAGGTCTAGAAAACACGACCTACAAGGAAAGATTGAAGAAAATGGGTTTGTTTAGTCTGGAGACTGATGTGGGACATGGTAAGAGTTTTCAAGTACGTAAAAGGTTGTTATAAAGAGGAGAGGGATACATTCTTTTCCTTATCCATTGAGGACAGGACAAGAAGTAATGGGCTTAAATTGCAGCAAGGGAGATTTAGGTTAGCCATTAGGAAAAACTTTCTAACTATAAGAGTAGATAAGCACTGGAACAAATTACCTATGGAGTTGTATAGTCTCTGTCATTGGAGGTTTTTAAGAACAAACACCTGCCAGGGATGGTCTAGATAACACTGAATCTTGCCTCAGTGCAGGGGGCTGGACTAGACGACCTATCAAGGTCCCTTCCAGCCCTATATTTCTATTATTCTATGTAGCAAAGCCTAGTGGAGAGGGAGGATGGTGCAGTGGTTAGGGCACACGCCCAGAATATACAACACCTAGGTTCAAGTCCTTGCTCTGCCATGAACATCATATATGACCTTGGGTAACCTTCTTAGGTTCAGATTTTTAAAGGTATTTGCATTTAAATACCTTTAAAAATCTGGCCCTTAGACTCTCTGTGCCTCAGTTTCCCATCCATAAAAGGGGGCTGCCCTGCCTCACAGAGGTGTTATGATAATAAATACACTAAAGATTCTAAGATGCTCAGGCATTACAGTGATGGGGGCCATATAAGCACCAAAGATGTTGTTATATTAGTAGCAGTGTTACATTGTGTAATCCAGGTCATTAACAAATCATTTGACCAAGATTAACTAAAACTCGGGTAAATACGATTTTCTGTAAAATATCATCGTCTTGATCCTTGGGAGACAAGGACATGGCACCCAACCAGTGTGTTGCATCAACATAATTTGAAATGGCATACTGATTTCCACCTTTAATAATTCTGAAGTTGGCAGGGGAAAAATATGGTTAGCTCTGCCCTCACATCTAATAAATTCTGATTTTAAATCCTCAAATTTACATCTTTGGAGTTGTGCTGTCCTTAATAAAGGATAGAGTTCTCCTTAATTTGGATTCAAATTCTATGTATGTTCCTCAGGGAAGAAAGAGCAAATGTTCAACTTTTTGACTATTTTTAAGCGAGCAAGATGATTTCATTTGTGTAGGTTGAAATAAGATTAAAATTGATTTTTCCCTAAGAAATCTGACAAATTTATAAAAGGATTGTGTGTCCTTTGTAAGGTTCCTTTACTTCTAAAATTTCTAAGTTTCTTACCATGGGATTTAAAAAAAAATTGATCATTTTTCCTGTATAACAATATACTTTCTCCAAATAAAGAACTACACCAATTTTTAGAAGTTTCAGTCTCTCTCTCTCTCTTTTTTCTTTTTTTTTTAAACATTCTCTGTTCTAATATTGAAAACTGCACCGTGCATCTTTCTGAATACGTTCAACAGATTTCTCCATCTTGGCAATTCTTTGAACTATGGTGTGAATTTTATTATCCATTTCCTTCGGACATTTATTTAACACAACACAAGACAAATTCCAGACCCTGACATACTAACACGGTTTGAAGAGAATGGATTAACAAAAAAAAGGGCAAATTGGAGTTTAACGGCCCCAATACAGTTCCACCCAACTCAGACTTAGAAATACAGATAATGTTCTGGATGGTGGCACTTCTCTTCAGAGATTTTTGTTAAGGAATCATTTAGAATTTCAAGGGCAAAATCAGATTGCCATTTGCACTGGTTTAAACTAGGAGGAACTCCATTTACTGTAATGGATTAACATTCTGGTGCAACTGAGATCCAAGTATGGTCCTCAACCCTTTTTAGTCTAAAGGTCTCCTCTCCTGTCCCTCCTCAATCCCCCAAAACACAGGAAAAGTACATTCTTTTTTTACATGGGCTGGTTAGTCCCAAATCCCCTTTAAAACAAATGAAGGGTTTACCAACGTCATGGCTCTTACACACACACACTCTAAATTTCCCCATCCCTAGTAATGTCCATTTAACAAGTATAGGGCCAGATGCTCAGGTGGTGTAAACAGGTATGGCTCCTTTAATTCAAATGACATTACATCCATTTACCTCAGTTGAGAATCTGGCCCATAATAAACAATCTCACCCCAAAATCTTATAACAAAAGAAAAGCATTTTGGCCTTCTGAGTCTGTGTGACTAAGGCCATGTCTACATTGCAAAATTACATTGCCCTAACTTATGTCAGCATGCAGCCAGCACAGTTATTACATCGTTTGTGTACGCGCCTGCTTGACTTCTTGTGTTGGCGGTGCGCGTCCACAACAGGAGCACTTGTATCAAGTGCATTGCCAGTGTGGGGTATTGTGGGACGGCCCCTGAAAGCCAGTAACAGTCGATGTAAGCAACGCAGTAGTTATACTGACACTGCGTCGGTCTAATTACATCAAGCGTGACTCTATACCACTTGAGGAGGTGGTATTACTAAGGCTGTGGCTACACTTAGCACTTCAAAGCGCTACCGCAGTAGCGCTGCCGCGGCAGCGCTTTGAAGCGCTAAGTGTAGTGAAAGCTCTCCCAGCGCTGTCCGTACTCCACCTCCCTGTGGGGAATAACGCTGGGGCTTTGACCACACTGGCGCTTTGCAGCGCCACAATTTGCAGCGCTGGAGAGGGTGTGTTTTCACACCCTGCTGCAGCGCTGCAAATTTGTAAGTGTAGCCAAGCCCTAAATCGGCGCAGAGGGGCACTTACGTTGGCAGGAGTCAAATTTAAGTGAAGACACTTCCCAAGCTAGTGTCGACACAATGTCCTGTAGACCAGGACACAGTCACATGCTGGAGTGGGGTCAGAAGAGAAGAATATAGCATGAAAAGCAATCAGCAGGAAGGTGTAAGTTAAATAAGGGCGATGGCTATTTTAAATTGCACGTCTTACTACTTCTTTGAGCTCTTCACTGTAACTCAAGTCAGCTCGGCCCCCTTTGATATCAGTAAGTGGGTGTAAGTGAGTCTAACTCAGTGTAAGGCAGCCTGAATCAAAGAGAAATGATGTAACGGCATATTACACATCACCTCTGTTGCTGGGCCTTTATCTCCAACACATCTAAATGGTTCATTTAACTTAATCTGATCCTAAGCACCACTGAGGAAGAGAATATTTGAGTCATCATGTTAGCAAAAAAGAATACATGACTCTTACATCAGTGGGAGAATATATGAGCCATCACCTTTCTCAATCCACGACAGAAAATAAGATAAGCGTCCATTTCCACTGACAGTTAAACTAAACTGGTCAACCTGACAACCAATAAAAGGGTTAGTGCCCAAGAGCAGCCCTGTCAGAGCTAAGCAATCCAGACTCGGAGCAGTAAAAAGACCATGAAAATAAGATCAGCATTCTTCAAAGAAAACCAATGTTCAACATGCTAAAGACGGGCAAGAAAACGGTCTGAACTTGCCTGAGGAAGTACGCAGTTCAGTGCATACTGCTCAGCATGACGACAACTAAATATGGGAAGTCATACTGCCTCCGTCTGCTGCTAGGGGCGGGTGCCAATGGGGCAGGAAGATGGGAGAGCTCTGACATGGTATCCCCCTTGAAGTTTCTTCCCAGTCACTCCATTTGGTGGGAAGGGGGACATCCCACAATGGACTAGACCGGGGATGTCCCAACCATGAAATGAAGGGCAGTCCAAGGCCGCCAGCTCTCACCCTCCGGCTCTGTGGAAATAGAGATTCATATCCTGCTGTGACCTTAAAGAGGGTCGCCTTAGTGCTGGAGGGGGGTGGAGGACTCAATTCAACAACTAATGTTGCCTTTCCTCATTGCCAGACATCCGGTCCTGACAGAGGCCTCTGCATGGCATACAGGAACAGTGCCACAGAGACGACCGACCCCATCACAGAGGCATATCCAAGTGGGGAAGGCCCCCTCTGAGCATACAGGGACCCAATATATCCTAAACATTTCTCAAAGGAGAAGACATTTGGGGAGGTTTCCTTCAGAGGCCAGATAAGGCCTGGCTGATCAACACCTGCATATGCTCCCCTGCACATGGCATCCTCAGACCCTGCTCAGTATCATCAGTTCTGCTGTCTCCCCTGCTGGTTCCATTCCCAAATGTCACAGACCATTGCTGGTCCTTGGTAAATCATGCACATGCCTCTACCCCTGCTATGGCTGCATTTCAGTGTTGGTGGGTGGAGAGGTGACATTTAAACTAGACTGGAGACGATGCTAATCTTCCCTTCATTCCAGGTTTAATAAAGCACTGTCCAGAGATGATGTTTACATTGTACAATGGGAAAACATATTAGGAAAGACGATAGCTAGGGGAAAGCACTATGCTATGAGGAGTATAAAGCACCTGGGTGTCCAGTACTGCAGGATGAATCGGGCTAAACCCAGGGTATTATTATTTTTTCTATAGTGTTCCACATTGCTGCATTCTCAATTCACCCACACCTATCTCCTGGAGCATTACAGTTTCTCTGTGCCCTAGTTTTTCTGCTTTCTGTTATCTAGGTAAATATATGGGCCCCATCACTGAAGTATCTAAGGCATCTATTACATCCTGCTGTTTCACTCTCTCACTTATCCTATTACGTTATTATACTTAGTGTTGGGTGTTGTGTTTTCTACTTTGCCCCATAATAGTGTGGGCCCAATTTCACCATCCTTAATATACCATATAATAAGGGTGAGAGACACAGGAGTGCTGGTAAGTGCACTTCATATGACAGGAGTCAGGGTTACAAATGGTTATATGACTATCACTAGGCAGGGAGCAGGATTCACTGAGTCCAGCAGCTACCTACTGTGATATGTTCCTATTGTATAAAAAGGGTGCATGTGTTTGTTTTATGTAAATTAAACTGAATAGCAACCTAAAAAACAACCATCGCAAATACAGCTAGTGAATAACAGATTCAAATAGTGACCTCTCAGATGCAAATCAAAATACACAACCTCTATGCAGAGGCAGACGAAAAGACTTTTTCCTTTCTTTTCTTTCATTCTGTTCCAGTTCTTATACTGCCTTCATCGTTGTGATATACGAGCGCCTTCCAGTGTCGTATTAAGTGATGTGATTAGCATGTAGCACATCTGGGTCTCTCTTCTCTCCCATGTTCCCCACACGAGGAAAATGGTGGGTAGATTTTTGTTTTTAAAAGTCTGTGGCCCATGTTTTTTCTTGGTGTAAGGAAGTTGAAGGAGTGGGCTTGGAATGGAGATTTGTGATGGTTCTTAGATCTTGTGGGAGTAACATTCCAGTGTCTTGGGCCAGTCCCCGAGGACACTCTGTCTCCTGCACAGAGAAGCTTTACCATTGTGGCAGAGAGTTCCAGTGTGCTTGGAGTACAGGGTTGTGGTCCTCCTCCCAGAGCTCTGGGTTTAGATAGCCTGAGACCACATCACTGAGCACCTTGAAGATCAAGACAAAGACCTCAACTATGACATGATGTTTTGGGAGAATCAGCATAGTGACTGGAAGACAGGTTTGATGCATTCATGTAGCCTGTGTTGCTGCAGCACTCTGTGTTCAGAACTCTGCCTCCCATTGGGCATCTGTCTATAGTTCCTAATGACAGAACCTCAGTGGCTTTCTGATCATATCGACACTTCTGTTCTCAAAACAGTTCCTTCTGCAGTGGCCTACGTTTGGCTACTGAAGTGGATCCAGCATCTGGAGCCTGTCTTTGTTGCTCCTCACGTTCATCCGTGAGAACTTGATTTGTGCTTCATTTATTCTCAAGATGGTCAGCAACAGCCATGAAACAGACAAGAACGCCCCCGGTGTTGGTCATTGGCATACAGTATATGAAGAGAGACAAGCAGCAAGGGTGACTCACAGGACACCAGGTCAACCAGAGTGAAAGAACGTCTCACTGCTCTACTCTGAACAGCTGACAGCTTTGAAACTAGCTCATGGGTCCCAAGCGAAACCACAATGAAGGTCCAGAGAGCATTCCAATGAGGGTTTTGTTCCCAGAAGCAACAAGTGTATTTTTATTTGTTTGGGTTTTTTTTTTTTAACAGCTTTTAAATCTTGGTGGGAGTTGTACAATGCTGGTGAAAGCTGCTGGGTTGGAAAGAGGAGGCAGACTGAAGCTTGCATTTTATCC
Organism: Mauremys mutica; assembly: GCF_020497125.1. Classification (NCBI taxonomy): domain Eukaryota; kingdom Metazoa; phylum Chordata; order Testudines; family Geoemydidae; genus Mauremys; species Mauremys mutica. The sequence continues at coordinate 9,105,672 of NC_059093.1, forward strand.
ACAGAACAGATTCGTTTCCACTGCTGTTTCCACTGCCTTTCAGTTCTGACCCAGACGTAGGTGTAAAAGAGTCACACCCATCCCCATGGCCCATTCAGTAATTAATTAATGATTACTTGTACCTAGAGGCCTAAGCCAAGATCAAAGCACCATTGTCTTAGGCACAGTACAGACACATAGTAAGTGACAGTCCTTACTGTGAAGAGTTTCCAAATTAACTAGAAATGACCAACAATGAGTAGAAGAAAGGAAGTATCATTATTCCCCATTTTACAGATGGGAAACAGGCACAGAGATATTAAGGGTAACGTCTTAAAAGCATGCCTAAGTGACTTAGGTGCTTAAGTTCATTTTCAAAAGTGACTTAGGCACTTGGGGCAAATTTCTAAAAGTATTTAAAGTCTAACTCAATGAAATCAATGGAAATTAGGTGCCTAAATACCTTTAAAAATTTAGTCCATCTGGAGCCTAAGATGCTTCTGCCTCCTAGGACTTAGGAACTATTGAAAATCCTGCTGTAAGTGACATGACAAAATTCACATGAACAATCTGTAGCAGAGCCAGCTGACCACCACTGTCCTGAGACCCAGTACTGTGCCTTAGGCACAAGAACAGAGATCCTTTATTGAGGTCACCAACAAGAGGAACGAATAATGAGCAGATTTTTTAATCCTTCTTGAACCAAATTGTAAAAAGATTGCAAAATAGCATAATTAGTGATTAGTTCAGGCCCTTTGTCAAAATCTTCATTCTTTAATATAGAATATAATGAGAATTTAAATTAGATAATAAATATTATGGCGTGCCCCTATCTATGCTATGGTTATAGTTAAAGTCTTGCTTATCTAAAGAAAGGAAGAGCAGATATGTAAGTGTGGGTGGTGAATCACATTTCTGTAGTGTTTCTTCTCTCTCTCTCCTAACAGTGACGGCTCTGTTCTGTCCCTGGTGCCATGAGGAGTCAGGGGGGAGGGGCAAGGGTAGTGAAGAGGCAGTGAAGATCTCTGGCTAAGAATGACAGGGGTAGTTACTGGACCACAGAGACAGAAGTAGACATGTAAGAAATTGTGAAGATCGAGGAAGGACATTTGTGACCCTGAAAGGTTTCTGCTCGGATCAGCACCCTCCAAATGATCTGCACATCTGTGGAACATTACATTTTTCTAATGTCCATCGGCCGGAAGGTTTGCAAATTCTTCATATGGCATCGATTAAATGAAGCCATGTCTGGGGTACGGGTGGCAACCAACTGATACAAATCAATGGGGCGGTCTGCAGGGCTGGAAGACAATTGGTCCACAGCAGACTCCTAGCCTTATGAAAAGTGTCACTAGATGTTTAATACCCATGTAGCGTAGAAAGGACTGTAGCAAGGTTTTGTTCTAAAGAGTAAATGGAACTGAACTGAGTTTATCTTTCGCAAAAGAATAAAGGACAGAGTCGCACCTGCTGGGATTTGAATCTGCAGCCTAAGGCAGTCTACATATTTCAAAGGTAACGCTTGGGCCAGAAAACTACCCTTTCTGGGTGGACTAGAAATCTGGCAAGGTCAGGGGACCACCCAATGCTTCTGCCATTCAATAATTTGCAAAGCTTTAGCACTGGGTATTCTACTGGAAAACAAACCTTTCCATGCTCAAGTTGAAAAAGATTTCTGAATTGTTGTTTTTTCGGTCAGGGCCTGTTTGCATACGTTCATAGGCCCTGCAGTTTGAATGTACCTAGTTTCCCACTGACTGACTCTCATTGCAAACCCATCAGCAGGGTTCAGGTTGAATGGGTTCGTGCCCTTTCCCACAGGTTTGCTGGTAGCTAGATTGGGATTAAACTTCTTCTCTGACACAACAACCAGAGGGGGAAACATGTTCCCCTTGTACAAACTGGGTATAATTATTCTGTAAAATAAAATGCAATGCAATAATGAGACAGACCACAATTACTGGGGGAAGGTGCCATTGTACTAGGCCACTGCCCATCTGAATCAGAGAGGCACAGGGACAATGCTTTGGTCCTTCTCCTTTCTTCCCTATTTCCTGGAGAGTACAACTAACATAGGGAGTCTGTCAGTAACTCTCTCTGAGAAGTCAGTAATGAATTATTTCTGCTGAGTTGATGGTGACTTTCCTGACCATAAAGGGGTAGGCTCAGCAAATCAGTCATGTAAATCAAGTGACTTCTCTGGGCACTATTCCAGGGAACCCAGTTTGATTTTGGAATATAGGAATTGCTATACTGGGTCAAGCCAACTGTCCATCTAGCCCAGAATCTTGTCTTTCATAGTAGCCCGTAGCAGGTACTTTGGAAGGATGCCCTTCCTCCCCCGGCCCCTCTCATACGTAGGTATGGGATAGCCTGCACCTAGAGAAAGTTTCTTCCTATCCCCAATTAGTTAGAAATTGGATTATGCCTTGAAGGGATATAAGCCCTCAGGTTCTACTTTAAGCCACTGGGCATGCTGCTCTCCCTCCTTCAAAGGTCTTTCTTCCTTCTATCCTTCACATCCAATGGCTGTTTTTGTAGCATTTCCTAGGATCCTTCTGAGTAAAAACACTGGAACTTTCAGTTCTCAGTCCCATCAGCACACAACTTCTGTGTAGGGTCTGAGCAGTGAAATAACTCTCTGCTTGCTGGAAACCAAATAAAGCCTCTGCACCCTGCCACATCGTGGAAAAATGTTAGCGTAAACTAAATCCCCACAATATAATGTCCTTACTCTCGCAGTGCCAGAATGAGAGATCAGAAAGCGAAGAGGCTGGCAAAACATTAAAATAAATAGAAAGGCATAAAAAGTTTGCCAGAGCTTCTTGAACCTTAAACTAAGGTCTGATCCAGTATTCACTGGGGGCAGGTCTTCACTACCCGCCGGATTGGCGAGTAGTGATCGATCCCCGAACACACTCCCCGTCGACTCCGGAACTCCAGCTCATGAGAGGCGGAAGCGGAGTTGATGGGGGAGCAGCAGCGGTCGACTCGCCGCCATCCTCACGGCCAGATAAGTCGACCTAAGATACTCTGACTTCAGCTACGCTATTCGCATAGCTGAAGTTGCATGTATTAGATCGACCGCCAGCCCAGTGTAGACCAGGGCTGGAACAAGACTCTCATTGACTTTATTGCTCATTGCATCAGGCTTTTTGAGGCTAAATCAGGGGTGGGAAAACTTTTTGCCCCGAGGGCCAAATCTGGGTATGGAAATTGTATGGTGGGCCATGAATGCTCATGAAATTGGGGTTGGGGTGCAGGAGGAGGTGAGGGCTCTGTCTGGGGGTGTGGGCTCCAGGGTGGGGCCCAGAAATGAGGAGGAGTTCAGGGTGCAGGAGGGGGCTCTGGGCTGAGGAAGAGGGTTGGGGCCCCATAAGGGGGTTGGGGTGCTGGCTCTGGGCGGCGCTTACCTCAAGTAGCTCCTGGAAGCAGTGGCATGTCCTCCCTCCAGCTCCTACACGGAGGCACGGCCAGGCAGCTCTGCGTGCTGCCCCATCCGCAGGTGCCGCCCCATCCACAGGTGCCATCCCTGCAGCTCCCATTGCGGCGCTTAGGTTGAGGGCAGGGTGCGGAGCCCCCTGGCTGCCCCTACGCATAGGAGCTGGAGAGGGGACATGCCGCTGCTTCTGGGAGCCGCGCGTAGCGCCCCCCGATCCTGCTCCCCGGCTGGAGTGCAGCAAGCCCCAAATCCTGCTCCCCAGCAGGAACTCGAGGGCTGGATAAAATCGGCTAGTGGGCTGGATGTGGCCCGTGGGCCGTAGTTTGCCCACCCTGGGCTAAATCCTGAAAACCTGAGTCCCTTCTTCACGGTCCTTTCTCGGTTTAGTGCTTTCAATGGTAGTTTTGCTTAAGTAAAGTTTGAGTCTTTCAGAAAGTGCATCAGGATTTGGGTCAAGAATTGGATTGTTGCAGGATGGTGAAAGCTCAAATCAGTGGTTATTTTATCCAAGCAGTGACTTATACTACCTCATACTAAGGATTATTTCCCCCGAAGCATACAGTGGGCCAGGACCTCAACTGGTGTACATCAGTCTTCAATGAAACCACCCCAAAGGAGGATCTAACCCAATGTTTTTAAAGCTTAATGATAATGAACTGTTGCCAGAGGCACGGAATCCTATAGAAATATCCTGACTCAAGACAATGCACCCTGCAGAGATCTTGGCTGAAGCACACTACCCTCTTACACACGGTTCACTTTTCTTACTGCTGTAAATCCCCCTCTTCTAAAAGATGGGCTTCCACAAACTCCCTAAGCTCTGGACCTCATTGATTTCCATCTAGGAAATGACCAAAAATACAGAGAGAACATATTCAGGACTTACAGTAACTTTAAAACCAAGCACTTTGTGATGGTTAAACTGTGCATGCTGTGAACTTAGCTAAGCAAATTGTAAGGCCATTTTGATAGCTTGTGAAGGCAGATAGTGTCTTTCGTATGGGATTCAAAAATAATCATAGCAACACTATGAAAAATTTTATTTCTAAAAATTCAACTCTATTTTTTGCAAGCGCAGGAATGTTAGTCCTGGACAAAGTCCAACTTGGGTAATGATATTCTGCCTTCCAAAACTCCCTCTTTATTTTCAGCTAGTTATAGTATTCTCAAGCCTTTTTCAGTGTCTAACCCACAAAACAGCTGAAAAAATAATCATCCCATGATACTTTATATTTCACAATCTTTTGAGACCTGATTCTGATCTCCCTTACACATACACACTTGAAATCATGGGTACTCCAATGAAGCCAAAGGTTTTGCAAATGAGGAGAAAACAGTGAGAGATCAGAACCAGGCCCAGTATCTTTAGCAAATCATCAGCCACCGTCACAATGTCCATCCTTTGTGGCGGTACATAAACAAAGATCTAAAATCGCAACTTTCCTTGATGGTTTGTACAATCAGTTTGATATTTCATAATAGCAAATCATTTTATTCGTTTATAGACATAGCCTAAGGCGTCAGATCCTGCAAATGTGTCAGCTATCATCTTAGCCAACACACCAAAGATTAAACCTGGGACCCCCTGAACTGCAAGATGGAGTCTCTACAGCTTGAGATAAAGAACCAGGCTTGAGTTAAGAGCTGTAAGAGACGCATATCCTCTGTGAATCTGGCACAGAAGGGAGGCATAACACATACTGTCAAGTGGGTTACATACTTCCTCTGGAGAGAGGAAGCGCCATCCACATATCTGAGGTCCCCAGCAGTTCAAACCCCAAATGATCTTCCACTTATGTGATGGTTGCCATGTTGGCCAGCACTAGGGACGGAAATGATAACATAAAATGTCCACAAGCCTGAGCTAGAGACTGGGGGGCATAGCTGGGGCTGCCACAGACTCAGAGCCCATGTGGACTGGACACAGAGTGAGATCAATGGGTTACACAACCGCATATGTGCACACTTTTACTCAAGTGAGTAGCCCCCTTATGTCAGTCAGACTAATTATGTGAGCAAAGTAATACACTTGCATGCACAAATGTTTGCAGGAGCAAGGATGACGTTTGTGTATATTCTGCGCGGATATGACCTGGGTATTATGGGAAGAAATATTTGCATTTTACGTCTCTTTCAAATTGTAAACCACTGTGCTGCAATGAATCCCAGTTTGACTGACCAAGTACAGTGCACTGGACTGACAGCATGCCTTCTAATGAGCTAACACTTTACGTTTTAGCCACAACAAGTTTATTTTAAAACTCAGAACAATGAAGGTTTGTCACTGACTTTGTCGTCTGATCCACCCTGCTGAATGTAGCTTTTCAAACATGCAAGAACCAGATGGCCCACAAGATCATTTTACAAATGTTTAGTTTTTGAATCACTTCCTAGAAGGAGGCATCCAAAATAGCAAGCTACGGGCTTAGAGCTCCCTTAGAAACAGACATGCTTTCTCAAAGACTGAGACCACAAGGCCAACAGTGTATATAGCTTTATTACTACAGTATCTAGATTCATCTGTATTGCACTACAGGCAGTAAATATATAGCATGAGAACTATTGAGAGGTTTTACCTTTTTGCACAGATGTAATTAATACTCACAATGTCATGATTAAATTAGCTAATTTTAAAGCTAAAGTATATAGCTAAATTAGATAATAATAAAAGCTGATTAATAACTTGTTCAAATGAATCCTGGCATTTCTGAAATGCTCTCTCCACGCTTCCAATTTTCCTTCTAATAGAGTTATCCACTTTACCAGCGTAAGTGTGCTCACCTGGGAGTATTTGCAAACTTCTGTAAGTATCATGAGTCAGCTACCAGGGTACTTTGCAGGAGTGATGCTACTACCCCTGTAGAGGGAGGTTTCCCATAAAGACAGTAAGGACTCCTATCATTTAGTATTACTAACTATTTGTACTGCCATATGTCCTAGGAGTCTCAGACATGGACCAGGACCCCATTGTGCTGGCACTATACAAACACAGAACAAACGGATGGTCCCTGAAGTGTGGTCTGACGTGTTTGTCCAGGGGTTCAGGTAGAGCTGGGTGGGAAAGATTTGTCTCATCCCAGGGAAGTTTTCCAGATTTTGAATTTTTTCCCAGAAGTGCAAGCTGCCTGCCAGCCCACTGCCAAGTGGCTAGGAGATGGCTGCCAAAGCCCCAGGAATAGCAGGACCAGATGAGAAGACCTATAGGAGATTCAGTAGGTCTCCTAAGCAACCTATTCACCTGTGGAGCCCCAGCTAGGCATAAAGCTGCCCTCCATTGGAGAAGTCTGATGATAACACCAGTGCCTTCTCTCCCACCACGGATCTGTGCCCTGCTCTGATGTAGCCCCATGTGCACCCACAAGAAGTGAGTCAAGCTCATGGTTAGTAAAGTGCTTTAAACATGAAAAGCGCTATATAACTACACACACAAATAACGAATGAGCTCGAAATCTTGTCTCTATCACCAGCAAAAGTTGGTCCAATAAAAGCTATTACCTCACCCATTTTGTTTCCCTCAAATCCTGGAACCAACATGGCTACAACAATACTGCAAAATACTTCCTTTGTCTCTCCTGCCTACACTCTTTGGAGCGGAGACTGCCCATCACTATGTGCTTGTACAATGTCTAGCGTAATGCGGTCCTGAGCTCATGTGGAGCTCTAGGTTTTACCATAATACAAATAACCACCTTAGGTTAATTTTGACCCCATGAAAGTTTTCCCAAGCCATTAAAAGTTCTGTGAACAAAACAAAAACAAATATTACATCTCTGCATGCTGGGAGCTGACTGGCTGAATAGTAACTTTGGTACAAACCACGTTTGTCCGTTTGTGTCAGTGGCTTTTTTGGTATGAACATTCAAGAAAGTCAAATTTTGTTTTGTGTAATTTTATGCACACACAAAAATGCCTGTGATTCCTGCTCTCAGTGACATACATAGTATAAGTAACTGAAGCACTTTTAACCGGCAAAGCAAGACATGCTTTTTCAGAGGTTCCACATCCCATCAAAACTTGGCCATTTGTGGATAATTACATCTTCTCCTCCAACAATGCAAATACAGAAGAAGGAAGCAACCCTACCAGTCCATATCATCCAGTCTCCAGCAGCTGGTCCAGAGAAACCATCAACTCTACCAGTCTCCATCAGCTGGGACCCAACAAATGATAGGACTGGTTCTGTATTTTGTGATTTAATCTAACTTCAGTCAGTGTCTATGAAGAGTGCTTTGTCCCCTAATATCAGTAACATTAGATGGAGGAGTAATGTGCATTGATAATAGTGATTAGTGGGCATTTGTCCTGAATATGGGATTACACCACAGACTAGACTGGCTCTGAAGGGTTTTGCTACCGTCCTACATCACAGTAACAAGCGGTTAGTACAATGGCTGGTGGTACATAAGTGTTCGTCACTGAGAAGTAAGCCAGTGACTGTCTACGTCTTCTTTCAGAAGATGTTGTGAGCACCCACAACGCCCACTGACTTGAACAACAACTTCAGATGCTCAGTACCTCTCAGGATCAGGCCTATAATTTCTTTTCAATAGAACAAACAGGACCCGATCCACAGCTAGTGTCCATCAGCATAGTTCCACTGACTGACATTTACCACCCAAGCTCCGCCTGCTGTCTGTGCATGGGTCTTAGTGCCCGCTATGCTGATCTCACATTTTTCTGATCTAAGACGTGTACTTGAACTAACCCTTAATTATTACCACTTAAACCTATCCACACAGTCCCCAAAATGTGCTATGAACAATGTGGAGCAAACAAAAGGACTTGCCCCGGTTCCCTGCCCCCAAAGAGTTTACCCCAGTCTAATTCTAGACCTCACACAAGTGAGGTTAATAAACAAGTGAGGGAAGGAAGTACAAAGCTTACAGTAGGAAGACTATATGGTTACTTTGTTTAGGTATATGCACATCTTCTAGCTAATCTATTTAGATCCATAACAAACACACATCCATATATTAACAGGGTAATTCTTTTCCTCTGAGTGCTGTTGAAGACGTCAGAATTTAGGAGGGATTTGATGTGGAGAAGACGGTGACTTGACAAACTGGGATTGGGAGGATGATCCATGCACAGGGAAAGCCACAAAAAAGGTAGGAGAGGGAATAGCAAACAAGTAGAGGGGTCAAGGTGAGTATCATAGGGGGAATAGAGGGGCAACATACAGGAAACACGATCTGCAATAAATTCTAGTGCAAATAACATGAAACACAATAGGTTTCTTATTCTAGCATTTTTGTGCCATTACATTTAAGTTTGTGTCAGCACTTTCATTAGGCTCTCCGATACTATGGTGATATTCACCAGTACAATTACCTGAGAGAGAGAGAGCGAGATATCTTTATCCTCAGTGTTTTAGCATTTGGCCACACCAATTAATGTGGGATGAAACTGGGTAGATATCAGTAATGGGTGAACTTCCATAAGCTTGGAGGCTGATTTTGATTGGAATAAGCACTTGAATAGGAAGTTGCTTTTCTGAACCTTATGGATACTCCTCCAGAAACTCCAGCAATTGGGAATCAAGTCTGGGATCTGCAAAGTGTTGCATCCTCTACTTCCACTGAAATCCATGTGAGTGGAGGGCATTCGGTTCCTTGTATGATCTGGCCCCAATGTTTTAAGTCTAATGAGAACTGACTCTCTGGTTAGATATCCAATACTTCTTGCTTTCAGGAAGGTCAGAAGCACCCTTTAAAACAGCCTGTCTCAAAAGATTTTGGAACTTCTGTTTTTACCCCAGTCTGGAAACTGGAATTTCAGACCTGAATGAAAATTAAAACAAATGAGGAAAAGAGTTTAATGAATATTTTCATACCTCCAAAGAGGTTTGATCTGAGATTTCGATGAAAGAATGTGTGCGTGTGGGGGATCTGTCTGATTTTAACTAAACAAATTCACCCATTTTAGCAGAACAAATTTTAAATGATGATTATTATATGTACTTCTGTAGTCCCTTTTAACAAAGCATATTACATACATGAATTAAGCCTCACAGCAGCCCAGAGGTATAGGGCAGTATTATTCCCATACAGGCGGCAAAACTAAGGCACAGAGAGATTAAGTGTCTTGCCTAAGTCCTCACCCAGTCAGTCAGTCAGTCAGTCTCTAGCACTGAAAACAGAACCTGGAAGTCTTGACTTCAAATCCCATGTTCTAAAGCCCATTTCTTGCCTCTGAAAGTAAGGTACCAAGATTTAGCCACATGGCCCGGGAGACAAATCCTCCCATAGCAAGTTTAGTATTTATTACACAAGGGGTCAAATTGTGCTCGCAGATTCTGTATCTACACAACTCCAATTAACTAATTTTTGAGATGCTTAGGGACCATAGGATGGAAGACTAAGATAAGTATGTATTGTTATTAACCTAAGTATGTTTACTCAGTCCTTGCTCAGATTAAACAATGGTTGATTTCAAGAACCAAAGAGGGAGATTTTCAAAGGTACAAAGCACAATTAGTTGCCCAATTCCCATTGAAAAAATCAATAGGAGTTGGCCGCCTGTCTCTTGTTTTGTGCCTTAGGGGGAAGTTTTCATAGTTAAGCACTTCAGGATCTGATCCACTGTTACTGAAGTCAATTGGAATGGTGGACATGTCTCTGAGGGCAGAATATTGCCCAAGCTTTTTTACTTAGGTACTATCATTGCATCACGGACTGTGCTGGGTCCAGAAATGGAACATGCGCTGATAAAAGTGGGAATTTCACAAGCAGTTCTTAGACAGCTAAAATAAACAAACAATCAAACAAACTGAAGACAAGGCAATTGCTAATTTTCCTTTTGAAGGCACCTTCTGGCAGTCTCAGCTGCAAAGCAGAAATTGTGTTTAGTTGTAAAATACAAATTAACCCTGATATTTGATCATCTAAAATATTTCTCACACACTATTAAAACGTAGTTAATGAATCCAGTTAGAAAGCCTATAAGAAGCCGCCTTATCTTGGCTGCCATTAATATCACATGAATGTTCTCTGTTGCGCTACCTGGCAATAGCTTTCAAAGTTCTGATCTGGTTAATCCATTTGACACCTCTAACGTAGAAAGGAATCAAAGCAGCAGATACAAACACCTCCAACTTTAGGAAAGTTCAGATCAGGATACAAGTCCGAGGACAGATCCTCAGCAGGTATAAACTGCTATGACAAGTTACACCATCTGAAAATCTGCCCCCCTCCCCCATCTCTACCATTCTGAACCATCTCTAATAGACACAGTACCCACAAATTTACATTTATGTACTGAAAACCAAGGCAATCTTGCCCACTAGAAAGGTAATTGCTGGGCCAGTCTTTCACTCCATGCTCTCTTCCAAGTTTCCCATTGCTGAGAGGGTTTTTCCTACCAGTTTTTTTCCCCATTGGAAGGCAGAGAATTCCTCTACATATCTTCAGCTTTCTGTCCCAGCTGCTCCCCAGAACTTCAGCTGTTTTATTTTCCACCTACAGGGGCAGATTCTGATCCTTGTACGTATCTGAAGAGCACTTTAACTACACAAATGGTTCCACTGAAACAAATGCACTTAGCTGTAGAGTGAAGTGCTGCCCAAATTGAATCAGTAGCTGGGCCACAATGATATTGTGTCTTTTGCCCTTTATATAACAAACATGAAATGAAGAAACCACATGGGCACAGCACATTCACTGAATACACACAACATGCAAGGCCTAGATACATGTACACATTGCACTTCTGGTTGGGTTCTGGCGGCTTCTAAAACAAAGAACACTGAGCACTATTAGATGGGTCATGTACTATTTAAAGAGATACTGTCCTATTCCTATATACCACAAATGACAATGAAATATGGATGCGGATTCAATAAAAATTTAATATTGGCCTCCACTGGCCATTCATGTCATCCTGACCTTGCTATCCAAAAAAAGTCTGCTTTGCTTGTGCTCAGTTGTTACTTTCTAAGCCTGCAGCCTTTATATGTATGTAAATCCCAGTTAAGTCAATGGGAGTTGTATGTTGTAAGCAAGGTGTACAGTGACTGGCTTTTAAATTCATTACTATAGTTAATTGAACGTGCTGGGGAAACCTCAAAAGGTTCAGAGTTCAGGTTCTAGTCAGAAAAAGGAACCCCAAAGGTCAGGAGACTCACCTGAACCTCACTGCAAAACAAGACTACAAATCTCAAGAGAACAGATTATGTTGTGAGATTTCCATTGCTGTGCCAGTAGCCTTATTTATTTATATTGGAATTGGAAAAGGTTGAGGAAAGGGCAACAAAAATGATTAGGGGTATGGAACAGCTTCCATATGAGGAGAGATTAATAAGATTGGGACTTTTCAGCTTGGAAAAGGGGGGATATGATTGAGGTCTATAAAATCATGACTGATGTGGAGAAAGTAAATAAGGAAGTGTTATTTATGCCTCCTCATAACACAAGAATTAGGGGTCACCAAATGAAATTAATAGGCAGTGGGTTTAAAACAAACAAAAGGAAGTATTTCTTCACACAGTGCACAGCCAACCTGTGGAACTCTCTGCCAGAAGGTGTTGTGAAGGCCAAGACTATAACAGGGTTCAAAAAAGAACTAGATAAGTTCATGGAGGGTAGGTCCATCAATGGCTATTAGCCAGGATCGGCAGGGATGGTGTCCCTAGCCTCTGTCTGCCAGAGGCTGAGAGTGGGCGGCAGGAGATAGATCACTTGGTGATTGTCTGTTCTGTTCATTCCCTCTGGGGCACCTGGCATTGGACACTGGCAGAAGACAGGAAACTGGGCTGGATGGACCTTGGTCTGACCCAATATGGCCATTCTTATGGTCTTTTTAATGGGATTTTAGCTCAGATTCGGGTCTCACATAGGACCCCGATGATCCATTCTCCCTAATGGATACAAAGTAACTCCCACTGCAGTAACTGAGAGTTACTCAATAACAGCAGTAAGATTACATTCATTGCTATTTAGGGGACCAGTACAAGGCCTGCATACCACTTTAGTCCCTCTTAAGCTTGGTTTTGGGGAGTTAAGAGGTGCCTAGGTCTTTCCTCAGTACGGGGGTAAATTCCGCTCAGTAAGAATAGTGCTTGAGGAATAGAGAGACCGATACAACCATTTATTGTATAAGAAGTTTATTGAACATTGCAAAAAACCACAAAAAATATGGAGATAATATTCTATCCTCAAATTAAATACAGCTTAAAGCACTTAGAGGGAGGTTTTTTCTTATTACATCCAAACCAGTTCTCCCATTCCCAGGGTCATGACAGCTCTGCATTCACTCCCCATTAACTGCTCTGTGCTGAAGTAAAACACATTTATGCAGCCAAATCCTGCTGTCCTTATGCTGGCTAACCTCCCATTTACTCTCTTAGGATCGGATTTTCAAAACTGCTCAGCACTGGCCTAACTCTGCTTCCATCAAAACTCAGTGGTCAAGTTTCCATTGACATCTATGAGAACAGAGTTAGGCCAATGCAGAGCGCTTGTGAAAATCCCAACCTTCTTATTTTAGATTGGAAATACATTTTACTATCTAAAGAAAACATGCAGCAGTTTATTCCTCGACCCCAGAAGGTCAAATTCTGATCTCATTTTAGTGGGTGTGAATTTGGAGTATCCACCCAAGTCAAAGATTTACACCATGTAAATGAGAGCAGAATTGGGACCATTGTACCTGGCCCACAAGCATCTGTCATTACAAGCGGTAAATAGGAGTTGGGCATGGGTAAAGACCTGAAAGATATGGTCCATAGTCTTGAACTGAAAAGCAATTAACTGAGCCTGATACTGATACCACTCTTACTTGTTTTACTCAGGCAAAACTCCACTGAGTTCAATAGAATGACTCCTTATTCACACTAGAGTGAGTCAGAATCAGAATGAAGCCTATCGTATCTGAAAGAGCCAGTGTGCAGAATTAACATATTTGAATCCTGATCTACAGTTGCATTTTTCCCCAAAGTAAGGCTCATCAGAGGTTATCAGTTCAGATCCCATTTAAGAAGATTTTCCAAAAATAATAGTCCAGATTTACAGGGCAGACATGACAATCTCCTGGCAAAGAAGGTACTAAACTTTATCACTGATCAGTACTCCTTGCCCATGACCACTGGCCTCCAATTGCAAATATAAGGCAGATGTGGAATAGAATTTAAACATTGTGCTCTCGGGGTGGCCTCAACTGCATTCAGACTTTGGCGGAAAACAAGGCCAGAGTTCTTTCAATGTTGCTTCAAAAGTTTCATTTATAGAGAAATTTCAAACAGACACATGCTTGACCTAAACCTCGGTAATACAAGACAATGCATGAGTCTAAAAAACTTATTGCACAAAGCAAGTCAAGGTGTTTGCAGGATGTATTAAGATAATTTGCTCATCGGACCATTAACACACACTAGAATCGGTAACTTCTAAAATTCTCTATTAAAAAGGGAAGGAGTTGGTTTGAAATATTTGTCCCCATTTATTTCAAAATAATTCACAAGAAACATTTATCATTGGGGAGAGCCAAACAACGGGGTCTTCTCAAATATAACCAAAACAGGGTATGAACGTTCAGTTAAAGGATATTTCTCTCCAAAACCCCACTCAGACTTAAACTACATTTACAACTGAGAAAGCACTCTGCCCACTATTATTAGACATGATAAAATAGTGCTAGACATTCACAACCACTTAGATATTCAGAGTTCAAGGAATAAACATCTGAATGATTTGAAATGTTTTCTCTCGATAATTATAGATATCAAAATAGTTTTGTCCATGTAATGTAATGAGAGATGCTTTTAAAAATTAAATTCCACACTGGGCAAATTTAATTTACATTGAGGTTGCTAACTATAAAAGGGGATTGGTAAAATATTGATATTTAGTAGAGCAATTTAGAGCTCTAGCCCAAATTTCACTTGCTTCTCTTCTTCTTGGTCAGATTTGCCTAGCTTTAACAAAAATATATAGCTTGGATACTTAAATGCATTTGTATTCTTACTGGAAGCCACATTTTATAAATATAATTTCTTTTTAATACCGGGACATAGTTAAACAAAAAACTTTTGAGGCCATCACTTTGTAACCTCCCTGAAGTTGGGGTACCGGAAAAGCTGGCCTGTTCGTGGAAAACAATCAGACAGATATATAAATGCCAACTACATATTTGAGCACAATTTTTGTTGTGAGAGGAAAAAATTAAGACACAATATTACTTTTAGATGAACTGGCAACCCCGCGTCTTTCTTGTGACTAGAACAAGAAAGTTGTTCCCCTCTTCGTTTTCTAGTGCAAGATTCAATGTTCTAAAACAAAAACCTCATTCTCTGTTGAACCATTTTCAAAAGAAGCCAAGTTGCAATCATCATATATTGCTTTTATACGTAAAATATAGATAGATGGATGGACCACAGCTAAGAAATGCCTTCAGTCATGCTTTTTTCCCCCTTAAGATTGAAAAGCTTCAGTATCCAAATAGCAACAGGAAATTTTTACCTTGTGGCTAAATAACTCACTGTTCACTTTGCAGCTGCTTCTACTTTTTGGCTGGCCAAAACACCAATACAAAAGTCTTTCCTAAGAAACCAACCTTCTGACAGATGGACAGCGACAAACACAAACCTACAAAGAATTCTCCCCACCCCACCCCGTCCCATCGTTATAATTCCTAATTTTGTGGAATCTATTGCTGGGCTGTTTATCATAACAGTGTGCAATAAAAAAGGACGACTAACTCTTGCAATTTTCTCCCTACTCCTCCCCTTGACAGGGGCCACCGATAGGGAAAGAGGCTTGGAAAAGCAGAGCAGTGAAAGGCTAAGAAACAATAAGCAACCATGGCTTTGACAATGCAGCCCTGAACCCTTTTTGCTCCCGCTGTGACACTTGCATTCAAGAGCAAGGGCGGCTGCCATCATAAGAATGGACAATGGCATGAGGAATACAAGGGGGGGGGAAGGAAATCGGATGAATTCAGAGCTAAGATGGCAGAGCTCTCACCTTTTCCGCTTTTTTCGAGTAATCTGGAGGAGACGTCCCGCAGAGAAGAGATAAAAAGGGTGTTCTGAACTGTTGGAAGGTTCTGAAGACTTCTGCATTTGCAAACGCATTTTAGAACTATTTGTAGGGGTATATATGCTGCATGCCATCTCTCTGTCTCTGTCTCTCTCTCTCTCCCTCTCTCTCTTCTGTTTTATGTCCTGCTATCTCCATCCCACACCTCTATTAGTATGAAGACTTTCTGCCCATGTAAGTAAGTGAGAGTGTGTGTTCCTTAATGTTTGAATCAAGACACACGTCTGCATGCATTTCTAATCTAAGGAGCCTATAGCAGTTACTACAACTATCAATTAGTCAGCAATAGCTTGAGATCCCCATGTGTCTGAGTGAACAAAGGTGGGAAGCACATGCAAATAATAATACAGCACCTGGGTCACGTACAGTAACTTAGCTAGCAACAAATAATTGCATCTGTTTCTGCCTTTTCAATGTTTAGTGCTCATTGTTATGTAAAGTTACAGGTTATTAATGTGAATACTAACATAATTAGACATGGCATTGCATATTTTCCTTTGGATAACACAATAAAAAGAAATTGAACAAATAAATAAATGATGATTTAAAGGTTTTAACAAAAGAGATTCTCTGATCTGTAGCTGTGCATCCTTATTTTTTTTGTCAACTGTTCTGGAGTTAAGGATGCATTTGACGAATATGTATTTGATAATGTAATATATAAATATGTATGAAATTTAATGTCTTCAGAAGAGACTAAAAGAGGGTTGATGGTATTCAAGTTAAGCCCACAAAATGAGCAAATTATACCCTTTTAAAAACCAAAACTGTTAATTTTTTAAAAACAGCTGCTATTTTTAAGGACATTTTAAGGGTGTTTTCTGAACATTTTTAGAAATTAGCCAAACAATTAAAAAGAAAAATACAGAACCTTTTATCCTCATTTGTTTTTAAGCTTGACAAATGAATTACATCTTGGGAAAACCAGCAAAATGCTACTTAATCAAGAAGGACAAAAATAAAAAACAACACCTTCCCAAATCAAAAAATCCACCACCCCCCTGACTCCACAATAAGAGGTAAGGATGAGACAGTTTACTGTCTGCTAAGCACAGAATATTTCAAAGGTGCGACTATAACCTGTGGGCAATTTTATGTCCAGAGATTTCATAAGAACAATTCTAGTGCCAATTGAAATTTAATTTGAAGGAATGTTTTGAAATATGTCACAGATAAAAAATTAAATCATTTGATGGAATTAGTTTGTTACTTATAAGTAGCGTTTTTTTCTCGTGGGTAATGTGCCCACACAGTCCCACATGGAGACATATGCTGCCTAACTATCTCGTTAGCTCTATTGCTACTTATATCACAATCCTTGGAAGGCTTGTTAGGGACACCAGACCATTTTTTTTCCTCCCAGTGACCCTCAAAAGTCATCATCTTTATTTAGCCTGAGAAGGCTTAAAAACAAAACCCTCTTTAAAAAAAAACAAAGCAGCAAAAATACATCCCCAAAGAGAAATTCCCCAACAAGAGAATGGTAATGGCTAGAAGAGTAGTGAATAACTAGTCGCTGGTAACCACACAGCAGGTGTTCTCAATGAAACAAGATTAAAGGTAAGCTGCAGTAAAACAATTTCCTGACCAAATGGAGCCCTGAGTGCAAGAATCCCAGAGCAGATTGTACAGCACGAAGAAAAGGAATAACAGACTTTTTTTATTTTAAATGGTGCTGACCCACCATGTACTTCATTTCAGAACTTAGCTGTTGGGAATTGCAGGTGCTATGGTGACAGCAGATTTCCAATATGCCAGGAGCAGGGTTTATCCTAGTCTCTTTGCTCTCTGAAAGAGACACACCACAGGATTTGTATAATAAGGAGAACGCTAGCAAGGATCTGCAGTCCCACTAAAACAACCCTGCTCTCAGCCCCTCTGCCAAAGGTCCTATCAGAGAGAGAGAGACAAAAGCATAACAGATTCTACAAAATAATCTCACCCTTCACTGAAGAACGAGACCTTAATATACATACGTGAGGGTGTTATTTGCAGAATAGGGATGGGGACAGGACAGCCATCCCTAGCAACTCATTTGATTTCACAGTATGTGAATAGGCTATTTCCTACTTTAATATGAATTACTAATCTTCCTTACTGGACCAATTTGTTGCCTGCAATATATATTTCAAATTAAAGGAATGTTTATTTAAGAGTTTGTAACACAAAATAATCACACCCAATGTGTTGTCTCATGGGGGGTGGGGAGGCGAAGAGAACAGTAGAAGATCTGAATCCCTGTAGTGGATGTGTTATAACTGCTGAGGCAAGTAGGTAGGCTGAGAGAGAGAGAGAGATCATTTTCATTATTGTGTTTTATGTCCAATTCTTCTGTTTCTGAGCCCATTTTGTATTGAGCTTACAGCCTAGTTTCTAATACCTTCGGTCCTTAAAACATATCACATGCTGATAAAATGAGTCGTTTTCTTAAAAAAATAATTAGAGAAATAGACACCACTAATCTAAACCAATGTTTTTCCTTCATCTAATCTGTCTGATTTAGCTCCCTCCCTCCCTCGGCATTTGTATATTTACAATTTATAATGTTATTGCACTATTTTATTCTCAAATAAGACTACAAGCTGGGTGGCTATTTTGCATTTAAAAACTCTTCACCAGTAACATCAATTACAAGTAAGGGACGGACTGTACCTTCATGCTGGATTTTTATTGTTCCATTTGGTGATATTGTGGGCATTTCCCAGCAGCATGGCACAAATATTTAACAGACAAAAGAGCAACAGGAATTTAGGCAATAGAACTCTCCAGGATCATCAGCTAAGAACAAAATCACAAGACAGTTGACAAGATTTGCCTTCAGAAACAAATTGGGAGTAATCTGAAATGTTGAGAGCACAAGGGATATTGTATATTTTCCTGCTCTCCCAAATTCTAAACATTTTCTTTAAAACTAATAATTTAAATATTACCTGCTGCTTTTTTTGCCCTAATAAAAATAACTCTCAGCTGTAATTTTATAGGACAACTGGGGTCCACAGATTAATGGGCAAATTGGTATGGTAGGTAAATGACAGTAGTCCGACAAACCAACCAACAAACTCTTCCAAACTACCAAACATCTTTGGCTGTAATAAAAATGTTGACAATAGTTACATGATTAATGCAACTGTTTCTCATCTGTAGCCTTAACATTGAACTAATTCAAAACTGAGTGAGCAAAGTTAACCCCTTGGGATTCGCAGAAGAGATTTAATTGATAGAAATAGGGTTTTTTTTTTACAAATATAGCTATTTTCAACATCGTACGATAAAGCCTTTCCCCCCCTAATTTTATTTTAAGACTAGACCCCGTTTAGGATTTCACATTGTAAATCTCCCTATGTCTGAATGCTGTTACAAGGTTTGACAATGAAAGAATAATTCGTGTCAGACAAAAAGAGCCCTTCAATCAGCTTCATGCAGCTTTTCTCCTGCAGGGCTACGCCAAAATGAATGTGGAATCCTGAGCCGAACCATCCATCACATTTCCCGAGTCTTTCAATTAATGACACTGCAATCAGATCGATGGCGTGTAATAAGAAAAGAGCTTTGCATTTCTATACCTATTAATTCGCTGAGTAACTCCAGAGGTAAAACGTGACCAGAAAGGGAAAGAGGAAGAAGAATGTCATCCTCTGAGGAAGATTTTTAGGGAGGTTTGGGCCAGTTTACACAAGTCTCCCCCCTTTCTTTCTCCACCCCCCAAAAAACCTGAAAAATCAACTATGCTTTTCCTAACCTGGGATTATCTCCCTTTCCAGACAGGTATTTTCCTTCGTGTGTTGCTAAGCGTGGGAAGTGCTCAGAGTTTATTAGGTATACACTCTAGATTACAAGGGGAGTCCATTTTTCTTCCAGACGCAGACTGGTCAACCCCCATTAGACTCATAGTTAGCCAGAAACATCCTGCAATTCAAATCATGGACCAGTGCAGTCACTCACAAGGCAGGACTCTGCAGATTCCTTCCCTGGTGCTAAGGCAGTAATTAGCAACCAAATTTCCAGATCACAGAATGCGCCAGGGACAATCACCTCATGCAGTGATTAACCTCCAGGGAAAAGGGGCGGGAGGAACCCACCAACAACTGTGGGACAGAATTAAAATTACCTTACATCATTGAACTGGCATAAGACTTTGGTTCGATGACAAAAATTATCAAGGCTTTGCAGTACAGAACTTGACAAACATGTTGCAGTCCCCCTGTATCATAGAGCTGACACCATACACACAGCCAATCACTCACATCACAAGGTTGTTTTGATCACTTTCTGGCTAACAGGAGACTTTGTATCAACAGCAACTCCAGCTCCTTTCTGTGTGTGTACTGGGGGAGGGCGGTTTTCTTTAAATCTAGGGCGGCTCACAAGGGAGTATTTCTGACAATATCCAAGATTCCCGCGACGAAAGGTACGATTGGAGATTTACAACTCTGTTGAGTACCCTAGACTGTCCGGTTGCAAGGCACAGTGTGTACTCCGGTGTTCAGTAATGTACAAATGTCTTGTCTGTTAGCAGGTCAGGGAGAGGAGAGGAGAGAAAGCAGTACCGCCTCGAGCCCTGGTTTGAACATTGGCTGCCATCCAGGAACTAACAGAGCCTTGGAAGGAAGGAATGGATAGGCTTGCTTACATCTGTTTCCTTCTGCCGTAGCTACAAACAGACTTCAAGAAATACAATAACCGTGCTTTTTTTAAAGAGAAGTTTAGACAAGCTTTAAGCAGGAATTTTCAGGGGCTTTTCCTCAACACTCTCGAAAGAGCTTATGGTGCTATGCCTGCAGATGAATTGCATAAAGAGGATGCTTCTATAATTGTCTGTCTCACACAATAGCGTAGGTGAAGGGAGCGTCTGGCCTTGTGAAATTGATCACTCTGAAAAGCAGTTGAGCCTCTGGTAGCCACTGTCAACAGAAAAACCCAAGTACCTGTCTGCTTGTGGTATAGAGAGGCATACAGTAAAACCATGCAAGCTGTTAATACATGTGACCAACCCTACGCTTTGGAAAGGAATACTTACAAATCATGGTCATAACAACACTTTTCCCCTATGTAGGTGCCCCTCTGTGCCTGATCAGCAGAGGACTGGAGTCTGCTAGAGGATCTAGCTCATGTTCTTAGCTAGGAAGAGCCTGGGTTCAAATTTCCCAACAATCACAATGTGTAAATAATGTCATTATTTCATTTATTTATAAACAATAACTAAAAAGATGCCTATGCAAAGCTCTAGACACCCAAGCACACAATACAACATAATTAAATCTCAGCAGCATTTAAATGGTCAATTCAAGTGGGATGCAGCCAGCCAGACACCTACATAATCTCCTTTCTGCCCCTTCACTGTCTAGGAAGCACATCCAGAGCCATCTCCAAGAACCCTGTCCAACTGTAGCATTACAACGGCACTTTTCAGCTGAGGTAAATGTAAGTAAAGCTTTAGCCCCATTTTACAAATAATTGACCTGCAGAACTCACTGCAGCAAAATATTATTGAGACAAAACTCTTAGTAGGGTTCAAAGTTTAGATATTTATTTCACTAATAAGAATATCATAGGCAGTTACAGTAACAAGGAGATATGTTTATAAAGGACCTCAGTCTTCATGCTTCAGGACGTAAGCCCACTACTAACAGCTAGGAAGAAATGCCCTCCTACCAATATGATTTACATAACTGTCCATTTGAAGGATTTAAAATCTTCTTCTGAAACATAAGTTCTTTGCTACTGTGAGGGCAGGACTAGACAAACTATTGGTCTAATCTGGCATGGCAATTTCGATATTTCTAATGGAACTGAAGCAGAGTTGTGCTCTGAAGCACTTTGAAGTTCACACTGTGTACTTCTCTCGCTTTTACTTATGACCCCCCGGGTCAGAGTTGGGCTCATAAAACAACCCTTTAATCTTCTCGAGCCTCCAAGCAAGAGATAGAAAAGAAAAGATCATACGCACAAGCCTGAGAGAATCTTTGCTGTTCTTGCCATTGTTTCCGAGCGGGTCGTGTGAAGGCTATACTTATGTGAGAATGAGACTGAAATAAACAAACCTTGAAGCAAAAAAGGCATTTGGCTCTTACACAGCACTTTTAATCCATTGGCCTCAAACCACTTTATAAATCAAGGGGAGTATCTTCAGCCCCATTTTACAGATGAGGAAATTGAGGTGAAGTGACTTGCATAAGGTCAATGGTAATAAAACCAAGGAATCCTAAATCCAATACACTAGACTATCTGCCTGTCTTGGCCCTATTACTGTACTGAGCACCTCACAATTTTTAATGCATTTATCCTCACAACACCCTTGTAAGGCAGGTCAATGCTATTATCCACAGGGTTTCTATAGGGTCCCAGGCTAGCACCCTAACCGTGGGACCATCCTCTCAGGTCAACAGCAGAGCCAAGAATAGAACCAAGTAATCCTGAATCTCACTTCACTAGGCCTCACAGTATCAGTTTCATCTCTGATCACTGTAAACGGGGCGTTTTTCGGGACAGGCGGACTTAGCTAGTTAGTGGAGCCCAACGTTCATTCCATGAGATGCACATACACTTAAAGCTTGCTTTTCAGAAGTGCGGCCTACCTGCCTTTGCTATTGACTTCCAGTGGGGTTACTGGTGCTCAGCACTTGATAAAATCAGACCCTCAAGATTTAAAGTTGGATCCTTGAATGGCCTGGACGCAACAACTCTAACAGATGAACAAAAAGGAAAGCCAGTAGGGGCTATGCTAATCTCATCTCAACAATATAGATGCACCTTTTAAAATATGTAAGTAGCCTGTGACTACCTGTAAATTACTGCTCTGCTAGAGAACCACATGCAGTCACGGCTGCCCATGTTAGTAAGTGACCCTCATCTGCAGAAAAGGGAAGAAACATTATTGTAGTTAGTGAGCCTCAAAAGGCCAAGGGAAATGAATAGTAGTGTGGACCTTGGAAGTATTTGGTAGCTCTAAACTTGGCAGAGAGAGTGGGGATTAGCCAGTTCCTACATATCGTCTAATATCTTTCCGGCTCACCTTAATACTCAAAGCAATCCAATGGCAATGAAAATGCTTTTTAGTGGGGACCCAAGTATCATTCTTGGAAAGACTATCTGGCCATACTGAAATAAGGAGATTTGCCCCTGAGTCAACAATGGTAATAGATAGTTTAATAATCACTAGATCAAACCTAAGCAACCATCTTAACCTGGCCTTTCAGCATCACTGTGAAAAGCAAAGGAAACATTACCGCCAATAACTACGCCATATAGTAGAGTCAAGGTTGCTATATGCAACAGCGCCCCATGAAGGGGCAATGGGATATCCAAATTGTGGTCATCACAAAATAGATTACCGCTATCAACCAGCTCCATCTCGAAATATAAACCTCCTCTTGATCCCCAGGTCACCTTTTCACTGTTTACCTAACTGGAGAGTTACATGGCCACCATCAAGGTAGCATCCAATTATTTATGGGTTTATCGTCACAACAGTTGCAGGGAAGATTGTTTGAAGAATCAAACAGATGGGAAACTGGAGTATGGAAAGTGATTAAAAGGCCCAGATTCTCAAAAGGTATTTAGGTCCCTAAGTCCCAATGATTTCCCCGGGAGTTACACACCTAAATACCTTCGAGGATCTGGGCCTAACTGACTTGCCCAAAGTCACACAGCAGGTATGTTAATAAGCTAGGAACCAAACCCAGATTTCCTGGGTTCCAGCCACAAGACCATTCTTCTGCTCACAGCATAACAACAGTATGGTATACCTGGAGGTTGGAGGATCTCAGAACTTTGAATGCTTGGGAAGAAAGCTGCTAGAAGAGCAAGCTCTCTCCCTTGCTGTTTAAAACTAAAGATTTCCCACAAGCAAGAACTGGGAGAGCTTAATTAAAGTAAATGATGAAGTCACTGGGATGAGGAGAGGCAGCACCAAATGACAGATGCATGGCAACTGCTAGATAGGGTAACACCATGGAGAATCAGTTGTACAGGTACCTGGCTGGACCACTGCATCCTACATCAGACACATGATTTCACCTCATTCCCCAAAACATGTAATGGGACAAATTTAGCTCTGGTGAAATTTCTTGGGAGATCAAGGGTATGATGATAGGATAGCAGTGATTTAGCCAGGTACTTATACAATTTATTCACTGTGACATGTGTGAGTTTTTACACACAAGGATACACTATAGATATTATACACACATTCATATACACACCTACACATACATAGGCTCTATCTACGCCATGCATTAGGGGTGTGATTCATACAGTCCTAGAGTTGAACGTCATATGAGACCACCAGATTATCCTGTCTGACCTCCTGCATACCATAGGCCACCAGCACCACCCAAAACCCAACAACCTCAGTCATGCTAAGTACAATGCCTGCCTGAAACCAGTGGGTACGCACGTGGCACAGCTAAGCTGCACCACCGCTGCCACTGCTTGTGCTGTCATGGCTACATGACTAGTTATACTTGTGCTAGCTCTCCTCAAGCTACCATGAGTATGTGTATATGAGGGGAATCACATCCCTAGCTCATAGTGTAGACATGGCCATAGAAAAAGAGATTGCACCTGTAAACCCCCACCCACATCCCCCGGGGGAAGGAAAGAAAGAACTGATGGGCCAGATACTAGTCATATCGCTTAATGCACTAGTGGAAGGCACTCGGAGACCATGATGATGGGTATGGCATAAGAGAATCTAAATAGAATAGACTAGAACAGGAGTTCTCAACGCAGGTGTGTTTCCCATATTGCTAAATGAGGGTCCTGGATACATCCCAACTACCGGGCGCGAGGGGCCCATGGGAGGATGGCAGCCTAGGATGGAAAATTGGTTCCAGGTATGGAAAAGGCAAAGAGGCACTGAACTAGAAAGCCTGAAGATGTTTCTGGGAGAGGTGATTAATGCTTCACATCCCTCGCGATGGCATAGGGGAAAAAATTAAACACTGAGATGTGCTGGGCTCTTTCCTCCTAACTGATCTCATTTGCAGATAAAACAATAGAATCACATATTTAAATATTGGCAGCACACAGGCTTGTTTTTCACTGCGAGCCCACAGGGCGCGCGGCAGTGAGATCGTGAGCTCTTCTGAGCATGTCTAATCGGCTCTGCCTGCCAGATTTTCGTTCTCTGGTGACCAGTTTTGTTCCCAATTTATACAAAACTGCTGCTCCTAGTTCACAAGGCGTTCTAAGGATAAGCCCCGGTCTTTAGGATCATCTGAGACAGGCCAAGAACACACACGGAGGAAGCAGACACAGAAAGGAGTTTTATTAATTGGCCTCTCGATTCCCCTGCTGGGATCTCTTCTCTAAGACATTAGGCTTGGCAGAAAGGGCTATATGGGCTGTGGCTTTGTGTTGCACCTCCCGGAGGTCTAAAACAAAAGGCCCAAAGAGGACAAAGGGGATTTTATGCTTCCTTGGCACCCTCAGGGTTCTGGGCTGCTCCTGGGACCGGTTCAGCTTCTGGTGTAAATTAGAGCAACCCCAGGGTTTGCTACGGGCTGTTCCACCGTACAGAGAGACCTAGATTCCCCAAGATCACTCCGCACCATGCCTCTGCCCATGCCACCCCTGGTTCTACCTCCCACACACCCTCTGCACCAGGGCTTACTGCAGGAGGCCAGCATACGGCCACTTAGGAAGTCTCCACACAGTGCCTGAGCTGAGGGAATTCTCCCCTTGCAAGACATTTATGATCCCTTGACACTGCTGCCATAACAGGAGGCAGAACCCCTGTCACAGTTCTCTCTCACTCTTTGTTTTGTGTTAATAGCCCAGACAGGCTGACTCAGAGTTGCATTTCACACAAGGGGCGTCCTCAAGTCATCTGGCTGATGTCCTGTAAGGTACCTATAGCAATTATTATACATCACCGGTCAAGTTCCAACAGCATGCTCAGGGCTGTACGTATCCTGGAGTTAGACTCTCCTTGCTCTGAGGCGCTTACGATTTTAGGCCCCAATTGTGCACTGTGGGAATCTACATGGCGGTAGCAAGAGATGTAGGTCAGAAGGTCCTCCTTCTAGACCACCAGACATTTCAATATGGAAACTGTTAGCTCAGCTTATTTGAACTCTAAGGAAGCCAGCCCTTGGCACCACGTAACTGTAGGCATATAATGTCTTTGTATGTGTAAATTAGACCTGGCCCTTGTGTAACACACTGACTGAGTATAAATACTTGTGCTTTCCCCTAAGCCACCACTGAGATTAGGAAGCTGCTACTTACACACAGCTCATTTACTTAGCGGCTCCAGGGGCAAGGGCAAGACTGGACTGAAACCCCAGTGATGACCCTGGGGCCTCTTTTTATGCCTTCACAAGTGCATGGCACTTTGGGCCAGATTCTCATTTGAAATCCAGCCCTTCTGCACAGTTTAAGCAGCACAGAGGAGCTGGATTTTTGCTGTAACTGACCTGCTAGGAATTCCCCAACTAGGTAGAGATCTCAGCTGGTATCATGCTGGCGAAGCCAGTTCCTGCCCCAGCTCCCCACCCCACCACATAAAAGTATGCCAAGGGAAGAAGAGGTGAAGCTTTGCTCTGCCAGTCTTCAGATGGTGCATGGGCCTAGGGACCACATGCCTCCGACTTAGGCTAAAATGCAGCTACCTCACATCAGAGCTGAGCTGGCACCAATTGGCCCACAGAAGCAGGTGAAAATCAACTCCCTCACAACCCCCTTCTACTCTCCTGTACTCACTGGAACTTGGACGCTGGATAGAATCTGCTGCTTAGGCTCCTGGTTGAGTTGCCACAGTGGCCCTCGTCTTTGCAAAATTCAGACATAGCTGGTATTATGTCAATTTTATAGCTACAATGCTCTCCATCGCCCTACCCCACCCCCAAGCTTATTATAAGCGGCACCAGCCTACAGATTTGCTCCCGTAGGGCACGATCCAACAGTACTAATGCAGGCAGAATTCCCACTCAAATCCCATTGGATTCAGTTTGATACAACTCAACCCAGGCCACCGTTCTACTATAACCTGAGCATGAGATTGAGTAAACAACAGAAGAAACATTGCCTCGACTAGGGCGATCAGACAGCCCGATATTATTGGGACCATCCTGATATTAGGGGCTTTGTCTTAGATAGGCAACTATTACCCTCCCAGTCCTGATTTTTCAACACTTGCTATCTGGTCACCCTTGTCCTGACAGTGAGTTGCTCTTTTGGGTATTAAAACTATAATATTGAAAAGCCACATCGAGACATAGATGCTTTTGAAAATTTTACCCAAAGTGACTGAGAAATCTAAAGGACATATTTTATTTACAGTTATTTAAGCACATTAAGATGCAGATAAGCACCTCGTGAGATTTTCAAATGTGTCTAAGTAGGTGCTCAACCCCCATTGATCTGACTAGGAGTCAGGCTCTAGGTTCTTTTGAAAATGCCACTAAACACCTAGCTACATCTTCAGGCACCTAGATAACCTTAAAAATCTGGCCTTTAGGCATTTAGGTGCCTAAGTCCCATGAGACTTAGACTTCTTTGAACATCCCAGTCTAAGAAGCTAGGTGCCCAACTCCCATTTGTTTTCACTTGGATTTGGCAGCCTAAAACTCCTAGGGGCTTTTGAAACACCAAGCCTCAGTAACTAAGTCACTTTTGAAAATGGGACTCAGGAGCTTTTGAAAATTGTATCTGACGTCTCAGCTGTCCTTGATTTTAGACCCAAATCGGTCTCACTTCTATGATACACATCAGGAACACAAACTGATGAAAGTGAGGTAATGGAAAATGTTTTTTATGCTACAGAAATGAATCCCATCTTACTTTCTGCTGTCTAATCATTTTCTTGTGTCCCTTAAGTTGGTTCTTTCACTCCCAAAGCCCCTCCAACCATATACACACCCACACTTGGAGTTTGGCAGGTTGAAAAGTATGGAAATGACTCTTCTAAAGAGGATTTTAATCCTAGATTTTGCAAGGATAGACCGAAGCAAAAAGTTGCTACAGTTCAGTGGGTTGATCAACAATTCTTAGTTACTCAAATATTTAGATGCAGGATAATCTGAGGTGTCTGAAGAGGCTGTTTTATGCTGATTTTTAATGAGCTTTAACAGAAAACACAGACTTGCCACTGTGCTTTTAACTCAGTGATTTATATTTCACCAGAAGGCAAATCTCACCTCCACAATAGAACTAGCCATATGTAATATGGAGGTGAATGTTTTCCTGACCGTTGCAGTAGTTAGCTTGTGGACCTAAGCGTGACGATTTTATCACTCTTATCCTAGCCTGCATAATTACAATTATTGATCTCAAAGCCAACCACTGTCCTTTGACTCAATGACCACCTGCAACAGTGAGTTCTCTTGGCATAAAGGGGCCCAATTTGTACCATCTGAAGCTCTGGCCCAGAGTTTGCTTCACAGAGTGTCCTGAAGGGATTTCTTTGGGGTATGAACCCAGTGTTTATGCTTGGTGTGCAACTTCATTTAACTCGCTGGTTCTAAAGGTCAAAACTGGGTTTGTTCAAACCCAAAAGAAAATGCTTGCAGACTACCCATCAGGCCAAATCTTCAGCAGGCGTAAATGAGTGCAGCTTCATTGACCTCAACAGAGTTTTACCCATTTTCACCAGTCTGAAGATCTCTGGCCCAATGAGCTTTGGGGGAGGGGGATCTAGCTGAAAATCATATGCAAACTCTGATTAGAGACTTGAAATTTCTAAAGGTATTATATTGTTGTTGCAAAAACCAACACTATCCAGAAAACAAATTGCCATCAACATATGGTGAGAGTCTGAAGTTACAGCAAACGTTTACACACATTACAAACTTTATGCATGAGAGCGGTCCTGCTGAATTCAAATGGAAGACTTATATCCATAAAGTTACTCGTATGCATTGATGTTTGCGAGATTAGGCTCTGAGATTGTAACTCCATGTACCGATGGTGCTTTATTTTTCAGTTATTGCATCAACATCAATAAAAAAAGCATACATAAACATTAAAATCAGATGGCTGTTGCTTTCTTACCAAACAAAAATGAATGAGTTTTCAGGGGGATTTCATTTCCCTTCAAAATCCCATATAATTCAGGTGGGAATACTCATCCTGCTCAAACTAGAAACTATTCAACTATTTTAGCCACATAATTTTCAGGAAACAGAAAAATGCAAAGAAATTAACTTGAAGATAATGATGATGGGAAAAAAAGTTCTTTGAAATAAACAGATTGCCCCTAAACTGGAGTAAATGGCAGCCCAAAGTGTAGCATTAGCAACCCCCCTCAGATTTCTGTAAAAAGCCTGATGAGCGCTACTTAACACTTAAAAAATTCTCTCGGGAATAATGATCTCTAATTTATTTTGGATATAGTGATCTTCATCTGTGATTCTCTTAATCTCACTCTGAAGATTCAAGGTACTTTTTAACTAGAGAATCTGACTAATTCTCTAGTTGCTGAGTAGTTAATCTGCTCAAACATTTATCCAAATAACCATCTGCTCTACCTTGTATTTATTTCATTCCCTATCTTAGCTCTTGGGTCCGTCCTGCTGGCTCATTCAGCACTCTTTAAATTTCTCCTCTGGCCTTATGTCTGGTTGCTTATGTTTTGGACAGACAATAGAAGAGATATAGGCCATTATTCATGAGAAGCTTCAAGTGTAACGTGAGAAACATCTCCTCTCCTGACCCCTGTTAGCATAAGAATTGCTGATAAAAATTCTGAACTGAAAGAGAAAACTCTTCTGGGAAAATATAGGCAAAGTTTCCCCTGTGAGATGTGTTTTGGAAGAACCAAGAAGAATTCTCCACTTAAGACCTGATCCAACTCCTGGAGCAGTCAGTCGGAGTCTTTCTAATGACTCCAGTGGGAATTAGATGGGACCCTAAAGGCTTTCAAAATTCGAATGTTCCTCAAATAGAGAGAGGGATATTCTTCAACACCATCATAAGAGTACTGCACACTTATATTCTAGTTTTCATCCGAGCATCCTGGATATACACATATTAGTGAATTAAGCCTCACAAGAACCCTGGAAAGTGGTTAAGTATCGTTAGACCCATTTACAGATGGCTCATATAAGTTAGAGATGGTCAAGCTCTACTAGAATTATAAATCCTGATTCACCACTGCATTAGTCTAGTTTTACCGGGATGTAACTCCACTGATTTTAACAGAGTTACACCCCAATGAAACTGGACTAATGCAGTAGTGAATCAGGTTCATAGAGTCCATCCCATTGAAAATGCAGGCTATCGTCTCTATCAAAGGATGCAATCAATATTAAACTGAAAGCATACTGGATTTTAGCAAAAACAAAAAGTGAAGAGATATTATTACTTGCCCAAGGTCATGAAGCAAGTCAGTGGCAATCAGGAATAGAAACAAGAAATCCTGACCCCCTATCTTCTGAACTGCCTATTGGAAAACTCTCATAGGCTGATATTGGATATATTTTTGTACATCTCTACTGACACCAAGTGACACCATGCAACTCATAAAAAACATTAAGGGCCAACTTCTATTCCCATTTATAGCAGCATAAAACTGGATTCAGTGGAATTCAGTTTACTCAAGTGTAACAGAGCAGAATCTGGCCTAGGGAATTTTTTAATCACGCACCATTAAAGAAATTAACAGAACACTGCTTGAGAGTGG
The DNA here is from genome assembly GCF_020497125.1 of Mauremys mutica. Classification (NCBI taxonomy): domain Eukaryota; kingdom Metazoa; phylum Chordata; order Testudines; family Geoemydidae; genus Mauremys; species Mauremys mutica. The sequence continues at coordinate 9,135,748 of NC_059093.1, forward strand.
CATTGTACACTGTACAACATGAACTAGAAAAAGTAACCAATGGCTTGTGTACACCTGACCCAGCTGAATACCAGTCAACATTTCTAGACAATTACATCTGTGGAATAGTGTCCAGTAGAAAGAGGTGGAGATCCTGTTTGCTGGAACTAGACTGGACACATTTCTTAACAAACATACCCTACAAAATAATCCTGTGCTCTGTGCGACTGGGATAAACTCAGGCCTGGTCTACAGAGACTGGTTCTCCTTTCACTCGCATCATTTTCACACCAGCATAACGACACTGACTTCACTGGAGTTACACTAGCAGGACTGGAGAAAAGGCCCATTAATCCCCAGTTTGAGATGTTCATTATTTCAGCCATCTCTCTTCAAACAAATTAAACGGTCAAAGAGGTGTTGAATTCTTTCTAGTGACTATGGGGCTGGTCCTCAGCTTTAGTCAATGGAACTACCCCAATTCCCATCAATCGTAGCAGTGGATTTTGTGCCGAGTCACCACTTGATAGCTATTTAAGTCTGGGAAACTGAGGACTTGCACGAGAATCTTGTTGAAATGTCCTGCTGAGGCCCTTTTAGCTTAGGGCATAGCCTTCCATCTACTTCTCTTCTCCTCAATGGTTAAGGGTCTGATCCAATGCTCATTGAATCCAATGGCCATTGGATCAGGCCCACACAGATGTGCATAAAGCTAACAAAACCAAGCAGCGTGCAGCAAGCGGCATTCCTTCTGTCTAACTGCAGTCCAGTTTTGGAGCTGTACAAAGAATCCAACAGACTCAGTGGGACAAATTCATCCCCGGTGCAACTCCTTTGACTACAGTGGAATTGCACTAATTCAACAATCTCACTTGCAAGGGTGGTAGCTCAAGTATTGGATGGCTAGAGGACAGCACCGTGACAAATCTCTGGTGTAAATTAGAACAGTCCCATTGAAAGAATATGGACCTCCTTGTCTATTGAAAACAGCCAGGAAGCCCTTTTCCCAAAATCGGACTTCTTGACTCACTAGCTTGTAAAAACAGGCTGCAGCTCCGGTGTAGCAGATATTTACAGCTGTATATTGCCACAGCCAATCAATCTGTTGACTATGACATACATGCTAGTTCCTTTAAATGGGAGAGAATCACAGCAGAACTGGGCAAAGCCTCCTGCTTCGCTTGCTCTATTTTTGCTTCCACACTGAAGTATTTCGGGGAAACTTGCAATAACATTTGCAGTGTTGAAAGGTTGCTTGATTTTTCAGTTTGGCAAATTAGCCACTAAACTACAGACACAGGCTTTTCATCCAAGCAATATACAATAATGGAGACCGTTCAAACCACCGCTGCATTGAAGACACCTCTTAGGTGCAACATGCCAGCTTTTCAACAGCACGTAGCAACACTGCACAAGAAACAATTCAGGACAGTTCATGAAAAAGAAAGGCACTTAAGACTACAAAAGGAATGTTTAGGTAGGCAGAATATAATTATTGATATAAGGTAAAATATTCAAAAGCATCTAAATGATTTAGGAGTAGATGGGGAAAATCTTTTACTCAAACCTTTTTTTCACGAAAATACACAGATGCAGATTGACCAAAACATTTCATGAATTCTGCTGAATTTTCCAAATTGTTTCTGTTGAACAAAAATCCACCCAAAATTGAAATGTTTTGTTTCAACATTTTTTGAGATGAAACATTTTAATTTTTCAGTTTGAAACACTTTTTATGTTTTGAAATTTATTTCAATTTCACTTTAAAAAAAATAAGAAGGATTTTAAAAGCTCAAAAAGAAAAAAAAAATTCCCAACTTTTTAGAACAGACAAAAAAAATCAGTTATTTGCCCAGCTCTATTTAGGAGCCTAAAAGTGAGTTCAAAAGTGATTTAGTCATTTGGAGAAAGAAGCATGGATAAGAATCCAAACATCTGAGTGCTTATACAAATCACACCTCTGAAAGTTTTGAGCTCCTCTCTAATAAAACTTAGCACTTTCAATTTTATAGATTCTTGGATTCTAAAGCCTCAAAGGACCTCTGCGATTACCTTGTCCGACCTCCTGCATTATACAGGTCATAGAACTTCCCTGAAATAATTCCTGTTTGAACTAAAGCATAGCTCCCACAACAACAGCCACATGGAGATTTGAATGAACCCATGACCTCTGGCGTCACAAGCCACCAGGCCATCTGAACTCTACTTCAGTGCCACACAGTGTTGCATAAGCACTAATTCAAACTTACCATTGTCACAATATCTTCATTCTACAGCTGGGAAAACTGAGATACAGTGGTACATGACTTTATCAAGGCCATACAGCAAGTCAGTGTCAGAGGCAGGATTGGAACTCAGGAGTTCCTGGCTTTCAGCCTTGTGCTCAGTCAGCTAGACCAGGCCATCTCCCGCTACTCTACATTATGCAATACAAACTGCTCTGATATTACTTTGAAGAAAAAACAAATGAAATAAATGGCAAACAAAAAACCGAATGGGCAATTAATATTCTTGGATGGGTTAAAGGAAAAAACTACATGCACATATTCAAACCAGTCCAAAACAAAATCTAAACATACTGAGAAATGTTTATAGATGTTCAAATTGTTAATGGCATGTCGGAGGCTTACATTTCAAATATCATAGGTCAAAGAGTAGGAATAGGTGAATTTCCAAAAGTTCCTTGCTTGGCTGATCCATCAATGTGATATCTAATACACACTTAAACTCTTCAAAGTACTCCCTGGAATTAAAACAATCGGATAGCACAGAAAGGGCTTATATAACCACAATCAATGGATTTCAGATAAAAATCTAGACATAATTTAAAAAAAAAAAAAAGACCAAACACAATCAAATGAAATAGCTTTGGAAATTGGTCAGGAAAGTGAGAGTTAATGTCCAATTACATTTTGCAGGCATGAATCGGGGGGGCAGCTGTCTGTAGATTAATAACTTCATGAAGCTGGTCTAAGATATGTTACATGTTAGCAGATGGAAACTAGGTTAGCTTTAAGGCAAGGGTTGCGAGTTAATATTAAAGATTGATCAGGGGCTTTCAAGCCAGGCATCGCAAGCCGGTCTTCCCATTTTGTAACTCAGAAGGGGTAAACTAAATGTAAGTACCCAAGTCTCCTTGAAAGTCCAGCTACTTAAGGCCAGATTTTTAAAGATATTTAGGGCCAGATTTTAAAGGTCACTTAGGCATTAAAGATCCAGATAGGGACTTAGGTAGATTTTCAAAATTGCCTGGGCACCTTATTCCAAATGGGAGTTAGTACCTGGGCACTTTTGAACATTCCACCAAGTGCCCAATTCCCATTGAAATCAATGAGAATTAGGCACCTAGGTGCTTTTGAAATTCCCACCTGGTGCCTGACTCCACCTTTAGGTGCCTAAACAGAATCCACAATCTAGTCCCTGGGCACTTTTGAAAATGGCAAGTAAGTGCTTTAGAAAACGTTACCCTGGATCTCAGCTAAATAAGGCATGGAGGGAGGTTCTGGTGTGGAAAGGGAGATCACCATATGGAAAAAGCTGGAGAAATACTGCCAACAAACATTACAGCTAAAAATATTCATTATTATTATTTGTATTGCAGTAGGTTTAGGACCTCATTGTGCAGGGCACTATACAAAACTAGGAAAACAGAGTTTATGCGCCACAGAGGTTACTGTCATAATTTGAAACAATACACAAGTGAGCATAAAGGGGAGGGTAGATAAGGAACAGTAAAATACGCTGTGTGCACATCTTGATGGTTTCAATCATTAGAACATATTTATTTTTTCCTTTTATTACTAGTATTATTATTTGTATTAGAGTATCATCCAGGGGCCCCAACCAAGATCAGGGGCCCACTGCTCTAGGCACATATTCACGTGACTCCAGGAGCTGGGGCTTTAAGAACACCACCAAATATCACTCATTTCACACTAAAATCCTGAGAGTTGGCAACACTGGAATAGTAGCCCCACTAATTAGTTCAGGGAGGGCATTTCGAAGCTTAAAAATTCAAAGCATGGGTTAGGGTTAACTGCGCATTCACACACATGAGAGTTAGAGGAAAAATATTCCTCTCCAGGCATCTCTCCCTGTTCAGTTTGTGTCAGTGTTGGCTGCTCTAGCAGAGTCTAATTCTGCTTCTCTCTCATGGGCGGAACCCTGCAGCTCTTTGATTTCCTTTCGTATTTGCAGTTATATCATCTCTGGCTGACCCTTCTCAAAGCTGTGATGTTTTCCTTTAAACACTGCAGGAGCATTATGTATGCTTGTTGAGAGGCAAGCCTTTGAGATGGGAGAGGCTTGCGGTTTTCAGGGTCTCAAGACATTTTCCAAGAATCCTGTGGGGTTGCAAAGCTAGTCTGGAGACTATGAACCATCTTCCCGTAATTTAAGCACTTATTTTGTATGTTCTCTCTCAAGGGTGATTCAATATATCAAAAATAAATAACAACAACCCTACATTTTCCTAGCTATAGAACAACCTGAGTTCTCTATTAGAAGTGAGAGAACAGCTCAAAACAGCTTAACTACTACAAATGTGGGCCTTTACACAATATATTAAATGTTTTTCTATTAGAAAGTTCTATTTCCTGCCTCCGTCAATTCATTTCTCACTCGCTCCCATTTTCCAGTCTAATGCTCCCTAGGATTTGTCCCATCTCCAGTTCTGGCTCCCCTGCCTCTGTTCTCTCCTTCCACCCCCTTCAGTCTCTTCTAAAGAGGAACACAAACTATTATAATTAAATTAGAACTTTACAACCCACAAGGTTCAATGCTGGCTAAAAATCAGACAGAACAAGTTTGCCCAGTCCTATTTAAAACAAAACATCACAAGAGGCCATTAAACCAACACAGCACATAATAATGAGTAATGACCAGCGATGGACAAGTCTTGGAAGGTTCAGAGACGAGGTAAGTCCAAACCACGGAGTTCCACTCCACTTTGGAACCTGACCCAAATGTGGAAGCATTCAGTTCTGGGATTTTGGGTTTGGCCTCATCTCTAGCATGGAGTATGTTTCCTATAAGAACAGGAAATTTGGACGTTTATAGAAACTATTAGATTCTTTTTTATGAACAGGATTATCTCATGAAATTTCCAGTCCTTCCTGATTCTGAATAGGAAGTCAGCCATGCCGTGAGGTCAGCCATGCCGCACTAGTCTCCGGACCGAGTGCATAGATATCATGGGTGAATAGTACTACGCAGAAACTAAAAACAGAGAAACTGGGCAGAAAGACAGAAAGTTCCTGTCAGTTTCTCACTTCTTCTCTCGCCCCTTTTCTTGGTAAAGGGACCAGAGCAGACTAAAGGAGCCCTAACTGCCCATCTGGGGAGAACTCCCCCGACACACAAAAGGAACGCAATCTCAGGCTGGTCTCCAAAGTCAGTCTCAGAAGCCTGATGATAGGAAGGTGTGCACCTCTATTGGCCATGTTTCATAACAATGTTTCATGAAACACATGATTTTCTGTTGAATTACAAGCAAAAAGTTATGTATGTAGGCATGCATGCATATATGTATCAGCCCACATGGGTGAGCGACGGATGCAAAGTCGTCGACGAGGATCTTGCTTTCTGCATGTCAATGAAAGAAACTAGGACGGAGTCTCTCCCCATTGTATACCGATAGAACTCCACTGATTACTATGGCGTTAATCCTGATTTACACCAGCATGAGATCAGACTCAGGTCTATTATGCACAGGGTATGAGACATTTAGAGCCCATATGAGAGAGAGATTTTAGTGCAATGCTTTCTACACCTGCAGCAAATTCGGATCACATTTCACTAATCACCCACATCTTTTCAATCCATTATATTGACCATTAAGATAATCAGATGAGTTTGTATGGCAGAGCTGGGAGAGCCCTGAAACCCTCCATGTTTTTGTTTCTATGGAAACGATTCCCTTGGCATCCCCAGTCTATGTTCAGTATTCCTGTCTGGCTCTGTTTGTCTCACCAAAAAATCCAAGCCTCTTTCGAATATTCAGTTGGGAGGGGCTGAGCTTTACTCATCGGTCTTATTATTGTGCAGCTTTTTTCATGTGTTTATCCACAGAAAAGGAACAGTTTGGGCCCTGGTACGGCAGTGTGTCCCAAGCCCGACGAGGGGGGACTGCACAGAAGGGTGAGAGGAGAACTCAGTTGCCAGAGTCCCATTCAGTATCTGGCCTCTTTGCTGCAACAGGCAATAAGACTGCAAATTAGTGCTAGTTGTGATGGGGACATATTCAGTCAGTAGAATCTCTCAGTCCAGTAGGAACACTAAAACCACTAACAATAACTGACACACATAGTGACTTCCACTGAAAGGGTACCACATCCTAATCTCTTTACTTGATTCGTATTCCCTTGACTGCTTCACACATCTCTGAAATGCAGCTGCTTTTGGGGTGCCAGGCAGCCTTTGAACACCACAGAGCAAGGCTGTACCATACTTTAGGACAGTGAGTGAAGAATTCCTTATTCAGCTGAAACCAGAATTTAACTTGTTCTTTGGAATTTGGCCAGGACATTTCAGTTAACGGCCATACTTTTGTGAAAAGTACCATGTCCTAAGCAATGGAGATTCTATCACTTCCTTTCTGAGATTATTCCACAGTTGCACAAACTTCATTCTTAGGAGACATTTCCAAAGAGTAAACCTATATTTTTCAATTGCTCAGTTTCACCCTAATCCTGTCCCCTCGAATGACGCTAAACAATTCCTTCCCCCTCCTTGCAGTTTGTCTGATGGCTGCCATCTTGGCCAACACACCCGGGATGGAACTTGGGATCTCCAAAGCTGAAAGCATTAACTGCTACAACTTGAACAAAAGAGCCAGACTCTCTAATTGGGACTGTACCAAACCCCTGTCCTTCAACGGAAGTGACACAGAGGGGACATTATAAGACACACACTCACCAGAGAATTACATTTGCAATCTTCCAATACACACACATCGTTACGTCCCCTAACAAGGATATGCCTATGCTAGACTTTTTTTCCTTAAATTTCCCACTGTTGCTACTTGAGCTAGTTAAAAACACACACACACACACACACGGAAATTTTTTATAATTCTTCTATCAAGATTTAGATGGAAAATATTGTGAAATGTATAAACTTTTAAATGTTTCAAATGGCTCTACTTGCTACCATTGTTGTAGGTCCACAGATATTAGCAATAGTGGAGGCACTCGTGTAGACAAAATGCCAGGTAGCCTTCTGGATTTTAACCATCATGTATTCCAACCTTGCTCAGAGAAGGTCTAGACATCTTGGGGCTAAAGACACGGGTTGCCTGTCTAAACTAGAGCTGCATTGCTGCTACTACCGGTTAAAAAAAGGCTACGGGCCAGATCCTCATCTGATGTAACCTATCAACTTCTTCATTGGCTTCAAGGGTGCTATGGCAAGTTGAAGATCTAGGCCTAAATGTCTACTTTAAAAAAAATCCCTAGGTGTAGACAAGGCCAGGAATTTTGAAGCTGAATGATTTGCTCAGGAAACGTCCATTGACTTGCAGTACTCAGTGCATCACAAAGCCATAAATTTGCAGTGCTTTTAATTTTTCCTACCACCCCTTATTTTTGGTTCTTTTCTCTGAATGCCCTCCAATTTACCACACAGTATGTACTGCATTACATCTGAAAAGGCAAAAGTATGGCACACTAGCTCATTTTAAAAATCTGTAACTCCATTTCTTGGGAAGGTTTCTGAGAGACACTGGGCTACAAATGAAGAATGTATGCCCCATATATCTGGATAATTTGAATGTATTTTCTGTGAATAAATCTACTCGGTGCTTTCTTGATCTGTACTGTCTTCTCCCATAGGGATATAACATAAAAATACTTCAAAGGCCTTAACAAATTCCCTCAAGATGTGATCTTCAGCATTTCAAAAGTTAAAGACACAATGTTTAAAGTGACCATGATGTATTTCCAAGGTACAACTATTCAGCAACTCCTGTTCACCTGTTTTTTGGCACCAGAAATTATACCATATATGTAACTTGTGAACATATTGTCTATGTTATCAGTAACATTAAACTGAACCCGGTTGTTGGTTTGTATTTACTTTTGCTTATTATCTTTAAATAAAGTAGGCAATACCTTGTATCCGAAGACCTCCAAATGTTAAAAATGTTTAGACTTGGATTCAGATTTCAGCACTGGTCTGTATTTCCACAGTGAGACAAAACAAGACCTTCAGATCTAACATTAGGGGCACAATCAACTCTCAGCTTTGCACCCTGGTCCCATCTCTAGCATGAATACAACTTTTATTTTAAGTTTAAAGCCAAATGGCAGTTTTGAAACTGATGATCTTGGCTAAATCCAGGGTTCTTAATGTCATCCAAACTGTTTTATAACAAACTCCCCTTAACTGAGGCACACTTAGTGAGGATGCAGATGATCAATTGCAGTCTGCCTTGCATGGTTAACTCAATCAACAAAGTACTAATGACTCCAGCATGTTGCAGCTTTTTTGGTTAATGAGAACCTTATTGACCAGATTTTTCCCTTTCTCCCAGGATCAAATGGCAATATGGGACAAGTTCTGGTAAACTGTAACAGCCTAAAGGCAAAATGCTGACCAGTGACGCCAAGACAAGATCTGATAGATGGATGGTCCCGTTTTTATAAATTGTTCAATTTCTGGTGGCTGTCCAATGCAACAGAAACGCTGAGAAGCGTGGAGCTGCGCTAAGTCCACAGGGCTACCTTGGTGCACATATTCTGAGGCTGCAGCCTTTTGTTTTCTGGGAAATGCGTCTTTAAATTTCCAAGAACTCTCCCAGCTGGTAGAGTTCAGCAGCCATTTTGTACACAGCTGTACAGTAGAAGACATTCAAGGCTGTGCTCCCCCATTCGTGAAAACCGCACTTGTGAACTTTTTGTTGTTGCCCTTTGCCTTCATCTAAAATAAAAGTTGTTTGGGTGTTTTGCATATGAAACTATAACAGCTAACCTTGCTCTCAGTTAAAGGCAATGCTTATCACAGAATCGCAGGAGTGAGACGCAGACAATAGCAAACCAGGGGTTCTCTGGTCCATTCCTAACCAGAGTTAAATTAGGGTCCGACCCAAAGCCCATGGAAATCAATGGAAAGAATTTGGACTTCAATGGGCTTTAGATAGGGGCTCAGTTGCCTTACAAGAGGAGATCCTCCAGTATGCTTTTCAGTGACTCACACGATAAGGTTTTCACCACATTCTTATGGGAGAAAATTCCGCAGTCTAATGGATCTCCCTCTTTAAGAAACATTTCCTGCTATGGAGGAGGCAGTGTGGCCCAGCAGCTATGGCACTGGACTAAAATTCAGGAGATCTGTGCTCAATTCCTGACTCTGCCCCAGATTTGCTTGGTAATCTTGGCAAGTCACTTCCCTGCTTTATGCCTCAGTTTCCCCATCTGTAAAATGGGTATTATGATACTGACCTTGTTTGTAAAGTGCCTTGAGATCTACTGATAAAAAGCACTATGTAAAAGATCTAGTATTATTGTTCATTTTAATTTTGCTTTTGCTCAGTTTCATCCCATAAGAACATAAGAAAGGCCGTACCGGGTCAGACCAAAGGTCCATCTAGCCCAGTATCTGTCTACCGACAGTGGCCAATGCCAGGTGCCCCAGAGGGAGTGAACCTAACAGGCAATGATCAAGTGATCTCTCTCCTGCCATCCATCTCCATCCTCTGACGAACAGAGCCTAGGGACACCATTCTTACCCATCCTGGCTAGTAGCCATTTATGGACTTAACCACCATGAATTTATCCAGTCCCCTTTTAAACACTGTTATAGTCCTAGCCTTCACAACCTCCTCAGGTAAGGAGTTCCACAAGTTGACTGTGCGCTGTGTGAAAAGAACTTCCTTTTATTTGTTTTAAACCTGCTGCCTATTAATTTCATTTGGTGACCCCTAGTTCTTGTATTATGGGAATAAGTAAATAACTTTTCCTTATCCACTTATCCCATAACTCCTGGGCTTTGAAACCTCTAAATGGTTCCATTCCCTCCTTGGCTTTTATAGCTTTCAGATAAAAAGGAATGAAAACTGAGCGTGCAACCGAGTGACGGAGAGACCGGGAAGAGAAAGACAAGTAATGGTTGATCCTCCAAAGGCCACTTTTTGGACCTGACTGATTTGTTTTGACCAGCCACCTGTTAGAGAATACGCGCAGACTGGCAAATGCGATTTGGTTTGGGTCCTTCATTTTTAAGAGATGCTTCTATGTGCTCCTCTGCTTAAAAGGCAAACATTGTAAATATCGCTCAGCCAAGTCATAGCAGGGGTGCACGCTTGTCTTCAGTCCTCTCCTAACAATATGCTCAACCCAGCTTCCAGCAATTTCAGACACTTAACTTCACCAATGTGAAAGCTTTTTGTTTCAGGTGCAGTCTCTTCTTTCTACAGTGGGAAATATTGATGTCCATTTTATGGCCCACTCTGCCACATCACTGCCCTTGCTGCTGGTTCTCTGGGAGCTGGAGAAGTCAGACACTGTCCCAAAACTCCCACCCTCAGAAAGCAGCATCTTCCAATCTGCAGATACAAACAACGTGGAGAGATAGACGGTAGCAGCGAACTCCTCCAAACTTTGATTCTCTCTGTTGCAATGGGCAAAGTTATACTCCTCTACTAGTCAATCTCTAGCAGTAAGGGTGGGGTGTGCTTACACTCCTTGTGGGCAAAGGAGGGGAATACAGGGTGAAAAGAAAACAGGAGAAACAGCCAAATACCTCGTTCTCCTCTCTGTGCCCAGACACAATCAGGAGCCTGGGGGACCAGTGCAAGGAGGAAGGCAACCAACTGAACCAATACAGATAAACTTAGGAAGTAAGATTGTTCCTCTTGCAATATGAGTTTCTAAAGGGAGATATAAGAGAATAACTCTGATCTGACATCTACCAAACCAACAGGCATGGGAACACCAGTTATCAAGGGTGACTCTCTGTGTGTAAAGGCTCCTGCTCTAGGCATAGGGAGTCCTGTATTCCACCCCCCACATTGGGATCACTACGAATTATTATTATTATTCACCATTTGTATTATGGTAGCACCTAGGAACCTTAATCACAGACCCAAGAGCCCCACATCCCATTGTGCTAGGTGCTGTACAAACGCAGAACAATCCTGTCTTCCCCTTCTCCTAGAGGCTCACACAGACACCAGCAGGTAGGAAATTTTCACTGGAAATTTGTTTTCGATAATTGTATTTTTTTTAAGCCACAAAAATAAATGTACAATGCAGATTCAGATCCAAAATTAAGTGACTTGAACCCATCTCTGCTTAGTGCTGGAAGATGCGAGTCATCCCCTAATAATATGGCCTGAGATAAGTGAAAGTCCCTCTTGGCTTCACTTTATTTCCTTGGGCAGCAGGCGAGTGGAGCATGCAACGTCTGACCTGCAATTCCAGACAGTGGCTTCAGTATAAAGTAATTTAAAGCTAAAGTAAATGTCACAATTTATTAAAAAAATGGTCTGGGGCATTGGCAGTACCTGTTTCTGTACTGTAGCCCTCCTTCATTACAAGACTTTTGACCTCCTTGTGTTCCAATGCCAGGAAAAATGGGCAGTCTTGCACTCGCTATTAAAGGGGCACAAGGATAAAGTAATTAATAAATTGGGTAATAAAAATGTTACTCCAGCTGAGAGGAAAGAAGTCTGGCAGCTAACTGGGATTTAGGTCAGGTCATGGGTTCAAATTCAAGATCTATCATTAGTGTCCCAGGTGACACTGGTCAAGTCACCCACTCTCTGCCTCAATTTCCCCCATTTAAAAACAGCAATAATAAATACTTCACAACATACCCGTGAGGCTGAATTTATTAATGTGTGAAATGCAAACCACCAAAAAAACTGAGCATATTTTTTTCTTTTCTGTTAGTACCATAGACCATAGCAAATACATGAAGAGGTTCTGTTGTCCAATAATGCATTCTGTACAAATTACATCTCTTGTTATACTTACAAAAGACCCGGTGACAAAGAGTTAAGATGGTCTTGTGTTTAAGGCACTGGATTGGGACTCAGGAGATCTGGGTTCAATTACTAACTGCCACAGACCCTGTGTGTGACCTTGGGCAAGTCACTAGATCTCTCTGTGGCTCAGGTCCTCTCGGTAAAATGGGGGTACTAAATCTTTCTCACACCCTTGGTCTGTCTTGTCTAGCTACACTATAAGCTCTTCGGGCTGGGATTGTCTCTTCCTATGCATGTTTAAAAAGCCTGGAACAATAAGGCCCCTAATTTCAGCTACTGCAATGCGTAACAAATATATTATATATTTAATACTGGGCAGACCAAGACTCGCAGGTAACAAAGAAAACTGTACAACCAGCACTGATTGATTGCAAATTTTAAAGCAAATCTGAGAGAATAAACTTAATTTTTCCTCTTGGCATTTGCTTTTGCCTATTCTGCCTTAGGAGCATAGATGTGAATGAACAGAAGGTTCTTTGGGCCAGTCGATGAAGCTAACGTCCAACAAATCACCTTTCCTCGTTGCCTTATAAATACCTGTCAACTTCAGAAGCACCATCATAGCTGAATAGAGAAGCTTAAACCCAGACTGTTCATTAGACAGTAAACTATTATCCCGGAGTCTTTAATGAATTGGCTAGAGGCCAGACTTCCCTACAGTTTCGGCACCACTGGTAAAATGGAAAGTAGCTGCTAATTGGTTTACATGGGAGAGAGAGGTCTTTTAAGCCAAACTCTAACTAGACTGTTCAAGTGGTGATGGCGTAACATACAAAACGGAATGGAGGAGGAACACATACAGTACAATAAGAGAACCACGAAAATGAACAGAAGACAGTAATCCCTCAAGATTTCATCCATTTTATGGCAACACTAACATTCAACCAATTACAAATATTTTAATGGATATAATCATAGAAAAGATGCAGGGAGTGTTTCGCATTTTAACTCCATTTTTTCCCTTATGCAGTAGGTACTACGGACTTAGTAACTACTGAGTTACAAGCCAAATTATTATCTTCTCCAATACGTATAATATTTGCACTTATTTCTGAAACCTGAGTTACTAGCTGCCCTTTAACAGCCCATTTTGTGTTAAGTGTCACATCATCTTTATCATCCTATAGCCATTTGTTATGATAATCCTTAGTAATAATCTTCTTCTGAAGTTTCCTGTTCTAAAGCTGCTATTTATAATGGCTAAAGAAAACGAACTGGGAGTCCAGACTCCTGGTTTCTAATATCAGCTCCGCTGTGTGTCATGAGCAAATCCTTCAATGCCTCCTGCTTTATCTGTAAAATGAGGCCATGTACCTGCCCCACTGATGTGATATTTGATAGCTGAGATCCTTGGAGAAAAAGTTTTGTAGCAATGTAAAGCATGGATTGTAAACTCTTTAAGGCAAAGACCCTCTTTTTGTTCTGTGTTATCACAATGGGATTCTTGGGTTAGGCCACAGGCTCCTAGGTGCAATCGCAATACAAATAAATACAAGTAACCATCATAATAACATTGATGGTTCATAACTCAAAACTTCTGGTGAGTTAATTCCAAGCGCAGACAAGGTAGAGGAAATACCACACTGCTATATCTGTGCAAGGAACAGGCAGAAAAGCAAGGATAACTATACCCTGATCTTTTCCAAGGGAACATACTCAGATATACTGTAGCAGAAGATTAACAAGACCTACACTTTAGACCGTAGTGAATCCATAGGGCCTGATTCTCCATTCCAGTGTCATCACTTACACTTGGGCAAAAGATCCCGTTATGATTCAGTAGCATTTCACACCCAATTTGCACAGCTGCAGATGATGACACAACATCCCAGCCTGTGGTGAATCAGCCTATGAGTGCCCCAAGCCAGTGGCGCAGTGGAAATAAAAACCTTTGGGTGCTTGGCTGTAGAAAGCTCGGACAAGAGGTGAACAAGTGAAAGTGATTTTTCTGCTCCCTCCCCCGCCAAATAAAAGCTTGAGGAGCCCACACCTGATGATCCAATATTATTATTGATCATATCTATTATGGTAGTGCCTAGGGACTGCCCAAGAAAGGGGCCCCAGTGTGCTTGATACTGCACAAACACAGAGTAACAGACCGGTCCTGGCCTGAATAAAACAGTCAAAAGGTACCTAAAAGGGTCAGAAGCATTAACTGCTATTATTCGTGATCCATATTGCGTGCTCGCACGCTACAGTGACTCCCCTGAAATAAGTGTTGTAGCTAGCCAGCGAAAATTGCCAGAACACTTGCAACCTTGGAGCCATTTGTCACTGAGTCATGGAAACATCAACATGTTTTATGGGAGTGGTTAGAAAAGAAACAAGAAAAAAAAATAAACCAAAGAGGCTATGTGGCTAAAGAAGTAGGGATCTACATTACACGTTAAAACTATATTAGTCGTGTAGCAGGGACTTAGTAGCCCTGATGTGGACTATACCGTCTCTGATTAAGGAAGCAGCATGTCTAATACTGTAGTTAGAAAAGGGGATGAAAACAACGAGGAGTCCAGTGGCCCCTTAAAACCTAACAGATTTATTTGGGCATAAGCTTTCGTGGGTAAAAACCCCACTTCTTCAGATGCAAAGGGGATGGGGAGTCATGGTGGTTGGCTTCCATTCCCAACTGTCACTGACTATGTGACTGAAGACAAGTCACCCCTTTGTACCTCAATTTTCCCCATCTGTAAAATGAGAGGAATGGTACCGAGTGGCATGCAGTCACCATTCTAGGGAATTAACAGGTGTACCCCACTAAACCTGAAACTTTGTTCTAATGGAGTCCTCTGGATGCCTTTTTCTAACTGCTACTACTCTGCATGGGGCTTTGGCCCCATTCTCAGCAGGATCTCCCCCACTTACGCAGTAATTAACCATCTCCACATCTCTGTGAGGTAGCCAAGGAACAGACAGAGGTAGTATACACCCCATGGAAATGCAACCATCACTGCAATGCACAGCAGCTGCTGAACATCACTCAGCAACACTGCGTAACAGCCTGGTGCAGGAAGTAAAGAACAGTCCTATAGCCAACTTAAATTGAAGGGGGTCTCTAAGGAAGCAGAATGTAATAACCTGAGCTGAAATGTAGCTCTTGCAATACCTATACTCCTCCACGCATCAGTTCGGGGCCCCAGATCCAAACCGACTCACAGAGGACAGTGCTACTTTCTAAAGCCGTTCATCTCCTGGAGGACCCCTTGTCCACCTGTTAAGCCAATGCCACCTTGCTTAGCTGGTGAGATCTGATTGTAATCACAGGACACAGCACTACCTGCAGGAATTCCCCTGGGGTGGAGAAGGTGCCCTAATCAGCTAAGCGTGGTATGCGTAATGATGGGGAACATTCCCGCACACCCTGGAACAGCCGAACTGTTGGAGCTAGGCACCAAAAATCAGGCTGCTTGTTAGCCGGATCTCTTTGTGCAACTCCCCACTTGCTGCTTTGTAAATGTAACTTCGTCGGTGCACCTTTCATTTTAACGCATTCTTTTGATCTATTTCCCTCCGCTTTCTTGTCTCACTGAGTTTGCTGACACAGTATAAGTCTGACAAGCCCAGACAGGCTAACCTACTTTTTCCTTTTCTCTTGTATACGTTAGTTCTCCTGCTTCTACCTAGCATGTAAAAGCATCAATATAAAGATACTTCCAACAGGCCAACAAAGTACCATTCCCATTTGACAGACGAGGAAAATGAGAGACACATAGCTATTAAATGTCTTGCCCCTCAAGCACACAGAGCAAGTCAGTGGCACTGCTGGACATAAAACCCAGGTGTCCTGAGTGTTTCCTAGTCCCGAGCGCCAACCTCTATCTATCTTAAGATTTTATTTTGTTGCTCATCACCGAAGTAGCTGGGCACCATCCATGTAAAAATCAATAGCAATAGTGAAGTCCCTAGTGGACTGTGGAATCTCTGGCAGTAGCCCCGCAGCTTCTCCCTATGATGTAACTCAATTCTAAACCATGGACATGACCCTACAGACAACTTACATATGTGAGCAAATTTATTCATGTAAGCAGCAAGGAAGGACGGTCATGGAGTTGAGGCACTGTGCTGGCTACTCTGAAGATCAGCGTTTAATTCCCAGCTCTGCCATAATCTTACCATATGGCCTTTCAGCCTTGCCAAACTCATAGCATTTCAAAAATTATGAGTCAGGCCCCTAGAAATCAAGAGATTAGCTTAAAAATCATAAAATGTTAACCATCATAAATCTGAGTTCTTACTTTTGAGGGGGAGGGGTGGAAGTTTGAGCCTTCTGAAGTCACGTTTTCAAAGATTTTCTCCAATTAAGTGGCAATGATTTAATATAATTTATCCAAACTGAAATAATACAATATATCGAAAGGGCTGTATTGTCAAAACATCTACAGTTCTGACACTCAAAAGAAGCTTTAAACCTTGTACAATCTTTGATTAAATAATATATTATTTCAAAAAAATCCTAATGTCTAATGTTTGATTGGCTAGCTTATTGGGCCAGATCCTGAACTGGTGTAAGTCACAGACGTCAATGGAGCTCCACTTATTTACGCCAGTAGAGGATCTAGCAAATGATCTTTAACATATTGGCTGAAACCAAACACAAATGAATAGTGAGATCAACCCTGTTCGTCATGCATCTGACGAAGTGGGTATTCACCCACGAAAGCTCATGCTCCAATACATCTGTTAGTCTATAAGGTGCCACAGGACTCTTTGCTGCTTTTACAGATCCAGACTAACACGGCTACCCCTCCTATTCTGTGGGCAGTCCAATTCCCCGCTAACTCCGAGTCATAAATTAATGCATTTCATAACCAACCACAAAACAGACATATGGGATTTGTACATCTGTGAAGCATATGACACACTTTCTCATGTAAAAGAAATAATTTTGCAAAGCATCTATCTTATAGACTTAGATTCTTTGGGACATTTAGTATAGGGAAGTAATTTACACTAGAAAATCAGTTGAAGTTTCAGGTTTATAAAATATTAAATGATAATCATTTGCATTATTATAGTGCCTTTCATCCCAAAAGGTCCCAACACGCTTTACACGCATTATCTATATGTGGTATTTCTAAGACTCCTAGTGCTTGATTAGTGAAGGCATACTATTTAGGAATCACTTCCCCCGCTACTGAAATGAGGCTACATCAAGATTACAATTTGATACATGGATATCAGTTTAGGATAGGAAGTGGGAAATGCCATTTTCAGCTGAAAACATGGGTGAAATTGAGGCAGGCAGAGAGTAAATAGCCAAACTGGAATCTGACTCAGACACTGTAGTTAACAGCCATTCATTTATGAAAACTGCTGTAAGATTTTTAACGATAATTAATACAAAGGACCTTGGTTTTATGTCCCATTCAGAAGAGGACAACTCCAGCAGCACAGTGACCCACAAAACCTTCGCAGGGTTTACAGTGATCTATTCACCATTTGCTCAGAAAGAAGACGTATAATCATATATACAGAATTAATGAGTTCAATAAAATGGGTTAGCAAGCTCCTCTGCAGCGGAGCCTGACTTTATGCTGGATCAGGGTATGTTGAGAGAAAGGCTGTTCTTGTGGACAATGCACTGGACTAGAACTCAGGAGATTCTTGACTCTGCCACAGACTTCCTATATGACATGGGCATCTCACTTAATCTCTGTGCCGCCTTCCCCCTCTGCAAAATGGGAATAATAATATTTCTTCTCTTCCATTCGTTGACTGTCTTGTCTATTTAGTTTTTGAGTTTTTCAAGGCAGGGACTCTCTCTTATATCTGTATGTACAGCACCCAGCACACTGAGAACTCAACCAACGCTGGGGTATGTAAACATAGTCATCATTAGGCTCCAGCCTTCCGCCCCCAACCACTTTTATATAATCTGTGATTCAGGCTAATGTAATCCACGGGTTCATTACAAGCATTGTGTTATGCCTATGGTGAGGAAAGGGAGAGAGCACAACCAAATGAGAGATTGCTGCACTGTGTACACTGCCATTGCTGACACCAATGGTAACTAAAATCAAGAATCACAGCTGTTGTAGTAGCAGTGAAAGGCCTTAATGAGGCTGTCAGAAGCTCATCCCCAGAAGCAACACAACTTGTTCACAATGGGGAATGATCATATTCTATTACAGTCCATGCTGTACAGTAAAACCAGATGCATTTCACAACGTTTGGCCTAGGCCTGGGTTTTGCAAAGAGAATGGTACGTAAGAATTACCAAGAGGCATAAAAAGTACACACACCAAAAACAAAAACAGTCAAATAAATGCTGCAAATGAGAATATTTCATAATTATACACATTTGTATGACACCCATCACAATAATAATTGGATGCACCACACATGTAGAACCCAGTGGAGCAAGAACCACAATGTACTCAGGAGATGATTCCCAGCCCGGTCACTAGCCTGCTGAGTGACCCTGGGCAAGTCACGTCCCTGCTCTGTACCTCAGTTTCTGCATCTACTTATTTCCCTTTATAAAGTGCATTGAGAACTACTAATGAAAAGTGCTATATAAGAGTTAGACAGTATTATCATATGGCTTAGATTGAGGCAACAACAAATGAAAGCTGTGTACGCTCCTTGGAAAGGCACCACCTTTTTGTTATGTGTGTGTTCTGAGTTTAGCACAATGGAATCCTGATCCCCAGCTGGTGTCTGTACTGGGTGTAACTGCAACCCAAATAAATACATTTATAGTCATCTCTCATGTGTAGGGGCCTTTCCTGCCCTATATGGACTGCCAAGATCAAGTCTTTCAGTTATAACTGATTAAAGAGAAAAGTCCTAATTTGTGGCCTGTTCTAGCTCCCATTGAAGTCACTGGGACTCTTTCCCTTGACTTCAGTGAACACTGGATTAAGCCCTTAGTGAAGCCATTTGTACACGCTGTTTTGTGTAACCACATGATCGCATTATTATGGTGCCGTCTTTCCTCTCCCTTTGCCCCTCTGGTGCTTGTTTTTGACCCTTTTAGTTGCATCATACGTGAGTTAAGATTGTGTAATCTGTGGAAAAGGCAGCCTTAGTTTGTTTCTGCAAAAGGCTTAGCACGCTCTGGAGTGCTGAACAATAATAATAATAAAAATTAAAACTGGTCAAAAATTTTCTCAATTCTGATGTTTTCTCAATGAAATTTCAGATTTTGAGAGGGAGAATAAAATTGGGAATGGTTTTTAAAATAAAATTTTCCCCAAAGTTCCTCCTATTACCCCACCCCGCAATGTTTTATATTTTTTAAAATTTCAGTAAAAGTTTGCATTGGTATTTTGATGGAGAGAAAAACCTCGGGCAGCTCTTCTCCAATGGTTTTAAGTGAAAAATGTGAATATGAATTTGCTCTCAGTTATACTAGTGTAAACAAGGAGCGACTCCAGTGAAGGGAGAAATAAACCATCTAGAACTGGTGCAAGAGAGAGAAGAATCCGGCCCCAAGATGCTGTACAATGTGACATGCGTGGGCTTTATTATTTTTCATGTAAAGTATGTGTGTTTATCTTTCTCATGGGCTTTGTAGTGACCCAAGGAGTCATTTATGAACCAAAAGACCCTTTCTTTTAAGGGTCACACTCTCTCCCTCCCTTCCTCCCTCTCTCTCTCTCTCTGCTCCTGGATGGTGGCAATACCATGAGAAGACCAAGTTTAACTAGGTCCTTAACAGTCACCATGGGGGCGGGGGAGGGGAACCTGAAACACAAATGCTGAGATACTGGGAGTCTATCCACTTGGATGCATGGTCCTAGCCACTTAGTGATATGACTCTCAACTTACGTGTGTTGACAGAGTTTGTATCTGTATGTCATGTTTGCCTCAAGGCAGGCAGAGAACTACAGTGAGACATGTCCTACTCTAAGTGTCTGGGTTTGTCCCCATATGCTGGGAACAGCCATCTTAACCTTGCATCAAATGTCCATCTTTGCCTTCAAAATTCTCCCCAAAATACATGCTTCCCACTCAGGTGTCAGTCTTACAGCAAAAGAGTCTTTACAAATGTGCAGGATAGTTTATCGTGAGAGATGTTTGCAACAAAGTATTTGTGACTGTGTGAAATGGGTTCACTGGACCCCAAAACCAAGCGATGGTCACCGGGATTTATTTTGTATTACAAACCTAATCCCCACACCGGGTTTGCTGAAAGTTTCACTGAGCTTTCAGCAACCGTGGGCCAGCTCAGAACTTTGCATTGTGGTGGGCCCAGACAAACCCTTGGATCCAAACAACCCTGAACTCTGGATCACTTTGCATCTAACTGAAAACTTAACTCCATGGGTGGCATCATTGGAATAACTCACAGCAGTAAGGTCTAAGCCTGGTAGTAAATATTCTCAGGACTGGTCCCTAAAGCTACAGGATAGGCAGCACTTTTGCTTCACCTGGGGCTCACACTTTGATTTTGACTCTTAAACTCGCGGTGCCTCTATTGGCATTCTGGGTTCTAATCAACTCAGAATCTCCAAGCAAAACTTAGTCTAAATTGCCGAGTTCCACCTAGTTGCCTGCTGAAATCATGACACTGCCATGAATGTCGCGTGATTTCAATCAGAGCCAAAAAGTTCACTGCTCTTTTGCAAAGTTCAGGGAACTCACTGGGACTAAGTTGTGTTATTCAGCACTACATCTAAGAGCAAGGGCCATTATTTCCAAAGGACTATTCAGAGAGAAAGTCACTAACTAGTCAACGTAAGCAAGGGGGACCGAATCTGCCCATAATTATTTATAGACTTGTAGAATAGGCTGTTACTCACATATCTAATGCAAATGTCATTTCACTGATTATAAACAAAAGAAAGCTACGACAGAGAAGATTAACATTTGTGCCCATTGCACAAACAATCCTAATTACAATATTACAATAAAAACAACTGCATATCTTTCAGCCACCACCACTCTAGGCCAAAGTGAATTTTCAGCACCAAATAAAATCCAACTCCTCCACACCCTATGAAATAAATACAGATGAGTTCAAGTAGCAATGCTCAGATTAAAGCAAGCTTTAGGGAGTTCAGATCTGGGCTTTTGGTTCAAGCCTATAAACTAGACAGTTTAAAAAACGGTTTTGAAATCTAGCAAACTTTGAATAAATATTAGCCAAGAAGAGTTCATCCCAGAGTGATCTGCCTTATTAGTTATGTGAATTTGATTTCCCTTTTTATCTCAAACCCTACAGAATACAAACTACAGGATTTGGGGATGGTAGGGGGGCACTTTGAGATACTGGAAAGTCTGTGAGGGTTTCAGAGCTTGGATTTATATTCCACAACTTCAATTCATTGTCCCCTTCCCCACTGCCATCGCCACCCTCCCCAAATCCTACAAGCATGACTGAAATAAATTAGCCAGAGGTACAGGTCACACCTTCCAGGGCACTACTTCTGCGTAAAATCAATAGAGAAAATGGGAGTCGCAAACAGCTGAAGCAGAAGGAATGATGCATTGATGGCTTTACAAACACACAAACAAAGGCACTTGAGAACAACCCTAAACCCTGCTGCCTGGTGAACACAATGCTCATTTATTCAACCACCTGAACCCTGAGAGCACTAGAGAAGGAGTTCAGAAAAGACACCTGTTCTTTCAAGTCTTTATGTGTCAATGCAGGATATTTCACCACACATTTTCTGCTAAGGATATGGCCCAGATCAAAGTCCCAGGATTCAGATACCTGCAAATTTTTAGCTGCAGAGGGACAACATTAGCATTGAATTTAGTCCCAAATTTTGAAGTGGTTTCCTACCTCCATAATGGCTAAACCAAAGCCCCAGACCCCTGAACTTTGCGGGGGTTCAGAGTTCCAAACGGGAAGCAGAAATAAATTTCACAACTATTTTTCCCCACTATAATAGGCCAAACTATAATCCTGGATCCAAACACTCCTGAACTTTGCAGGTTCTGGCGATACAGATCTGAACCTGAATTTTGGAGGTCTAGTTTTCAGTAGCTGGTTTATACTGCTGTGCTATTGACTCGTCTGTCAAACTCCTTTTTGAATGAAGAAGCCATTAACAGCAGCCAAAACCGTGTGATACGTTCATTTTGTTTTCACTTGTTATTTTAAAGCGGCTAGGCAAAATCGGGAAAACCACCTAAGTGACTTAGGGAACCTTAAGTCCCATTATCAAAAAGGACTTAGGCACTTAAGAGTCTAAGATCTATGCAAAGTCAGTGAGACTTAGGGCCAGATTTACAAAGGTCTTTAGGCACCTAAAGATGCAGATAGGAACCTAGTGGGATTTTCAAAAGCTCCTAAAATTGGTCACACACCTAACTCCCATTGAAAGTCCATGGGAGTTGGGGCACCTGTCATGCTCAGGTGTATTGTCCTTTGGTAAGTAGAATCAAAACTTCTCCCCATATTGAAACACAATACAACTCTGAACTAGGTACTTACATTTATGAAGTCTGTGGACAATACTGTAAATATAATTGCCTTTATCTCCACTGTGACCTGAAAGAATAAACAGATTTTTTTCTTAAAATAACAGAAATAAAGCACTGAACGTTTGCATTTTGGTTCTGGTCATTGCCCCATCCTATGTCCCAACCCCAGACAGCAGTGATGTGACTATACTTTCAGCTTCTCTCTAACATTGTGAAGAAAATCAGTGTCTTCAGCTTAGACAAAGCTGTCCTTGGGAGATTAGTCCCACATTGTCCCCTTCTGTCTCCTAACGTGGACAGGATCTCTCTGACAAGGCTCCATAATGCTCCTTGCTCCTGCTAGTCCACAAAGAACTGAGATGGCTAAACTTTACTCTGATCGGTAGCAGCACATAGAGCTCTGGCTAGTCCTGGGATGCTGATGCCTCTGGCTCGGGGAATTAATTTCAGTAACTGAGGGTCATGGGATACAAATTCTTTCCTCTTTTGGTTAAGCTGGTCTACCAACCCAATTATATAAATGTGCTACAGTGAGGGAAGCCAATAACATAAGCATAGCAGTATTCATAGAAAAGCTTTGCTTGTATACGTTCTAGCTTGTGATGCAGCCTTCAGAGGAAATGCTAGGATCTGTAGTAAATGGGTGGCAGAATAGCTCAATATAACCTTCTAAGGATGCTCCTGCTTCTGGTTCTCAAGTTTTCCCCACCTCCCAGTCCTTGCATTCCTATGGGGTGCTGGGGGAGGGTGATGGAAGAAAGGGGCACACTCATGGGTTTGGTAAGGAGGATGAGAATAATCAGTCTCAAGCAAAATCAGAACTGAGGCTGGAAAGACATATGAACACACAAATGCTTCCCGCAGCTCGGCTCAGGAGCCTTAAGAAGGGTCCTCTGAATAAGGACAGAAGTACAGGGCAAGATTCCCCATTCCTGCCCGAATACTGCAGAAAGGACTGTGCATAGCAATGCTACTTTAGATGCCATAAGAGAAGTGGCACTGCATTCCTGCCCCAGCCCTTTTAAGAGGGTAGGCAAATCTGACAAGAAAGGTTTGCTGAGCCGATTCGCAACATCTGCTCAAGATTACACTGTATTGGACTCTAAACAGAATAAGCAAAGCTATGCCGTCTACCCCCAAGATGCTTGGAGATACTGAGAGCCTCCACCGTATTCCCGTATGTTTCTAATTGTCTGAAAGTATGACATTTTCCATGATCTGCTCCAAAAGCACCAATGGTACAAGGGGACCTCCCCAGAGATGTAGGTATGTTGGGCCTGGTTTTCAAAAGTGACTTGTAATTTTCGATGCCTCATTTTTTGGGTGCCCAAGCTGGGACCCTTCAAAAGAGTCTGGATTGTCAGAAAGTGCTGAGCACTGGCCTTCTTGAAATCAGGTCCCTTTAAAGTGTCTGGGGATGGGCACTCACAATCATTAGTCACTTCTGAAACTTTAGGCCATTGTGTTTCTATCCCCTCCCACTCTACCCCAGGATGCTGGCCATTCTCAAAGCAAATGTAACCTGCTGCTTTGGGGAAGCATGGAACATCCAGTGTTTCTGCTACTCCTATTTCCTCCATCAAACAGTCACGTCTGATTGTTCTGGGTGTCCGTTTCAAAAGACTTGGCCCAAATTTTAAGGAGGGTGAATGAGCAGGATCACAGATGGGAATTAGAGTGAAGAACTGCATTGTAGCACTTATCCCATTTAAATTCTTCAGCAATCCAAGACTCATTGCATGAGTGAGAGAGCAGACGAACAGAAAGAGAGTGACATACACTGAATACGTTGTTGGCTCTAAATAGCGCCGGATATGGGTGAGCGCTTGGAAAGGTTTGGGTACTAAAGAAATTATGGCCACATTTTTTAAACAGAGGCTTTAAGTTCATATGCAGAATAAAAGCACCAGCACATTTGTAGTGCGAAAAACAGGAGAGAGAAAAGTTTAGGGATAAAAATAAAGGTGATGTGAGGCCAAATGGAGGACCAGGTTAACAGCTGATTGGTCTTCCGTTGGGGGACTGTGGTGAATGGGAAATGGACAGTATCCCTTTAAACAGATTGGGGGTCATCTAGTGTTGGGGTTTCCCTTGTTGGGGGAAAATGAGCTCAATATTCTAATAGACATTATTGATGGAAAAGAACTATGACCCTACCAGTTGCTAAATCTTAGACCTAGAGATGGGTTGCAATCATCCAAAGATGATTTCTGTCTTGCACTAGAGATGGCTCCAACATGAATGTTTGGATCTGAACTCGCTCAAGTTGTAAGGGGGAGCGGTGATGGGAAGGAGGGGCTGTTTGTGCCTACATCAGAATTTTGCAAAGGATCCCTATCACTAAAATGACCTG
This sequence comes from Mauremys mutica, assembly GCF_020497125.1. Lineage (NCBI taxonomy): Eukaryota > Metazoa > Chordata > Testudines > Geoemydidae > Mauremys > Mauremys mutica. Next base: position 9,160,440 of record NC_059093.1, read on the forward strand.
AGCCAAATCTGTGGAGCTGAAGAACCTCAAAGTTAGCAGTCTTTGAAATCCAAATCCAGTTATGAATGTTTGCATCATAAGCCTCTCTGCTCTGCAAGCATAAAACACCTTTCATCAAAAGGCCTCAAAGAACTTTAAAAAAAAAGTGTCTAAATGTCACTATCCCCATTTTACAGATAGGGAAACTGAGACACAAAGAGGCAGAAATGACCTGTCCCAGCCACACAGCAATAGAACCCAGGTCTCCTAAGTCCAATAGATCACACTGACTCCATGATCTTCTGTAGCTTGCTAAACCACAGGAGTGGGTGGACCTAGATGGGTTTTCCTATCCTCCTTCCAGCCAAACACTTCCTTGAAGCTAAAGTGAAGAACAGCGAAAAGAGAAAGGATCAGAGTGCTTCAGGTCTGGTCATTTTCACATTCCTTTTGTTTGGCCCCACATATCCTTGCCTCTCTCCTGTTCTGCAGGTAGCAGGTGACCCCAATGCAAATCAATTGAAAGAACAAAAAGAAACAAGTCAGATAATCCCATCATTTCCACTCTACACTCCATCCCTGTTACTAGAAAATAAAACTACTGACTTATTCTATATGAAGCTACATTTTTCATTTACAATCACTCAGTAGTAAGACTTGTGCATTTCTAGCCCAAAAACAGCACATGCCATTCCTAATCTATCAATAACCTTCCTTCTGCTGAGCTATGTTTTTTTTTCCCCCATGGAGAAACAATTCCCTACTTAGAACTACTAGATAACAGAAAAAATACTTTACAACAAAGGAATTTTACTTCTGCATATGCATAGTCCTCATTTATTTCCTGGATTATATCAAGAGTTAAAAGACACTTCCAAAATATAATTTGTATAGTCAGTGCAGTACATACTTTCCCCAGTTACTACATTTAATGTTAAGTTTTGGTAAGAAAAATCTCCTCTCTGTAGTACATTTGAAATGAGAGTTTATTAGCACTAGCAACTAAATGAAAACACAATTTCTAATCTGTCCAGGATAGCCATAGACTAAAGATACCCTTTTAAACTCAATTATTTGGCTCTACCTCTCATTTAATAGTCATTTTCTTCCTTGAACACTTGGCCTATACTTAGAAAACTCTCCATTAGACAGTACAACATATCAAGGAAAAGTTTGTTCTTTCTGCTCTACAAAAGTTGTGTTTTAAAATCTCAGTAGATGGAACTTCTAAGTAAGCTTTTAAACAAAAAACTGTAAACTTCTTAAATCATTTCAAAATGCAAGCATCCAAGCTTGTTGTTTTTTTTTAAAGCAAAATCTCCTCCCACCTCTGGCAACAAAACAAATAATAAATTTCACAGAAACAACTAGAGTCATACATTAATACTCAAAACATCTACATTCAGACTGGGAATGACCATATGAACTAACCACAAGAATTGCTTGATAAGACAGAGTTTATTCTTCAAAAACGTGTCCTATTTTCAGCTGCGGGGGTAGGGAGAATAGCCTTTTAAAAACTCTAAACGTGCAGCATAGAAGCAAAGAACTGAGCTTTTAGCAAACACTTTTTTAAAAAAGACCTGCTAAGGTCAACAGTATCAAGTTTTCAGAAGTGGGAGTTTACCCAACAAAAAACAAACAAACAAAAAATAAACTTTTGTCACAGCATTTTCATGTAAAACAGGTTTCTCTTATTAGAGACATAGAATAACAATAAAGCTGCTGTTTAGCTTAGAAAATTAACTTTTAAAAAAGTTTGATATAATTTATATTAAAATATTTGAGGAGGTGGGGTGGGGTTGGAAAAAAACATTAAACTACTGCCAAAAGTACTTGGAAAACATAGTTTCTATTCGCCCTCTTTACTGACCTAAGAAGAAGTCTTCACTTCGCAGGTAGCAAAGTTTCCCCTTCTTTCTCCATTGGAATAGTTATATTTGCATTCAAGCACATTGTATTACTGAGACTGAACTGATCATAAAGGAATACTGTTTCCAATCTTCTGGTTACTACAGAGAAGAAAGAAGGAAAAATGCAATCCAGGCAGGTATTCTTTCCTTGTGAAAAGTAAATCCAGTATTCTGGAGCGAGTTCAAACACAGGGCTTGACAGGCAAAGGAGACAAGCTTTTACACTGAGCATGCTTAGTCCTGCATTGCCTCTGCATGAAACACACTTAATGAACATTACTTCCTTCCCAGTGGTTACTCCTAGTGGAAGTCCACACCCCCTACTCTTTCAGAAGTCAGGAATGCAGCTGCAACCAAAGTCCAGAAAACAGGCCCGATACCCAGACAAGGCCCCACAGATCAATAAACTCAGGTTGTGACCCGCAGGTCAGTTTGTCAAATAGGACACATCAGGGTGATTTTTTTCCTACACTTGGTAGAGTTTGCTTTATGCTTCAGCTAAAGTGACACTCTCCCCTAAGAAAATAAAACTGGACCAGCATTTAAATAATGGTTAAATGCACTGATAACATAAGGCAATTTTCTTTCAAATCTATTTCTCCCAAACTCACTTTAAAATAAGGAAAACATTTCCTGCTGAAATTCATCATACAGAGTTAGATCTGTAGGTTCCCCTACAAACGATACTTAAATTAGCATAGGAATGGATTAGCCAGAGACACAATACGCCCTTCTGATTTAGTTAAATATTTAGGATCCAATCCTGCTCCTTTTTTAGTCCAGGGGAGTTTGCCATTACCTTCAATGAAAACGAGACTGGGGCCTTAGACAGCGAGGTCTGAGTGCTCCAATAACCTGTACAGGATGGAGCACATTGCTGGCACTTTAATAATTACAATATTGCCATCTTCAAGTGTTCAAAATATCATAAATCAAACCCCTTCCCCTCCCCCCAAAAATCATAAAATTGACTTTAAAATTATGATTTTTAAAAACCTAATAATAATGTAGGGGGGTTCTTTTTATTTACTGTCTGGATTTTGAGAATTTAGGCTACACTTGGATCACATTTTCCAGCTTTTCTCCACAACCATAAGGCCCAGAAACTTACTCTTTTTTAAATGAAAGTTGATAGTCTCATGACTCCAGGAGCTGAGGCTTTAGTAAAAACACCAAATACCATGAGACTCCCACCAAGGGTATGTCTACACTGCAGCTGGACAGATGTGCTAACTATGCTCTAGTGCACTAAACCTAGCAGTATGGCCACAGCAACACAGGCAGTGGTTCCTTGCTCAACCCTTTGAGTACATACTTAGGCAAGCTAGCCCCAATCATGAGCCAGGCCGCCATGGCCACACTGTTATTTTTAGCATGCTAGCTCGAGGAGAGCTAGAAACATGCGTGTCTACCTTTGCTGGGAAGCACCCTTCCAGCTGCTGTATACAAATTCTCTAAAACTGCAAAAAGGATAGAATTGCAAGAGTTGGCAACCCTGTAATTAGAATTTACAAATTCTATGGGCCAAATTCATTTCTGATTAACTCCATGAACTTCAGTGGAGTTCTCTAGAAATGAACAGGGACCTGCATTTGAAACTGGAGATGGGCTGAACCTGAACTTTGTGTGTGAATAACTCCCAACTCTAGAAGAGATCGGATCCAGATCTGATCTCTATACTGGGTGAACCAAAACCTTCCTGAACTTTGCAGCTTAGAGTTAGAGATCTTTTTTAACCACTGTTGTATTGGGTTGGGTTTGCACTAGTTTGGATCAACTAGGAACACATCAGAATCCCTTGCCCGGAACAGGAACTACATTTCAGAAGTTGAGTTCATACATCTCTGCACTTCCTACTTTTGTTCACGGTTCTAAGAGAAAGATCCACGACAAAGGCAAGTCTTGCTGTATTTGTGCCCTGTACCAAACCAAGAAATATTAACGTAAGTTAACAAGAAATGTTAACATGGCTTGGATAAGTATTGTGACAAAGTTCCTCCTCTACCTTGGTGGGTCCTGCGCTTACTTGGCAGAGTTGCTCACCTCAGTGATCTTCCCCACAGTCTGGGTCAACTCCTCCTGCGTCTGATCAGGAGTTGGGAGGTTTGGGGGGAACCCGGGCCCGCCCTCTACTCCGGGTTCCAGCCCAGGGCCCTGTGGATCGCAGCTGTCTATAGTGCCTCCTGGTATAGCTGCATGACAGCTACAACTCCCTGGGCTACTTCCCCCTGGCCTCCTCCCAACACCTTCTTTATCCTCACCACCGGACCTTCCTCCTGGTGTCTGATAATGCTTGTACTCCTCAGTCCTCCAGCAGCACAGCCTCTCACTCTCAGCTCCTTGCGCCTCTTGCTCCCAGCTCCTCACACGCACTTCCTCTCCTCTGGCTCCCTCTCGCCTGACTGGAGTGAGCTCCTTTTTAAACCCAGGTGCCCTGATTAGCCTGCCTTGATTGGCTGCAGGTGATCTAATCAGCCTGTCTGCCTGAATTGGTTCTAGCAGGTTCCTGATTACTCTAGTGCAGCCCCTGCTCTGGTCACTCAGGGAACAGAAAACTGCTCATCCAGTGACTAGTATATTTGCCCTCCACCAGACTCCTGTACCCCACTGGCCTGGGTCTGTCACAGTATCTACGCTCTGCTAACCAAAACTAAACACACAGACCAAAGGAGGTTTCCCATTGCTACATTTCCATTTCACACAACAAAGCTTGCCTTCACAAGTGACTTTACGAGGGCAACAAAAACAGGCAAATGCACTGGATTCTATACCTGGACCATCTTTCCAACTTTTTCTTCCTAGCTAGGACGACCAGACCACAAATGTGAAAAATCGGGATGGGGGTGGGGGGAAATAGGAGCCTATATAAGAAAAAGACCCAAAAATTGGGACTGTCCCTATAAAATCAGGACATCTGGTCACCCTATTCCTAACTGTGCATTGCAACCATCCAACAGAACTATATGAAATTCCTGTTGCCACTTACTATCGTGTCAGTAAGCCCTTGGCATCAAGAGGTGTTAGATGAGGGATCAGCAACCTTTGGCACGCAGCTCGCTAGAGTGCTTACCCTGGCGGGCCGGGCTGGTTTGTTTACCTGCTGCGTCCGCAGGTTCGGCCGATCACGGCTCCCACTGGCCGTGGTTCGCCACTCCAGGCCAATGGGGGCGGCGGGAAGTGGCATAGGATGAGGGACATGCTTACCCTGGTGAGCCGTGTGCCAAAGGTTGCCAATCCCTGTGTTAGATAGTGGTCCTCGTTCACTACAATAGGAGTTACCAGGGCAAACGAGTTTATTTTTCTTTAAAGCATCACAGTGAGAGAATCAGTGCGTGAAGAGCAAGATTGTAATGCCGCAGTCACACAAAGATCTCTGATGTTCCAGTAACATTACCGATAAACTAACTGAGTCCCTTGTGGGGCTGTATGTCCAGGGCCCATTTTCTATTTGAGTGCTACAACTCTGAAGGCACATTGCAAATACGTAGCCTGTGACACAATGGAGGGAGCAGACTGCCGATTCCCTTCATGCCTAATTACCCATAAGCACTTGGCACGGTGACGTATTTAACAGAGCGTTGGCCTAGCTTGCAGACGAATCCTCTGTCCAAGTGGAATGCGTTCCATCTCCAATTTTCTTCTTGAAAGAAAAATAATATGGGGCATTCGAGTCCAAAAAATGATTCTCTCTTGAATTATTTGGCATTTGGAAGCTATCCAGCCCCCCGTAGGCCAATGATGCAGTGTTTATAATTAGGCAGTGACGCTACCCCAAGTTTAGCTAAGTGATCCTCATTGTCACAGAGTGACTGGCCCCATTAACGGGAAATGGAGCTAGCTCCACCTGTGACCAATAAGCTGCCTCTCTGCTGAGCCTGTCCAGCAAGGGGTCCAGATGATAGCCTAAGGAGCACCTGGTCCTTAAAAAGGTCAGCAAGAACTCAGCTGGGCTGGAGAAATTGCAAGGAGCAGGACGTTGCGTTCCTCTCCTAGGTCTGGTGGCTGTGGAAAGAAGCTGGCTATTATGTGACGCCCAGGCAGGCAAGCCAAGTGAGAATGCAAGGAACAGAAGTCCATGGGTCAGGGCAAGGACCTCGAAGGGCTGCAAGAGGTGAGGGGAAAGCAGCCCATGTTGGGCAGAGGAACTACTTTATTTTGAGATTATGCCTAAATTCTGTGTAACCAATAAATTGTGCCCTGAGGCGAGAGCCTGGAACAGAATCTGGCATGGCATCAATTCTTTTTGGGCTGGTGAGAGAGCCCACCAGCGCACACTCAGCAAGATCCACTGAGGAACGCTTGTTGCTTCAGACGTTGCCACTCTGTTGAGAGCCCAACATGTCCCCTTTCCAGAGCTAGTAAATCCAGCTGAGGCAGTGTGTCTAGGATGCATAAAATGCTTCCTTCTCCCGACACCAGATAAGCTTGGATCCTGTCCCACTGAACTGTGAGAGTCTGAAACTTGGCCACACTATTTACAGCATCTTCTTGCCTGGGGGATTTGAGTTCCTTCATGATTTTTTCTCCCATATGCAAACAGCAGGCACTACTGAACGTGCCAGCACTACCATATGGCGAGCTAGTATCTACCTGTAAGTGCTTACCAGAGGCCAGGCTGGGCACTACAATTATGCCTGGTGTTAACAATGAAAAATTCCCACCAGATGCCATTTCTGGTGGTGGTGCTTGCACACTGGGGGCCCTAAGCAGGAATATTTTGGACACCCCCCACACACAACACATACTAAAAGCAAATGGGGGATCCCCTTGAGCTGCTCGGGGCCCTAAGCTATTGCTTAGGCCATGTCTACGCTAGAGACCTTACAGCAGCGCAGCTGCACCACTGTAAGATCTCTCGCAGCCACTTTGTGCCAATGGAAGCGAGCTCTCCGGTCGACATAATTAAACCACCCCCAACGAGTAGCAGTAGCTATGTCTCTGTGCACACTACCCCTTATGCCAGCAAAACCTGTAGACATAGCCTTAGTCTGCTTATGCCTAGCGCTGGCTCTGCTGGTGTCATCATTATGAAGATTGTTCTGGTTGCTCAGATCTTTGGTTGCTATGCTCTTTAGCGAGATAAAAATTAAAGCTATTTTGTGAAGGGTGGGAATGTGGGTGAGGACAGGTTAGGGCAGGAAGTGACGACTATCAGACCAAATTAAAGTTGTAGGAGGAATTTTAAGGAGGCAGATTGGAAACGTGCAATTTGGAACTTGGGCGGAATACTGAGGTGCCTTGGAATTGTTAATGGCAAAAAATCTCTAGGACATACATCCATATAAAAATGGACTAAAGCATGTCTGCCAGAAAGGCATCCAAACATGAGTTATTAGACTCAATACAGTAGTAACCGGGTGACTGGCCTGTGTTATACAGGAGGTCAGACTACACAATATAATTGTCCCTTCTGGCTTTGAATATCATCTTTCATCTAATACATGGGGCCAGATCCTGAGCTGGTGTAACTTATTATATTTACACCAGCTAAAGAACTGTGCCAAGGTATTAATAACAGCACAGTGCCTGCTCACAACACACTGCAGCGCTACTTCAGTACTAACTCAGTAGGTGAAATACTTCCTATCAAGTCACCAAGACAAGTTCCTTTAGCACCCTGGATGCTCTCAATCATATTTAACCTATGAGACCTGATTATCACTGCCCATATGGTTTGTTTAAATCACACAAAGTGTGCACAAACAAGAGAAAAAAATACTGAGTTAACGTACTGATCCTGTACTCCCACTAATAGAGAGCCTACTAGTTTGTACCATCCCCAGAATGCATCTGGATGCATGAAAGCTAAAGTGCAGACAAACACCAATGAAAGTCTATGGTAGCTTCTTTAAATACAGGATTTGCTATGATGGGGAAGAAATATGTGGCCTAGTAAAGAGTGCATTGGATTGTGAACTCTGGAGAGCTGAGTTCTGTTCCTGGTTTTGCTTCTGGGTGACTTTGAGCAAGTCACTTTACGTCTCTCTGCATCTGTTTCCCCATCTGTAACATGGGGGAATGACACTGCCCTCCATTGTAAGTGCTTTGGGATTTACTAATGAAAAGTGCTGTATCAGAGCCAGCTATTATTAGTGTATGGATTTTGCTATGATGAATTTGACTTAGCATCACCAAGGCAATATACATGAATCAAAAAAAGCTCCGGCCACAGACAACAAATAGATTCAAATTTAAATTTTCACAGCAAGACTAGAGAATAAATTACATATGAAAAGGGAAACTCGGCAAACAAAATATTCTCTGGCACCACTCTTGCCTTTGCAATTGTCAATGTACTGGCTGAATCAGGACTTCCTGCGATACGGGGTTCAACTACACTGCAATAAAAAACCTGCAGCTGGCCTGGACCAGCTGACTCGGGCTCGCAGGGCTATAAACTTTCAGCACAGACATTTGGGCTCAGCCTGGAGCACAGGCTGTGAGACACCATGAGCTGGGAGGGCCACAGAGCCCAGGGTCCCTATCTGATCCCAAATGTCTATGTTTATGGCCCTAAGCCCAAATCAGATGACCCGGGCCAGCCATGGCTGTGCTGCAGGTTTTAGTGTAGATGTACCACAGACAACATCTTAAAGTACAACGTAAGTTTGGGTTTTTCAAAAAACCCTTAAAGAATGTTCTCCAGTTGTTGAGACTATTGATTGTTAAGTGGGATGCCACCGCACACAGGGATTAGCCAAAATTACGGGGCCAGATACTCAGTTAGTGTAAATAGGCATAGATCCATTAAAGTGAAAGAGACTACCTCGTTTTTCACCAGCTGAGGATCTGACCTATCCTGTTCACCTTGTATTTCACAAGTATTTAGAGTGTGGTTTATCAGTGATTTTTCTGCACTGTTATTGTATTTACTGTAATAGAGAGAGAAACAGTGACATTTCTGACAGCAGCCTATTACTCCTTCCCTCCAGGCAACATAAAGCTGAATGAAGGAGGGGTGACACAAAGCCATAGCAAACGTGTCCTCTTCAAGGGAATACTTGATAGTGGTGCCTGCACCTTTGTTATTTTAGCTGAGCACTGAGTATGCAGTGCTACTCCCAGGCATAAGATGCGTCCCAATAAATACATCCAGAAAAATGGTGGTACAATCCAGGAGGGAGACTAGGGAGACTCCAGAAGAGAAGAGCTATAAATGCCAAGCCTCAGCAAAATTTGGTCCCAATGGAAGGGCTTCACCAGGCAGAAGCAGGAGCCCCAGATCAGAGGGAATTATGTGCTGTTGTGTTGTCATGGTTTGACCTCTGTGGGGACCTTGACCCAAGAGGAGAGACCCCTCCCAGCTGATGACAAGAGACCCTGGCCGCAGAATGGAGTTCCAAATCAAGAAAGGGACCTGTACGTTAGTGGGGTTGATGGACTAAGGTTAACTCAGCCCCTTCCCCCTCCAGCTAGGATCCTGGGGGCCTATCTGTATAATGTGCTGCCTTTAGGTTAAATAAACTAGACCCCTGAAGGGGCACTGTTCAATATACATAAGCCTCACTGGACTTATTGAAAGCCACTCGGGGCCGAGGCAGAGAATTAATTGCAGTGCTGCACTGTGTTGCCAGGCGATGGGGGCCACCCATCACAGAAGGCTACGCCATAAATGTCCATTATGGGGATGTGTGTACCTTCCTCACAAGCGTCTCTTACTTGCCATTTTTTGAGATCAAGATACCAGACTAGATGGGCCGTGGGTCTGATATGGTCTGGGAATTTTGTGTTTTTAGGATGTGTGTTTCCTAAAAGCGGCCTCAAAAACAATAACAAATCCATGACTATATAGGTAACACCCATCCACCTGGGAAACTGAGCCCAGAACCCTAATCTGTCAGATCCAAGTGGACAAGCCTCTAGCCTTAAACTAAAGCAGAACTCCCTTAGCTGGTGGTGATACCATGTCCCATATCAGAGCAGAGTGTGTCACACACACTCATATACTCACAACAAGAGCCAGTACATTAAAAACCAAAGAGCAACATCCATTTTCCCAGTCATCTCTCAGCACAAAGCCAGTGTGGTCTGCCTTACATTCCAACTCCAAGTGCTTTTCACAGGACACACATTATCCTAATGAAACAAATGGATCCATTTCATTTTTTTCCACTTAAGTCACTGGTGAGTTCAACTTTGGCACTTCAACAACAAAAAAGAAAATGGTCATTGCCAGCATTTACAGTACATTGGAAAGGGGGGGAATGGAAAGACATTTGTAAAGCAAATTTCATAGCAGTTACAGAATGATTAGGCTTTAACCCTGAATTACGTATTACATTATATAGATATATGTCGTTTAACACTGTATTCAACTCATCACATTCTGGGGGAGGGAGCTGGGAAAAGGCACAATAATTGAACAGCCCAAATTCTGCATTCCCTGATTTTATTGCAATGATTTTGCAATCTAAATAGCTTCTATACACACACACCCTCTTCTTTATAATCAGCCTTGGCTGAATTTTCCCAGTACTTAATAAAAAAAAGTTGGTTACTTGAGATGTTACTAGTACCTTTCCATTTTCACCCCAGGATAAATATGAGAGGCCATATGAAAGACAGTGAAACTACTCGGGTTAGTAAGGGATGTTATGCTCTGGCCCTAATTGGTTTATCCTCACAACCCCCCTGTGAGTTTAGTATTCACAGATGAAGCAACGGGGGTGCAGAGAAATTACAGCCAAAGTTTTCCAAAGTGGCCCCTTGAAACCCTGACTTTGGGAGCCTCGATATATTTCATGGTATTTGTTATAAGGGGTACATCTATATTGCATTCGCAGTATGATTTCAGCACATGTAGGCAAACCCAAGTTCGTTTTGATTGAACTAGCTCACCAAAAACAGCTATGAAGTCAGGGCAGCATGGCTGGTGGAATGGGCTAGCCACCTGAGTACGTACCAAGGATACAAGGCAGGCTTGTCCTCAGGCCTCTAGCTCAGGCTGCTGCAGCTTTGCTGCTCCTTTTAGCGGGTAAGCCTGGGCATGCCTACTTGTGCTGCAATCACCTCTCCTAACTGCAGTGTCAACATATCTTTAAAGGGAAGTGACCAAGGACAGCTAAACAGTTGGCAGATGCATTGTAACTACACATTTAAAGGTGCATTACTTCCTGAACATTTAAAAATGGCTTCCTGCTCCCTCCGCTTGCATTCCAGCAGCTTCTTGGTTAAAAGATAGGAAACAAAAGGTAGGAATAAATGGTCAGTTTTCAGAATGGAGAGAGGTAAATAGTGGTGTCCCCCAGGGATCTGTACTGGGCCCAGCCCTATTCAACATATTCATAAATGATCTGGAAAAAGGGGCAAACAGTGAGGTGGCAAAACTTGTAGATGATACAAAACTACCCAAGATAGTTAATTCCCAGGCAGACTGTGAAGAGCTACAAAAGGGTCTCTCAAAACTAGGTGACTGGGCAACAAAATGGCAGATGAAATTCAATGTTGATAAATGCAAAGTAATGCACATTGGAAAACATAATCCCAACTATACATATAAAATGATGGGGGTCTAAATTAGCTGTTATCACTCAAGAAACAGATCTTGGAGTCATTGTGGAAAGTTCTATGAAAACATCCACCCAATGTGCTGCGGCAGTCAAAAAAGCAAACAGAATGTTGGGAATCATTAAGCAAGGGATAGATAATAAGACAGAAAATATCATATTGCCTCTATATAAATCCAGGGTGCATCAACATCTTGAATACTGTGTGCAGATGTGGTCGCCCCATCTCAAAAAAGATATATTGGAGTTGGAAAAGTTTCAGAAAAGTGCAACAAAAATGATTAGGGGTATGGAATGGCTTCCATATGAGGAGAGATTCATAAGACTGGGACTTTTCAGCTTGGAAAAGAGACGACTAGGGAGGGATATGATTGAGATCTATAAAATCATGACTGGTGTGGAGGAAGTAAATAAGGAAGTGTTATTTACTCCTTCTCATAACACAAGAACTAGGGGTCACCAAATGAAATTAATAGGCAGCAGGTTTAAAACAAACAAAAGGAAGTATTTCTTCACACAACACACAGTCAACCTGTGGAACTCTTTGCCAGAGGACATTGTGAAGGCCAAGACTATAACAGGATTAAAAAAAGAACTAGATAAATTCATGGAGGATAGTCTATTAGCCAAGATGGGCAGGGATGGTGTCCCTAGCCTCTGTTTGCCAGAGGCTGGGAATGGGCGACAGGATATGGATCACTTGATGATTTCCTGTTCTATTCATGCCCTCTGGAGCACCTGGCATTGGCCACTGTTGGAAGACAGGCAAGATGGACCTTTGGTCTGACCCAGTATGACTGTTCTTCTCTGTCCCTCCCCGCTGTTAGTGAGAGAGCATCCCCCTCTGCAGCTCCTGCCATCTGGAAGGCCCTGCTAGTATATCTTCCACATCTGTTCTCCATGTTGGTCTTTCCAGATCTCTTCCATAAATCTTATCCCTTTCACCCACCACTTCATTTCTCTGTCTGCAGCCTGGTTGCTTTTATTTCACCTGAATGATCCTCCACTTTTATCCAACACCTTCCCCTTGCCCTTCAAATCTGACTTCTTCCAGGAATCCTTTTCTCTTCCTCCTTTTCATCTGTAATTCCCTACACCCTCTCTCTTCTGCTCAGCAACTTGTTCATTTGAATTACAAGCTCCCAGGGCCAAAGTAAGTTGTCTTGCTGTATGTGAAGTGCTCAGTGGATTTAAAGTTGACACGTAAGAGCTCAGTTCTGCAAACACTCTCTCTCTCTCTCTGACTACTTACATGACCATAGTATCTGTGCACTTTACTACTGAGTACAATGTTTGCTACTGTGACTAGTCCCACTGATGGGACTTTTAACACATCTGTGCAGTTTCATACATCACCACATTCCATTTCAGGGCTAGTAGTAGACACCTAGCTATGAAGTGCTACAAAACAAGGGATAGAATTGTGCCCCTTCATTTACTAGAAATGTAAATGCAGTGGAATAAATTCATATCTCAGTTACAAAATGTAACCCCAGTAAAGTTGCCCCAATGGAGAAGCAGTTTTTAAAATACCCTGTTTTTATAAGTACATCATTTTTTAAAAGTCAGTAAGATTAGCTCCCAGTATTAATAGCTAAATCCACTAGTAAGTCTTTGCAGAATTTGGACTCTGTTGTTTAAACAACAATAATCAATGATTGGATTAACACTGTAAAAGCATCACTTAGGGATACAATTCATAATGCTAAATATGTGTTCTCCTGCATCATATTACTGAAAAGGGAGCTCTCTGATTGATGAGAAAATGGTTCACACTTGATTTGTGAAAGATCTTGATGTGCTGTAAAACAGATCTTTCACTAACAGCAGAAGAGAAACCACTACAGAAAACTTCAAATAGTTTGGAGCTGTTAGAACAGTGTCTGTTCTTTTACCAATATGCAGGAGATTTGTACAAGTAGCCTATTATCACTAATGGGACTTACCCACTTAAATAACCTATGCATCAAAAGAAGAAAAGCCAGCTATGTAAATTACTGTTTAAATATCAAAGACACAAGGGAGATACATGTTGCATTACAACTCTTCTTATTCAAGGATTCAGGAAGGTATGACCCAGTACACTTTAAGACAGCTTACTTGTATTACTGAACCACCAAAATGATTAAGGCTCAATTATCTATTTTATATATTGTACAGGGGGCTTTACGCTTTGTGAACTCCAACAGAAATTTACCCAGCAGATGATAAAAGCAAAAGTAAATTTTGAGAGAAAGTGGTTTTTTTTTTAAAAATATATTTAATACAAGCAGTCAGCCACACTCTCAGCTGGGGTCAATGGAGCTAAGCTTATTCACCACAGCGGAGGATCTGTCCCAGCAGTTTTAAAAAACTATTTCCAAGTACATAGTGGGCCATATTCTGCCCTCACTGACATGGCTGAGATCTCATGCCCCTATCCTGCAAACACACGTGAGTAGTCTCATTGAGTTCAATGGACTTACTCACATATGGAAAGAGCATGAAGATTTGCAGGATCCAGATCTCACTGGGATTGATTGCATCAATGTGACTGAGATGAGAATTGCTCTACATTTACATTTCTATCTAACCCAAAGAAGCTCATAGAAGCCTAAAACAGTATTTATTTTAGTCACTCTTTTATTTAGATTTGCACTAACTATGTAAACAAGAGACCACGTCTGGCGCCCATAATAAGCTATGAAAGATACAATTCACACATAACAGACTCAACAATTGACTCGGCAATATATATTATATCTATACCTATATCTAAACACACCAACCCAGCCAATATCGAAGTACCAACTTTACCCTTTACTAGTCTGTGGGGATATATGAATATTTGTTGTTGTGAACTTAATGTTCATGAAAGATCTAGGATTGTCAGCCCTGTACTCTAGTCCTCTCTTTATCGAGAAAACAGCTACAGCAATGCAAGCTTCAAATGCTCTGCAAAGGTACCTCAACACTGACTTTATGGAATTGAGAGTGCAAATCAGTCTTTGGGGTAAATTAATGATTATTTTTTGGTCTCCCTGTTGAGGCTGCCAACAAAGGCATCAATTGCAACAGCACTTAAGGGCAGTTATAGTATCAATACCTAGCTCTTGTATAGTGCTCTTCATCAGTAGATCTCATAGAATTATTGAATCATAGAATATCAGGGTTGGAAGGGACCTCAAAGCAGGACCAATTCCCAACTAAATCATCCCAGCCAGGGCTTTGTCAAGCCTGACCTTAAAAACCTCTAAGGAAGGAGATTCCACCACCTCCCTAGGTAACCCATTCCAGTGCTTCACCACCCTCCTATTGAAAAAGATTTTCCTAATATCCAACCTAAAACTCCCCCACTGCAACTTGAGACTATTACTCATTGTTCTGTCATCTGGTACCACTGAGAACAGTCTAGATCCATCCTCTTTGGAACCCCCTTTCAGGTAGTTGAAAGCAGCTATCAATCCCCCCTTATTCTTCTCTTCTGCCTACTAAACAATCCCAGTTCCCTCAGCCTCTTCTCATAAGTCATGTGCTCCAGCCCCCTAATCATTTGTGTTGCCCTCCGCTGGACTCTTTCCAATTTGTCCACATCCTTCTTGTGGTGTGGGGCCCAAAACTGGACACAGTACTCCAGATGAGGCCTCACCGATGTCGAATAGAGGGGAATGATCACGTCCCTCAATCTGCTGGCAATGCCTCTACTTATACAGCCTAAAATGACGTTAGCCTTCTTGGCAAGAAGAGCACACTGTCAACTCATATCCAGCTTCTCGTCCACTGTAACCCCTAGGTCCTTTTCTGCAGAACTGCTGCCTAGACATTTGGTCCCTAGTCTGTAGGAGTGCATGGGATTCTTCCGTCCTAAGTGCAGGACTCTACACTTGTCCTTGTTGAACCTCATCAGGTTTCTTTTGGCCCAATCCTCTGATTTGTCTAGGTCCCTCTGTATCCTATCCCTACCCTCCAGTGTATCTACCACTCCTCCCAGTTTAGTGTCATCTGCAAACTTGCTGAGAGTGCAGTCCACGCCATCCTCCAGATAATGAATCTCAAAGCGCTTTACAAAGAAAGTCTGTATCATTATCCCCATTTTGGACACCTGCCCAGTGGAAAGTGGACTGAGACACCAAACTCATTTCATGCAGGCCACTGAAAGACCATTGGCAGTAAGGATTTGGACCATAGTCTGCCTTAATAGTAACTACAGCCGGTTGAAAAATTCAGTGAAAAATGGCTTTTTCAACAATACAAAAATATTCATGTTTGCAATTTTTTAGTTTTATGATGTAACAAATAGAAATTAAAAAAAAATTGAATGAAATTAATTAAAAAGGAACATTTTTCAGTTTTTGATATGGGGTTTCCTTTCTTTCCCCCTTCAAAAGAGGATGGGGGGGCTAACCAAAGGGAGAGAAAGAGGGGGGGAGAAAAACCAAGGAAAACTGAATTTTTTCTTTTGGAATTGAATGGGATCAAAATGAAAACCACTTCATTCGTTTGTTTTGAACTGATTAAAAACAAAATGCTACATTATAGATCATTTCATGGGGGAGAAAAAAAATCCAAAAAATCCCTGAAAATGATTAAATAAATCTCATTTTTTTCACCAGCTCTCTAAAGGAACTTCTTAAATCCAAATCCCACAGTCCACTTTGCAAGATCAATGCCCAGACATGCCTCAGTAAGAACAGCATGATTTGGGGCTCTGATGGATTACAGTATGCTTTGCAGTTATGTCACATCTTCCATTTGAGGATCTCAGTCTACTCATAAGCATTAGTTAACAAGCAGTGAAGCCCTCATTATCTCTATTTTACAGATTGGTAAAGTGAGGCAAAAAAAACCCTGAGTAACTTGCCCAAGATCATTCAGTGAAATTAATAGCAGAGCTGAGCACAGAACCCACGTGTCCTGACTCCAAATTCCCCATTCCAAATAAAACTGTCTCAGTTAGAAACACAGACTCCAAGTTTTATCACTCAAGGTAGCCAGTACAGTAGGGTTAAAGTCAAGCATGCAAGGAAGGGGCAAGATGGGGCTGATCAGAAAGCCTTCCTCCTTCCTAATTCTTTCTCTTTCTTTCTTTCTCCTTAAGGAAAACAGAGTAATAGTTGCAAACTCAGCTAAATAGACCCAAGCACTGTTGTTTGGTTAGCACTGTTCACCTGCCAGTTGGAAGGAGACCTGAGTTTGAAGGGTCAAAACTCTTAAGTAATGCTGGCATTTCCAGCTCAATGTCTCATAAGACATACAAACACAATCCAGCAGGCTGCAGACAAAATTTCCTTTTTATGTTTCTCCATTTCCAAATTACTAAGCCATACAAATGCTTTTAACGGCCATTTCCACGTGCTCAACGACTCTAAAAAGAATTCATCATAATAATCCAAGCTCCTCTCAGCAATTTTCCCCCCAAACATTTTTAAGTTAAGAGGTTAAGTATTTGATTATGGAGGACTAGATGCCTCAGCCTCGGTAATGGGCTATAGCGCCTTTCGCCTCTGAGTAAATGGTTCAAATCCAGCCTGAATCTGAAGAGATTGTGGTCAAAAACCATTAGCAGCAGATGGCTGTTTGGTGCCTTAGGGAATGTTTACACTGAACACTAAGCCAAGACTCTGACTCGGGTTTGAGCTGAACCCCTGCTTCTGCCCCCACACAAATCAGTCTGACTCAGGTCAGCAAGCATTCAGGTTTGGATCCTAAGACCCTACGAGGAGGGTGAGTCAGAGCACAAGACCTGCTGCGACGTATGTCCAAACCCTGTCATTTGACTGTGTGGAGGAGCTCAAACCACAGACCTGAATCAGATGGTCTCTGCAGTGCAGTGCGGAGACATTAGCATGGCTGTGAGACCCGGGTTCAGCAACTGTAAGCCGAGGTTTACAGTGCCATGTGAATGCTCAAGCGTGGGCCTGGAAAAAACAAGTTCCCAAGCCGGATCTCACAGACCCACTACAGTGCAGTGTAGACATACCCTTAGCTGGTCTCAGTCCAGTTTCAAGCAAACGGATGGCCACTTACCATGGCTTTTCTGCAGGACTTGTTAGCAACCACAGCATAGAGGCCAAGGCTTTGAGAATCACAGAGTGGATAACCCTTTTGCCCACGGAACTCCCTCTTGGTTGGCAATGTGTTGGGGCAGTGTGCCTGGGGAAGCACATTCAGCCTCTGGTATCTCTGTTCCTTGGATAAACCGAAGACGGTCACTCTGCCTATTAAGTTTCCATATATAAAGAGTTAAATGATGAAAAATGTTGTAATCGTTAATCAGTTGTTATGGACTGTTATAGAGCCCAGCAATATGCTACTCTTTAATATTATTTTTCATATTGAAATAGCACTTGGGAGTCCCAATCACGGATCAGGACTCCATTGTTCTAGGTGCTGTACAAACACACATGACAAAAAAAATGGCCCCTTTCCAAAAAAGAGTTTACAGTCAAAACATTCATTTCTGTAACATGCACATAACCTCTATTCATCATGATCATTACTCTTTATAAGCCAATTATAAATGGAACCTTCATAGAACAGAACTGGAGGGGGAGGGATAGCTCAGTGGTTTGAGCATTGGCCTGCTAAACGCAGGGTGGTGAGTTCAACCACTTAGGGATCTGGGGCAAAAATCAGTACTTGGTCCTGATAGTGAAGGCAGGAGGCTGGACTCAATGACCCTTCAGGGTCCCTTCCAGCTCTATGAGACTCCAGCAACCCAGAGCACTGGGGTGCAGCAGTAGGAATAAAATAAATAGAGGATTGTCTATGTGGACTGGATAGATTTTATTGTATGCCCTAATATTCCAGTGGATTTCTGCCAGGGTACAAAGGTAAGAACAGCCTGGCCATTTAAGGACAATATTAGAGCATGGCTCAAACCAATGCCTTGGATTTGAGCACTCTCAAATGCTACAGTTGCAAACTTTCAGACAAATTCATGATCATTACTCTTTATAAGCCAATTATAAATGGAACCTTCATAGAACAGAACTGGCTCAGTGGGAGCAAAACGCATGGTGAGTTCATTAGTCAAAAATCAGTACTTGGTCCTGATAGTGAAGGCAGGAGGCTGGACTCAATGACCCTTCAGGGTCCCTTCCAGCTCTATGAGATATAGGTATATCTCCATATATTAACTTGCAACCCAGAGCACTTCACTTACCAGGGGTGCCCATCCATCACCTTTCACCAGCAGTACATTCACATGGAAATAAAATAAATAGAGGATTGATTTTTAAAATATATCTATGTGGACTATATTTTTGGATAGATTTTATTGTATGCCCTAATATTCCAAAGGGAGAGAAACACTTAAGTCTCCCTCCTGATTTCTGCCAGGGTACAAAGGTAAGAACAGCCTCTTGTTATATTTCAGTATTTCCATTTAAGGACAATATTAGAGCATGGCTCAAACCAATGCCTTGGATTTGAGCACTCTCAAATGCTACAGTTGCAAACTTTCAGACAAATTCAGAGTCTGAGTTGGTCTAACGTACAAATTCTGCTGATTCCCTCAAAGCACAAGTTATACCACCATGTACATGTTTTAAAAGCCTTCAAACTTGGATTGAGACTCACTCCCAGTTACCAATGTGTGACTTACAACCCTCAATTATACATCACCTCTGAATCAGAACACCGAGTCTCTGGGACTCTGCACTGGCATAACTAATATGTCCAACAACCTGCAGAAAGGAGTACATCAGGAACCACTACAGGAGGGCGTAGGTAGGTGCCAAGAGGACATACATAGGTTCTATGGAAATGTACACGTCAGGTCTGAATCTGGCGCTTATCTTTATAATGAGCAGCAAAAAAACCCTGGATCTTCAGACATTCCCTGCTCCCCCAAATTTTGGGCAAGGATCTGAACTTTGTTGTTCTGACATATAGCCTGACAAACCAAGAAGCACAGAAGTGCTTGCAGAATTATTTCCCCATATTATCAGAGGGGTTTGAACCTGGTATCTTCAACACCAGAGCATGGCCTGTGCTGCTTGAATTAAAGGAGTAGCTCCGTTAGTTGGCAGACAGTGGTAGGCTATTATCCTCTGTGTGGACCAGCCTGTAGGAGATCTGACACTTATTTTCACGTGTACTACACTTGCTTATTTAAAAAGAAATAAAAGTTACATCAAAGTTTTTTTATTTAAATCTAAGAAAAGTTGCAGGTTCTAGTTTAATTTGAATTTTAGAAGGAAGTTCAGTTCTGATTTTCTCCTAACGCATCTGAACCTAACTTTCTGGTGATGTCCTGCGTATTAAAAAGAGACCAGCAGTCATTTACAATAGCACTACAGCAGACATTTAGTCAGCTGACAATTTAACATGCTTAGGAATATGCAATCATCACTTCAGCTTTTCAGGCAATAAACCATGATTTGCCTTGTCCTTCATCTGCAACAGTAATTTTAATCCACTTGACTCAGTTTAGTAAGTGTCCTTTAAAGGAAAGATCTGCAAACCCGGTAATTAATAAAAGTAGGGTTTGAACTTGCATTTCAGAGAGAAAGTAATTCATAAGTATTAAGACAATGTTATTCAAATATTAAACATTTTCAAAGCACATATATTACAACACTGGAGAAAAGTAATCTTATTATACCGATGTGCTGGGAACATTTCTACTCTCACTCCACACACACACACACACACAAAACATATGTCTCGACTGAGTACATACCTGGGATCTCAGACAGGCTAGCCCAAGTTGCTGGTGCTGCTACTGCAATCGTGCCACTATTTTTAGTGCGCTAGCTTCAATAGATCTATTGCATGTATGTCTGCCCGAACAGGGAATCACACCTCCCAGTTGTTGTTTCAACGTACACACACACACTGTAGTAACAGGATTATGAGATCAAGAACTCAGAAATCAAAGGATTCACAAAGTGACAGTTGCTCCCACGGGGCTAACTCAGCCATGTTGCTAGTCCTCTCTATTTTATATTAGACACTAATGACAGATTAAAACAGTGAGGTTTATGTTTCACAACGGAAAGAGGCATGGAAAACATTATACATGTGCCACACGGTTGACTTAATGCAGCAAGAATAACGTTAAATTTCAATGAAATTGCCCCCTCCCACTTTTTGGTGTCAAAATTTGATGTTTCTATGACATTTTTCAGCAAAATTCAAAACATTTTGGCCAGTTCTAGAAACCGTAGTGTGGAAGCCATGTGGAATTTGGGAGGGTCTACCTAGTCTCCCCTCCATAAACTACATAAGCTTTGGAGGATTTGGCGGAACTTCACACTGAGTTTTGCAGCTCATCCAACCCCGAACAAAACCAAACCTTTCCAGCTGAAAGAGCTGAGATTTCTGGAAAGGCACCTTGATCCAGTCTCTCTCTACTCTTCCTTAGCAAACTCCCCATGGCTATTCTATTCCCCCACCCCAAATAGTGACAAAACTCTGAATTCAAAGTAGTAGTTAAAAAAACCTGACTTATGCAAAAGACTCTTCCAAAGTAAATGCATTAGCTTTTGGTTAAAGCAGGCAACGAGGGGTGAAGTCAACTCCAGGGTTCTATCCCTAGCTCTGCCACTCACCTGCTGTGAGGCACAGAGCTCAAGGTTACACTTTTCCCCCCCATCTGAAAAAATGGGACTAAAATTAACATTGGTTAAATAACCTGGTTGGTTTTAAAAGGGAATTACCCCCACAGTATGCTGTGAGATACAAGTAAAGCATTTCAATCCATTGGAGAATCTCAGATATAAATCCAAAGGATTATAATTCTACTTTCTAAAGGCCATTCTACATGCAGAATATCTCCAGGTACAGTTAGGGCTCATCTGCATGGGATGTCCCTGCATGGTAACCAACGGTGTAAATCTACAGCACGCTAGTTCGCCGCACAGAAACATCCTGTGTGGCCATTGCGAATGTGCACTCTCCACAGTGCACTTTGATGTTCTCCTCTTTCCAGCGGAAGTATGTCAGAGCACAATTTGGGAGCACTGTAGCAGTGTCCACGCAGACGTTACTGCACGGCAAGCTAGTGAGCTGTAGATTCATACCCTAGCTTGCCGTCCAGTAACGTCCCATGTTGACAAGCCCTGAATCTGTTGCAGGGACCACTGGTAGGCAGTATTTTGAGTGCAAGATTTTTGGAGCAGGGGCCATATTTATATCTTGCGTTTGTACACCACCTAGCACAATGAGGTCCTGGCTCATGACAGAGTCTCCTAGGGCCACCACAGTACAAATAACACATAAAATAAATATACTTTGACAGTGTGGCATATACATACTGTGTTTGCTACCATTTCTTGGCCTTTGAGCTGTTCTGCCTTCCCTTTCTCTTCAAAGAAGGGATGGAGCAAAGCTGCAACACTCAGATCGAGGGCCCTGATCCTGCATTCTGATCTGCACGGGCAGCCATGTGGAGCCCCATTAATTTCCATGGGCCTGTGCAGGTGGTCTACCCATATGGATCTGATTGCAGGATCAGGACCTAGGTTTGGTTTTTGAACCTCTCTCCAAGTCTGGTGGTGTTTGGATCCAGAATTTTAGCCCAGGTCCACCTCTAATAGACAGGTATATGTACAGGATAGACAAACTAGATAAATGGACTAGCAAACAGAAAAGGGAGAGGAAAAGATATATTCCCAAAGTTCTATAAAAATAAATGCAGCTTATTGTAGCGCCATCTTCTTCCATTCAGAATTTTCTCCTAAAGCCTCCGAAGTTCACATGATGCCTTGCCATTGTTTCTTTAAAGAGGAACTCTCTCGCTTTCTCTGTATCTCTGAGGCAGCACATGGCACAATAAGAGCCCTTTCATGTTCAAGACTCAGAGTCGTTGCTGTGGTAACTCTCCCAACCTCACTGGGTATCCAAATAAATAGTTAAAATTAAAAAAAAAAATCAGTGGAGCTGGCTGCAGGCAAGTCCGTAATATGAAGGGTTAGAGTTACACAAAGAAGCAAGGTTCAACAGGACAACAAAGAAATAAACATCTGCAAAGATTAAGCATCTTAACATGCTGATTATTTCAGACCAAAGTAAATTTGTGCCATTTCACGAAGTATTTGGCTGAAACAGGAGGCACAAAGACATAGGAGACGCAATGCAGAATGCTAGTAGCTGGTGGCATAAGTATTCCGGTGACGGCATTTTAACCATTTGGAGACAGATTTATCCACCCCCCTTCCCAGACCCTCCTTCCTCAAATATAATAGAGCTTTGGGACAGACAAAGTCTAAGAGGAGCTTTTGAAGGATTTTATGCAACAGTCAGTAAGTAGCATAATGTGTCATTAATTGCTACCTTGCAGGAAATGCTGCTACAAAGAGAAACTAATGCTTTCCTTTAAAAAAGGTCCTTTTCTTTTCTTTTCTTTCCCCCCCTCTACGTGCTCAGACAATCTACCGCTTGAGGCCCCCAAGTATCTGCTATTATCAGTTGAGTCACGTCCAGTGCCAGGCAAAAGGTCATTTCAGGTCATTCTGGAGATGAAAGGAAGGGGTAATGTATGTGAGAATGCCTGAATTGGCAAGCAAAGAGAAAAAAAGGGAGAGGAGGAGAGAAAGGGAAAGGATGAGAAGAGAGGGTTAGAAAGAGGGAGGGAGAAGATGAGAGGATGATATCATACTCTAATATGAATGTTATTATTGCCAAGAAACAAGTAAGAGATCCAGATCACAGCAACTCCGGTGATACATGATTTGAACTCGATTCCTCGTCAGACAGAAAAAAAAACAAAAACCCAGCCACATTTTCCAAGGTCACCACTTTAATTCATCCCTTTACTGAATGTTATTTAAACCTGAAACAGACCGCTGCTGAGAAAGGCAACGGCCTGAGGGGAAAGAACTACCCATTGTTTGGGGTGTTCGCCTCGGATCCCTTTGTCTGGCAGTTTTAAGAGCGAGGTGCACGCTTCGTATTTCTTGGCGTGTATCTCTTTAAAACCAGTTTCGCATTTGGTGATTGGAAATAAAATAGAATGACACTGCAGCAGACATCCAGCCTCTTTCCCCTCCTCTCCCACCCCTCTGCAAGGTTTCAGATGGGTAGAATTCTCAGTCAAGCCCATCAGTCATTCCTGAATCCATCCCAAGGTCTCCTGCCCTCCTCTCCTTCTCCCCCCGGCTCTCAACTCTTGCTGTACTTGTCTAACAAATCATTTTTGTAGGACAAGCAACGAGCTCTTTCAGAGACAGGCACACCAGCCATCAAGGGAGCGGGAGGTTCGGTGGCTACATTTGTGCTGGAATGTCCTCTCTTCTCCCCACAGTCCTCTCTCTTCCACTACCCAAGTCCCAAGCCCACTATGCTGCATTGCTGGAAATTAAAGCAGGATGCAGCTCTGTTTGCAACCCAACAGGCTAGACAATGGTAGGAACCTGTGCATGATATTATCCTCTTACTAACGTATGGGGACATAGTGGGATCCCACCAGCGGGTGCCCAGGCCTGCTATATGGTTCACCCCCAACCACGGGCACCACTTGCTCCTGGCCATGTGAGCAAGAAGTGCTGCTATTCACCAGCTTCTCACCCCACTGTGGTCATGCAGAGAGTTTTAGTGTTGCCATTCCCCCTGGTTTCCTAAGGCTACGGGTGCGCTTCTCTAGGGAATGGATACAGAGCCTCCTTTGTTAGCAGCAGGGTGCTCTGCTTACTGGGTTGGGGAGGGTGGTTGTTAAGCTACCTGCAGCTTTTGGGGGGCTGCTTACAGTCTGGACTGAACACAGCCTAATCAGTGCTTGAGACAGGCTGCTTTCAAGCCACCGATTGGACAACGACTTGCCAATCAGCTGTGTGAGGCCCTCACTGCTCTGCTCCTCAGTGAGAGGTCTTGGAACAAGGGTGAGCTCTCATTGGCTGCAGGAATGGTGATGAAAGACTTAGGAAATCTGCTGAGTGGGCAAGCTGCTGGCAGCAGCCTGCTATATACAGGAAAGAGCACAGCTATTTTAAACAGCACTAAATGATTTAAAACCATAGGGCTGTATAACCTCGCTAAATCGGAGCAATGACTAGCTGGGCCCATTGGACAATGCGGACTTATGCCACGTTGTTCACATGCTCACTAACACGACAAAAGAACATATCATCCAAGATGCCACGGAACAAAGTGGGCTGGGTTTTTATTCCAACAGACTTGTTTAATTAATATATTAAATCTTTAAAACTAGAGATGATGCTAAGTTTACATCCAGATTTAGATCCAAATCTGAACACTCGAGGGGATTCACCCTGGGTGTTCTCGTTCTATAATAATTAAGTCATAATATTTAGGGCTTCTTTTGCACCTTCCATCTGAGGATCTCAACACACTTTATACATTTTAATTAATCATGACATCCATGGAGTCCTGTTTTCCCACTGCAGCTTACAGTTAACTCCCAATGGAAGTAACTTGAATCCTGAAACAGGAGAATAAGGCCCTCTGCAACGTAGGTCAGTGTCGTTATCCCCATTTTAAGGATGGGAACACTGATGAAGAGTGAGCTTAAGGTTGCATGTTCAGTAAGTGACAAAGCTGACAACAGAACCCACAGAGATGGTTTGCTCTAGCCATTTAACACATACAGTATTAACATCCTGACACTTCACAATACACCAGTCAAAGTACTATTCTATATCTGAAATCTTTTACGTAGTGCAACGAGAACTCATTACAAGTGCTTCACTATTAAATCTTAGCTATTAGGTGAGGAGATACTGTTTTTTGGGGTGAGCACCATTGGGATTAGCCCAGGGGGAAACTGATACGGCTATGGTAAACAACAACTAGTGATGAAATTCTTGTTTCCACTTTGACATTTAACGGGTCCTGTAACAGAGTCAGCTGCCTCCTGAGCACCCCCTTCCTGACCAGAGGCTGCTCTGCTTCAATTCCCCCACTTTTCAGGGCTCTCGCAACCAAATTACCAAAACAAACTCCTCTCTGGGTTAACACCGCCCCCCTCGGGGGTGGATTTATTAAAATAACAAAATCATTCCAAAAATAAAGTTCTCAAATCTCCATCAAATACAAACTCCCAGTCTTCTGCACACCGGGGGCCTCCCAGGCCTTCCCCGCCTGGAGCTCTTTTCCCTCTGCAAACTCAGGATTCCCTGCTGGAGCCTACTTACTCCCAGCAGTCTGTGTTGTCTCTCTCAATTCCCATCTGATAGCTCAGAGTTCCCTGAGAGAGTCTGTGCACTCCCAGTAGCCATTTCCTGCCTTGGCAGGCGGCTGCTGACATCTCTCATACCAGTTTTACACTGGTTAACTATCTCCCTCTCTCCACCTTTTGCTGCTCTTTACACAGGGGAATTAGCTCCTCTGTACCGAGCTGTTTCTGCTAACTAACCCCCTCATAGTCCACCCCAGGTGTGGTGGGCAAGGCTAATTGGATCAAGGCTGGCTGGCTCCAGGTCTCTGGTTCTTCAAGAGACAGGCCACCGCATTACAGGCCCTCTTGTCCTCTTTGATAACTAGGGTCAGAATTCGAGTTCAGCAAACCGATCAGCTGTTTAAGTGGGAAAACCGCAGGGCTTGACCAAGAGCAGCAACATGTGCCCTGACAGCAAATCGGCATATTTCTAAGTGGGTTTGCTGCAGGTGGAAGGGGCCAGCTGACAACCCTGGAGACTGAAACCCTTTATTCATCCATGGAATAGACCTCAGCATGGGCAGCAGCACCAACATCCCCCAACATTGCCCCATCGGTGCCTCCTTATTCTTGACCTTGTGGGGTCATCTCCAGTAGATCTCCATGACCCATTTAATCCTTGGTATTTATACAGAGACGTTAACAAGGGGCCAAAAACATACCCATTGTTTTCGGCACTTTTATGATTAAATATTTGGGAGGAATCCACCTGCTATAGTGACTGGAGCCATGTAAGTAACTAGGTGAGAGAGACAGATTATGTCCACTATGAACTTAAACGAGACCCTCATTCCACATAGACACAAAAAGCCATTATAGTAACTTCAGATCACTGATGGCTTGTGCTGGCTTGGAACCAGCTACCTTGACATGAAAGTTTATGTCCTCTGAAATATACCAGTTCCCCAAAGTTTATTATTACAGAAGTGCATTCAGGTCCCAACTGAGTTTGTGCTAGGGATATATACATGGTAAGAAGCCGTCCCTGTCATAAACAGCTTACCGGCTAAACCAACAAGACAGACCAAAAGGAGGGATATAGGAACTATTATTATCCCCATTTCACAGATAGGGAATGGATGTCAGAAAGATCAAGGGATTTGCTCAAGGTCACACAGAGTCCGTACCAGAGACAGCAAGCAAATCCAGTTTTCATGAGTCCCAGTTCAGTGCCTTTACCACAAGATCATAGTTCCTCTCAAACCCAAACTCCACCATATTTAAGTCCTGTAATGACAAGAGCTAAGTCACTGGAAAATCGGATAGTTGTAGATTATATATAATGTGTGGTCTACAGTTTTGTTGCTCTCTGGATGTTGGATGGATGGTCTGGGAAGCAGCAACTGTGTAACACACTGGATGCAAACTAAATGGCCTCATTTCATTGCACTGACTGGAGAGGGCAATGTATTTGGCAACCTGCGATGATGATATTCCTCAGCCTTAGACATCCTCCTTGGGGAGTCCCCCAAAATATATTTTCTTCTCTACCACATATATCGCCCTATTGTCACATTTCCATAGCATTCCTTTGCACTCTCTCTACATTCACCATTGGAACAACTTACCAAGGTTGTGATGGATTCTTCATCACTGACCAATTTAAATCAAGATTGGATCTTGGCTAAAAAATCTGCTCTAGGAATTACTTTTTTTGAGAAGTTCTATGGCTTGTGTTTTACAGGAGGTCAGACTAAATGATCACAGTGATCCCTTCTGGCCTTGGAATCTATGAATCTAGCTGTGCTAATCACTCACTTGTGTTAAGAGGAACAAAATCAGGTTCCATCAGCCCACTGTGCCAGGAACAGATACTGTGCTGGTATGTCAGAGTTTACAGTACACCCAGCCACCATTGCTTCGAGGGTCTCTCAATGAATAAAATGCAATGACATGCACAATCATCCCACCCTGAGCATTCAGTTCCTGGACGACCCCGTCTTTATTGGATAGCTACTCTTTCTGATATTTGCATCTCCTACTTCAGATGCAGGTTGGAAAATGAGAACACAATCTTTGAAGGGTAATCAACAATGATCCATATCAGGTAATTCCAAAGCATGGTTAAGATACAACAACAGAGGAAAGGTTCTTTTCACTGTGCCCTCTAGTTTAAATCACAGATAGATGCTTAGAAACTGTGTCTATTGCTTCCTAATGATGGCTCTCCATTATCTCTTGCTATTTCTTTCCATTGTGCCTGCCTGCAGTTTAAATGAGGCACAGTATTGTTTTCCATGCATTATTTGTATTACAGTAGCATCTAGGGTGGTAGTTCTCAAACTTTTGTACTGGTGACCCCTTTCACATAGCAAACCTCTGAGTGCGACCCCCCTTATAAATTCAAAACACTTTTTTATATATTTAACACCATTATAAATGCTGGATGCAAAGAGGGGTTTAGGGTGGAGGCTGACAGCTCGCGACCCCCCCCCATGTAATAACCTCAAGACCCCCTGAGGGGTCCCAGCCCCCAGTTTGGGAACCCCTGATCTAGGAGCTCCAGTCATGGACCAAGGCTCCATTGTGCTAAGCTGTTGTGTAAAGGTGCTCTGCATGGTTAAGCAGCGGCTGTGCATCATCTCAGAAGCAGCTGCAATTCTGAGGTGAACTCCCGCATGTAGTTTGTTTGTGCTTTCTGGGTTCCTTATTATGGCATTTTGGGACTCAAGGAGCTACATCACAGAGTATAAAATACTCTTCTATATCGTCTCTGGTTTAGAGCGCTGAACGCTAAAGACTTCTGCTTGTACTGCCCCATCATAAATAACTCTTTGCCAGTCACACAGAAGAGTCACATCAAATTTTGTGTAAGCATCAACCTATGAATGCTGGGGTAGGATGGGAAGCTTCTGGGAAAGGTGCAAGAATCCCCGTAATAGACATTTATAGAATAGTCTTTTGTAATGGGGGTCCCCACCCCTGGAGTACCTCCTGGCAGATTCAAATGCATTTCCCCCCCTTTTTTATCAGGTTCTCAAAGCCCTGTGGTCTATTTTGTATATATCTGTGAAGGAATTTAAAGCAGGCGTTTTGCAAGTGCTAGGACATACATTTCCTTTTCAATTGCTGCACAGTATGTTGTGGCCCGTGCTTAGTAATGTACAGACAAAGGGTTAAAAGCAACAGCACACTTGTCTAGAGTGAGACTGCTGCAGGTGTGGATGGTTAACAAGGTACTAATTGGGTAAGGGGGTGACAATGGAAGCAAGCACAGAGGATAGTGGAGAGAGGCTTTGGAGCAGACAGAACAATTGCAAGTGCTGGGGCTCTGTGAATGGAAATAAAGACAAGATGAACTCTAAGGCCTAATATTGCCCTCCATCCAGCATGCAGAACTCCCATTGACATCAGTGAGAGCTCTGTGGCAATTTGACCTCAGTTTTATATAGCCCTTAATTTGTTTGCCACCCAGTTCTTCACAGACTTCATACACGGGTTGCAAATCTTCCAATCCCGATGAGGTTACATGGAGCAATATTAATACTGGAGACGAGCCCGAATCAAGCCTTCAGGTCTAAGCAGAAGGAAACTTTGCAGAGCAGGAGGGAGTTCAGCATCTGACCTTTGCAGCCAAAGCCCAGAAAGAAAAAAACGTTGGCATGCAGGTTTGTTTCAGGGATCATATCACCGCTACACAGAGTCTTTTCACTGAGGAAAGGAAGATATGTATGATCACCCCCTCTAAGCAAGTGGGCAGGGACAGCAACTGGGGAAGAAAAAATATAAAGCCCCAAAGCTTTAGATCCATCCAAGTTCCTGTGCTAAGGGCTGGATTTTGGCTTCATTAGCACAGGGATCAAAAACACACGCAGAGTAACTCAGAACATTTGATTACAACTGCTGTATTTTTGCCGTACAACATTTACAATGTGCATAACATTGCTAAACTGTTTAACCAACACACAGGCCTGGAGCAGCGAACCACGGCCACTGGGAGCTGCCATCGGCCAGACCTGTGGACGTGGCAGGTAAACAAACCAGCGTCGGCCCACCAGGGGCTTTCCCTACACAAGTGGCGTCCCAAGTTTGGGAAACACTGGTATAATGGATAGAGATGTTTTGATCGAACCAACATGTACAAGATAATGGGTGATAACAACCCACGTCGGGGGCAATAGCTATGTCAGAGGGACAACACGTAACTTGTTTGTATTGGTGTATAAAATGGAGTCTCAGAGGGAGTGTCTTTGGCCAGCCTAGGAGGGAATGGAAAGTCCTGCCATTCCCTGAACTGCATCCATTGTCACGGGCCTACATGTGCTAATGTAACTGTAGACATCAATCCGGGGAGCTAGGAATGTGCTTCATCGACAATAAACCTGGCCGGGGGCCTTCGATTTATTGGGCAGTTTGCTAGAGGTCTGCTGTGCCAGCTACCTGTGCATAGCTGGGACGGCAGACAGAGGGAACACACACAGCTGAACATCTGACGACGACAACCACTGGAGACTTTTCCACCTTCCAGCAAGTTTGGGAGAGGAGAGGACACCCCATCAATTCCATTAGCCACCACTACAGAAGCTTTTCCTTTGTTTTTTAGCCCCACCCAAGAACACCTATGTGATAGGTAGGAAACCTAGGGATTTAAGGAGCTTTGGTGGTTTTCTAGTTCCAGGATGGAAAACCAATGAATTTCAAAAAGCATCTACCAAGGAATACCAGCCATTACCCAGTTGGCGACCACCTGGACGCCAAAGCCTTTGGTGTCGCAATAAGCCAGAGATGGACGAAGACTGAACAACCAGCCAGACTGTGTTAAGGACCTAGCTAGAGACTGATCTGCATGGCGTCTGATCTGCAAGGAGGCTACGTCCCTTTGGGATTTTCCCACAATGATGATGGTGATCATATCCCCATTTTACAGAAGAGGCAAAATTTGGCACCAAAAGGTGACATCACTTGCATACAACCCTATAGTGAGCCAGTGTCAGCGATAGGAACAGAACCCAGTTCTCCTGATGTCCCATCCCAACACAAAATCACTGTGTTCTTAGATCATTTTAACTTGGATGCATATTAAAGTCAATGGAGCTACACTGATTTACGCTAGTAGTGGATGTAGCTTAATATTACTAATTAATTATAAGTAATGCAAAGTGTTATATAAGGAATGTTGAGTGGCATTTGTTTAAAGCAGTAACAGCAGAGGATTTTAATACAGTTAAAAGTGTAAATATATTTCTATGCTTAAATAATATTCAGTTTTTCCCCAGACATTAGTGCTATAGCCTCTGCAGCAAGGTTTCCAGTGCATGTACACACACACACACACACACAGCCACACACACACACACAGCTTCCTGTAACGTGACTGGAGATGTAACCCATCAGCACCTGAATATTGCTTTGTTTTAGGGACCAGCCATATGTTTCCTATTTCAAAAATTACTTCATATCACAGGAAGCCACTTTTTCTAGCAACAATAGCGGATATTCTAGGAACAGCTTTGCCAATAAAAGAATAAAAAACAAGGACAAAGTTGAAAGCACCTAATGCAGCACCTCTGACAAAAATCCCAAGTGTAATTGATTATTTGATCCTTCATGTTCAATATATTTCACACAACGGCTAATGTATTTGTCTAAAAGGGGTCACATCGGCAGCATCTAAAGACTGAAAGACTTCAGAATAGGTACAATATGTAGAGACACTGTCAGCTTCCCCATCAACGTGCCTCATGCCTCAGCCTGAAAGAACAAGCTCTGAAGTAGAGAAGGTAGTTGTATTCTCTGGTCTGATACAACCTTGGACGTTTCTGCGAAGACAGACACCTCTCTATGCAGACAGCCATAGACTAGAGACTCATTTGACACAGGACGCGGGAAAACAGATGGCAATGTTCCTGATTACCATCATTCTGGATCATACAAACAAGTAACCTAGAGTATGTTGAATGTAGGAATGGATGACATTTTTTCTTTCAAAATTTGTTTTTCAGAGGAAAATTGGGGTTTTTGACAATGAAAAGATTTTTTGTTAAAAGTGTCTGCATACTGTAGAAAACAATTAATTTTTTTGTACAAAATCTGAATGCCCCAAACCTGAAATATTTCAGTTCAGATATACCACTGCAGTGCCTCCTGGATGTTCAGTTTCTTCACATCCCCATTCTCTTCTATGGCCCCCACACCTGGACTACATCTCCTATTATGCACTGCAGTCATGTGACTCCATCGATGCACCATCTCCCCTCACCAAGAGAGAAGACCACGGTGCATCATGAGGGATGTATTTGACCAGGAAGGACAGTCTATACAGGAGAATGGGAGCATGAAACACCTAAACTAC
Source organism: Mauremys mutica (assembly GCF_020497125.1). Lineage (NCBI taxonomy): Eukaryota > Metazoa > Chordata > Testudines > Geoemydidae > Mauremys > Mauremys mutica. Next base: position 9,192,228 of record NC_059093.1, read on the forward strand.
AACTCCCATGAGGCACCACAGCAGCATTTTGGAAACTAAATATTTTGCAGTTTACATTTTCCCTGGGGGATAATTCTGACCAGCTTTAGTGAGAAGGTTCCACATTCTATTCTTCTTGAGCCACCTGGTGAGTCTATGAAAGATACATCTTTCATCAATTTGAATGGAATATATGTATCTAAATCCCATACGTGGTTTTGAAATTCTCAATCTTATTTCATATTTCATTCAGCAAAACCATCCAATTTTGAATTTATTTAGTCACAGAATTTCCAATCTGCCACACAGAAGTTCTAAAGACACCAAGGGATCTTATCATAGAATTTAGCTCCTAGGTTGCCATAACATATGCTGGGCTTTGATTTAACCTTTTCATTATACTTCCAAAAATCCGAAATGTATGACCAACACTGCATCACTGTGGTCATCAACACTTTACTCCACAGCTTTAAAGTTCCTTCTGATGGAATAAGGTACTACTCAAGGCAAGTATGAAAATCTGGCCCAAAAGGTCCATCCAAAATTTATACATCTTTAATCAAAACTTGTTACTCTGGAAATCCTGCAAGATCAGGGTCACTTACAAGATTACGTCTCTCTCCACTGTTTGGCTGAGCCACAAGTCTCTCTCTCATGGTGTTTTGATGCTTTTAGTCCTGGAATAAACAATATGGCTCAAAGACTTGTGAAAATTTGAAATATTAGCAAATAAATGTTAATTTTAACCCCAAAGTATATTCTGCCATGACTAGGTTTTGGGCAAAGATTCAGCTCAGTTCTAGGCTTATATGAAGTGGTTCAAGCCTGCAACAGAGGCAGTAATGAAACATGATAGCAGTATAGAGGCAAGATTGCAAAGACAGCACTCGCCATTGTTTTTCAAGCTCTTTCTACATCTGGCAGAAAAGTTGATCAACCTGGTAGCTAATCAGACTGCTCCACGCAGGCTGCTGCAATTTCTGTCCTTTTCTTCCCAGATTCTTCAGATCAAAGATGCAAGTTCAAGAATTATTATTCTCCAAACATGCTGCTCCCTGATCTTAATGTGCATCTACTGATGGACACCAAAGGCCAGGCTAAACCAGCGATGATGCACTTCACTGAGTTTGGCCAATATGGCTAAAAAAACAGAGGGTGGGTTCGTAGCATGTAAAATCCCAATACACAGATTTATATTTTAATCCAGTTACAGCTCCTCTGTGTAGGCCTGAATGGCAATGTGCCTCAATCATTTTGCAACAGGAAGCCTTCTTCACTTGTTGCTTTCTCCATATTAAAATGCGATGAAGGTAGAATTGGCCTTGTAGTCAATCATTTCTGAAGAACATTCTCTTTTGGGAGCATAACAGTGCCTGTGAGCACAAAAGCTTCCTTGAAGACTACAGTTCAGGATGTTGAAATGCAAGAGTCAGATTTTGCTAGGAGGCATAATTTCTGAAGGCAAATGATTCCATCTAAGATTAAGTTACAGGAGATCTTTTGCATGCAGAAACATTTCTTTGTTCTGTCACATGCTGTCCACACCTTCTATTCACAAACTGGGCCCCCGTCAGAAAGCCAGCCAAGATTCTTGTGCATTATCAGGTCACAATGTTCAGAGTCCAATTATATTAATAGTCATAAAAAAAGAACTAACAATGGTTCAGCACACCAATGAGAACAGTATTCGGGGACTTAACAAGTCACTCACTCTAACATCTGGCATGTTCTTTCGAGAAGACTAAACACATGGAGATTCTTGCTGCAGAAGTCAATGGAATGGAATGATAATTGCTCATTAAAGTGCCTCCTCCACAGGTTATTTTTAACTCCCATGCTCTTTCTAATCATGGTGCATGCATCAGATGATACTGAAAGGGGTCAGTGCCTAGGTTTCTTCCCTCCAAAACCACACTCCTAACAAAGCCTTTTGATCAAGCTGGGGGCTTCGCATACTGCACTGATGGCACCTGCTCTTAGTTCTAAGTACTGACAAGGGCCTGAACCAACATGCCTGATCCAAATAAACTTTAGAGGAAGTTCAGATCGAGATCAAAACTTCAGTAGACAGTGCTGGGAATAAAACTCAAAAGTTCAGACTCCCAATGTCCTGCTGTAATCTCTGATGAAGACACCCCTTTTCTCCCCACCCTCAAGAATCAGAAAGCTATGCATTGCAAGCAGCTAAGGTGTCTGAGTGCAAATGCTGGAGGTGTTAGAAGACTGAGCAATTAGAACTACATGCACAACATGGGTAGGGATCAGACATTAAGGCCTCGACTTCAGCAAAGTCATTACATGCCAAATGTGAGTTGTAGTGGGGGTATTAATCTACTCCTGAAGGAGGTTATTTAGGGCCAGATTTTCATAGGCGCTTACCACCAGCCAGCTCACATTGACTTAATTTGGGAGTTGTGGGTGCTCAGCACTTCTGGGATCCATGGGTTACCACAAAGTCCACAATTGGACTTAGCCGAAGGACTTAGCCACTGACCCACTCTTAAAGAAAGGACAGAGTGTGCTCCCACCCTGGGTGGGGTGAGCTTCACTAGATAGTTCAAAGGGGCTGCGGTCATGTCCCTCTTCTGGGGAGTTGAGAGACTTGCAAATCAGGGGAATGCAAGGACAATTATGCCCAGCCGCCATTCCATTCTTTCAGATTCTTATACTTGCCCATCACCGTGGTATCGGAACCCTTTGTACACGTGTGGGAGGAGAGAATGAATTGTCTGAGCTTCCCCATCCTCCTCCCAACCTTATGCATGAGCCAGGTAAGTGAGCCCTATATTTTTAAGGAGGTTCAGTGGAGAATTTGGGAGGAAGGGTAGACTGTTCATGGCCTAACATCAAAGATGGTGATTAGGGTGCAACGAGAGCAGGGATTTGGCATTACAAAGGTCAGGAGGAACAATCTAATGAAAAGTTCACCTGATACTGTTAAGAAGAACGGCACAGATTGACTAGAAAGACTAAACCCAACAGTTTGTGGAAAAGGTTCAGGAGGGGTGTGGCCTTACATATTTGGTTAGAAGAGGGTAGAGCATGTGTTTGGAGAGGTGCAGAAAAACAAGATTACTCTGCCCATAACCGGGTGAACTTCCTTTCATCCAATAGCCCTAGAGCCTTACTGGTGATTAATTGGATTCTCTTCTGCCAGGGTACCACCAATACCTATACATTCTCTGACTGCATAAAATAAACATCCTTATCTTCCCTGTGATAGGGTAGGACTTCAGATATATTTCAGTGCACTGAGTGCTGGGGAAAGGCTGAAGAATCACAGTCTGTCTCTGTCCAGGTATAGCCCTAACAGCAGCCAGGCCAGTTTCACCACACCTCCCTACGAATGGGTAAGTCTATGGTGCAGTCAGAGGTGTGACATACCTGAGCTAACTTTGATCTCGCTAGCTCGAGTAACAATAGCAATGAAGCACCGATGACAGCATGGGTTGTACAAGCCCACTCAGGGCCCTGGGTCTGTACTTGAGTGGCAGCTCTCACTGCAGTGCAGACATACCCAATGGGTCTCAACACTACCCAGGAGGAATCCCCTTTTGGGGCTGAGAGGAGGGTTCGGTAAGAGTGGCCAGTTCAGTCTGTGGCCTCTCCAGTGAGGTTGCCAGTAAGCGGGCCACGTGTGCTGCAACAGTGCATTTGAGGGTGTGGACACAGGTGTCCACTTGAACTGGACTGAGTCTGCCAGACCATTTCAACTATGAAATCGAACAGTTGTCAGATGCTCTAAGTGTGAACTTGGGTCAATTACAAACCCAGGGATCTAGAGACAAAAGGCTTCATATCTGAGCCAGCCAGTGTCCCCAGAAAAAATAAACCCAGCATATTAATGAAAGCCAGACGGCACTGATTTTCCAGTATTTACAGCGCTCCTGCTAGAATCCGAGTTGCCTCCAGGAATTTGCCCCGCCTCATGAGCTCTGGGTTCCACTGGGCAAATATGTATCATTTGTAGCGTGTTTAGCAACCCCTGTCCTTCAGGTAAAATGGTGTGGCAAACTGTCCAGAACTGTCCTGGAGGGATTAACCTTCTTTTCAGAGTCAAGTTGTATTACAAGGCCAACCTGTTTTTTGCAGCCATATACATGGTGCAATAGTGACCTCCTGTGGCTGCTGTTCCATACATGTGACCTACAGGAAAGAACATGAGTCTTGTTTCTTATTTTGAAAGTAGAGCACTGTTTAAGAGATATGGCAAAAGGTGCTGCAGAAATACCTATAGATAGATCCTCTCCACCTTGTACATGGTAAATGGTACATGGGTCTTATGCAGATCACCTGCAAAGGAGTGACTTTCACCCGATGGGGTATTGTAGATGTGTCACTCTAAGGGATTGAGATCACGGAGGTTTCTTCAGAAGAAGGTACACTAGAAGAAGCTGGGACTATTGAGTCATTCCCATGGATGCTGCCCTCTGGAGACAATCCTCCCTGGTATGGTGTTCTGAGCAGAAGAGTGGAAAGTCAGCTTGCTGGGTATTTCTGTGGTAATAGGTATTGGGTATTAAAACAGTTAAACAGCTTCAGCCTCCTTGTTTCTTCTCTTCCTACAAGCAACTCCCTTCCACCAGAGGTGAGCACCAAGAGAAGAAGTTTCCTTCGGGGAGACATTTGCAAATTCTCCATGATTTTCCATCAAGCCAACCTGCACTGCAACTCATCATTCCTTGCAGCAAAGAATTCCAAGGCAAATGCAAGAACTTTTAGTCGGTCACCACAGCGGTGGTTTCCTAAATGCCAGCTACACTTAGAAACCCTCGGAACACATTCTATATAATATTGTCTGGTTTCATGTGTAGGTTTTATTCTGGTGAGTCTTGTTTGCGGTTGGTGGAGCTCCAGTGCATCACACCATACATAATCTGATGTGCTTTTTTGTTATTGTTATTCTTGCTTTGTTTCAAATAGTTGGGGATTTGTGGAGACTGCATGAGTAAGTGTAACCCTACTGGAGGGATACAAATCTTCTATGCATATACAGCAATTCACATAGTGTGAAATTCACCCCTGGGGAGCGGGTTATGTATCATTTAAACCCTCTAAACAGGGATTAAGTGAGATGTAAGCGGTGCATAAACCTTGTGTTGGCCATCAGCATGGGGTGAATTTTACCCATATGCAGCAGGGGCAATTAAGAAATATATTCATTTAAACAGCCTTATCATTCCACTATATTCCTTAGAGCAGATGCCAGACTTTGTGGTCACTTTTCAGACGAGTCTTTTGACAAGCTATTCCGCGATGGCTGGGTGTATGAGAACAACTATGACTCACAGTGGTGATGTGCTTTTGTTAGTTTGTCTGGTTAACAGTCTTGTTCTCATTCCTGGATTTGTAGGAACAAAGCACCAGAGGTCAGATCAGATATTAAACTGGAACTGCACCTGATCTTAGGCAAGAAGCCACCATCTCCAAAATGCCTGATGTGTAACTGAACATTTTGCGGGTCAGTCATCGCTGATAGTGGAAGATCCCAATGTCAACAGCCAGATTTGGATTCAAGCTCTCACAGAGTACAGGAGATAGGGTTACCCCCTGGGCACCTCCTCTGCTAATTCCAGACTTTAAAAAAAAACAAAGGTAGACTATGCCTTTTTCAAAGAAAAAAATATTTTTATGCACTGTATACATGTCATCAATATATGATTAATTGCACGTGTGCTGTGACAGAGACACTGGCAACAGGAACGTATGTCTAAAGACACATAAAAGTGAAGAGACATGCCGTGACACACTATCATTAAGGAATCATAATTTCCTTCCTATATTCCCACAACAGCTGTCACTAATGTCTTGAAGACAGGCCATGTTCTAAAACACCATGTCAAACACCTTCTCAGACAAAAAGGAAAGGAGGGCATGTTAACTAGGTGAACAGAAGGAAGAGTATTTTGACGGCTTGAATGAATTCAACCTCCCCATACAACACCCACATCCTTTGCTATGAATCGACTTGATAAAGATCTTCAGAGCTGCACGATCCTGATATATGGGGCTAAGTAATGATTACTACTATTAGGGTAGTGCCTAGAGGTTCTGACTGAGATCAGAGCCCCACTGTGCTTGGTGCTGTACGTGCACACACATCAATAGTAAGGCCTGCTCTCCACCTAAAACTTAGGTTGACAAAGCTACATTGATTAGGGATGTGAATTAATTGAATGCCCTGTGTGAAGTAGTTAGACCGATCTAACCCCCACTGTGGACACAGATAGGTCTATGGAAGAATTCTAGCCACTGCCTCTCACAGGTGGATTAACTACATTGACAGGAAAACCCCTTCTGTCAGTGTAGGTGGTGTCTACACTATGGTGCTACAGCAGCACAGCTTGTAGTGCAGGCACACTTTAAGACAGAGTCCGTGTCTGAGAAGCTTAGAATCTAAGTAGGAAAGACAGAGAAAGGAATTTTATTGTACCCATTTTACAGAGGGGAAAGATTGATTAAGGCTGGGATTTTCCTAAAGACCCCAAGGCAATTAAACACCCAACTCTTCTTGACGTTCTATGGAATCTGGGCACCTAACCATTTTAGGTCCCTTTGAAAATGCCAGTCTAAATGAACTGCACAAAATCACAGAGGAAATATGGGGCAGAGGCAGCTATTGAACCTTGTACTGAGTCTCACTGCAGTGCCTTAGCCACAAGCACATCCATCCTCTCCCCACATCTACAAATTCAGCTGCTTCTCAACCTACCCATCATTGTTTGGCTGATACCATACATGCAGTCAGCAGAAAGTGGGTCTGGAGGAGGGATTTGAAGGAGTAAAGAATAGTTGGCTCATGGAAGGCATTTCAAATATTGGGATTTGGGTTAAATTCACACATACTTCCCATTATCCACTTCGGAAAACAAGGCAGAGAGAGATGACATGATTTGCTCAAGGTCACACAAGAAATCTGGGGCAGAACTAAACATAGATCTCCTGTCTCCTACTCCAGTGTCTCCATTACAAGACTACCCTTCCTCTCTCAGCTTCAGGGCTATATTTGTTATACAGGAGGTCAGACTAGATGACCACAATGGTCCCTTCTGTCCTTGGAATCTGTGTGCACAGAGAAAGGAATGTCCTTCTGTTACAGCCACTAGGTAATTAAGAACCAGATGCTGAGAAGTGCTGAGCACCCACAAACCCCACTGAAGCCTTCAGCTCTGAGGTTTTGGTTCAGCCTATTATAGAGAGGGAGCAGAGGCAAAGTTCTGGTCCAGGTCCAAACATCTCCATGGTTCAGTGGTAACTCGGTCATGTGTTTGGGTTCAGATCCCTCTTTAGATTAAGCTAGAGCTGGTTGAAACTTTTCCATTTCCGACAAAAATTTTCATCACAAATTTGCTTTTGGATGTAAAATGTTGAGGGAAACATTGGCAGAACTTTCACTAATTTTATTTTCCAGCTGGCTTTTCTACCAACTATAGAGGAGGTTCATTTTTTTTTCAAAATTGTGACGAAAAGGATAAAAGGCTCATCTTTTAAAAACCCAGGAATGAATTAAGTTGTACAAACATTAACAAATCCACAGAAGGACTGAGTTTAGGTTAAGTTGGAATTTTGGGGGAGGTTAATAGTGGTTGGACAGAGGGACAAAGGATAGGCTTGTTAACACATTGCACTAGAACTCAGGGGATCTGGTTCGATGCCAAGCTCTGCCACAGATTCTCTGTATGGCCTTGGGCAAGTCACAGCCCGCTTTCTGTGCTTCAGTACTCCATGTGCAATATAGGGATGATAACAATAGACCCAACCTCATGCATGTTGGGACACTCTCAGGCCTTATCTTCCCTAGGGAAAAAAAGGTGTGTTCTTACGTCATGCTAGCTAACACATGGTAAACAACAGGAGGAAATTCCTAGTGAAGACAATAATGTCAACATGTGTTAGCATGTCACGTTAAACTCTAGGCCCTCTTGGAGTCTTTATCTCAACCTGCTAACATATGAAAGCTACAAACTGCCTTGTCATCATTAGGATTTTACCTGGTGTTGTTAGCCTAACATGCTGTAACTATGAGTTAAGACCACATCTTGTTTCTAGTGTACACTCTCATGGAACGTCTACACCAGGGCTGCCCAGAGGCAGAGGGCAAGTGGGGCAATTTGCCCCAGGCCCCGCAGGGGCCCCCATGAGAATATAGTATTCTATAGTATTGCAACTTTTTTTTATGGAAGGGGCCCCCGAAATTCCTTTGCCCCAGGCCCCCTGAATCCTCTGGGAGGCCTTGGTCTACACTACAAAAAAGGTATGTTCTTAACTGAGGTAAGCTTATTCGGGTTACAATAGCAGTAAGGGCATGGCAACTGAGCTTTTAACTCAATTTGGCAGCTCGAGTTAAAGCTTAACTTGAGCTACTAACCTGAGTTAAAAAGTAGAGTTGCCATGTCTTCACTGATATTTAACCAGAGATCGCTACCTTGTGTTAGCTAACTCAAGATGAGAGTACACTTTTATTTTACAGTGTAGACATATCAGAGACTAGAGCGATGGGGCTACATAAATACCTAAAAACATAAGCAGTTTACTCATTCTAACTTTCAAGGCATTTTTCAAATCACTTGTAGTTCTTATTGCAAGGCAGCTTGGAACAATTTCATCAAGCTCAAGAAAAAGACAATCAGGACCCAAAGCCACTGAGTACAAAGCCTGGTTTAAACAAAACAAAAACAAAAAACAAACCAGTGCAGAGCTGTTGGCACTTGCCAACTCCTCTAGATTAAACTTCTTTTCACTTCCAGGTGCACACACAGGACACGTTTTGTTAATTAAACCTGCCGCTGGCCTTATTATGCATTCAATTAAAAAACTTGATGCCTTGATTTTATGCAGCCTGCGGGATGTGATGGTGACAGACGCACAGGCCTGTATTGTTACAGTGCATGAGATCTGATGGAACTGGGGGGGTGGGCGGAGAGAGAGAAGGAATTTTAAAATATGGCTAAGGGTGATATATGCTAATTGGATACCCTCTGTATTTTTTTTTGAGCTATAACTGATGCATGCGGAATGTCATACATGAGGCATATGGAATGTCAAGTGAAGGTCTACCTAAAGGTGGGGGGAAGTGCATTTGTCACATATGGAAACCATATAGATTTTTGCCGTATTCAGGATCAACTCTGGTATGGTTAAGGGGTGGGGAGAATAGCATCTACATGCCCTGGTGATGGGTGCTATATAAAAAGATTAAGCAGATAGACAGAGGATTCTATAAAGACACCACAGTCCCACAGTTTTAATTTGGTTGAAGAATAGTCTTGTTGTTAAGGCATCAAAGTGGGACTCTGCAGCTCTGGGTTCAGTTCCCGCCTCTGCTACAGACGCCTTCTTGTATGACCCTGGGCAAGTCACTTAACGTCTCTATTCCTCTGGTGCCCATTTATAAAAAGTGAAGATCATACTTCCCTTCTCCCTGTCTTTGTCTTGCCTATTTGGGTGGCAAGCTCATTGGGGCTGGGTTTGTCTCTTCCTATGCATTTGTGCAACACCTAGCGCAATGGGGCTCCTATCTCAGCCGGGGTGCAATAAATAATTATTTTTGTAATGGATAAAATTATGAACTGTTGTGACTGTTCTACATGCACTGCACCTTTAAATTTTTACAACGTCTGCCTGGCTGCAGGCATTTTGTGAAGTCTGTTACAAGGGAAACAGACTGACCCACCGACCTCATATGTGCCGGATGGCACTGAGTACACTCCTTGGGCCAGATTTACAAAGGTGCCTAAAGATGCCGAGAGTGGGATTTACATAATGCCTAACCCCCATTGGCTTTTGATAAATAATAATTGTGCCCAAGCAGAATGCCTGATCCAACCCCACCCCCCAGCTCTGGCCAGATTGAGATAAACTATCAGTAAAAGCTTTCTATTTCCACAAAGACTAAGACACAACTGGTCACGTCCAATGGCTGATTAATCAAGGACCCTGACAAATAAGGATCTAGGCCCATATGCAAGGAAGCTGTTTGTTTCCCCTGATGAACACTGGCATTGTTGCCAGCTGAGAGACCAGCTAACTGGTATCCCCAGCTCTGTAACTGCTCTCCCTCTATGGGAGAGAGCCTTGATCCTCAGCCTTGGAAGGGTTAAGGTCCTGTGTGCTAATCTGGGTCCACACACATTATAACCACAGCACTTTGCATTTGCATCTAGCCTCTTTCATACAAGGCTCTCAAAGCCCTTTACCAATGTGAATGGATTTAGCATCTCTATAAAGTATCATTTCCCAGTTTTTCAGATGAGGAAACTGAGGCACAAACAGGGGATGAGACTTACCAAAGACCACAGAGTGAGTCAGTGGCAGAGAAGGGACTAGAACCCAGATGCCATACATCTTAAGCCAGGAGACCATTTCTGCACAGCTCTCACCTACTTTACCTGGTACATGACTCCAGCCAGTGCTATCAGTTCTCCACTTTCAGGCACCGTACATTTATCCGGAAAAATTAAAACAAACAAACAAACAAGGTTTTATAAAACCAATAACATATTAGTTCAGAACAAGCACGCGGAAATGAACTTGGCAGACGGCAAGATTTACTGGCCTAACATATACAGAGACACCTTTCCACCACCCCTCTGGGAGGTGACTGTATGGCCATCATTCCATCACACTGTCACACTCCTCAGGGGGTGTCAGAAACATCTTGTTTCTTTTCATTGGGGCAGAAGGGCTCAGCACTTACAATGGGCCCTTTATCAGATTGGCCTTATGTTTTCTGTGTCAGGCGTGGGCTCCTAGGATTCAGAGCACCATGGATACATGTAATTAATGCAAGCACAAGCAACTGGGGTGGGGAGATCACTGCTTGCTCCATTTCTACCTCCCGGTCTGAAGAAAGTTTATTAGCTAGAATCCATTTGCCTTCCTAGCGTCCTCATGTTTCTGTTTATTCAGATAAGATGGCCGGTCATTCTGCAGTAAAGCTGGCTGCCAGGAGGTTAGCCTCGTATTATTCTCTGACTGTGGAGAATATACACATAGACTTGGAAGGATTATATTTTAATCGGGTAATATCAATTTATATATTGATTTAATCGTACAACACATCAACTGATGAAAAAAATATTTCCACTGATAATATTCAAAATGTACAGAAGGCAAAGTCAGAGGGGTGCTGCTTGCAAACTTATTAGAGTTTGATTTCAGGCTAAAATGTTGACATATGATATTGACAGTTTGTTTCTGAATTGTTATTAAGCTTTAGCTTTTTGACTCTCAGGGCCTACTGTCATTAAATAATTATTGTCTGACCCCCCCAACCCTGTCTGACCTCCCCATAATTTCTTACAACCGTGAAAATTTAAATCCATCATAAATTTAAAAAAGAAAAGTGCTGAAAACCTAGATTTTTTTCCCCTGTTGGGGACATTTTAATTGATACAAATAGAAAAAAAATGTTTACAAATGAACATCGACATTATCCATCAAAATTATAAAAGAAATAAAACTCAAACTCTGCCAAGCCTATACATATATGCTGAGGCACTCGTGCTGAATCAGTGCAGTTAGACTTGTGCAGTGCACAGTAGCCACAGATCAGATTGCAGGACTCTCGGCCATTTATATATGAGAAAGTGAGGACGCTACCTTTATGGAACAAGCTCTAGTCTATACAATTTAATAGGGATGAAACCAATGGGAGCGTCTACAGAAATGCAGGAACCAGTGGGTCAGGATCTTTGACCTGTGCTATGCAAGAGGTCAGACTAGATGATCATAATGGTCCCTTCTGGCCTTAATCTATGAAAATGTAATGGGGTTCCATAGAAACTAGTGTATAATCTGAGAGAGAATGGTATTATTTCTATAGTTTGGGGGCGGGGAGGTAGAGCCTCCCTCTAGGAAGGATGGATTTTTCCATTAAAGTCTATAAGATTTTTCCATAAGGGTCTGATTATTTCTTAAATACGGAGAGCATATGAGATGCATTCTGCATGTATAGGAGATCTGCTGCTAATAGCCATATCCCCATTACCAGAATCACCATTGCAACAGGCCTGTAGTTAGCTATGCTTACTTAATTTTCTAAATATGAAACAATGAATGCGGCCCACCATCCAGTTTTAAACTATCTTGATTTACCAATAGAAAATTCTCCTTCCTGCCTCTACTCATTTCCAGAACAGGGAAAGCCAGGGGAAATAGATGGGGTTTACATACATGCATTTCGGCTCTCATACTGAAGGAAGCAAATTCCAGAATTGAGGATGTTTCAATGCAAGCACCAGGGGCCGGATTCCATGCCTACTCTTGCAAGATGCAACACAGAAGGTGAAGGTAACTTTAAGCCACCTTCGTGCCTACCAGAGTCGGGGATTCTCCAGGGGCTGACATGCCCTCAGCACAAGCTAGAATAGCCCCAATTGTACAGCTTTGCTGTGCGGCCAAGAATAACCATGGCACCAAGTACTCAAGCCATTCCCCTCCCTAGCACCAACCCGCCTTCAGCCCAACCCAGGCACACTGCAGCCCTACCCTGCTTCTGCACTGAGGGAATTCCCAGGGCTTTTAGAGCCCTTTAACACGGCAAGAAGCTGCAGCTCTTTGACTTGCTGAGCTTACAAGTTCCGCAGCCTGCAGCCTTGGTCTACTCTGTGTAGCCTTATAGCAGTGATAGCACTGAAAGGGTGGGGAACAGTGGCTTGGGATTTACAGGGCCTTTTCAATGCAAACATTCCACTAGATCAGGGTTCTCAATCTTTTTCTTTCTGAGCCTCCCCCCCGCCCATGCTATAAAAACGCCATGGCCCACCTGTGCCACAGCAACTGTTTTTCTGCATATCCAGTAGATTAAAGGCCAGGGCTGGTGTTAGGGGTAGCAAGCAGGGCAGTTGCCTGGGGCCCCATGCAGCTAAGTTGCTCGGGCTTTGGCTTCAGCCCCACACGGCGGGGCTCGAGCTTCGGCTTTCTGTCTTGGGCCCCAGTGAGTCTAATGCTGGCGTTGCTCTCTGGTTTATTTTGGAGGACCCCTTGAAACCTGCTCGTGGCCCCCCAGGGGTCCCCAGACCCCTGGTTGAGAACCTGTGTGCTAGATAACCACAATTCCCCTCAGCAGCATCACAACCCAAACATATTCCGCTCTCCTTGTTGTAGAAGCAGGGGGTTCTTTTCGTTTGGAGGAGGACTCTAAGCATAAGCCAGGAGGTTCTGTAATGATGAACTTTGGATGTTAAAAAAACATTAGGCCCACTAGTCCATCCCCTGCCTTTCGATCAGGCTTATGTTATTACCGGGGTGATTTGCCTGCCAGGATCAAAAGGCTAAACATCCATGCTAGCTCAAAGGAAATTCGAAGTGGAAATTAAAAAAAAAAAAAAAACAGAAAAGAAGGAAAAGTTTAAAGGCCTTTGTTAATCCCTTCAATGCAGTTGCTCGTGTCCTCTATTCACATTTATTTGCAAGGATGAAACAAAAAGAAAGAGAAAATTACTGGCCTATCTACAAGTAATTGCTTTCTTCCCCTGACCTAGAAAAAATAATTGATTGCATTTTCTAGCTCCTTTCACCCAAGGATCTCAAAGCACTTTAATTATTGCTCTCTGTCCCGTGTGAGGTAGTTACCTGAGGTGCAAAGTAAGTGACATGCCCAAAGTCACACAGAAGGTTACTGGTACAGCCACAAATAAGCATGCAAGAGTCCTAGCTTAGAGGTTCTTGCTCTAAAAACTAAAACCCCAGTCTATCAAATGGAAAGGGCCTGACTCTTAGTAACTCCATTCCAGTGTTTGGGGCATGAATGTGGGAATTTTGCACTTCTTGTAATCTGGAGCTGTTCAGCCCATGGTATAAGTTAGAGCAGCCTCAGGGCTTCTCTAACTCATGCTCTGCTTCGCAAGGCTCTGGGAAGCAGAATAGCCACAGTGCAGTGCATTCCAGCCGTACCCTTCTGTGCCACTGATCTCCCAGTTTCATGCCTATCTTGCCCTCCAGCACTGGAGGTTGGAAGGTGGACTGCTGTCACTTTTATGTGGGCTTGAGAGGCCCCTACTCAGGTGGCCCTTCCCACCATCTTTACACAGCAACAGCTGTTTAAAGTGGCCTTAATGTAACTGAGAATCAAACCTAAGAACTCCTGTGTGAAGGGAAATCCTGGACGTTTCTAAGTACAGTGTCCTGAAATACTCACGAGTCTTTGCATGTAACTGAGAATCAAACCTAAGAACTCCTGTGTGAAGGGAAATCCTGGACATTTCTAAGTACAGTGTCCTGAAATACTCACGAGTCTTTGCATTTTCCCCAAGATCCGTCATTGTCATTTCATTCCCCTTTACCAATTTATTTTTTAAAATATAGACCTTCAGTGTCCTTAATTGACACTGAATTACTCTTCCTAAAAGCAGAGAGGCAATCACTTAATTAGCAAGGAAAAATTACCATCATCAGAACAAATTCACAGTTACTGAATTTAACAGTAACAAGTCACTTAAAACTCCATAGCATCATTTCCTAGCCATTTCCCCCTTGATATACCTATTTCAGTTCCCCTTGTGATGCATCATGTTAAATAACCAAGTGGAGTAAGGTCATGACTGGAACAGTGCTACCTCCTTTTAGCTTCCTTGTTACCGTAAAGGAAAAATTATACTAATTCTTCACCCTCAGCTTTTTTCATCTAAGGATTTCAAAGCACTTTACATATATTAATTAAGCCTCAACACCCATGCAAGATAGGGAAATATTCCCACTTTACATGTGGGCAAAATGAGGCACAGAATGATTAAGTGACTTCCTCAAGGTCCCACATGGAGTCACTGGGAGAGCTAAGATTAGGGGGGAAAAATTCAAAAGGATGTAAGTCCCATTTTCATTAGACTTAGGAGTCTGAGTCTCATTGAAAGTCAATTAAACCTAGGCTCCTAACTCACTTTTTAAGTGATTGGAAAATTTTACCCTGAACTCCAAAGTTCTATCTCCTGTTTTAACCATTAGACCACACTCATATGCAGCTTCATGTATTTTTTTCTTTAGGGAAAATGAGATGGCACACTGAAGTCTTTCACTCTAGCAAAACTTACACAGACGCCAAAGGGACTCTTTTGTTTGAGGAAAAACTTCAGGATGGAGCCCATAAGCAGAAGTGAAACAAGCTTTGTTCCTATGGCTCATAGTATCAAGAGAAGTTCTGGCAAGAAATATTTCTCTCCTATTCTCTCTTTCATGCTATTGTTTGAGTACGCTGCTTTCTCTTTCTCTTTCTCTCCCTCCCCGCCAGATTGCAAAGCTGCTCTATAATTGACATCCTGAAACATACTAGTTGTATTCATCACTTGCAGTCTTTACATTAAGATACACTTTAACCCACACAGAAATTATGGTCTCAACACAGAAATTATTGGGTGAGTTTCTTTGGCCTGTGTTATGCAGGAGGTCAGACTAGATTATCATAATGGTCCCTTGTGGCCTTAAAAGTCTCTCAATCTATGAAAGTGATGATACAATAAATTGTTCTGGCAGGAGATAGTACGGAGATGGGGTCCATATAAGTACCTAGATACATTAGATAGGACAAGACAGTCAGTCAGTAATAGCTCCTGCAAACACCTTAAGTATGTGTCACATTTCTCCAGGAAAGCCAGGTTCATTTTGTGCTGATGTTTTAGTATTTTGATGATCTGGTTTCTTGCTATTTTACACACTGCAAGAATTAGGGGGTGGGAGGCATTTGAATTTATACAAATGCCAAAAAGACAGATCCTAATCAAATGCTTGAGTCACTCTTGACGTTATTTTAAAGACATCCTAAATAATCTCTTGACATTAGATTATAAATTCTGTGGGTCAGGAAACTTGTCATTTGGTTCTGTGTTTGTACAGCACCTAGCACAGTGGCATCCTGGTCCATGATTCCTAGGCAGTACAGTAACACAAATAATAAACAATAATAACAAACAGAAATTCAGTACAGCCCACTGTCACACAGTGTTAGCGGCAGCACCCTGGTCACTTAGATAACTGTGTTACAGAGAAGATGCCAGGCTTAATTGGAGGCAATTAACCTGTTATGGAGATTGTTGACACTTGGGGCAATGATTGGGCTAATAAGGTAATCCGTTGAATAAGGGAAGATACAGATTTGGCAGAAACAGGAAGTTAGTGGGCGTGAGTAGAGAGAAGCTATGTGGAAGTCTCTGTCTGTATACTTGTGGTATATTCTGCTAGGTGTTGAAACTGAAGGTTAAATACACACATGGTGAAAGGGAACCAGCCTGGGTGTTTTTGTGACTGAGAGACCACAAAAAAAACAGGCGAGGCAGCACAATTTATGGAGTCGCTGTCACTGAAGAAGTGCCCTGTGACACCCACTCACAGCAGACCAGGCGACTGAAAAGCTCAAGTTGTAGAGGTGTTTTCTCAAAAGCAAATGATTAAAAATAAAATATTGGAGGTGAAGAAATGCCAAGGAAGGCTTCAATGTGCTGAGAAAACAAAAATCCATTTTCAACTGATTTCTTGACCAGATCCATTGATTTCAGTATTGCAATCTCAGATTTTAAATTGCGGCCCGGATGGCAGCCCCCTTAATCTCACCAGTGAGCTGTTACTCTCAGGAGTGGTTGCCCTGCTTCTTTGCTACTAGAATTCCATCTTAGGCTACGTGGTTTAGGGAGATGACTTTACCAGGTATTGACTAGTTGGGATTTGACCAAATGACCCGTTAGAGGCCAATATTCTAACCAGAGAGTCACTATAAACATGATCCTTGGGTCTCCTCCATAATGGCTTGGCAATAAAGTTAACGGCTGTTTTTCCCTTATTGATTGACAGGCATCTCTAGTGACCCATCAGCTTCTGAGACAGGTCCACTGGCAAAGCTCTTTTTGGACCACAATAGATTTGCTTCCCACTAATTAGCAGACAGGGAAGCCCTAACTCTTCCGATTTTTCCCCTGACAGAATTCATCTATTGCCAGCAGACAGGCTGGTCTCTCACCCCCTTCTGTCAGGTCACATTGCCTCCTGGAATTTAACTAGTGCTCCTTCAAGGATGGCAGTAAGAAAAACAATATCATCATATCAGGCAAGACCTTGACAAACAGTAGGAGGACATATATACGTTGGAGCATTACTCTGTTAGAAGAGGGCTAGACTGTACCCTTGACTTAATCAAGCAGAGTAGAGAAAGGCCTCCAACTCTCTGCTCAGCAAAGTAAAACCTACATGGATCTGAGTCCAGTCTGGAACAGTCTTTCTTCTCTGGATATGCCCCCTCTGCAAGCGAAGGGGCAGAGAGGGAATGGGGCTTTGACTCTGCCCCTTGAATACAATAGTCAATAATAATACCGAGATCTTATATGATGCTTTTTGCCCATAGATCTCTAAGCACTTTAAAAAGGAATTCAGTATATTCTCCACTTTACAGATGGGGAAACTGAGGCATGGGCCGTGAAATGACTTGCCCAAGGTCACCCAGCAGGCCAGGAGCAGATTCGAGAATAGAATCCAGGTCTCCTGAATCCCAGTCCAGTGCTCTACCCAATAGGAAACACTGCCTCAGCTGTCCCCTTTTAAGGGCCGCAATATCATCCTTTCCTTGGGGATCAGGGGAAAAACTGAGATGTCTGTGAGGCATGACGACTTCTGGTGCTACTCCTAGTGTCAGACAACATGTAGAATACATATAAAGGTGTTAGGCACGGTACAAAATAAAATGTAGTCTCTGTCCTGGCACATTTAAAATCTGAAAAATCTTATCAACAAAAGAGTAAATCAGTACACTTTAAACAACAATAATTCACTTTTCTCAAAACAAATACTTGTGTGGAAAATTTGTTTCTTTTGAAATTTTCTGGTTTTCACAGTAAACCTTTTTTATTAAAAATCAGTTTTTCATTTAAAAGAAGAACATTTCTACCAGAAAATTGCACAAAAGGAATTAGTATTGCTTTCAAAAATGTGCAGCCAAGTATTTGCCTTCTTCCAGCCAGCTATTTACAAGCTAGGTAAATCAAGAAAAAGAGGTTAATACACACAAACAGTCATTACTTCCTTTATAATAACTAATGCTTGAAATATTTATTTCTCTGTGAGAACTAATTCTCTCTGTATATTTTTAGTATGCACAAGTATTAGTCATAAATAGCCTATGTGAAAAATGAATTTCCTAAGTGAATGGCTTGGAACTGCATTTAAATGTGCTGAATGCTAAATTACTCACGGAGACAAGGTGGGTGAGCGAATATCTTTTATTGGAACAACTTTGATTGGAGAAAGACGAGACCTGAAGAGCTCTGAGGAGCTCGAAAGCTTGCCTCTTTCACCAACAGATGTTGGTCCAATACAAGATATTCGCTCACCCACCTTGGGTGTGTCATATCCTAGGACCAACACAGCTGCTACACCACTGCAAATTACTCACAGTTGCTTTGTAATCACTGTAATAGAAATGGCTGTGCATGCGCTTTCTTAAAGAGCAAAATTAGATGCTGATGAGGTTCACTGAGATAGGGTGCAAAGCTGCTCTGCTGCTGGCTATCGGAGGATCACCGGAGCATGAAATAGAGCTGACATAACAGCTCCCGTGCCATCTCTCTCCCTGCAACCAAAAGAGGGGTGTGGCTGGAGGCAGGGGGAGAGGTGGCCAGGGCTTTGCAGTACCCTGGTGATACCCAATGATCACAATGCCCCATTGAGGTCAGTGGCCGCTGGCACAAGTTAGTGCAGCCTGTAGACTGAGCAACCCCAGGATCGTGGGAGCATAAAAGTGGCTTAAAAACACCTTTGCAACCTCCTTCCTGAGAGCACAGAGTTCTCCTTTGCCAGAGCTAAGGATCAAGGCAAATCAAGTGGTTTTCTATCAGAAGCCTTTTGCTCAGAGCGATCTGCTTTCCTCCTCACATTGAATAAGCCTGTGCTGACAAAGAATAACTTGAAGCAGCAACAGCAAAAAAATGAGCATCATTAATCCCAATCTACTATAAAGAAAATACCTAGACTTCTGCTTCCCTATCCTATTTGCACTGGGCTTCTCCGAAGAACAGAGTGTTTTTGGCTGTAGAGTCTCAGCATTCATTTGGCACAGGCAGTCCTGTGAGAGACCCAAATAACAGCCTAGTCAATTACTGCAGCAAGTGAAAAATCAGTCTGCATGTGCCTTTAATCATGAAACAAGGTCTGGAGAGGGAGTCATTTGCCAACGTGTTTCTCTCCACTCTTTTGATTTTTCCCAGCAAGCACAAACTCAAGAATCACAGAACAGCCTAAACCTTAGGCCACACACAGTCACACAGGGAACAATGGTTTGATTCTATGCAATCAATTTAATGCCAGGGGAAAAGTGCCAACATGACAGCCATGGAGACGGAAGCCCATGTTAATACAGAAAACAGGTGCAATGCAGACAGCACAAGCTTCAGCTCCATCTCTTTATTTGACCCAGACCTGACTTGGATGAGACAACCTCATTAGGGGCAAGAGGGGAGTTTAGTTATATACAACTTGTCACCTCTCTAGGCCAGGTCCTCAATAGGTGTAAATCAGCATAAAACCATAGACTTCAAACGGAGATGAGGATCTGTCTCAAAAAGTTTCTACTTGAAATCCAACCCATGTACTGCATGGCCACATGTTACAAGGCTGATGGGGGGTTGGTGGTCTCAGCAGTTTTCTGAACTCCATATTATGAAAATCATCCCCTCATTGTTGGCTGTCTCAGCAAAGAGGCCCAGGATGGAACGGGTTATGAAGGCAGAATTGCTTTCTTACCCTTAAAAGTCACCAGAGTGGAGGTAAATTGGTGGAAGGATGACTTGCATTCCCACTTTCCACAGGTAAGTGGAGGACCTGAGTGTCCAGCTAGCACCTTGGAATACCAATGCCCACTGCAAGTTATGACTAACCTCCCTTGAAGCCAATGGGAGTTGCTTGTTTGGAAGTTAATTCTTCTCTCTCAGTGGGAGAATTAGCCCCTGGATGCTGTTTCTCTAAGGAAAGACATTTGCACAGAACTCAAAAGTTGAAAAGGCCCCAAGAAGCACGAAGCTGCATTGCAATTAGTTGTCACAATGAAATTAACATCTGCAATCAAGAGTTAAAAACCAACCAAAGCTGAGCTAGACTATTACTCGAAGCCCCTCCTTAGGCAAAAGTCGTCTGTCTAGGGGGATGAGTGGGCATCACCTTTTCTGCAACCCCCAGCATTAAAGAGGAAGCAGGGGAATGCTCATTTGAACAAACATGTATTCATGATACAGAGTTCACCTGATTGACAGCTCAGTGTGGCGTTAAGCACCACGTGAACCCCAAGCAGAGGTCATGAACAGTTAGCTACGCAAATGGTGGGCTTAAAGAGAGGCGGGAATTTTAACCCTTTGTCTGCCCACACTCTCCCTTAGGCATGAACATTTGGCAGACTAGCCCTTCCCAAACCATATGCTAGGGTTGGACAGTTGTCCCTGATTTTAAGCCCCTGTTCCTTTGGTCATGTGAGAGCCCTTTGTCCAGACAAATGTTGATATTAGGCTGTGTTCTCCTCTCTTGTACTTATACCGATGTAAGTCCATACACCTCCACAGAATTGCACCAGCCCAAAACTGATGTGATGGAGTGGGGCATCAGGCCCTTTGTTGTATAAACAAGCAGAGTAGGGAGGGAGATACACCTGTAGCCTAAATACAACAGGACACTCATGTCAGGCAAATTACAAAAGCCCTTTCTGAGGGCTATTGGGAACAGACTCACGGCAGTGTAATGCAATGCCCCTGGCGGCAGCATGAATTGCAGCTGGATCCAAAAACATTAGCCTTCTTAGCCTGAACTAATTCCCCTCTACCCACCTCCAGAGACCGGCTTCCTTAGTTCACAAGGCTACTGCAGAGCTGACCCCACACCTGGGCATAGAAGTCCCCTGCACTGAAGGTATCTATGGCAGGATCTTACACCTGATCTATCATGCAAAGGGGCACAGAGCAATAATGTGTCAGGCCCTGGCTGTCTACTGCTCCCTCTCGGACAGCCTAAATAGCAGGCGCATGCACCTAAACCTATACCTCAAGGCGATGGAATCATGGTCAGACACACTGCAAGCACAGCTCCATGTCAAAATAGTCTACTATCCTGATCGTTCATGGGGAGACACTTACCCACTGCAGGCATCATAGATGCACTGCCTGACACTGATACTCTACATTTAGCCAAGATCAGGTTCACTGCTTTGAAAGATTGATCCAAGGCAAGCACAATATTGGCAGCATCCGCACGATTACAACTAGACAGGGTGTTTTAATGATGCCAGGCTGAGAAGCCAAAGAACCAGCTCTGAGAATTACTTGTATGCAACATTATTTTGTTAATACTCTGCCTGAGTCAGCAGGATTTCTTGGCCTTTTATGCTCAGACTGTACTGGGATAGAGAAGCAAATGGTGGTGGTGACAAATGACGCATTTTCAAACCATGGCTATGAGTACATGTGGCTTCACCATGGACCTGATCCAAATCCCATTTGAAGTGAATGGGAATCTTTCCGCTAACTACACTGGGCTATGGATCAGGCCCCATGTGGCTACTAGCTGTGGACATAATGGGACAGCCACTTACCAGAAAGGCTACTTCGAGCTAAATTGCAAAAATGCGAGGTAAAGGACTAAATGGAAGCCAGGCAAAAGTTTTGCATAATAAAATGCAACTACCCATTATCAAAATTCCAAATTTTACAGGCATGGACTATTAGTTCAGTTTGGAGTCAAGAGATCAATGCCCCTGCTGTCTCCAGATACACTCACCCTATCCCTTCCCTCTCAGAAATTCCTGCTACAACGGGAAATACCTTTTGCCTCTGTTGCACATGAGAGAAACTGACTCAGATAATATTTAACAATCTTGTTGCTTGCTACTGCTCCCATTATTTTATCAGTCCCCTACTACTGCTATATTGTCCTCATTGGAGCTGGTCAAAAAATTTCTGATGGAAAAAATGTTCCATCAAAAAGTGCAGTTTTGTCAAAATCACAACTTTTTGAAGGAGTGTGTGGATCTTAACAAAATTTCATTTTGACAAAAAAAAAAGAAAGAAAGAAAAAGAAAAAGCAGCATTTCAGTGAGTTCAAAACATTCCATTATGACCTTGTCAGAATATTTTGAATATTTGTTTCTACACAAATTTTTCCATCTCAAAATTTTAGTATATTATAAATGATCATACAATTTTAGGACAATTAAAAATCACCACAAAATGTGCCAACAGACACAAAACAAGATATTTCTGAAAATTTTGTTTCAAAGGAAATTTTAATTTCTTTTAGTTTTGTTGCAATTCAAAAGAAACAAAAATCTGGAAATTGGAGTTTCCTATGGAACAGAAATTCTGTTTTGACCAACATTAGTTATCACCTAAAGAAATATCACCGCTCAATGCACAGCAATGCCATTTCACTGAGAGAAATTCCCCATAAATCCCAAAGCTTCTTTCTTTTGAGCCTTAAGATCCAGTTACAAAGAAACAAATAATTGGTACTTAAAAACAGAAGCAAACAACAAAACCCCACCTTAAGTTAGAATCTACCCCAGTCTTCTAGTCTCCAAACGTGAAGCTCTGCTTCAGTCAAACCCTTTTAGCTACTATTACAGAATTTCCTTGATTGCCTCTGTACATCTCATTGGAGCTTTCTAGTTACACCACCTAAACACCTGTGTGAGATCTGATCAGGAAGTTAACTCTTTGCTTACTGGAATCCAGGTCACGCACCATGTTGCAATTATGCATTGCTTCCCAGAGACTATTTGAAAATGGCCATTTCACAGATAAGATCCTGATTCTAGGTACAGGACTTTAAGCTTAGGGGTACACCCACTGAAATCACACTTGCACATCTCACTTTGTCACCCCTAAAATGCGGCCAGCCCTAGGCAGAAATGTGGTAGCTGTTTAACAATCGTTAGGTTTGGGGCAGGGAATTAAAGAACTCTTGTGCTTGACTTCAATGGGACTAACTCACAGGCTGAAAGTTAAATCCCAGGCTGAATTGGATGGGAATTTAGATGAATAAATAAAACTAATTCATTTGGCTTGTTTTGTTTGTGGATCAGACTGGCTTGGAGGTTATTTTTTCTATGCTGAAAGTTGTATTTAATCTCAAAGGACTGAAATTCACTGCTAATAAGCAGTGATCCATTATCCACCACTAACAAAGCACCTTATAGTATTCAAAGAGCAGGCTTTTGGCTCACACTCCTATTCCAGCTAAATGGACTAATGCAGTCTCATTATAGGTTCGATGGCATGGCTGAAAACCTCATCTTCAATCTCATACTTGGCCTGAGAGTCCTGTATCTTGCTTCATCTTTTCTTCTCTCTATTTTGTAATAAATAATTGGCAGGTTTCCAGCTAGGAGAAAGTCAATGAAAACAAGCCATTTCAGTCCGGCATTCAGATCACCTCTTCCCTCTTCACCTGACCTGTTGTAAACATTTCCTTCAGCGCCGTTCAAAATCAATAGGCAAGAGTGCTAAAATACTGGATAAATGGCACCAAATATCCCTGGTATTCTATAGGCAGAACGTCAGGTAAGGAAGAATTTAAGAAAGCCCATTTTTAAAGCCATGGGGTTAACCTCTGTTAAACAGCTACTACATTTCACCCCAGAGGAGGCTGTTTTTCAGTAATGGTGATGAAGTTTAGAGCCAAGCTGGCAGACAAAGGGTATCGCAATCTTTCCTGTCCCATGGTACAGCACAAAAAGAGTAGGGAATGCTTTCCCAAAAAGCCCTGAAGAAAGAAAAGCAATATAAACATGGGCAGGATCTAAACCCCTGGATCCAAAGACCCACCATAATTTTAGGGCTGTTGAAATTCAGACCCAGGCTTTTTAACTAGACACGCCCCCTCCATCTCTAATATTACGTGCACAGCTGGTTTATTTTTGCTATAAAATATTTTCACTGAAAAGGCAAATTCACAACATTATCTTTTTGTTTACTTTTAGTTTTAATTCCAATGGTTCATTAATAGCACTAATAATACGTTTCTGATTCTAGGAATAGTCAATAAGAGTGAATCATTCTAATTATTTTGGGATACCTGGTTGGGGGACATCTGCATTCTGAGCAATTTTGTGTTATTAAAAAATGTTTTCTAAAAAGCTTCCAAATCCTTTGCGAGAATGTACTGAAATCTTTGAGCCCCCAAATCAGCCATGGTCTCCCACCCCTAGATCATACCCTCAAAATCCCACTGTGCAGAAAGCCAGTGGATACAATTCTTCAGCCTTTGGCAGAGAGTTTAGAAGCAGTAAAATAATGAAAGAGAGAGATTGGGATTTCCAGAGGTGCAGTTGGTGTCAATTACATTCTGGCCCTGTATAACCGATAAAGCCCTGTTTGAAATACGACATCCGGTTTTGTCACTGTCATAATAAAGATAGGACATATTTAAAGGATGGTAGAGCTGGGAGAAATTAGAAGGATAGAGTGACTCAAGCATCATAGTCACTGAAAGAGGCTGGAAAAATTAGCTCTGTGTTCTGTAAACAAGAGAAAACTAAGGCTATATCTACACTACAAGCACTACAGCAGCACAATTCTTCCACTGATCTAGCTGTGTCTACACTGGGGCTTAGGTCACGCTAACAACAGCACTCCAGCCATGACATTTTTCACAGCCCTGAGTGACACAGCTAGATCATTCTAATATAAGTGTAGGCCAGGCCTGAGAGGGGACAGTTTTAGAGACATGCAAAATCCTGAAGAGAACAGGCAAGCTGGAGGAGTCTATTTCAAGTACTGTCAAACAGGAGAACAAGGAACACCAGCTTGACCCAAGTAAGATGCAGGAACTCAGGATGGATTTATTTTAATTTGCAGAAAAGGAATGGAGAATACCAGCATCCCAGTGTAGACAGACCATGGGTTGGCAGCAGAGACAAATCCCTGTCATTTCCCCAGGAAGACACCCCTACTCCTGATGGGGCCATTCAGTGGAAACTCCATGATTCCCAACCTCTAGTACAAAGCAATGATTCCTCTTTCAAGCTGTTCTGATTCATAATCTCAGCATGCCATAGCTATTCAAGCATGTTCAAAGGTGCCGCCAATATCCGATTTGTTCAGCTGCCCTAACTCACACACACACATACACACACACCTCCCTACACCAACACCTTTCTTCTGATTCTCTCCCGTAGTTCCACAAACGCATGCGTTCAGCTTTTGCTGTTGGGATATTCTTCGCCATTTGCACAGTGCAATGAACACAGAGCCCAACCTGGAACTGTACCGGCTGCAGTGAGCAAACTTCTCTCAGCCGAGAAAAAAAATGAAGGAAATCATCTTCGTACGTGTCATACTTTAATCAATCAGAAAATGGAGTGATTGGCTCTTGCTGCTTGAGGCTCATCGATACACAGTGAATGCATAATTCCAAAAGCAAAGATGAAATACAATATTAACATCAAACACAAGAGGGAACTAGAGCACCAGAATATGGTGTCAGTGAGACAGCAGACAAGACATTTAAAGCCTTTTTGAAAACCATCTGATTAATAACCAGACTTTTCAAATAATTTGTAATCCTTACCTAGATAGAATGGTATAAAATAAACTGTTCCTTCCACTGTAGCCCTTTTGCCTCCGTTCCTTAGCACAGACCCCGCCTCCATAAGAAGTTCCATTAACTTCAATGAGACTCCACATGGATGCTGGGGTCCATCCTAATAATTATATATCAGAATCAGCCTGTGTGCGTGAAGTCCTGCTAGGTATGGACCCAATTCAGGAAATTACTTCAGCACATGCTTAACTTTAAGCATGTATTTAAGTTCCATGGGACCTGCATCAGGAATCTATATGAAATGTTTAAAAAAAAAAAAAGTCATCCAATTGTTTTTGTTTAAATGGAGATATTATTTATCCTATTTATTGACAAAGCAGCTTCTAAAAGGCAGTGTTAACGCACCAGTATAACTGGAATCAGAATCTGGCCTCTTATTTTGACATCTATAGCACTCTCTGGATCAGTCCTGTGTTTATTTTTGTGGCTTATATGGGAAAGCTCTATTGGATTGTATGGCGAAAAAAAGAGGGGTTGGACTGCCCTTCAAATTTAATAAGAAATTTTATTCCTCCTGTGAACTGCTATAGGATGATTCAAAAATCTGATTCCAAGTTTATCCTTCCCTATTAAATTCTTTAGGGTTTACTGTAATTTCTATAGAATACTATTGTGTTTCTATAGAACCCTCCTGTTTGCCTCTCTGTTCTAAGAACTACAACGGACTTTTCCATAAGAACGTGGACTGACGGGCACTTAAGCAACTCTTGGGAGAAGTTCCTTGTTGCTTTTCTCTGAGGTTCAAGTCTCTCGTGCTTCATTATTACTAGATATACACTGAAAGTCGTAGCTAGAGGCTTCAGCTAGGTGCTCCAAAGATCAGCTTAATTACTAAACAGATGTTTGGGGTCTCATTTTGATTTCCCTGTCACTGCTATGAAATCAGCATCACCCTGTTGACTTTAGTGGGATTAATGTTAAATTACAGTGGAATAAGTGAGATCAGATCCCCGTTCAAAGACAACTAAATAAAAGCATTAATCTCAAAGCCAAACTCTGTATTCTCTAAAATGAGGAGTATACAGGGCAGAAAAGTTCTCTGGAGTCAGATAGAATGAGAAACAGATGGAGAATAATACAACTGCAAGTCGCTTTACACCGAAGTGCACTGTGCAAATGAAGGTACAAAGCACTAACAAAGTCACACATTTATTTCTACGTTATGTGTGGAACATGGCATCAAGTCTTACATTAAGCCTAGATCTGAAAAACACGTTGAATCATAGGACTGGAAGGGACCTCGAGAAGTCATCTAGTCCAGTCCCCTGCACTCACGGCAGGACTAATTATCTAGACCATTCCTGACAGGTGTTTGTCTAACCTGCTCTTAAAAATCTCCAATGGTGGAGATTCCACAACCTCCCTAGGTAATTTATTCCAGTGTTTAACTACCCTGACAGTTAGCAAGTTTTTCCTGATGTCCAACCTAAACCACCTTTGCTGCAATTTAAGCCCATTGCTTCTTGTCCTATCCTCAGAGGTCAAGGAGAACAATTTTTTTCCTCCTTCTTGTAACAACCTAGGGTGACCAGACAGCAAGTGTGAAAAATCAGGACGGGGGTGGGGGGTAATAGGAGCCTATATAAGGAAAAGACCCAAAAATCGGGACTGTCCCTATAAAATCGGGACATCTGGTCACCCTATAACAACCTTTTACATACTTGAAAACTGTTCTCATGTCCCCGCTCAGTCTTCTCTTTTCCAGACTAAACAAACCCAATTTTTTCAATCTTCCCTCACAGGTCATGTTTTCTAGACCTTTAATCATTTTTGTTGCTCTTCTCTGGACTTTCTCCAATTTGTCCACATCTTTTCTGAAATGTGGTGCTCAGAACTGGACACAATTCTCCAGCTGAGGCCTAATTAACCTGGAGTAGAGCGGAAGAATTACTTCTTGTGTCTTGCTTACAATATTCCTGCTAATATATCCCAGAATGATGTTTGCTTTTTTTTCAATAGCATTACACTGTTGACTCATATTTAGCTTGTGATCCACTATGACCCCCAGATCCCTTTCCGCAGTACACCTTCCTAGGCAGTCACTTCCCATTTTGTATGTGTGCAACTGATTGTTCCTTCCTAAGTGGAGTACTTTGCATTTGTCCTTATTGAATTTCATCTTATTTACTTCAGATCATTTCTCCAGTTTGTCCAGATAATTTTGAATTTTAATCCTATCCTCCAAAGCACTTACAGCCCCTCCCAGCTTGGTACCATTCCTTAGAATCATGAACTCTATCATTTCATGATCACTTTCACCCAAGCTGCCTTCCACTTTCAAATTCTCAACCAGTTCCTCCCTATTTGTCAAAATCAAATCTAGAACAGCCTCTCCCCTGGTAGCTGTCTCCACCTTCTGAAATAAAAAATTGTCTCCAATACATTATAAGAATTTATTGGATAATCTGTGCCCTGCTGTGTTATTTTCCCAACAGATGTCTGTTGAAGTCCCCCATCACCACCAAGTCCTGTGCTTTGGATGATTTTGTTAGCTGTTTAAAAAAAGCCTCAACCATCTCTTCTACCTGGTTAGGTGGACTATAGTGGACTCCGACCATGACATCACCCTTGTTTTTTATCCTTACCCAGAGACTTTCATCAAGTCTGTCTCCTATTTCCATCTCAACCTCAGTCCAAGTGTATACATTTTTAATATATAAGGCAACACCTCCTCCCTTTCTTCCCTGCCAGTCCTTCCTGAGCAAGCTGTACCCTTCTATGCCAATATTCCAGTCATGTGTATTATCCCACCAGGTCTCTGTGATGCCAACTATGTCATAGTTATGTTTATTTACTAGCATTTCGAGTTCTTCCTGCTTATTCCCACATGTGTAAGTTTTTCAAGAATCTGGGCCTTAGTTTGTGAATCTGAACAAAACTTTTTGCCGCTGAAAAGTGCTATGTTTGTGCTGACTACTATTTTCAAAGATTAATGCCCTGGCCAGAGAGACAGAATGTGTTTTATCCAGTGTGTTGCTTAGTCAGATTAAAGCAGTAGCAATTGAAATCTGCGTATCTTGCGGATTTAGGTTCTGTGCACTGTGAACACAAAATTTCATTAGAACTGGGACTAAAATGCTGTGTGGGCCTGGCGGTGACTGTCTTCACATGGGAGAATGCCATTCCCTGACAGGATAACAGAGCCTTTAAATCATGTTTAGCCTATAATACAATGTAGATTTAGATGATCCATTTAAATATGATCTGATCCTCAATATTTCATGGCTCAAGTGAAACTATTCTTTATATCACATAATTCAGATCATATTTAAATGGTTTAAAGCTATATCTATATTTTCTTCCCCAATAACCCTAATTATAATTGTATGTTTCTATACTAAGGGAAGGTCCTCTGTGTACACATAAATATGCACACACATGCACAACAGACATACACATTTTTAAATAACCCCTCTTCTGTGTTACAAGATATGTGCTATTATAGGGCAGTTTAAAGCTAAAAATCACACTGTATCTTTAAAAACGTCTGACCTGTGTTACTAACCACTTCCAATTACTAAAACTGAAACTAAATGAAATGAAAAATAGAATTTGCATGGACCTTTCTCCATTATTGCTGTTTTATTTTACTTTTTTCCCATTTCACTTAGGTTGTCCAGTGAAACTAGATGAGTCATTTTTTGCTATCATTTCTAGTCAGACTTTCACAGTCTATTTCTCCTGCATTTACACAGTGTTATCGTAACCAAAACTGCAGAGGAAAATTTTAAGAAACTCATGAAAATGGGCCAAAGTTATCCCTGGTGTCACTCCACTGACTTCAGTTTATTACTAATCGCACTGATGCTATTACAACCCTACTGATTTCAACAGTGTCAATACCAGGGGCATATAATGTCTAATAATTCTGTTCCTGTAAGAGTTAGTTGTTGTTAGCTGTTGATTTGCTGTCTGTGTGTTCCATTCTATGCATCCGAAGAAGTGACCTGTAGCCCACAAAAGCTTATGCTGAAATAAATTTGTTAGTCTCTAAGGTGCCACAAGTACTCCTGTTCTTTTTGCAGATACAGACTAACACGACTGCTACTTTGAAATCTTTAGTTTTTTGTTTATCTTCCCTACCGTTGTTGTTTTAAATCTGCAAAATCTATTATTCCCCTAAACAATTTGAAAAGAATCCCTTCAAGCATATATGAATGCGGCTAAACACATCAAAACAAAAATAATAAAATAGAAAGCTACCGTAAAAATAAGAGCCTTTGCAAAAATTCTGCAAACTTTGTGTTACCTTCTGCATATCAGCATATTTTGCTGTGTGTGTGGGAGGGAGGAAATCCCAACAGCTTTGTATTGTATCTAGTTATTTCTTGGCGCACACCCAAGCAAATAATAACACAGTAATAATAATGAACCAGATACATACACCTGTAAGAGAGACAGACATAAAAATACAGCTCATGGGATAGCTCATATACAAAATGCTTTTTAGTTCAGATGTTCTTTTTAGAACTCTGGTGCAAATTATTTAATCAATTGCCAGACTGTCATTTTGCTACAGGAACTAGTTAACCATGCATCTCAACCTAGTAGGGTGACCAGATGTCCCGATTTTAGGGTATTTTTCTTATATAGGCTCCTATTACACCCCACCCCCATCCCGATTTTTTACACTCGCTGTCTGGTCACCCTACAACCCAGCATAAATGGATTTGATCCTGACATTCTAACTGGTGGCTTCAAGGAAAAGATTTAGAGGGCCTGATCCTGCTTTCAGTAGGAGTTTTGCCATAAAATTTCAATAGGAACAATATTAGGCCCACAGAAAGCTGAAGAGTATACCTCCTAGCAAAAATATTACACTCTGCAGAGGATGGATGGAGAACATTCAGTTCTATAAGAATGCTACAGATACAAATGGGCCAGAAATAGTGCAAACTCCGTACTTTTTTGGCATGCTATTTCTACAGCTTGTCTTTAGGGCTTCCGTGGAGTAAGTTACAGTACTGAAGACCAAAATCATTTGGTTTGGGACTTCCGTAGGAGCCTATGGGAGTTGGGCACGCAACTCCCATTACATCTGGGCATTGATCTCCTTTATTCCCCTTTGAAAATCAGAGCTGTGTTTATTTACTCAACAGACACAGTATGAGCTTCCCACCCACACTACCCGACCTCTCACCCTGACCCAGAAGTTTGTTCATTCTTTATGACCCATTCAGCCCTGGGCCTCTCCGCTAAACCTGCTAGACACGGTTGCCAGCTGTTACCAAATGCCGTAATTCTGCTCTCACTTATGCTAGTACAATTCCACTCATTCTAATGGAACTGCAGTCATGTAACCTTGAGGAGAATTCGGTTCAAGAGGAACAAGACTCAAATCAGCAAATCATTTCAAACACAGACGCATCAGAAATGAAAGACTCCAGCTGCCCTGACTCACACAGAACTCGCCATTGCCTTCAAGCCAAAAATAGTTCAACCTGCCTGCCAAAGCCTTTTTAAATATTTTATTAATGATTATGATTATTTATTAACCGGGAAGGGGGTGGAGTTGAAAGTTATGCAAGCTTAGAGTTGGACTAGATGTCAGGGAAGTTCAGAATGATCCTGGTCATCTCCTACCCTGAATATTCTGCATACGCCTCTTCACTGATCTTTCTTCTCTCATGTCAACGTGTCTGAAGGGAATATTAGCAGTTGACTCATAACTGACTTAAGTTGTTAAAGCTATGATTTGCATTTTGACTGGCCTGCTCTGAACCCCAACCCTAACCAGGATCTGCCTGTCTGTTTCTCTTTGGGGGCAAATGGAGGGATTTGTGGGATTTTATTTTTAAACCGGAAAATATCTCCCCAACTTGAAGTAAACCCAGGCAAGTACAATCAAGCTCTTCCTTCTTTGTGGCCTGTGTGGACAATCTAGGCCAGATTCTCAGCTGGTGTCTATTGAAGCCAATGGAACTATGACAATTTACACTAGCAGAGAACTGGCCCTTTCCCATGTATTTCTGTTGCAGTGCCTGGGGCCATCGGCTCTGTGGCACCAAATGGTTTGATCTTTAAAGATGAGTCCTGAGGACCTAATGAAGCCTGAGACTCAGGACAAAATCCTGAGGTTAAGCAGGTACAATCCTTCTAATACCTCTGGACAAAATATGGATTCCTGTTCTCCGATAGCAAACTATAAGTTATTTTTATTTTTAAATACTCTGGACTCAAATATTATGATGACTGGGGAGATGGGCATATTAATAGTTAGACAGCTGGATGCCAGGAAAAGGAAGAAAAGTCTCCCCACTAAGCAGAACCCTATTGAATTATCATTTCAGCCCAGTTATTGGAACACAGAGAGGTATAAGATCTGGACAAAGCTGTTTTAGGCTTTAAGGCTAATGGACTTCAGGAATGTCGTTCAACCGCATTCCCCAAACAGCAGTACTCGCTCTGAACTTGTCTAGCTGAGCCTGTAAGTTGCTAGCAGTGTGAGCCGCCATAGGATGGCACCCGCAAAGAAAAAGTCAGAATTACAGAGAGAGATGGCTGAAATTTGCTGAATTTCAATTCCCCCACCCTATACACCACCAAAAAAAAGGCAATTTTTGACTAATTTTTCACAATTATTTTGGTGCTTTTTAACCAGCTAATCAATTTTTTTAATGTTGACTAAATTTTCTATTGACACGTAATTTTGATGGAAAAAATGCAAAAGACGTTTTCGACGATTAATTTTTGTTTGCATTTTTTCACCCAGCTCCGGTTTGTGTGTGTGTGTGTTCAAAAGCTTGATCCTGCAAAAACTTTAACAAATTGTTAACATAACACACACTTATCCCTTAGAATATTTGTGTCAGTAAAATTACTCCAGTGTGCAAGTGGTTCCAGGATTAGGACCAAAAGGACTAAAAGCACACGTCTTATTACACCTTAGTGTTTTATTTACTATTTTTTGGATCAGGTTTAGACTGCAGGAGCTTTGGGGTGGGGACCATCTTTTTGTTCTGTTTTCATGCAGTGCTTAGCACAACAGGATCCCAGTCCAAGACTGGAGCTCTGAGGTGCTGCAGCAATGCAAATAAATAATAATTATTATTGGCTGCAATAGTTTTTGCCATGTTGGTCCCGGGATATTAGACAGACAAGATGGGGGGAAAGTCATATCTTTTATTGGACCAACTTCTGTGGGTCAGAGAGACAAGCTTCCAAGAAGCACAAAAGCTTGTCTCTCTCACCCACAGAAGTTGATCCAATAAAAGATATTACCTCCCCCACCTGGTCTGTCTAATAATAATAATTATTATTATTCAAAAGCAGACTCTTGTATGAGCTTTTTCTGAAAGTACTGGGACCTTTTTAGGAGGAGGAAGTTGTGAAAGAGGAAGACAGCCCCTCCCCCCCCCGCCACTCCCTTTATGTCTCCTGTTCTTGTGATGTTTATTTCACCATATTTCTATTGTTAGTCAATAAACCACTCCACTAGAGCAGAAAGGTGCGTAGTCTTGACCTAAATTCTTTAAGAGCATCATCTTGCTCCTACTGAAGTTTACAGCAAAACTCCCACTGACTTCATGTGGCTATTTCAGAGGACTTCCACCCAAAATAAATAAAATATAAATGGTTCTGTAGCATTTCTTCCACTGTTGAAGGAAGTGATATAAAGAGACCCCTTTAATGCACTTTTCCTGTAGGAGGTGAACGGATAATATTTGTGATTCACTGAGGACCACTGCTATAACATGGCAGTAGAAAAGCATTTTAGCATGGGACACACATCGGCTCATATTCTGCACAGTCATACGCATGTGCATTGTGAGTGGTAAATCAATAGAATTACTCTCAGTGCATAACATTAGCACTTGCATAAGTCTTATAGAGAAAAGAGCCAGTGGAGAAATGAAATAGGGGGTGTGTGTGTGAAAATTTTCAAACATTTTGAAATTGTTTTAATTTCACAGGTTTTGGAATGGTGCGATTTCTCATAGGTTAGGAATTTTTCACCACCAACAAAAAAAGAAAAATATATTGAAAAGTGTCAGGATCAAAAAAATTTCAGCTTTTCAGTTGTTGTTTCTACCTTTTCCCTTCTTCTGTTTTGTCACTGAAGAAAGGGAAGGGAGAGGGAAGGAAAAACCAAAAACATGAAAAATCAAACCACTGGAAATATTTTTGTTTTCAAGTTTCATTAAAAAAACTATCTGAAAAATTTAGAAAACCGAAAATATTTTCATTTTGGGGGTCGGTGGGTGAGGAAAACATGAAACAATGTGGTTTTGAAAAATTTCAACCAGCCCACAGAGTATGTCTATCCTACAATCATGGGGTATGATTGCAGTTCAAGGGGAGTACCAAGGGGAGATGGGTAGCAGAATTCTCTTCCCCCACCCCACCCCAAGAAATATCTGAATTGGCACCACCCTTATTGACTTCAGTGGGGATGCGTGCGGGTGCAGCAATCCATCTACAGGAAGTGAATTGCAGGATCAGGCCTTAGATTATAAATGCTGTAGTACAGGGTCTGTCATTGACTATACGTTTGTGCTGTGTTTAGCACAATGAGGCCCTGACCCGGTTAAAGCCTCTGGGAGCTACTGCAATAACAAATTACTATTATTTCAAGGTCAAGTAATACATCTGGAGCAAAGAAAATCAAGCAGTACCTGGAGCATATCCAGATCCAGTTAAGAAATACAATAATCTGTGCAGATCTCTGCTGGCTAACGCCAACTCTTGCGCTTGTTATATTTGCTTATCAGACTTTTCTAGACAGCTGTTTGCAGTATTTATTTCGCTGTGGGAGTCAGGGAGTTTGGGTAATAGAAAGGATTGATGCTAACTTGGGCTTTTACATCTCATCTGTTACAGCCACGGATCCAGTACAAATGGAATCTTTGTGCAACACCTTGCACAATGGGAACCAGATCCAAGACGAGGGCTCCTAGGAGCTACGGTAAAACAGATGATAATCCTTAATTTAAACTGTGATTCTGCCATTAAAACTGCTGCTGAAACTAGCAGCCTGATCCTTGTCTCACTTAGAGCAAAGTAACACCACTGGGTGAAATCCTGGTCCCATTGAAGTCAATGGCCAAGGTCCCATTGATTTCAACAGGACCAAGATTTCATTCATTGGCATGAATGGAGTTCCTCCTGATTTACACCAGCCCAGCCTCCTTGTTTTGGGAACATCACAGAGGTTCAAAGTGACTTCAGAACAAATACTGAGTTGAGCAAGTGGTGTTTTGTATATCGCCTACTTGTGCTTTAATTTTGATGGGACTTTAGCCCAGCTGTCACTGTGAGAACACAGACGCCAGTTTAACGCTGATGGGCTGATCACAAAATGCTGCTTTCTCTCACCCTGACTTTGGCTAAAGCACTAAGGGAAACACACTGCTAGGAACTCTCCTGCTTTGGCAAGGAGATGGAGGGAGATCTAAAGGGTCATTTTCCATCTCTTACTTCACTGATTCTGTGACTTGGAAGAGCTGCACGTGACACGATATTAACAAAAACATTTCTTTTCAATTCCTTTCTGAAAATGTCATTAATGATGCTCGGAACAACCCTGCCAACCCCAAACATTTAAAAATCATGAGTCATTCCCCCTCTCAAAATCCCCCATGACATTGGCTTAAAAAAATCACAAAATTTATAAAAATAAGTATGGGGTTCTTTTTATTTGCCTTCTCCTTTAAGGGGCCAACCTTTCAGGCTTTTTCTCTGCAATCAGGAGAGCTAAAATCTTACTCTTATTTTTAAATGAAAGCTGAGAGTCTTACATAACAACATGATTCCCTCCAGGAGCTAGGACTTTAAGAAAAACACTATATATCACAAGAGTTGGTAATACTGGCCCCTTTGTTGTCTATGTGTGGGAAAGAAGGGGTGGCAAATGTTTGAAGAGAGAGGGACAGAGAAGTTTGAGAGTGGGGGGACGGGGAAATAAGGAAAAATAAGAGGGAAAGGAGACAAAGGAGAGATGAGAGGAAGGAGGATTTGCATAGATAGGATATCTCAAGCATAATCTCACTGGTCCACCTCCCACGCACCCTAAAGTGTGATACGCTGAACTCAAATACAATAGCACACAAACTTCAAAAATACTTCTGCACTAAAGAGAAAAACACCCATCTTGCTACAAACAAAAAAAGGTGGGGGGTGGGGCTGGAAGAGAAGGAAAGAGTCTTACACAGGAGCAGGCATTAAAGGAAAGAGGCAAACCCATGCAGAACAGACGTGCCATTGGGCAATATTTGACAAGCAAAGAATGGTGGGCTGTGCAGGATGATCCAAGGGCTACAAACAGGAGTTAAAGTAAGGGGATGGATCACTTGACAATTGCCCTGTCCTGTTCACTCCCCCTGAAGCATCTGGCACTGGCCACTGACAGAAGACAAGATATTAGGCTAGATGGACCATTGGCCATTCTTGTTTCTCACCTACAGGGATAAACTTAGAAGAAGAGTAAAGCTCCCCCATTCCCATTCTAAAGCCAAGGGGGAGTTTACTCTGCTCGGTCTGGCTTGAGTAAGCATCCCACTTCCCCCAATAGCTCCCTCTGCTCATTGACCGGTGTGATGAGAGCTTCCCACTCTTGTTTCAATCTGCTTTAACCACTGCCTACAAGTTGTCTACTGTCATGGCTACCACAGCAAAGCCTTGCTCATCTGATAGTCTTAGGCAGAGCCCCAAAGAGGCTTATGGCGACAAAGTGCACATTCCTGTCCGGCCTGGCCCATTCCACTTTTTTATGTGGAAGGTGATGGGCATGTCTGCATAATTCAAGTCCAAGCCATGCAACATATGTGATATCTTTCCATGCTTTTCAAAATAAAATAATTATTAAAATCTTCATTTTGATTAGGTCCAGCGATCTCTGGGTTTAATATGGCGATGAATTGGCTAGTTTGCATGTGGATCACTGCCCCCTCTTGGCTGGAATCAGAACTGCACAACTGTGGGTCATATACCCTATAGTGTTAGGAGCAGACTGAGATGTTCAGGCTGTAGGGATTGTGCTTCAGGAGCAGGAGGAGCTGAAGTCTGTCCCCTGATGCTAAGAATCTCCTAATATGCAGCCTTAAAATGACAACAGCAAGCCCTAAAATGGCCACAGATTTGCTACAATAACAAGAAGCCAGTGTTGTAATTAAGATGTTCAGTTTTTCCAAACAAATATCCCATGACAAAACTTTGTTTTTGCAATTTCATGCTTAGATCAAAAAGCAGGAACAAGTACTGGGAGTTGACACATTTGAATGTAGCTGTCCAGTGCAACCAACCAACCAACCATGTAGGGATATTTTGAGGAACTGGCCTTTTAGGTTCACAAAAGCAGCCCCACAAACTGGCATACTGGATTTGGCTCAAAAACAGCAGTGCTTGTTCAAAGCATTCAGCAACGCACACTGGTTAAATGTCTGCTGCTTGGTATAAAATCCACTGCAGCTTTAAGAGAGGGGAGGGTTTCCAGGAGAGGAAAAGGCAAAGCCTGCCCACAAGGGCTTCTTTTTGCCTTTCTGATCCATTCAGAAATTACTCATTGCAAATTCCTGACTTTTCAAGAGGAGGAAGTGCGATTGCATGGCTTTCATTTGCTGCACATGTGTGGCACAGAGTGGGAAAGAGACTTTTAAACTGGGGCGCTAGTGCCGCACCAGCGATGACTTTGTGAGCGCTGGGGGTGGGGAGGGGGGGTTGCTTTACACCAGGAAGCTGTGCTGTATGTTTCCACGCTCAGCTGCTGAGACAGAGAGACACACAGCAATACAACAGCAGCCGCTTGCCTTTCTCTGGATCAGCTGTCTCTCTCTCTCTTTTTTTTTTTTCTTTCCGGTGTGTTGTTTTGTGTGTCTTGCGATGGCTGAATGATGGCCCAGTACAACAACTCCACACCACACACCATGGCTGCCAAAGACGAGCTCTACAGCAAAGTCACCCCCAGAAGAAACAGACAACACCGAACGGGGACAATCAAACACGGGTCGTCTCTGGATATCCTTTTATCAATGGGATTTCCCAAAGCCAGGGCGTAAGTTGGGACATCTTTACTCCCCCCTCCCCCGTCCGAGCCCCCCCCCTTTTCTGTTATAAAGGCCAGCTGGTTAAAGGTGGGGGGGGGGATTGCAATTTCTGGTTTGCATGGTGCTCCAGGATGGAAGGCGTGTGTCTATCTGGTGCGTTCTGGTGGCTATGCAGGAGAACGTGATGCGCTGCGCAGCTGCCTGCGCTGGGTGCCTATCGCTAGGTAATGCAGGTGCGCCTCGCTCCAAATGGCCTCGGTCGATTTCATTTTTCGGAGGATGGGTTTGTTTGGGAACCGGGGGGGCTTTCGAGGAAAGGCTCCGCTCCGAGCTGCTGAACTGCAGAGGCAGAGCCCATCCACTGCAGTGGTTTGCAGGCTAGGGTGTCAGTTTGCAGCGAGGTGGGAGTGGCGCGCGTGTATTGCATATGCATGGCCAGGGAAGTGAACTGGGGCTCGGGGAGGCTGGAATGTGCCAGGGCTTTAAAGGCAGGTGAAGAAATTAGCATTCGTTGCAGCAGCCCTGGCTGGCTGGGGGTGAGGGGGGTTGTTATTTTACGGCGACTGTTATTCATCCAGGCTCATGGTTTTGATGTCAGGAGGTACAGCCCTGTCAAGGTAGCAGCAGCGCACAAATTCCGGGGCTGTGGTGCAACGAAAAAAAATAAGCTTATTCACAGGACTGTGAAAACAATGCCAGGCCTGGCTGCTGAATGGATGCGCCAAGCTACACTGGCCTGTATCCCTATCGTGGTGAGAAATTGCTTCCGAAGTTTTGGATGTCCAGCTAGACAGGAAACTGGACTTCAGCAATGTGCAATTAGAAACCACATTTTCCTTAGCCATTATTTTGACAATGGTTATTCCTCAGCAGTTATTTTAGCTCATTCAATCACCTGAGCTCATTTCTGTAATGTACCTGCCGGTGAACTGAATGGAAGCAGTGCTCAAAACCCCAAACCTTTGGAATCCAACCTCCTGTGTTTTTCTTGCACAATTGAGCAGTAATCTGTTGTAACGTTTCTTTGCTGTGCTTAAAAGTCATTAGGCAGCAACCTAAATATAATTGTAATACTGACCCCTCCCCAGCCCCCTTGTTAAAATGATGGCTGCTGAGTGGGGTACTTTAGGCTGTATAACAAACTAGGGGAATTTGGATGATTGCTTGATCTGCCTAGATTTGCCTTTTGTAGTTGAGATATCAGAACTCAGCTGGCTTCCGACTATTTTGCGTACAGTTTTTGATAGGTACACAGATACACATGATTTTAAGGACAGACATCTATGGATTCATACGACCACCATGGCTTTCGCTAGAACATACACACACTCAAAATCCAATGTGCATTTTCCAGTTGTCCTACTTATGCTCTATATGTGTGTCAATGATCTATAGCCATATATAGAAAGTGGCATGTAGCATTTAAACAGGATGCTTGCAGATTGGCATACTGAGGAAGCAATGACTTAATGCACCCAGACTGGATGGAAATGCACTAGCATATTACTCAGCCTAGATGGGGGAAAGAAATGCTTGATATGAAAGATAAAAACAATTATTACCTCTATGACAGTGATGCCTAGTTTGACAGCCAGCTATTTTACCTTCGGCTGAGTACCTGGTTGCCATGCAATTCACATCCTTGC
Source organism: Mauremys mutica (assembly GCF_020497125.1). Classification (NCBI taxonomy): domain Eukaryota; kingdom Metazoa; phylum Chordata; order Testudines; family Geoemydidae; genus Mauremys; species Mauremys mutica. Next base: position 9,231,388 of record NC_059093.1, read on the forward strand.
TTAATGAAAGCTTGCTTCATAGTTGCAGTACATAAAAATGAAACCAAAGCCTAGATAGACCAGCTGGGAGAGGTTAAATACAAAGAACAGGTAGCAAAAATACCCCCAGACTTAAAGACTAATTATCATAAAGTATTTGGACTCGAGGGGAAACCAGCTAGTTCTTTACATACAACAGGATACCATAATAGTATATTTAACTGATAAACTTTGTGCTGGAATTAGATGACTCAGTGTATAACATAATTCTTGGCACTGTATCCCAGTCTGCTGATAATGTTGCAATTAACTGGTTATTAAAATGTAAGTAAGAAGCAAAATAAAAATAAAAGCAGACTGGTAATTGCTGCTGCCCATGGTGGGCTATTATGGAATAATCCACAGGTCAGTGGTCAGGATCCCAAAAGTGCAGGGTTTCTAAGCAGTACAGAGCATGTTGTCGGGGTGATTCCCACAAGATTGCTGCTTCCCAGAAGAAGCCTTTTATCCAAATGCACATTTCTGTGCAAAGGGAGGAGACTAAGGCTGAGATTTACATATTCAAGTTTCTAGGACTTCAATAGCTCAGACATAGGTTAGGGGTTTGATACAGGAGTGGGTGGGTGAGATTCTGTGGCCTGCGTTGTGCAGGAGGTCAGACTAGACAATCATAATGGTCCCTTCTGACCTTAAAGTCTATGATTCTATACCACATTATAAATGACAAACACAGTAAAAATATATAAGGCCTAATATAATTGCCGTGGCTCTGGGTAAGTCAGTCAACCGATTGTACCTGGGACCACTGGTTTTAAAAGCATGAGCCACTGCTGCCAAAGCCCAGCTCTTAGTCAAAGCTGTAGCAGGCTTATCAACTTGTATAGGTACGTCTGCACTTCGAGCTAGGGCTGCAATTCCCAGCTTGAGGCGGCACATCCTCACTAGGTAGCTCTGGTTGAGCTAACACCCTACTGAGTGCAGCTGCGGTGGTGCAAATGGCAGGTAGGATTAGCCACCTTGAATATGTGCCCATTGGAGACAATAGGCCCACGTTTGATAGTGTAGACACTCCCTATATGGAGCCATCCCTGTAGGAGAACAGAGCGGGACACTGCGTGGGAATAAGTTCCATGGGCGACTGGTGTATTCAGGCAGTTCACAATGGATCCACGAGGCTTCCATCCCACTAGATCAACTCTGCCACTTCCCCTCCTGTACACGACCCCACGTTCCCATGGAGAACACCGGGTTGAGCTCAGCAGTGAATCATCCAGGGGGCCAAAGAGGAGTCAACACACAAAGCTACACCACTTCCTGTCCTCCACCTCAGCAGAACCAAGATGATGATGTTTTGTTTTGGCCCTTGGTAGCTATGGAGGACCAGCAGGAGTTAGAATATGGGTATTTATTACTTCATGATGAGCCTCAAATTAGAGGGACTCAGTCCAATTTCTACATAGTGAAATTCTCTCCTGTGTTCCAAACGTGGTTTCTGTGCTGTTAAAACATGTTTGCCTAGTAACAGACAGAGCAGCATTTCAGTAAAGAGGCTCCTATCCCTCCAGGGTTTGTGCTAACGCTGGGAGAATACTGAAAAAAAAAAAATAATTGGAGCCTGAAAGAAATTCACTTCCCCCCATGTGTGTGCCCCCATCGCGCTAGCTTTTTGCAAATATTCTAGGCTGAAATTCATCCTTGTCCACAGGAACAGCCCAAGGTCTGTGCATCACTTAAGCTCTTTGGGCTTTAGTGGGACTTACGGAGGATTCAAGTGGTGCTTTGAGCCTTGTGTTGACCTTCTGTGCAGGGGTGAATTCCACCCCTAATGAACGTGTTTACTGATGGGAATATCCTTGACAGAGCAATTTTTAAGGGCAGACTGGAAGAGAGTGGATTTCAAGTATGTAATCACGCTGGAGCCAATTGCATCCAGCCATGGAACAGAATATACTGGTACCATGCCCACAAGCTACTTGGGGCAGGGACTTCATTTGTACAGCACTCAAGACAATGGCATCTCGATCCTGGCTCTAGCCTCTGCGTGCTCCTGTAATACAAATGTACATAGTACCACATGTCTAATCAAAACCACTTCCATTTCAAATTCTGAACACTCAGAAGCAAGCTGCAGACCAAGAGATTATTTGGTCAACAATTTTAAATAGCAAATTTGTTGAAGATCCCAATCTGTTCACTCGGTGAACAGTTTAAAAAAAAAGGCGTAATTGATTGAATAAGCAATCCCTTACAAATTACTCATCCAGATCTGCTTTTCTCTCTGCAGTGCTTATTTTTTTCCTTTTGAGTACTTATTTAACTGTTTTTGGGAGTAATGAGACAAAAGCCAGAGTATGCAAAAAGCCTTCTAACAGATGAAATTCTGCATCCTGGCTTGAGGAATATCTTGAGTAATTAAATGGTCTAGTTCATGTGCTGAAGTTCCTAGGTTCAGCATTGGGGCCTCTGAACAATTGTGTACATCTGTGCTGGAATGGATCCAAGAGGGAAGCATGGGGCTGGGCTGTGCAATTGAACACAGATACTGCAATTGAGTTAGCAGCTGTAGGGAAGGAACACTGGAAAAAGGCTTCAGCAAACATACATTTGGGGCCATATCCCACTATCATTCCACATGTGGAATTTTCATTGACTTTACTGCAAATTCTGCTCCAAGACTGAGGGATTATTATTATTTTATTTGTATTACAGTAGTGCCTAAAAGCCCCATTGTGTTAGGCATAGAATATACACATAGCCAAAGACAGACCATGTCTCAAAGATCTTTACAGACTACAAAAATGAGAAGTATTGTTATCCCCATTTTACAGATGAGGAACAGAAGCACAGAGAAATTAAGTGACTTCCCGTGGCAGAACGAGGAATTGAACTCACGTACCCGAGGCTCAGTCCAGTATCTTAATCACAAGACCATTCTTCTTCTCTAAGAAAAAGAGAACCTGTCCCTTTAGGAAATGAACCCTGTCTCTGAATGCATTTCCTACTGTTTGCAGTATTCTAGCAGCTGTGTTGGTCTCAGGGTATGAGGGATAAGGGTGGCGCAATATATTTTTAGTGCCCATCTTCTGTTGATGAGAGAGAGACGCTTTCGAGCTACAAAGAGCTCTTCTTCATATCTGATACAACCTCGCCCACCTTGTCTCTCGCATATCTTACTGTCTTTTTTCTTCTTTTTTTTTTTTTTGTAAAAAAAAAAAACAGAATGAAACCGATTGGAGGAAATGAGAAAGGTGAATAAAACGGAAAATGGAGCAATCATTCAGATAGACTGGCTGTAATACACCATCTTTATTTTGTATAGTGCTTTTAATGCAATCTATATTGTGAAATGCATTACAGATTTAAATAATGTAGTTACAACATGAAATAATAAAGAGAAGGAACTAAACAATCAGAGAAGGGAGGAAAGAAAAATGTTCAGAGGAGAGCTGGAAATCTGGATGGTTGACTGGGCAGAGAGTTATAGGGAGATTGTTCCATGCGTCTCAGAGAAGGCATTTGCACCAAGAATGACAAGAGTGTATGATGGGACAAATTAGATGTCTGTGGACAGAAGAAATATTAAAAGACAAAGAGTAAAAAATTTCAAAAGTGCCTAAGTCCCATTTTCAAACATGCCTTAGGAACTTAAGATCATAAGGGCCAGATTTTCAAAGGAATTTAGGTGTCTAAAAATGCAAATGGAATTTTCAAAAGCACCAACGCAGGTTAGGTGTCTAACTCCCATGGATTTTAGTCCTTGAAAATCTGGCCTTAAGTGATTTTTGAAAATGGGACTTAGGGACTAAACATTTTTGAAAATTTTGCCCTGGGTCTGCAAGGTCAAATTCAGAGAGGTTTTTAGAAACCAGGGACCACAGTTTGTCCTGAAATGAATAGGGAGCCAAGGGAGTTGTTTGAGGATAAGGGCTGATGAGGTAGTCTTATTTTGATAGTCAAGGAATATTGAGGGAGGTATAGAGAAGGTATGCTATAAGGATGGACAAGCAAAGAAAACCTTGTTTTCCAGAACTACCTCGACATAGTCTGCATACAGCCCTGACTAGGATGACCAGATGTCCCAATTTTATAGGGACAGTCCCAATTTTTGGGTCTTTTTCTTATATAGGCTCCTATTACCTCCCACCCCTTGTCCCGATTTTTCACATTTGCTGTCTGGTCACCCTAGCCAGATAACATAACCTTTACATGTCAAAGAAAACTAAAATGATACAGCTATTAGTGCAGAAAGTCACCTAATATTATAGAGGCATTTGAGGAAAATATCATTTTACACTCTCTATAGCACTTTTCATCCCACTGTGATGACTGTGAAAGGCAGCCACCTCTGGGTTCAAACATGGCAGCTGTTTAACAGTGCACCCTAATGTTACACCAGTTTTTAGGAAGAGAAATTCAGGATACTTTAGGAAGTTGAAACTGCAAAGAAATTTGGGAAGACACATGACTGCAATCATCTGAGTTGCATTCTAGCCATGACGTTAGATGTGACATCCCTAATCATTTCTGAAGAGGACCTTTATTAATTACAAGTGATCACTGTTTGTATGTCTCATTCAAAAGGCAGTGACTCCCCAGTGTTACCACACACCATGCTGGGACATTATTTCTATACTGGGTTAGACCCCAGACCTGCATTGAGCTCCTTGAATGCACACCCCTGTACTCTGGGTGGGCAGGCACAGACATCTCTGGCACAGAGCTCATTGCTGTATCCAGGCCTTAGAGAGAAGAGTGACACCCATTGAATTGCCATCACAAGTTCTTGCAGTGCTTGCAAAAGAGACCATCTGACTCAAGTGCTGACCAAGCCTGTCCCTGTGATAAGATCACAACCTAAAGTGCTGTGGCTGGAGCAATACTGCATCTTTGCTTGGAGGTATTTTATACATAAACCACAGCTTGACCTGTCTTCCCAGTAATCCTGTTTCTTGAGGCGGTGGGAGGGGAGCCGAGAGAGGTGAAACAAAAAGCCATTTCTGCAATATTGACAACCAGGACACTTGTGCCCGGGAGCCTGGGGGAACTGTTTAAGAATGGTGCATCCTTATGCAAAGACTGCCTACAACAACCATGCCAAGGTCAATGAGTCATTGGGATATTTGCTGTGTAAGTGCCAGTCGTGCAGAATGAAAGCTTCCCGGTGGACGTTTTTCTTATACACCCGCCTAGTTTGGGGGGCAGGGAAAGAGCGGCATTGCACCTTTGTGCAGTTAGCTTCCCTCACTGGGATCCTGCATTTAAACATGCAAATTGCATTACGTGATGAGTTCCCGGTCTAGAGACAAGTCAGTGGGAGTACACTGATCCCCGTGATCCTCAGAACTCTGTGTTGCAGGGCTGTCAAACCTTTACACTATCCCAGGAGACGTTAGAAACTTGCCAGGGACCTGTGGACCTTAGCCCACTTTGATAGCAAAATAAATGCAAGCAACATAACATTTGCTTGTTCTTGTCCTTCTCGCTGGGGATTTGTCATGTGGGCAAAGGGCTGATCTTGTTGCCAATGACTTTCACCAGAAACTGGAGCAGCTTCAAAAGATAAGTAGATGGGGGTCAGGGAGAAGTGCCATGGCTCTATCTCAAACACACCAGCCAATCGGACAAAACTTTTTTAAAAAAAGAGCAATTTTGTTTGGTCAAATAGATTTTGTTTGTTTGTTTGTGTCCCCCGCCCTCCCCCCGACTTTGTCAAATGTCTCTGGGACTGGGAGGCGGGGGTCTACTGCACTCTTTCATGCCAGGCCAATGTCATGCAAGTCAACGCTTGTCAATGGGGAGATCGTTATGGAAATACTGACAAAAGGTTAACTCTGCTGCTGAGCAAACCTAGGAGCTTAGAGGCAAAGTTGAAGATATGTAACTGTGATAAACAGCGAGACCTTTAATAGCTTGACACTGAAAGAGGTTTTAACCATATTTCACTTACACTCTTCCCGTCACCCTTATTACAAGCAATTTAAAGCAAGTGTCATTTCTTCTTTTTACATATTATTAAGTAGGCATTGCGGTTCATGATAGTTCAGAATTAATCATTTGCAGATAGTGACTGCTAAATTTCTGCTGGAGAGGAGGGAGTGCATTAGACATATTTTTCCTCTCTCGATTCTTAAAAGCACCAGACTTATTATCTTTTCCACCCCCATCCCAACGAACTATAAACAATTCTTACTCCACTAGGATCTGATCCAGTTCCCATTAACACCCTGATTCAGCAAAGCACTTAAACCCATCCTTAACTTTGAACATGAGTAGTTGAGAGCAAAGTGCTCTGTATTTTCCTCATGATTATGGAAGGGATGTTTTCAGTAACATTGGGGACACCTGTGATGCATAAAGCAGCAGTACATTTATTTTCCTAAACTATACCTTATTTTTTGGAGGAAGGACAGGATTTTTGCTGCCAAATTCTATTTCTCCTGTTTTGCACTAATATAAAACATTGTTTTATTTATATTGCAGTAGCAACTTAGGAGCCCTGATCATGGACCAGGACCTATACATATATTGCTAGGTGCTATACAAACACCAAACAAAAAGAGGTTGCCTGCCTCAAAGAGCTTGCAGTCTAAACAGATGACAAGAGACAACAGTTGGATGCACACAGTCAGACGCAGGGAGAGCACAGGAGATAGTGTTGGTCAGCACGATGGGTATTGATCTCAGCATTTCTCCAATAAGAGCTTTTATTCCTGATTCTTCTCATTAATAATATTTTGGTGAAATATGCGTAGAGGGCTGGTGCAAAGTTCTAGGCACCACTGTTTTGAGGATAAAGTGGAACTTAAGTAGTGCATACGGCCCTCTGAACAGCGGTGAATACCATCCTATGTACGTGTAATACTAGCTAATAGTTAGCACTTTTCATCTTCATAGGAGGTCAAAAATAAATGAAGCGAGCTTCCCAGACCCCATGTAAGCTGAGTGAGTGTTCTCTCCATTTTACAAATGGAGAAATTAAATCAGAGAGGTGCATTGACTTGTTTGAAGCCACAGAGATAGATGTAATTAATTAATGTTTGTCAAGTTTTTTCAATAAAAGGTACTATAGAATTACACAGTATTATTCTGATTTCTCTAGCAAGAACCACATTCCTCTCCACATATGATTTTTTTAGCTTATTCTCCACAAAAAAATATTTCCCTTCATCACATGCTTGAAATGAGTGTGGTTGGTAATTAATAGTAAACATCAGATCACTGTATATTACCAGTGGATAAACTGCAATCATTTCTCTGAGTCAGATTTCAGACTGTTCTGAAACATGAGGTGGGGGTGGAGGGGGGGGCGCGATTCTCATTTGGGCTGACAGTGTATATGGAGCCTTACAATGAGCCTAAATGTCAATTACATATACACCGAGTATGTTACCTTCACACTCCCTTTAACGCTCCTTTATGCTGCTGGAAGGGTGTAAAGTGGCCTTCCTGACTATGAGTATCTGTCCAAACGGCCAAGTCCTCAGCTGGTGTACACTGGCATAGGGCCATTGACTTCGTTGGAGAAATGCTAATATATATGAGCTGAGGAGTTTGCTCAGAAATAGCCTGGTTTTCATTTGCACCAAGGCCCCTTTATGCCACTCTGCCAGTGGGTTCTTTTGCACCAGTCTGGCAAGGCAAAGAGTTTTAGAGTACATAAGAATCTGTCCCCAAGTCTTTGAGAGGAAAAGCTATGTCTTCAGTATTCCCCCCCCCCCTGCTCCCCGCAATACATTTTTACACTAGCTATGCAGCATCTTTGTAAATGGTGACTCACTGCTTCTGTGCCTCCCAGGCCGTTATCTACACACCTACAAGATGCCCATTACTGCCTTCAATAAGAGCACCTGGGGGCTTGAGCACACTTTAAAGAGTCACAGCACGTATCAGAGAATGCAGGGGCTGTTTCCCAGACAGTGGCTGTGCAGTTGGTCTCCTGCGCGGTGTGATCATTCTGGTCTGAAATGTGTCAGTGTAAATTTAGCCAAGTGCAGAGGGCTGTGAGCAGAGAGTGACTCAAGATGGCTCCACAAATCGGAGGCCTGAAGCAGAGAGCTCCTGTTATGGTGTCACGGTGCAATGGTACGCTGTTCCGTTGCAACAGTGAAGTTGGGTGGCAACTGGCATCCTAAAGTCCCACAGATCCATGTCCGCTCACCTTCCATCCTGTTCACCTACACTTAGGGTGGCCAGAGGTCCTGTTTTTAAAGGGACAGTCCCATTTTTGGAGACTTTTTCTTATATAGGTGCCTATTACCTCCCACCCCCTGTCCTGATTTTTCCACAGTTTCTGTCTGGTCACCCTACCTACATTTTCTTCTCATTGGGATGGCACCTATAGACCTATGCAACCTATAGCCACGATGCTCCAACTGTATCATGTGCAATGGCAGACTCCCATGCCAGTGTGAACCACCCATGGATGGTTGATAGGTGGTTCCATAGGTGCTGGAACTAGGGGTGCAGCAGCACCCCCTGGCTTGAAGTGGTTTCTGTCATATACAAGGTTTACAGTTTGGTTCAATGGCTCTCAGCACACCCTCTACACGCATTGTTCCAGCACCCCTGCCATTCAGGCACAAGATTCTTCTTATCTGGAGCCAGCTGCAGGATCAGGGCCTATCACACCACGGTGGGACCTGCCCTTCCAGGGTTTTTTGTGCTTCATTTTGATTTTACAAAATTGGTCCAATTTTGAAACAAAAAAAAAAGTCAAAAAATCTGCAGTATTTGCTGTTTTCTCTCTAATGTCCTGCTCTCATGAAAACACAATCCTTATTGGAATTTTCAATTTCAAAATCAAACTTGGTTGCACTGATCCTTTGCAATGAGGCTTAGTAGATATCTTCTCCCAAGAGAAATATGAATTAACTACATGAAAGCTCTTGGGATCAATGCTCCTGGCTGATTTCATTGAAGACTCCTGCTCAAAAGCTGATGCATGGCAACCAGGATCAATGTATTTGAAATCCTTCCCAACAATCTGAAAAGGACAGTGATGTCTCAGAGCACTGCAAGTTGTTTTCGTGTAAAAGTTGTCATATAGAGACATGGCTTGTAACTCCATTTAAAATGCAGGACAGTGGGGGAGCTTTTGCAGGGACTGTACTTCACTGATTTAGTCATAGATGCATAGGGTACCTGACCACTGCATCTTGCTGGGGCTTCCTTTGTCAACTCAGCCTTAAAACAGGGTCATCGGAGTTCCTTTGTCAAGCCACGTTGGACTCCTGGTGGGATTCTTTTGTTGTTCTCTCAGGAAACTCCTGCAACTGCCTGTTGATTTCTCTGCCATGTGTTTGGTTCTTGGATGGGCCTTGCTGGTGCTAACCGGGTTTTAAAAGAAGTGAGTTAAGAGTGCCAAACTAAATGGGAAAATAGACTGGACGAACAAATAGTTCTTTAAGAGGCATGTGTAAGAACCGGTGTATGGAATTTGCTGCGTGGAACTGTGCAGCCATGTCGTAGCTGTCTGTGTGCACGTGGTGGGAGAGAGTGCTGGAGCTCTCTTACCACAAGGATCGTGTGGCTGTGTCTATACTAGATGATTAGGCCCCTACCACATTCATAGCCATGAAAAATGCAATACCATTCCATGCCATCCTTACTTCTGCACTGCGGCCTTCAGAGCTGGGTGGCCGGAGAGTGGCAGCTGCTGACTGAGGGCCCAGCTCTGCAGGCAGCAGCGCAGAAGTAAGGGTGGCAATACCATACCATGCCCTCCTTCCTTCAGCGCTGCTGCTGGCGGCAGCTCTGCCTTCAGAGCTGGGCTCCCGGCCAGCAGCCGCCGCTCTCCAGCTGCCCAGTTCTCAAGGCAGCACCGCCGCCTGCAGCAGCACAGCAATACAGGTAGCAGTATTGCAACCTCCTCACCACAAGTCCTTTTGGGGTCAGGACCCCTACAATTACAACACCGTGGTATTTCAATTTTAAATCGCTGAAATAGTGAAATTTGCTATTTTAAAAATCCTCTGACCGTGAAATTGACCAGAATGGACTGTGAATTCAGTAGGGCCCTGTAGATGATTCATCTTTAAATATTTCCCAGCTCCAACAGGAACACTAGTGCAGACCCATCGTTGCTGTGTTAACGATCTTGTGGTCTCACCCTGTATTAAGAGCAGGCCTTGAAGACATGGTGGTTGAACGTTCCCACCACTGCTACCACTAGTGCTGCTCCACCAGTGATCGCAACAGCGGGAGCAAAAGTGTAGATGAGCTGCTAGGGTTTTTAATGAGAAAAAGGCCCAGCTTGCAATTCTAACACAACTGGCAGCTCTAGGCTGTCCAAAAGGCCCGGGATGATGGTAGAACCAGAGCTTCACCCCCTCCATTGTGGTCAGGGGGGCTGAGCCAGTGTGGAGAACATGAGGGGAATATACTCTACAGCAGAAGCACATGGTTGCTGCCCTGGAGGGCTCTTCCCTGCACCCTGCAGAGGGATCCAGGCTGAGTCAGATGGGATTCCTTCCGGGATTGCCGTGCACTCCCTTCACCGGCTAGCCCAATACAGACTGTGGCTTAAATGTTACAGTCTCGCCCTCTGTGTACAAGGCCCGACCCAGTGCCCACTGAAGCGAGTGGAAAGACTTCCACGAACCTCAGGAGGTGTTGGATCAAGCGGCAATGGCTATTTGCCACACAGTCCCCTTCATTAATGGCATGAAACCCAGAGAGAGTGGAGAAGATGCAGTCAGAGCAGGGGTTTCTGTTTTTAATTCTTTCTGACATTTAGAAGGTCAGTGGAAAAGCTTGTCAAATAAAACAGGAAGTTACTCTGACATGTAAGCATTTGAGCACGGGATGAAAATCAGCCAAGGCAGCCACAAGCCCTTGTCTCTGAGCACCAAGCTTTCACACACTCTAAGACCAAATAGCACTTGAAGCGGGAAATCACCATTTGAAATATCTCCCACAAATTATCTTTTACTGTTTTTCATGACCATGACTAACTTTTACTCCACTGACTAAAGGAAATTATCCTCTCTGCGGACTGAGACTTCTGAGCAGACTAAGGGGAAGAATAGTCCTGTGGCTAGAGTGCTTGCTTGGGCCTCAAAAGACCTGGGGTCAATTCCCTGCTCCACCACAGATTTCTTTTATGACCCTGAGCAAGTCACTTCGTTTCTCTGTGCCTCAGCTGACCATCTGTAAAATGGGGGTAATAGCAGTGCCCAACCTCACAGGGAAGTGATGAGGATAAATACGCTAAAGCTTGTGAGGTGTTCAGATACTGTGGTGATGGGCAGTCATAAAAGTACCATAGATAAGGCACTAGCCTACACTTAAAATTTAGATCAACCTAGCTACGGTGCTCAGGGAGATGACAAATTCACACACCCTGAGCACTATAATTAAGATAAACCTAATCCCTGGCATAGACGCAGCAAGGTTGATGGAAGAATTGTTCTGTTGACCTAGCAATTGTCACTCAGGGAGGTGGATTACCTACATCAATGGAAAAATCCCTGCTGTCAATACAGGAAGCATCTACAGGTGCAGCTGTAGCACCCATAATATCAACATGCCCAAGGTGAAATTCACAGAGGACCAGCAAAGGCCCCTGCATTACTTGAGTGGGTCCCAGCACAGGGGTGAATTTCACCCTTGGGTGTTCTTTTGTTTGTTTGCTTGTTTTGTTTTTTGAGTCAGAATTGATTAAATCCAGGACAGGATTTTCAGAAGTTACTAAAAAGAACAGGAGTACTTGTGGCACCTTAGAGACTAACAAATTTATCTCAGCATAAGCTTTCGTGGGCTACAGCTCACTTCTTCGGATGCATAGAACGGAACACACAGACAGGAGATATTTATACATACAGAGAACATGAAAAGATGGAAGTACGCATACCAACTGGAAGAGTCCAGTCAATTGAGATGAGCTATCATCAGCAGGAGGAAAAAAACCTTTGAAGTGATAATTGAGATGACCCATAGAAGTTACTACTGATTTGGGATGACCAGTGTGAGGTTCCTTACGGGGGCCTGATATCCAGAGAGCAGCTGCTCAGCGCTTTCTGAAAACCAGGTCCCTTTCAGTTGTCCCAAGTTGGGCACTCAAACCAACTAATCACTTGTAAAAATCTTGGGCCATGGATGCTCAGCTCCTCTGGAAATCAGGGCGCTTACTTCAGGCATCTGAGGTAAAAAGATTCTGGCCTAAGTGACTTGCCCAAAGCCATGCAGCAAGTCAGCTGCAGAGCTGGGTCTATATCTCAGCAGTCTGAAATCACTGTTAGGCTGCAAACAACACAAAAATGGCCTCTCACATGACACTTTAGATTCTAATCCAACCTTTGAACTCAGATATGCAGAGACAGTAGCATAAATCGAAAGAAGTTTTGTTAACTGAATATTTCAGAACTTTAAAGTATGTTTCGTTTGAGTGTCATTTTAGGAACGGACAAAGGGTTTTTATGGTTTCACAGGTCGGGTGTAACTGTGGTGAGGAAGGAATCTCATATTTTCCAAGCCAGTTCTCTTGATCTTAGATGTAACAAGTTAGTTTTGAATTTGTGTTGTATGCAGCTGGCTCTTCTATTGAACATTCTTCCAATCATATGAATATTTGAAACAACTGAACAATTAATCTGAAATCATGAAAGTGGGATTGAATGTTGTGACTAGATAATGATCCCTTTGCTGCAAAGTAAATGTCAAAGCAGGAGACAATTTTTCAATCACAATATAAAATTCACTGGAAATTCTTGCTACTGTACCCTATTTTTCTTTTATTAAATGAGACGAACATTAAGACCAGGCTGTCCTCTGAAAACATCCAGGAAACACTGGCCATGCCCCTTCCAAAATCTATACAGGTCTGCATGAAGGTCATCTGTGTTCAGAGGGCTGGTGTATGGCAAATGCATCACATAAATTTCACTGGTGCTTTGAAGATTAAAGAGTGACAAGGGTGGAACATTTAGAGCCTGGTGTGGATTTTCAATAGAGCGTGAGTTTCATTCTACAAGCAAAGTGCTCTCAAAAACTGCTTAGGATTCCACAGGATCCACCACTGTGATCCAACCCAGAAGAGGAAATTGCTATGAATTTAGGAGCCAGTCTGGTGAAAGCACTTAAGTACGTTGCTTAAACACATGAGTAGTCCCACTGGCTTCAACTGGAACTACTCACATGCTTAGGTGCTTTCTGGATGGGGGTCTTTCAAAAACCTTTATTTTTAAATTCCGTAGCACAGTCAGAATTTCTGCTGATTCTACATCACTGTCAGTGTTCCAGTTAGCCAGCTCTGATCCAGCATTAGAATAGCTACATTCGGTTATCTGGATTAGAGTCTCTAATTCCATTTCCTCTTGGTTTTTGTCAGCTAGTTGGTTTTTTTTAAATGTGTACTATGCGTCCTGTTTGTTATGATATTTTGCACAATTCAGTTATTTGGTTGCATTTGTAACTATCACTCTACCCACAGACAATTCTGTTGCTGGAGCCTCTGACCCAATGGATGTACACATGCAAGGATTCACTCTTCTTGGAGTTTAAATTTCAAACATACATATTATGCTATAATAATTGTATGCACCCCTATAGTCAACTGGAATTTGAGTACCCCAAATGTCAGTCTTCACACCACTGTGAGGCAGTGAATTATTATCCCCATTTCACAGATGAGAAAACTGCAGTACAGAAAGACAAACCCTACATTTTCAAGGGGGGGGAAGAGAGTGTGTGTCCCCCATTTTAAATACTGGTTTTTAGAGGTGCTGAGCATCTAGATTCTCTGTTCTGGGCACTGGGGAGGGTGAGTGCTCATTACCTGTGAAAATCAGGCCCCTTAGGTATCTAAAATTAAGGCACCTAAAATTAAAGGCTACTTTTGAAAAGCTGACCCTAAGTAACCTGTCCAGAGCCAGGCAGCAAGTAAGTGGCAAAGTTAGGTATAAAGCCCAGGAGCCAAGTTTTCAAAAACACCATGAGTGGACATATGCGTTACAATGCTGAGCGTCATGGCACCTGACTTTTAGGCACCTATTAACAAATCACAAGAACAGCACTATGATCCACAAAGCTGAATTAGGTGCCTAGGCTCCATACATAATGAATGGGGAGAGAAAGGACCCCAAAGAATGTGATCTACAAAATACAGTGCATTGACTGGGGGGAGGGTGGAGATGGCAGAACACACCTGTTTCGCGCCTAAGTCCAGCCTGCAAGGAGCTGCCTAGCTCTGCTCAGCGATCCACAAATGGGAACCTACCCCCTGGAGTCACATGGGTGAGGTGCCTAAGGAAAGACTCTAACCTTGCCCAAAGCCACACAGTGAGTCCTCACTAGAGCTGGGATCCCTGAAGCTCCTGGCTTCTTCAGGACCACTGTGTTTGATCTAGTCTCGGTAATTCTCCTAAACGCTTGTCAATTTCCCTCACACAGAACTGTAGATTATCGTGGGGCAGATTCTGCTGTAATCTTGGAGTCACTCCACTGAAAGGCTTGGAGTCACTCTGGATTCACACGGCTTTAACCAAGAGCAGAATTTAGCCTCGTCCTCTAGTCTATGTGGCACAAAATGACCACAACAAGACTTGCTTTTGTATTATTAGTGCCTACAACCTTCTAACCATATTTCATGGAGGGGAAGAGGTCTAAAATCTATTTTAAAAAGCTTTTTTTTCTAAAGAAGTAGATTGTATTATAGTAAATGAGAAGTGATAGCCAGAGGAAGCTGTTTGTTCTCGTTATCAGCTCTAACTCTGATCTCTTGCAATATGGCACTTTTAAAATCCATCATTGTAACTCTCAGACTATGTTAGAAAAGGTCGGGTGGTTCTCTCTCTCTCTCTCATATATCAGTGTAGGCTTCCCCAGCCCATAGTTTCCTGTAGCAACACAAATTTCCAACAGATTTTTGTCTTTAATTTTAATCAGATCATTCTTTCATGTGCAGGGAAGTATGAAATGCCCCAAAATGATGGCTTTGGCAGCTGCTGTTACTGTAACTGCATCATTATTGCTTCTCATTTAAGGGCCTGATTCAGAGCTCACTGAAGTGAATGAGAATCTAAGCAGAGATCTTTCTCCCCCACTTGCACGCTAGTCCTATCCAGGTCATCTGTAAACTAGCTTCAGCCAGTGCAGTAAAGCTGAATAGCTCCACTTCCGTTACTGGTGTAACTGGCATTTGTGCTGAGCCCTAACAATAGACAAGAACACGCAGGGATTTACACCAGTTGCTTAGAGTTCGGCACTGAAGCATCTGGGCCATTTGGGGTTAGTCCTGAGTGTAGAGAAGAGCGTTTGGCAATCAGGAGATGACTGCAGCATGTGTTGACAAACCCAGCTTTGACTGAACTAACTCACTAAAAGTAGCAGCACAGCCGTGGCCTGGACTAGCTGCCTGAGTAGATACCCCAGGTCGCAGCCAGCTAGTGCACGCTGCTCCCCCTACATAATTTTTAGCAAGGGCATCCGTGGGGTTTTAGCTGGGGTATCCCTACACGTGCTACAATTGTGCTTCCTGTTTGCAGTGTAGCCATACCCACAGCTTCCCCTTCACAGGGGCGGCTCCAGGCCCCAGCACGACGTTTCGCCGCCCCAAGCACGGCGGCATGCCGCAGGGGGCGCTCTGCTGGTTGCCGGGAGGGCGGCAGGCAGGGTGCCTTCGGCGGCATGCCTGCAGCAGGTCTGCTGGTCCCGCGGCTCCGGTCGACCTCCCGCAGGCGTGCCTGCAGAGGGTCCGCTGGTCCCGCGGCTCCACCGAAGCCGCGGGACCAGCGGACCCTCCGCAAGCACGCCTGCGGGAGGTCGGCCGGAGCCGCGGGACCGGCGACCAGCAGAGCGCCGCCTGCGGCATGCCGCTGTGCTTGGGGTGGCAAAATGTCTAGAGCCGGCCCTGCCCATTCAGCAAGTCTTTAAGCACATGTCTAACTGCAGGCATGTGCTTAGGTCCCACTGATTGCAGAGAATAGGGGGATAGGACTTAAGCCCTTTGCTTTGCCTTACAAAGTCAGAATAGGGTGACCAGATAGCACGTGTGTAAAATCGGGACAGGGGGTGGGGGGGGGGTAATAGGTGCCTATATAAGAAAAAGCCCCAAAAATCGGGACTGGCCCTATAAAATCGGGACATCTGGTCACCCTAAGTCAGAATAGCAATGTTTGCCGCCCACTCTGCACAGGTGTAAGTGATTAAGCAGGGGGAAACAGGCCCCGTATTTTACAACGCTGCGTGCCTTAAAATCTGTAAAGATGCTATGTAAACTGTTCAGAAAGCACCTAAATCCCATTGACTTTCCAGTGATGCCTAAGTCACTGAAGCACTTTTGAAAATTTCACCTGACTCCCCGAAGCTGCAGCATAGTTCCATCAGTGCCCTTCCTCTCCGATGAAATAATTCTCTCCCCTCTGCCCCACCATTAGAAACCATTCAGTGTAAATGTAATAGTACCGGGGAGACTTCTTATCTCATCAGTGCTAACCATTTCCAAGCACGTTGCACAAACATGCTGTAGATTGGCCTGTGTTGCTGTGCGTATTTTTAATCCTCCCGCTGAACCCTGTATTCCTAAGGTAGCTTAAGACAATTAAACAGTTGAATCCTGTTCAGAAGCGCAGTCTTCCTTCCTTTTCCTCCCAGTCCCTCTCCCAGACATGTGTATCTGATCACAAGAGGCTGATAGACAGCAACGCTACTGACCTTGAGCTCAGAACATGTCTGCCCAGCGCAGGAAATGTGTCACAGAGCAGTGGCTAAGAACTGAACAAAGGTCACAAACCCTCAGATGAATAGCTGTAAATCTACATAACCGATCAGCTGTATTTTTAGCCTTCTAACAGTGGAATTAGGGAGGGACAATGGACCCAGATGCATTGAGGGTTTATTTACATACGCACCATAGTGAAAGGTGACCTGCGCAGGGAGTGTTAAAAGGTGGGCTTTCTTACTCTTTCCCCCTTCTTCATCATGGATTAAACCCCTCCTGAAAGTTGGGTGGTTTTTTTTGTTGTTTTTTTTTAAGTGATTTTCTGGTTATTTGGGTCAGCCCCCAGACAAACCTAGGCTAGTCCTGGAAGAAGCCCTAACTTGTACCCTTCCTTCAGTAACCTCTGTGGGCTATTACAGGGGGCACAGCAGACACAGGGCATAAGGGACACGCCATCCATATCTTCGACACCCTGGCCAACCCCCTCCTCTGGGCTGCTAGCTGTACTGGGACACTCCGATAGGCCCCTCTGCCAGGGCTGTTATGTCTCGGCTCCAGCCCCTTTGCACCAGTCTAGCTGACTATCGGCAGGCCTGTTGAGAGAAACTGGTTCAGCCCACAGGGTGAACATGTGGGGGCATTATAATTGTACAAACACAACCTGCTTTACCACATAGTAGGTCTGCTTAGGCTTTAATGTGTCTTCCTCATCACGGACTACAAGGTACGGGTGCGTGCCCAATAATATTTTACATTTATATAGTGCCTTGTAGCTTCCAGGGCTGTGCAAATTAGAGACTGTGCATGCAACAGCCACTTCTGGGAAGAAGGTTATCAAGCAATCAGTGCAAAGGGCACTGCACAGAGTGGGGAGGGAAATGGTTTGGACACCAGAGCACTCGCATGCCCCTAATCTTATGCCAAGTGCTTTACGTTTACTGGCTGTGTATTGCCCACAGGACCTTGGATATTGTGGTTTTCTCTGAAAGAGTCGCACCACGGCATGGCTGCACACAATTGGAAGGGCAAAGGGCTGAGCTGACCCTGGCAGGATACAAACCAGCCATTTCAGGAAGTGAAATGGCTTGATTCTGATCGCACGTTTACACCAGTGTAAGTCAAGAGTGATTCCACTGAACTCAGTGGGGTTGCAGGTTTACACCATTGTAATTCCGTTGAATTCAGAGATGTCTCTCCTGATCTACAGCCATGTGAGGGAGAGCAGTTAGTCCTCATAGGTCTCAAACCCTGTGTTACTAAGCTATCCCTCCAACACTCCCCCCCAACTGAACTCCAAGTGCTGTTATTAGTGTACTAGAGTTATTTCCGTCCACAATCCTCTGGGGGGTTAAGAAAGTACACTGAGTGGCCCTGAAATAAAAAGGTTAACATCCCCCTCCCCCGCCAAATCTACCCAAGTCTCCTTCTGATCCATTACTGTGTGTGCTGCTGCTGTATATTACAAATCAATGGATATTAGGAAAAAGCTGCTGTACGTGGCATAGGCTTGATTCTTTTAGATGTGTTTAGCAAACATTGTATATTATTCTAAGTCTATATTTTGCCAGTACAAAATACACTGACCAATGTGTCTAATCCATTATAATCCTAGCCTTCAACAGATATTAACAATTCAGCAGTACAGATGAGGCCACATGCTTTCCTGCTATAACCCCATTAAAAGTGCTACACCAGGGATGGCTCTGGCCCATGGCAGTTCATAGAGACGTGACAAAGACAATATGAAAAGCCACATCAAAATCAATGAGCGTGCAGTTATGGACTGTAATCACATCATAACCAACATAATTTAGAGGAGTCTCATCTTATTGATCTGAAAAGGAAGTGGAGGGAATTTAAGGGTGGAAGTTACTGTAGGAGTCTGGAGAAATATAGATTTGTGTGAACAACAGAACAACCAGTAGAAGAAAATTATCCTTATGTTTTAGAATGCTGGGTGCATGTATATGATAAACAACTGAAATGCTCAGCATGAGATTTCAACATGTAGAGATTAAGTTGCCAAATAGGTTCTGGTTGGGGATCTTTCCTCGCTAGACAATGTGCATCAGAGCTGCTGGAACAGCTTGTATAGTGGAGGTGCTGAGAGCCACTGAACTGTGAACCTTGTATATAATGGAAACTACTTCAAGTAAGGGGGTGTGGCAGCACCCCTAGTTCCTGCACCTATGATCTGCATCCAAAATGCCCTAATGTTCTGAGGCATTTTTATGTGACTTAGGCCCAGTGTACATTACAACCAGTCAGGGTTAGCAAGAACTGTCTAAACATGGTCCCTTATCAGCAGGGTGCTAGAGCAGTTTCCTGTGGCCAATATCAACAGGGAAGGACTGGATTATAAATCAGTTTACAGAATCATTCGGTAGTTTGGACACTTGACGGTATTAAATCCCAGGCACCTAATTCCCTTGGACTCCTCTGAAAATACCAGCCTCAGCTCATTAAAATCTAATAGGTAACATAATACATGGTTCTTTACAGGTATATAAAACAAGGTCCCTGAGCCAAGCTTTTTAAAATCAGGGGGCAAAATCCTGAGGTCTTGTTTATACTACAGTACTCCCAGTTACAACAGTGTAAATGCAAAATGAGGTCATTGGATTTACCTTGGATTCACACATACGTCAATGAGTGCAGAATCTGGCCCTCAGTTTTATCAGGAAAAATGCCAGTGCAGTGAACAGGAGTGGACATGAGTAAAAATTCTGAAGGTCCTCAGAGTTTGTCCTGGCGTTAATCTGATCTAATCTACAGTTTGAGAGCCAGATCTTGCAATCAGTGAGAGTTTGGCCATTTACTTTCCTTTGGACCATGATTCAGTCCCAAATGGAAAGACCATGATCTCTACACAAATAAAATGGATTGATGCCTAATAAATGAATATGCAGGCCTTTAAAGGTGCAATAGGGTATCGTATCAGCAGTGTGGGTGGCAAAACTACTCACTTCCACTGGATGGTTCTCTTGTCTGTTTGTACAGCTCACGAGATGGCACTCGGCATGCCTCTGACATTTTATAATAGTTTCTGTTCCAAAAGCTACAACTTGGCTTCTGAACATATCCTCAGCTGGCACTGACAGGCGTCACTCCACTGAAGTCAATGGAACCACGCCCATGATTTCAACTGAGCTACTTCTGTTTATACTGGCTGAGGATCTGGCCATTTATGTTCAGAGCTATTTTTAGTCCTAGCAGGGATGTGAAAATGCTGTTTTTCTGTACCATGCAAGTGACTGCTAAGTACCAAAGTGACATCTCACTCCTAAGTGACTTAAGAACCTAAATGCCACGAAAAAGTCAATGAGATACTGCAGAGTACCTAAGACACTTTTGAAAATTAGATTTAAGCTTCTAAATCATGTAGGCACTTCTGAAAATCTACCCCATGTCTGAGTCCCAGTCCCACCTTTTGCATTCGTATATTGCACAATTACTGCACACAGCTTGAGGTGAGACATAATTTGCCTGATAACTAATACCAGTGATTAGAGTGCATGCAATCTTTACAGACTGTTGGATTAAATACACAGTCTCCTGCAGATTTGATAATGGATTAACGCCTGATTTTTTTTGCCTAGCACTAGCACAAAGCTGCTTCCAAGATTTTGTTGAAGGTTGGTCTCAGCTAGAGATGGCAAAATCAGAACTTGAATCCAAACCTTTTTGCATTAGCAGAGGAAAATTCAGATTTGGATTCCCAAGGAGCAATTCTGTCTCTACAGGTTTGATTCCAAAATTACAAGGGTGATATTTTCTGGATACGGGCAAAATCCAGGTGATCTCACAATATTTCTACGATTTGAGGTGGTAGAAATCATGCAAGATTTCAGTACTGTCTTAATCCATAACCAAATAGGAACCCTAAACATGATTCAGCCTGGAACCGGATTCTCTCCTCTAATCTAGATCCAGACACCACCTCTTTGACCCACCCCTGGACAAAGGGAGTTATTGGTTTAAACTTCTTCAAAGGTTTGGGGCGGGACTTTCAGGTCAAATATGGAGAAAACACCACCCTTTATAGGCTTGGCACAAATCTGTGTGCGTAGTATGAATGAATCTTTATTCTACCACCAAATGTGCACCAGATGCTGGGATTAAAATTAAAACCTTCCCCAAGTGTCTTTGGAAGGCTGAATGGAATCTAAACATGGGCCACTTCAAAGCTGTTCAGTGCCTGAAGGCTACTTTTAAGTGATCTTGGGTCAATCTTCTCTTAGCAGGTGCAGCTGTTACATTCTACAGGAGACAAGGCCTGATGGTATTTGAATGGCCTCAAAAAAATGGGTCACTTTTCAGTTCCGGGGCTAAACTGGAAGTCCTGTGAACTACCAAGTGTAATAACGGCAGTTTACAACCTCCTCTCTCTACCTCCTGCAATCACACATCCTGTGCATACATCTTACAATGGGTTTTTTTTGTGGTGTTGTTGTTTTTTGTTTTTTAAAGACTACAAATACAACTTGGGTAAATACTGAAGGAAGATATTAAGTAGTCTGTTGGCTTCTGTTGTACTGAATTGCTAGAATGATAGATCAAAGACAAATATTCCACCCTGTTGAATGTTCACGTTGAGAGATAAATCTCAATACTCTCCGTAAGAAAGACATCTATGAATTGTTAATAGGAATGTTTTGCATTTACATAGCATCCTTTATTGAGGATGCTCAGAGCATTTCATACAAAGAGGCATTAAGAAAAACTACAGCACATTTGTGAGGAACGTACCTAGTATTTTCCTCATTTACTAGAGGGGCAGCTTGTGCAGACAGGTCCGGGGGAAATGCAGCTTCCCAGAACTCACCCTCTCCCAGACCCAAATGGAAGTTGGGCCTCCAGAAGTCTAAGTCCTGCTCTAAACATGGAACCCGCAGCTTCTAACCTGGAGAAAAACTCATTTCTAGCGCGTGCCCTTTCCCATAGGATGCGGCTCACCCAGTCGGCACTGCTTCCGTGGAGGACATGGCTAAGAATGTTGCTCAGAGCTCATAGCAATAGAAGAGGGCATGACTGTAAAAATGCAAAGCAGCAAGGGAGGCTTTAGGGTTTCATGTGTCTCAGAGCCAGAGGCATGCTGTGAGTGGGACAGGATTATAGCACTTTGGAAGGCAGCAAAAAAGGTTCTGTTTTGTGTCTCTCAGGCTCAGCTGACGGAGAACAGGGTGAAGGTGATTTTAAACCACCCGGATTCTGAGCAGATGCAAGGACCAAAATAATTCCCAGTGTAAATTCTAGCATGTCCCCTCCTGCCCCTGACCAGCCTTGTCTTGCCGTAGTCTAGCACACACCCTACACTGGGGCCTGCGAGTACGGGGCAAGAGGCTGCTTACATCTGCCCTGTGCTGAGGGAATTCTCCTTCACTGCCAGAGTCAGGCCAGAATTGCCTCTGATGCGCCTGTGCAGCTCAAGGGAAAGTGGAACCTGCTTGCCCCTTCCCTGCCCACCACTGCATAAGGGAGAGGGGCCAAGGCCATCTGACATGCCCCCTCTTGAGGTCAGGAGTGCTGCAGTCAGAGCTCCACCTGGCCTTCCCCCACCTCCCAGGTGACCTCCAGGACGAATGTCGCAGAATGTAGACACGCTGTGTAGACGGGGGAAATGGTTCCTTACTTCTGCTGCACCTGCACTGGAGAGACATAATTTAGCCCTTAGCAGGTTGCATGGGGTAAAGGCACACAGTCAGCTCTGTATGATTTAATCTAGGCAGGACTTTCTCAATTCGTAGCAAGATTCGTTACCAAACCTTCCCTCTGCTCCGGAGGGGGGGTGAGTGCCTACAATTGCAGCTGAACCCCCATGTAGCATACTGTCCAACCGAGCAAGCAACGCTACCGCAAGACAGCAGAACAGCTCTTTCATTGCATTCTTTCCATGGGACTTATTGCCCTGGCTTAATATTTGCAAAATGCTTTGAAATCCATGGTTGAAAGTTGCTGGACAAGAGTTACCTTCTAGACCAAAAAGTTGGCCACCCTGATACTCACAGCCCAATCAGTTAGGGCCTTGAGCTCCCTTTTCAGCTTGCTTGTTATTTGCAGCAATCAGTTACAGATTGTGCATCTCCTGTGTAAATGATGCCAAATCATTATTTATATACTGGCGGACTTGGCAGGCAGCTGAAAACTCCAGTAGGTAGCCAAGGTCTGTGCAAGCAGTGCAAGTAGGAGGGGAGACAGGGGAAGAAGTTGAACCTGAATCTCACTGCAGGAACAACACTGATTCATGAAAGAAAATCTCTTTCAGAAATATTTGGGCCTCCATCCTGACCTAATAGTCACCCGTTCAACCCTTCTGGCTCCTGAGCCAGGAGTACCTGGGTGACCATGTGTTCCTGAAAACCAAGCATGTCCCCCGTTTTAAGGGCTTGTCCTGATCTCCACATCAGTTTTAAAGTGTTTTGTCTCGTGAAGTATTCTGATTGGCTCTTGGAAGGAGCCATAAGCCAGCTGGGGAAAATGACAGCCAGTTAGCCAAGCTAACTTGTGCATGTCAGGGACCAACTCCTATGAGACCCGTCACACATTGACACCCCACCCCACCCATGCCCCACCCCACGCCCCACCCCACCCATGCCCCACCCCACGCCCCACCCCACCCATGGAGCCTGCCTGAGTTGCACAAGTCCTCTTGCCAACTCCATACCTCCATACACATATACACACATGCAGAGCAGGGAGATAGTGAGAGGAGCAAGTCCCCTTTCTCTTCCTTTCTTCCACGCACTCACCCCTGTGCCTCCCCACACCCCTATTTTCCCCTTGATAATTGGCTTTTCACTTGGCAAATCTGACCAGCCCATCACAGCCACGTGGGGCAATCTACCAGACCATGTTTGTTCTCAGGCTGAGATAGGCCCAACCTGAAACCACAGATCTGCATTTTGGGGAGCTCAGAAACCTGGACTTGCATCTGCATCTTAATTTTGATATCGCTCACTACCATTATGAGCTGAAGCAAAAATCTCAGGCCCAAATTTTGATGTTCAGACGTCACATCGAAATTTTACATCTTGAGCCCTATCAGCAGCTCTAGAGAGGAAGGTTGGTCAATCTTGTGGTTAGCACACTGGACTGGGAATCAGGAGATCTGGGTTCAGTTCCTGGTTCCACCACATGCTCCTTGTATGATGTTGATCAGGACAAGTCTCTGTGCCTCAGTTCCCCATCTGTAAACTGGAGATAATAATACTCCCATATTCTGTCTACACTGTACGCTTTTTGAGGCAGGGCTCTCTCGTACTGTATGAATGTGAAGCATCCAACACTTTGGAGCCCTGATATCAGTTGGGTACTACCATAATACCAATAAATAATTAGGCTGTTGGTCATAGGTTTTATGGGCTGCAGATGGCATGATCCTTATTTCTATATAATAATGAATCAGATCATGGTTTCTCGACTATAGGGTTGTTCTGCACAGAGTGTTAGTGAGAATTTATGGTTTGTTCATATAGAAATAGACAAGTGTTCTAAGCAACAACAAAAAAATCACATCCTATTAGATGTGCTCAGATTTAAAACCCATACTAAGCTACCATCTGCCACTTACGACTGGAAATTAAAGCAACACACTTGAGGTCCAGAAAGCTCCATGGGTGTGACTGCTTCTCAGGTTATGCCTTCCCATTAAGCAGAGATTTGTTCTGGTGAAACACTAGGCAAAAGAAGCGGAGTTCAAAGCATACCTTAGGTATTTTGACAATGCAAGATCCTCTACAAAACTTCTGGAGGCTGAGCAGCAGTTGGGTCTGTTTGGGCGTTTATTTGTATCATTGGTAACTGTCAGCTTTGGGGCCTATAATTACTCTCTCTGTACCATGTATTTATAAAGGGGGAAAACAGTGTTTAAAAGGTCATGCTTTTCTCCTTGTTAACAAAATGATTACAGCTGTCTGCTTTTGGTTGGCTCCCTTTGGCGACCTGTAGAATTGGTTCTGACTAACATGAAACAGGCTGCATGGCTCATATGAATCCAGATACCACACAGGAAGTTGTTCTGTTAGTATTTCCTAGCCAACCAGAACAAGGAAATACCTATCATCTTTTGACGGAGGTGATTCTCACAAGATGTCAAGCCTGAACTTCCAAATGAAATGGGCTTGGAAAAATTATTTGTTTGTGGTTGTACTTGTGACGTGCTAAGTGGACAATCAAGAAAGAATGATCCCTGCTCCAAGATGTTCACGATCTAAGGACAGGGCAGACATGTAGACTGAGGTCAGGGGGAAAGCAGCAACAAATAAGTAATTTTATACAAGTCAACTGGATTTGTTGTAGGCAGCAGAGCAGAAGAGAGTCTTTAAGAGGGACTTGCTTGTGGTGAGCTCAGGAAGTTGTACAAAGCATGGGAAGGGGGTGGAAGAAGACACAGAGGTGAATGTATGAGAAGTTGGCAAACAGGCAGGTAAGGGCAGGAACATAATCCAAGGGACTCTTGGATGAATCTAAAGAGAGCTGTAGGGTTTGTCCATCATTCCCTGAAGGACTGTCCCACTGAGGAGCAGCAACAGGAGGAGATTAAAAGGCATCACCATGGTATTGCACTGCGCATCCTCGCTGCAGCATCTTGGTGATGCCTCATGGCACTGGAATGCAAGATGGTAACATGATGGCTTTGCACCAGCCCAGGCTATTTTGAGAGAAGATCTATGATAGGGATAGGGAAAATAGTTCCAAAAATATAACAACTATATCTTGAACCTTTTCCCATTCCTGGAGATGAACTCTCACCAAAAAACTTTCAGGTTCTGCACTGATAAAACAAGTTCTTTCACTTCCATTTTACAGCTGGGAAGTGGGTGAGAGGATAGGGAGAAACAGAGACTAAGTCAGCACTTGGTTTCATGAGCTTTCCAGCCCAAGAGTGAAAAGGATCAGATGATTCAGAAAAGCATCCAGGCTTCTGAGCACTTTCCTGCACCAAACCAAGTGAGCACAAATTCACCTAGTCCAATTTTTCCCAAGTGGCTACTGATTTTGAGTGCCCAGCTTGGGACACTGCTTGGGCCTGATTTTCAGAAATGCTGAACACCCACAACTCTAGATGAAGTGGCAAAGAGTCCTGTGGCACCTTATAGACTAACAGACATATTGGAGCATGAGCTTTCGTGGGTGAATACCCACTTCGTCGCCATGCATCTGACGAAGTGGGTATTCACCCACGAAAGCTCATGCTCCAATACGTCTGTTAGTCTATAAGGTGCCACAGGACTCTTCGCTGTTTTTGCAGATCCAGACCACCACAGCTACCCCTCTGATACTTGACTCTAGATGAAGAGTTCTGAAAATCAGTCCTCCTTTAAGCTGTCTCTAGTTGAGCATCCAGAAGACCGAGGTAGTGGTCTCACATCATCTCTCAAATGGAGTGAAACTCACATAAGCGAAAGACCAGAACAAAGCATAAAAGGTTAGCCAGGTGCTATGCAAATGTCCTTTGGTGTCTTAGTGCACCACAGGCTTAATTTATATTAATGTGGTTACTCAGATGCTTTGTACATGGGTTCTACAGCGTATGGGATCTCATCCCAGGAGGTGTGAACAGGTTTCAGAGGGTCAGTGCCCTTTATGGATAGATGGGAGGGGGGTTCTGTTGTAACATAGGGGTCCCTGGGTGGAACAGTTGTGAATCATTTCCCTAGTCATTAATGTGGTCTGGATAATCAGACACAATGGATAGAGACTTCTGTGTACCCTATCCAGAGCTGAGACCGTCAGTTACTCAACTGCATGGTAGTTTTGTGTTGGGAAGAATTTAAAGTGGGGATTAAGATAATGTCACTGGATTCAATTCACTTATGACCCAAAACAGATTCAAATCCAAGTTTGCAGGAACTAGGCTGGACAAAGCCCTGCTTATTAACAAGATGATAGGTGTCATAAAAACAGTTCACTGGAAAGAAGAGAACAATGCTCCATTGCCAGTAGAATGGATAATATGACCCAGTAGGGTTTTTCCATCTGTAATATAATTCCAAAGATGACACGCTAGCTCCCATGGTTACCTTCCTCTTCCTCCAAACTGCCCTTGTGCCACCAACCCTGCTCTTTAACTATGTTGATCACATCCCAGATACATTATTTATTATATTGTGGTAAATCCTAGAGGCCCTAACTAGACCAGTGTCATTATACATTGTGCAAACATGTATTAAAAGACAACTTCCTCCACCCAACAGTTCATAATATTAGTTTAAGACAGGGCGTGGCAAGTGAGTGAAACACAGAGGCAGAAGTAGAAGAGGGTGGAAAGAATAACAGTAATAGCAGACGGAACATTTTCTAATGGTTATAATGCAGGGCTGAGAATCAGTGTGTCATTTTTTTGGCTCTGACACTGACTTACTGTGTGACCTTAGGGGAGTCACTAAACCTGTCATCGCCTCCATTTCCCCAGGGACAATAAATATCTGAGAAGGGCACTATGAGGCATCATTGGATAATGCCTTTGAAGCATTCTGAAATTCTCAGATGAGAGGTGCAATGTAAAAGCAAACTATAATGGGTAATTTAAAACTAAGGAAAATTAAAATGTGTTCCTATTTGGAGCACTGCCCCTTTAAGTCATTAAACACGTAAGTGCAATATAGACATATTTAAATTAATTATTTAAAGTTATTTCCAGTTGTGCGTGGGAGGTAAGTGGGAGATGAAGTTGTTACTTAGTGGTTAGAGCAGCCTTAGCCTTTACATTTCTCTGTTTTTCACATACGTGTTTTTCTAGCTTTTAACTCTTCTGTCTGATACAGACTAATCAGCCAGCTTTGATTGAGCCTTTTTCAGCTTATTAGAGCTTGTTCTATATTTAGAAAATTGTCGGACTGGTTCACGCACCTTGAAAATGTCAGTTTGCAACAACACAAAAGCAGTTTCATTCTTTTCCGTCAGAGAAATGAAGAAAAGGCTGGGAAAGGCTAATTTCTCTGGAGATAACTTCTGGGTTAATTGCTTTGTGCAGGTTTCAGGGCAAGGATTAAAATATCAATCATCATGGGATTCTGGAGCTATTTCATAACACTTGCCCCACCTGTAACCACAGCACAAAGATGGTTTTCCATGCCTTAACCAGAGTCACGTGAAAGTTCCTTAATGAATCCAAGATTCACGACTGATCTGCCTCTCCGTCTATCACACACCTAATCACGCAGCTAAACAAAATTCCAGCTCCAGGAGCCATGGTGAATTCCCAAAATGTAATTATTGACTTTTCCCTTGTGTCATGTTTATGTCTCCCTTTTAAATATAAGGAGCCATATTGTCTGCTAGGGCAAATTCTCAACACAGAATTCAGCCCATTATTTTTCAAGAGAATAAAGGCCAAATTCTGGTCCCACTGTAGTCCCACTGCAGATGGCATGATCCTTATTTCTATATAATAATGAATCAGATCATGGTTTCTCGACTATAGGGTTGTTCTGCACAGAGTAGTCCCACTGTAGTTAGGAGTTTTGCCGCTGAGTTCAGTGCATTCCAGATTTAACCTCTTGGGACTACCAGGAAAAAGGTTTTCTGACATGATGTGATCAGAGAGGACCACAAGGCAACCTTAAACACTGTTGCAACTGGTTTACATACTGCACAGGAAGTGCGCACACACACACACCCCAGAAATCTGAACATAGTTTTTCTAAATGATTATTAATTTGCTTTCATCTGTATTTGCTTATGGAGCTCCACCAACTTGCGCTTGTATTTACCCATCATATGTTGCTTTTCTTGTTGAGGTCCATTTAGAAATATGTTACTGCGCCCCAATATAGCATGATCATAGACAAAATGTCTTTATACTTTAGACTAGAAGAGGCCCAAAAATACAGGAAAAAATTGAGAAAATGTTTCCAAGTGTTTTCACAAAAACAATTCAGCGAAATTTTGAAAATGCTAACGTTTTTACCCAGCTCTGCATTAGGCCTGACAAATATAAAATAAATGCAACCATTTGTCCTTTTGTATCTATCTTTCTCCAGAGATGTTAACACTGTGTAGCACTGGACGAGCAAATACCACATCACTAATTATTATTGTATTCATTTATATTGTGATAGAACTTAGAGTTTCCAATCACAGCTCAAGTCCTAAGTGTGCACTGTACATCCATGTAAGGAAAAGATGGTCCCAGCCCCAAAGAGATTACAGTCTAAGTAAATGATGAATGATATCAGGTGTATGTATCTTTTAACTTGCACAGCCATTTTTAATGAGCAATCAGTGCAATGTGGTTGCAAAACGTGACTGGCAGCTGGGATTTTCAAAGGAGCCTGAAGTAGTAAGACAGTCAAATTTCAATGAGCTTCTTAAAATTTCAGTGGGATTTTGCCATCAAAAGCTCCCAGGGGCTCCTTTGTAAATCCCAACTCATGGCACTTGGGGATGCCTGGGCATCTCACGGAGAGTGAAAATCCTTCTTCATTCAGCACTCATGAGAAAGACTCAAAGATTTTGAACACAGAAAGATAAGCAGCGGAAAGATGTTGACAAATTCAAGGAAATTCAGAGAAGAGCAACTAAAATGATTGGATGAAAAGAACTGAATGAGTTTAGCTTGGCTAAATGGGATATGAAAACCATCCTCAACTAGCTGTAAGATGCCAGTGACACACACTGCACAGTGGCTGGTCCACTAAGACAGTAACAACCTATTACTGCTACCAGTGAATGGAGATGCTCCTTTAGCTTAAGAGGTCTGTACTATGGTTCTAAAGATCCATGTTGAGGCCCTACTGATATTCCATGCAGGGTGGTCTTTATGAGCACCACGGAGGGAAATGCAATTGTTTAAGGTTTATTTAGGAGCAATGGGGTGAAAATGAAAAAGGGCAAATTATGTTCGAAGGTTTGTTGGACAAAGGCATACTTTCCCGTGGGAACTGCTGAAGGCTCCATTCCTTGAACCTTTTAAAACTAGACTGGACAAAGCAACTTAGAATATACTGTTGGGAAGAATCCTGTGCAGCATGGGAGTTGGATAGGATGAGTAATAGGGAAAAGACTTTTCTAAAGATAATACACTTTTTTTCAGTCATTTTCCAAAAATCCAGCCACATTATCTGGCTCTATTTGTTTTATAATCTTGTATCTATGAGAAATGAAATCTCTGTTGCAAAGTTGTTTTCCCTTTCTTCCTCGGAATGTTTTTACAGTCTAGATTAGGTTAGGGTAGGTTGAACCGATTCAGGAAAAAATAAACATCTCTCCCCCATCCCCAAACTTTCAGCCATTTCTGGAACTAATTTCAAACAAACTTAACATTTTTGGCTCTTATTTTTTGTTCATGTTTGATTTTTGGCGGGGAGCAGAGCTGGAATTGCCAAAATACAACGTACCAAAAAAAAAAGCTGTTCTCACTATTTCCAGCCAAGAAGAGCTAGAAATCTTGCCTGTTCTTGCTTGATTTCCAGCATGCTCTTGCAGATACAAGAGTTTCACATAGTTTAGTTAAGGAAGGTAGGGATTAAATCACAGGACTGGGAGGCAGTCCCCTTGGTTCTATTTGCAGTTTTTTCGCTCACTCACTGTGAACAAGTCACTTCAGGCTATAGTCACAAAGGGATTTAGACATTGCAATACCTAACTTGCCACCCAGTAAAATCCACAGCCTCGAGTTAGACGCTGAGACTGCCCATAAGATGCATAGGGAGAGTTAGGCATCTCAGACTGGGTTGGGATGCACAAAAACCAGCAAGCTAAGTGAGGAGCCGCCTAAGCTAGCTAATAGGAAATGCTGGGGAGATGAGTATGGCATAAACCTGGCCCCTCAAAGTGAGTTAAGTGCCTAAATCCAAGCCAGAGGAAGGTGCCTATTTCCACTTGGAATTCACAGCCGTGATCCCTTACTTGGAGTTAGGGGCCTAAGCCATTTCTCGCAAGAAACCAGAGGTGGGAGGGGGCGGGAGGGAGAAAGAGAGGAAGAGGCCTCCTTTAAAATGTTTCACCCAGTGGTTAGAGCTCTCACCTGGGATGTGGGAGGCCCAGATTCTGTTCCCCCCTCTGGCTGATGTGGAGAAAGGATTTGGACTTGGGTTTCCCACCTCTCAGGAGAATGCTCCAGCCACTGGGCTATGGGATATTCTGGTGTGAGGCTCTCTGTCAACCTCCACTATTGAAACTATTCCACTGTGTATAAATAACTAAATAATTAAATATGCATTTGGCCAGAGAGGGGGAGAATGACTCTGTAGCCCAGTGGTTATAACACTCCCCTGAGAATTGAACTGGAGTCTCCTAGTTGAGTGCCATAATAATAGGGCTAAAGTTTATATGGGAAGGCCTTTCTCTCACCCTGACTGTTTCATGCTCAGAGCATGCCTACTGGCTCACGCCCTGTATGGGGAGGTCTAGTTTGAGGATCCCTGTGGGTTTAGGCATGAGCTCAGTGCCTGGGCATCTAGACTGAGGCAGCTGTGCACATATTCACTGACAGATAGTGAGACACATCAGGAACTTTAATGGGGGAAAGTCAGGTGCCAAGGGATTTCAGGCACCTCCAGGATTAGGTGGCAGATGAGCTGGAATTTTGTGACACCTAGATGCTGAACGTAGGCACCTAACTGCCACTTCAGATGCCTAAGTCCTTTTGTGGATCCATCCCTTCCTATGCCTCCGTTTCTCCATCTGTAAAATGGGAATAACTAATTAAAAATACGTCGCCGCCTTTATAAAGTGCTTTTGAGTTTCTTGGCAGCATTATGCACATGGAAATTAGCATATTATCCAAACTGAACCAGTGCTTCAAATCCTTTGATGTTCACCCCACCCTAAGAGGAGTAAGTATGGTGGATAAGAATACACTTGTAACTTTTAAGCTCATACATTTCTGCCAAGACACCTGTGGGTGTTTATCCTTTTGTAGTACATATGAATATCTATCTCACACACATAAAGGGAGGGAAAAAAATCACAAGATGGTGGTTAAATAAAGCTTGTGTAATTACCTACAATTTTCCACTATGAGTCACCGTAATTTACATGTAATCTAATACTGAGAAGTTCCAAGTTTATGTTACTTTCTATTATAGTCAAGTAAGCATCTGATAAGAATTAGTTTATTGTACCACTGGCATGTGATCCCCGCTTAGGGGATGCATTCTCTGCCCTGAAAGAGTTAACAGTTTACTAAAATAATTGTCATCAGACCAAAATACATATTAGACCGCCGAGCAAAAGAACAATGCAGCTATTGTATTATAACCACAGAACTTGGCACATAGATAAGCTTGAAAGGGAATCATGTTTTGTTTATTACGGAAGTGATGAAATCCACTGAAAGGTTATTGTTTGACTTTAGAAGCAAACCCTATCTCCTTTGTAGATGGCGGGGGTTGCAATCTTTGCATAAGAGGAAGGGCAGAAATTATTCCATGTCACTAGCTTTTGTCCAGCAAGGATATGCTTGAGGATGCTCTCCATGCCTATTTTTGTTTTGTGGAAAACCCAAATTTCCATTAAACAAAAAAAATTCAAAAGAAAATGTTCAATCAGTCCTGCTCTATAGCAGTGTTGTACACAACCTTTAATGGCTGGGAGAGCCGTTTAGCTATCTGATGGAGTCTCCAGGAGCCACAAACGTCACCTCATGATGATCACAGCATGATGCTGCATCTGTACAGCTCCATTGCCCAGTATAATTCCATCCCTCATGGGTGGAGCCAGGCTGCTGATGGGAAGTTACGCCCAGCCTTGTTGCAAAGACTGATAACTGACACTCTAACCTCTCCTCAGTGGGCAAAGTTTTTCTGGAAGTGGCAGGCGAGATACTCTGCAACCCTACCACTTGTGGACAGAGATCCAAATGAGCAGATACTGACCTCACTGGGCTGAGAGTGGCAGTTGAATTGGGAAAGAGAAAGGTGTAAGGAGTCATTTCAGGGTCTGGCTGCCCATCTGTATGTGTAGAGGGTCTGGGTCCCCTTGAGGGGCATGTGTAACTTTCTTTAGAGGCTTAATAAAATGCACAGATGTTGGGGTGTGTCTGTGTGTTGCGGGAGAGGAATTGGAGGAGGTTTTAAAGAGAGAAATTGCCATATGTTTTGGACATTCAAGCAGTGCACATTGCTGGACTATATATGGGCCTGATCAAAAGCTCAGTGAAGTCAATGGAAAGAGTCCCCTTGATTTCAGTAGGCTCTGGATGAGGACTTGAGGTAGGCGTTATCAAAGGAGCCTAGAGAATTTGGCACCCAACTCCTATCAAAAGTCAATGGGAGTTGGGCCCCTACAGGCCCCTTTGAAAATCTCAGTTGAACGACTGTTACCTTATCCTCCCCCATCTATTGGTTACATCTTGTTTTAAGGTAGCTTGTATCAGAGGGGTAGCCGTGTTAGTCTGGATCTGTAAAAACAGCAAAGAGTCTTGTGGCACCTTATATCCGACGAAGTGGGTATCCACCCACGAAAGCTCATGCTCCCAAACGTAAGGTAGCTTGGTATGCTTTTCATGGCAGGCATTATGTCAGCTTGTGCCCTTTGTACTGTGTTTACTATGACAGCTGCCATCTCAGCTGACATACCAGGGACTTCTAGAGCTGAAAGCAGCAGCTGTTACAGCTTGCCAAGGCTCCCTTGGGCCTGTACCAGACCCGCTTGCTCTGTGGATCTGCACAGATGAGGGACCTGTCACACGCACACACCTACTTGTTGGGCTCTGATCATAGTAGTGATGGGCACTACTGAAATACAAGTAGTAATCACCACAGTCTAGATCACAGAGCCCAGAGCAATTCTTCCTCCTTCTGAACTCCTGACATTCAGAGCTACATCAAACCCCAAACACCACAAGACTGTAATTAATTAATTAATTGTTTGCACAGCTCTTTGAAGATGCATAGGGCTATAAATGCTTCATATTATAAGGGGTACTAAAACGAACACTTAAATAGCACTTTTCAGCTTCAAAGAGTTTTACAGCCATTAACTCACTAAGCCTCTGAGGGCTTTCTGTGTTTAGCTAGTATTTGCTCAGTTTTTGTGTCTATTGGTCAGCTTGTGGGAGACAGCAGGGTTCTGTAGAGAAGGACTAGGAGTCAGGAGACCTAGGCCGGGGTAGGCAACCTATGGCATGCATGCCGAAGGCGGCACGCGAGCTGATTTTCAGTGGCACTCACACTGCCCGGGTCCTGGCCACCGGTCCAGGGGGCTCTGCATTTTAATTTAATTTTAAATGAAGCTTCGTAAACATTTTTAAAACATTATTAAGTTATCTATTATAGACTTATAGAAAGAGACCTTCTAAAAATGTTAAAATGTATGACTGGCACACGACATCTTAAATCAGAGTGAATAAATGAAGACTCTGCACATCACTTCTGAAAAGTTGCTGACCCCTGACCTAGGTGAATGCGAGCTATGGGTGAGCTGCACCTCAGAGGTTCCTGCCCTGAGAATGACTTCCAAATAGCTAGGGGAGTTTGGCTTAAATAAGAAGTGATGAATTGAAGGCGGGCTGCTCTTCATATTTGCACTTTTAAATCCTTAAACAAGAGGCTTTAGAGGAAGGATGATCTTGTGATTAAGGGTTTGTCTGCACTAGGCGAGTTAGCATCACAGCCGTAGTGCGGACACTTCCCAGAGTGATGGCAGGAGTTCTTCTTTCCCTGTAGTAAATCCACCACTCCGAGATACAGTAGCTCGGTCAATGGAAGAATTCTTCCAACAACCTAGCAGTGTCTACACCGAGACTCAGATCTGCTTAACTACATCTCTCAGGGGAGCAAAATTTCCATGCCCCTGAGTCACGGTAGCTAGGTCGACCTAACTTTGTCATGTAGAGCAGCCCAAAGGGCCTGAGCTGAGACTCAAAAGACCTCGGTATGATTTCTAGCTCTGCTGCAGACTCCCTGTGTGATCCTGGGCAAGTCACTTCGTCTCTCTGTGCCTCAGTTCCCTATCTGTGAAATGGAGAGAAAAATACTTCCATTCTCCCAGACTTGTCTATTTAGATGGTGAATTCTTTGGCGCAGAGCCTGCCTTGTAATTGGCATATGTGCAGCCCCAGCACAATGAGCCCTGATCTCAGATGGGGGCCTCTAGTCACTACTGTATTACAGCTAAGGAGTGTTGAATATTTTATATTATAATAAAATTCAACGATGGACTGAATCTCATCCACATAAAACAATGTTTATCTTCAGCAAATACAAGCCCACCTTACCCCTTTACATGCACCATGTACATATGAATTCATGTGGCCTTGATTTGCAGGAATAGAGGTAGAACAGTGATGGTATCTGTAATGCACCGAGCCTGTTTTAAAAAATTATTAGACTCTCTCAGATGTTTCCCCTTCTGCTTAACTAGTAACAGATTTGCAGGATATTGGGACATGCTGGCTAACCACATCCCAACCACTAATCCTACCCTATTTCCCACATTCCTATGTAGAATTGCTATAGAATTCTGGGGGGATTGGAGAGTTGGACTATCCACTTCCCAGGACAGTATTGCCAAGCCTAAGTGTTCAGATATCATGAATCAGGAGCCAGAAACTCAGGAGACTGGCTTAAAGATCATGAGATTAAAAAAATGGGGGGGTTCCAATTTCCCTTCTGGGTTCTGAGCCTACAGGGTACACTCAGGTCATGTTTTTAAGATTTTCTGTCCAGTCATGAAGACTGAGAACTTACTTTTTCTGAACAATGAACACCGAGATTCTTATATAATCACTTGACTCCAGAAGCTGGGGCTTTAAGAAAACACAGCCAATATCTCATTTGTGATGAAAATCACAAAAACTGGCAACATGGCAAATAGCACATAAAAGAGCTTTTAAAATACTCTAAAGGATTTCACATCCTTGACACATTGCTGGGTATTTTTTTTAATCCATAATTTCATCTGAGTGACTCGCCCTATAAATTATATGCTTAAAAAGTTGTTCGTGTCACCAGCAAAACTAAAACATCCCATTTCAGAAGCAATTTTGAATTATTCCTACCCGCCTTCTAGTCTTCAGATCAAAGGATATTTGCAAGCAAATGGGTTTTGTTTGTTTGTTTCCTTAGGGCTTGTGTGGAGTAACTTAATTACAACATGGCTGTTGACCCAGCACTGTTCCATCTTGTAATGTAGACATAACCTAACCATGATTTTAACTGTGTCAAGGAACTGCTTTATTGCAGCCAGCTCCCTTGCCATGGTGTTTTTTGTAGCATAGACAGGCCCTAGGATTCCATCCATTCCAGATGACAATTTTCTATGATTTTGAATTCATTTGGGGCTTGATTTTGCAAAGTGCTGAGCACGCTCCATGGGGGCTAAAGGCACTCTGGATGTCAGAGGATTTAAGAACATAAGAATGGCCCTGCTGGATCAGACCAATCTAGCCCAGTATCCTGTCTTCCGACAGTGGCCAGTGCCAGGTGCCCCAGAGGGAATGAACAGAGCAGGTAATCATCAAGTGATCCATTTCATCTTCAACTGGAAACCTCAAGGCCCCCAACACTTTCACACTTGGATATGTAAGGTAAAGCAGCTAAATCCAAACAAAGGTGCCTTAATAAAACTAGCCTGGTTTTCAAAGAGATAGGACACCTGCTGCTCCCATTAGAGAGTCAGGGGTTCTTATCAGTACCTTTGGGGGGAAAAAAAAACCCTGCCACTTTTAATTAGGCTCCTGCTAATGAACGTGGGTGCCTGGCTTTAGAGACCCAAGTATGAAAATTTCAGCCTAATGAATTAAATCTGGCAGCGCCTCTGTGAGGCCCAGTGGGATATAAAACTATCATCCCACATACATGTGGACACAAAGGCTCAGACCCCACACTGTGGCCACTTTCAACTGTGCCACCCATGAAAAAGCCGCCCTAAAAAGCCAGCAGAGCTGGCCCTGGAAGGATCACCTCAGTTTAAGCAGCTGATTTAAAGGCCTTTCAAGCCAATGAGAGTCTTTCTACTGGCTTCAATGGTCTTCAGAAGAAGCCTTCAGTGACATATAATAATCCACCTCTCTCTTATATAGCACTTTTCATCCCTAGATCACAAAGCACTTTAACAAAGGAGGTCAACATCATTATCCCCGTTTTACAGATAGGGAAACTAAGGAACAAAGATGGGACATGAGTAGCCCAAAGTCCCCCAGCAGAAGAGCTGGGAATAGAACCCAGGTCTCAAGTCCCCTTCCAGGGCACTATCTAATAAGCCACACTGCCTCCCCAGAGTCATCTTTGCACCTCTCTCTCCCTGAATTGTGTTTAGCTTTCCTGGGTTGCAGCTGAGGAGCTCAGCCACTGAATAACTATCAACTATCCCCAGCTACCGCTTCTCTTTCTCAGTTCTCACAGACAGGGGACTACGATATCATAGGCAGAGGGAAGGATGTGCCATGGGAATTCAGGGGATTTCATGTGTAAATGAATTCCTGAACAAAGATCCTGCGGTCATGCAAACGTTGCTGGCAATAAACAATAAAACAGGAGGAGGAATATGGTTTATAATCAGAATAGTCTCTACAGTTTTCCATAAAGCATCAGCCCCTCTTTAAGCATGTCATTTGTAAGGAAAGAGCCTAAAATCTAAATAATGCATTAAAAAAAGGAGCAATATAACTTAAGGATTATAATGCACTTCAAAATAACTTAAAATTTATATATTTCATAACAGCCTCTGAGTGGGAATAATTTTAATTGCTATTGCACATTCAGCAAAGGCAGCACAAGAGTACAACGTATTCTTTTTGTAGGTCCTACATAAACAGAAGTTATAAATCTTTATTTTTAAGTTTTTCATCAAAAGTATTGTGTGTGTATATCTACCTAAACAGAATGTATACATGTGTATATAGAGAATTTGTGTGATAGAGAGAGACAGAGAGAATGAACAACAGATATTTCCACTAAATTGTAACCATTTTAAGATCAATTTTAAACTACTAAATTCCATCTCGCGGTGTCCCCAAGGTCACTGATATGAATAGGTTACACATAAAACAGGAAATGTCACTACTCTGGCATTAACATGAAAAGTGAATTGTCATTGAATATTTCAGAAACACATTAAGAGAAATAAAACCACTTTGGGTCAGGGAGGTGCCTATTAATAGTAGTGTCACATTAAACATTACTAGGTTTACAGTTTTGACTATAAGGCACACTCACATAGCAATAGCATGCAACTTCTCCCAGCTTTGAGCTATGTGGATATAACATGTCTCATGCAGTTCTGAGCCACATGGTACAGTAAATGTATTTCAAGGAGCTATTTGAGGGTGTCATTCTTCAAAAAAATGCTCCAGCGCACCATAGAAGGAATGATTATTGCCCACAGGTCAGCTAGCTTTACAACATTGTGCCTTTCATTGATATTGGACTGTGTATCTAAGGGGACTTGGCAAGTTAATGATCTAGAAATGTAAGTCATATTTCAAAACAGAAAAGAAACAAAGCTTTTCTACTGGGGACATTTTAGCAGAGTATAAAGGAATCATGGAGTCAGATGTAAAAGATGGTTGCATGGCTTGAACTAGCAGAACTTCCTCTTTAGCTCAGTAGATAGTTTGGAGAGCACATTGTGTACAACTCACCTCTCACTGATTGCTTTTTTCCTTTCTGTATTTATTAATGCACAAGTATTATTATTATTATTATCATCATAATTACAGCCATGCCAAAAGGCCCTCATGTGCCAAGCACTGTACAAACACACAGTAAAAGCAGCTCTGCCATGAAGATTTTATCCTCTAAACATACAAGACAAAGGATGGGAGAAAGGGAGAGAACGTACCAGCATAAGATTGAGAACCAAGTCACAGAGACATTAAGTGACTTATCCATGGTCACATATGAAGCCTGTGGCAGAGCCACGTATTAAGGGCCTGATCCAGCTGCCTTTGAAGCCAGTGCAAAGACTCCCATGGGAGCAGAAGCAGGCCATAAATACTGATCTCCGAGTCTCAACCCAGTTCCTTAGCCATAACACCATTCTTCCTAAGCCCTGACTACTTGGGAGACCTAGGTTCAGTTCCCTGTTCCAGCACAGATTTACTCTGTGTCACTTAGTCTTTCTGTGCCCTCAGTTCCCCCTCTATAAAATGGCAATAATAAGATCTTCCCTACCATACAGGGATTCTGCGAGGATAAATACAATAAAGACTGTGAAGTGCTCAGATATGACAGTAATGGGAGCTATGCAAGTACCTAAAATGGACAGATAATTTTAGGCATTTTTTAAAAAAATATAAACCTTTCTGCGTTAATTTAGTGCTGGTGAAAGGTGTGGCATTGCAGCTCTAGAGATGGAAGCTCTCCGTTCATCTCCAGAATAGGAACTGCCTGGGCAAGATTGCCTCATGCCACCTGTCAAGCACCTCAAGAAAGCACCTCTCTGGCCCAATCACTGACACTGCCTAGTTGTGTCTGTTTATGTGATATGAACTGAATAAAGTTTCCTCTATCTTCCCTTGGGGCATAAGGCATTAACTAGTCTGGCCTGCACATTACATGAGCAATTCTTAACTGCATCCAGATTGACTGCTACTGAGGAACCAACTCTGCTTGAAATGTTATTGAAATATCTGACGGTGGGAAGGAGGAAAGCCTGTCATAAAGCAATAAAGAGCCACCCAGAATTGGTTTTCCTTTTCTCCTTCCCTGTTGTCCCGCTGCTTCATGCTAATTGCAAGTACAGAAAATATTTGGCCTCTGGGACAGATTCTATTTCCTGTGACACAGATGGAGTTACTGGGGATTTACACTGGTGTAACCGAAAGCAGAATCTGGCCCTTCTTCTCCAGCTGCTCTGCACACTGTGCTGTTTTAATGTCACTTTAACTGGAAAAAAAAATAAAACCCTAATAGGTGACAAAGTAAGATACAGTGACCTAAATACCTTAAACACACTTGATAGGTTGGGCCAGGAACATTGCTTCTTCTGGTGCTAGGGATCCTGCTGGAAAGCAGTGACTCAGCTAACATGCTCCCCCCACCCTCCAGCTGTAGATAGCCTTGGACCTCTAAGCTATTTGCTCTCAAGCTTTAACCTCTTGCCTGGCTGGGTGTGTTTGGAAGTTAGGGCTTTCATCCTGCAATCTTATCCATGTGGATGAACCCTAATTTTTACATTGAAGGGGTCTGCTCATCCAGATCAGATTGCATCAGGGGATACAATGCTCTTTTTTAAGGGGATACACAGTACTCATTGATAACAATGAGAGTCAGTGGCAGGATTGCTAAATGTTGATCCAAGATATAAGGCAGCCTTTGAGTCACTAATTAACGATACACAACCCAGACACTGTCACTGGATTTAATTGCACTTTTGTATTTTTAAGTGAATGCAGCAAGAGGAAGACTACAGCATGGGATTTTCCAACACTCAGCGTTAGCCTCGGTCTGCCCACATCAAAGCCAAGGAGAGCAAAGTCAGGCTCATGCGGAACCATTCTGAAAATCCCACCCTACCTGTGCGAACAATCTTGCTATATTTCCTAATTTTTCTTGTGGGGTGTGGCTACGTGTGTGCACCTCAATCTGTCTGCACAGAAGTCAGTACAGGATCAGGCCCATTGTTTACAAATACCCCAAAACCTGGTATAAGAAGGGAGAGCTATTGCAGCATTCTGTTTTGTCTCTTGCAAACAGCATGCGTCCTGCTTATGCCATGCATGTCAGCATCACTTCACACCATTTTAATTGCATCTGGCACTGAAACCAGGTCTGTCTGTGTCCCCCCGCCCCCCGCCTTGCAGAGTTAAACGATGCAATGAGAGAGTTAAATTCTAAACAGTGACAGAGGAAGAAACAAAGTGGCTTAGGAAAGAGGGAAAAGGGGTTTGTTTTCAGCTGTGATTTGAAATGAGAGCATGCCAAGGATGCCGAGGGATACATGGCAACTCTTTTAGATGGCAGGAGCTGCAGAGTTGAAGGTTCTTGTTAGTTTATAATGATTAACTTATTATATAGCACTGTCATCTGAGGCTCTCAGAGGGAGAGAAGCACAGAGGCAGTAGGAAATCCATGGATGTGACCTGGATTTCTAAGAGAATAGGGAGGATTGAGGCTGAGGTGACATGATCTCAATTTCCTGTACTGGGGTGCATTGGCGTCTGCAGATCTGGGGAGGCCATCAAGTGCAGCGTTGCCAACGCTCATGATTTTATCACAACTCTTACAATATTTGGTGATTTTCTTAAAACCCTAGCTCCTGGAGTCATGGGACTGCCTGGGAATCTGCTACCATTGCTGATGTGAAGTGCTTCAATGTAGCTTATGCACTTCTATACTGATATACCTGCGATTACACTAACTACGGCTTTTAGCGGTATAAATATGTCTGCAAAAAATCAGATCCCTAACTGACATACCTGTAGCAAGTAAAACTTTTAAGTATAGACCATGAAAACATAGAAGTAGGTTTCTAGCTCTCCTCATTGCGGAAAAAGCTTGAAAATGGGACAGAAGTGACCCTACCAGCTGAAAAACCAGACAGCGAATAAAAAGAACCAACCTTCATTTGATTTTACTTTTTAAATCTCACGCTCTTTAAAAGCCACTCTAATGATTTTGGTGGGGGCTGACTCATGATTTTTGAATGCTTAGGATTGGCAATAGTGCAGCTATGCTGGTCTCCAGACTGTCAACAGCAGCTTGAACATGCACTGCACACCATGCCAGTGTCTGAACTCAATAAATAGGGCTGTTCAGGGGTAAAAATAGGCATGCAACTTTCAATTCCAAAGAAATGCATTGGACAGAGCTACTTGGAAGTATGGGGTTGACAGAGATTTTGCTTAAAAAAAAAATCGCATAGGGACTGTCCTTCCTTTATAGGCACATTTGGTATTCATGATGTACTGCAAATTTATTTAGCATCTACTCCTTAGAATGCTACGGCAATGGCTTTTATTTTTAATTGATATTCTCTCCTCTTCCCTACGCCTCTTAAAACACCTCCTGAATATTTATTGCAAAGGAAGTCAGCATCAGTCTAGACACTTTACAGTAGCCATAGCAGCATGAATAGTAAAGCAGTCTCCCAAAACCAGGAGAGTTTTAGGTTCCCTGTTATATGCCAGAGCCATCAATGTAGAAAGTGGTAGGGCCTAGATGCAGCACAGGTGGTGTTTTGTGATGCTGCATTGTGCTTTTCTTGAGTACCACTGCTGATGTGCAGAACTTGCTAATGCTGCAGTTAGTGACACACTCTGAACTGGCTTACATGCCATCAGCCACCATCTGGATAGCAAGCCATTTAAGTGCAACCATGATAGATGGCAAGCTGGCCTGCAAGGAATGGGCACTACAAATCCTAGATTGCCTAGTCAGCGTGATGCAAAGAGCTGTGCCCCAGGCTGAACTGTGATGCAGTTACACTGTTAGCATTTCATTTTCATGCAAGGAATAATTTGCACTTCTTAGAAAGCTGTCGGGCTATTGAACACTCATGCAAAATAGCGAGATCTGGATCAGTTGTAAAACTTCTGTACGATGAATAATTTTAGAAATACTCTCCCACGTCTGTTACTTCTACTCTAGAGCGGGGGAGAACTATGCTATGGCAACCAGATAATGCTAGCGTGACTGAAAAGATTAAGTTGGCAAGGCCTTTGACTCTCTCACCCCAGACTTGGCATCAGAGCCAACCCTGGTAGCGAAGTGAGGTGCTAAGCAGCCTGGAAGGTGATATTCTTCCAGAGAGATGCTAAAGAGGGGTGCTTTCTATCCATCTTGGGCAGTTGTACAGAATAAAATGATAATAATGCTTCACATTTAGGTAACATCTGTCATCTGAGCCTCTCTATAGGCAAAGATCTTTACAAAAGTGAGGCCTCAGTCTCACAATCTTTACTTGCTGGCGAAGATATCAACCAAGCAGCTTCTATCAGGACAGCAGGATGTGGCCAATAGATATTATTATACTTTTATGAATAGGTCAGTTTGAGCATGAGTGACTTGGACAGGGAGTCTGAGCTGGAAATCTAACGCAGATCTCCCAACTCTTCATCCTTTGCTCGACCAGCCTTGTGGCCTCCCAGAAGTTCAGGGTACACTAGTGATATTAGCCGGGGGAGCGGAAGAATAAAGAACAGAGCTGGCTTCTGGGACTTTCACAATCTGAACTCATGCGGGTTCCCAATTTGAAGGACAATCCCAAATGTAACATGTGACTGCCGATGTCCGAGCGCCTTCATAGCCAGATTTTCACAAGAGCTCTGCTCCCGTTTAGGCACCTCGGTGAAGTGACCAGATTTTCAGTAGTGCTCAGTAGCTCCTATCGCTCTCAGTCAGAGGTGCTGGGTATTGAGAATTTACAGGGCCTCTCTAACCTGCAACAGTTACCTCAAGTTATTGCCCTTGAGCTAGCCTTGCTGTAGGGAGAGCCACCACGCTGCTGAATGGCACCTGACATGCCCAGCAGCCTGAGAGCAGCACAGAGTGGCTGGATTAGCTCAGTGACTGGATTAGCATCTGAGGAGTTATTGTAGCTCAGGCTAATGCATGCCCACTGCATTGCTTGCCTGGGCATCAGGAGCATGTCAGCTTCCACCCACTCCCAGACAGGCCAGCTAGCTCGAGCTTACAGCACCACTTCACTAGAGTTTAGAGATCGCTGTGTGTTGACAGGAATTCGGCTTGGGGCAAAACTCGCCTTACAGTTTGAATTTACACTACATTGAAGACGAGCCCGTTAAAATCTGGCCCTGGTTGGGTTTATTCATAGAAAAATGGAGAAGAAACTGAAAGTGTTCGCAGGAGAGAGTGAGATGGTCTGGTAATTCGTAGTATGATGGTAGCGCCCAACGGAGATCAGAATCTCACTATGCTAGGTGCTGTGCAGACATACAAGAAACAGCATCTATCCTCAAGAGTTTACCGTCTAAACAAAGGAGGGAGAAATAGAAATATGGAAAGGTGAAGTGACCCACTCAAGGTCACACAGAAGGTCAGTGGCAGAACTGGGATTAGCATCCATGTCACCAGTCCACCTCCCAGTGACTGGACCACACAGCCTTTCACATTACAGCCCTTGTCTGGGGGTGGGAAATGGGTCATGGGGAAATAGATGCGTACAGGAAAAAACTGCATTCAAGATGCCCCTGTATCCTGTTTATGAGGAGAAGGGGGTAGTAAAGGGCGTGTGTTGGTTATTTAAAAGTAATACTACAATTTTTAAATGAACAGTAAAGAAATGGGAGCAATTCCAATCTAGCAAATACACACTGATTTAGTACTTTATCATACCAATTCTAGAGGTCTTTATCCAGTTTATACATGGTTTTTACCCTGGCAAGTGTTCATTTTAAAATCTCTAGAAGTTTTGCCTGAGCGAAGAATGAATAAGGCCTCAAGCCACAATCTGACAAAACACTGAAACACGTGCTCATGGCTATCCCTTTTCAAAAAAGCACTTAAGCATGTGCTTAATTTTAAGATCATGCTTAAATTTCAGCA
The DNA here is from genome assembly GCF_020497125.1 of Mauremys mutica. Lineage (NCBI taxonomy): Eukaryota > Metazoa > Chordata > Testudines > Geoemydidae > Mauremys > Mauremys mutica. Next base: position 9,275,419 of record NC_059093.1, read on the forward strand.
AAATCAATGGGATTTAAGCTCATGCCCAAAGGGCACACGTATGCACTCTCCTTGAACAAGAGCGCTTTCTGAATCCAGGTCTGATTAAGGGCTTTCAAGATGAGGCCTGTTTCTGCCTCCTAGCTTGCCATTTATGGGCTCCATCCTACAAACCCTTGCTTCCATATGTAGTCTCTCCTCTTCTGAATCATCCTGTTCAGGTCAGTGAGATCACATCAATGACTAAAGACAACTCACGCTACCAGTAAGACTTATCAAGATCTCGTCCTACTTCATCTCTAGCTTTGATAAAACCAGAAAAGTATTTGGAGAAAAACGTTCCCTGCATTTGTGAAGAGTTTCTCACTGTGTTTTGGGATTCTTCTTTATCTCAGTGTTTCTCAGTATTGCTCCTTATCACCATTCCTTATTTCCTGTTCCCTTTTAGACTTCATATGTATTATACATCTCCCCTCCCTCATTGGCCTAGTCTGAACCCCTCCCACAGTTAATTCTCAGACATTTAGGAAACTTAGAACCAAGATATGCCTTCAAAGATGTAAATCTGAAATAACATCATTGAACTCAGCAGATGCCCTCCAGATTTACACTGATGAAACTGAAATTAGAATCTGGCCCACAATTTAAAACTTCCAGTTTGCAGACATATACAATAGAATTCATTTTTGGAACAGTAAAATAACTTTACTGTTCTATAGACTCTACCATCAAATGACTGTAAGGCTGGTGGCGTGGCAGGAAAAAGAGACAAACATTGCTATAGTAATGTTTTGCTCAAAACTGGGTCTTCTGCATTATCAAAGTCAAAGGGTAAGTTTTTAAAAAGGATTCAGCATTGCATAAATCTACTTCTGCTGGTATTCAAAGGGAGTGGAGTTAAGCCAATGGGGAGCACCAGCCAAAAAGTTTTGGTACATCTGTGTTTTACTGGTGCCTTCCTAACATCTTGGGTCAAGCAAAGGTAATGACATCTGAAGACAGGAGAGCATCAATACCATATCCATTTAAATCTACAGATGGAATTTAGGGAGACAGGATATAGTTACCTAACATGAACTTTGGCCCAAATCCTGCTAGCAAACTGCCTTACTCTTATGGAAATTTCCATGTGATCTTTAACTTTTTTTTATTGAAGTGCATAATAAAAAAACGAGAGGCCAACACTGCAGTTTGATGTCTCAGCCAAAGGATGCGCATTCTAACACTAAAATGCTCCCAGCCCCCAGCGTTATGCCATGACATTGATTCAGTACTGACTCAGAGGGAAGTGTGCCTCACACTTTGAGTCACTAAAGCACGGTGGGTTTTCTCAGAGGTCTCCCTTTCAAGTATTGGGCTGGTCTGAACCTCCTTGGTTTGCAGGATCCCAACAAGATCACAGCCCCAGGAGGTATTACTTAAAAAACAAAGTAAAAAAGTTCCTGAACAGAGTTCTCCAGAGCAGAGTTTCTGCTTTGGCATCTAAAACAACTGTATTAGCATCCCATCGTTCTTCCTTCCACCTTCCTTAATTTCTCAGACTTCCTTCCCGTTGCATTGTGTGTGTCATTTTAGCTGTGAGATTGTGGTTAGCCTCCTTTTGGGGCATCTACTTCCCTATTTCCATCTTGTGGGTTTGCCTTTTCAGCAATGTTGCAAGTGCTTTCCTACATATCCCTTATAATAAACAGATGCTTCCACAAGAAGTGGGATGGAACCCTTTGGACCAAAATAAGGACTTGATCTGCATGTACCTAGGTTCTTTGCACTCTTACGCAAGTCTGTGGGGAAGAGAGGGGAGAGTCTCACATGCACAAGGAGTACAATATAAGTTCAAAAAAGAACTGGATTAGTTCATGGAGGTTAGATCCATCGATAGCTACTAGCCAAGATAGTCAGGGAGGCAACCCCAGGTTCAGGGCAACCCTAATGTCTGACTGCCAGAAGACAGGGGTTGATCAATCCATAATTACTGTTCTGTACATTCCCCCTGGAGCTCTGGCATGGGCCACTGTTGGAGACAGAAAACTGGGCAAGTTTGACCCAGTAAGGCGGCACTTGTGTTCTTATGATCAGGCCTACAGTCCATTTTTCAAACGTACGCATCTTAGTAATTTACCCATGTCCTGCATTTAGATCCTCAGTTATGCTCCCTTTCAAGGTACTAATCTGTCTGTTATGTTTCACCCATTACATTATTTTTGTCCAACAGCACATACAACATCTAAACATCTACAAATACATTAGGATGGCCTATTTGTAAACTGGATCCATAGTCTCCAATTACTTTGTATCTTGTTGGGTTCAATCTACATTATAAACAAACATGCCCATCCCAAAGAGTGGGGAACTTTAATGTTATATTTTGGTGCTCGTACGTTTTGTAAACTTCCTGGCAAAGTTTGGTCTTTGTTTTGTTTCTGCAAAGATAGGGCGAACGTTTAAACATTTTCACTTGAGATGGCTTGAGCCAAAGTCCTCGATTCAGACCCCATGACTTCAATCTGTGGGGAAGTTTGGATCTGGATCAGAATTTTGTGTCACAGGGCTCATCTCTAACTTCAGATTCAATATACAGTAGACTGCCCCGTTGTTTTCAGCCTCTAACTATTCACACTGATGCTGATCTCTTCTCTCCATTGATTTCTTCTTAGTTGAGCTGGGAAGACCTCCCCGTAACTGGTTTGTTAGTCTCTGTGGAATGAAGGTGAACTCTCAGCATGACACATGGTGGGGTGAGGTTAGGAGGAATTAGCCCGCAGTGTCTCCCACTGCTGCTGGTGGAAGTAACACACCAAAACCTCGATGCATCACATCGAGAATTCACCCCAGGAAGTTACTAAGGCGGCAGCTTTTAAACTTGCAGTTCCTGGTGTAACTCTGTGCAACCGACTTCATAGAACAGCATCTGTCTGACAAATTGAGCAACTGTACCGCCCCCAAGTTTCCTGTTTTGAAACCCTGAGATGCTGGAAAATGTTAAGAGCAACACTTGAAAATGCTACTTGTTGCATTTATTTTTTTCTCTTCAAGACCTCTGATATACAAAAACTCCATTCAGAAAGAGAAACTTGGGGCTACCCTAGGAAGTGGCCATGGGGGTGACAGTGCGGGGGGGGGGGGGAGGGGGAGGGAAGTGTCTCTTTCTCCCGGAACTCTCTGGGCAAGATTGTAGTCTCAGTCACTGTATTTAGCAAAATCTGCTTCTCTCTAGGTTTTAGGTTGAGCCTAGGGCCAGGTGTCAGGAGACCTCTCTCCTTCACTCTTCCAGGACTCACTGTGTGATCCTGGACAAGTCACTACCTCTCTGAGTCTTACTCCCCCCATCTGTAAAATGGAGATAACTACATCAGGCAATACAAGTGGGGCATGCTGCATCATAGTCCTATTTGTGTTCCTGTAGTGCCTCGTGACCCCGATCAGGGAGTGGGGCCCTGTTTCACTAGGCATGATACACACCCCTAACAAAAAGACAATCTCTGGCCCCAAGAGCCTACAGTCCGCGTATCAGATGGGAAACTGCAGATGAACGCAGAGAAAGAGAGACAAGAGCACAAAGTAACGGAGACGCAGTTATGGTTAGCACGTTCAGTAGCAGCTGCCACAGCCAGCAAGCTCACCCATCTCCTCACTCTGAGAAGCTTCATAATAGATCCATGATCTGTCAGAAAGCTACCTATGATGGGATCCTGCTCTAGCAACAAAAAGCCCTTGATAAGGGACAGAGTTGGTGCAAATCTCTATTCCATTCCAGCTCATTTCTGTACGGGGAACACAGGAGTGAGAGAGAAAGCATCACATTTGTCTTCAAACCCTGTGAAGGAACTTTATTTCCAATCAATATGACAACCACTTCCTTTTCTGGCTATCGCTGTCACTACAGATGGTACATTTGAGCACATTTAAACCTCTAACTTGTCTCCTTGCAAAGACATTGTCTTCCTGGTTAGCTAAAACTGTATTAGTATTTGTGGGGAAAAAATTCACGCGCTCACACTGTGGAGAAAAAAAATTGAATAGCAAAAGCTTGCTAAAGTCTCAGCTGCGGTGCAAAATACTAGATGATGTTTAAAGCCACTATTACATCAAATACAATATGTATAGTATGAGTTCTAATTCTACTGACTAGCCCCCTGCCCAGAGAGCAATAACATTGGATTCACTCCATTATTACAACCTGTACATCTGAAAGCACTTGTACCGTCAAATATAACCACATGATGAGTCTTACTAAAATTCACATTCCTGTAAATGAGTTAACAGAGGTAGGCATTACCAAATTTCTCTTATAGCATACATTTAATGTCACTTACCAATGTTAAACTATTGGTATATCTAGCATTCCTTTTCTCGGTGCCTGCCTGAGAACCTTTGGCAGTTCAGCCACAACTAGCCTAAGTATTGTCAACTTGCGCGATTTTTTCATGAGTCTTGATATGTGAGGTGTTTCTTAAAGCCCAACACCTGAAGTCACATTATTTCCAGAGAATTTCAACTTTCATTAAAAAAATAGTAGTAGTTACTGCTGGCCTCATGGTTGCAGAGAAAAGCTTGGGGAAAAATGTCAACTCAAAAAACCAAAACCCAGAAAACAAAAAGAATCCAAAACTTGTTTAATAAAACAAAATACTTGAGGTGGGCAATACTGCATTGTGACGGCCCCTTGTTGTGGTGTTAGCATTACAGTGCCCTTCACGGCCCTAGCCTAGCTCAGAACCCTGGTGTGCTAGGTGCTGCACAATCTAGATAGACTGGGAGAATGGAAGGGTTGTTTCCTCCATTTTAGAAGCATTAAGAGGAACAGAGGTACATGGAGATTTTGATGGAGCTATGCCATTGTACAACAGTTGAGAAATTGGCTCTAAATAACTTGTCCAAGGTCACACAAGGAGTGTGTGGTAGAGCTGGGAACTGAATCCAGATCTTCTAAGGTCCAGGCCCCTACTTATCCAGAGGCCCACACTGTCATTTCATTTTAAACAAGATAATTTTTTTAATGAATGTCTATCTCTTTACAAACATAAAATGGCTGCTAGATTCCTCTAATTTTGCAGAATGCTTTTTTTTTTTTAAGCTGTACTTCCCTCTTTGGGGTTTGATTTAACAAGCTCGCAAAGCAAAGAATTAAGGGGATGTCTTGGTGCACATGTGTTAAAGAAGAAAAACATCCTGCAGCACATATGAGTCTTCTGCCTTCAAGATGTTACGTAACTAAAAAAATTTTTAAAAAATACTAATAAAAAAATAGAGCACACACACACACACACACCCACAGTCCCCAACTCTTCTGCACTTAAACAAAAATAGTCACATGGCAGGATTGCATTCTGGGCAGCTGGATCACCCCCTCAAGAAAACATCATTAATTACAGCAACTATAAATTCACAACATGAACAGCATGCTTACCAATCCTGTTTCTGGTTGGGTTTCCCACTTTCCTCTCTTTTCTATTAATTGTCTTTGGTATTAATGAGTACTGAGATATGGCAGCCACTGCTCAGGGAAAAGGAAGGGAAAAAAACGCAATCTTACTGTGTTGTCATGTACGTTCTATAAATATTTATTTGACCTAGGGGATAAAATCTTCCAGTCTATCTGCAGCCTGTGCAGCCACTCTGCAATAATGTTCATTTGAAAGTTCCTGTATTTCAGAGAGAGGGGGATCTTTGCAGAGCTGTGGCCTGTTTATGGTATTTGCTGACCTAAATTTGGGAGATTTTCCCAAATTGTGTGTGTATTTTTAATGGGTCTCATGATTTATCAGCAGAAAATACACCCCAGCCTTGTGACTGCTGTAGCGGCAACTAGAGTCATTTTGCCAAACACTAGGGAGGAGTGTGGATCCCACATTTTGTGTTAAAAGTAGCAGCAGAATAAGCTAGGATAATATTTAAGGGACTGACACAAAGCTCACTGAAGGGAGTGAAATTTACTTGTCTGACCAAAACAGTATGTTACGGGATGGGAGTTACTTGCCTGCAGTAACACCTATGTAGTTTAGTTCTTAAAATGCATGCAGAAGAGGAAAATCTAGCAGGAACTTGTTCCTCTCCTCCCCCTGGCACCGAATAGGAACTGAATCCTTAGTGATTTCTGTGTGCACTCAGCCTATTTACAGTGGTTAGATCATCCAAACAGGCAACAGAAACAATATCATGTGATTTAGGTGACCAATCACACACAGCGAATTCTGAATATTGAATAGTCAAAGGATCAATCTCTTCAAACTGTTTGCAAAAACCCATCATGCCCATATATGTCTGGGGAAAAACTAGGAGGTGTTTGAAAAATTATTCAGGAATTTTAGCATTTTCCGCCATCAAATAATCAAGAAATTAGACTGCCTGAAAGAATCAGGGACAGATATTTCACTTTCAAACTTGCTCTTGAATGTGCAACTATTTACTGAATGCACCATTTAGTCAGACAAATGTGTCCATTTTCCCACCTTTGCTAGTAAAAACTATTTGGTGAACAATTCTGCGCAATGAATATTAATTAAAAAACAAACAAACAAACAAAAAAACCTTGAAGGACAATTTGAAAACAGAAAAAAAGGCCCAAATCCAGCAAATTAATTGTTTGCAAAGGATACACAATGATTCTCCTTTACTCACTGGTCATCACCAGGTTTGAACCCAGGGACTTCTGCACCAAAGCTAAGACCTCTGCCACTTAAAGTAAAGGAATCCTGCTATTAGCTGTCAGCAGTAGTAGGTGGTTATGGCTTTAGGTGGAGAAACCACTAGGGAGGACACAGCATACAGTTTACAAGCACGTTCCAATCCGTTCTACTGCTGAGCTTAATCTTGAAAAGGTCTGTATCCTGTTATAAGTCCCCTGAGCCAGCAGCATTGTATTTTCTATTCTTTGACCATAAACCACAGCAGGCTGGAAAGTTAAACTTTAAATATAGATATATATTTAAAAGCAAAAATAAAAATATTTTATAATCACAACAAAAACACTCCACTTCATAGTCCCATTTGGCATAAATTATGACTCCATAATTCTTACCCTGCCATGTCAGGCAGCTTCAAACCAAATCTAATGTTGAAAAGAGACCGATTTTCCCATCATGTTTAATGCAGTTTCCAACAAATCCTTATTTACGCAGCTAAATATTTTATAAACCAGAGATTTAGGGGCTGCTTAAAATGATGAATTCTTCCCCCTGAGGAGCTTTGTTCACAGATAAGAAGTTTGTACAGGCATGAGGCACCATCATAAAACAGGAGATTTAGTTTTTCCCCCCCATACTGATGCTTATGCTCATTCACAAATCCCTCAGTGCCTGCGTGGGCTGATGGCTTCATTGTAGCTGGCTCAGAAGTAGAGAATATTGGTAGCATATTTGTGCTTGTGTCCACAGGCACACACGGTGGACCAAGCTCTTTTTGACAAACATGCAGCTCGCTGTATCACCGAGGGCAAAATGTGACCCTCGTCTCGCAATTTTAGAAGAAGAGTGGATAGGGGGAAATTCATGAAGCTCTATATAGCTTCCAGTGGGGACAGTTTAATTATATCCTAAACATCAATTTTGGATAAGCAATAAACTCTCTGGAACTGTAGGTTCAAATCCCACTGGAGTTTACTCAGCCCTTCATCTTCCTGAGCTCTGTGTATTTTAATGGGGAGTGGGGGGCGGTGTTCAAGAGGAGAGGTTAAGACAGGAAGTCTTCACTGCTCTGCAGTACCTGAAGGGCTAGAGTGGAGTGGAGGAGACGGGTGTTTATTTAAATAAGTGAACTGAGAAATGATAATGAAGTCAATAGGTTTGAGCATGTGTTTAAGTCCTTTGCTGGAGCAGGGTCGGCACCTTGCAGGACTGACCCCTAAATAGACAAGACAGACAAAAGGTGGGAGATAGGGATGATTATTATCCCCATTTCACAGATGGGGAACTGAGACACAGAGATTAAAGTGGCTATGCCAATGTCACAAAAGGGCATCTGTGGCAGAGCAAGAAATTGAGCACAGATCTGCACCCCAGTTTAGTGCCTTAACCACAACACTGTCTTTCCTCTGGATTTGAACATCCCGTCCCCACCCCCAGTTTTGGATATTTGTCCTTTTCTGGCTCAGGAAATACAGTCGCTTTTATTGTTCTATAAAATGCAAAGCAGGCAGAATTTGTTCTCCATGGAGAAAGACACATTGCTGTTCCAAAAATAGCAGTTTCTCCTTTTTCCTTTTCCATTGTGCAGTTTCATTCTGAAGATGAAAAGGCCATTTCCACAAGTACATGTTAGCTCCTAATTCGTTACCCCACAAGCCACCGCCCTATTGATAGCAAATGCATGCTCTCTTTTAAACGGGGCTCCAGTAAGAAAGCAGAGCAATTAGCGAGAGGAGAAAAGATTTCAATATGCTGTTACTGAGACTGAAGTTTCTCTTTATGGTTAATGCATCATTCCCTTAAAGTCATTTCCCTTGAAGTAAATGGGTTTTGGCCATTATGCTTTTTATTTATTGACAAGTATCTCCAAGCTGAACTGACATCCCCTGCCCCAGTTACTGTTTTCTCCACCATGAAAATTACAGGAAGCCAAAATCCTTTTACAGTAATGAGTTAAGTTGCGTAGTACACAGGGCTCTCTGCTTTTCCACTAAACAGCTGTGGGCTGAAATGGGTATTCTGTGCTGTTTATTATTAACTGCGAAGGTGTTATTCAGCTGTCCCTGTGCAGCAATACCATTTATGCTGTGGCCCTGCAACATCTCACAAGCTCAGGGTGGAGAGTTTGGCTGGGAGATTTCCTAGGAACATTTGGGTGCTGTTTTCCTGGTGATTTAGAAGGGAGTGCTCTTCCTTTTGATTTGATACCAAATCGCTGCCTTAGCAAGGTTTTAATGGGAGCGCAGATGATTGGAGAGTCCAGAGATTTATGATGGTTGAAGATCTTATGGCACTCTCAGGCGAGACGTTAGAGGTTAACAAATTCCAGCTTTCCCACTCTCAGTCCCCTCTGTAATTTCATTTGGATGCAGTATCCTCCTCGCGTCCTGCTCCGAACAGTTGTACTGTGTCCTTATTAAGCACGTGCTCCTATCTCACCTCAGAGGTGGCTGCGTGTGGTGGTGGATGAAGTGACTCCTGGAGTTAAGTCTGTTAAAAGCCACAAGGCTCAAAGGATTGGTAATGCTCTCTGAAGCCTTTTCACCTGCAGATCTCCAGGCTGAGTCCAGCTCCAGTTAGTAACGACCTGAAATTATCATCTGATGGCTGCTTGGTGACCTGTCAGAATTGAGGTGGGCTCAGTCTAGGTCCTCTCCTGAAGTAGCCATTTCACAAAACCACCCACTTGAAACCGGCCTCCACATCAGACAACAAATTTCAACCCCTAATGAGGTGACTTGACTATGGATTTCAGTGATTTTCAGAGGGGATGAATACAGTCCACCGGCTCCTGCTGCTGGTGGTCAGCAGATGTAAAAATCAGGTGACTGCATATAAACGTACATACCTAACTGTCAGCACCCAGCTTTGAAGATGGCGGCCTGAGTGCTAACGGGGCTGCGGAGACGAAGCACCCTGAGGAATGTCCCTTCCATGTCTGAGTGGATGGCTAATGAACAGGGCATTTGGGGGGAATTCTTTACTGTCCCTGTTTTGTGGTGACATAGAGAGCATCAGTCTGAATCACAGTTACCTTTCCCTTGCACTAAACAGCATGAAAAGAAACAGTTTCTCTGTCTCAAATGCCATGACAAAAATTTACCTTACGCGGTATTTCCTTCCTTGTATTGAAAATTAAACTGGGCTGCGGGGGTGAAAGTGGGGGCGGGGGGATGCTCCCTGACAGAACTGGAGGCGTGGGAGGGGGAAAAGGCATTTACCTTCTGAAGTTGCTCGTCAACAAGGGTGCGTTTAGCCCAGACTAACATTTTTCTAACGTCCTTCTGGGTCCCTTGAGTACAAAAGGCAGCAGAGAGAGAGCTGATGTCTGTTCTAACAGAGCTTTATTGTACCACTCGTTCCAAGAAAACATTCATAGGTTCATGAAGAGAATGAGGCAAGAGGGGTGGGTGGCAGCACCCTATGTCCTGCTACACAATGCATGATGCCTGGAACTCTCTGCTCTGGGGTCTGGAGAGAGTAGATCAGAGGTGTGAGCCAGCCTGTCAGCCCGCACTGTGCACTGGAGAAATTTCTCATTTCAAAGCAAGTGGGGCTTTGCAGGAAGTAAATTTTTAATGTAAATGGAGATTTGCTGCTGTGGGTACAACAGAACTTAAATGCCTTAGATGCACCAGGTCTATGGTGTGGAGAGTGAAGTTTCAACAGCATTTTAAAGGGTGTAAACCAGTGATTCTTAACCTTTTCAGACAACTGTACCCTTCTCAGGAGTCTGATATGTCTTGCGTACCTCAAGTTTCACCTCACTTAAAAACGACTTGCTTACAAAATCAAACATAAAAATACAAAAAAGTGTCACAGCACACTGTTATTGTACAATGGCTGACCTGCTCATTCATACCATAGAATTATAAAATAAATCAATTGGAATATAAATATTGTACTTACATTTCAGTGTATAGGCCTTTTGGCTAAGATCAAGTATAGAGAGCAGTAGAAACAAGTCAAGGTCTGCATGAAATTTTAGCCTGTACTGACTTCGCTAGAGCTTTTAATGTAGCCTGTTGTAAAACTAGACCAATATCTAGATGAGTTGATGTACCCCTGAAGACATCTGTGTCCCCCCAGGGGTACTTGTACTCCTAGTTGAGAACCACTAATGTAAACAAGCAAGGAGAGAGGGAAGAGGAGTTTGGTTGGTCTGAGGCAGTTTGACTGGAAGTGATTGGAAGAAACAGAGCTAAGGAAACTCTAGGGCCAGAAATTTAGTTGGTATAAATGCGCAAAGCGCCATTGAAGTTAATGGGAATATAGCCGTTTACACCAGCTGAGGACTGGCACCCCCCAGGCTCTGCATCCCCAGGGCTTAGAGAACTGTGGAATAGTCTTCCAAAGAAAGCAATGGAAGCTTCACTGAGTCATTTACAGCTACGCTAGACAAAGTGCATCTAGGCAGAATACACCAAGGACATGATGACGCTATGCAACGTTATGTCCTAATAGGAGGCATGAGCTGGGAATGTCCCAGTGTTCCACTGATTGCAATGGAATGCTGGCAGATAAGGGCAGCACAAACATTGAGTAGGAAGTGTTTTCATAATCACACATTTGCAACACTGCCCTTTCTGCGTCAGTATCTTTTGCCTTCCTCTTAATTTCTCAAAATGAGGCATGTATTTGTGGGGAGAAGCAACTGAATAGATGGAATGTAGCCGACAGGGTGGTTTGAGTCTCTTTGATTCCTGCATGTCCATGCTAGTGTATTAGGAAGACTTGGCACTTGTGCAGCGCTATTCCTGCAGAGGTATCAGAGTGCTTTCAAAAACTTTAACTAAGGATAGATAGGGAAACTGAGGCATAGCAAATCTTCACAGGGAGCCATTGGCAGAACTAAGAGTACAATGCTGGAGAGAACAGACTCCATTTCCCTGCTCTAAACACTAGACTAATTCCCTCCCAGAGCCGTGAACCCAGAAGTGCTGACTCCAGGCCCTTTGCACTCATTTCAAACCAGTATGTCCTCCAACCCAACTGTACATTCTCTCAGAAGATAATCATGCCGGATATTTTTATTGATTCTATCAGCTCAGCCTACATGCACTGTCAGCGGTCAGCTTAAAGATGTCAGGAAGTCTTCACTTTACAATAAGCCATAACATATCGGTAATATTTAACAAGTCTGAGGGTATCAGCTAGCAGCTGAATAGTGCTTTTCCTGTCATGAGGCAAAATTTTACGGCGTAGAGTTCTGAGACAGATTATACTCTCCATAGAAGAGTACAAAGGCAGCTCGTTAGACCAGTTTAACAGCTGGCAAATAAACCAGCCACTTCCTGTGTTGGTCCCAGCCCCGTGTTCCTGGACCTGTTGAAGAAGTGAGGGCAGCAAGCAGAACTGTTACCTTCACAGAAGCTGAACATGTAGCTGAATGCTTCTGCTGCTTGATCCTGGGAAAGATGCCACTGTATATATATGATTGATTGTTCAAGGTTTCAAAGCCCTGAATTTCAAGTATGTAGAGACTCTGCTGGAACCACTGGGGTTCATGTCTCAGTGGGATCCGCTCAAGTCCCCTTTCTCCTGATAAGACAGTTACATAGGGTCCCATGATATGGCATTTTGGAGGCGTCCTTAGAAATTGAGGCAGTCTCTGCTGCACACGGCACTTTTCGTAAGAGCCGTGGTTTTGTCCCAGTGCCCTGCATCAAACTTTCTCCTTCCCCATGATGTTGTAAAGCAGGCAGTGTGCTGTGCAACACATGCCAGACTGGATTAGACGAATGGCGTATCTAGGTCTAGTATCCTGTCTCCAACAGTGGGGTGGAACCAGTTACTTCAGAGAAAGACACCCTGCAGTAGGAGTTATGGGATAACCTACTCCCCAGGGAAGTTTCCTTCTGACCACCAATTATGAGAGGTCATATTATGCCCTGAAGCATAAGGTTTCTATCCTTTCCAAAGTTGTTGTTCTTGTTTTAATATACACAATTATATCCATATAAACAGCTAATCCTTTTTTGAATCCTAATGAGTTCTTGATCTCATCAACGTACTGTAGCAATGAATTCTGTAGACTAATTGACCACCCCAGGTATAGCTGCTTTTCAGTGCATTATATCAATATCTGGGGAAACATTTTTTGGATAAACAGGTGCTACCCAACATTAAATTGCAGTGTGTTGATTTCCTCCTGTATTTTCCTCACTGTTCAACAACAGAACACTTTGGTACATTTTTATTTATTCTTTGTTAGAATAACAGGGAATATTTATATACTTAAAAGGGAAAAATCAGGACAGGAACGTGATCAATTTAACAGGGGCTACACACATTTAGCAGTTTTTCCGTAGGTTATTCCAGGCTGAAAATATTTGCTTTGTGCCCCCTGGTGGTGGTTGGTTGCTTTTCTCTGCTCCTTTTTAAGATGAATGAGATGGCTGTATTTTCATATCCATCCACTTTGATTTTCATGCTGATCAAAAGGCCAATAAGTAGGTCATTTTCAAATCTTGTTAGCACTAGATCTGAAACCAAGGGGCTTATCTATCATGAAGCACACCAAGTGAAAGAGAAAGAAAACAGACACTGCACGCTGTCTTGTGTAAACTGATCAAGCAACATTTAATTTTATTGAGTCTGTAATAAGGTGCATTTAGAATAGATCCAGATTCCATGTATGTTCACATTTAGATAAGTCCTGCTTACAAATGGTGCTGATATGACATGTAAAGTGCCATGGGGCAGCTAAGAGGTTGAGCAGAGAGCAGGAAGACATTTTTGTGAGCAGCGAGTAACCATATTCCCTGTGTTTGTAAATAAAATACTGCAGCCCTTTCACAATGAAAGCCTGAAGAGAGAATATACCGTCTAAGCAGGGTATGCTTGCAATGAGGCAATATGTGAATGTTATGTTGCCAACCCTTCACCTTCCAAAATCATGGGTCAGATCCTAGAAAGTCACAAGATTGGTTAAAAACAATGATGAGGGTTTTTTTTTTTTTTTAAAAGTTTGGAGTTCTTTTTGTTTGACTCCTAGTTTTTAAGCCTTTGGGGTGTGCTCGGGTCACTTTTTCAAACTTTTCTGTGCAACCATGAGCACTAGAAATGGGTTTCTTAAAATGAAAACTGAGATTCTCACATAATCACGCGTCTCCAGAAGCCAGGGCATCAAGTACGACATTAAATATCACAAAGCTGATGATAAAATTGGAAGATCTGGCATTCAGCACTGTGACTGGCTTTAGATGGTCTCAGCAGGGCACATTTCTGCCGATGCTCTAACCTTGCTGCCTTGCAGAGAAAGCTGCTCCACTGCTCTCGGTGCCACAGCTGACATTAACTGCACTGCTCAGGTTAGCTAAGGCCAGAGTCTCACTCAAGCCGAGCAATGGTGCCACTGCTCAGAGGAGCGGAGTTCTCTCTTGTAGGAATCCAGCTCACCTGACAAGAGGAAGTAGTGGGTAGGAAGGAGCAAAACTTCAGCCTGGAAGCGTTGGCTGGACCTGCATCAGCTGAGCAGACTGCCCATGTTTGGATGGCCCTTGCCACTACCGCCTTGAACAGGGGCATGGTGCAGTGGGTGGGGCATCAGTTCAGGGCGGGTGTCTATGGCCCTGGATTGCCTTAATCTACCCATGCTTTACTCCACAAATAGGCTCATTGAGTTAAATTGGAGCATTCATAGAGGAATGCATTATTCAATGTGAGTTAGGACATCAGACTCCAGCCCTTAGTTATTACCTCTGTCTGCAAATCCAGAACCACAGTTACCAGGGTTTCTGATGGCTGCAGAGTCCAGTTCAAGCAGCAGATGTTACTATCTACTTTCTGTCTACCAGTTAATACTAACAATGGAATATTCTTTTCCTCCCCTCCTCAGACAAAAAGCACTGGCATCCACTGGTGGAAGAAGTGTCCAAGCAGCATGTGACTGGTTGGTATGAAGTAATAAATAATTTTTAAAAGGGGATAAGATTTATTTACCATATTTTACAGATTGTAACATGTAATGTTATTTATGGAAGCTCCACGTTATTGTTTGTTGATACCACGGCAGTACCTAGGGGACACTAGCAAGATCATTGTGCTAGGCACCGTAAGACACATGGTCAGAGATGGTTCGCGCCCCAAAATGTTGACCATCTCAATAGGCAAGGTCAACTTAGGTGAGCGAAAGGAAGTTTTATCGCCCCCACTTCACAGTTGTGAAACGGAGGAAGTTTGAGCTCTTAATTTTCAAAGGTAACAAAGGTTTTTGGATGCCTCGGTTTTGAGTATCCACACTGAGAACAAGTTAAAGGCTATGATTTTCAGAGAGTACTGCAACTTCTACCTTCTGGAAATCAGGTCCCTTTAATTATGAAGCACTTTTGACACAAGGTCACCCAAAGAGCCTATGGCAGAACCAAAGAGTGAACCCAGGTCTACTGAGTCCCAGTCCAGGGTCTTAACTGAAAGAACAGACTTCCTCCCTACTTAGTAATAATAACTGGGCCATACTGGACATATAGACAGCAGAATTGTACCTTTCCATGCCTGGTCCCTGGGAGATCAGTGGCCCCCAGGCTAGTAACATATGGGGAGTGGGGAAGAACTCAAATTTGGGTTCTTTCTGCTACAAAAATATGGGTCTTTTTATTTAATCTCTTACTCAAGGTTTCTGCTGTTCTTAAATAGCCACCTCTTCCCTCCTCTCTCTCAGGTTGTTCTCTCATGTGGGGGACCCATTCCTTGATGACCCCCTGCCTCGGGAATATGTTCTCTATCTGCGCCCCACCGGTCCCTTGGCTCAGAAGCTCTCTGATTTCTGGCAGCAGTCGAAGCAGATCTGTGGGAAGAACAAGGCTCACAACATCTTCCCACACATTACTCTTTGCCAGTTCTTCATGGTGAGCCAGTGCTTCTTATTCAATTGTCCTGGGCATCTTGTTTGGCAGCAACCATTACCAGGTTCAGGCAGGTTGGGTTACATATTTCTCCAGTCATCGTAAAATGCTTTGTGCTCGAGGGAATTCACGGAATATTATTACTGGGTTCGCTTGACGCATACCAGGCTGGGAGGCAAAATGGTTGTTAAACAAGTCCATTCCAAGTCACCACTGTCTTAACAGAATAATATCACTGGAGACTGGGCCACTGAAATCCTCTGAAAAATATGTTTGCTCATTTTTCATTAGGGTTCTAGGAGATGGTGTCCTGCCGGAAGCCAATGATGCACTGCACTTCTATACGGTGTTTTATCCAGAGATCTTTTTAAGCATAATTAAGCTTCGCAGTTCCCCCTGTTGAAGCAGAGAAGTGTCACTCTACACATTTTACAGCTGGGGAAACAACCACAGAGGGGTGACGTGACTTTCCCATGGTCACACAATAAATGAATGGCAGAGCTCAGAAAAGAATTCATGAGTCCCTTGTACTAAATCAGTATCAGTCACAGACCGGCGCCAGTATGGTCTTCACGATTGTCACATGCATCGCTAACATTCTCATCACCACAGCATCACTAGGTAAAATATACACAGATGCTCCTCCAGGAGTCCAGTGTTTGATTCTTAGGGCAGCCATATCACAATCTTATTCTTTGCTTGGCTGGCCTTTCCCCAAAGAAAATCAAAACCATAACCACTTCTAATCTCCCCAGCTCTCCTTCGGTACCAATGTGGAATAACCCCTATTTAAATGTGCTAATAGCTCAAAACTCAAATCCTCCTGGCTAACCATGGACATATTAACCATAAAAGAGATTACTGAACAGACATCTTTAGCCTGCTTCGTATCTTCATGATAAACACCAGCTACCCAATAGAACAAGGTCCTTTCTACAATAAGCATTGACTCAGAATTATAAAGGAGCTGGAGAATTGTTGGCAGACAACAAACAATCCACATGAAGTGGACTTTAAAAAATGTTAGCCAAAAACATTTTGTGGGTAACACATACAAATGGCGAACTCCTTGATTTATCCTACTGACTGTACCATGCAAGAAAAAAGGGAGAAGATGCTAAACATTTCCCTTTGCTCTGACAGGTGGGACAATATCTGGCATCGTATGTGCAGAACATCCAGTTCTGTTTTTGCATTTCGTTCAGAACAAAATTCTAAAGAGATATTGTTGGACACCTGGGTGATTGCTTAAAGCTGGACTTGCCCCACATAGCAAATATTGGAGTTGTGACAGTTTCAATGCAAACCTGTCTTGGATAGTCTTTGAATGTCAAAATATGGCCATGTTTTGGAAGAAAGTGTTTGGTGCTTTAAGGCGACCAGGGTAGAGGTTTCCCCCATCTCAAGCCTCTGTGTTTTGAGCATTCTAGGAGATCCACCTTGTTTGAGTAATGCCAGGAAATGGATTGCTGCAGCACTTGGTGGCTAAAAGAGTCATTTGACGGAAAGGGAAATCTGCTATCCCCTGCCCCACCCACACGTTCTTTGACTGGCTGACTGAGCTAACCTAAAAAACACCTCAACACTAACCTATAGAGGCACAAGCGCCAACTATGAATGGAGCTCTTCAGAGCTTTACAGAGAGACTCCAGCTAGATTGGGCTTCTGGTGCTTCTTTTTTTGGGGAAGGGTGCAGGGAATGTTAGGGAATTATTTATCTTATAAACACTCAGGAGTATTTATCTATGAATATTTCATACTGTGTTAATGTTAAAGCTGTACTCCTGCTGTGTTTTCTTTGCCATTGTATTTGACTAGATAAGAATGGCCATGGTAAAACTTCTGAAAAATAAAATCGAAGAGCAAGACACCTGACATCTCTCTTCTAGGAATCATAAGAAAGAGATAGGGGATTAGTTCTTCCTCCTAGAGGGTCGCTAACTTTGGAAGGCTACTAAGTTGATGGGCATGTTGGAAACATGATAATCACTGGTGCAGGCCTGGCTTGACCTGAGTAATTAGATATGGATGAGGCTTTATTTCTTGGGAGACAAGATTAGGGAGGTAAATGGATCAGCAATCTGGAAACAGAATGTCTGTACTAGCTAAAGTAAAGGGGAACACCCAGGGAACCATTTACAGTGGACAAGGTAACAATGGATAAGATAAGCCTGGAACCTAAGCTGAGGTAAAGAATAAGCTGTGTATGGACAGTGCATGCAGTCCTGGGATTGGTTCATATAAAGTGACCAAGCCAATCCCAAAACGTGTAATGTACTGTATAGTAAATGCAATGTAGTGGTAAACATATGTAAAGGAAGAGGTTTTCCCTGTAATGTTGGGTGTTTGGTACACCTACACCCACCTCCTATTTTTTAGTCTAATCAACTCAACATAGCTTTGCTGTATGCCAAATAAAGGAGCCTGAGTGACAAGATGAGAGATGAGCTGAGTTCTTGGGGAACCAAATGGAAGAGGTCTCAGGGGAACCCCAACAACTATGTCATGCAACAAATGCAACAGGAGAGTGACTATCTCTGAAGTTGGTTAGCTGAAACATTTGAATGCAAATCCATGGAAGAGTTTTTGTTGTATTCACCCAGCTCTTGTTTCTTTCATTTTGTTTGAGGTATATGCTAGTTCTTTACATTCTTCTACTTTGATGAAAGTCCAAGGTGTAAAACCGTTCAGGTCCATCACCCTGAACCCTTCCTTTCTTCTCTGAGTACACTCCAAGAGTATATACGGTCCCAGTGAACAAATTCCTGACCCCCTAAGGAACATTTGTTCTGCTTCCATTGGCAGTGCGAAGACAGCAAGATTGATGCGCTCAATGAAGCCCTGCAGGCCACAGTGATGCAATGGAAATGTAAATTCCCTGCTCCCCTGCCTTTAGAACTCTACACGTCTTCGAACTTCATTGGGCTTTTCGTCAAGGAGGACAGCGCTGAGGTCCTCAAGAAGTTTGCGGCAGACTTTGCTACAGAAGCTGCTTCTAAACTGGGTGAGTACACAGGAAAGAAATGTCAAAGGCAGCTATAGGGGCTCCAAGTGTTGTAGCTTGACTAGTGCCTAATATTCCTGGTATGTCATGGTAAAATGCACCCACTGTGCTACCAAAGTCTTGCCAGAAGGTCCTGATAGAAACTTCAGATGGGCTGTTGGGGAATCAGAGTCCAATCCTTAAGGGAGAGATGCCCACCCCACAACTGGCCTCCTTGTTAGCAGCCTAGACTGGGTGGAGAAGAGAGACTGGACTGTTTTCCCCCAGAAGTAGTCTTTTCCAAATCAGGGTTGAGGCACTTTTAGTGTCACTCCCTGCACAGTATCCCTTCTGTGGTAAATAGAAAGAGCCAGAGACTCAGCTGGTGTAAACTGGTAAAACTCCACCCAAGTCACCAGCTGAGGATCTGACACTAAATAAATTCATTTGATTCCCAAGACTGGTCCTCACACTAAATGTACCCTCCCCAAAACATGCTCTTCTTACAATTGCATTCCCCTTCTGTCAAGATATTTCTTTCATTCATGATCATAAAGGATGCCCTTTTAAGTAAGTGATCATTAAAACAAATAGCTGATTTTTTCCAGTGAATAACTGTAGCGTAATCCAAGATGCCAGAGACTAGGATATATGCTTTATTTAGCCTATCACTTATCCCGTAATGGCTGTTTCAAAAGGCATCGTTTTCATGGCAGCACACTAACCATCATCTTTGGTAGGCCTGACATTTTATAGTGACTAGCCAATGACAAAACACTAGGCTAACAGGAGGCACACTGAGAAAGATGCTTTTTTTTAATGCTGTTCATAGAAAAGCAGTGACATCTAGTTGCTAGAGCATGAGTTGGGAGTAAGGACTCCTGAATTCTATTCTTGACTCTGAGAGGAGAGATGTAAGGAATACCATCCCCAATACAGGACGGTAATTAGCCCAGTGACATCAGTAAGACTACTCTTGCTTAAAGTTAGTCAGGCGCCCAACTGCCTTGCTGAATCAGGAGCCTAGTTAGTGTCTGTGTTATCTACCCTACTGGCACCCTCCATGCAATTGTATTGCCCGGTTTGGTGCATGGTCTGGGAAGGTGGGAATTTTGCCTTCTTTGAAGTATTCAGCCTTGGTCACTGTCTGAGATAGGACACTAGATGGCCCATTGTTCTGCTTTGCTTTAGTGATTCCTATGTTCTTAGGTGCCCCAGAGAGCATTTCAGATGCAAAAGTTTTGATGCCATTCAGAAATAGGGCTTTCAAGCTCAGGGAAGTGATGTTGGATTTTTAAGCGAGGCTCCAGGGGTAGGAAGACAAGAGAGGAATACCCCACCACGTGTTCTGGGGTTTCAGTGCCTCCTCACAGAACCTATTGTTTTCAGTTCAAAGAGCACATCACATTTGCTCTAAAGTGTTATCTCCTGGAAGGGAAGTTGACATTTGACAGTTCTTTAACCTTTCAAACAGACATTTTGTCTATGAGGCTAGAATTTCCTGCACAGCTCACTACCTCAAGATGCGCTGGCACAAGCTTTTTCCCCATCAAGGACAGAAAGTGCATTTAGTTTTCTTACAGCATTTCCGCTTCCCGGAAGCAAGCCCAGCTCTATGTGAAGATGTGTAAAATACCTCAACAACCAAAGGGAAACCCCTGTCAGTCTTTGTACATCCAGAGGAAATTCACCACACCGTGTTGGGGACCAGATTCTCTGGCCTGCTTACCATCACTTAGCTAATGCAAAGGCAGAGGAAACCTGCCCTAATCCTCTGCTGGAGTGTCCCATGGTATATGGGAGTGGCCAGCAGGCACAGAACCAGCAAAACTGACTCCTGTGCCTCCTTGCCCTGGTACAGGGAGTATGTCAGGGGGATGGAGTGGGAGTGGCCATAGCTCAATGTGCTCTGGCGATCCCCGGCAGCTATATAGCCCCTGAGGGAACAGCCACAAGGTTGAAGCAGAGCATCAGAGAGCTGTAACCAGCACCCTACCATCCCGCCCTCTCCACCCCTGCTGCACCCAGCATAAACTAGACACAGCAAAAGATGCTCCTAGATTTTCATAGGCTTACATCACCTGGGTTAAAATATATCAGAACAGCAGTTCCGTACATATGGGGTCGGGGGAGGGATTAGAACTTCTCACTCTCAGGAGTATGTTGCTGCTGGTCCAGCACTCCGTAGTGGCAGGTAGCAGAGCTGCAAGCCCCATCCAGAAATCAGAACAGCTGCCATTTAGGTGCTATAGTTAAACTGGGCCGCCCGGGGGGGGGGGGCAAGTGGGGCAATTTGCCCCGGGGCCCCACGAGCCACTCCAGGGTTTTGGCGGCACTTCAGTCACGGGCCCTTCACTCGCTCCGGGTCTTCGGCGGCGGGTCTTTCAGTGCAGCGGAAGACTTGGAGCGAGCGAAGGGCCCGCCGCTGAAGTGCTGCCGAAGCCTTGGAGCACCACCCGGTGAGTACAAGCGCCGCAAGCGGCAGAAAGAAAAAAAAAAAGCCGTGATCGGCGGCACTTAGGCTGCTCTGCCGCTGCCGCTTCATTCTTCGGCAGCAATTCGACAGTGGGTCCTTCCCTCCAAGAGGGACCCGCCACTGAATTGCTGCCAAAGTCCCAGCCCTGCCCCAGGCCCCCTGAATCCTCTGGGCGTCCCTGTAGTTAAAACAACAACAACAAAGTAGATATACTTGGCCTTCTAGAATGCAGGCTGTTCCGAGTTGCCTTGTAGAACGCAGGCTGTCCTGAGTCCCCAGGAGTTTCACCTGAAAGTGACCTAGAGACACACTCACTTTCAGGAGACGGAGGAAATGGCTGTAAGCATTAAACACCTGCCTTTTTTTTGAGCATTTTAACACAGCACGAATGGCTGCCCTCACTGCTTCTAGTCCAATCAGAAAAAGGAACAAGCACCAACAATCTCAAGGCAGCCTGTTCCCATGAGATTTGTTCCCTCTTAGACCAAATATTCCTCTGAGCTAATTCTTAAGGGTGCATTGCTAGCACACTGCTATGTCGCGTACCCACATTCGATGTCCCAGGCCCTTTTCAGAGATCACCCCTGTAAGTGTCCTTTTTTGCTGAATAAGAGAGATTCAAATGGGTTGGGCAAGCACCTGATATTTTGGGTTTGGAACCAAGTCTCCAAATGTCTGCCGTTTTGTCTGTCCCTATTTTTTAGATGTGGTTTAATCAGGAAAAATAAGTTATTTTTACCATTTATTCCAGTTTGAACAGTTCTGTTTATTATGATTTATATAAAACATAAGAATGGCCAGACTGGGTCAGACCAAAGGTCCATCTAGCCTAGTATCCTGTCTGCCAAAAGTTGCCAATGCCAGATGCCCCAGAGAGAATGAACATCAAGTGATCCATCCTCTGTCGCTCAATCCCAGTTTCTGGCATTTCCTCATTTCTTCACCTGTGTGTTCACCTCTTTTAATCCCTTCATTATGTAGGTTCTCTCAGTAGCTTCACCTCTTATCCTGGGAGTACCCCTCGACTCACTTCAAACTCTGTTTAGCTCATTTTAAAATACTTCAGCACTGTGGGTGAAGCCCTGACCTCACTGAAGTCTATGGCAAAATTCCTATTGACTTCAGTGGAACCAGGACGTCAAGCTGTATTAATCTGAATATTTCAACTTCAACGTGAACTAACATTCCCCCAGGTTTGTGTTCTCCACCTGTGAGAGGAAAAAAGGCGCAGAGCAGGTGGGGGGGGGGGGGAATGTAATGGATGCATAAGATGAAAGACAGAACAGATAGAAAATACAGAGTGGAGAGACCAGGAAAGAAAAATACCTAGTGTGAGGGAATTAAAAAGAAAAAAAACAAACCACTGACTGTTTTTCAGAAGTATTGAGCACCCATGTCAGAGGCAGCCAAATAGGAATTTGAGAGTGCTCCATCACCTTTGAGCATCAGACCTGCACCATATGCAGGAGCCCTCTCTGACCAGCCTATTTTTGGAGAGATCGTCAACCCCTTAGGTAGGGGGAAAGGCTGCCCTTTAGCTAGAAAATGATGTTTTTCAATCAAAACAGCCTTGCAAACCCAAACGGTTTTAAAATGTCAGGAATTCCTACCTCCCAATCAAAAATATTAGTTTTCTGAACTCAAAATTGAGATTTAAAAGTTTGGCAAGTATGTCAAGTATGAACCTGGGACCTCCACAGCTAAAAGCATGAGCCTCTGTAGCTTGAGCCAAAGGACTGCTAAACCCTGGAGCTACTGGCAGTCGCAGATTTTTCACCTCTGTACATCAGGCACACAGGCTGGGAAGCATAACGCAGACTCAACAGGCAGTGGGTTATACAAGATTTCATGAAGCACCCCATCCTCCCTGGTACCAAATGCTCCTTTAATCTAATTCCTAAGGGTCAGATTCAGATCAATGGTGCATTACCAGTGTGCAGCGCTATAGGTTTGATTTCAGAGACCAGACTGCCATTTGTCTTCGCTTTGCTAACGGAAAGGTTTTGCTCAATTCTCCTGCACTAATGGGGTGAATGCCTTTGAAAATGGAGCAAGAGTCTGCTGTGCGGTGTGACCGTCGCTTGCTGTTGATCACATCTTTCTCATTTCAGATGTGCATGTAGAACCCCATAAGAAACAGCTGCACGTGACATTGGCCTACCACTTCCAAACCAGCCACTTGCCCACGCTGGAGAAATTAGCACAGAACATCGACGTCAAGCTAGGATGCGACTGGGTCGCTGCGATCTTCTCTCGAGATATAAGATTTGCTAACCACGAGGTAATTTTTGGAGTTCATCATAGTTTTAAAAAAAGCAATCAAATATAATTGCAGTTGGCTGCTGTTGATTTGTATCTCAAGCTCCAAACTGAGATAGGGCCCTGCTTGGCTACAAAGGCACATCCTAGGCCCTGTCCCAAGGTGTTTACAGAGATTCAGCCTGTTCCCCAAGGCGTCTGTGGCAGAGCCAGAATCCAGATATATTCTCGGAATTTAAGGCCAGAAGGGAGCATCAAATTGTCCAGTCTGACCTATTGTACATCACAGGCCACCAGCACCACCCACCACCTGCACACTAATTCCCACAGCTGAAATTAGACCAAAGTATCACACAGGGCTGCCCGGGGGGGGGGGGGGGGGGCAAGAGGGGCAATTTGCCCCAGGCCCCAAGCCCCACAGGGGCCCCCACCAGAGTTTTTCGGGGCCCCCGGAGCGGGGTCCTTCATTCCCTCCGGGGGGCCTGGAAAACTCTTGCGGGGCCGGGCGCAGTAGCTTCTTCCGCTCCCGGTCTTCGCCGGCGGGGGGTCCTTCCGCTCCAGGGCGGAAGGACCCCCCGCCGGCGAATTACCGCCGAAGACGGAGCGGGACCCGCCGCCGAAGTTCAGCTCGGTCTTCGGCGGTAATTCGGCGGCGGGGGGCCCTTCCCTTCCAGGACCCGCCGCCGAAGTGCCCTGAAGACCCGCGGCGGGGGCCCCACTCCGCCGAATTACCGCCGAAGACCGGGCTGCACTTCGGCGGCGGGTCCGGCTTCGGCGGTAATTTGGCAGTGGTGGGGGGGTCCGCCACGGGTCTTCGGGGGAATTCGGTGGCGGGTCCCGGAACGGAAGGGTCCCCCGCCGCCGAAGACCCCGGGCCCCCGGAATCCTCTGGGCGGCCCTGGTATCACAACCCACAGAAAACTAGATGACTGTGTGCCACAGGGAGAGACCAAAGTATATGCCCAGCACTCGTACTGATTGCAGTAGGAGTAGCAAATGCTCAGCAACTCTGAACATTAGGTACTTTTATTAGGTGTGCAGCTTTAGGCATCCCAAGCATGGAAGTTTTGGCTTTGGTATATTAAGGGACGGCGACTAGTTTCCATCTTCCTCTGAAGATGCTGGCCACTGCCAGAAACAGGAGACTAGAATCAATGGAGTCACATTTCCTTACGGAGAACAAGGTACATAAAAAGGACAGAGTTGCTCATTAGATGTTTGCTTTGTGATGAAAGTTGCTAGTGTAGAAGTCAGACAACAAGCCTTGTGTTCAAGTGGAGGATGGCTGTGGGAATTTACAAGGCAAGTTACTGATCAACATTTGACTCCTCTTCAGTTAGCAAAGAAGGTTACTTGCCATTCTATCTCATGACCGACAATACATTCTAGCTCCCAGCTAGCAGAAGGGAACAGCACAATCGCATTCAAAGTAATGTTTTTCCCCCCATAAGAACATTTTTTGGTTCAGTTTTACAGGGCTTTTTGCCCTTTTGTAAACATGTAACAAAACAAAACAAAAATCGTTTAAATCCCATCCAGGCTCTCTTGAACATTACAGGTTATATTTGTACACTCACACCCCGATACATGCACCTGTGTGGACATCTAATACACAAACAAGCATGAACACACAAAATGGGATATATATTTTCATCACATCACAGTGCAACAGACAGAAGTAGAATTCTAATTACTCGCTACTTCTCTGCCTACTTTGAAACCTGAGCCTATTCATCTTAAGACATAATTGTAAAATGAGATCACCTAGGCAGTACACTCCTCATCGCCTTTAAATTTTGTTTTCTTAATGTCCTCGTAAAGAGCAGAATATCATGAGTTCAAATGTATTAGCCCAGTGACAAAGGGTCATTGCCCCACTTTCAAAGCCATTAAAAAGTGGGGAAGAAAAATGCTTTTTTAACCAGAAAGTAAACACATAGAAGAAGATCCTTGGGATCCTTGTGTGTGTAAATACCACGTCCCCAGTTCAGCTGTGGACCAAAGCACGTGTTTCCTTTTAAGCACTTGAGTAGGCCCAAGTCAACAGGATGCTTCAAGTTAAGCACATGCTTAAATTTTTTACTGAATTGGAGAACAAGGAAGGGGAGGGATTATTTAGGATGGCACAAGGAGCACCATGACTATGAGCAAGGGGATGAAAGGGGCAAATGGAAACCGAATACTGAAAACTTCACAACAATGAGGATTGAATACTTTCCGATGGGATGTGGCAGACAGCACATTCTAAAGTTGTTTTTTGTAGATTTATAAGGCCTGAAGGGACCATTGTAATCATCTGACCTCCTGTTAAAAACTAGACTGGATAAGGCACTAGGACTAGGTAATACAATGCAGAAAGCTGAGACTGCAGCAGTTGCAATGTGGGACTGGGTGATCTCACAAGGCTTTTCCATCTTTAATGCCTATCATTTATTTCTATATTCTCCTTTGCTCTCTCTTTTACTGGTATAAGAAGGGTTAATTATCTAGTTGGGAGAAGGTAGTAGGCAGCAGGGGAGAGGCATATGCGAGTTCATTCCTTCGGCCTTCTCGCATGCCCCAGGATTCTCTAATGCCCTTCTCACATGCTTTCTCTTTCTCCTCCATCTCCCCAGACACTGCAAGTGATCTATCCCTACATCCCGCAGAATGACGATGAGCTTGAGCTGGTTCCAGGGGATTTCATTTTTATGTCCCCTGTGGAGCAAACCAGCACCAGCGAGGGGTGGATTTATGGCACTTCCCTAACGACCGGCTGTTCTGGGCTGTTGCCTGAGAATTACATCACGAAGGCAGACGAGTGTGGGACCTGGGTGTTTCATGGGTAAGCAATGCTCAGGCTGGTTTCTGGCTGCAGGCAGCGAGAGTGGAATTCAGTTAGTGGGATTCATCTACTGCAAATGATAGTAGAGTAAACAAGGTCTCTCTTTGTCACTGATGTTGGAAGGAACATACAGCCACAGAAACACTCACCTGAACGAAAGGAAAGGCAGGCTCTATTCCTCTTCATGGGACCAGCAACTCAGCATAACTACTCAGGGTGTTCCAGCAATGTTATTCAAAGGGTCACCACCAACTATTACAGGGCCAGAGGTAGAAGGCAGCCGTAAAGGCACATCCTTGCAATAAGAGCGGTGGGGAATTATCAAGTGTGCTGTCCCATAAAGAAGTTCTCAGTGACAATACCAGGAGCATGAGCCATAGTGTTCCTTGCAGCTCCCTTTGTAATGGAATGATACAGAGTGCACATTCCATCTCTCTGGGGAGGTTAGTGCCATTGTGTGTGATGCCTGAGTATAAGGACCCAGGGTTGGGTTAGATTTCCCAAGGTATTTAGGCAGATAGCTGCCTAGTGGGATTTTCAGAAGAACTTAACTCCCATTGAAACCAATGCCTGTCTGCATCTTTAGGCACCTAAATACGTTTGAAAAACTGGCCCTTTGTGACGAGCCCTTGCATGGCAACACAAGATGAGGGAGGGGAGAGAAGGAAAGCATCTTCCTGCCCACTATCCCTCTAACAGGGCATTGCACCTGCAGAATCCAAGCCACAATCTGGCCTCCAACTTTTACATTTTTGGTGGGGGAAGTTGCAACATTTTGGGGAGGAAGTTGCAAACCATTTTGGGGAGGAAGTTGCAAACCAAATGTAGGCATGCCTTATTTAAAACTTCAATGGATACACAAGTCTTCTGGGGAAAGGCGGATAGGGTGGGAGTGTTAACAAGCCAGTGCTGGCCAGGGTGTTAGCACAAGAGAGCCAGAAGCAAGAAACTGACTAGGAACAAAAAACAGAAACTGACCAAAGAAATCTCCAAGTTGATTGAAATGCAAGAATCAAAACAACAGAAAGGTTCCTGATGGTTTTTCGTTTGTTTTTCCCCCTTTCAGTTTTAGTCACATACGGTGCGGTTAGAAACAGGTGTACGCCCAATGGCTAGTTTCATTTTGCAGCTTTGAACCAACATATCAATGCAAATGACTACCACACCTTGCACACAGGACCTGAATTCCCCCAAACCCAAAGGCCACATTCTCTCAGGTGGGCACCAACATACAGCTGCAAAACAGAAGGGCTCATATTTTGCAGGTGTCTGTCATGTTGCTCTAATACGTACTTTACTAAGTTCTCCTCATGAGACAAGGGCTGCTGACATACGGTTTCCACATTTCAGTCAGATGGGGCAAACCTTTCTAGATCTCTGTGCAGGTATTTACATGGTGTCCCTCTAATATCACCATACCTCCCAAGTAGTTATGAAGTCATCTTCACAACACCCCCATGAATGGAGGAAACATCTCTCGTAACCAAGCCACAGAGCAGTGAGGTGATTTGACCAAGGTTAATCAGAAAGTCTGTGTCTGTGGTGGGAATGTCCCACACAGTCTAGTGCCCTAACAAGACCATCTTTTTTCCACTACTGACTGCAATGGGTTTGTCGTCTGTGTTTGAACACTGATGCTATTCTATAGCAAGCTGGCCTTTTTTATTCTGAAATCTACATTTTTCCTCAAGGTTCCTGGAGGAGTTTTGAGCCTGGGCACCATACATTAAAAAAATATTATTATTATATTACAGTAACTAAAAGGGAAGCAAACGTTTGGCAATTCCAGCAGTTCTTTGTCTCCAGGAAAGGGAAGAAAGGAAATGCCCCTTTCCCTGATTACCATTAAAGAATATAAATAATGAATCAAAGCAGGCAATATGAGCATTTATCAAAAACATTCTTACTTACTCGGAAACAGACCGATTTTATGTAACAGATTCCCACAGTGCATATTAGGTAATAAAATGCCATTTAGAAGAAAGCAAACTTAGGACAAGTTAAGCTCAACTCCCAAACTGCAGCCTAATGCAATGTACAGCAGGCTGGATTTTCATAATAATTGGAAAGCCTCTAGGCATTCAGACTATCTTTTCAGGCACACAGGCCCTGGGTTTCAGCATTGCCAATGAAAGTGAACATAGATAGAAATACTCACTGCAATACTACAGATCCGCCCTTGGGAAAAAATGGCAACTCAGTTCGCTGAGTTATGATCCATGCGTCAGGCATTCAGAGGCGCTCAGGCTCCAAGGGGTTTGAAACAGGTGGCATGTCGATGGAACTGGGGTTCACGCTGAGAATACTGGGCAGTCCTGGAGTTGGATAAAAGTGATAATGGCAGTGAATATTTTCCTGCTGATCACAATAAACATACTTCGTGGTCAGATAGACTGTACCATCCCAAATGGATGCCGAAGCGCCTTCAACAAATTCCTTGTACACACCATCATTGAAAAGTAGCCATTGCCAGGGTGTTGGCCAGCATCCTGGTAGATAGCCAGCTGCACCACACAGCAACCAGGAGAGGACAAATTTTAACCTAGGACATGGAAGCAAGCCCATTGTCCTACAAAATAGGATCTTTAGTGTCCAGGCATAACCTGACTTTTGAAGGTCTCCTCTGAAAGACCATTCCCTCTTTTCCTCCCCTCCTTTACTCTGCCAATATAGTCAATGACAAAAGCTGGAAGAGATTGATTCAGCTCTGCAGGACTTGCATTTTATTAATTAATGTATTTATATTGTGGTAGTGCATCGGAGCCCTCGTCACAGACCAGGACCCCACTGTGCTAGGTGCTGTACAAGCACAGAACAAAAAGGTGGATCCCCTGCCCCAAAGAGCTCACAATCTTCTATAGAATCCACTGCAGAGTTCTGTAGAACACTAGGCCACCTCTTCTGCCTAAGGACAGCAGGCCTGGCTAGTTTGCCTAACAAAGTGCAATAGGATGTGCTTAGAGGAGGCCAGCTGGGCTGTGTAATGGAGGCTCCGTGGATGGACGCTTCTCCATGCCCAAAGGCTGCAGAATGACAGTGGGATCACTTCTCAGTTGCCAGGGCAGCAATTCCTGAGAACCTCTATGCCCCATGGTTGGGGACCCCTTCCCCCCCACAGCCCTGTAAAATTGTGGCACGTCCACGGGCAGTGGGTATTGAAGGTCAGGGGAGGCTAAGCCTCCCCTAACCCAGTCTGTGGGCCTACCTACGTTCTTCCCCGGAGCCCTGTCCTCGCTCCCCCTCTCTCCTGAAGCCGACGGGGGCTGAGCTCCAGCTGGTGGCCTGGAACTGGGGCAGGGCCGATGCTCCCACACGAGTTTTACACCAAGGTCACGCCCGCGACTTTGGGAGTGACTGCCAGTTTTACACTAGCATAAAGGAGATGGTGAAGTAGTGGGGATGCTCACCCGGGATTCAAAAAACCCAGGCTCAATGCCTTGTTCCGCCGACATCCCGTGTGACCCTGGGCAAACCACTTAGTCTTTGTGTGTCTCAGTTCCCTTATCTGTAAAATGAAGATAATAGCACTTCCCCACCTCACAGGCATGTTTTGGGGTGAATGCATTCAAATTTAGGCGGTGGCGGTGCTCAGATACAACAACAAGAACCGAAGAAACAACGGACTCAGGCTCCTTTGGTTTTGCTTTAACATGTTTTGCTGGTGTGCCCCCCAAAGTAAGGAATGTAGAAGAAAGCTTGGAGTTTGCAATAAATGTAACCTAATGGCTGTTCTGTTACCGACACCACAGCATGTCTGAAGCACACAGAGGAGGAAAACATAGGAAATAAGGACCACATCCCTCATGTGCTGTGAATTGGTCTAGCTGTGCAGACCTCAGTGAAGTTACCCTGATTTACACCAGCTCAGGGTCTGGCCATAAGTACTGCCATAACAAAGTGCTTCCCATCCTGCCTTATTTAAAGACTTAGGTCCTTTCCTTCTAACAGTGCAATTGTGCTGTAACAACTTGGAACCAATCTAAGCCACACCCCAAAAGAATAACTGGTCCCAAGTCCTTTCTGGAGGAGAGCTGTCTGCAGGCTATTCCCTAAGCACCCATTCGTCTCTGTGAATTACTGCACTGCCAACTCAGAGTCAGAAACTCCCTGCCCGCAGCAGCGTCTGGAGACTGGAAGGGAAGTGGGAAACCCAGCAGAGCTAGTTATAGGCAGCTTCCCCACAGGAGCCACAAAACCAGACACTCAGCACTGTGGGTCTCTCTCATATGTGAACTTAAAGTGACAGGACTGTAGAAACCCGCCCATTGTCGTTCTGTGGACTCAGACCAGCTCAAGGGGAGGCTGCTGAAGCTGGAGGCTTTGGTAGGTGCTTGAGCTGCTTGGCTGAAAAGGTTTATCTTGTTTGCAAAGGCAGAAGTACTCTCCTCCCCAGCCTCATACCAGTAGTGCTTGCAAATTGTTGCATTAGATAATACACGGCTGCCTATTTCTGCTCTCGCTTATAGGGCCAAAGCCACTCCTGACCTCCTTCAACAAGCCAGATTTGGCACAAGGTCCAGGAGGATAGAGAAGAAATCCTCAATTCCCAAGCCACACGCAGTCACCACTTGGGCTTCAGTAGCTCCTTCCACTCCTGCAGTCCCATTCTACAGCTTGCAGCGGCTGGTGGATAAACTGGCTGTTGCTCCCATCTCCTCTACATTCCAGTGAGTGGGGACATTGAAGGAACACTCCCTTTCCTCTCCCACCTCCCCCAAAAGCCCATAGGGGATTTACTTTCAGCAAAACTGGTAGAGAACCCTTTGGCCAGCCTTGCCTCAGATCCTGCACCGGCCTTCCAGGGCTATATAGGAAAGGGCACACCTTGCCCCCAGGGAAGACTCAACGCGGCTGGCAGCAACGTTGTGGGGAAGGCAAGGAGAATAATTGCCTCACCCAGAACACAATGGATATTTTTAATCTAGGGTCTTCCAAATAATGAGCTATATGTGGAAGATGACTAACTTGAATGGGCTCCAATGGTTTCTATTTTCGAGTCACCAGCAGAGCAAGGGAGGGTCAAATTTATGGCACTTCTCCAGCCACAAGATATTGGAGGTTGCAGAGAGGTTCGCGTCTGCCTCATCGTAATTCTGACCCATTCCTAGCATCCATGAATGGATGCAACTATGATGCATGAACTTTAAAG
This sequence comes from Mauremys mutica, assembly GCF_020497125.1. Lineage (NCBI taxonomy): Eukaryota > Metazoa > Chordata > Testudines > Geoemydidae > Mauremys > Mauremys mutica. Next base: position 9,306,558 of record NC_059093.1, read on the forward strand.
AGGGATAGGTGGAGAAACAGCGTCTAAGAAGCGATGGAGCAATTGCTCAGAGATAAAGGGAAAACAGGAGACTAGACAAGTCACTTTCCATCCGCCTGGGTCAGCATCTTCCCACGCTATCAAATGACTAAGGCAGTGGGATATAAATGCTGCTGCTGGCAATTGTCAACGGTTGAGAAAGGACCAGGAATATGCCAGCTGCACACTGCTGCCCATTCCCATGGGGTCTTGGCTGTGCCTTTTGTCAGCATGGCCACTGTGGTGTTCAGCACAAAAGGCAAGAAGCTATAGCTTGACTGTCACTTTGAAGGGGATCAGAGGTAGGCTCCAGCATGCAGATTTCCCATACCCTACAGTTTGGGGGATATTCATGTCAGTTTCAGGGCAACTGCGCTTGTATTCCCCCTCCGTGGTCCACTCAAGATGTGCCACCGAGGCTTCACCTCTCTTGGGCAGAGACCTGCATCTCTCTCCCTCCTGACTAGGATGTTTTTAAGGCTGCACAGTTCCTTACCTACATTGTGATATTCCCAGCAAGCCAGACTGCTTAAACAGTGCTTTGCTTTCTCTCTCGAAGTTATGAACAGCATAATTGCCAGCAATTATAAGTCACAATACAATTCTTTCTAGGCAAGCAGATTAATTTTTAAGATGAAAGCATCACAAAGAAAACTTTAAAAAACCAATATAAGAATCTACACACATGCTAAAAAGCTTTCCAGGGGTCACCCCCCACCCCAGCCTTGGGCTCTGGTAGTTGTCAGTCTTTCAAAACCCACAACTAGATTTTTCCCCTGTTTACTAGTTCATAACGGTCTCAGATTCTGAGAACCTCGACTGGGCAGCTCAGCCATTTCTTTATGTGATGTGGGCCTTTGATCTCCAACCTCCAGGAACAGCTCATTAGCGGACAATGACTCAGCTCCTCAGAGCATAGCTTCAAAAGGCTGCGGTTTTGCACAATTGGAGATAAGGAATTTTTGTTAACCTTTCCCTAGGTATTTCTGAGGAAATCCAATTCATACTTATTGTCCCCAAGGTCCATTCTTGTCTGGCACATTTTCAATATAGTCCTTTGAACTCTTCCAAGACTCACATCACATCCCCCTCTCCTGTCCAGAGAGGTTACATACAATCCCAGCCCACCATAATACAGAAACTTTGCATTTAATACAATTGCCCCTGAAGATACTTAAACTTAATTCATAAGGTCTCCCACGGATATTGCAAGATTATTGCCTTATCTGTCACAATTCAGAGCCAAGCTTTTGGTTCAGATTATCATCATTAAGATAAAATTGGATCTGGCTTTCAACCCCATGCATGGTGTGACCTTCCTGAGCTTATCTGTATGCCGCTGCCTTGCATATCTGTAAGTCTCTAAAAAAAAGCTCTTCTGCCATGCTGCTTAGAAATTGAATATTATTCTTCCTTCCTCCTAATCTCTGTCTAATTATCTCTCCACTCTTCAACTGTGAGCTCCTGAGAGCAGGGACAATTCCTTGTGTATTTGGAAAGTACCCAACACTTGGAGGGAGCTACTGTAAATTATAGTAGTAATAATAATAATAATCCCTGCCTTCCTCCTGGCAAGTTCCAGAGTGTTCTGAGCTGGGATTTCTACGTCAAGTATCAGAGTAATAGCCGGGTTAGTCTGTAGCCGCAAAAAGAATAGGAGTACTTGTCTCTAAGGTGCCACAAGTACTCCTAGTCTTACTTCAAGTATGAAGAGTGTGTGAAGGAGAAGGCAGTCTCAAGACTCCACTCCAGAACAGCTCCCTGGCTTCTGTTGCTCAGGGTGTGCAGAGGGGCCTTTCGGTGAACTATGAGGATGCTGTGATTCTGGACAGAGAACGATTCTATTGTCTATAGATTCTTTCACCATGCTCACCATCTTAATATCTGGGCACCTTCCAGTCCTGCATTGCAGCCCACACTCCTCTTGTTAAGGGGTTTCTCGGGGGCACCCAAGTGTAGTGTCCTGCCTGAATTAGGTAACCCTATACATTGCCCCATTGGTAAGTCCGAATATTTATTTTTCTTATAAAGTAAGGGGGCATTAGCACCAAGGACATGATACTTTTTATTGCTTGCTGGCCGCGATGATATGATCCGCTGGCAGATCGCCTACTGGCAAACACAGACAGCCTATTTTCTTTCATTGGTAGAGACTAGCGAGAAACCCCTCGGAGCAAGTCAAGAGTCTTCTCCTGACATATTTAAAGCAATTAATCCAAGTGCAAAGAGAAGGTGGCTATTTCCGTGTCAAAGCAAATGACGGCACACATTAGCCCACGAGTTATTCTTAACGACTAAGAAAATGCACATCGCAGCAAGAGCCACTGCAATCAATAGAGGGTTGGTTGAATTTTTGTAATTGCCTGTTTTAATTTACTCCCGAGGATGTTGGCCTAAGCCCTTGAACATCTCGCTGCGATGGCTTTATTCTGAGCGTGCCCCATTTGATTAGCATATTTAATGAAAAAGAAAAAGGAAGTGATCTAGTCTCTAAGTTTGCACCATATCTTGTAAGTAGGGAGATAGACTCTCTTAAGGAGAGGGCAGAATTCATTCCTTTTCTCTCATGCCAGTTGTAAAACTGGTGTAAACTCTATTGACTTAAATACAGTCACTCACAATTTACGCTGGTATAATTCAGAAGAGAATCATGTCTAAGATCTCGGCTGCTGTTATTGTTTACGTTATCCTTTCGCTTGCAAGAATCAAAATTGGATATTCCACTGATATTCATTGTATCCATCTGTAATGGCCCCTTAAAAGCAGCCTGATGCACTGGCAAGTTAGTGTCTATATAAGAAGATTTCAAGATTGTCACTCTGCCTGCGTGCCACACTGAAGCCTAGAACATTGAGTCAGTGTGAAGCGATGGAAACAGCTACAAACATGGCTGGGAAATCTTTCTGCTTAGAATATGATCAGGTTTAATCATGACCAGGAGTTGTGATCTGTTACCATTCAATTTTAAAGTACTCAGCCATTTTGACTTTACGAATTATACCCGTGCAGTCAACAGCTACAGTAAGACACATATATATGCCATGTCATGGCCTAGATCATTGTGATATCAGAGGTAACTCAACCAATTACCACTCTTATTTTACAGCTAATTTGCATGCAACAATTTCATTGGTTGTATGAGGAAGACTGCACACATGGTAGATTACTTGGCCCAACTGCCACACTCATGTGACTGCATGGGTTAACATGGTACACTGCAGTAGCACCTAAGGGTCATGACAAGGTTGGGCTCCATTGTGCTAGGGACTCTACAATCATATATTAAATGACAGCTCATGCCCCAAAGTTGGCTGAAGACTTCCTCCCAACCTTTTTTTTTTTTTAGGTTGTTCTTGACTGCAGTGGTTCTCAAAGTTTGGGGCTCGGGACCCATTTGCAAAGATCTGTTGTGACCTGGTAAATAGCTTTAGTACAAAAAAATTGGAGTTACTAAATATTTGTTGCCCACAATATATGTTACCCACATTAACGTCATAAGCATTAAATAAGTACAGCATGCCGATCATGTGGTGGTGGTTACAGCTCCTGTCTCATGGGGTGGCTGGGTATAGCTCCCTGCTCTGGACATTGTAGTGTCTAGGGTCGCAGTGCCACTCGCTCAAGTTTGGCCTGGCCAGCCCCCTTTCATGACAGAGGGTCAGCTGGGTCAAACCTGAGTGGAGCCGCAATCCCATGCACCGGGTTTCAACGCCCAGAGCAGGGAGCTGAGCCCAGCCAGACCTGTGAGACCGGAGCCACAGGAGGTGCTGCTGTTGCGGGAGTGCGGCACGGGCTCTGCAATAGCTCCCCCTGCAGGGCCGCCAGCCACCCTTTGACAGAAACCAATTTCCTCACTGGGCCTCCCACGCAGCCCTTGGGAACATTCTGTTGACCCAGTTTGGGGTGACGACCTATGGGTTAAGAAACCCTGTCTCTAATGAACTGTAGAGTTCTTTGGGGCTGGTCCTTACTCTGAACATGTACAACACCGAGCATATACTGGAATACAAATAATAATAAAACCACTTATTGCCCTGTCTCAGGCTCTGGGAACATCCTGGCACAACTCTGAGGACAATAAGTCAAAGGAACATTTTCTAAGCAAGCGTCTCTTTATTTGTGGCAGATCTTACTCGATTCTGAGTACCAGTTCTTCCCCATCCCCTCTAACCTTCAATGATGGAGCTCCGGAAAGAAGACAGCAAGAAGATCAAGGACCTGGGGACACAGGGCCACTCACGATCATCTGCCAGACAATGCACGTAAGGATTCATGACACTGTGAATAACACAGCTAAATACCACCTAACTATAGTAATATTAACTAGTAATACAATCAGTATAAATACTAATTAATAATTAGTTACATTAATTAGTGATTTTTAATTAGGGCACCTAGAGCCTTGGGTAGACCTCTTTATATTATTTAAATTAACATTTATAAATAGGGAACGTCCCCATCATATCAGCTTTACATCCCTTGCAACTGAGCAATTTCTGGTTCAATGCATGTTAAGGACTAAGGCAGTGGTTCTCTCAACCTTTTCCATACTGTGACCCCGTTTAACAGCAGCAAATAGTTTCAGGACTTTCCACTTTCCATCTAGCCCAGGGGTGGGCAAACTTTTTGGCCCAATGGCCACATCTGGGTGGGGAAATTGTATGCAGGGCCATGAATGTAGGGCTGGGGCAGGGGTTGGGGTGCGGGAGGGAGTGAGGGGGGGTGGGAGGGGGTGCGGTGTGCAGAAAGGGTCTCAGGGCAAGGGGTTGGGTGCAGGAAGAGTGAAGGGTTCAGGAGGGGGCACAGAGCAGGAGGTTGGGGTGCAGAGTGCAGCAGGGGGCTCAAGGCAGGGGGTTGGGGTTCAGAAGGGGTGCAGCAGGGGGCTCAAGGCAGGGGGTTAGCAGGCTCAGGGCAAGGGTTGGGGTGCAGGGTGCAGGACGGGTTTGGGCTCTGGCCTGGCGCCGCTTACCTCAAGTGGCTCCAGGGTGGCAGCAGTGTGCAGCGGGGCTAAGGCAGGCTCCTTGCCTGTCCTGGCCCTGCACCACTCCCAGAAGTGGCCAGCATGTCCAGCAGCAGCTCCTGGAGGTGGGGTGGGGCAGGTGACTCTGCCGCACGCTGCCCTCGCCTGCAGGTACCACCCCCGAAGCTTCCATTGGCCGCGGTTCCCCATTCCCAGCCAATGGGAGCTGCAGGGGGTGGTGCCTGCAGGCGAGGGCAGCGCACGGAGTCCTCTGCAAGGACATGGTGCAGGGACATGGTGCCGACCAATTCCGGGAGCAGCGCAGGGCCAGGGCAGGCAGGGAGCCGGCCTTATCCCCACTGTGCCACGGGGCTAGCAATCCCGCAGGCCGGATTGAAAGCCCTGACAGGCCAGATCTGGGTTCCCTCCCCTGATCTAGCCACACACCAGGAATGCTGGTCATGTCCCTCAGACTTCTTTGCCACCCCGAGTTTGGGAACTCAGATTAAAGCAGGGTGGTCCTGGAGGTGAGTTGTATAGAAAACATGGCAAGGCAGGAGTCACAGCCTATTTCAAAATGCAGGTGGGCTTGCCCACAAGGACTCCGTGACCTAAGGACTGGTAACAGACTAGGAAGTCATTTGCTGCTAAGCTGTCTGTTGGAATCCAGCCTAGCGCTGGAAAACCGTTAGCACACGGGTATGTCTACACTGCATTTAAAAACCGAGGCTGGCCTGTGCCAGCTGATGCTGGGCTCGGGCTGAGGGGTGTAGACATTCAGGCCTGTGCTGGAGTCCGGGCTCTAGGACCCTCTGAGATGGGAGTGTCCCAGAGTTCAGGCTGGAGCCCAATCCTGACTGTCTACACCACAATTAAACAACCCCTTACCTGAGCCCGAGACAGCTGGCCCAGACCAGCTGCCAGTGTCTAACAGCAGTGTAGACATACCCTTAGTGCTCTGCAGAAGGGTCCCCACAGACAGTTAGTGTGCAGCATGCTGCAGCACTATAAATATATGCCCCAGCTTGCTGGCTTCCACGACAAGCCCTTAGAATCAGATGGCTGTTTGGTGGCATATATTGAATGAGTTGCTTTCGGCCCTGCTCCCAGTGGACAGCTTTCCACGGCACAAAGCTGCCACCAGTGTCGACAGAAATGCAAAGAATTGAATGCAGGGGAGAGGGAGGCAGAAACTGAACTGTGGAGGTGGTCAGGAAGGAGACACGTGGGGTAATGTGGGGGGAATCTTGCACTACCACTGCCTGTGCTATACGTGTTCTGTGGATGAAATGTGTCTCTCACTCCAAAGATGTCAATGCAGCAGCATGTTTATTTTAAAATATTCAGAAGCATCCCTCACCCCTCCCAGTAGCTAAAGGGTCACCCTGTCAAGACCAGGGGGGCCTAAACGTTAGATTGACCAGCTTTGCAACTGGTTTGTAGTATCCGCACACAACATTGTGCCATCTTCCCATTCTGCCTGTCTGCTCTGTTTTTGTCGGAGTAATGAAACTTAAGAAGCTTTCACTGTGCTAGTGAAACTCGCTCCCCGTACTTGGCACTGGAATCTAGTCTCGCTTGGGGTACATCAGGCACTGTTAAAGTAAACCCAGGTGAACAGGTTCTGCATGGTTTTAATGGCAAATCTCCAGCAGCTAGTTTCACACCAACAGCTCATTCTCTACATCTGATTCGACTGTGCTGTGCTGGGGAGCTCAGGTTACAATTCTCTGCTGGCTTTAAGGGGACATTACAGATCCCAAGATCTGAAGATAACATCTGTCCCCAGAATACCTATGGAACAAGGATACATAGGGCCTTCTTCTTTCATGTACACCACGTTTACACTAATATAGCTCACCTTAACTGATCACTCTCGTTAAAGTGTATACGGTAACACCCATTGTTTCATGTTCTCTGTGTGTGTGTGTGTGTGTATATATATCTTCCTATTGTATTTTCCACTACATGCATCCGATGAAGTGGGCTGTAGCCCACAAAAGCTTATGCGGAAATAAATGTGTTAGTCTCTAAGGTGCCACAAGTCCTCCTGTTCTTTTTGTGGATACAAAGACTAACACGGCTGCTACTCTGAAAACTGATATCAATGATTTACTTCAGTGAAGTGACCAGTGCCCCTTGTTCATACTAGGATTAATTCAAGAGTCAGGTCCTTACTCTTAAATAAATTGGCACTAAGAAAAAGGCACTTGGATTCTCACCATGGCCAAACTTCCTGTCACTTTGCTTTCAGCCCCTGAGAGTAACCAGCCAGCCAGGGCTTCAAAAGCGATGTCTTTTTGTCTGCCGGCATGGGGAGAGAATGGATGTTGTGTTTGGAAAGTACTGGTTGTCCCAGTGTTTTGATGCCAAAGGTGAGTCAGTTGCTGCAGGATCGGTTAATCCCCAGCTTTTGGGGTAGAGCGGGGGTAACCACACAAGAAAAGTTTAAGTGGATTGTCTCCTGGGCAAACTCCGCTGGAATGTAACTCATAGGGGAAGGCTGACTGAGATACCATTTTAACAGCACTCTGAAGTGGTTAGGGTCAGTGTGAAATACCAACAGATCTGTTTCTTCTCTGCAATCTTGAATTAGGCCTTTGATTAAGTAGGGTTGTATCATAGTGGAGTTAGGCACACAGTGGAGCTAGCCCAGCCACATCCATATTAATCTGTGGCTGCAGCCACTGCAAACTACCAAGCTGGGGTGGGGATGTGGTGGATGAATACCATGCTTGACCACATTGGTCTGCCCTGCAAGTGGGGTGGGAAATCATCTGAATAAAAGACCTCATTGAAACAATAAAACCTCTCCATAATCATTCTTATTTGTAAGCTAAAGCCATTCCTACACCAGGGATTTGCCCTGATTCTAGCCATTGGCAATCCAGCCATGGGGCCCCAATGCAAACTCTTAGGGCATGTCTACACTTACCTCTGGAGCAATCGGTCTAGCAGGGGTCAATTTATCGCGTCTAGTGAATGCGCGATAAATCGACCGCCGAGCGCTCTCCCATCAACTCCGGTACTCCACCAGAGCAAGAAGCATAGGCGAGTCGATGGGGGAGCGTCAGCAGTCGATCTACCACAGCGAAGACACCGCGGTAAGTAGCTCTAAGTACGCTGACTTCAGCTATGCTATTTTCATAGCTGAAGTTGTGTAACTTAGACTGATTTAGCTCCACCCAGCCACAACCAGTGTAGACCAGGCCTAAGTGCAGACAGACAAAGCCACTCTTTGCACTGGTAGCTCTTAATCCTAATTGAAATCAGAGTAAATGGCACGAGAGCAAATCACGGCTTAGAACGGTTTGCCTTGTCTACACTAGGATTTGCAGCAATGCCATTAGGTGGTGAGTGATGGCTAAAATTGAGGCAACTCCCCAATATAGACAAAGCCTTAGTATTCCTGATAGTAATAAGTTATCCACAGTAATTCCAGGCATAGTTAGTACTTGAGCTGATTGGGATTTTTTCAATTAATTTTTTTTTCCATCAGAACATGTCGATTCGTTGAAACCAATCCTGTTTGCGGGAAAGAGTCAGCTCTACCTTTTGAAAAAAGTTTGGAAAAAAACTTGAAAATGTCAAAACCTCCCATTCCTGACATTTTTGAAACAAAAAAAAATCATCCCCATTTTTTGGTTTCAAATTACTTTTCATGTAGAAAATTTAACAAAGTATAGTTAAAAATATTAAAATTTAAAAAGGTCCAAAATAAAATCAAACATTTTGAAATGATCAAAATGAAACATTTCATTTGGCCCAAACTGAAATTGTTCTCAGATTGCCATGGAAATCCTGAAAATGTTCATGAAATAGTTCTGATTCAGAACAGGAAAAATTTTGAATTCTGAAAAGTGCTCCCACAACGTGAAAACCCTTTCCCGCTCAGTTCTGGTTAACATCTGTTGTGTGCAAGCTGTTGTGAATGAAGGACAGGGACGGCTCCAGGCACCAGCGCACCATGCGCATGCCTGGGGCGGCCTGCCGGTCGCCGTGAGTCAGGCTGCCTTCGACGGCATGCCTGCAGGAGGTCCGCCAGTCCCGTGGTTTCAGCGGCAATTCGGCGGCAGGCACACTGAAGGTGTGGGACCGGCAGACCTCCCGCAGGCATGCTGCCAAAAGCTGCCTGACTGCCGTGCTTGGGGCAGCCTCTGATGAAGGGTTGTAATGGGCATGATACTGAATGCTTTTCTCAGTCATCCACTAATTCCAGTACCTGCTTCTAAACTTTCCCCTAACAGGAAGGTATATGCGAACAAACCTGAATATGCCTCACAGCTTACCTCAAAGAAGTGGTGGTTTCAGGGATTATGAAAAAGATGCACCAATCACCGTGTTTGGTTGCACACAAGCAAGACTTGTTGGTAAGCTCTCGTCGGCTGAGACAATAGTTTGCGCAAGAAGCATTTATATCTCCTCCCACACACGCCAGAAAAGAAAGCGCAAGTGCAATATGGAAAAATTCAATCAGGTGCCAGAAGCTAAAAGAGTTTAGACACGTCGAGAGCCTTCAGAAAGTTTCTTCAATTTAATTAGAAAAGAACTTCCTTTAAAGTCAGCCTGGCCCCATTCAGCCGCCACTGCGGCAGGAAGAACAATGCACAAAATCAAAGCAATTAGGCGTGCAGCTGTGTTGCACATAAAAGTGCCCTGTAAATTTGCCACACTGTGGAAGATTGTTGATAATGATGGTAGTAAAAGTATTACAGTTAACATGACAGTTGCTGTATGCAAAATATGTTCCTGACTTGATTTTGACAAGCTTAATTTTTGATCTGTAGTTTGCAGCACAAACACGGTCTTATCTCCCCAGTGGGGTTTCATATTTACACTATCAAGTATAGTTCAAGTCAAATCAGGCACCTCCCCCATTCTGTTCTTGGCCTGTTTCATAAGGGGAATATGTAGCCTTCTACCACTCTACTTTATAGAGTGAGAGTAAGTTATTTGCTGAGTTCAGAAACAACGTTACAGATTTTGGTTCGTCCAACTTGAGACACCTTTAAGAAGCTGATTTTCAGAGCATTTTCTGAACAGCAGGCCTCTTTAAAGTGTCTCATGTTGGGAACCCAAGATTACTGCACACTTTGAAAAATGTAGGCCTTTTAAATAAAACCGGATCAGGATATAATAATAGCATGGTCAGACTGCAGGGGCAGTTCTCAAGGAAGGTCAGTAAAACCTGCGCTCATAATACACACAACAGAAGGGCTAATTCAGAAACAATGAGAACACTTCACTGGCACCATTCACTGGGGTCAGTGTGTGTGAAATGTATACATGACCAACACTACCCTACATAACAGAGCTCGTTAGCACTGTTACAGCATGCCTGCCATCTACAGGCGAAAGCTCTGTTCTGCACAAATGCTAGCATGACCTTGAAGAATCCCAGAGCTATCATTTCAAACAGTCCTTGACCTGGTTAGTAAAACAGCAGCTCTGAATCAAGTGGCGAAAGATTTTCACACGTGCATCGCCTTCAGCTGTGCACTCCGCTTTCCCCACAGGTTCAAAAACCAGTTAAATGTTTAATTATAACTGTACATATGTTTAACAAGATTAATAACCCTTGTATTCCCCCTCCCTTTGTCTGCCCTATTTATATTATAAGCTTTTTATAGATCAGGGACCGCCTCTTATTATGTGACTGTACGTATACAGCACCTTGCACAATGGATTCCCAGTCTCATTTGGGTCCCTGAGGTGCTACCGTAATATAAATAATCATAATGTTGGGCCTGATTCTCATCTTACTTCCACTGATTTTACACCAGATTAACTAAATTAGACCATGGAGCCATGGTAATTTACACCAGATGAGGCTCTCAACTACTGAGTTAAGGGGAGTTATTCCTGATTTAGTTGAGTATAAATGAAATGAGACTCAAGCCTGTTATATTTTTCCCATGCACAAAGAGCAAATCTATGTTTTCAGTGTAAGATGGCAATCTAAAATAGAGAAATCTACAAGAACAAATAAGAATTAAGTCTCCAGGAGAGAGCACAGTATTGGTGTGTCTGTCCTGAAACAGGCTACAGCCATTCTGAGCACAAAATGGCTGCCGTTTCTCTGTACACTGACTGAGTTCTTAGAAACTGAAAAAGACTGCACAGAAAAAGGTACCACAGTTTCACAGCTGTCTGAGCCACAAAGCATAGTATGCTACTGAAATAAAATCTGATGGATAAATAGGTCTACAAAAAAATAACCAATGCACTCGGAGAACTTCATTAGCTTCCTGCTATGTTACAACTACATTGAAGCATGCATGCTGCAACTACTGTGATGTCTACTATAATGTGTGTATCAGTGATGCTAAGCTTTTGCTTGCAGGTGAAGCCTTGCTGGAAAGTAACACTGTTATTGAACATGTCTACTGCTCCCCGTCGCTGCGCTGTGTACAGACAGCACACAATATTCTCAAAGGTAAGAAGCAGACAAGGGAGAGAGTCTGGATTTTTCCTGTTTTCCGGGGAAGCCAGCCATGAAAAACCCATTTGTTTAATGGAAGGCCTCAAAAATAGCATGCCTCTTCCCTGCACTATACAGGTTAAGTTACAAGGAACAGGGATCGTCATGCTTTGGGGTATGAAGCCACTGCCAGCTGAGGCAGGAAATGGGTTTTCTTTCCTCTCCTCCATTGCATAGCATTGCACAATAGTCAGGCACAATATGAGGCTTCTACTGAAGTCAGGATACCAGCTAGATGGATCAATGGCCTGTTTTCATATGGCAGTTCCTGTGTCCAAGCGCCCTGATTAACATTACATTCTCAGTCTAACAGATTCCAATGCCCTAGAGCAGTGGTTCTCAACCAGAGGTATATGTACCCCTGGGGGTACAAAGAAACCTTCCCGGGGGTACATCAACTCATCTAGATATTTGCCTAGTTTTACAACAGGCTACATAAGTCAGTGCTTGGTTTTACAGTTCTATATACTGAACGCTGAAATGTAAGTACAATATTAATATTCAAATTGATTTATTTTATAATGATATGGTAAAAATGAGAAAGTCAGCAAATTTTCAGTAACACTGCGATGTGACGCTTTTGTATTTTAGCTCTGATTTTGTAAGCAAGTAGTTTTTAAGTGAGGTGAAATTTGGGCGTATGCAAGACAAATCAGACGCCTGAAAGGGGTACAGTAGTCGGGAAAGGTTGAGAGCCACTGTCCTAGATCACGTGTGAGCTACTGAGTACATAGCAGCATATAGAGTATTACAGGGCATATTCCTGGGGGACGGGGTCATGGGCAACATTCCTGGGTATATACTTTTCAACTAAGCAAAGCCCTGAGCAAATAATTGCCTTCCCTTGATTATACTCGTAGTAGGCATAGATTGTGCATGAGTGCTGTGGGTAAGCCTGAGATTGGGGGCATATTGCTTAGACTGAACTCCTCAGGGCAGGGTCTGTCTCTTTGTTATATGTTTGAACAGGTGCCTACCACGCCGGGGCCCTGGTCTCTAGGTACTATATAATATTGACACTGCTTTTGTAGTTTATAGTGGAGCCGGGGGTGGAGGGGCTATTACCCATTCCCAGGTGCCCAAACGTATGATTTTTAAATCTTTTGTATGGTATGGTATATGTATAAGTTTAGTGTTCAGTACATCCTTTTTAACTTCACCATCCCAATGCAAACACACTGTGATGCAAGGAAATGTGAGCTCCCCCTGTTGGTTCTGCAGCTATTAACTAATGCTAATGTCTTTCACCGGTAAACATGCTGGTGCCATCAAGAAAGATGCTGCTGCACAGACTGGGCTGGGAAGCAAAGGCTAACATGCTAGCTCCCTTGGCCAATGGTAGCGTAAGGTGTGCATGGAGCTGCCATCATCTTCTCTTCAGAATCATCAGCATGCTTATCAGCTCTGCACCCTTCGACCATTTGGAATGTACAATCTGAAGAGGGCTCCATACAAAATACAGAGTTATGTCTAGATGAGGGGCACTTCTTTACTTCTGTTCACTTACGTGACACATGCACATACCTGCCATTCATATATATGGTAAACTAGCTACATGCACAAGCAAATACTGGAGTTGTGCACATCTGGCCCTGACTCTCAACCCGTGGAAGAATTTGTTGATGTCTAATCAAAATACCACCAATAAAAAAAGAAAAACCCCAATCCTAAATCCTCTTGTCCCCAGTCCCATCCCTTGCTTCCAGGGATTCCCCTCCACCTTTTTTTTTCTCTTTCAGGTTTGCAACAAGAAAATAACCTAAAGATTCGAGTAGAGCCGGGCTTATTTGAGTGGACAAAATGGGTCTCTGGTACCACATTACCTGCCTGGATACCTGCAGTGGATTTAGCTGCAGCCAATCTGTGTGTTGATACAACCTACAGGTAGCAGAACTTGGCATGTCACTCTCACAGAGTTTCCTTAGCAATGAATAACTTGAATTTAATGCATAGGAGAGAAAGGAACGAAACACCAGGGACCCAAACCTAAGCTCTGGCTGAGCTGTTGGCTACCTTTGTACTGTCCCTGGGGCTGCTGGGAGCTTATTGAGTTCCCAGCCTAAATTAGAGCAGGCTCAGGTCTGCTCTAATTTGCATTAGCTAGTAATGGTGCCCTAGAAGCCATGGCACACCAGAGAATTGCTGCACTCTAGGTATGTCCTTGATAAACTGTGCCCCCGAAGCAAAAGTTCCCCCATTCCCATGGAATCCTCACATGCCCCATTAGTGCAGCTGAGCCGTGCAAAGTGGGGCATTTCATGGGCCCGGATATAGCCCTGAATTTTTTTTTAAACCATGTTTCAAAGCTTTGGGATTTGGGCTCTGGATCTGAACTTATCTCTGCTTCAAAAGGTAATAAAAGAGCTAGTTGAGCTGAGTCAGTTCTCTGTGGTGGACATTTATAGCCTCAGTCACACCCAGCTACCCCACTGATGCAAATCTTGGATATGGATTTGGGTTTCTGATTGCATGGTTGGGGCCCTTAATTATACACTTGGCAACATGCTGAGGAACATGTTAGCATCCACCAGTAATTTCAAGGCATCCTTGGGACAGACTCTTGTCCTCTTTCCACTCCTAGTGCCGTCATCATCTTCCCGACTCAGATAGCCCAGCCCTATCCAGCCAGCTAGCACCAATCACTCACTCTTTCGTCCTTGACATCTCTCCACGGGACTCTGGTCTCAAGACTCCTGCCTTTGTCCACCCCTAGGATGCCTCCATTTTAGGGCCAGGATCCTCCAGGAGCTAAACCCATTTACACTAGCAGAAGGTCTGGCCCTTAATGTTCAATTTTCCTCTGGTGTTTGGCCTTCCTTCCTGGACTACTATTTCATTGTGGCTAGGAAGGCAGCCAAAGTCCACAAGAATTGTAAGTTAATGATTAATCAACACGAGAAGCTCCTGCAGTGGCCCCCCTCCTTTTTATTCATTCCCACATTTGACATTGCCAGGCACAAAGTGCCCATATAAGTCTTCAGTTTCCCTTCCGAAAAGCTCATGTTCCCTAAAGTGAACATTAAGTGTCACTGGAACAAATGCAGAACCCACATGTTTTTTAAAACTTTCAATATTATTGCAAATGAAACTCTTATTGGAGAAGGCTCTTTTCTCTCATGACCCTCTTCTGTAAGTAGCAGGAGACGAGGCTTTAAAGCCAACTCCAGTTTCCATTTTTTATCTGTATGTGCACACAATACAGCTGAGTGGTTAATTCTGCTTAATAGTAAGCACTGATCGTTGCGCCTTCCATCAGAGGATCTCAGACATTAACTGCTGAACCCTCGCAAATGCTCCTCTGAGTGAAGTATTCTCCATGAGAGGTGGAATGAGGGGTTTTGTCTCCCCACCCAGTGAAAAATTTCAGCAGGTTTTTTAAAAATAATTGTTTTCATCAGAATTTTTTAGGTTTTCATCTAAAAGCCTGAAAACAAACATTGTTTCTACTTTTCAGCAACCAAAAGCTGAACATTTTTCAGTTTCAAATTTTTCAGTTGCCAGACAGAAAATATTTTAGTATTGGAGTTTTCAGCAAAAACTCAGAAATTACTGATGAAAGCAGAAATGTTTTCATTAAAATTTTCATGTAATTGAAAAACCATTTCCCCCTCAAATAAACATTTTGATGGAAAGTTTCTGATAATTTCTAATCAGAGGAAACTGACACACCCTTTTTAAAAATTGGCACAACACGAGTTTTTCTTTCAGTCTTCTGGAACTTCCCCAGTGCTCCAAGACTTATTGAAAAATCAACAATTGACTGTCCAGTGAGCTCCTCAGCCAGCTCTTTTAAAACCCTTTTGGTGCCAGCAGCTTCTGCTGTCAAATACTATTGCATTTAGCCTCAAGTTCTCAGCAATTGCTAACCAAAGCTCCATCTCACACCAAGGGAGTTGCTGCTTGAAATGTAAGGATGCTGACTCATACACAGTGCCTACCTGTGTTGTAAATAGCTGGAAGGCATACAGAGAGGCTAAATAAAACAGCTTGGTAGGACTAGTCTCATATATCGCACAAGGAATTAAGGAATAGATAAGATGACCTTCTGGGTTTTCCCTGCTTCCAAATCTATGATTCATTTATGCTATGGGTATGTCTACACTACCCGCAGATTGGCGGGTAGCGATCAATCCAGAGGGGATCGATTTATCGGTCTCGTATAGGGACGATAAATCGACCCTCGAGCGCTCTCCCGTCAACTCCTGTACTCCACCACCGCGAGAGGCGCAGGCAGAGTTGATGGGTGAGTGGCAGCAGTCAACTCACCACAGTGAAGACACCACGGTAAGTCGATCTAAGTATGTCGACTTCAGCTACGTTATTCACGTAGCTGAAGTTGTGTAACTTAGATCGACCCTCCCCCTGCCCCCCGCAACCCCAGTGTAGACCAGGCCTAAACAGCTTCTGAAATAGCAATAGATTTTAGGGAAAGGTCATGTGATCCTGGTCAGCACTCAGTCACATTGGTGAAATGTCAGAATTATTGTGAATTCTCATCAACAGTAAACCATCTGTTTTAGAGAGAAGGGAAGGATCTTAAACGCAAACTAAAAGGTCTCAGATAAAATCATTCCCACCTTATAAATAATGTAACACAGGAAATTCCAACACATGGGGGTTTGGTGACAACTTATTTTGCAGCTGCTTTTTGTGGTTTGTGATATCATCAGAAACCCTGAATCCATTTATTACACCAGAGTTACTCTATTTTAGGATGACCTAGTAGAAATGAGCAACCAAAGAAAAAACAAACAAACAAAACAAAACAAACAACTTTTCAATCCTTTCATGCCTAATTATACCATATAGCTGCTTATATTTTGTCCTCCCTGCCTACAAATTACCTTTTCGGGTCTGTGGAAATATATAGTCATTGTGCATATTGCACCTAAACAGAGATACTTACACTGCACTTATTCCAGAAAGGGTATCATCACATTGCTAGCACTAAGCAAAGCAGCGAGACCACAGGAACATAGCCAGTTCAGGAAACACAAAGCTTCTGGGAAGACTATAAAGTATGTTCTCCTAGCCAAAAAGGAAACTTGCTCTTGTGTGGTCTGATGGTTAAACTAGAGGACTGGGTGAATGCCTGGAGCCCTAGCCTCCTGCTGTCGGAGATGAGTAATTCCATCTGACACCAATGGGAGTTTCCTCATATCCTGGGATGGAATTAGGAGACAGGGTTTTTCCTTGTGTCCCAGGGACAGGAATAGGGCCTTCTGTTCCCCGACCCCCACCCCAAGCTCTCCCAATGGCTTGCCTCCAATACCACTCCCATTGAATTCATTGGCCAAAATCACACCGGGCAAGTCACTTAACCACTCTGGCCTTGTTGCACTGAGCTGGTCTTAAACATTTCCCACCAGTGCAGTACCATGCTTTTCTAAGGCAGCAGCAGCCCCTCGTGTTTTTACCACCACGTCATCTGATCCTGCTCTGAGCAGGTCTAGACAACACTGTGATTAATAACACCAGCGCCTCATCTATACTAGAGTTCCCACCATTACTACCACTGGCAGAGCTGTACTCGTGGGAAATTTGAAGAAATAACTCAGTGAAGACATAGTCTCTGTTTCATTTTACCCACCTCTAAAACAGGGGCAATATCACTCACAAACTTCACATGGGTGCTGGGGAGTTTAATTAATTGCTTTGAGATTCTCTGATCAAAGGACCTATCGAAGTGCAAAGTGTTGTTATTATTACTATTACACGCGACTGCAAGTGTAACATGCTTGTATAAATGTGCTGCTTTCCATCTCTAGTGACTGGTGTACATAGAAGGAAACAGTTTACTACTGCTGCCAGCTAATGGAATTACTCCTTTAGCTCAAGAGATGGAGGTCTGTATTTGGGTGCCTAAAGTCCGAGGTTCAAAGCCCACTGATAACCTATGGAAATGCTCCTGACACAAATAACAAGGTGTAGGGGGTTGAGTTATTTAGAAGGATTAGAGAAACAACAGAGATTTCTTGTTTAACACACGGGCACTGGCAATGCATGTTTTCAACCAGTGTGTACAGGGTCTAATTAACTTGCATTTAAAATCTCTCCTCCTGAAAACTTATTGTGTTCGTTTTTCTGTCCGTAGACCTCATATACCCGTCAGCAAGTTAGTGGTTTCAGAGTCTTACGACACATACATAAGTAGAAGCTATCAAGTAACGAAAGAAATCATAAGTGAATGCAAAGGCAAAGGTAAGTGGTTCTGCACCATGATACAGAGGGATCTAATGCCTCAACAGTGATCCAAAACCACAGATAGGCACTCTGGAACTGAATAACAATGGCTAGTCGCTGTCTCTGTCAAAACCCCATGTCTGAATCCTCTCAGCCCACAGACATTGGGGATTCAAGACCTGAGTGAAACTGTGTAGTTCAGGCTCATTTCTAGGGAAAATATTCTATTGTCTGTTATTACCAGGTTTGTCCATAACCAGAACCAGTGGTCACGAGACCCTATTGTTTTAGGAGCCCTACAACCTAGGCAAGCTATGCAAGTTTCCCCTGTTTTCTCTGCCCACAGAACAACTCCACTCCAGGCCATTTCCTCCCTCCCATCTCCACCACCAGGACCAGAAGGAGAGTCTTTGTTTGGCCTAGTATGGATGCCTAAGGCTAGTCATTGCTACGGCACAGGCTTGTTTTGCACCTGAACAAAACCAAAAAAAATGTTTTTAAATAAAATGTTGAAATCAGTTATGGTGAATAGAAACCGAACATTAAAAGCGTTGAGATGGGATATTTCTAGAACCCCAGCTGTTTTACTTGTTTGTTTTTACTGATACTTTTGCAAGCTTTTTTAGAAATAATTTGCCCCAAAAAGCAGGTAGAAGAACCCAGGGTGAAAACATGGGCCTCTAAAGAAGCTGACAATTTGTGCATGCCCAACTTGAGTCTCCTTAAAGGGACCTGATTTTCAGAGGGTAGGTATTGAAGATCTTTCTGAAAATCAAGATCCTTTAAGATACCTCAAGTTGGACACTCACAAACTGAGACACTCAGAATCACTAGTCACGTTTGAAATTCTTGGCCTTAACCTATCTGCCTGTTTCTCCATCTGTTAAATAAGAATATAAGAACGGCCATACTGGGTCAGACCAAAGGTCCATTTAGCCCAGTATCCTGTCTTCCGACAATGGTCAATGCCAAGTGCTTCAGAGGGAATGAATAGAACAGGTAATCATCAAGTGATCCATCCCGTCACCCATTTCCAGCTTCTGGCAAACAGAGGCTAGGGACACCATCCCCGCCCATCCCAGATAATAGCCATTGATGGACCTATCCTCCATGAACTTATCTAGTTTTTTTCTGAATCCTGTTATAGTCTTGGCCTTCACAACATCCTCTGGCAAGGAGTTTCACAGGTTGACTGTGCATTGTGTGAAAAAATACTTCCTTTTGTTTATTTTAAACCTGCTGCCTATTGATTTCATTTGGTGACCCTTAGTTCTTGCGTTATGAGGGTAATATACATCTCACATGGATATTTGAGGCATAATGAGTTAATGTTTATAAAGTACTTTTAGAAGATGGAAAGAATTGGGTGTGATTCTTGGATTACTATAGCATTGTTTCCTTTCACCTTGTTTGATTCAGCAAAGTTATTCTATCAAATAGAGCTGGTTGAGCATTTTTGAAAATCTGGAATTTTGTGAGGAAAAAAACCAGCATGAAAATGTTTCTACCAGCTCTACTACTGAATAGAATTCCTGAAAAAATGCGTGAACACAAAACAATTTCTGCTCTTTTTCAGTCATTCTCATTAATTTCTTTGAGAATTTTACAACGAGCCATATGTTGAGTTAAAAAAAATCACTCTAAAATAAAATACACTCTGACTAACACTTAAGAACTGAAAAACCAATGGTCAGCACTGAGGTAGCCAAATTTGAATTTAGGGAGGAGAAACGATAAAACCCCACTTAACGCTAAAGGCCTGATCTGAGAAGTGCTTTCAGTCAAACGCAGTACTGTTAAAATAATGGTATTGCTTAGTGTAGCAAGCACTATGCTCAGTATAAGGATTTGCAGATTTGAGCCCCAGATTATATTCAGATTTGTATATTTTAAAGCCGGAAGGGACCATTATTGTGATCGTCTTGTCTGACTTGCTACATAACACAAACCAGAGAATTTCATTCACCAATTCCTGCATCAAGTCTAATAACTTGTGATTAAACTGGTACATATCTTTCAGAAAGCCAGCTAGTTGTAGCTGAGGTCTTGTCTACACTTAAAATGCTACGTCAGCACAGCTGTGCCACTCTAGCACTTCAGTGTACACACTACCTATGCCGATGGGAGGGGTTCTCCCATCGACATAGGTTATCCACCTCCCCAAGAGGCAGTAGCTAGGTCAACGGAAGAATTCTTCCATCCACCTAGCGCTGGCTATATGGGGACTTAGGTTGGTTTAACTACACTGCTCAAGGGTGTGGATTTTTCACACAATTTAGTTATGCCGACCTAACATAGACCAGACTTTCAAGACTTCAAGTCACAGAGAATCAACCATATCCCTTAGTAAACTGTTCCAGTGATTAATTATTCTCACTTACAAAAAAACCTGTGCCTTATTTCCAGTTTGAATTAGAAATATAGGCATTATATTCAAACCTGGGTGCCTAACATTAGCTCCCAAATCCATACCTATCTATGTGAATAAAAGTGGCTTGGTTTTCAGAAGTGCTCACACTGAAATCAATGAGGATGTTGGCACCTCTATTAATCAGGGAGATTTTATTTAGGTGATTGAATAAACTGTAGGCAACCCAGGTTTGAAAATGTTGGCCAGAAGTAGGGCCAAAATTTGAAAAATTTCAAATGAAATGAAACATTTTATTTTAATTGAAAAAAACTTTTGCTGAGATTTTTTTTTCCACAAAGCCAATTGAAACAAATATATTTGTATCATTTGAAAAATCAAAAATTTCAAAGCAGGCAAAATCTTTTCACCAAAATTCTTGTGTTCTTCACAAAGCTATTGGTTGCCCCAAAACCAACAAACAGCACAAAGAATTTTCAACCAGTTCTAGCCATAAGCACTGTGAAGATTAAAAAGTGCCAGAAATATTATTCATAAGCAATATTTTCTCACATATATCAACTGTGTTGTTCTGTATAAAATTGAACCCATCTTTAAAAGCCTCAAACTGCCTTGGACAGTTATCACTGCATACAGCTTTTTTTCCTAAATCCCAAACAATCAGTGTTTATTCATTTTGTTGCAGGAAATAACATTTTGATAGTGGCTCACGCATCGTCTCTGGAGGCCTGTACTTGTCAACTCCAGGGCCTCTCGCCTCAGAATTCCAAGGACTTTGTACAGATGGTCAGAAAGGTAATTACCTCTGGGTAAAGCTCTTCAGATAAAAAAAAAATTAAAATCTCCTTACAAGCCAGAGGAGACTTTGGTTCCTAGTGTCTGATAATTCAGTCCATTGTTTGAGCTTTGCAGGCTTCAGAAATCATGTGAGTAGAGAAGATTGGTTTAAGAGGCTTATCTTACAAGTCCCTTTCGCAACAGATAACAGGGGAGCGAGCATACAAAAGGGCTGCATTTCTCAACTGCACTTTTATGCTTTTGGGGTGGTGGCACCTTATGGTCCCCCTTCTTATGCACCTTGTTATAGTCAGGAAAGTGATTTGAAAAATGTCATTGTGTGCATCTAGATTTATTCCCTTTCCTTGACTTCATGTCAGGAGATAGTGTTGTCTGTGTGCCAAGCCTGCAAACACAACCAGGCAGCTGGAAATCCATCTGCGCTCTTTCTTTTTCTCGTATCATCACCTTTTATTACACAAGCTGACCCTTGTGTTCATAAGTGAGCCAGAATAGAATCCAGGTCACTCTCCCATAGCGGTACTGACTCTTTATAGTGTTAAGCCAGCCAACAAGACCTGGACATAAACACACACAGAGCTATGTGCTGTATGTTATTTAGCAGATATTGTAAAGTTGGAGTCTGGCCCTCAAATATTTTATATTCACAGTGAAGTGCTTTAAAAAGCACGTCTGAATTAGAGATGAACAAATAACTGATTTTTCAATCTGGTGGGTCAGATCAACTTGAAATGGAAATTTATCAGTTTTTGTTGCTAAAATGAAAAACCAAAAATTTTTATTTTTATTTCTTTTCACATCAAGCAAAATATTTAGTTCAGCCTGAAACAAAATATCTTTCTGTATTAGTTTTGAGAAATTTTTTTTTACCCTTTTTTGTTGACTATTTGCTGCATTTTACCCAAATCCATGCATTTTTAGGGCGATCCACCACTGCATTTTTGAGAGAATAAACTATTACCTCTGAAAAAATTCACCCAGCTCTAGTCTGAGTGTTACTCCTGAATCCTGCTGTGTCTCAGATTAAAAGTATCTTCTGAATTTGAGGTGGAATGTTCAAAAGAGCCCAAATAATTTAGGAACACAAGTCCCATTGACTTGGATCTTTTGAAAACTTCACCCTTGCTCCAGGATCTATTCCTTCTCATTGCCTTTCCGTATTTTAATATTTCCTGACAGATTCCATACTTGGGGTTCTGTTCCTGCGAAGAATTGGGAGAGACAGGTATTTGGCAACTAACAGACCCCCCCATCCTCCCTCTCACACATGGACCAACAGGAGGCTTTAACTGGCGAGAGACCTTACTACAAGAATAGGCAAAGCTAAACTTACAAACAAACAAAAAATGGCCTTTCTAAGCATTAGAGAATGTGTCTCATTTCTTGTGTTTAATGACTGTGGAAAAAATATTCGTAACATTTTAGGTGAATCATTCACAAAAACATTCTAGCATATCACCTATAGAGTCACATTTGTGCAAAAAGTTCTTATATGTAAAACTAGGCGAATATAAGAAAGGGCTTAATTGATGGAAGAATATAACTATACGTCCAGGCTCCTGCACTGCAGGAAATGTCTATGTTATCTAAGGCTACATAGCCTGGATATATTTTTCATCTTGAACTGAACTCAGACAATACCGCCTTCTGCACCATGTTAGTGACAACTAGGACTGTGTGAAAATTGTGAATTTTGGGTCTTTTTCATTTGCAAACTTTTGCAGAACAAATATTTGCAATTTTGTTCTGGGCTATGTCGACACCTTCCCCATTACTCCCAAATTTTGCTAAATATCACTTTCGTGGTCCCCCAAAATAGCTACACTCAATGAGTTCCATAAGATATCCTGTCTCATCTCCAGGAGGAAGGGAGTTCTCTATTCCAATTATAGACTAGCATCAAACTATTCCTTTTCATTACCGTATTAGATGCCTACATATTATACAGGTGGGTACCTGATGCCTAAGGTAGACTGAAGAACATGACGTTGATCTGCATCAGAACACGATTTT
Source organism: Mauremys mutica (assembly GCF_020497125.1). Classification (NCBI taxonomy): domain Eukaryota; kingdom Metazoa; phylum Chordata; order Testudines; family Geoemydidae; genus Mauremys; species Mauremys mutica. Next base: position 9,329,379 of record NC_059093.1, read on the forward strand.
GAACTTCAAAGCTGTCAGAGGTGAAGTTCTCACATGAAAGATAGGATTATTTTTCAGTGAAGAACTGGAGCAGTTTTGCTAAATGGAAATGAAAAGAGTACTCCAAATTTGAAGGTTTTCTGGTTTTCTTGGCTGAAATTCACTGCTATGCAGAGGACCAGCATAAAACCCTGTGAATCACTCAAATACTGTTTAAGACCTTACAACACAGTTTTATATGATACATAGGCCTTTTGCTGATTTCTCTACACAGAGGTGAATTTCACCCTTTGTGAATATTTCTCACAGCCCTAGTGATGTTCTACAGTAATCAGCCTTCATCAAGGATAATGACGAGGTCGAAAGGATATGCTAATAATTTAGATTTAAGGTGGGGGAGGTGTTGTTTTTGTGGGGGATTTTGTTTTTTGTTTGTTTTTCCCCTTTGTTTTTTTTAACATTTTAAGTGCCATCTGTCACATATAGAAACCAGAGCTGAGAAAGAATACACTGTGATGAAAAAAGCAACACAGTGAACCCAAGAAGCTGTTACTTATGAGGTGATTTGTTTCATATTGAGCTAAAATCTCAATCCCATTAAAGTCATGAGGAATTGCCGTAGTAGATCAGACCCAATGGTCCTTTTAGTCCAGCATCCTCTCTTTGACAGTGGCCAGTATCAGCTGCTTCAGGGAAAGATGCAAGAAAGCCTGCAATGAGCAGTTATAGGATAACCTGCCTCCAGGAAAGTTCCTTCCTGACCCACAACAGTAAGATGTTGACTTATGCCCTGAAGCATGAAGGTTCCAAAACTATTTTGTAAAAATATTTACTATTTTAGGCCCCAATTCAAGAAAACACTAAAGCACATGCGTATCTTGAAGAAAATGGGAGTTAAGCACTGTCCTGAATAGAGTTGTTTTTCTGGCCATAATACAAAATATTTTTGTTACCCATATAAATGTGCAGATTTGGGTTGGGGATGGGAGGAATAATCCTGTTAAATGCTAGGCCTGTCAACAGCAGAATTCCCATTGACTTCAATGGGATTGGGATTTGGCCACACAATCAGTATATCACAGTGACCTAAAATAAGAGCCTAATCTTTCATATGTGATGCAGGTAAAAGGCCCACCAGATTCAATGGGAATTTCACCCATGTGGCAACAGCAAGAGCAAATCTTAAGGGTTTTAAGTTCAGCTTGGTCTAGAACAATTTTAACTAGTTTATGATGTGGACCTTGCCAATGAATATACAGCAGATTCTGTACAGAATTTAAGTCAACAAACAGCTCAACTTGTGCAATATGACCATAACCGTAGTCTATTATTTGTACATTTACAATATATGTAATACATAGTAGGACATCAATAAATGCATTATTATACCAGGGATGTATACTGAAAAGTCAGGGAGATAACTTATGCGATGACAGAAAGAAACTGCCTCAGTATCTAAACTGCATCAGTATCTGTGCAGTTATATTGCTGTCACTTTTTTATTTTAATTATAATTTAAACTATTTTTAGCGTGTACAGACATTCTGAAGTGTTTATTGCTTGTTTTCCTCCATGCTTACTTACCACAAACTTGCAAAGGAGTTTATTTAATTGAATGAATAAACAGACAATCAAACCAAAAATAATTTGGGTTTCACTGTATATTTAAATTCCATTGCTAACTTACTGTTTTGTGCTGCATGCTTTCAAGAGGTTGGGTAACATATGCAATATGATGAAAAGATATCCAGATTTGACCATTGTTAAGCAGCGTTTCAGGAATTTGTTTAGACAGTAGCTGGTAATAGGTATGGAACAAAACCTGTATGCATAGACTGTTGAATATTGTAGTAATTGATCTTTGCATAGAGTTAGTATTTTAAAAAAAAGTTCTGTTTGAGAAGGGAAAAAAGGGTTAAAACATTCTCTTCTTAAAAAAGTATATTTTTGGATGTTTGGGAAAGTATTTTGGCAATTGTTATCTGATCTCACATTTGAGTTTCAGGTGTCAGGAATCTCAGAAAAAAAAATCTTGTTTTCTTCCAGTATTTCATTGTCTAATAAGGGTTTTGCATTAAGGAAACTGGTGCTGATAAGGTTCTTTGTTAAAAATGCATCTTACATTATTTAAATGAATTGCACTGGGAAAACCCTAGGTATTTTATTTAAATGCATCACACTGGGAAAACCCTAGATATTTTTTAATGTTTTTAACTAGAATGTTAAAAAAAAAAGCATCACTGCTTATATTTTGCTACGTTTCTGCTCATTAATGTGTATTTAATGGTAGACTATTTTTACATCATTTTTCCATTTTCTATTTGATTTGATCAAGTATTTCAGTAGGGCTCAATGGATGCCTCCCTGATTTCTTGGGCCCTGAGTCCAGTATATCTTTGCCATTGCCTGAATGTTTTGCCTATACTTCCTCCCTTAAGTGGAACAGTTTGGGTTGCAACAGTCGTAGACCCTGATCTTGCAAGCTAGGGTGACCAGATGTCCTGATATTAGCTTTGTCTTATATATGCAACTATACCACCTCCCCACCCCCAGAAAAAAACGTGTCCCGATTTGTCACACTTGCTAGCTGATCACCCTACTGCAAGCTCACACATGCAGGCATGCCCCTTGCCCTATACAGAGCCCACTGAAGTATATTAAACCTTGCATAGAACACTTTCGTCTCTGCCAGACAGGATGTGCACAGTTCCCAGTGATTTCAGCACTTTGTCCATTGTGCATCGGATGTGTTGATGCAGACATCAGGTGCCACATTTTCATGAGTCTCCCTCACTATCAATGCACTGGTAGCTACAGTCGATTGCTTAAGTTCTACAAGTAGTTATTGGTCCAGGTCCTCATCCAGTGTAAATGGATTTAACTCCATTGAAATCAATGGAACTATGTCCATTTACATCAGTGGAAGATGTGGCCCATTATTTCTGGAATATGATGTTTTCCATTACATGGAATCTGAGCAAATCTAGAATAAATGGCCAACTGATGGCTAGAAAGCATTTCTTTCTTTTTCCTGTGGAGTTAGTTTCTTTATTTTATTATTATTAATAAAAATAATAATAATAGTAAAGTGATCATCTATTATAACCAAAGAGTGAGTTATTTAAAAATAGCTCTGTGAAGAAAAAAAAAATAACCACTTTGCAAAACAAAAATAACAACAAAACCAAAACAAAAAACAAAAAAAAAGGAGAAATGATTCCAGAGTGGTAGTATCCTAGTATATCATTTTTATCAACAGACCTGGCTCCTACAGGTTTTAATACCAGAAGGACTTAGATGTTGAAATCTGTGTGTACTGCGTGCATCTATTTTTACAGAAGGTTTTGGGATCTAGTTGGACATAGCATTATTATTAACAGCCTTTCCACTAAACTAGCTGTTAGCAGATTATCATGATATTTTTCATTTCAATTGCATAGAACTGTTAGGAGCTAAGGGCCTGGTACAAAGCTCACTGAAGCCACTGGAACGACTTCTAATGACTTCAGGGCTTGGGATCAGGTGACACAAGACATGACCCTGCTAAGTGCTGTGTGCTCTCCACTGCCATTGAGTTCAGTGGAAGCTGAGGACACTTTACACATCTGGATTGGCCCTCTGGCCCTGATTCAGGAAAACATTTAAACATGTGTTTAAATCCTATTGACTTCCATGGACATTAAGCAGGTACTTAAGAACATTCCTGAACAGGGATGCACCCCTGAATTGGGGACCAAATGAAGATGAAGTCAGTAGTTCAGGTCTGTTTTATTGTGGAAAAAAAAATCTTTTGTGCAGTGAATTGAGGCATTTGCTGTGAGAGCTACCTGCATTACTACATGAGTATATCATTTAAAAACAGTGATGAATTGCTCCTTTGAATTTACACTAAATAATGAACATAAACATAGATGAACTGCAGTTCATTTCAGCATCCTGTAGAGCAGTGGCAAACTCTATACACACTACTGTGAACTTTGGTAGCACCCAGAATTTGCATTTAAATTGCAGTCCTGTAGATGAAGAGGAGGGGAGGAAAATCTCAATAGCTCATGTGTGGGGTATGGGGAAAACTTAACATCTGCTTAAGTTAACATTCATTTTAACAAGAGAGATGTAGGATATTTGAGTCAGGCAGTTGCCGAATAATTTTCACATTTAAACACAGGACTGAAAATTGATTTGCAGTACTTCAATATTTAAAACATATAAGTCAGTAGGAAAATTACTGATTATAATGGAAAGTCTAGTGCTGACAAAAATTGAGCCTAAATGTAGAGGAAATCATTTCATTCTTAAATACATAGGAAATTATGCGAAGAGCAGGCACATTTAAAGTGAATAATCAAACTGTAAATGCAATTGACTGCATACACTCTAATATGCCACTTAGTTGTCACTGCTGCCTCAAATACCTGAACACATTTATTGATTGAATATTTATGAAATATACATGTAAGAGAATAAAAAATATATGACCAGATCCTTTTATTAACTTGTTTTGTTGCCACTAAGAAAGTACTTTCTGAAGTTTCTCTCTGTGGACAGTTCTAAAAACTTGATGTTATCAATGGATGCATTTTTTTTTAATTTTTAAGCTGTGGTATTATGTTTACTATGTTTTCAGTGTGATCAGACTGTATTTATTTGAGAAAAACGTTTGACGTTTTAAAAAAAATTGTATTGCCAAAAAAAACCGCTGTAATTACCTGTGACATCTGTATTTGTTTTATTTTATTTTTTTAAATCTTCTATTTCAAGTGCTAACAACTGTAGAAACAACCATGCCATTTTAATTTGCTTGTTACATTAAATGGATTTCTCAAAAGTTAAACCAAACGGCTCACAGATGATTTAATAAAGTTAAAATGCATCCAGAGCAATTACTTCCTATTTACAGTTTTCCTCTCAAATACATACATAGTCCACCCAGCAAGGAGTGAATCTGAAAGCAAGTATTCAGGTAAAGCATATGGGTGAAGTATACCCCTGTGGAGAGAGCAGAGGGCTTTGGTGGGATTTGCTATTCCTCTGCCATAGGTCAACTTCACCCTGCATGAATAATTTAGATCAGCATTTCTCTGACTTTTCAGGTTGGCAATCCCTTTTTCTAAGACAAAAACATTCACGAGCCCCTTACATTTACTATAAAAGGGAGAGTAAAAAATATATCAGTGATACGCCTAAATAAATAACACACACTCCCAGTTTGTTTTCAAAGGACTGAGAGAACTTTGAATGGAAAGGGCTTGATTTGCTTTAGATTGTAATAAATTTTTCAACCCCTCATGCCTCATCTGAATGCCTTTTGTGATCTTATCTTGACCTTATTTTCTTTGGTTGCCTTGCCACTCATTGATGAAACAGTGAGTATGACAGTTACGTGCTTACTTCAGGGAGGACGGGGAATTGATTGCTAGGGTTCTGTAGGGGTGAAATTCACCCCTGTGCAGAGAATGGGCACAAGGCTTACTTATGTGCAGTGGGCCATCAAAAATGAACTTAAGTTAATCTCACCCTTTGTGGGAGTTTTGCATCAGTATGGAGGGCTTCATGATTTGGGGCCCAGTCTGGCTTCCATTGGTTTCAGTGGGATTTGGATCCCCTTTGCACCCACAGTTACTTCAGGAGGAGATTTGGGTGTGCAGGATTGGAATCACCAATTCTAAACTCAAGAGGTCCCTTACTTCACAGGCTGCATCTCCTTTCTTTCTATGATTCCCCGCCCCCCATGTTAATTTTATCACCCACATCCAGTCACACCCTTGGTTGATCAATTGCATTAATAAAAGAAGCTGCTTTACCAGAAAATGGAATGCTTGGCCCTAATGTTAATTAGCTGGTCCAGAAGTTTAAGCGATAAAAATGCATAACGTATTTACGATTAATTGGTTCATCCTGTGCATCCAAATGTGTTCCCTATGAATGTGTGCACTCTATTCTAATCCAACTGGCTGCCTCATTAACAATGCCCTTTTCAACTGAAAAACCCACCCAGAGACATTTACTTGGGCTCGTATCTCCCTGGATAACAGACATAGCTTGTTGGTTGAGTTCACCAACAATAAAAACAAACCCCACTTGGTATTCACACACAGCCCCTTCCACAGGAGTAGCTGACCTGGGGACAGAATGCACCTCAGCTTCCAAAGCACCCAAGAGATGTAGAGCAATATGCAGGATTAGGTTCTGGCTCCTCAAAGTTTTCCTTGGGCCACCCTGCTACATCTGAGACTTAACAAATACATCAGACCCCCAAGCAGCACTTTGGGGGCACCTCATAGTTTTTAATATGTCTAGCCTCACCAGGGCCCTGTGAGGCAGGGCAGTGCTATTATCCCCATTGGACACATAGGGACCTGAGGTTCAGATACACTGACAGATTTTTTTGACGCTATTTAGGCACCTGAAGATTCAGAAAGGTGCCTGCTGGTATTTTCAGAAGCTCACCATTTTGAAAAATCTTTGAATTGGAGAGCTTTTGAAAATCCCACTAGGCACCCACCTTCCCCTTCCGGCACCTACATAGAATTAAAAATCTGGACCTAAATCCCAACATCACACAGGGAGCCTGAGGCAGAATAGGGAATTGAAACCAGCTCTCCTGAGGCCTAATCTCCAGACCATCCTTCCTCCACAAGTGCACCCCCTGTCTTTAAGTGGTTTCCTTCATATACAGGTTTTATAGTTTCTCAGCACCCCCACTATACACATTCATCCAGCACCCCTGTCTCTCAGGACTCTATATTTCTTTTTGTCATTGTCTCACTCCCCTGCTATGCTCCTTTTCCCACAGAGCATAAGTGGGATGCAACCTCTATGACATTTGAGTCTAAGCGGGCATAGAGTCATAGCATCTAGCACCTGTCAACCACAGTTTAATCATTTTAGAACACACATGGGGTCACACAGCTTTCTCCCTAGTGGTCACGGCAGAGGAAACAACCAAGCGAGAAGGCAAGTGGGAGCAGCAGAAAAAGAAGAGGGAGGCAGTGACCTCAGCGCTGATGAAGTCATGATAACCCCACTCCCCACCCCGTTGAAAAGGAACCGACTGCAAGTCTGCGCTTCTAAAGCGAAGAGGAAGTTTGTGCAGCATAGCAGAGACAGGCTACGTTTATATCCCACAACATGACTTTCACCGCCGTGCTCTGGATCGTGGCTTTGTTACCACTGCAAGGTAAGCGACACTGCTTAACTGCCTGTCTTAAAAGCTCTTAAATGGAATTATTTTGTTTACAGGACTTCGCTGCACCACATGCCAGAGGGCTTTTTATTATTAACTGCACTGCACTATTGCCACCAAGCTTTTCAACAGGATCTTCTGTCACCTAAGGGCCACTCAGTTCCAATTAACTGTTAAACCCCATGACAATCATTTGCCTTATAAGCCTTGGAAACACAGTGTAGATGACAGAGAGCCAGGAATTGCTGGATTCTCATCCTTGTTCTGATCCTGACTCACAAAATAGCCTTACATGACTTACATCTCTCTCCCTCTGTTTGACCATCTGTAAAATAGGGCTAATGGCAGCTACCTTGCAGGTGTGCTGGAAGGGTAACCTAGCCTTGTCAATGTTTAGAGAGTGCTTTGAAAACAGCTCGCGATATAAACTCTCAGTATTATTATTCCTGCTACAGGATGTTGCCCTGTCCACATATGTTGCTAACCTGCACCTCATCACTCACACACATCAGCATGTGTGCAAGGATTACCCGTGGACATGGCAAATAATGACCAGATTTAAACAAACAAAGGCCCATGCAAGTCAATAATTCACACTGAAGGACCCTTACAGGTTCCATTCCTGATCCTTGCATGATTTTTGCACTGCCTGCAGTATGAACCCCAAAAGGATAGTCTCTCCCCACTGCTTTACAAAGATTTAAGAGAAGAAATTGCAGTAAGGTCTCATTTCCTGAGACTTTGGTAACAGTGCAAAATATATTACAATATGAGTGCATTGTGAATCCGAGTCCAGATTAAAGTAAATAGACAAAGTACACTTTACATTACATCATCCCTGGGATGCGGTAGATTGCTTGTGTTTGTTAACTAAGTGGTCACCTTTAAAACTGGTCATTTTAATCTTAAATTAAATGGATATGGTTATTTTGGTATTTGCAGTGTTCCATATACTTACTCTAGGGAAAACCCAGGGAATACAAGTATCAGAATACAGGGAATATAGCGACTCCTGAGATCACAGTATTATCTAAGGCAATTGACCAGCTTTGGGGGCCAACCACAGTACTCTAATTTGCAAAAATCCTGTTGTGCATACAAAAAGCTTCCCAGATGTCAGTGTAAATTAGGGAGGTTCTGCTGTACAATCAAACCAGTCATAGGCAGGGCCCCATGTATTCTGCAGTTATTAAATTTGCCACAAAATTCACTCCTTGCTGCAGAATCGCGCTCCAGAATCTCACTGCTCATTTCTTTGTTAATGATATTTCTAGTCTGATGGTTGTGAAGATAATGTTGAAAACATGAACTGAGTTGTAAACCATTGCAGTGATTTCTGTATGAGTCTGCAGACAGTCTGAAACAATAGCTCAGAGATGTGAGCTGCTCCATTCATCCCAGTCCTGCTGCCTCTTGCTCTCCAGTTTTCCCCAGGAGGAGGGATGGATTGTACTACAGTGCACACTCTCTGCATTATTCCATGGAAGTGGGGAACAGGGTGGTCATGGAGACAGCGCTTGTGGCCAGCTTGTAGCCAGGGAGCTGGCCTAGGGATATACACTGGGCTTCCCAAAGGTGTAGCTGCCAAGGCCCAGGTGGCTGGGGGGATGAGCCATTGAAACTGGCTACCAGATTCACCCCTTGCCATCCTCAAAAGTAATCAACAAATTTTACATCAATAAATCTATGCAGTTCTGAGCCACAGCTGAGTGTGTTTGCGTGAGGGTTGGAAGGGGGACGGGAATGAAGGACATTTCATGGTGCCTGAATGAATTCACATTACCCCAGCATTGGGGGTTGTTGTGAAATTTGGTCCCAGTGTGCCTATAGATTTTACTTTAATAAGGTAACTTGATTCCCAACACCTCTATGAGCAAGGTGCAATTCTGATGGGGTACGGCTGTCAGAGACTCCCCAGCAGCCAGTGCATTAAGAACACCCACCAGAAGAGTTCCATAGGTTGAAGCAAATAAGATAACACTGCCTCAGGCAGCATTAACACAGGCTGAGATATTCATGGTTCAGTGAGTGGGAGAGGGTCACGGAACAACGTGCAGACACTACCATCAGCTTCCCACCAGCCCCACTTTCTTCCGCCTGCTGATCCAAATCCCCATGGATGAGTTTCCATGGGGCTGGGTGAAGAGAGAACAATGCTGCAGAAAGGGCCTCTCATCCCCTGCAGCCACACTCTCCGTTCTGCCACTGGGGTTTCGGTCCTCCTCGCCCCATTCACGGAGGTAGAGGAGACATGATCTGGTTGCTGGTTACTCAAAGGAACACTCTGAGGAGATACTGTGCAGAACGTGAATGATCTGCGATGCCCAGTCATCTGAAAACCCAAACAATACCATTGTTCACTTCCATTTAGAGACAGGCCTCAGCCATTGTCTATGGTTGAGGAGCACTTGGGACAACTCGAGGAAGGGAAGCTGGCCAAATTTCCACTCCTCCTTGCAATCCTGAGCTGGCTGTGCTCTGGACTGCTCCCACGGAGTAATTCAGCACAGACTAGAGGCTTCTCTAATTTCCTCCAGGTACCAATGGCTCAGTGGGGTCATTAGAGCAACTGGGGATCAATGGAGCACAGAAATAACCCTGACTTCATCCCCTACGCTGTCCATAGGGAGTGGAGCAAGATGAGTATCTCCCTATATTATGTCAAGTATCAGGAGGTATCAGATCATTATCTCCCTATATTATGACGACTCTTTTGTGACCAGCTACAATGGCTTTAGGACGGCTGTGCTGGAGGAACAGGGCAACACTGCCCCCAGACAGGGAGGGAAATTCGGCCCATGAGTCATGGCTGGTGGACATCCCACTGTCTCAGATGGAAAGTGTGTGTGTGTTCAGTTCTGGGGTTTAGCCTCTTTTTTGTAAACGTGCTTTCCTATTTAGAGTCTGGTTTCTCTCACTTCAAAGAGTGTGAGCTGACAGACCCCCCACGCCAATGTCAGTGACAGGAAATAGTAAAGATGCAGAAAGGCCCTGTGGAAAACCACAGACGAGGCTACCTCTGCTACACTAACAAGATGAACCTGGTCACGCACTTCTTTATAGATGGAACTATGGAGGGCTCACAAAAGGAATGTTTTCTTTTGCCACCGGGACCGGGGCAACCACTTCTAAGTGTCATGAAACCTGTGTCACGGAGCGTGGGGGAGTCAGGGCCCTGCACCCCCCACTTCCTGCGACTCACCATGACTCTCAGTCAGCCAGCAAAACAGAAGGTTTATTAGACGACAGGAACACGGTCTGAAGCAGGGCTTGTAGGTACAACCAGGACCCCTCAGCCAGGTCCCTCTAGGGAGCAAGGATCTTAGATCCCAGACTTGGGGTTCCCTGCGTCTTCCCAGTCAGCCCAAAACTGAAAACAAAAAAAAACCCTCCAGCAGGCTCTATCCCCCTCCTTCTATGATTCTCTCCCCCTCTCCCTTTGTCCAGTTTCCCTCACCTAAAGTCATCCCCTGCTCTCCCATCCCCCATGCAGACAGTCCCAATAAAACTAAACGACATTCCCAGGTCAATCCACCCTGCTCCCTACTGCGTCACATCCTGAAAAACTAGCTTATTGTTATTTCCCTCATATAATGGATCCTTTTTTGTTTCAAAAACAATTTAATACTGGGAGATGGAGATGGTACCAAATGTAAACAAATATAAGGCTGAGCCACTTAAACAGAACATAGATTGCCAGCAAAGAGCGGCGCTACAGCCGTGTATGGAAGAAACATCAACCCAATCAACTTCTTCCTCAATCATAATTTCTAACATCACTTTCATTGGGGTAATTTTGGTCTCTGTGCCCTGCAGAAGTGTTAAAATGGCTAATGCAAAGCACAACATATTCATGGTTGTCACTATCTGCTTGTCTCCTACAAAGGTGTCCATAAAGCGGCCCTGGTCATATAATTAGGAACGTAAATTGGGCAGCAAAAAATCACATCTGTTGAATGACATGAACTGAATGATTTGCCAACGTGTCATTATGGTGCTGAATAATGGGTTGATCACTGAATCGGAAAGAATTAGATTTTACAAACGCATCCCAATTTATAGATTCTGTAGCCACAAGGGACCATTGCGATCATCTAGTCTGACCTCCTGCACACAGGTCAAGGACTTCCCTGAATTTATTACGGCTTCAAGTCCAGTTGCTGTGCTTGAACTAGAGCATCATCACAGGCCTCCCCTCACTTACACTGGTGAGACTCAGGACTAACTCCACTGAAGTCAATGGAATTTCACTGGGGTAAAACAATGTAAGCACGAGAAGAATCAGCCCCATGGTTTCTTTTTATGATCAATGACTAATAGGGCTGTTAAGTGAGGACAGACAATTGGTTTGTATTGGATGAGTCACTCCTTCATGCAAAAAGACAACCTCTGAACTTCCTGGTTCTGGCCAGGGTAGACTGCAAAATGCTCAAGTACCATGAGAGTTTGCAGCTTTATGGACCCTATAGATCAGACAGTGAGGGCCACACTGATACCAACAACTGAAGCCTTGGGTGTGTATCCAACTCAATTTACAGTGAGCTACCCTGGGGACGAAGTTTGCCTTCCATGAGAGCTCCCAGCTACACTGCTAGCCATTTCCCTCTGCCACTCCCAGGGTGGGAGATGAGTAAGGACATGGAGGGGGATGTGGCTACAGACCTCCATGTCTACCACCTTCCCTACAGCAAGCCCAATCCTGCTGTCACTGAACTCAGTAAAAAACCTCCTGTTGACTTTAGGAGCAAAGAACCTAAGATTGCCATTTTTGGTTCTTTTAAAAAAATAAAATGCTTCCTATTTGTGCAACCAAGGCAGACTCATTGCCCCAAAGGTTCAGCGCTCCCACACTCTGGCAAGCAACTTGCTGTAGGCAGCTACTTTAAAAAGAAAAACTGATTGAAAAATAAATTCCCTTAACTGCCTATTTACTTAGCTCTGACACAGTTGCTGCTGTTCGTAATTTCTCCAACGCACGTTTGTTTGGAGGAGGCCAAAAATAATTTAAGGCCATAAAACATTTTCACAAAGTGCATTAAATATCTCAGCGTGATCAATTCTGGCTAGGAAGAGGAACGTACTTTATTGCTTCACTGTAAAATGAGCTGGGAGAATGGAATTTCTTTTTAGTTACACATGTTAGGCCAGATCCTGACTTTAATGGAGCGCCGTACCAATTTACTGCAGCTGAAGATCTAGACCGGGGTGGGCAAACTACGGCCTGCGGGCCACATCCAGCCCGCGGGACCGTCCTGCCCGGCCCCCAAGCTCCTGGCCCAGGAGGCTACCCCCGGCCCCTTCCCCGCTGTTCCCCCTTGCCCACGGCCTCAGCTCACTCTGCCGCCAGCACAATGCTCTGGGCGGCGGGATTGTGAGCTCCTGGGGCTGTGCAGCTGCAGAGCCCGGCCTGACACGGTGCTCTGTGCTGTGCGGTGGCATGGCTGGCTCCCGCCGAGCCGCGCGGCTGTAGTGCCGCCAGCCACCGGTGCTCCAGCACCGCGGTAAGGGGGCAGGGAGTTGGATAGAGGGCAGGGGAGATTGGGGTGGTGGTCAGGGGTGTGGAGAGGGGTCAGGAGGGGAACAGGGGGTTGAATGGGGGCAGGGGTCCTGGAGGGGCAGTCAGGAAGGGAGAGGGTTGTATGGGGTGGCGGAGGGCAGTCAGGGGCAGGGGATCCAGGGGCAGTCAGGGGACAGGGAGAAGGGGTGGTTGGATGGGGCATGGGTCCCGGGGGGGGCGTCAAGAATGAGAGGAGGGGTTGCATGGGGCAGCGTGGGTCCGGCGGCAGTCAGGGAACAGGGAGTGGGGGTGTGGGGATGGGGCAGGGGTCCCAGAGGGACCATCAGGGAACGGAGGGGTTGGATGGGACAGGAGTCCCGGGGGGGTCAGATAGGAGGTGGAGGCTGGGCCACGACCCCCTCCCCTAACCAGCCCTCCATACAATTTACAAAACCCGATGCGGCCCTCAGGCCAAAAAGTTTGCCCGCCCCTGATCTAGACAGTTGAATATAAAACGGTTGGTTTTCAGAGGTGCTGAGCACCCACAATTACTATTAATTTCAGCTGGAGTTGTGAGAGCTCACCACTTCTGAAAATCAGGCACAATGGCGGGTAATTGCAAGACAGCACTTTGACCTTTGAGTCATTTGTTCAAATCTGGCCCAGGCTGGTAACTAAAAACCACTGTGTGTTTAAATGCAAGGAGCACTTATTCATCGAATCCACCTATTTCTGGCTCTTCGATGGCTTGTGTGAAATAAATTGAGGGTCCAGATGTGGTGGGCAGGTGCGCAACACCACCACCACAAGTGTTGGGAGTCTCAGCAGAGCTTCCATCAAACAGGTCATAGCGCTGAACCCTCTTCTCATCCATAGAGGGACTTCAGGCCATCTATGGGAGGGCTGTGGAGATGGCCGTGGGATTAAGGCTGCAGGCTAAGGCTCTGGAGACTTGAGTTCGGTTCTGAGTTCTTCCACAGACATTGAATCTGGACCTGAGTGTCTTTGTGCCTTAGCACCCAACCTTCAAAATGGGGATAATAGCTCTTCCTTGCCTTACAGTGATGCTGAGAGGATAAATATATTAATAACTGTGAGGTGCGCAGATACCTATGGCAGATGAAGACCACAGAGGTACCGAAATTAGATAGAGCGGCACCTTCGCAGTACAGGGAAACGTGAGATGCCATTATCCATCCTGTCCTTGTTCTGGGGATAGAGGAGTTCAGTCCTTAGGTCTGTCGAGCTAGCGCCTCTTGTTGGCATGAGATTCACTCTCGGGGCTTGTCTACTGGGGGAAATTTACGAGTATAGTGGACACTTATTCTAGAACAAGAGTGTCTACATTGGGGAGTTATATTGGTATAAATGTACAATTATATTAGTAGAGTTATGCTGGTAAATTTCCCCTCGCAGACAAGCCTTTTTCAAAAATGAATGCTCTCAGTTTGCCTCACATCTCATTTCACAACTGTTTTTCTCTGGCAGGGGATTTTCAAGAGGTTCACACTGAAAGTGTCACTGTGGAGGAGGGGCAGGATTTAAGCCTACAGTGTGATTTTACCGGAGATCACGAATCTGCCTTGGAGTGGTCAAACCCTCAGGGGTTTGTTATTTTTCTAAAATGTCACCGAGGTAAGTGTCAAAACCTGTACCCATGTTACTTTCCATTTGGTAGGAGAGGGGTCAGTCATCGGTGGTCTTTCCAATCTCCCACCTACTGCAAAATCTGACTCACGTATAGGCCCACCATTTAGAGCTCTTGTACATTCAGTCGCTTTCCCACAGGAAGCTGATTAAATGGAAACCCCACCAGAGTGGTTTGTAAATGGGGCCTCAGGCAATAAACTGTATTTACAACTAACACCAGCTCAAAACCCCACCACAGACTGAAAGGACCTATGCATGTTGCAGATTGTGTCCGATTTAGCTGAGAAAGAAGGTTCAAAGTGTTCCTTGCTTAGAATCCACATTGATTTTAACTTATTAAAAAAGCACCTGTTTTGATAAGAAGCTGGTGAGTGCTATACCATGGAGACAGCTAACTGATGCGAACACACCCATGTTTACTGCTCCCTTGTCCTCCACTCCACACCTGTCTGTCCCCCATGCCATCTTGTCACTCCTAGATTGTGAGCTCTGTGGGGCAGGGACTGTCTTTGTCTTACAGAGCATAGCATAGTGGACCCTGATCACTCTTAGGGCTGCTAGGTGCACTAAAAACAACAGGGATTTTTCAAAGGGAATCTGGCACCCAACTCCCATTGAAATTCAGCACGAAGTGAGTCCCCAACACCTAATGGGTCCCTTTGAGAATTTCAGCTCCAATCATCATCAATATGATTGCTGAGTGGATAACTGCAAAATTTACTGAATAAATAATATGACAACTACATATTTGCCAGATAATTTATTCAATAAATTTTGCAAACATTTCCAAATGGAATACATGATGAACTTTTAAAATATTGATATTATCATTATTATTATTATTTGCCCAGCGCCTAAATCACGTATATGCTTTTGAAAATTTTGTCCAATTCAATTTACCAATCTCAAAGAGGTGTAATAGTAGGTTAGGATGGAAGATCGTACCAAGAGTCTATAAACCCAAATCTTTAGCTGGTGTCAATCTAAATGACTTCACTGAAGTCAGTGAAACTACACTGATATTGTCAGGTCTGCTGGAAAAATTTGTGTAGCGGGGGTGCTGAGAGCCACTGAACCAAACTGTAAACCCTGGATATAATGGAAACCACTTAAGCCATGGGGTGTGTCGGCCCCCCTAGTTCTAGCACCAGCAGAGGATTTGACCCACAGTCTATTCCTCTGCAAAGACATGTGATAATCTCCTTACAGGGTGTAGAATATTAAAGTGATATTAAACACAAGGATTAGTGTTTGTAAAGTACTTGATAAGGCTGAAGCACCGTATTTTTGCTTTTTTTTCCATGTTAGTGAAGAAACAAAATTTTATGCCATATGTGGGCATTTGCGTTCTCAGTCTTATCACCGTAAGTCTCTGTTCAAAGAAGCAATGTGACACACAGCTTAACAAATCATTTTCTTATTCCATATGGCAAAAAATTAAACGAGTCACCATCTAGCTTACACACAACAGTAGAAAATTATTTGAAAATTATTTCTCTTCCATATTTAGTCCTTTCCAGAAATTAAAACACCTGTGATCCCATCACTCGGCTAAATATTTTTAAAGCCTTAAAAAGCCTCAGCTAAAAAAAAAAAAAAAAAAAAGTTTCTGAGGTCCTTTAGTCTCCCCCAATGGATGGCCTATTTCCTCAATTTCAGTTCACTTTAAAGGCAGACTGTTACTTTCTGTGTTGTGATTGCGGTGAGCAAAGGCGACGCCGGGGGGGTGGAGGGGGCGCAAAAAGGGTCACATGCCCCTCCCCAGACAACTGGGGGTGGGGGCACATTCAGCAGGAAACTGCAGCGGCAAAAGGAGCAGAACGTGGGACCACCCCTCTCAGGAGCCGGAGCAGCTCCTCCAGCATGGCTGTACCGGTCCCGCCCCCAGCCCTGTCCTCCGGTGGGGCTGTACAGACCACAGGAGAGACAACTGCGTGGAAGGCCCGAAATTAGCACCCTGCGCAGCAGGAGGACAGAGACCTCCCGCCCGTAACATGGGATGGGGAGGGGACAGGGACAGCATGGGGGCCCAGGCTGGGGGCAGAGAGGAGTCACATGGGGAGGGTCACGTGTCCCCCCTTTAGCTGGTGCCCCCTTTGTGTTCCTTCCATGAGTCACCAGCAGGACAGCTGATCTGACCTGCTCGACTCAATCCCAAGATTCCCATGGGTCACACAGGGGAAAGAGTTTAGGAGTGTCTTGGAAGCCCAAAGAGAGATTAATCTGCTGAGAGATCTGGATATTCCAGGAAGGTGTCTCGTTAAAGGGCAACTAATTAGGCAAAACTAGGTTTAGAGGATCAGACAACTCATTAATACTTCAAGATTTATGGACGTGGAGCATTACATAATTCAACCCCCTTTTGCAGATTGGGAAACAGGCCCATCCCAGTGAGATGGTGCATAAAGTCACACCGTGAGTCTGTCTCTGAGAGGGGAATAGATCCCCACTCTCTGGAGTCCTAACCCTGTCCTACGTGCACTGGAACATGGTGCTGCCTCTTCGTAATCCTCCAAATATTTGCTGACATTTACCTGCCCCAGGACCCAAATTCCATTAGTATCCTGAGAGCCCCCACAAACCAACATCAATGAATTTAGTCTCACAACCCTCCCCTGAAAGGCAAGGAAGTCTAAGAGGAGGCAGTGTGGTTTAGTGGATGGGGCACTAGCCTGGTTCTATTCCCAGTTCTGCCTGCTGCATGGCCCTGGGCAAAGCACTTCAGCTCTCTCTGCCTCTACTTATCCTTCCATCCTTTGTCTGTCTTGTCTCTTTAAACTTTAAACTCACTGGAGCAGAGACATCTCCTACTGCGTGCCTGTACAGCACCTAGTACAATAAGGCCCCAATCTAGGTTGGGGGCCTCTAAGTGCTACTGCAATATAAATAATTAACATTAGCCCCATTTGACAGATGGGAAACTGAGGCAAAGAGATTTGCACAAAGTGACACAGGAAGTCTGTGGCAGAGCCAGGGACTGAACTGTAGTTTCCTGAGTGCAACAAGAATTTTTTTTATACCCACAAGACCCACCTGCCTCTCAAACCAAACTTCTTTCTGAGCTTTGAAACACACAGGAAACGTTATGACCTCCCTTCCCCCTCATATGCACTATTTTAAATTTATTGCTATATCTCTATTTCCCAGATCCAGCTAGGAATGATTAGCACTAGAATTGTTTATTAAACACTGAGAGCGAATGAATGAAAAAGAACGTCATTCACACCTGATGAACAAAGCCAATCTCATCTGTTATCACATTGGTTACCCATGTCGCTCGTATGTACCAATGCACTTACTATGCTGTTCTTTTTTCACTTACAGGTTTAAAAGATCAGAGATACAAGCTTATCCACTATTCAACAAATAAATTATCTATCAGCCTCTCTAATGTCACGGTACAGGATGAAGGCACATACACCTGCTTCTACTATGACGTACCAGTCAAAACCAAGAAAGTGAATGTTACTGTCTTAGGTGAGTTCCATTAGAGAAGCTAAATTTCCATAGGTTTCTAATAAAATCCAAGCTCCTCCTAGACTTTTATTTCTGAATGGCTATCCCTTTTTACTGTATTCTTTTGTAATATGTTTAAGAGGCCGTGCTGTAGTAACTAAGGCCTCAATGTTATGAGTTATTACTATTCAAGAATTGCCCACGTATCAAGACCTTTTAGAAATGATAGAACAGAGGGCTAAGAGAATAAAATTCCAGTGCCTAACAGCTAGATTTCTTCAACAGGCTGAGGAAATGCAGAATTGTGGGAGCCTTTCACAAGAGTGTATTGCTGGTACTGCTAACAAGAGCTCCCCTGTTCCTTGTCTGCGAATGAGTTCAAAATTAAATGCATATCAAAAGTGAAAATATTATATAATATGCCAAATAGAGTTGCCAAATAGGGAACTCAATGAAATCTAATTGTATTATTCAAATGTGCATAAGAGGGAAGTCAACTATAAGTGGTACAGTATTGGGCAAAATATTATCAACTTTAATGACAGGGTTTACCTCATGGCAACGCTTTTAGGAAAGAAAGGGACTGTGGTCATATTGATTTGTTTCTACTTTAAGTGATAAACTGAGGAAGTCAGGCTAATGCTTGCAATCAAACATGCTTATGCTACCAAGTTAGTGAAATATGCTTGTGCTAAAAGAGGCAGTGAATAAAAGGAACTGAAATCAAATGCACCCGACAAAGTGGGTATTCACCCACGAAAGCTCATGCTCCAATATGTCTGTTAGTCTATAAGGTGCCACAGGACTCTTTGCTGCTTTTACAGATCCAGACTAACACAGCTACCCCTCTGATACTTGAATTCAAATAGTATGTTTATAAGGACACTTGACCACAGGGCAGAATAGCCAGAAATGTAACTATTTGATTCATAATGCAAAGACTCAGCTCGGCGTACATACCAAGATTTCACCATTGTTGTTAAAAAGAACAAAAACGGAAGATTTATACAGGTCTACTAGCCTGTTGAAGAACAACAGTTCTTGAAGGGACATTGTATTTGAAAATTTGAAAAGCATCAAAGGCTATGGAGGGACTTTATATACATTATATGAACCTTAAACTGAACATTTCAGCAACAAGCTAAGTGTTGATAGAGAAACTGCAACCTGAGTAAGCATAACTGCAAAGCAGGCCAAGGGATACACCACAAAGGGGCCCATGAAAAGTGATTTGGTTGCTAAGTTGGTGGCTCAAGCAAACCAGCTGGTGCTCAAGGTATGTCCCAAAATGGATGCACCAACAGTTATGACCTAACTTATTTCAGATAAGCTGGAGTGAGAAAATGTATTGCACAAAGAGACTGGAAAACTCAAGTCCACTGGGAGAATTCAGCTAACACGTCATTCTCTGATTGAATGGTGAGAGAGGACAACTTTCATTTTGGCTGGATATTTAGAATCTTGAGAAGTATGGGTCACCATCTGATTGAGCCACACCCAGAACCTCCAAGAAGAGGAACAAAGTTGGACCACCCAGCAAAAATAGGATAAAACAGCCTGTCTCCTTCAGCACATCACTTCCTGAAAGCCAAAGACACCTAGGAGGAGGAAGAACTGAGTTCCTGGGCTGGCCACCTGGGAGTCCTCTTAATTGTCACCTGTCTCTTTCTATTTTCCAGCAAGTCAGGTTACCCACTAGCACACCAGGAAAACACTATAGTCATGTCCATCCTTTGCTCCGCCTATTTAAACATAGTCAACTCCTACTGTGGAGATATCTGAGCTGAAAGCTAACAGCGGAGCAAAGATCTGGTGATAAGAAACACACAGACTTTCTTTTGGGTCACAACACAGTCAATGTACCACTTCCTAAACCTGGACACCTAATTAGTAAAGAAGTGTACATGCTCCCATGTGCTTTAAAGATGGTCACAGAGTTGCAATGTGTTTCCTTATTTTGTAATAGGTTCCAGTCAAGATTGTTATAACATAGATTTGAAACTGAACAAATTACTGTTACCTAAGATTGCAGACTGCTGCATATGTTAATGGTTTCATTAACACATTAACACCACAGTTAATGGTTTCATACTGCTTTTCAAGTTCTCGGTGTATACAGACATAAAATGAGATCAAGTGTTCAAGCTTCTTGAACAGCACTCAGTCTATACAGTTTGTCATAAATGCAGAGCTTATGTTAGTTAGGAGTGTTAGCCAGATCCTGGGGCTAATATAATTTGTGATGAAGTAGGTTAAAAGCATTGACTACTATAGATCCATTAATTGGAAGGAGACTTTGGTGAATTGATATGTAAGTAATTAACCAAATTACCTTGTGATCTATCTTTGTATTGTTTTTCCTCTCTTGTGTTCGCAACACTGGAGTTGATAACCAATTGGCACAAGTGAGGCCCTCTTCTGAGGGACTCTTAGTCAAAATCTAAACAAGGTCACGTTCCCAAGATAGTGATTGAGTATAAATGTTATTCTCTATTGTGGTTATATAGTTTGAGTCTGAAAACGTAAAGAGTTATATGAACCCATTTTCTAGTTTGTTAGCCAAATCATAGTTCAATGCTAATTTTTGTTGCTTTATATAAGAACATAAGGACGGCCATACTGGGTCAGATCAAAGGTCCATCTAGCCCAGTATCCTGTCTTCCGACAGTGGTCAATGCCAGGTGCCCCAGAGGGAATGAACAGAACACGTAAACATCAAGTGATCCATCCCATCACCTATTCCCAGATTCTGGAAAACAGAGGCTAGGGACACCATCCTTGTCCATCCTGGCTAATAGCCATTGAAGGACCTATTCTCCATGAACTTATCTAGTTCTTTTTTGAACCCTGTTATAGTCTTGGCCTTCACAACATCCATGGCAAAGAGTTCCACAGACTGACTGTGTGTTGTGTGAAAAAAATACTTCCTTTTGTTTGTTTTAAACTTGCTGCCTATTTATTTAATTTGGTGACCCCTAGTTCTGTCCTTGGGCAGTGCAGGATGGAATCTGGCCCTTGCTTCTTTGCTGGGGAGGTTCTAGTGTGGAGGTGTTCCCAGTGACTACAGACACAGCATACCACCATCCCTGCTACACTTCATCCCCAGCACGGGGAAAAGGGAATGTCTGGGGGAGAAAGAGGCGTAGTCACAACACACTGTGCTCTAGCTACGCTCAGCTGGGGAACAATCTCTTGGAAACTGTTGCCAGCTAGTGCAAGTTAGGACTGCCTCTATAGGCTGCTCTAACCCGAGATGGGGCCAGAGAAGGAATCAGGCAGACATGTCCAGTTTTTAGGGTTAGGGGCTGCATCTTCATATGCAGTTGTATAGTGTCAAGCAACATGGAGCCCTGATCCTGGCTGGGGCCTTGAGGTGCACCTTTAATTGAAAGAAATAATAATATGGGGTGATGTACATGCAACCACTCATAAGACTGATTACACAAGACCGTAAGAGCCTAATCTCATCATGTATCTCTTTGTTACAGCTGCTCCCTCCAAGCCACAGTTGGAAGTATCAGATATTAGAACCAATGGCAAAGAAGAAAAGATTGTACTGAGCTGCTTAACCCAGGGAAGTAAGCCCCCTCCTCAGATTACATGGCTGCTAAATAATGGGCTGGAAGTCTATGGTGAGTTTTAAATGGCCACTGAGTGATGTTTGTTTGTTGGGAATAGTCTTATCAGCCATTAATGTACTGTACAAATACCACTGAACCAGCACTAGTCCAATTTGGAAAGGTCTCAGAACCTGGGGATGGGAAGCCTGAAACGGGATACAAGTGCTAAATTCTGGGGAGACCTCTTTTTAAAGCAAGGGGGTTGACTCAGGACAGCTAACAGTGGCACAACTTTCACAGCCCAGACATAGTAGTTAATCCTCAAACTGCCTCTGTGACTAACTCCATTTTCTAGGTAGGGGAGCTGAGGAACACAGATGTTAAGAGCCAGATTCTGAATCCCCTTTTCACACTGAATATAGCACTTACCCACGCCAGTAGTTCCATTGCTTACTGAAGGTTGCACTATCTGTCCTTGAGTGACTTCCTCAAGCCCAAACAGCAACCCCATAAAAGCCAACATTGGTTCCTGGCTCTCAACCCACCAGATGCCTCCCAATGTCAGTTAATGAAGATCCATCTTCCCTGCTAGAGCTCTGAGCACATGTATCTAAAGGGAGAGTAAGGAGCTAGCTTGATTTTTACTTGTGTGGTTTAAACAAACATTCTAAATATAATACAATAATAACCACCTTGCTAGCAGGAGCAGCAATGCACACAAGAGGAAATGGAGGTCACTGTCAGTACGTGGGGGATAGCTATGAAAGAATAGGTGTTAATGGTTTCCTCTCTTACTTTACTTGCTATTTTGGATCATGAGGTGAAAATTATATTTGTATTTTGGGTCATGAAGCAAAGCTTGCAAGTCTTCACCTCTAATAGATGTTTTCTGAGTTCCCTAATTTTAAAGGAAGCTTGGGGGATTGAGTTGTGTAGCCTATCTAGAAAGTAATAAAGATGTAGATTATATGGACATCACACCATGCAACCCAGAGAGGTCTTTTATATCTTGCATAACTGCTGCATTATTTCAAAGTAATGTATTTGCTGAGTTTGTTAATCTGATTATGCATTTGTGCATACAATACTGAGGCCTGGAGAACTTAAAAACAGCTGCTTACCTACATGCTCTCTTGGCAGTTTGGATCTTTATGTAATAAGGGTGTGCCCCAAGCTGGAGCATTTTATACCTGATGCAATGTGCCCTTTGACCTTAAGTCCCATGGGCATCTGGGAAATGTAGTTGTGTAACTAAGGATCCATATTGTTCCAGGGTTTTTTGTTTGATACCTGAATAGAGTTTTATAATGCAGGATTTGATATTAAAGAGTGATGATGAATTCTCTCATCTGTTTGCAATACATGCAAATTAAATGGATTATAGTTTTGAATGGAAAAAAATGTAATTTTGTTGGGTGATAAATTTTATCTCCTTCTTTAAAGAAGGCTAGAACCAAGGAATTTCTCTGATTGAAAAGTATAAATATCACCATAGTTAAGAGGGAAGGCTAGTTCTAGGAAGAGATTCTAAGCTAAAAGTATTAATGATCACTTGTCTTATCAATTGACAGACACTGTGAATAGATTTCAAGACATTAATACCTACAATAGAAAATGCCATTTGAGATTATTGTGAAAAATTTGAAAAGAACTGATTTAGCACAGACATTTAGAATTTAGTCATTTATTCTGTTACATCATTAACTACATCCTTGTTTTTCCACATAGCATTGTTAATAAAGAGGTAACATCATCTAATAGACTGAGCAGTGAACTGGGGGTCAGGAATGCTTGTGTCCTCAATCTGGCTGTCTCATTAGTTTACTAGATGACTTTAGGCAAGTCACTTAATCTCTTTGTGTCTCTTTCCCCTGCTATAAAATAAGCTGATGAAAGCGACATCACAGGGTTGATGGGAGGATTAATACAATGCTTTAAAAAGTAAAACTGCTGTATCAGGGATTGTTATCGTATGTGCAAATATTGGGCATGCATAGTATATATTTATTTGTAGATTTAACTGCGATCTGTGTGAATATGGTAACAAAGCTATCTGGGAGCTTCACTGTTGTGACAATCCTGCACTCAGATCTCTGTTTTGACTGCAGAACCAAAACTCAGATCCTTGTCCTGCTTCAAAGTTTTAGGCCCTTAGCTCTTGAGTTTAAAGCCCTTTAGCAGTATATGGCCATGACCCAGCTGATTCCATTCAGGAGAGATCAGAGGTGCTCATGCAGGCACACTACCCATAATGGTGTGGAACTTGCTTAAATGCTTATAGTGAACTCTGCTAGAGTGAAGTAGAACAGAACTCCTACGTTTTTTTCAGTGCATGGTAGTGTGTAGATTGGAATGAAGCGATTCTGTCAAAAACATGACTTTGCTCTACGTGGGCTCTGCTGTGATCCATTTACACAGTGAAAACACTTTTTTGCTCAGCATTCATGTGTTGCTTTAGCAGACCAAAAGTAAAGCAGATTTGTGACTGGAAGGTTTTTCGTTAAATTGCTTTTGACGGTTAAGCACTTAAATGTTTTCTTCAAATGGCTACTTAGGTGACATCAAACACCAGTTTGAACACGATGGAAAGAAATGCAACACAACCAGCAGTCTCATAGTCCATGCATACAACCGAGATTCAACAGCCAGTTGTGTCATTCGTCATGAAACCCTACGAGGAGGGAGACTGACCGTATCTTTCCAGTTTGAAAATTTCAGTAAGAATAGCTTTTATTTAAGCGTTGGTTGATTGGTGGTGATTCCTTTTAACATTTGAGCTTGAAGAATAATACTGCTTTCTTCTATAGTGACTTTCATCAATAGATCCCAAAGCATGTTGCAACCCACATCAGTATTATCATCCCGCTTTCACTGGTGGGGAAACTGAGGCACAGAGTAGCAACGTCACCCAGCAAACCAGTGATAAAGCTAGGACTTGAACCTAGGTCTCTTGAGTCCTAAAACAGAGCCCCCATGCACTAGCCCACACTGAATTACTCTATGATTTCTCTGTATAGCTATAGATGCATAACTGAAGGTGCGGTCTACCATTCAGAGAACAAGATCTTTTCAGTGTCTGGTTTTGGAAGACCATACTCTCCAGTGGTTAAAGAAGGGACTTGGAGCTGGATTCCTAAGTTCTACTACCATCTCTGCCTCTTACTCACAGTGAACCTGATCCAAAGCCCGCTAAACTCAGTGGGAGTCCTGGGTTCCTGGGTTACATTGAAACATTCACTTCTGCTCCTTAAGTATCAGAGGGGTAGCTCTGTTAGTCTGTATCCACAAAAACAACGAGGAGTCCGGTGGCACCTTAAAGACTAACAGATTTATTTGGGCATAAACTTTTGTGGGTAAAAAACCTTATGTCCAAATAAATCTGTTAGTCTTTAAGGTACCACCAGACTTCTGCCCCTTGTACCTCTGTTTACCATCTGTAAAATGGGCCTAATACTTATCTACCTTCCATACATACTGTTGGATTCAGTTAATGCTTGTAAAGTGCTTGGAGAGCTTCAGATGAAAGAAATTAGGGAAATTCAAAGTATTATTATTATTTATTATTAATTATTGTTTTCTAGTGTCTACTACAGGCTCAGCTCCAAATGTGTTAGAAGTAAGCACGAGGACCTCTGAGCATCCTCAGCATTATATGGGTAGGTACAATAATAAAAAGCCACTGACTTAAAAAAAATTTTTTTTGTTCATATCATTTATCAAGGTTCTCTCTTTAATTCATTGGTTGTTCCATTAGAATCCACAGAAGCTACCCTGAAATCTATAATACAGACATCACCTGTGAGCATATCTCTAGCAACAAATACCCAACAGGAAGTTTTTTCTTCTCAGACAACTGTTGGTAGGTTCCACACTTTAAACTCTTTTCACTGTTGTAAATTAAACAATATAAATTGTAGAGTAGTGCTAAATTGAGGCAATCTGGGGTTTAGTGAGGAAAGGTTCAATATCATGGTCAAACTGCTTGGCCAATGTTATTTTTTGTGTGTCCACATGATTATGAATAATTTTATATGATTTATTTCACAAAGTGCTTTTGCCCAGAATATGGGCTGCAAAAGAATACTCAGAGGTAGTACAGAATACTACTTGCATTGTGTTCAGAATTGGGTTCTTCTTTTCCAGTGATTGCTACAGAGTCCAGTCCAAATACTAACACCGTCTTCTCTCAAAATCCTCTGCACTCTACTGGTAAGAATTTTAAATTCACTTTTTGTTTTTCATATTTTTTGAGGGGGGAGGAATGGATAGCTAGCCCCATATCAAAACCTAGAGCCAAATATCTCTGGAGCTTGGGAAATTTCACATCTGGATTCCATCTTTCTGGGTTGGGTTTATTTCTAAAATATGTCTTCCGATTTTCATGTCTTGTTTAGTGGATATTCCTTTAGGATCCAGCCAACCAAACTTTCCTACTACTGTACCTGAGAGGCCATCTAGTACCAGCTTACCAGCAATACCTACCCAGCAGAGGGAACTACCAGCCAACACAACTATGTGTAAGTACATTTTTTTTAATGACATTAAAGCAATTTGTTAAAATGTCACACGTAAAGCAGATGGAAATGCTGCTGAGAACAAATCTATATTGCAGCTGTTATGATTCTTGAAACACAAAACACTATAGTTGTTACACACAGGTGAGCATTTTAGAATTGCATCCATCATAGAGAGAGACTGCCCTCTCTACTTGTCTCTTTGTAGTGAAGACAAATGGATGGAGACACATGGCGGCAGGTCCTCAGGTGGTGTCAATTGTCATAGCTCCATCAATGCATGCTATGATTGTATTAATACCTATCCCTATGGATGCACTAGGTGGCACTGTGCCACAGGCTGACAGAAAATAAGCCTGGTCAACACACTTTAAGGCTTAAGCTGTAAAGTTATTCAAGTGATAACAGCAGGATTGTACCCAGATATAAAGAGGGCAGGAGGAGCTTCATTACCACTATATGAATTGTTTGACAGTGACAGACTTTCCAACCTTTAAAGGGGTCTCTTTGGCTGTGTGTAGTTACTTTATGGAAGAAATTTGGAAATGGAAATTAATCAACTTTTATTTTTATTTTTACACCAGTGCAATTTGGCCCAGATCCTCAAAGGTATTTAGCTGCCTAACTCCCATTAACTTCATAGAAGTTAGGCATCTAAACATCTTAGAGAATTCTGGCCTTTGAAAATCTCCTACTGTATGTGTAATGTCATAGATCGACACAGCAAATAGAGCAATTTTGTTTTACAAACATGAGTTTAATTTATACTCTGAATGTAGAGTTATCTTTGTGTATAAGAAAAAGAAAACATTTCTCTTTTCATTTCTACAGCGTCAGAAGTAACACGAACAGTAAATGAGCAAATTTCTAGTACAGAAGCACCAGCAACAAGTAGTGAACCAGCCACTCAGAATGCGAACAGCACCATTGGTACGTGTTCTAATGAATGTCCTTGTAAGCTAAGTGGCCATGTGATTTTAGTGAACAGGGCTGGGAGGCAGGGACACCCCAGTTCTAATCTGGGATCTACCACTGACTTACTGCATTACCTTGGGCAAGTCATTTAAGGGCTCCACTGAGACTTTTCAAAGCTGCTTCAGGAATTTCCATGTCCAGTTCCTACCAGGCATCCAAATGCCCTCCATGATTTAGAAAACCTCAGCCTCTGATTCTGGTTCCCATATTGTAAAATGGGGATCATTAATGTTCACCTGCCTGTTGGCGGTGTTTGAGACTCAGCTACAGCGGGTATTGTACAATGCTTTGAAGGTGGAAAAGTCTAAGTATTGTTATAATTAATACTAGCTAAATAATACGTCTTGTCTTCAGCAGAAGTTTACATGAGTCAGGAGTGAGGAAGAACTCAGACTCATAGACTTTAAGGCCAGAATGGACCATTATGATTTTCTAATCTGACCTCCTGCACAAAGCAGGCCATAGAATTTCACCCACCCACTCCTGTAACAAACCCCCTGAACTATGTCTGAGCTATTGAAGTCCTTGACTTCAAGGTGCAAAGAATCCCCCAGCAAGTGACCTGTGCCCTATGCTGTAGAGGAAGGTGAAAAAAACCCCAGGACCTCTGCCAATCTGCCCTGGAGGAAAATTCCTTCCCGACCCCAAATATAGCGATCAGCTAAACCCTGAGCATGTGGGCAAGACTCACCAGCCAGAGTCTAGGGTGACCAGATGTCCTGATTTTATAGGGACAGTCCCATTATTGGGAGCTTTTTCTTATATAGGCACCTATTATCCCCCACCCCCTGTCCTGATTTTTCACACTTGCTGTCTGGTCACCCTAAGCCAGACACCCAGGAAAGAATTATCTGTAGTAACTCAGATCCCACCCTATCTAGTGTCCCATCACAGGCCATTGGGCATATTTACCGCTAATAGTCAAAGATCAATTAATTGCCAGAATTAGGCTCTCCCATCATACCATCCCTTCCATAAACTTATCAAGCTTAGTCTTGAAGCCAGATATGTCTTTTGCCTCCATTGCTCCCCTTGGAAGGCTGTTCCAGAACTTCACTCCTATGATGATTAGAAACCTTCATCTAATTTCAAGTCTAAACTTCCTGATGGCCAGTTTATATCCATTTGTTTTGAGTAAAAACATCAAGGTTTGGCCCTAAGGCACTCCTGAAAAGTCCAGCTTTAAATAGCATTTATTAGAACTGTAGCTAAGAGTTTCCACAAAACATACAAAACACACTGTCAGAGACCTGAAATACTGACTTAGTAAGGCAGAATTTTTGTTGAGTCTGTCCATAGTTTGGGTTTCTGATCAGACTACTGAAAGGGATAAGGAAGTCAAAATATTTTCTACTTTTATTTCTACAGAGCCAGAAAGAACTTTGAATATCACAGAAGAAACATTTGTTACAGATGTACCAGCAATAAGCAATGAACAATCAACCCAAAACTCCAACATCACCACTGGTAAATTCCTTAATGATGGAATAACACATTAATCTAATGAATTGAACACGGGGCTGGGAGCCAGGAACTCAAATTCTAAACTAACTTGTAACACTGGCTCACATTGTAATGTTGGCCAACTCACTTAACTTGCTGTTTTTCAGTTTCCTCAATTATAAAACAGAAACAACACTTGCAAACCTATGAGAGCTATTTTGAGGCTTAATTGCTCGATCCTTCTATACTTTGGCAAGGATAGAAAACCTAAGTTTTATAATTAATACCACCTAAAGAATACAGAGCCAGATCTTCAACTCATGTAAATCAACATAGCTCCATTGAAATCACTGTTGCTATCCCAATTTACACCAGTTGAGAATCTGGCCCATATATATTCCTTGGAATCATTAAATGTTGAATTAATAAAGCAAAGCATAAATAATCTGGATGACTGTGATTGGGCTATTCAGAGAAACACTTTTCATTTCTACAGGATCTGAAATGACATTAAATGTGACTGTTGCAGAAGAAAATTCTGGGACAGAAGAACCATCAATAAGCCATGAAGAAACAACTGTGAATTGTAATGCCACCATCAGTAAGTTCTTGTTAATACTAAACACGAAATGGGCCTTCCTGAAGTCAGCCTGGTTCCCACCAGTCAAGTGTCTATATCACCAAACCCACAACGAAGGACATTATAGGGTTGCTCTTGTTAAGAATCTCATAGGAGACCCATGGAGAATCAAAAACAATATTAGCATCTAGAGGCATTGGGCTAAATTCTCTGCTGGTCCACTGCCTTCAGTGGAGTTTTTCCCATTTTTACACAAGCAGAAAATTTGTCCTGGCTCCTCCATGTCAATGATGGGGAAGTTTACATTGCTATTTCCTATGTATTTCTTCTCTAATAGACTACTAAACTCAATGAAAAAACTACAGTGGATTTTGGCTCAGAGTCTGAAACCAGTCTCCAGTATTGTCAACTTGCCCTTTTTGTGACCAGTATGTTCTCAAACACAAACTTGAAGAACAATCTAATCATTATGCTTAAAAATGATCTCACATTATCTACATTGTCTGCTCCTTTATTTCTGATGAATAGGCCTTGGCATTCCTAATCTATCACATGGCAATCTCTCTAATTGACAATCCTCCTCTTATTAGCTAAACATAGCAGGTAGTAGCTACCTAACTATATTAAAAATATTTCTTTTATAGACGCAGATCTTAATTCTGAAGGAATCAGACAAAGGCAAACAAGTGTTTTGTTGCCAGTCCTGGTAGCAGTTCTCATTTTTGTGATGCTCATCATAGTCCTGCTCTTCATGAGGAAGCTACAAAAAGCACACGGAGCCTGGAAGAGAGGTGAGTGATCACACGATCTAAATCTCCAGTAATGTCTATGTTTAGGATGGGTGTGAGGGACTGGATAGTTGAGGGGACTGGTAACAGGGTATGGGATCCTTGCATGTCTAGGTCATTGGTTAAAATCAAGCCTGTGTCAGTGGTGACTGAAAGTTATTACAAACCGCTGTTCAGGATCCAAGGGGAAATGATTGGTGGTCGCAGGCCAAACCTCAATGGACAAGAGTCTTTATCACAAAAGCCACCACCAATGATTGGCACTAATCAGCTCCTTTTTGGCAGTCCAGCTACTGAATGGACATGAGGACTGAATTGCCCTCTTACCACTGGATATTCTTCTAGTTCAGTATTTGGTCATGCAGGGATAGTGGGGTGGACAAATGTATGAAAAAAGCTGCAACTTCTTATTTGCATTTGTTATCTGCACAGAAAATGACACTTCAGAGCAGACACTGGAGAGTTACAAATCCAGGTCTAATGAAGACAATCCAGCCCCTGAGAAGAATGGACAAGGTAAGCTACCACCATGACCCCAGGCCATTGAAGAGGCCATTGAAATCAGAGTTTTGCTACTGATTTCAATCCAACTAGGTTCAAGCCAACCTCATTGTTTAGGAAAGATTTTCAAACTGCAGATCTTAAGCTTCAATCATACAGTTTAGTCAAACCTTAATAGGCCCAATGCCCACTGCAGACACATGACCATTTTAACCATCTCTTGCATTCACCATAACTGGGAAACCCATTACAGATTACATTTATGCTTAAAGCTTTTGACTGGGAGTTTTCAAAGGAGTCTAACAGTTAATTGTACAAATCCCATTGGAATTCAGAGAACGGGGTGCCTAACTCCCTTATGTCTTTAAAAATTGCAGACTTTATTTGGTTTTTATTAGATGTTTTTGGTAGTTACATGTTCACAAATATTAAAAATGAGACCTGCTCGCCTCTAAACTAATTATTAGTTATTTGGGGGTGACGAGGTGTGAAAGATAAGGGAGGCAAGGAGATAAGACCTTGCCTCTTCCAAAACATTGCAGGTGGTAAAATGCTGTAAAGCAGTGGCTACCCAAATTTCAAGACCCCAAGAACTTCCTTGGCAACTTGCCGTAAACCTAAGGGGCATACCTTCTCTAAGGATGTGATGGATACTCCATGACGTGCAGTCTTTAAGTCAAGACTGGTGTCTTTCTAAAGAGAATGCTACAGCTCAAACAGAAGTCATGGGCTCAATGCAGAAATTATTGGGTAAGGTTCCTTGTCTCATGTTATGCAGGAAATGAGACTAGATGATTGTAATGCTCCTCCTGGCATTAAGATGCATGAATATTTACAGAAGTGTTTATCAAATAAATATGCACACATAATATTTGGTGGGACTTGTACCTTTGTTAGAGTAACAGAAATTGTTTGTTTGCTGATTTCATCAACAAAAACCACCTGCACTTCACCAGCTTTGTCCTCACTCTGTAGTTACAGGAAGAGCCAGCTGTGGGCTGCATTTTAAAACTCTGTGGGACACCTTGCTGTAAAGTGTGTTCCTACTGTACCATTGGAATCCATATAAACACATGCAGCTTTATGGCTAAAAAGTCAGACTAGTTGAAAAAGGGAGGGAAATTTGCAAACACTTTTAAAAAATGAATTTTATTTCAAATGTCAATCTTACATTTGAAAAATTTTCATCAGCTCTATAATTGGTAGAAAAATGAGTGAGGGGAAAAAAAATCAAACGTTTGTCATAAAATCTTTCCCCCTTTTTTCCCCAAAATTCTAAGTATTTCAACCAGCATTAGTAGAAAGAACCAATTATTTTCTTGACCACAAGTTCAATCACTCTTAAAAATTGCTAGTGCTCCTGTCACTGTAATATCTATACACCATCTCTTTTGGATTTATCAGTAATGTTGTAGCAAGAATAAATTTCCATCAAAATAACCCCCTCAGTCTATTCAAAGACATCAACAAATATGCATTTGTCTTCCAGTTGCCAATCAGAAGCCTACTATGCAATACGTAACTGAAGGATATTCAGGAACAATAAAGTCAAATTCAGAAGAAAGAGGTGTTTCAACATTTGAGAAACGGCTGGCATATGGAAAAGAAACTGATGTATAGAAGTCAGGAAGCGTTGGCAACATTGTACTATGTACAGAGTCAATATGGTGTGTTCTCATATTTATAGTGTGACTAATCTGATGGTATGTAAAACTGTCAATCTGTGACGTATCAACATCACAGCAGGATTTCAAACAGAGGAAGAAATGCCTGATAAAATGGCTGGTCTCAACCTGGATTCTAGTCTGGATCACCATGTTAACATTAAAAAGAGGTAGCTGGAAAAGATGCTCCTGGGAATCTATTAGCAATGCATGCATTGCTATTAGCTATTTAATCAGCAGATTTAATTCATGGGTCTCATAAATGGATCAGACATATAAGAGAGCAAATCATTTCAGCAGTGAGGGTCCTGATAATGGAATGCACAACCAGCCGTCATAATACGAGATACAAAATTACTGAGAGGTTCATGCAACAGTTCTGCAGCCTCCTGAGATGCATTGTCTAACGATGGCATGGGGAGGCAGGAATGTCTGAGAAAGCACTTTCAGCTAATATTTTTGAACTTGGGTGCCCAAAGTTATTTCACTTAAACCAATATTTATTTAATGAAATAAAAACATTGTGATTTTAGAGGTGCAGAGCAACCTGCAGTTATTGTTGACTTCAAACATTTCTGAGTGAAGTCTCAAATTTATTTAAGCATATTGCTCTTCTAGAAAACATCCAAGAGCTATTAATAGTTTGACAAAAGATTGGTCAATATGCAAATTAATTAAAGTCAAGTATAAAGCTTAAAAGTGTTTCCTAAAACACTTCCCTGCCTCACAAGACAGTTGTGAGAATTAACTAGTTGTTTGTAAAGTGCTTGACCATGACACCTACAGCTACTAGCCCTGTCTCCAGTGTCATTTGCCTTTTGAGGTCTTCCATAAATGTTACTAAGGGCATGATCTGAAGACAATGGGGTGACACAGGCATGGCTGAGGGTACAATTTGGCCTTCAGATCTATATTACTGGTGGAGCTGTCAGGACCCAGGATGAGTTTGTAGGGCTGTTTGAAAAAACAATTTTCACTTGCAGACTGAGCGAATGTGATATGAAAACCAATGAGACACAATGACTACAGAACCACACACTGTCACGGTTAGTAACTTTTTAGCACAGAATCACACTTAGTGAGAATTGCGGATCTGAATTAAGTCTAGGCTATGAAATTAGGATTTAAGGTAATTTTTAAAAGGATATTGCACCCAGTTTACTCATGTCAGATGATAGCACTTGTCATCACAGGTAATGAGAGGAAAACAGACTTTTGACTAGCCGTAGATGTCACTGCCATTACTGTTAGCAGTAATATGGTTTTGGTGCTGGAAGATGACTTCATGTTTGACACAAGAGCTATGTGGACTCCACTGTAAAACACTTCCAGTTTCCAGCAAGTTTTAATATTGGTTTAACAATAAGACCTGAATTGTTTAATATTTAAACAAAACCATGAAAGAGCATAAACAACTGATTGTTTCCAAACTTGGTTTGTAAAATGCTCTGTAATGGTGAAGCCAGGTGTTTGTGAAAAAAATGTTTCATAACTAATAATAAAAATTTCAAATCCTGATCTTCCAGTTCCATTGGCACACAGTACCCCTTTAACTTCAAGGATAGTTCTATGTGTGGAAAAGACTGCAAGATCAGAGAGTGTTGGTACGAAGGCCTTTGGAACAGCAGTCTATTTTAAGTATTCTTAGTTCCTTTACATGTTTAAAATTTCAAGTGAATGCACTTTATCTGGTTTGTCATTATTGTAAAAATGTTTATTTAAAGTAGAGTAGCACTTTAGGCATTTAGACACCACAGTTCTGATGGAGACCATATGAGAGCCTAAATAGATACAGCATGCACATTCCATGTTTCTGTTGAAGAAGTTTAAGGATACTTTTAATTGAAGTTTTTGTTTCTAGCTGCAATGGTTGGTGTATCAGTTTTCTACCTTTTCTCCGGGCTTGTAGCAGACATGCTTATAGCATGTTTCGTAGCAGTGCTCAAATTCTGCCATTTTATTAGTTCATGGTTTTCATTGGTGAGCCTTTTGATTGCTTTTCTTAAGATCAGTTGGCTGTTCAAAGTGACTTTTTTAATAAACCAAACTTAAGTGTTAATGTACAAACTGAATGTCTGTCTTCTTTTTAAAGAATAGTTTGGTAGCGCCTCAGTACATACATACCAATAAAACAGGTACAGTGATAAGCACACAGAGAAGAAAAAAGTAGTAACTCAGTAATAATAGGGGGAACACTCCCCTACCACATCGTACAGCCAATAAACCAAGACAAATCCATCAAGAAACGTTGATTTTGCACTATCCTCAGATGAAAAGTATTTGATTTCTTCACCTCTGGATCATCTTCAACATATTGAACAAATAAGTGCCAAGTAGCTATGTAACTGGCATACAAGTTATTTTTAGCATTCAGCAGTTTTAAAATGGCTCATACATCTCACACTTTAATAATCCAATTGTTTAAGGAGGCAGGCTCTAGACTACTCCATTATGTTGCAATAACCAATCAAGTAGTCAGCAATGGAAGTATTAATAAATAATGGTATTTGGGCTTGTGTGAACTTTATATTTTGTTCCCCTACTTCTATTATTTTTTAAGCACCAACACTGTACAAGACAAAGAAAGGCATGGCCCCTGCCTCAGAGTTTTCAATTTTAGGAAACACTCATACACATACTTAACTTTACTCACGTGAGAACCGTTTAACTCAATAAAACTATTTACATAACTAAAGTTAAGCATGTGAGTGACCTAAAAAAGCAACAGATGAACTGGGGACCCCAGAGAATGGTGCTACTTCAAAGCCATTGTTGTTGTCTTTGATATAAAGGGTGGGTTATGTAGTAACATGACATATAACACAACTAAATCTTGATCGTTCATCCAAAAGCTTGACTCTAAATCACTGACAGCACCAACACCTTAGGTGTCCACAATACCATTAGGTCCATGCAGTGAAAGTAAATTGTAATATGCATATAGTACCACATCGTTCTAATTACATGCACTACTAAGTATCAGCAGATTTGAACTAATGGGCCCACTAATCTAACCCAACAACATAATCTCCTATTACAGATCACATCTGAAGTAATGGTAATTTACCATATTCTTAATGGGGTTTTGATCTTGTTGAAATGTAATTCTATTTTTACAATACTTTACCATCTAAGAGATGAGCCTCTTCTACTGTTTCCTGTATTCCATTCATGTGCAAATTTGCTGTCATTAATGATTAGGCCTGTTGCTGTGTTGTGGGGGGGAAGGAGAGTTTGCTACATTTGAAAATAATAAGCCTATACTCTGTAAAACCCAAGGCTCCAGAAGCATATATAGCCTGTTATGCTTTTAAATCCTGCTAAATATTTTACACACAAAGAATACTAACTTTAACTACTACCGGTAATTTTAATCAGGTTCTATGCATCTGATTCTGGTCTTGCAGCACTTGTAAGTCAGGAGTAACCCAGCTCAACTCTGGTGTGAGAACAAGTTCAGGCCTGATGGTCTCCTGTTCATTTGAAGAACATGGCAACCTGAGGACCCTCAACAAGAAAAATTGTCATGTTGATCCTAATATTTGAGGTCTATTTCACCCCAGGTCAATGAATGATGCCCAGCTCCTATGTAGCACTTTGCATGACAAGATCTCAACGTGCTCTACCAATGTCCCCATTTGACAGATAGGAGAACGACGCCGACGCGGTGGCAGGAGCAGGGGACAAGGGCAGAGAGGGTGGCGCAGGGCTTGAAGGGGTTTACATTTTATTAGGGTGACCAGATGTCCTGATTTTATAGGGACAGTCCCGATTTTGGGGAGAGGCTCCTCTTACCCCCCCCCCAACCCCTGTCCCGATTTTTCACACTTGCTGTCTGGTCACCCTATATTTTCTATGGGCTTCCCCCCTTTCTTCTCTCCCCCCCCCATCCCCATCAACTCTTTTCCCCTTCCCTGCTCCCCACCTCCCTCTGTCCTGCACTACAGTCACCACCCCATCCTCAGCACCGGGCACCTGGAGAGCTCACCCAGGCTGGAAGGTACCACACAGACAGGCGGGGGGACGTTTTAGGAGGGAGTGTCCCATTCTCCTGCCCCCCCCCCTCCCCCCGAAGCCGGTTGGTAGGTGCAATGGTAGGCGGGGTTTTGCGTATGTGTACCGCCGCCATGGTGACATTACGCTAGCGGCGCAGCCCGGGGTGCGGAGAGCGGGTTCGGGAATAGCTCGTTGCGCACCCGTCGCTGGTGGGGAGGCTGCTCTGCAGGGTCAGGTGAATGGGGAGGGGGGGGCGGCGAGGGGCACAGAGGATTGGGGGTGGGGAGAGAACTGGAGGAGGGGGAGGGGGCAGGAAGGATTTGGCGGGGTGGGTTGAAAGGACTGGGAGTGGGAGAGGGGATGGGGTGGGATGATGGGGGAGAGGATTGGGGGGATGAAGTGAGAGGACTGGGTCGGGGTAGAAGGGAGGGGCAGAGAGGATTTGGGAGGTGGGGGAGAGGATTGGGGGGGATGAAGTGAGAGGACTGGGTCGGGGCAGAGGGGAGGGGGGGGTGGGGGAGGGGATGGGGGGG
This sequence comes from Mauremys mutica, assembly GCF_020497125.1. Lineage (NCBI taxonomy): Eukaryota > Metazoa > Chordata > Testudines > Geoemydidae > Mauremys > Mauremys mutica. The sequence goes on from NC_059093.1 coordinate 9,365,701, forward strand.
GTTGAAGTGAGAGGACTGGGTCGGGGTAGAAGGGAGGGGCAGAGAGGATTTGGGAGGTGGGGGAGAGGATGGAGGGGTGAAGTGAGGACTGGGGAGGGATGGAAGGGAGGGGCAGAGAGGATTTGGGAGGTGGGGGAGAGGATTGGGGGGGATGAAGTGAGGACTGGGGAGGGATGGAAGGGAGGGGCAGAGAGGATTTGGGGGTGGGGGAGAGGATTGGGGGGATGAAGTGAGAGGACTGGGTCGGGGTAGAAGGGAGGGGCAGAGAGGATTTGGGAGGTGGAGAGGATGGGGGGGGTGAAGTGAGGACTGGGTTGGGGTAGAAGGGAGGGGCAGAGAGGATTTGGGAGGTGGGGGAGAGGATGGGGGGGTGAAGTGAGGACTGGGGAGGGATGGAAGGGAGGGGCAGAGAGGATTTGGGGGTGGGGGAGAGAATTGGGGGGGATGAAGTGAGAGGACTGGGTTGGGGTAGAAGGGAGGGGCAGAGAGGATTTGGGGGTGGGGAAGAGGATTGGGGGGGATGAAGTGAGAGGACTGGGGAGGGATCGAAGGGAGGGGCAGAGAGGATTTGGGAGGTGGGGGAGAGGATTTGGGGAGGTGAAGTGAGGGGACTGGGTCTGGGTAGAAGGGAGGGGCAGACAGGATTTGGGGGGTGAGGAGAGGATTTGGGGAGGGTGAAGTGAGAGGACTGGGTTGGGGTAGAAGGGAGGGGCAGAGAGGATTTGGGGGCTGGGGGAGAGGATTGGGGGGGGTGAAGTGAGGGGACTGGGGGAGGGGTAAAAGGGAGAGGGCCAAGAGGATTTGGTGGGTGGGGGAAGTGAGCTGTGAGAGGGGAGAGAGGATGGGCCCGGGGTAAGAGGAGCAGATTCCTGGGAGGAGGGAGTAGCAGGGTAGCACGTATCTTCTGTTCAGTTTCTTGTTCTTTTCAGATTTGCTCATCACAGTATGTATTAACAAGTTAATGAAAGGGTGGCGAGTGCTATTTTATGATGCAACACCACTGTCCAGGAGGGGGATTTAGGAAGGATTACAGACCCTCCTTAGAGGGGTTGCAAAACACCATCCAGAGGGCTGCAACTGTTCATACATTTCCCCACCATCACCACAACCATTGCATTCCCTTTCCCAGCCTGCCAGGAGTTTATATAACCTCTCTCCAGGTGTCTCCATGCAAAATGTCCCTGCACTCCATCCCAAATGACAAGATTCCTGTAAGAATGGGTATTTCCTTAACTGTAAGAGATACTTTAGCTTGAGGCCCAAATAATAACACAACTCCTTGACTTTAAGATCTAAAATGCAGGTAGAAATTATGGCTGTTTAACGGAGGATTTTTTTTAAATCAGTTTAGCTGATTTAATATGAACTAAAAAAAAGCCACTCTTAAACCAAAATAACAATGTCCACATAGGGTTTGCACCTGTTTAAGTAAAATCAGTTTAATTCACATCTTAAATTAAATGACTGGGGTTTTTTTGTTTGTTTTTTGGAGTTACCACCTCCTCTATGAATAGCTCTAGTGTCTGCTTTTCCTGATACTAGTAGATTTTCTATACAGTGGCCCTAGATTGAAATTGACTTGATTTTTGAAAGTTTCACTGCTGCCCACAATGTTCTGAACAGAAGCAGTAAAACTGACCAGATTTGTAAATTTCACTTTGCTTCTACTTTGAGAAAATAGGTACAGCAAGATAAACAATGGAAATGGCTGTTTGAAATCTATGGTTGAAAAGTGCTAATTATTAAAGTGCTGTCTCTTTGAGTACGCAATATACTTTACAAAGGTAAACCACTGTCACCCTCATTTCACAGATGAGGTAACTGAGGCACAAATAGGTGAAATAATTTGCCCAGTGACACACCAATTCAGTGACAGAGCTAGCAGCAGAATCCAGGTCTCCCAATACATGCCCTATCCACTGGACCATCCTTGCTTTCATTAGTTTGCATTTGTAAGGTTGTCTTCACAACCATAAGAGCTAGAAACTTTAAAAATGAATGCCTCATTTCTGTAGAAATTGATGAGTTAAATCCTGCAGCTCATCTGAGAAAGTTTCTTACTCATCACTGAGTGGGCGAATGGTTATTTCAAGCTCTGCTTTATTTTAAAACTGAAGCATAGCTATCATTTAAAAAAATCTATACACACTAGTTGATTCATTACTCCTTAGCCCACAGTGTACGCATAATCTCCCAACATAGATCTGCTATTACATTTAGTATGATCCATGCCAGAGAAAGGACAGTTATAGATATCCATCAGTGTGTTAATAAAAGGCCTGATGAAGAGCAACAATTTTATGCCATAAGAAATGTTGCCTCTGGAAAACTAAAAATTGATGCAGTGATGTACCTGACACATGGCTTCCTATACTCATACATTAAAAATAAGCTTGTTATATAAATAATCATTTTTAATACAAACAGACTTTCTTCCTGTTGCATCAAGCACTCCCCTGCTGCTGTAACCTATTACAAAAGAAAATGGCACTAAAATGTCAACAAGTGTTTCCTATTTTCAAATGCTGACACTGTGTTTTAACTCAGCCATTTGATCCCTTATGTATATAAAGTGATTGCACATGGCTTGTCTGTTAACATATAAATATTTTTTTAAATTGTCAATATATTTTTGTAAGTAATTATTCTTTGTTCTGGGCTTATATCTAGAGGGATATAGCTATAGATATCCAACAGGGTGTAAATAAGATCACTAATGTAGAACATATGATAGAACACCATCCTTTGGAATCTTGGAACTAAAATCTGTTGCCTTTCCCTGATAATATGTATAAACAGATTTATTATTTTAGGGTTAAGTGAATTGTCACTGCCATTTTTTATAATGATTAAAGACCCTATTTTGCCACACTTACTCATGCTGAGTAGTAATTTACTACACAGTTAGGCCTTAATCTTGTGAACACTTGACTCATGCTTAACTTTACTACCAGTAGTAGTCCCGGGATTTTAAATAGGACTATTAACAATAGTAAAGTTAACCAGATGTGTAAGCATTGGCATTATCAGGGCCTTAGTGTCACTGATTTCCTATTGAACAAAATACTACTGAGTGTGAGTGGCAGACACGCTCCCTGAAGCATTTGTAAATACTGGAGTGCATCAGCTTTGCAGGATCAAATTCTGAGTCTGCCCACAATGCTACTGACTGTGTAAATAATTTGATAGGATTCATCTAAATATTTAACAAACATAATTGTTATTGACTTTCAGTGAACAAATTGTTTACATTTAGTCTCATATTTCCTAAATACAGGTCTGGTCTACACTGCAGCACAAAATACGGAATGAATTCTTCACATCTGAATCATATTTTTCCATTCTTTCCTTTCTACACATTTGCAACATGAATAATAGCTTATCTCAAAGAGTATTAATCCAGCCACATGGTCATCATGCTAATTTAAAAGGACCATCTTTAAGTGATGGCAACTGGCATCCAAGTCTGCATGATTCTCAGGAGTCTGATTCTGAAAGCCTTTCTCAAGAGATACAATATCAGTTAGAACTTCAAAAACGGATTTATGAAAATGAAGTACTGGTAGGCCAGTCTTCTGATGAGCTGGAGAATGACAGTTTAGACGAAGATAGTCTGGAGGAGAAAAGTCTGAATGAATCAGAAGGAGCAAATTATGACAAAGTACAGTTTTCAAATGGAAAAGATTATGGAAAACATAATGAAAGGTAAGGAATATATTTGTAGTATATAGCTATGATAGGCCTGACTGTTCTTGTGCTAAGCCATTCGAGTAGTTCATTAAAGTGGGCATAAATGTAACTTACACCCACCTAATAGAAATAGTTAAATTGGCACCAAGTCTGCATGTAGACCAGGCCTTAATGTGAATGTGAATTCAGGGCAATGTGTTTTTAAATGTATTGTGCTGTACAACTTTGTTTCTTTAGAAGAGAAGGGAGAGCAACCTTTCTTTGTTCACTGAGGGCTAGATTGTAGCTTGCACTGACTACACTCCCATATAGGAAAGTAAGGGGAAGTGAGAACCTGCCTTACACCCCTATATAAGCTACCTAGACATTGGTTCTGGGAGTGCAAAAGTAGGTGGGTGCTTCATACCCACTTACTTGCCCTCAAAGTAGGTGGGCAGGAGCGTGGGGAAATGAGCAAAGCCTTGCCTCTGCTCGTCCACGGTGCCAGCCAGTACAGCTGTGCTGACGTACGGGAGTGATATAATTTTCTGCTGCTATAGGCCCAATAAAAGAGACATCCATTTTTCTCTATGAGCTTTATCCAAAGCCCACTTAAGTCAGTGGAAGGAGTCCCACCAACTTGAATGGCCTTTGGCTCAAGCCTTAAAGCACTTACCATAACGGACTGGGTACTTGTTCAAAACGGATAGTTGGTGACTGTTGTCCTTTTCTATGCACTTGATAGGATGGGGCATCATTCTAAATAATTTAAGAAATGCATGTTTCACTTTTACATTCAGATCGTGATTTTTAATCACATTGGTTTGCTGCACTTATATTAGAAAACTTTTGTTTAAAACAATATTGAAAAACTGGAGGGTTGAATAGATGCATTTTTATCCAGTAACTATATAAATGCAAAATTAAAAATTCCAGCAGACTGTCTGTCATCCTCACACATTCTTATAAAAGTGTTAACTTTATACATAAAATAAAATTGAATATGCTGTCATATGCATAAAAGGTTTAATGCTGTATAAATTGGGAATAATTGTTGTGTTTAAGAGAATTAAATTAAACCTGAAGCAATAATAATGTGCCATTTCAATTTAACTGTCTACTTAAAATAAAGTGGCAAACAAATGAAGGCTAAATGATTAATAGCGTGCTTTTATTCACCTCCTCAACAGGCAAAATGGCCAGTTACTGAACATTTTATTGCGAGTGCAAAGGATGTTAATTGTGCTAGAAACATGCTCTAATTTTAGTAATTTTTTTGACTGAATACTATGCTGAATATGAGGCTCTTCATTAAATGGAAATTTGATTTTATTTTGTTTGAAGTTATCACAGTAAGTACTCAAATACAGTCCATTAACTGGAGCAAATATCATAGTATATGCATATGAAACCTCCTCTCTACATCCATTACTAACCTAGGAATTTGAAGAGAAAATCCTGCATCTGTTGTCTGCTCATCAACAGAAGGGTTGAATACAGAGTCCATCTAACCTTTATATCAAATGGGGGGGAGGAATAAGAGGTGTGTGTTTTGTCTACAGATGATTAGAGATGAAGGAGCTCTTCACGCTCATTTTGTTCCAGTGTGGTGACCTGGACTACATAATACAATCAAGCTGCTGTGCACACATTTCAACACAATAGGGCTCTTTGGAATCATATTTTGTTATTTGAGTGATTATTTCTGTGCTTATGTTGTTTCAAAATAGGCATTTATTCTTGCATATGATTTACATTTATGAATAATAATGATGTTTCAAGACTGCTGTTGTTACTTCATAGGTATAAATTGTCAGGAATTGAAACACTAATCTCAAGTATAGAGTATATCAGGTCACCGACACTTCTCTGAAACTAAAAGCATCAATATAGAACTAGATTCTGTTTGTTATTTAGATCACACTTTATATTTGTACATTTGTAATTAGTTTAGAAAGTGTTAATAAATGTTGAGTAGATGCTTTAAAATTTAATTGTTACAGATTTTATAGAGTTCAGCAGGCCAATAGGTTGTTTATAACCATGGCCCCAGGGTTTTTGCCGCCCTAAGCGGCGTGGGGGAGGAAGCCGCGATTGCTGCGCTGAGAGGGACCGAGGGACCCGCCGCCGAAGAGCCGGACGTGCCGCTCCTTCCCCTTGGCCACCGCAAGCACCTGCTTGCTGCGCTGGTGCCGGGAGCCGGCCCTGCTTGAAAGCCAGTAAGAGTTGGGTGCCTGACTTCTTAAGATACTGTTGAAAAACCCACTTTGTGGACAACTGTCCCTAAAATGTAATTCATATATGCCAGTTAAGATACTGCTGATCAACACTTAAATTACTCCTCTCTCTCTCTTAACATTTCTTTTCTGGTCTGGGGCTTTTTCACATGGGTGCATGACATTGTAGTTGAGATGAAAGAGGAACAGAACTATCTGTATTCTACACAGAAGACTTTTGGGAAAGCTCTATTAAAATAGCAAAGTGCATATCTTGGCATTGCATGGTAATGAATGGAGATAATACCATAAAATCTATAGGCTGTTCCCTCTTAGGTATCCAGTACTCGTGAGGGACCAACGTTAATTGGAATAGCACTTTTCCTCAGAGAGCAGAGACCCTGGGGAGTGACTGGAATTTTCTATGGAAGATAAACAGGAATTATTGCCTCTTACAATTTATGCCCTTTTAAATGAAATTTTACTGGACAACTGAAAAAAGTAGCTGTTGCATTTTTATAATTGCATTTTCTGGGAGTTCCTCCCCGTCCTTCTCCCCCCTGTTAGTGCCATGATGAATTTATATAAGGAAAATGTTGTATTCCTTGGTCAGATTTGATAGTTTTAAGCCTAATTAGCATTTAATGCTAATTAAAATTAAAGATGAAGAAGGTGCTCTTTGTGGATCTTTGGCTCAAGTTCAGTATAACTCTTGGGACCCTAATCCTAAAAATAGTCTCATGCGCGAAAAACTCTACACACGAATGGTCTCATTAAACAGTAGAACTACACACATGTCAGGGTATACATGCGTGTGGGCAAAGGCTGGAATATTAAATTGGTTAGATAGAACTTATTCAAAGTGCTGAATGGTTTTTCTCTTTTAAAAAGATCAATATTTCTTTTCTGGTTTTCACAGCAAACAGCAACCTACAGACAGATACTGTAACCTAAGATACAATCCCAACTGGAAGAGCAATAACGAGGGAACAACATTTTCTGAAGTGAATAGAAGACACCACGTTGCTGAGAAAATCCCACAGGGCTCCTCTCAGGACTCATCTTACCTCTCTTCCAAGGACGTCTTGGAGGAAAATAATCAGCTAGTAGAAAGACAAAATGTATCTTCTGCATTTGATACAGAATTGTTCAGTCTTGATGGTCACCCTGTTGGGATAAGCAGTGTACCTTTTAGATTGCATACAAAAGGAGAGCTATCAGCAGATGATTGTCAATACAAAGACAATTCCAGTACACACAGTGATGTTTTTTCTCCTCGATCTATAGAAGTTCAGCAACAGAGAGCAAAAAAAGACTTTGTGGAAAAAAATAAACTTACTTTGGGATTAGCCACACAGAAACAGGATTCTTATCTGCATCTGCACAGTAGAAAGCGAGAGGAGGTTCATCAAGGACAGGTGGGTAATGCATTTTATTTAGAACATCTCCTGACAGGTTATGAACTACGTGGATGGGCCACTGATTAAAGGGGCACACCTACTAAATCTCTTGGTTTTGCAGAGTGATTCCTGGATTTCCTGTCAATCACACGTTTCTCCATAGCACAAGTGATGAAAGAAACCATTTGGGCTGTGTGTCTTCCCTGCCCTTGATAGGATGATAATGTTCTGTGGTGTTCCTATTCCCAGTTGCAGCTTTTCAGTGGCCCCAGTTGTGCTATGGCTTATAGAAAGCTGGCTATGTCTCCTGCTGTCCGTGCAGAAGCCAAGCCTTACTCTTAGTATTCAGTTGAACAGTAGGTAGGAATACTGCTCTGCTATCATACAGGTTCAGTGAGAGGAAGGCCAAGAAAGAGGTTCCTCATGCCATTTTCTCCAAGCTCATCTATGCAACAAAGGCCAGGACTTGAATTTTAGAGGCATTGCCATGGAGGACTCAAATCCATGCCCTGATTTGGACCAACAACTTTTTTGTGCCAATGCTAATTGATTACATTAGCTAAAAGCCTGTTCTTTGATGGTTACCGGGCTCAGGATTGTGTGTCTTGAGAGCAAGTTCCCAGTAGCAAGGGCTGTCAGCTGAGAATGCCCTGTGGTCAGTCTTGAAAAGCAAGTTCCTGGGACCAGTGGCCACATTGCCTTAGGACTAGAGGATCTCAATAGTTCTGACAGAACAGAAGGGGAAGGGTGGTCTCTTGGGTAATGAGCCCAGAACTATTTGTAAGATTTCAACATTTTGCATGAAGCTATCTGAATAAACTCCCCCTGCCCTGATAACTCGTAATTGATCTCAGTGATAAAATTTTCCTTCTTACTTGATTTGATTCTTCATCACATTTTATTAATTGATTCATTTTGTTCTGCACTGGAGGTGTTTGGCTTAGCTTACATGATTTTGTTAATTATGTGCTCTACTAATAATATACACACTTGTCTCCTTATGGGTGGTAAACAGCAGTGTTGCAGCATGAACGAAAAATTACTTCTAATGGTAGAACACTGATAATACAGTAGTTTTGAGAGAATCAAAAAAAACTGATCCTATTAACAGTATAAAAAGCTTGTATTTGCAATTTCCAAACTGCTCTGATCACAACAACAAAAAATACAATTTATATTGTATGCAGGTTGAAAAATCAGAGAAAAGAATATAGATACGGTGCAGTGTGGGTGGATGCATTCACACATTTACTCAGTGACATTTAGGCCCACATGTTTCCAAGCGTATCTGCTAATCCTGGAGGGGCCAGATTTTGTGTGTCCAAACAGACCCCTCAAGCTTGATTTTCAGGTTTGCTCAGCATTGACAATTCTATTTTAAATCAATGGAAGATGCTGGCACTACAATCCCTTGGAAATTAAGGGCCTAGTTTTCTCAAGTTCTGTTCTCAAAATTGAAACAACCAACATTAGGGGATACTTTTGAAAATATTTGTTAGATGTACTGGACTACAATGCAATACAGCACTATCCATCTGTTACATAATGTGAAGATTAGCAAGACAAGGTGGGTGAGGTAATATCTTTTATTAGACCAGCTTCTGTTGGTGAGAGACAAGCTTGAAAGCGACACAGAGCCAGTAAAAGATATTACCTCACCCACCTTGTCTCTCTAATGTCCTGGATCAGACAGGGCTACAACTCATAGAATAATATGAAAACAGAAGTTACGACATAAAAAATTACTATTGAGTTATACCACAGATTTCTGTGTAATTGACAAAGCTGGCTAGTGAGACCTTCCATTGTAAATCATGTACCATTCTACAAGGCTAATGAACAGCTGATGCAAACACTAGAGGGCACCTGCTGTATGCGTTACAACAGCAGAATAATGGACAATCTCTTTGCTAGAAGAGATATTAACAGCACTTGTTTTTCCATCTATAATTCAGTTGATGGCAAAAATTATTAATTTAGATTAAGGCTAATTAAAGTTTGTTGATCTTTACCATTTTGAAATTCTGAAGATATATTTGTAGGCTATGCCTAGCATTATATATTATTAGTGAGTAGTATTGGTATTATTGTGGTCGCACCTGGAGGTACTAATCAGGGATTGGGACTTAATTGTGCTAGAGGCTGAATATTGGTGCTCGGACTATATCTTGTTATATCAAAGAGCTTACAATCTAGAGCCCTGATCCTGCAAGAGTGTGTGTGTGTGTGTGTGTGTGTGTGTGTGTGCGCGCGCGCCATGTGCCTATGCAGACTCCCTTTGACTTCAGTAGGGCTCCATGCTTGAGTGCAGAATTGAAGCCCCTAAGTAACAGATTAGGGATAACAACAAGGCAAGCACAAAGTCAATGAGACAACTACGATTAGGCTAATAAGCAGTCAGCATTCTTTTATTTATTGTCATGTTAAGCATTTTCTTTAGGAGATACATGGACTAGAAAGGTAGAGGTAGTTAAAAATATCCACTTTTGGAACAAGATATTGTAGGCCAGGCTCTGTCCACAGTTAAAATAGTGATACAGTGGAATTACTCTGGATTAACATGGCTGCGACAGAGCAGAATCTGGCATTTTGTGTGTATTAACATATCACTGCGTACCCTAAAATGCAGGGGGGGGGGGAACAGAAGAGAGAAAAAGCCTGTTCTGAAAAACACATCCACCTGAAAAATGAAAGGTCCAAAAAAATGTCAAAGTAATTAATCCCAGATGGATTTAGTTTTTGAGGCTATGGCAGTTTAAGGAATTTGTTGATTTTATAACAGCAATGCCCAAAATGTGCCTGGTGCTTTCCAGACAGCCTTTGCCCTGGTGCAGGCACATCCTAAACATTGCTCGTGTGGTTATTATGGGGATGTGAGATGAAGAGTGGAAGAGAGAGATTCTTTCAGGTTGACCAGTAGATTGAAAAGTATTGGATGAGAATGTATTGATATATCTGAACTAAGTAGCTGAGCTGAGGTAATGATTAAAAAATTCTCTTTGAACTGAATGACTGGAATTTGTGTTAAAAAATTTTTTGGGTTTTTTTTAGTCTGGAGTTAAAAGTTTAGATAATCAGATATCTACTCAGGTACATTTGTGGCTTTGAGGTCAAGGAGATGATGCTGAGATACTTATTTTCATTAGCTTAGATTTCAGAATAGGTGGAAGGAGAATTGGCCATTATGAATTACAGTGATTTCTAGCCAAGTTGGGAGGGCCATATCACTTTCCAGTGAATCCTCACTGGCTAAATAAATGAACAAGTCTAACATTCTCTACAGGAGTGGCATCCAGCCATCCTTGCTGTACCATGGAGCTTTTGAAGGGTTGAAAAAATGTGAGGGAAACCCCTGAAAAAGAAGGGAAAAAACACTGTCAGCAAACTTTCAGAAGTGGTGTGCCAAGTCTTCATTATTCACTCCAATTTAAGGTTTTGCGTGCCGGTAATACATTTTAACATTTTTAGAAGGCCACTTTTTATGTCTTTAATATATAATTAAACTATTGTTGTATGTAAAGTAAATAAGGTTTTCAAAATGTTTAAGAAGCTTCATTTAAAATTAAATTAAAATTCAGTGGCCCCTGACCGGTGGCCAGGACCCAGGAAGTGGGAGTGCCACTGAAAATCAGCTCATGTGCCGCCTTTGGCACGTGTGCCATAGGTTGTCTACCCCTGGATTGGATTGTTAGTGTCAGTTAAGATGTATTTTTACAACAGAAGAAACAAAACCCTTGATTCTGTCTTCATTTATGCCTGTTTTACAACAGTGTAACTACATTTACTGTGGTATACATTGGGCCCAAAGCCACAGAAGATAAGGCCCTTAATATAAGTATCAATATTGTCAGCAGGCTAGGAATCAGCAAACAATCAAAGGTGCCTCTCTGAAACATAATTCATCTTAAAGTTATTGAAACTGAATTGGACAGTCAAGACAGGTAAGTTAGTTAATCAGTTAACTGAGGTGACCAAATGAGAATAGTTAAGAAATGGATAATAGGCATTAGAGAATGATGAGGAGTATACAAAAAATAGCATCTCAGATATCTGTGTCAGCATCCAGAACACATGCTCTGGATGTTGTCTTTATAAACGGGATCATTTTCCACTTTTCAGCAAGTTAGAACGGTTATAATTGTTAGCAACACAGCTAACAGTGAAGTATAGTGAGTATAAAATGTTGCATTAAAATATAGAGCCCTTTTCATGTAATTTCACTAAATCATCTCTGTAAAAACTTACTATGTTTGATACCAAAGGATCCTTATTCCAAGTTACTGTAAGATTCACAGCCCACGCGATCGGTGGGCTATATTTACACCCAAACATACTACAAATGTGTGCTTTTGGGCTGATATGTATGTTCATTAATTCACATAGCATTTTATAAAGCATCAACTTTTTTGCGGCGCTGCCTGATTCTCTAAGAACCTGATGATGAGTTTCTTTGAGAGAGAGAGAGAAGTAGCTGCCCAATCTAGCTCAGCTGTACTCAATATGAGTTGCTTTCCTCCCTACAAACCTCTTACTTCAAAGCGAGGAACATAATGTACAATTTTTTAATGGCTCTAGACCAAGGCACTCAGACTCTCTGTGCACTGCGCCTTACCTCAGTGTAAACACCTAATCAAGATTGCCTGCGCTTCAACAATAGCAGCCAAATGCAATTCGAGAACCACAAGCCTTTGAAGTCCTCACTGCAAAGGCCGGTTTTCTAGTCTGGGATAATGACATGCCATGATTGCTGTCTTTGTTGTATCTTTTCAGTAGAGAAGCAATTATGGGCCTCAATTTAACAGAATAGACATTACACAGCTTATGATGCTCAAAATGCAATTTCATTTGATCATTTTCTCAATTTGATTGGTATTAATAGAATAGTTCACAAAAAAATGCTGGCAGAGGTTATGTCCTGTTCCTCTTTCAAAGAGATAATGTAGAAGTATGCTTTACCTGCCCAGTAAACTATCAATGCAGTGAGTCAGTGGGTTCCACCAAAAACATCTTACCAATGAAACAGCTGTGTTTCTCTGTTTGCTGTGGAGAAGAAAACCTATGAAGAGTCTTCTTAATTTGTTCATTTCTTTCCTGTAAGAAGAGCTGGTAGATTCTTTCCTTACCATTTGCAGCAATATGCCTCACCTGAAATATCAGCAATCAGAGCTCCGCCCCACCAGTGTTAATTCATTTCTGTTCATACCAGCTGACACAGTTACCTGCCTAGACCTGGCTACAGCATATTACCTGTGTCAGCTGTTCTCATACTATGTTCTATGGATTATTGGTGAGATATAAAGCACTTGCTGTTAGTCCAGAGAGAGGCTGGCCTGATGGCAATAAGTCAGTATTCAGTTCTTAAGAAACTGTAGCTTGACTCATGCAGCTTCCTCAGGTGCTGAGTGTCTGCTGTGCATTCCTCTGCAATCTGTGGGAGCTGCATAGTCTCTCTGAAGAGCATGTGTGAGAGTGGTTTAGATATAAGCCCAGAGCATTAAACTAGGCATTTCACTTGTACACAGCACCCTAGTATAACAGTCAGGTATTTTACCTGAGAACAACACCCATATGAATGCTTCCTAATTTCAGTTGATTTGCCCTATATACCAAGTTTGTGGCTATTTAGTACTCATTTCATTGTTTGGATCATTGGCCTTAGGCAGCTCCAGTGTAATCCAGATTGCCTATTCCAGATGGGACCCTGAACAAGTTTGGTGTAATTGTCCCTTAACTGTGCTGTTTGGATTGCCATCCTGTTATAAGCACCCCAGCCACTACTGCTATCTGGGCTCTTCTTCTAGTTAGGATGCTGATTGGTTGCATGGAAAAGAGACAGTCATTAATGATCTGAGCTCAAGTTTGCATAGTTAGTAGTTCCACTGGTCACGGCCATCTTCTCCCTGTGGCCTTTCCCAAATTAGTCACCCCCACTCATCAGCGGTGCTTAGCTATCCTTACTGCAGGCAATGGCTTAGTAGAGCTGCTAGGTATGTTGTCACAACAATGGTTGTGCTGGCTAATTGCCCTTTTCTTTGGGTCCTGTACTATCATATTTAGTTATGGATGATGGAAAAAGCATGCAGTGTAAAAGCAAACCAGGACAATATCCAGCAGTAAAGAGGCAGAAAGAAAGATAATAGGAGATAGACAAGACAATTCTTTTAATATGGTATGTTTTGTTCTGCTGCCTGGATTGCTCCCTGCTCTCACACTGTGCATTTCCAATATGATACTGCAATGGCATCTACCCTAGCATTGGCCAGAGCATCTGTTTTGCTCTTATAGGAGACAGTAGATAGAGCTGGTTTGGAAAACTGAGCCAATGAAAATAAGCCAACCCCTGCTCTTCGATGCATCACTTTTTACCAAAAATATTCAGCTTATGAACGAGTATATACGGTAGTTTTGATTTATAGTGCTTTCTGTACTGGATGAATAACTACATTGGTCTAGACTTTGCTATGGTGTATGTCCTCTCATGACTGTTTTAGTTCAGTGCTCATTGTCTGCATGGCAGGGATGGATGTGTAGTTTGCTTTCTTCTGCCTGTATTAGAGGTATCTATCTTACATATATTGGACAGCTTGGTCATCTATTAGCTTTTGCTACAAATAGGAGTCCCTACTGTATGTAACTTTCCTTCCCTCTGTTCTCTTTGAAAGTGCTCAGAATGTCATCCACAGCCTTTCCTATTAATGGACATGCTACCATGGTCTTTATTAATACTGACTTGTTTGTGAATTCCTTTTGCCTATGTTCCTATTTGGCCCCATCTTTGTCCTGCCATGAATAATGTAATGGTGCATTTTACTGTTTACGTTTACTGGCATGTGGATTGTTGCTTGTTCAACCCTTCCCCCGCATCCATAGGTCTTTTATGCTGTCCTTGGCCCCACTGAACTACCGCAGTGTATAAAGTCTAGTGGCTCTTAATATGTTTTTCTTCTTTAGGTTTCAGATGTTAAAACTGCTGATGAGAGGCTCATTCAGAATGCCATTGACTTTCAAAGCATGGCCATGGATCCTGAAGACAAATGGCTCCAGAGGTCACACCACTTAAAGGTTCCTTTCTGGATGGAATATGAATCTGTTTTTTGGAATCTATAATGCAAATAATCATGTTCTTGATGTTTTTTTCACCTCTAAAATTTAACGTGTGGCAGATTTGTTAATTTTTTTTCCCTATCTTAATATTACTATTTCACAATTCTTTTAATGGTTTTCTTCTGAGACTCTCTGAGCACTTACAAGCATTGCTGTCAATCATTTACAGTGCACCTGCAGTGTGCTAAACTGCACATCATGTATGCCTCAGACCTTTGTAAATGCATTAATCATTTTACAGATAGACAAACCAACGTATAGAGAGAGATTACGTTTTTCACCCAAGGCCACATAACATGTTAGGAATCCTGGCTCCTAGTGCCATGCTCTAATAGACCATATTTTTGCAAGAGAAGTAGATAGCTATAATTATATATATAAAGCCCTATCTCTCTAATACAATGTCAAAGTAATTAGTTGCTAAAGTAAAATAGGCTATAGAGAATATAAATATCTTCTTGTTCGACAAATCTTGTGCACTAAAATCCATCACATACATTAAGCATGGAAGAAATGGACTAGATGACCTCTTGAGGTCCCTTCCAGGCCTACATTTCTATGATTAAGTAGTGTATAGTATCTGCTTTCATAACTATTTATCCTACTCTGTAAATCCCATGGCTACCGACTGACTGTCCAACTAGATAGGTAGCTAGCGGATTTATAGAGTAGGAAAGATAGTTATAAAAGCAGAAAAATTATGCTGCTTGATCCATATGATGGATTAAATCCACAATATACCTCCAGGTCTCAAGCAGTCCTGGATTTAAAAGGTCAAGTCTCTTTAGGATCATATGATGCTACTGGCCCATAAAACTAATACATCCAGTGCTCACTGTTTTTGGTGGGTTACCAGGGCTTCTTAATTTCATTGTTGCATTCCATGCTCTTTGGGGAGGGAGGATGCTGATCTCTCTCAGGGGGATGTTTTAAGACAGAAAATATTTACAGGTGGAAGGGGGTGCACCTTAGGGTCTGTCAAGCTAGCTAATTACCTAAAATTGATAAATCTAGTAGATGACTGACTGCCTTTCACACTAATGCAGTGAAATAATTACCTCTTGGAATAAGGCCAGAGTAGACCAGGTTTCATCACTGACAAAGACATAAGCACTTTAGCAGTACCTGAGAAAGTAGAATCCAGCTAGAACAGATATGAAAACTATTTATGGTAGCATCAATAATTAATTTAGTTTGCTGCTCAGACTAGTGGAGAAGGAGAATGTAAGGACCAAGAGATTCATTTTGTTCCTTTGCCCTTACAATAAAGAGCAATGCAGCTGTAATGTGGAAGATTGTAAATGGAGTACAGTATTTGAAAGATATGTAATTAGGCATAAATAAGGAATGGAATCGTCAGTCTAGGGTAAGAATAAACAGATTATGCTCTGAATAAGACCAAAAATAGCCTCAAACAGATATAAAGGCCAACAGCACCTGATTCTCTGCATCAGCAGAAAATTCTCCTAAAGCCCTGGCTGGGATGATTTAGTTGGTGTTGGTCCTGCTTTGAGCAGGGGGGTTGGACTAGATGACCTCCTGAGGTCCCTTCCAACCCTGATATTCTGATTCTAAGGAAAATAAACATGCAGTAAAAAGAACAAGAGTTAAGCAGTCCTAAAACAGAGTAGAAGGGGAAAGAAATCTGTCCCTAGTTAAGGGTTGGCATAGATCACTTCCCTGTTGGAAGAAGAGGAGAACCAAGGACTTGAGTCACAATTCACTCCTTGGTCAGCTCCTGAGCCATCACAGTTATGTCCTATTTCTTATCAGGGCAGACTGTATTGTTACAGTTTAGGGTCTAAAAATAATAACGAGAGTATAAAATAAGTGTTAATGTTCATTGATAACCTTAGCTGAGAATTCCCATTTGTATTTGATTGACTTCTGTAACAATCTTGTTCTTTCCCAGTTGTTTTTACAAGTAGGGAAAAATTTTGCGATCTTGATTTAGTTAATGAAGGTCTCTATTTGGCAATTTAGGAGAAGTGTAACCAGTGACTTTCTCAAAGGGTGCTGGAGGCAAAACAGTAGGGACCAGCAACTGAAGGATCTTCCTATGCAGCAGTGTCTGCCATGGAACAGACCACTTGCTGTGTAGGTGGGACAAAACCGAGTCTGCAACAGTCTTATGGTACCGTGCTAAAGCCCTGCGGCCTGATTCTCCACTCCACTGCGCCAGTTTTACACCAGGTTTCATAGATTTTTAAGGCCAGAAGGGACCATTAGATTATCTAGACAGTCCAACCACCTGTTTTTCACCGATGCACATAATCCAGAAAGAGATCCAATCTCAAGTTGAGAAATTAAGAGATGGAGAATTCACTACTTCCCTTGATAGTTTGTTCCAATGGTTATTCATGTTCACTGTTAAATTGTGCCCTATTTCTCGCTTGAATTTGTCGGGTTGTAACTTTGTTATGCCTTTCTCCACTAAATTGAACCTGCAACCAAACCTCTTACTGACCTTATAAAAACCAAGATGTTCCAGGAACATGTTCATGTTTTGTCAGATGCTGTGTGAAGTTCTGGCTTGAGACAAGAGCAAGGCAATGCCATGGAAAATGGGGAGGGGAGGGTCTGGAGTTTTCCATGATTTGAAATCTTCAAGTTGAGACTGGACACTTTTTTGAAAGATCTGGTCCAGTTCAGCCAGTAGCCATTGAGCTGGATGCAGGAGCTACTGGGTGAGACTTCCCAGCCTGAGTGATGCAGGAGATCCCAACAGTCCCCCCTGGGGATATTTTTCCATAGGAAAGATGGGCTTTTCTCCATTCGTTGCATGTTCCAGGCTGCAGCATTCCCCAGTGAGGAGCTTCTGTCACTTTGGAGAGAGGTTCCCAAGCATTTCCTTGGCAGCTGGCACATGTCACCAGACAGAGACCCTGCACCAGCTCCAGCTCTGCTCAGCCTGCTGTTTATATCTGCTTCTTGGTGTTGAAACCAGTCTGTGAGGAAGCATTAAGTGCTAGACCATTGGACTGTCTGCCAAGATAATGCCACTTCAAGTCGACCGAGTTAGGCTGGTATAAAACTGATGTAACTGAGTGAAAAGTCAGGCTCTCCTGGTCTTTACAGGGTCATTCCCACCTGCTTTTACAGACTTTTTGTATCTTTAAAAGAGTTATAACATGGGTATGTCCCATCTACACAGGTAAGATCAAACATTGTGACAAGATATCCTGATATAGCAGAAATTGCTCTGCAGCTGGCTCATAGTATAGTAGCCAACTGGGTCTATGTGACTATGAAGGGAGAAGTGTAAACATAGGGGGAAAACGAGATAAATATATGTATTCTTCTTGCAAGCTTTTCTTCTCCTTCTTGTGTTTTCCTTCTCCTCAGACACTTTCCCTCACACACTAAGCCCAGAATGTTTTTTTGACTCCTAAGGGATTTGGACACCTAGTTCCCATACATTTAATGGGAATTGGCATCCAAATTGCCTAGCCTCCTTTCAAAAAAAAAAAATCTCTGCCCTAGTTTCTGTATTAAGTTTATGCTGAAGTAGCTCAAGCAGATTGTTTGAATTTCCTGCTGTTCATTTAAGGCAAGAAGCTGTGCTCCTTAAGAGAGCAAACAGCAGTTTATGCTATTATTCATGGTAAAAGATGTTCTGTAGATTTTAAATTTCTTAGTAAAGGAAGAATTTTACAATGCTACTTGATCCATCTAAGTGGGAAAACAATGGCTTAGTCACAGTTTGTCCCTGATTCATGCTGAGACCCTGGGACCCTTCCATAGGTGGCACCATCAGTAAAAGCACTAATCATTATGGAAGAGGTCTAGCTAACGAATTATCATCTTGGCACCAGGAGTCAGGATTCCCCAGGGCTAAAGCTTTCACCAAAACATTCAGCTCTATATGTGGACTTAATACCTACCATTAAGCAGTTACTCTGAGTGCATATGCTATGTAGTGATTGCAAGTGTTGGTAACAAAAGAAACCTGGTGAGACTGGAGGATGAAATGGAGGATTTCAGTTCTGATGAAGATTAAATGGACTGAGAATGACTTTGTATATTACCTTTAAGGAAACCTATATCTTGCCTCAAAAGGAACACCACCTGGTGCCTTAATTGGGAAGATGATAAATCTTAAGTAAACCCCAGATTTCAAGTATGTTGCTTTGGGTAGTGAGAGAAGTCTCACTGAATTTAAATTTCTGAATTATTTGTTTGTTGTTTGTTTGCTGGGATACATGTTCCAGGATTTACAAGCACATGAATACTTGGTTTAACAATTGAAACACTTTAAACCGTGCACATTGACTGCAAACAAGCCTAAAAAATGCGCCCTTCGAAAAGGTCGTGTGTAATGTAGGCTGTGACTAGTGCTGTGGATATTAGCAATAAGTAATGGGTTGAATAACTTGAATTGAGACTACTACATGCAGACAATAACTCCAGGCAAGTCTCTTACTATATATATTGCTTTAACTTGCAATTCCAAAGACATTTAAGGACATATTTACACTAAATAAGTCACACTGGAAATACTTATTTAATCAATCTGGAAAGCTTTTGACCCATAATATGTCAGAGTAAAGCTCTGCCACTAGCTCCTTTTACAGTATTTTAATTTTTACTGTGTGGGAGAGGGAAATAATTGGCTGCCTGTATTTTTATTTATTTCTACTAAAAAAGACATTGACACATAATTAAAATCATAAACAGCAATAGCAAATCAGAAGTTAACGCCTTCTGTCCACCTCCCATTTCCAAATCTAGCAACAAAACAACCAATACACAGAGCCAAATTCTCTGCTGCTGTAAATTGGCACTCCTCTATTGAGGTCAATGAAAGTGTGCCAATTTACACCAGAAGAAAATCTGACTCCAAAATTGCTCAATTATACACTGGAACAGATCCACAGTTGGTATAAATTGAAGTAGCTCCAGTGAAGTTTACAGGTTTGCCACAGTTTACAGTAGCTGAGAATCTGGTCTACTATACATACAAGTGTAGTAAAGTAAAAACAAGACAGCACTTCAGCATATGGTTAACCTTAAGTACATGCTCAAGTCCCACTGACTTCTGTGGAATTTAAGCATATGCTTAAGTGCTGTCCTGAATTGGGGCCTAAGGTTTGTGCATGTAGAGAAATCCCTGAATGAAAGGTGGTGGTGCAGCAAAAAGTATGTGTAAGTTTAGTATGTTTGTCTCTTCAAGATATCATTTAATATGCATGCAAAATGATCACCTGAGAGTTTCACAATACTCTTTTTAGGATCACCAAAATAAACGGCCCCAGGCAGACAGAAAAAAATTAAATCGAGTGCTAAGAGAGAGATCTTTACCAGCAAATGATGTCCAGCATCCACCAGGAAGACTAGCAGAACCAAGACCTCAATATCACACACATCGCAATGTACCAGAATTTGAGAACTTTCATATGGATTCAAACTCTTTTGAGGTGCTAGAACTTGAAAAAGATGACAGTAGTTCACTGCATAGTTGGTTACAAACAAATCCCTTCGTTGATCCAATTACTCCTTTCATTAAGACTAGTTCAGCAGCAGATTGGGAGACACACTCAAATACTTTACAAAATAATTCAGATCTGGTAAACCGGAATCAGAAGCAAATCTCCATGAACTTGGCTTCATCTAGGCACCATCTTGAACTAAAAACGCATAAAAACGCTACTGGGTTGAATTTATCTCCAGCATATATTAATGAAGAAAACAAGAAATATCAGCACAACTCCAGAAACAGACCTCCATATAATCAGCAACATTTACAGAATAGTTATGTTTTGGAGCCTCTTCCACCTGATGGGCACGCCAAGGGTCACATGCTCCTACACCAGAAAAGCATCGCATCTACTTACAATGCTAATTTCCAAGAATCAGTAAAAGACCAAGTTTCAACACAGAATCATAGAAAGCAATTTTATATAGACAAGAGCCGTCACAACAACTGTGCTACCAACAGCTTGTGGTAAGGACCCATGTTTCAAAATGTTATTAGCATAATGGTACATGAGGCCAAGGAAGTCATATTAGAGAAGGCCAAGGAAGTGTTCAGAAAAATCTGATACATTCCACCACAATAATTTATTCATAACTTATAGTTTGTTCATTAGTGTTTGATTTAATAAACAGTTTAACACTATTTTTAAGCTTTGATCTTAGTGTGTTTGTACATGCAAGGACTACAAGATCAAGTTTAAGAATGGTAACTGAAAAACTGATATTAAAAAAGCAAAACAAAAAAACATTTAGTTGCATCATCCATAAACTGAGTCTAGAGGAGCCTGTTTGTACTCAACTTGTTTATACCAAAACCCAGCTTATGGCAAGGTGGAGTGAAAATCCCAAATTGCTCCAATGCAATTCAGAGCGCTGCCGCTCATCTTTCAACACTTGTCTATACTGGTATTCTTCTTTAAAATCTTCCCCAATTGCAGGTCCACCAGAAGTGGTCCTAGTGTATATAAGGTTCAAGCAGCTGGTTGCATTTTTACCAATCCTGCACTTGCTCTGTTTATCAAATTCCCATCAAAGTCAAAGGTTTTGTGTGCCGAAGTTCTTAGAAAAATAAAATCTGAGACGGCTAGCATGAAAAAGGCATGAGAGGTTAAAACTATTTATATAGAGCTTGTGTGGATTGATGGTAATAAATGAAAATTCTACTTTCAATTAACACAAAGGGCCTGATTTTTCACCTACTTAAAAGGTCTGCTTCAAAGCCCACTGAAATCGATGGGTATCTTTTCATTGACTTCAGTGAGCTTTGGATCAGGCCCAGACTTTGCCCCAGTTGACTTAATGAAGTTATTCCTGGTATACATGGGTGTGTGAATGAGATCAGAATCAGTCACAAATGGTCATGCTCACTTCTGATGTTCTGAAAGCTTGCGTGCGTAATTCAATGAGTTGAAAATGTACCCAGCAAATAATAGCTAATGGTTTTCAAAATAGGTTTGAATAGCAATGACAATTTCAGTTTACAGATTGCTTATTGGGCCTTTGCATCTAGGTATGAGTAAACACAATTTCCTTCTTTCATTTTAAAATTGAGGCCATCCCAGTCATCTGGTCAGAAGCCACTAGCAAGCCCTTCTCCAACCACACAACTTATACAGACAATGGAACAACATCATCAAAAAATCTCTCATCTGGAAGACACTCAACTTGCCGAAAGGCAGTTCTCTGGCTTGTTTCCACCTGTAATCCCAAGGGTAGAAAGTGACTCCGAGATTAACACAGAAAGAAGTGAAGGAAGCCAAGTGAAAATTAGTCGCAGCAACTCAGAAGGGTACCTGCTGCAAATGGAAAAGCAAAAACAGCTGAAAGAAAAAGGGACTAGGAAGGTAAGAAAATATGGGTGAGTTAGAAACCAATTTTATATTGCTGTTCCCTCCTCTGATTAAATTAGTACTTTGTGCTTGTTATCCATAGATCTCAAAGCACTTTAAAAGAGGTATTATTCCCATTTTACAGAAAGGGAATTGATACTCCAAGAGGTTAAGTGACATGCCCAGCATCAAGCAACTCAGTGGCAGAAGCAGATATGGAAAAAGAAAATAACTAGTAGCTGACCTGACCAACTCACTCACACACTTTATATTCCAAGGAGTTGAAGCAATTCACAGCTGCATCTTTCCACTCCACTTTTCAGAGAAGGTCACCTGCTAGAACACATGCGGAACTGTTGATCCGTTAAGTTATTCCTGTGGTAAAATGATTGAGAAAGAAGCCATTTGTATAGGACAGCAGGTAGCCAGGCCTCAAGTCTGAATAAGTTATTATCCTTGTCATGCCCATTTGCCAGTCAGATCAAATCTCTTGGCTTCCAAGGGAATTCAAACGGAACAACATTAAAAGTTACAGGATTTGTGAAGCTAATGTTATAAACATTATTCCAGGTCTTCTGACAATCCCATTCTGATCAATTATTAAAATTGAGCTCTTTGTCTCTTCTGTGTGTCCAAATTTCATACTGTAACCATTTAACGCTGATGTAATGGAACAGTATAAAGATATCCTTGTGCACCCATGACAAATTAAATGTTTAAGAAGTTAGCTTGTCTGCACTGAGAAATGCAGCTAAGCTGGAATAATTATTCATGTGCTTCATCTAGGAGGCAGTTTGTGTATTGCTGCTTGACTGCCTCTAAGAAGGGTTAGCTGGATTAAGATAGTAACTACAGGGCAGATTTCCTTCCTTTTCCATTCCCTGCGTTCAAGCCATTGTTTTTTGTCCTTTTTTCCAATAACTTTCTCACACTTACACGTCTGAAGAATTTTGTGGAGAATTGGATTGTTTATGTCTCGCAGTACAACCCAGCTTCTCACATTAAACAGAAGTCCATACAAACACACCAAGGTCAAATTTAATTCACACATATTTTGGCTTTGAAAATATATTGGAAATTACTACAGCTGCTTGAGAAAAACCTGGATTTATTCCATACAGCTAAATGGTTAACTCCCTGTACTAACTTCAGTTTAAAAAACAATTATAGAATTATTCCATAAAAGAGTTCGGATACTTGACTCAAAAGAAAAGTCTAATATTTCTATAGATTTCATTTCTTTGCCAGTTGGGTCTGACTTAAAACATGTTCATCATTTGAAGAAAGTACTTTTTTGCTGGTAGAAATTCTTTTGGCATTTCTGTAGCCGCTCCATTATTGGAATTACTACAGTAAAAGGCCAGAAAGAAAATAAAGCAAACCAGAGTCTGGATTATTAAGCATTTTCACTGGCACACTTTTAAAATTTTGCCCAGCTATGAAAGTTAATTGAGTCTCTTTGGAACAGATGTAACGAGATCCAGGAATGCCCAGCCCTCCCCAGACAAGCCAGAAAAGCACCTTATCCTGGAGCTAACATAATGGATGGTTAGAAATGGATTAAGATTAAATTCTGGTTCCCTACACAAACAATTTAAAAAAGGGTTTTGCACGGGGGATCAGCACAGGGCCGAAGAAAAGTGAAAGTGCTCCCAAGCAGGAGGGTGGGTGCAGTGCCCTTGTGTGGCCTCGGTTGAGGCCATTGCAACAAAAACATAGTATGTGATTCCACTAGCAATGACCATCCTTTTTACCTGCTCCAGCCAATTCACTTGTAAAGGTTTTGTTCCATACTAGTACCATTAATTTTTGACCTTTTCAGGTGAATGATTGCTTCCAACTAAAAAGGGTGAAGGGGTGCTGCTCACAACACTGTTATATGTCCAAATTAGGTTCCATATAGCAGTATTATTGGGAAAGAGTAAACTTTGCAGTCCCTAGTTATTAGGAACTGGGTTCAAAGTCAACCTAATTAGAAGGTTCTCCTGTTACTTATGGCATTTCTGAGAATGGAAGTATAAGGGCACTCAAAAGATGCAAGAAGAATTTGACTAGCCTCATGGGAAAACAGTGTCTAATTGTCATGCATCACCAGTTTAATATTGTAAAGGAGAGTCATTTTAGAAACTATTCCATATTGTTTTCATAAGATAAAGGGAATCTCTGACAACAGAGCACTTTGTTGATTGGATTTATGAGCTCTGGGATTTTTTCCCAACAAGTTTATTAATTTAAAGCTACCTGGCCAGATTCGTCTCGGTTACATCAGTGTAAATTAGGGGCAACACTGATGACTTGAGTGTAAATCAAGAATAATTTAGCTTGTGTAACTGAGATCAGAATTACACTTAGTCCTCCCAAACCATCTTCTAGAGCCTCTACCTTCATCCCCAGGTCTTCCTCCCCTTCCTTCCATTCTGGGTGAAATCCTGACTCCACTGACTCTGGCCATTGATTGCAGTGAGTCCAGGATTCCACCTTGTGCCTTCTCTCCCCCCATCACTGAATTTGCTATCCCAGGCAAAAGGTCTTTAGTTAGTTACCAGGAGAAGGATACATATGAACTTCTCTTTTATCACCAAAAACAGGGTGTTTTCTGTAGTTTTGCTACAAGGCTTTGTTCAAAAGTTCTGTTAATGTAATAACTGCCAAATGCATTGTCATTTTAAGCTGTTTAACAGAATTCAGCTCATGAAATGCAAGACGGGCAAGTTGCAAAGTGGAGAGAGTTTGCCTGTTAGTCATTCAAATGCCTACATAATATGGGAAATTTTTAAAGGAATATTATCACATGAAACAAAATTACATTGCACTTATAAAGCAAGTGCCAAAGTTAAGGTTGAGCATGCAACCCAAATTCTGCTCATCTTGTGCATATCCATTACACACCGTCTTTAATTATGTGATCATATGCTGTAGTACAAGCGGAAATTATTCATGCACCTTAAATACACAAGTATTCATGTGAATGCTTTACATTTCACTTAACTGTCTTTATTTTCAAAACTGTTTTCTATACTCCCTGGCAAAAGCTTTCAAAAAGGCAAACCCATTTTTCTCCTGTTCTGTGATTATACCTGGGAATGTAGTTTATAGTAGGACATACCTGCTCAGGGTAAAGACACCTTTATGACTTTTGCATTACTGAGGGAGACTTTTGCCCTCTATGCCAACAGTTAAAGGAAGATGTATTTGATTCTGTCTTAGCCTTCTAGGCCAAGAAACTACATGAACCTGAATGTGAAGCTCGGAGGCCTTGGACCTGACTATGAAGCAGTCAGAGAGAAAGTAGGTGTCACAAATAGCATTTTGTCTGTTTTTTGTGTCTCAAAGTTATGCCAAGTAAGCTGATGTAGAATGCACTGGAGATGAAAGCACAGTTGATAAAGTAATTAAAAACTGCCTAGTAGGTTATACCCTTAGCTCAAGCTAAATATTAAATTCCAAAGAGGACCGTCCTTCTGAGTGTTAGGAAAGCAACTAGTACATAGATGGGCATTACCATCAAATAAATGATAAAGATAATGTTCTGGTCAGGCATCTGTTAACCATGCCATTCATGAGTCCAACTAAGACAATAAAAGAAAACAAAACACTAAGATCTCTTCTACCAGTTAGGTTAAAAAGTAGCCCCTTCTTTTCCCATGTGCATCTCTCTTGCCAGGTGCCCTCTCTGATCCATATAAACAATATTGATGCAGGTCCATGGCCACCTAGCACATCTTGCCTGTCACTAGGCTGCACCCCATCGCCCTTTGGAACTTTTTATAGAACACTCAAACTTCCAGCCACCTGTGCTAAAAGAGACTCTCCCTAGGAATACAGGATTTGTTACACAGTTGAACAATTCTGCTCGTCCATTAGCACTCATTCACACTAGCCAGTTCATTGCAAAACTATGTATAAATATGTGCTAGATTTCAAGACTTATTTTTCACAAAACCCACAGCTAATTTTCATAGATCAGAAGGGACCACTGTCATCTCCTAATCAGATATCATGCATAATATAGGCCTGAATTAATTCTTCATTCAAGTGGTTGAACGAGAATATCTCGGTTAGAAAACCCATCACAACCACTGATAAGTTGTTCTAGTGGCTAATTGCTCTCATTTAAATATATACACCTTATTTCTAGTCTCAATTTGTGTAGCTTTCAACCATTGGATCAACTTTCAGTCATTAGAGCTTGTTATATCTTTGGCTGCTAGATTACAGAACTTTTACTATCAAACTTAACTATAAGGCATGCTTTCCAATCTTTTAATTATTCTTGTGGCTCTTCTCTGAACTCTCTCCAATTTTTCAACAGCCTTCTTGAGTGGTGGACACCAGGCCTGGACACTATATTCCAGTAGCCGTTACACCAGTGCCAAATACAGAGGTCATATAATCTCCATATCCCTACTCAATATTCCTCTGTTTTTAAATCCAAGAATCACATGAGCCTTTTACAACCACAGCGTAGCACTGGGAGCTGATCATCAGTTGATGGGCCACTGTGAACCCTAAGTCTTTTTTCAGAGTCCGGGCTTCCCAAAATAGAGACCTCCATTCTGTAAATATGGCCTACATTCTTTGTTTCTAGATATGACCTTTCATTCAGCCACATTAATCAGGGCCGCCCAGAGGGGGGGGCAAGAGGGGCAATTTGCCCCAGGCCCCGAGCCCCACGGGGGCCCCCACCAGAATTTTTTGGGGCCCCTGGAGCGGGGTCCCTCACTCGCTCCGGGGTGCCCGGCAAACTCTTGTGCGGCCGGGCGCAGGAGCTTCTGCCGCTCCCGGTCTTCGCCGGCGGGGGGTCCTTCCGGGGGCGGAAGGACCCCCCGATGGCGAATTACCGCCGAAGACGGAGCAGGACCCGCCGCTGAACTGCAGCCCGGTCTTCGGCGGTAATTTGGCGGCGGGGGGCCCTTCTGTTCCGGGACCCGCCGCCGAAGTGCCCCGAAGACCCGCGGCAGGGGCCCCCCTCCGCCGAATTACCGCCGAAGACCGGGCTGCACTTCAGCGGCGGGTCCGGCTTCGGTGGTAATTCGGCGGCGGGGGGGCCCCGCCGAGGGTCTTCGGGGCACTTCGGCAGCGGGTCCAGGAACGGAAGGGCCCCCCGCCGCCGAAGACCCCGGGCCCCCGGAATCCTCTGGGCGGCCCTGACATTAATACATGTATTGATTGCACCTAGCTTGGCAAGAGAGCCAGATTATTCTGTAACAGCAACTCATCCTCTTCATTATTTACCGCTCCCCCAATCTTTGTGCTTTCTGAAAACTATCAGTAATGACTTTGTTTTCTTCCTAGTAATTACAAAAATATTAAATAGCATAGAACCAAGAACAGATCTCTGAGGGACCCCATCAAAAATCATCCAATTGATGATTCTCCATTTACAATTAGATTGAGACCTAACCCCACTTCAATAGGTGCCACTGATTCTGTATCATTCTAGTTTCTTAATCTAAGTGTCATGTGGTATCAAGACATCTACATTTATTATATCAACACTATATTGTAGTAGCACATCCTCACCTTGTGGGTGCCCCCTAGTCTCTGGTAGCAAAGCTGCATGGAGTCCTTGTCGGTCTCCTCCACCTGGGCTCTCCTTTGGACCTGCAGCAGCCTCTCTGTGTCTTCTCCTGACTCCCTCTCTGGGTGTTCTGTGGCTTGGCCCTCCAACCAAGTCACAAAAAATGTAAACCCCTTCCACGGCAGCAAGAGCAAGTCCAAATAAAAGTCCACACAAATCTTCAAACTCCCCCCCGCCCCCGCAGGTGCAGAGCATGACTAATTGGGGTTCTTTCCCTGGCCTTGCAGATGGAGATTATGCCCCATCACACACTTTTATCAGCCCAGTTTGTAATCTCATAAAAAAAAAGATATCAAGTCAGTTTGAGAAGATCTATTTTCCATAAACCTGTGCTGAGTAACATTAATTATATTATCCATCTAAACCAGGGATCTCAAACTCAAAATGACAACGAGGGCCACATGAGGACTAGTACATTGGTCCAAGGGCCGCATCACTGACACACACGCACACACACACACACACCCGTGCCCCCGGCCCTGCCCCCACTCCACCCCTTCCATGAGGCCCTGCCCCTGCCCCGCCTCTTCCCACCCTTTCCCCCACATTCCAAACCCTTCCCCAAAGTCCCCACCCCAACTCTGCCCCCTCCCTGCCCCTATTCCAACCCTTTCCCCAAATCCCTGCCTCTTCTCCGCCTCCTCCCCTGAGCGTGCGGCTCCCCACTCCTCCCTCCTGGAAAGAACAGCTGTTTGGCAGCGTAAAGCCCTTGGAAGTAGACAGAGAAGAGGGGACGTGGCGCACTGGGAGGGGTTGGGAGCGGCGGGTGAGGGGAGCTTGGCGGCCACAGGAAATAACTCGGGGGGGGGGGAAGGGCATGGGGAGCTTGCCGGGCCGCATGTTTGAGACCCCTGATCTAAACTCTTTATTACAGTCCCATATCAGCCATTCCATTACGTTGTCGAGGATCTATGTCCGACTGACAGCCTACCATTACCAAGGTCATTTAATTTACCTTTTTTTTTTTTAAATATTGCCACAACAAAAAAGTGTTCTTCCAGTCCTCTGGATATTCCCCAGTGTGCTAAGACTTGTTCACTATCAACATTAACAGTCCAGATTTCCTTTGATATCATGGATATCTGTCCAGAAAACTCATGCATGCACATAAAAATGAAGAAGTGTATAATAGAAGGAGAGACAATTATATTTTTGATAGATTCATCCCTCTAGTTTTGTAGTTCCCAGAAGCAGGTATCCATTAAAGGAATTTTCAGCAGGTGAGTATCCAAATCCAAGGCAAATCCAAACGGCTTTGTTCTCCCTGTGGTAGTTGAAATGTACATGAATGACTTTAACATGATTGAGCTGCACTGTCATTCACAGTCCAGAAGACAGTCTTATTGAACCTTGGAAGAGAAAATGAAAGTAAATACAGTAAAGTAAGTGCAACAGGGAAGTAGCTGAATGCACATTACTCACTATTAAGCAAACCTCTGATCTTACTGTGCCAAAGAGGAGATGATTGTCAGAGAAAGAGTCTGAATGAAAAATATCATTTGACCTCTTCACTGCCAGTGACTTTACTAGTTACATTAAGCAGATGTACATCTCAAGTGCTGCAGAACATATCCCTTGTGTTCTTGCACCTCACTGATAAGACAACAACTATTTATATTTATATAGCGTCCTTCACAAAACTATCACAGAGCATTGCATAGCTAAAATGATAAAATCATCAGCCCTTTGGCAGTTTAAAAGCTACAGTGATTTCTTCAGCCTTGCAGTAAATGAGATAGATTGGTCATCTCAAATCTATATCAATAGAGAGAGATGCATTGCTACAAAACGGCCTTCGTCCATACAGCAGAGGGTTCTGTCTCTTTTTAACACTTTGGCAACACTTGTATAGCTTGTCATGCCAATAAAGTGTTATTAAATTACAATGGGGGGAGAAAATGAATGTTGACACCAGCTCCTAACTGGGGCAAACTAAAATACCTTGCTGAGCCTGAGAGTAACAAATGGTTGAAAACAGAGACAGAAAATCAGTTAAATAAATGGACCACAGTCATTCAAGGCTTTAAATGCAGTAGAAGGACTTTAAAAATCAATGCAAAATTGGACAGGTAGCTAGTGCAGCCATTTTAGAATGGAAGTAATATGCTGAAACAGCTATGTGGTAATAAAGATGCAAACTGCTCCATTTTCAAGTAGCTGCATCCTCGATATAACAAAGAAGGAGCTCTTGAAAATAAAGAATTACCATTCTCTAACCTTGAAAAACTATATTTTTAAGAAGATCTTGCTGAGCAATGATTAGCTGCATTTTAAACAGCCTCACGGGCGTAAATGGGAAAGACCAGCAGTAAAGGGGTTAATAAACTGGTCCCTCAAAACTTTAAATAACCATTAAATTTTTCACTTGCCAGACAGAAAAGTTAAATAAGCAAAAGGAATATGCACAGCAAGTTAAGGAGTACAACATGAAGAACGTTGCTACTGCGCAGAAACCACCAGCAAAACCTCCGATCAAGTCATCATTATCAAGACATAAGGTCAGACTAGAAAGCATCTCATTAGATGGGGCTAGAACTCTCATTAAAGTGAGAGGAAGAGGGCTTGAGAGACTGGACTCTGCATTTGTCCATGGGCCTCCGAGAACCATGGAAAGTGAACTCCTAGAAAAAGTTTGGGTTGGGTGCCAAAAGATAGAGGGGCTCCCGCTGCCATTTTTATAGTCTTTTAAAACAATCCCAGACACTCCTAATACAGAGAGTTCCTCAAGGTCAGTTACCTATGAATTATTTTTGTACAATCCTCATTGTATTCCTTCTCTTGTCAAGAAATTTATCAGCCTTCAAACTAACCAGAAATGAAATTGGAAAGGGACTCCATTTAAGTTAATCTAAGCTTTGATTTTAAAGTCTTCAGGAGTGTCACAACATCTTATCATTTTAGGCCTTTTGTAATGTAAATTTTGGGGAAGGATGGACGGGGGGGTCTATTATAGAATAAATCTCCGCTTTCTGAAACTTGCTACATTTAGACTATGAGGAATTCACTGCCACAAGATATCATTGAGGCTAAGAGCTCAACAGGAATAAAAAACAGAATTGATAGTTATAAAGGCATGTGAGAATATACAAAATTATAATAGTAAATACTATTTTTGTTATAAAAAGTTTTGGAAGAGATATAAACCTGCATGCTTCAAGGCATAAGGCAACCTCTAACTCAGGGATCGGCAACCTTTGGCATGCGGCCCGTCAGGGAAAGCCGCTGGTGGGCCGGGACAGTTTGTTTACCTGCAGCGTCCGCAGGTTCGGCCGATCTCAGCTCCCACTGGCTGCGGTTTGCTGTCCTAGGCCAATGGCGGCTGCAGGAAGTGGCACTGGCCGAGGGATGTGCTGGCTGCTGCAGAGTTTCTTGCACCTGCCTCTAAAGCATCTGGTACTGGTCCCTTCAAGATATGGAATTATTACATCATTAATCTGATCAAGAATTTTCATACTAATGTTCTCCTGCCATTTTAAAAGTGTTGTTCTGATTTTATTGTTAATTTCAAACTTCTTTCAATCTTTATATTATTAGGCTCTGGAATATGCTAAGAAGATTCCTAAACCAAAACCTTTCTCAGCAAAACAATCGGATGAAGAACCAAAAGAGGAAAGAACTCCAGCGCATACTTTAAAAGGACAGAATTTACCTCAAATTTCCTCACTGAAAACTCTGCAAAACAGGCATGAAATAGAGAAGCAAGTTGTGGATGCTTTCAAAACCCTTCACATTTTATAAGAAGTTTGAAATTATTAGGGAGCTGTAGAGGGTAGACAGTATCTGAACTGTTTACGTGGTGCATTAAATTATGTATGTTTCCCAGATACAGAATTTCAAGACTCCGCTACTTAAATAAGAGCCACTACCATTAAAAAAAAAATCGATTTCAAAAGGTGAAATATTTTCAGATCAATTGCCCTTATTTTAGTCCAATTTTATTATAGCCAAATTATTATTTTTTAAACATAATCTTTATTTTAGAATTGTGCTTCTTTTTATTCTATTGTTTCCTTCCTTGTAATATCCTGATTAAGCTGCTGCCTCTTTCTGAGCAGTTATCCAGAAAGAGTATCGAGTGGATTTAGGTGCCTGCAAGGTTCAGCAGGAGTTTTGTGAATTGCAGCAGAACCTAAACCTGGGACTTTGATGCCTAAACGCATTTGTAAATCTAGATCTGTGTGTCCTATTAGTCTTTCCCAAAATGCTCGTTCCTTTTATGCTGTGAAATCAACCTACAGCCACTTACTAAAACATTTTTTATATTTTACATAATGAACTTTTAAAAGTATTTCCATCAAACCTAAAAACAATCTGAGTGACTCTGTGGATGTGTCTATCATTATTTCTCTTAATATAACTTGAACTGAAATGAAAACAGGACCATTTCCATGATGCTCACTGAGCCATTGACCAAAGAGACATGAATTAATGATAAAATATTTTAGCTCTGGCCCACGTTTCCATGACCGGGGGTAGACAGGTGTCAGAGATGTTAGCAGCAGTATATGATTAAAGAGCACCTTATGTGTATATGATGCTTTCCAAACACATAAGCCCTAGACCCTGCTCCAAAGCAGCTTACTGCTGGTTTTAGACAGACAAGTACAATACAATGGTAAAATAAGAGAGACCAAAGATGGCAGAGGAAGATCTGCAGAGGAGGCTTCACTTACAAAGAAGGTAGACAGGTTTCAGAGTGGTAGCCGTGTTAGTCTGTATCAGCAAAAACAACGAGGAGTCCTTGTGGCACCTTAGAGACTAACACATTTATTTGGGCATAAGATTTTGTGGGTTAAAACCCACTTCATCAGATGCCTGGAAAGGAAAATACAGTAGGAAGATATAAATAGCAGTACATGAAAAGATGGGGGTTGCCTTAGCCAGTGGGGGGTCGAGACAAATCAATTAAAGTGGCCTATTATCAACAGGATGAAAAATCACTTTTATAGTGGTAATCAGGGTGGCTCATTTCAAACAGTTCAGAAGGTAGAGAGAGCAGTGGGGCTTGATACATCAGCCCCCTGAAGTCAATGGAAAGACTCTCTCTGCCTTATATGGGCTTTCAGTCATGGCCCAGGAGTGGGAAGCCATTCCAAACATAGCAGCATCATGAATAAAGCCATAAAGCTGAGAGTGGGAGAAGGTGACAAAGGAAGCAACTGAGAGGATTTGTAGGAGCACAGAGTGAGTAGCAGGAAAGAGAGTTGGGATGTAGAGCAAAGCAAAATTGTGAGGACTTTTGAAGGTGAGGACAGAGAGCTTGAACTGGATGCGATAAAAGAAAAGAAGCCAGATTCAGCATTGTCCCATGGTCAGGGCACTGGACTAGGGTTGGTCACTTGATTTCTGTTTACAGTTCTGCCCCGGACGTGCTGTGTGACCTTGAAGAAGTCACTTCACCTCTCTGTACATGGGTACTGCCCCTGCTACCCCCACCCAGATCCCCTGGGTATGTATTCAGAGGCCTAGCCCATGCTGCCGCCTGTTCCCAGCTATCCTGCTATTTTTAGCACACTAGCTCAAGCAGAGCTAGACTGTGCATATCCATTTGAGCTGGGAAGCACAGTGCCAGCTGCAGTGTAGATATGCCCTAAATATATGTAAAGTGCCAAGCACAGTGGGGTCTGATTTCTTTGGAGCCCTTATATGCTACATAAGAAAAATAAACTAGTTAAGAGATGTAAGGAGGGAAAGACGTGGTCAGAATGATGGAAAAGGAAAATGTAACCAAGTCTTGTAAGGAAAAGACAGAATTCTGACCCAGGCCCAGCCGTTAAGCCAGAGCTGATTCTTTCATGTTTTATATAATGTAGTCATCTCTAATTTTTCGACCGACAATTTTACAGGTTTGGGACCTTAACAAGTTTTTAATTTAAATACTTGTGCCGGATTTAATTTAAAAGTAAACCGGTACATCTTAAATTAAAAAGGGGGGAAAAGACAACCACCTCATTGTATTACCTTAATATCCACAACATTTTCTTTCTTTAAAACAAACAAAGAGGAAGCTGTTGGCAGATTGTCCAGGAACGAAGCCAAACTAAAACGCTCCCAATAATGAAGAAAGTAAAACATGAACCAAACACAGGCCATCAATAGTGATACAATAGTTAATTATGCAATTGTTGCTTCCTTATTGGTTAATGATTCATTGTCACAACATCACAGCAAGCCCAGGAGTTTAGAGCCTCATCTAGGGCAGGAAAATGCAGACGAGTAATGGCTCTTCATCTAGACAATCTGTTATTAGCTAGGAGTAGTCTGAATATACACTGAGAAACTGAGCAGAACACTGAGGCTAATCAAGAACTACACTTTTGATAGGAAACAGCCTTTAACAGATTAAGTGTAAGTTAATAAACAGATGTGATTCTTATGATGGTTCTGCTTCTTTAACTGTGTAAAAGAAGAATTAAATCCACAGATGAAACATGA
Source organism: Mauremys mutica (assembly GCF_020497125.1). Classification (NCBI taxonomy): domain Eukaryota; kingdom Metazoa; phylum Chordata; order Testudines; family Geoemydidae; genus Mauremys; species Mauremys mutica. Next base: position 9,399,410 of record NC_059093.1, read on the forward strand.
TAAGGAAACGCACAGAAAGAGTGTTGGAGAACACATACTAAACATCTTTTTGCAAGTAGGCAATTTCTGCAGGTTCTTGTTGACTCTTGGGTTTGTTTTCATCATACATTGTCTGTATAATAGATATAGAATCCTGGTCCTGGCTCCATAGTTATGATTGCATCCAGGTTCCATCATAAGCCCCACTCCCAATATATTTAACTGTGAATATTTGGCCTGAAAATTGCCTGATTTACTCTCCGGGCAAAGGAGAATTTTCCTGACAAGTTTCAGAAGAAAAAACAAAAATCCAAAATTCACCTGGATTTGAAATTTTGACCAGTATCTAAAATTCCTTTGGATCCTACTAGCCCCAAAATGCCTAGTTACAACCCCTTCAAACTTTCTGTGCAGTTAAATTGCCTTGAAAACAAATGTGCGGGTTCACTTTAAAAGAAAACAAGTTGTCATTAAGGCAAGTCATTAACAATAGCTGGATCTAATCAAAATGATTATACTGCATGTGTTGGAGCCGAGGTCCATAGAATCCTCTGGCCTAAGCAAAGTTTGGTCTTGTTGAAGGTGTGCAGTGGAAGGATTAATTGGGGAATACAGCCCAGAGAGTGAATGTGAAAGGCTTACGTCTCTGTGGATGTACTGAGTTTTCTGTAAAAGGTAAATATGGAAATGAGTTCTGAGAAATATTTTTAGTCTTCTAATGGGTTAATTCGGGACTTTTGAATAGTTGGATGCAAAATCCTGCTAGAAGTTAAAGGTAATGTCACAAGTTAGCAGGAAGACCTTTTTGCTTAATAAAGGCAGGCCATCGAAAGACTTCAGTTGACTTCTGTGGGCTTTGAATCCCACTCTAAATTATTGAAATCAATCCATGCTCTCAAACACTGGGAAACAAATAGCTCCTAGAATTGACAAGGAGTTAAGCATCAGTGCCATATGTCATTGGAAAGGTTGCTTCCCCTAGATTTGAAATGAAACCTTGATTACTTGGGCCTCGATTCAGCAAAGCACTTAAGCATGTGCTTAAAAGCTTTGCTGAATGATTACCTTAAAACAGGGAGACTTAGAATCATTTTGGTCGATTTACCATAAATATTATGGAATCACTGGAAACGTGCATGAGAAAATTCTCTACATAGAGGTCTGGTTCAGGTTATGTGCAAAACATTTTGCACTTAAAAGTACAGCAGCAGGCAACCGTTTTGCAGCTTTCAGTGGATCCAGGACAAAATTGTCCCTTCTTGGATTTTGGATTTGCTCCCTCTTACCTCTGGGCCCTTCGGCTCTGTTTATCCTCAGGAGTCACGTTACACAGACAGTTCCATACCATGCCAGTTAGAATTGCTGTCCTAATTATATTTTTTAAATAAAAGGGCAACACTTTGAAGCATTTCTGGGGACGGCCATAAACTTGTTGCCTCTGCTTAAAAGTGATAATCCCCCTTTAATACAAACCTGAAGCACCTATTTTTAATTGAACTTTTAGATGAATATCAAAGAGCTATTTATGCGTATCTAATATTTTAATTAGCGTATATTCTCAATTTAACCCATTAAATCCCCTTTGATGATCTCCGTGTTTAGTGCTTAGCCCCAGATGCTAGAGATAATGAATACTGGACCTTTTGATTTAATGAGAACTTCTGCCTTTCTAGCCTGTCTCCCTTTGTATCCGTTTTTTCCCCTCCGCGCTATAGAATTCAGTTAATTGAAGGAGTCTCTCACCACCACATATTAAGGAGTCGAAATTAGCATCCCTTTTCTGATTAGAAAATGCAAGCAGACATTTTCCCTTTGATCTCAGGATTGAGTTGAAGTAGGCAACAGCCCCCTGAAAATGAGCTGATGGCCTTATTATTAGGCTAAAATGCAGATGCGTCCATGTGTTGCAAAATGCTTAATGTCTTAATTGATCACCTTCTTCACTGTTTGTCGTCCTAGTACCTTTTACAGATCATGTAAATTTGGGGGGGGGTGGGTTTTTTTTTTAAATAGTGACCTTTTAAGGAACATTAAAGGGCACCCACCAATTTCCCTGCACCTCCAATATTAAAATTTTATCAATAAGCCCTGTCATTAATAGGATGCTTCCCCACGGCAAAACAATAAATAGTCCCATGAACACGATCATCTTGCAGACCATTTGCAAAGGATTGTATTTTCCCCAAGGTGAAATTTGAAAAGAGGTTATTTTCAGTGTGTGTGCAAAGGAAGTCTTTTGATCTGCTTTGATAGTCATGCAAATTCTTTTTGCACCGAACAGATAACAAGGGACTGCACAAGTAAGTGATGAGCATCCATCTGCTCAAAAGCAAAGGCCAAAACTTAATGTAATTCAAATGAGAGACAAAGAATTGAATAAGAAATTGGCTTGAAGTTTGCATTAAGCATTTGGGACCACATTAATGTTGACTTAGGCCCTTACTTTCATAATGTAATCAATGGGACTATATGGCTATGCATAGAGTAAAGTGTTACTCACGTGAGTATGGGTGGTAGAATCAGGCCTTCAAACCATTAACCACCATGCATTCGAGATTGTGCCTCCTCTGGCTCTGTAGTGTAGTGGCGGGAAACGTTAGAGCAGCATACCTCCTCTGCAACTTCCTCCAAGCTACCTTCATCAGAATACATTATAGAGCTGGATCCCTTCCCTCCATGAGCCAGAGCTGTTTTGTGTGGCTGCAGTCACCTAATGGTGGTAAAGTCAGCAACATGCACTGAAACAGCTTGTGGCGAGCTAGGACGCTTAGCCAGGTGGTAGGTGTCACCTTGCTGAGGTGGGGATACCTCAATGATATTTACATTAAGGATATCTAAAGAATCTCTCTCCCCCCCGGCCCCAAAAAAGTAACATACTAAATCTATTTTTATTTCTTGAAGATATAATTGGTTTTATGCAAATATTATATGGGTGTAAATATCTGGGGTTCCCTTATATGTAATTATTCTTCCTACTGTGTCTTTTCTTGGTTTCCTTCAGACCTCTCAAAAACTCTCTTTTTTTGGGTCGTCCCTCCTACCCCCAGGTGGGTTTGATTTTTATAGGCAAAAGATATTGTGCTGTGAAGCTGAAAACGTGCCTGAAAAATTAATGTCATTAGCATGTGGATTTTTCACCACTGGAGATCGTGTATTTAACCAAAGAGACAATAAGTTCTGTTTTCCAAAAAGTCCCATCTAACAGCCACGTTCATCCCTGGCATGCTCAGTGGAGTTGTCAGATTGCCAGTGAACACAGTGGAATTACAGCACGTAAACCCATGATCGGAGCTCCTAGGCTGTATGCAAATACAAATAATAAATAATAATAATTTGGCCTCATGTTTATACTTCGTCGGATCTGAATATTGGCACACAGATCTAAATTGAATATGGCCTCCCTGCACAACCGTTGCACGTGATGGTGAGACAAAAATGCAAACGCCTCAGCAGAGTAGGAAAATTCATTTCACAAGGAAATAATGAAACATACAAATTCATGCCTGTCTTGAACAGAATTACACCAGGGGCGGATTTGACTCAGATTGGTTGTTTTTAGAAAACAAAGCAAACCATTATCCCTTGAGTATAATAAGTGAACTCCAGTAGAGAGTAATGCCTTTACTGGCCTGTGGCTACAGGCTTACGTCAGTGGTTAATTGTTTGAAGGCCTGATTCTACCACTCATACTCATGTGAGTAACACTTTACTCTATGCATAGCCATATAGTCCCATTGATTTCATTATGAAAGTAAGGGCCTAAGTCAACATTAATGTGGTCCCAAATGCTTAATGCAAACTTCAAGCCAATTTCTTATACCAGTGAAAAACTTGGACCAGTGCCTTACAAATCTTCCACCACTTCCCTTTGGAAACAAATTCTGCAATAGATGTGATCACCAGAGGGAAGTATTCCCTAATACTCAACATAAATACTCCTGGCACAAGAATAAATGAGTATGTGCATAGAAGGTCAGATATGGCGGTTGATTTGGCTAGAGAAGCGGCTTCTGTGAACATGGAGTGGTATAGAGGGACAATAAATGCAGCATCAAGCTCTACTGATGACAGCTGGCAAGAATGAGTTAAAGAAGCTTGCCTTACAGAAGAGGGCTGTTTTGAATGGAAGTGCTACTGAGCCAAAAACATAGATACAGCAGATGCTATAAAACTACCCAACAGCTCATGCAATCACTGATTGTAAGTGCAGAGAGGGCAGCTGCAGGTAATGCCATATGGTTAATTTTCCATGTACCACGAGGATCACTTAAATCAATTTGCCGTGCCTCAATACCTATGGCAAAGCCAGCATAACGCATTGCAATGGAGAATTCAGTCCCCTTGGCAGTAGCAAAGCAACCACTAAGTAGCATTAGTGATAGATAGCAAAGTATAATAAAACACAGAGTTCAAGTGGCTTGCATTGGTCACAAAAATGAGGAGGTTAGTTAAACAGAAATTAAAAACGTACAATGCCAAAAGTGAAATCCCTGCAAGCTTCATGGAAACTTTTTAAAGACACCATTAGAGGCTTAACTTAAATGTATACCCCAAATTAAAAAACATAGTAAGAGAACCAAAAACATGCCAGGGTGGCTAAACAACAAAGGAAAAGAAGCAGTGAGAGGCAAAAAGGCATCCTTTAAAACGTGGAAGTTAAATCCTAGTGAGGAAAATAGCAGCATAAAAGCTGGCAAGTGAAATATAAAGATATAATTAGGAAGGCCAAAAAAGAATTTGAAGAACAGCTAGCCAAAGACTCAAAGTCATAGCAAAAAACTTTAAGAACATCAGAAGCAGGAAGACTGCTAAACAGCCAATGGGGCCACGGGATGATCGAGATGCTAAAGGAGCACTCAAGGACGATAAGGCCATTGCAGAGAAACTAAATGCTTTGCATCAGTCTTCCCGGCTAAGGATGTGAGGGAGATTCCCAAACCTGAGCCATTCTTTTTTAGGTGACAAATCTGAGGAATTGTCCCAGACTGAGGTGTCATTTGAGGAGGTTTTGGAACAAATTGATAAACTAAACAGTAATTAGTCACCAGGACCAGATGGTATCACCCAAGAGTTCTGAAGGAACTCAAATGTGAAATTGCAGAACTACTAACAGTAATCTGTAACCTATGATTTAAATCAGCTTCTGTACCCAGTGACTGGAGGATAGCTAATGTGATGCTGTTTTTAAAAAGGGCTCCATAGGTGATCCCAGCAATTACAGTAATATAGTAAAGAAAAAATTGTAAGACTCATAGGTGAACATAATTTGTTGGGGATGAGTCAACATGTTTTTTGTAAAAGGAAATCATGCCTCACCAATCTACTCGAATTCTTTGAGGAGTCAACAAGCATGTGAACAAGGGGGAATCCAGTGGATATAGTGTACTTGTATTTTCAGAAAGCCTTTGTCAAGGTCTCTCACCAAAGGCTCTTAAGCAAAGTAAGCTGTCATGGGATAAGAGGGAAGATCCTCTCATGGATCAGTAACTGGTTAAAAGATAGGAAACAAAGGGTAGGAATAAATAGTTTTCAGAATGGAGAGAGGTAAATAGAGGTGTCCCCCAGGAGTCTGTACTGGGACCAATCCTATTCAACATATTCATAAATGATCTGGAAAAGGGGGTAAACAGTGAGGTAGCAAAATTTGCAGATGATACAAAACTACTCACGATAGTTAAGTCCCAGGCAGACTGCAAAGAGCTACAAAAGGAACTCTCAAAACTGGGTGACTGGGCAACAAAATGGCAGATGAAATTTGATGCTGATAAATGCAAAGTAATGCACATTGGAAAGCATAATCCCAACTATACATATAAAATGAGGGTGTCTAAATTAGCTGTTACCACTCAAGAAAAAGATCTTGGAGTCATTGTGGAGAGTTCTCTGACAACATCCACTCAATGTGCAGGAGCAGTCAAAAAAGTGAACAGAATATTGGGAATCATTAGGAAAGGGATAGATAAGACAAAAAATATCATATTGGCTCTATATACCGTAAGTCCATGGTACGCCCACATCTTGAATACTGCGTGCAGATGTGGTCACTCCATCTCAAAAAAGATATATTGGAATTGGAAAAGTTTCAGAAAAGGGCAACAAAAATGATTGGGGGTATGGAATGGCTTCCATATGAGGAGAGATTAATAAGACTGGGACTTTTCAGCTTGGAAAAGAGATAACTAAGTGGGGATATGATTCAGGTCTATAAAATCATGACTTTTGTGAAGAAAGTAAATAAGGTGCCAGGCCTCCGAGGACATTGTGGACCAATGCCAATCCACCCTTGGTGCCGGAGAGATAGATCGCCGTGTCCCTGGTACTGGGTGTGTTCCCGCCGGACTTGGTGCTGGGGAATGATGTCGCGGAGATAGAGATTGGGAACGGTGCCGGGCGCAGTGTTGGTCCGGCGACTGGAAGTGCCGCATCATGGCGGGTTTGCCTCTGGACAGTACCAGTCTCAACGGTACCAGAGGCTTGCCCCTAATAACTGGGGACTGAGCTGCAGTCATCTCTATGACATCTCTTGCAGCTTCAAAAACACCTCCACCTGGCACTGCCCTGCCAGAGAGTCACTGTGTGCCAGACTTGAAGATGCCTTCTGGGGCGCTGGAGTCCACAGCAGCGACTCCTGCTGTCTGAGAGATGGGTCCTTCCTCAGGTGCAGCGAAGCATCCCCTGGCAATCCCACAGATCTCTGAGGAGAGCGCCCTCCCTCCGTCTTTTTATGTCACCTGTGGGACACCGGGGAAGTAGAGCGGTACCTGGCCGCTGCTCCCTGTTGTGGTGCCGGGGATCGCAGGTGACGAGGGTCTCTCATACTAGAGTCCTTCCTAGGCCCTGAGTCATGCCGGAGCGCTCTGCACAGAAGCACTCGGGCCTAAGCCTTGGCGAACTGAAGCCGCTGGACAAAGTGCAGATTCCAGCAGCTGCTTCAAACAGAAATCCAGCTCCGTTTTTGTCCTAGGTTTAAAAGCCCTTCAGATTTCGCAGCGCTCAGTCTGATGCACTTCCCCCAGACACGTCAGACAAGAGTCGTGGGGGTCACTATTTGGCATGGGAGCACAAGAAGGGGTAAGGGATAGGGAAAAAGCCCGCTCACACACAGCTATACCAACTATAACTCTAACTAAACTAACAACTAACCGCTACAAACCAAGAAAACAAGACGACCTAGGTAACTACACTAAGGGAGCACTTACAAAGCAAGCAAGTCATAGTTCCAACGGCCGCCACAGGCGGTAAGAAGGAACTGAAGAGGGGTCGGGTTGGCAGGGTCATATATTGAGCGCCATGAAGGCACCACTCCAGGGAGGTCCCCAGCCAACCCAACAGGAGCTGCTAAGGGAAAAAGTTTCCAATGATTGTGCAAGCAGCGCGCCCACACACCTGTTGGAATCGACGTGAACAAGCACTCAAAGAAGAACTAGGGGTCACCAAATGAAATTAATAGGCAGCAGGTTTAAAACAAACAAAAGGAAGTATTTTTTCACACAATGCACAGTCAACCTGTGGAACTCCTTGCCAGAGGATGTTGTGAAGGTCAAGACTATAACAGGGTTCAAAAAAGAACTAGATGAATTCATGGAGGATAGGTCCATCAATGGCTGTTAGCCAGGATGGGCAGGGATGGTGTCCCTAGCCTCTGTTTGCCAGAAGCTGGGAATGGGCGACAGGGGATGGATCACTTGATGATTACCTGGTCTGTTCATTCCCTCTGAAACACCTGGTATTGGCTACTGCGGGAAGACATGGTACTGGCTAGATGGTCTGACCCAATATGGCCGTTTTATGTTCTTATGTCATACAGAAATACAAAGACAGAGAGAATAAAAACCAGGAGGCCTTCAATACCAGTCTATCTTTAAATAGAATATCCCCATCTTAAGCAGGTAAAACCAGAACAGTTATTCACCTTTACATTCTTTTTTAAATCCATTTATATTAATAACTTGAATTATTTCAGTTGTGACTGTTCCCAGCACCATCCCTTCATCCCACCCCACCCCCTTGCTTGACATCTCCAATTCAATTGGAGTCTCTCTTTCTTTAAGTGCAGCACATATCCTTGTGTTTTCTCCTTTTCCCATAAAATGAGTGTTCCCACTCGGGTATTTGTGTACAGTAATTAAATTCCTCCTTGACCTTCTGTTTTCAAAGCTGCACATGTTAAGCTTTTGAACCCGTTCCTCAGAGTAAGAAGTAAGGCCTGGGCTTTGTTAGGCACTACCCTAAATGATTTTCTGATCAACTCCTTCTTTTATGGCTTTGTTGCTCCAGATTCTCTATACTCTTCTTTTGTATTCAGGTTCTTATATTGCACTCAACACTGGGGTATCTGAGTGCCTTTTGAGGCCTCTGGACAAGATTTTTGCTAGTGGCTGTTTCACGTGACATTTATTGGATGGCTATTTAAGATCATAACATCAGCACCAAGCAGAAGAGGAGTAGTTTGTTCTATCATTTGTGCCCTGCAGCTATACACTAAACATTCTTATTGCAGTCAGAGGGGTTTTAGAACTCTTGCTAATGTGAGGTTCTGTTTGACATGTGCCTTCACCTAGCTAAGTGTTTCAACCTTTTCCATCCCATACCCCATGCTAGCACAGATAAAAGCTTTGGGGATCAGCTTTCTTTCTGACAATAAAGATCGGCAGTGTGGTCATGATGCCCTGAAGCCTGCTTGTGACCATCATCGGCATGAGGGCTCATGATTTAGCTGACTCGCTCAGTTCTTTGGCTTCAAACATATACCTTCAGAGAAATAAGCCTGGGGTAACTCTTCTCAAAAGAAGACTTACTTTCTAGCTCTGTGTTAATATTGGAGGCCGGGGGATCATGAAAACCTTTCCTTTGAATCTGGGCAGGGGCCGAGGGAAGATGATTAGCTCAGGGCATTGCAAACAGGATACAAAGCCATCGACCCTAACTTATGTCACTGGCTCAAATGAAATCCAGATTAGTAATGACCAATAGTTGTTAACACTGAGGGCTTTAGATAACCGACCTAAAAAGAGTTGATGTTTTTAGTCCAGTAGAAAAATATCCCGCGTTGATCACAACATATCAGAATCAACACATGAATCAGAGGTCAGTGACAACGTTTCATGCTTTTTCTTGTGCAAGGACTAAAGTTATAAAAGATGGTTGGCAGACATCAGTTAGGACCACAATCAAACAGGACAGGCACCAAAACACAAATGTCTTTTAAAAACTGTAGTCACTCTAGCATTAAACATTTCAAGGCAATCTGCTACATATTATCCACTGGGTTGTTACAGAGGTTCCTTGAGATAGAAAAGAGATGCCAGGAAATCAAAGAATTTTTATTGTACCAGTACCACAATCAAAGTGAGATGCTGGCACGTGCCAGCAATAAGAGCATCAGCCTTTGCCATTAAGTTTTTCCAAAAACTGGACATAGTGTAGCAGGAGGGGGGTATAGCAGAATAAGCAACCTCACCAAGATGAAAGGTGCATTTTGCATTATAACAATACTGGAAGACAAAAAAGATTTGGCTTGGTACTCTAAGCATCAGGACTGAAGACTCCAGGCTGAATTAAAGGAACTGCTTTCCAGGAGGTTATACTCTTCCTAGCATGAATTTGTTATGCTTTTCCTAGTATGAATTCTTCTTTCCCCTTTTTTGGTCTTGTTTCTTCTTCCTTTCCTGCAGTCAATAGTCATTTGCTTTTGTTACCCCTCTAACCAACCCCTCTAACTAACTTATGCTGTTCAAGGCTTCAAAAGCTCCATCTATTACATGTTTGTAAGACACCATGCCCAACAATGCCAACTGCATGCATAATAGACTCTCTGGAGCCACGGGTTCATATCCCAGCAAGGCTTTACTAAGCCCTTCAGCCTTCCATGGTACATAATAGTTCATCTATTTTAGTGCAGCAGGAGGGGTTAGGGGGAAAAGATTCCAATGAGATCCTGTCTCTTCTGTATTGACAGGAAAGATTCTATGGCATGTGCACAAACGTGAGGGTTTGCTCTAGGCTCTGCAGTCAACATTTCCTCTACTGTTCTGCAGGTTCGGTCAATCCTCCTAACCCAAAGATGGCTGAATTTCAGTGGCTAGCATGTGTAAATTGCTTCATAGAATCATAGGACTGGAAGGGACCTCGAGAGGTCATCTAGTCCAGTCCTCTGCTCTCATGGCAGGACTAAGTATCAGGATCCTTCCAAGTGAGAAGCACTCTATAAAAGCAAAGTGGGACCTTACATTGTATGACAGGTTGCTGGGTGGACCCAGTGTGTATTTCTAATTCTTTGTTGTAGGGCTTCTTTAATTGCATTCTGTTCTAACTAGGCTGGATACAGATAGCTATAGCATTTATCCTTCATGCTACTTCAATAACATTTAAAATATTTAAGACAGAAATTTTGAATCACATTGTGGCACTTCATAAAATTGTGCTTTGTAGCTATACTCAGAGGACCATGACTAGCTGCTACCACTCAAGAACGATCTTGGCGTTATTGTGGATAATTCTCTGAAAACATCTGCTCGATATGTAGCCACAGTCAAAAAAAGCTAACAGAATGTTAGGAGCCGTTAGGAAAGGGATAGATAATACCGGAAATATCACAATGCTACTATATAAATCCATGGTACTCTGACATCCTGAATACGGCGTGACGTTTGATTGCCCCATCTCACAAAAGATTATTAGAATTAGAAAAGTTACAGAGATGGGAAACAAAAATGATTAAGGTCTGGAAGAGGTTCCATACAAAGAGAGATTAAACAGACTGGGACTGTTCAGTTTAGAAAAGAGATGACTACAGGGGAGTATGATGGAGGTATATAAAATCATGAATGGTGTGGAGAAAATGAATGGTGAATATTATATACCCCTTCATATAACCCAAAAAACAGGGGGTCATCTAATGAAATTAATAGGCAGCAAGTTTAAAACAAACAAAAGGAAGTATTTCTTCCCACAACACAGTCAACCTATGGAACACATTGCAAGGAGATGTGTGAAGGCCAAAAGTATAACTGGGTTCAAAAAATAGTTAGATAAGTTCATGGAGAATAGGTCCATCGATGGTTATTAGCCAAGATGGTCAGGGATGCAACCCCAGGCTTCCTACTCCTCTGACTTCCAGATGCTGGGACTGGATGATAGGGAATGGATCACTCGATAATTGCCCTGCTCTGTTCATTTCTCTCTGAAGCACCTGGTACTGGCCAGTGTTGGAAAACAGGATACTGGGCTAGATCGGCCATTGGTCTGACCCAATATGGCCATGCTTATGTTCACCCTTTCTCACCTATAAGTCCTTCTAGGTTTTGCACATGCCAGCTGGACTTTTTAAAAGGCAAAATGCCATTCTCCTCCTGCCCCAGTGAAAAGCTTCTAGCCCATTTATTTCAGTAGAGTCAAGGTGTTCCTTTCCATCACATCACTGCGCAGGAACAGAGCATCCCAAGAGAGCCCAAGCCCTTTGACCACGCACACAGTATCCTCTGAAGGCTTTTTGTAGCTGCTGACCTGTGTACGACAGGGATAACTTAGCCCAGAACTGGAACCAGCCCTTTAAACCCTGCCCTCTGGATAGCATTCTAAAAGGGGCTTTGCCAAGCATTGCCCTTTCTTAAAGGCCCCGCAGGTTAAAAGTAACACTTCCCCCAGCTCTTACAGCGAAGTTCTCTCATTCCTCCTACCCAGGGAAAGAAGGTTCTAACCATTCTATGGTATTGTCCACCTTTCCCATGCAGGTAAGTGAGTAATGCTGCTTTAATTTGATAGCTCCCTGTGAGACGTCCTATTCTGGAATAAGTCACTTTATTCCAAAATAATTAGTGCCCTCACAAAGCATACTAATTAGTCACCAATTAGTAACTTTATTCCAGAATAGTGTCTACAGGGAGGAGCTATTGTGGAATAGCTTATTCCACAATAGCTATTCTGCTCAATTTCCCCCATATAGACAAACCCTAAGTGGCTGGAACAATGTTATTTAGATAGTCCCATAAATATACCTTGTGCTTTACAGACAAAGTCTAATGTCCCTGTTGTGAGTCTGCACTGTCAGCCGAGTCATCTCCAGCACTTCAGAAAGTCTCTTCTAGTTCCAGCAGGTGCAGTGTGAACAGTATTGTCCTTAGCTGAGCTAGGGGGAAAAGATTAGGAGCAGCCTGGAAGCAAACCAGAAATCAGCCATTCTTGAAGCAAAATAAGAGCATGTATACAAGAAGTTGCACTTGTTTAATTAAACCGGTGCAAGCTTGTGTGAAAACAAGACCAAACAGACTGCAGTGCAAACTAGTAGATGTCTCTTTTGGGTTACAGCACTCCATGTTCACAAGGCTTTATTCACTACCTCAGTGCTCCTTATTCATGTGCACCTGCTCTCCCATTAACACCTCATTACAGCACACACCTGCAGAGCCTTTAGTTTAACTTGCTGCATTGTAGCCATTAATTCTCTGTGTTATATTCATGAGCACGTCAGAGAGGACCTGGTGGTTTAAAAGTCTTCTCAAGCCACGTGGTAAAACATCATCACAGCTACCAGTTATTGTCAGTAGATTTAGCTGTCAGGATGAGGTCCAAATGGGTCTATGCAGTTTCAGCTTCCCTCTCTCCTCTCCAGATAGTCCTGCCAAGTCAAGGTGCTGTAAGAGAGGCTTACACACTGCCTCTGCTTTACCTACTTCACTCTCCAGGGCTATCCATCTAGCATCTTTCACCACTAACCTAGGGTCATGTCAGGGCTGAGTCCACAGAAGATTTGCGCTACTAGCCAGCAGTATTTTAGGTATTATGATGCTACAACTGGCCGTTCATAGCAGGCTGCAACCTTCTCCCTGCTGAAACTTTAAATTACTGCCGTCCAGACTGACTACAAAGCCTTTCAAACAGAACTTGAGTAAAAGCATTCACCACAAATATCCTTTTCTCCACTGGGGGATGCAGGTTTTTCCCCGCAATGCTTGTCCAATTTGCAGTCAGAGACAAAACAATTCAGTCTCATTCCCACTGACCCAAGAAAGTTGGCAGGAAGTGCTCTTCCTACCACTGTCTCTATCCATTATGAATTACAAGGTACATTATAAGCTGCCCTCCTTCCCAGAACTTGTCCTGATTGGATGAGAGAGAGGAACTCTGCCCCACCCTGTAATACAAGCTTCCTGCTCCCCAGCTTTAAAGAGAATGGCAGAGTTTTTCTAGACATCACCTGTTACCCCAGACCATTTCCTTTCTCTCAGCATCTACCTCTGTTACCCCCTGGGTGTCTTTGACTGTCCCAGGACTTCTGGAGTTTGGTAGCTCCACAACGTCTCTCTCTGGCTTTCAAAGCCCAGTAAACCCCATTACAGTACCTAAGCTATAATTTGGGTTGTAGGGGTACTAGAAACCTTTCTTGGTTTGTAAACGTTTCTGGGAATGAACTATTTACACCATGTGTTATACGGCACCATGATCACTGTCGGGCTCAAAGAAATGTGCGTAATACCTCATATTTTTGCCCTCCTCAGTACCATCTTGGTACCCCCACACTACAAGGAAAGACTAGCCATGCAAGCTTCTCCTTGGAGTCAATGGAAGCTGCAGGAGCTTTTCACCTTTGCCAATCAGACTATGGGGCTTGGAGGTTTGTGTGGCAGGAGGGAGACTGTTACTAGGCTTCATTTTTGCCATGCTGGTTATATTTGGTCTGTGGCCCTGCACTAGGAGCTGGCTTTCCTTTTCATTTGATTGCATTTATTTATTTATCTGGAAAGGTGTGCAGGGTTGAGGAAAGATTAGGGTATTTTGTAAAGCATAAATGTGGTTAAAAGGTGTCATGCACGCCTGTGCAAAGACACAGCACAAGAGCTAGACATTGCTTGAATCCAATTTACACCATATTTTGGGTGCCTTAATTGTTCATGGACCTTGTTCTCAGATGAATTTCTTCCCTAGGTGACGCGCTTCTACAGAGTGAGATAATGTCAGAGCAAGACTGGGACCAAATTTTTGCTATACGCTCAAGTGAAGTCGACTATCTAGCCTCAACTTTCCTCAACTACCTGAAAAGGGGTTCCAAAGAGGATGGATCTAGACTGTTCTCAGTGGTAGAAGATGACAGAACAAGGAGTAATGGTCTCAAGTTGCAGAGGGGGAGGTTTAGATTGGACATTAGGAAAAACTTTTTCACTAGTAGGGTGGTGAAGCACTGGAATGGGTTACCTAGGGAGGTGGTGGAATCTCCTTCCTTAGAGGTTTTTAAGGTCAGGCTTGACAAAGCCCTGGCTGGGATGATTTAGTTGGGTTTGGTCCTGCTTTGAGCAGGGGGTTGGACTAGATGACCTCCTGAGGTCCCTTCCAACCATGAGATTCTATGATTCTATGATTCATAGGGGATTGGCTGCACAACACTAGTCATGCAACTTCATTAGCATTACAGTCCTGTGCATTGTATTGAGATTATACCCTGGGTTTTCCTATTATTTTTTGTGGCATACGTATGTACCTTTATATATGGAGGACCAAATTCCGGCATGTGCAGAAAAGTGGTTCTCAGGAGGTGGAGCATTGTCTGCTCCAAACCAAGCCCCTTACCTAAGCAAAACAACAGCTGCTCCACTGGCCATCTGCAAGAGGAGAGGGACATGATGAGGTGGAGCCTAGGGGTGTGTTTTGCATGTTTATGTGCACACGTCCACTACCTATGCTCACACCCAGAGCTTATTCCTGCTGTGGGTAAGAATCATCTGCATATAACATAAGAACATAAGAACATAAGAAAGGCCGTACCGGGTCAGACCAAAGGTCCATCTAGCCCAGTATCTGTCTACCGACAGTGGCCAATGCCAGGTGCCCCTGAGGGAGTGAACCTAAAAGGCAACGATCAAGTGATCTCTCTCCTGCCATCCATCTCCATCCTCTGACGAACAGAGGCTAGGGACACCATTCTTACCCATCCTGGCTAATAGCCATTTATGGACTTAGCCACCATGAATTTATCCAGTCCCCTTTTAAACATTGTTATAGTCCTAGCCTTCACAACCTCCTCAGGTAAGGAGTTCCACAAGTTGACTGTGCGCTGCGTGAAGAAGAACTTCCTTTTATTTGTTTTAAACCTGCTGCCTATTAATTTCATTTGGTGACCCCTAGTTCTTGTATTATGGGAATAAGTAAATAACTTTTCCTTATCCACTTTCTCAACATCACTCATGATTTTATATACCTCTATCATGTCCCCCCTTAGTCTTCTCTTTTCCAAACTGAAGAGTCCTAGCCTCTTTAATCTTACCTCATATGGGACCCTCTCTAAACCCCTAATCATTTTAGTTGCTCTTTTCTGAACCTTTTCTAGTGCTAGAATATCTTTTTTGAGGTGAGGAGACCACATCTGTACACAGTATTCGAGATGTGGGCGTACCATGGATTTATATAAGGGCAATAATATATTCTCAGTCTTATTCTCTATCCCCTTTTTAATGATTCCTAACATCCTGTTTGCTTTTTTGACCGCCTCTGCACACTGCGTGGACATCTTCAGAGAACTATCCACGATAACTCCAAGATCTTTTTCCTGACTCGTTGTAGCTAAATTAGCCCCCATCATGTTGTATGTATAGTTGGGGTTATTTTTTCCAATGTGCATTACTTTACATTTATCCACATTAAATTTCATTTGCCATTTTGTTGCCCAATCACTTAGTTTTGTGAGATCTTTTTGAAGTTCTTCACAATCTGCTTTGGTCTTAACTATCTTGAGTAGTTTAGTATCATCTGCAAACTTTGCCACCTCACTGTTTACCCCTTTCTCCAGATCATTTATGAATAAATTGAATAGGACTGGTCCTAGGACTGACCCTTGGGGAACACCACTAGTTACCCCTCTCCATTCTGAGAATTTACCATTAATTCCTACCCTTTGTTCCCTGTCCATTAACCAGTTCTCAATCCATGAAAGGACCTTCCCTTTTATCCCATGACAGCTTAATTTACATAAGAGCCTTTGGTGAGGGACCTTGTCAAAGGCTTTCTGGAAATCTAAGTACACTATGTCCACCGGATCCCCCTTGTCCACATGTTTGTTGACCCCTTCAAAGAACTCTAATAGATTAGTAAGACACGATTTCCCTTTACAGAAACCATGTTGACTATTGCTCAAGAGTTTATGTTTTTCTATGTGTCTGACAATTTTATTCTTTACTATATAGTGGCAGGGGCTGGTGCCTGCAAGCATACAAGCTCACATAGACTCAACTATTGCCGTACAGATGTGCACTAGCTTTGGAGGCATTTGCCTTGATGAGCTTGAAAGTGGTAACACAGCACATGATAGTCCCTACACTGTTTATTCAAAGCAGGGTGTCTGGCAATGCCAGTCCAAGGGCAAGGTGAGTAACATCACAGTCTTCTTGAAGACGAATTGACGTTTTGCAAATGGCCTGTATAAATATAATTCTTAATCCAAAGGCGCTCTCAACTTCTGTATTCCCTGCAACTTCTGTGCTTCCTGTCGCATTTCCCATAATAATCCACCCTGCACTTTTTCCTGCCATGCACTCTGTATGCACACGCCACATAAGAGCATTTACTACATGCCTTTGTTTCCAAGAATTGGAAAAAGATCATTAGGAAGCATAATAATGTGCCTTTTCTGTTCATACAGGAGCAAAAGCAATCCTCACTGCAAGTGACAACCATACCCAAAAATGTAAAGAATTCAGATTTTTTAATGTCACTCAGAGTAATGTACATTTTAAGTGATCCCTTGTGTGTATTTGCTTCTGAATTCTCTCTTTTTTTCCCTTCTATTTCATAAAATTATTTATTGCTAAATCATGGTACTCATACACCATGAATATCTGAGTCTGAAGAAAGAACACTGTGATTTTAAGAACAGCTGCAAATGAAGACGTTGGTATATGCCTTCTTTTACTGATGACATCGGTTGTGAAATCTGGTCTCTATAATACTCTTTTATACAGCATTTGTTAGGAGTTAATGTTATCACCAAAAATGCTAATCAGAATCTTAATATTAAAACATTACTTTATAGCTCCTTGTTAGTATTAATTTTAATAACTAGTCTGTATGAAATGGCTGTTTTACTCACACTTTTATTAAATGTTGATGAAAGACATACCAACTAAAAAAATACTTCTACAGCCTACAAGATACAAATATAAGAAAACTATCAAATTAAATATCAAATGCACTAAAATAAGAGAAATTAAATGTATTGTCCTTCCTTGTGCTTTGGTTTAGGTATTGCTAGTGTCAGTGATCATGGATGGATCAATAATAAAGGTTTTCATCTAGCTGATATCTCATTGTATTGACACTATTCAATGACTTGTTATAGCTAGAATGGATTTTTAGGGTGATTTTCTAAAGAAGAATTATATATTCTTGGAATGTTGGTGGGTCTTACCCTTTGAATTATAATCTTTAAGGAGCTGCATAATTTTGTAGCAAACTATTTTGATTGAAAGTCATTAAAGAAAAGAGTTTTCTCTGAAGTGTTTGTAAACACAGTCCAAAAACACACATTCATTATCGGGAAGTTTTTCACGTGTGATCTTTATTATTCTAATTATACTGCAAACCCACAAAAGGGAAGGAAACATACAAGTTTAAATAAGTCATATTTTGCAGATGAATAGGGGGCACTTTTTAAATTTTTGCAACAAAATTGCATGTCCTACAGTCCAAAAACCAAAAGTACTAAGGACACCCAACAACCAAATCGACTCTTAATAAAAAAATAAATTACAAAAATTACAAAATACCCTAAAGAGACACTGCAATGGAATTTGGAGTGTTTGCACAGAAATGGTTTAAACTAGAACATTGAAGAAAACTTAAGAAATCAATCTTTCCTTATGTTTCTTCCAACAAAAACTTGCATTCAATATCAAATGTCTGTCAACAAGCATTGTGCCTTTCTTTCTTGTCTGTACCTTATACCAGGAAATGTTTTGTTAACTGGAAATTCAAGATATTTCACTGTAATGTAAATAAATAAAAAGCAAGCCTGAGCCATCGTTTAAAACTGTTATATACAACTCTGCAATGCAGAGATGGATTTGCAGTTTCATAGCTTGATATGTTTCAGGCTATCAGCCGAAGGTGTAGGTATAAAACCGCTGGAGAGTTGTGAACTGCGGAATGATGGAATTCATACACCATGCACTCGCAATGAAACGTGAGTCAGACTTTCAACTAGTTTTCAACTCCGTTAAAAACAAAAATATTCTAAAACTGATTCACATCAGCAAACGATTCATAAATCATACTTAGGATGTAGGTAAGCTATTAAAATTATATAAGATCAATTTTACTACATAAATTCGATTCTTTTTTTTCTGGATGTCTTAAGAAAAATCAAGTTTGTTAGCAATACTTCTTTCCCCCTTTACAAGCTTGGAATCGTATATAATGTATTTTTCTTACCTGCATCTTTGGAGAAACTTTATGCAATTCAATGTTTAAATATATGCATTCGCTGGAGTGTGTCTGATTTTAAATGGTAATTTACAATAATATTAAGAGAAATTGTCTGGATACACCATTCATTGTCATTGCATTGTGACTAAGCAAGCTTCTGTCTCACTCGAGTCGATGTATTCCTGATATTTAAGTCTCAACACCAGTGTACTAAAATAATGTACCGGGTATAAATTTGATGTTAAAATAGGGAAAGCTTTGCTAATGGATAAATGTTATCCATGCATTTCGAACGAGACCGGAAAACTGGAATATAGGGCCGTGATTTTGCTATTTTATTTGCTATTTTAATATTCAGTTTTCAAAGCAAATGTCAAATTTGTACTTGTCTTTGAACGAAACTGGAAGTTCCTCCCATTTATACAAGTTTGCGGGACACACAAAACTATCTGCCAAATAACAGAAGGCTGGTTATAGTTTTGTCCACATTAGAGAATGTGGTGATCGTGTTTAAACTCCGTGTCCAAAACAATCGTGACTAGCTGACTCTCTTGACCTTGCCTACGCTGACAGCCTCGTGTTAGCTATCTCGGTTGTTTTTAAGTCGTGTTTAAACACGATCAAACTCCCATGCTTAATTGTGCTAGCTCAAAAGGGGACGCAAAAGTCGATAGCAGTTAACAAGCGTGAGCTGAATTAGAAATAACCAAGCCGGACAGATTCTACTCGCAACCAATGATATAAACGGGACTGCTCGCGCTACAATTAGGTTTACATCGAATCCAATACGTTTCTTTCCCAGACTGTACAAACAGATCCTTTCAAACGTGGCCTTAAAATATTCCCTGGCTCCAGCACTAGCTGGGTCTACTAGGGATTGCTCGGGCCTGGGACAAGCTTTTTCAGCGACGGGTCAGACCGAGATCACATCTGCCTTGGTTATTGGGCAGAGGAGTCATGGCTCTTAGCACTCCGCCGGCAAAACCAGAGCAGGGGCCTCCAGTCAGCCGGGCCCTTCGCCTTGTGGGGAGAGGAACGAGCATGTCTATATTAGATGCGGGGTGGCGCAAAGATCCCCATCCTCGATGATGTCCACCTCATCTTCGTTCTCCTCCAGCAGGAAGGCGGGCGGCTGGCCGGCCTTGCGGGGGTCCGAGCTGGCTTTGTCGATCAGTTCAGGCTCGCTCGAGCTCTGCTCCAGGCACTCCTCCCCGCTGGGGTTCTTCGGGTCGTCCTGGGTTTTCCTCAGTTGCTTTTTGTGCTTCATTCTTCTGTTCTGGAACCACGTTTTTACCTGTGAGAGAAAGGGGAGGAACGCATGTCATTCGCATGTGCCCCAGCTCCCCAGGAGGCACCGTCACCCCAGTGCATTGCATGAGCACACACGTCAGTAGCATGTGCCCCAGCTCCCCAGGGGGCACCGTCACCCCAGTGCATTGCATGCGCACACACGTCAGTAGCATGTGCCCCAGCTCCCCAGGGGGCACCGTCACCCCAGTGCATTGCATGAGCACACATGTCAGCAGCATGTGCCCCAGCTCCCCAGGGGGCACCGTCACCCCAGTGCATTGCATGAGCACACATGTCAGCAGCATGCGCCCCAGCTCCCCAGGGGGCACCGTCACCCCAGTGCATTGCATGAGCACACATGTCAGCAGCATGCGCCCCAGCTTCACGAGTTGTCATTATCATGCTACCCGGCCTCAGACGGAGGTCCCCCATCCCAGGATCACAGCAGGAGGGCACCACGGGGGTGGCAGCTGCTCCCTGCTTCCCCTCGGGCATTTCCCCAGCTCTTTGGGGCCCCGCAGAGCACGGGGAGGTCGAGGAGAAGCCTGGGGGCGGGAAGCAGAGCCGGGGGCAAGCCCCAGGGTCCCTTCCCGGGTGGGGTTCTCCATCCCCCGGGTGCTGCCCAGCGGCCACGGGAACCTCCCTCCCTCCCCCCCATGCTGGGTACCTGGGTCTCGGAGAGGCTGAGGGCGGCGGCCAGCTCCACGCGCTCCGGGGTGGACAGGTAGCGCTGCATCTCGAACCTCTTCTCCAGGCCGGAGAGCTGCGAGTCGGAGAAGACGGTGCGGGCTTTGCGGCGGCGGCAGTGCTTGCCTGGCAGCTCGGCGTGCGGGTGGTGCTGGAAGAGGGCGGGCACGGGCATGCCTGCAGCGCGGGGCACAGGGGAGAGAGGCCGTGGGACGGGGCGGGGGCCGAGGCTGGAGAGCCGGGGCGGGGGGGGGGGTCCTCTCCCCCTTCCCCAGCCCCACCTGGAGGGAAAGGAGCTCCCCACCCCCCTGCCTGGACAGGGCACCGCTCAGCCTTGTGTGTGTGGCCCGGGAGGTGTCCCTGGGCTGGCAGACCCCGCACCTAGGTAAGTCACCGTGGCCAGGCGACCCCAGCACCCACCCTACATTCTGTCCCAGGCCGGCATTTCCCTCCCGCACACAAAGAGTAAACCAGGAGGCTGTTTAGAATCTGGTACAGTTGTTCTCCTGGCCAGCAACTTGGCATTAACTCATTCCACAGACATCGCTCAGCTCGAGAAATGTTACACAGAAGGGCCCCCCCCTTTTTTGTTGTTGTTGTATTCCTTTTACACTTTCATTGGTGCGTGTGTGTAAGTTTAAAAAAAAGTAGTTGTCATAAACACGGTCGGTATTTACAAATGTTGCTACAGGTGAAATTTTGGTCTGGTTGCAATTCAGGGGTCTAGAATAAAGACAATGATAATTTAAAGACTATTATATATAAACACACCTGTGTATATACGTACTATAATTATACAAACATAAATGCACACATAAAACGTGAGTGTGTGTAATATAGAATTCCACAAAGGTGTGTAATTGTGTGTATACTCACACACAAAATAATTTTAAATATATACACTCAATGATACAAACATGGGCACACTCATTTTGGGTATGTAATTGTATATTACACACATACAAATACAGAGAAATTTGGGTATGTAATCATATTACACGTGTGTATTAGGTTAAGTGTGTCTATCTCTTTAACGTGTGAACTTAATTGTTTTTTGCTTATTTTAGGAAACCAGTTCCGGGTGATATGTTGGGGTCTAGATTATGAAACCCATCGCTTTGCAATGGGTCGGTTGTCCCCTCGTCACCCTCCCACCCCATATGTAACAGTGGAAAAGCAACATACTCAAACTCAGTTTAAAAGAAAAGTAGTGTCCTGAATTTAAAGAGGGGAAGGATTAGCGCACTGGATTTAGTTTCTCTTTATCTCTATTCCGAATACTACACAAATTTTTCACTACGTCCGTTTCCGTTCAAATTATTTCTATTGATGGTAGCTAATAATAAATCCACCCCTAGCTTTCCATTTGAGTATTCGATTTCTTTGTGATTTATTCATCAGCCGCTCTCTGTTGCATACTCTGAAGGGTCCACTTTTTTAAAGCCAAAGGTAAGGATTTTTATTTTATTAGACAACTGGTGCAGTTTGTTCCCCCTCTTCTCTGCAATTTATACTGGATTGATCTTCTTGTTCTGTGCCTATTTTAATAGGGCACATTTTTGAAAATCGAAATTCACTACCAGCTACTGAGGAGGCACAGAAAATATTTACCACCTGTGCTGCGAAGATCAGAAAGAAGTGACTAACTGATTGACTGGATATGGGAAAGGCCAGGTCGTAATATAATTTAACTTTTTTAAAAGGCCACATAATCTTTTAGCGTACACAGCCTAAGAAATAAGGAATTTTACTCTCGAAAACTACGCAAATTCCTCTGAACTTTTTGGTACTAAATAGTAAGTTATCAGATGCATTTATTGTAAATAAAAAGGTGCAAAATAACTTGGAAATCGAGGTTGTTGAGGTTTTATTTTTCATATGAACGAAATCAACCGAGTTTCCGCTCTTTTGAAGATCCATGCTGTAAAAGTGGGTCAGTGATGGATACACAGATCTGTGGATGCAGCTTCGATCGGATTTCTGCGGGCTTATTTTTTAAAGCACAGAACATTTGAACCCTAAGAAAAGATTCTCTGGAAAAAGTGAGTAAGTAAACTGTGAT
Organism: Mauremys mutica; assembly: GCF_020497125.1. NCBI lineage: Eukaryota > Metazoa > Chordata > Testudines > Geoemydidae > Mauremys > Mauremys mutica. The sequence goes on from NC_059093.1 coordinate 9,421,836, forward strand.
TTCTGCTCAGAGAGAGGGAGGTTAGACACCAGTCTCTGACAGCAGGAGAAAAAGAACTACAACGTGCAAATTATTTTTGATATTCAATATATTCCTACATCTATAGGCAATGGCTAAATCCGCTGGTGCTGTTGATGCAGGGCAGGGAATAAACTAAACTAATAGAGTCTGATTATGATGATGATTCCCCCAAACTGTAGCATCGGCAGGCGTGTAAAATCTGCCTTGATGAATAACAGGTGCCATTCCTTGAATGATGAAGCGTGACCCTTGCCAGGAGATGAAATCCCCCACGTCTGCAGTGCTGGGCGCTAACACTGGGTTCGCCTGTCAATACACTCCCCTTCTTCTAAAGCCGAAACAAACACAAGGAAAACGGGACACCCAACTTACCCGAGGTGGTGAAGAAGTACGGATGGTGATGCTCCGGCTTGTGGAGCGCATGGTGCGGATGGGGCGCCAGGAGGGTGGGTGTGGGCATCAGAGGGTATCCATAGTCCAGGAGAGGAACCCTGGAAGCTAAGGGGCTGGAGAAGTGCTCTGGAGGGACCTCTCTCAAGGACTTGGGCTTGTGGAGCAAAATGTCTTCGATGAAGAAGGAGGTCGGCCTTGGCGCGGAGACCGGATGCACTGGGGAGGTAAAGTGGAGGTTCATTTCCCCCAGGTGGTGGGGACCGCGCTGGAAGACGGGGCGCGCGAGGAGGGATGGCCTCGGATTTCAGCCCGGCTGGCTGAAAACCCGCAGATGGCAGGAGCCAGAAGAGAAGATCCAGGTGGCTTCGGGCGGCTTGGAGGCGATTTGTGAAGAGAGGGGGCTCTGCCGCGAGCCAATCGCGCACCAGCAGGGCGGAGGGAAAAGGGTTTTTCATTTCCCAATGTCACCCAAATTAATGGAGAGGTTGAAAGGAAGGGGGCGCTGGCCAAGGTACTGAATCGGTCCGTTAAAGGACCGTAACAAGGCTGGTGATACTTAGTTACGCAAGAAGGGGGTATGGAAAATGGGCTCCGAGCTGATGGAGATCGTGAAGCAGACAGAGCCCCAGGATCCCAACAACAGAGAGAGAGGGTCTCCTTCAAAAATGTAGGTGCTGCAGGGTCAGACAAATGTCCGCAGCGCGCCAGCACTGGCTTATTAAATATAGGCAGGCACGTTTCCCTGGCTCTGCTCCCGTATGCGGGTGCCTACGCAAAAGGAGGGATATGCTTGTGCATACAGCGCCTAGCACATGCCGCCATGAGCCGAGATTGGGGCCTCTGACCCCCGCCTCAATACAAGCCATCACTCAGGTTGTTCCAAACGGAAATAAAAGGGCCAGATCCCCCGCTCTGGTGTAAGCCAGAGTTAACTTTAAGGGGTTGCTTGGGGGCAGTGGAGGGACATTAATGTACAGCCACGGAGGAGCTAGCCGCAAGAATGGGAGTAGAACGAATTTTTCCATGTGTCGATGACTTGAGTTTACGTCAAAGCAAAAAGTCTTTATTCTGCGTCAATGACTTTTAGAGCTGACTGAAATGTTTCCACATTTCAAAATTTCACTCAAAAAGGACAAAAGAATTTTTGGTGGCATTGTCCATCATCGTTGCTGCCCTTTTCCAACCGGTTCTACTTAAATTTTACTTTTCCAGCGTTGGCCGTGATCCTATATACAGCCGCATCCCCGCCATTCCTAAGTATTATCCTACTGGGGGGTTTGTTCCAAATTTCCCCCCTTCTGTTTGTCTTTTTTTTTCTTTCTAATCTGTAGCATTCATTTCTCCGGAGTCAATTTGCTAAAATTATGGTGATACACCACATCATAGCCGAGATAATTTGGGCTCGCATCTCGGAAAATTGCTCTAATTATTGATGTTAAACTCGGGGAAATTAGAAGAAGGCACTTCTCCTTCATCTCCTGATTTTCAGCTCTAATTTGTTGAAATCGAGTTGTCATCACAATTCCAATCACTAGTGTTAATAGTAAAAGTGTTTTAATAGAGCCAGAATTCTCGCAACCCATGCTATTAGATAATTAGGAAAAAGATGTTAGGAAGGCAAGTGCTAATCCTTGGGTACACGGACTGCATTTCCATCTGATCCAGCAGGTAGAACAAATTAATTACCAGAATCAATTAGTCCTAAAAGTACAGTTCTCCAGGAAGTGTGAGCCATGTCTTCCATATGTATGAGCTAGTAAACGGCAAATAGATGGAGAAACCTTTAAAAGAATAGAAATGGCAATCATGATATTTTAATGAACCTGGAACTGGGAGCACAGGAGTTTTCAAATGTTACTTTTACATGCACGTGTAGAGAGGCCGCATGCAGGAACACCATCCGTTTGATTCTAATTGTATCTTTCAGACAGCTAGCCAGAATGTTGATGTTAGTTTTTAAATAGACAGTTTTAAATGACGTTATGCCTCCTGCATTGTTTTGGTTTATTTTGAGCCAAATCGTGCGCTCATTTATCAGGCAAAACTCTATATACAAATATATACATTCTAGATAGATAGATCTACATTTATTTTGTGTGTATGTTTATATTATTCACACATACACATATATATACACACAGACATACATACATGTGTGTGTCTATGTATGTGTGTGTGTGTGTAAATATATACACACATACACAGTTTAAGTAGATATGGCAGAGAACACAACCACGCACATAGAGTATGTTCATATAACAGACACACAAATATTATAAAAAAGTGTATGCACCTAACATGCGCAAACATCTTTGTTATATACACAATACATACCAACATTTATAGACGTGTATAGACATAATAACAAGGTGTCCAAGCAAGGGCTCTTGTATTTAAAAGCATAAATAAATAATAAACTGTCTGGGTATGTGTGTGTTTGCCTAGTTTGTGGTGATATTTGTTTAGCTCTTGGGATATACCCATCTCTGATTACATAGAGGTACGGATTACTTTATCATATACTTTTTCTATCCCGGTCACCAGAAATTGGCTCTGGTAGGTTTCTCTTAGCCCTTATCAGCAGGATTCTTCTCCTCCCCAGAAAGAATCTGCTGTGGGATCCTCCCATGAAAGGCCAATTTCTGCATCAACTCAGGATTTTGGATGGGGCTTTAAAAACACAACAAGCTAACAACTTTCTCTTAGGAGCAAATGGGAAGGCAAATGAATTAATAGTGATGAAACGGGTCTAATGCCCAACTTGTTAATGGAGGCAGCGCAGCCAGGGAGACGTAAGCCGCTTGACTAGCCATTTCATCAAATGAAATTACTTCTTGGGGAGTGCTGGCGCGCCTGCTTTAGCCATCAGCGATATTTCTTTTTAAAGAAGATTCAAAGATTAAAGAAATGTTACTTCTGCCAGCCTGGGCTGCAGCCCCAGCACTAAACCAACAGCTTAATAGTAATGACAGATAGCTGGTTCCATTCAGCGCATGGAACATTCCCTCCCCCCCTTATTTAAAAGCAAAAATGGGGTTAGACTGGGAGGAGCGGGGGGACTGCCGCAATTTCTTAATGTAGCCTCCGGAAGATTGCAGATACCCAGCGCAGCCAAGGAGCGGACTAAATTGCAATAATTCAACGGCTATGTAAAGGTGCCTTAAGGGAAGGCGAAGACCAACAAGTAGCATTTTTCAAGGGTGTGTAAGGCAGTTTCTTTCTTAAATTAAGCATTTGCCTTGTTTTCTTGGCGTCAAAAAAGGGGGCATTAGACCCTTCCCGCTACAAATTGAGATTCTGGGGGAGCTAGAAATGTTCTCCCTTTGAGCCCAGCATTACTGTCAGGACGGAAAGATGGGCTCTGGAAGGGGTCTCTGCTTCTTGCTGTCCAAGATGCCGTGCATAGATAGGCTTTGATTTGTTTTACCCTGTAGTCCACTGGTCTGGATTCCCCTCCACTCTAGAGGTTTTTCCCCTAGAATCTGACTGCCACCGCGGGGTGAAAACGAAGCTTTTTTTCCATCTCTCCTCTTCCTAGGGCCTTTCCTCCTCTCGACCCATCTTTAAAGCTCATCTCTTTTCCTTTTTCTCTCTAAGCTCTGCCACTGGAACGTTCCTCTAACTAACAAATTCTAAGCCACAAAACAATTATAGTGCCCTGCAGGTTTTCTGACCCTACCTATGCAGGAGTCAGCTTGATTGCAAGTTAAACATTCACCGCTAAGAGACAGACGGCACCTGAAGGTGTGAATCAACACACACTACTAACTTCAGTCTGGTCCCTCTTTCCCTAATGTCCTAGCTTATCCTAGAGCCAGAGGAAGTAAGGTCTTCACGCTGCCTGTTCTCGCTGTTTATCCAAAGGAGCGCTGGGTAGGTACTGCAGTTTTCTTACACACTAACAGGCAGTTTGGGTCTATAAAGAGATGTCTCCTGCCACCCACTGTGCCCAATCCTGCCTGAGGGTGAGGTTTCCCCCATCGCATTTCATGTGATGTTTTGCGACACACTACGCAAAGCTTTGGGGAAACCGAGGCTTTGCGTTACGGATTGGTCCCTATATTTCACTGGAGTTCAGCTATACAACAAGAGAGGGAAGATGATGGCATATGACAGAGAAACAACCCTTCTACCATGCTTCCAAAGGAGACCGATTTCCTCTGCAGTTTTGAAAAACATCTTCTTGAATAGACCTCAGATGCGAACTGACAGACTAACCCGCAATGGCATCTAATAGGCCTGGGGTTCATAATCCTTCCTGTTATGTGCTCACAGTCTGCGAAGGACTTGAATGAAATCGGAGTGAGGGAAAGATATGTAAGCTTGCCAGAAAGGCAGATCAAAGATTGCTATAGGGACCTGATCTTTTCTTTAGGCAAAAAATATACTGCTGGTTCAGGCCCATAAAAGCAGAATTGTCTTATTTTATGCCTCGTCTGGGTTTGATTTTTAGAGGCACTGAACGCCTGTTGGAGTTGTGAGAGGGCTCAGCACTTCTGAGGACTCAAATTATATGGGGTGATCGATATTTTCTCTTGGAGCTACCCTGCCCCACGCTTCCACATCGGAGAAGGCTGAAAACCCTGTTCCAAATGAACAGATCATCTCAGCCTGCCACTTTCAATGTCTGTAGTTCTTCAAAATATGATTATCACAAGCCTTGAGACACCTTTCAGATTACTGCAGAGCTGAGTTTGGCCTTTTTCTGCCACTAACATGAAGCAATTTCTGCAGCACTAAAAGGTTTAAACCCATAGACTTTTCTTATAATTATATGTTTATACATGGAGCCAATTGGAATCTGCAGCCATTTCTTGCACAGATTTAATAGCAGCAAACACATTCCCTCTGGCAGTGATTGGTGGAGGTCTTGCAATGAGAAGATGTCTAATTCATATTTGGAAATGCAAGTGGTTCTGTGCACCACAAGGCAGCTGCATTTTCTAATCTTTCCAGAGATTAGAAATTTAATTGTGATTTATAATATTGGGCCAGGTTCATCGCTGGTATAAGTAGACTGATTTTACTGGGTTGATGTTAGCAGGATTACATCAGGGATATATTTAACTGGTTTCTATATAATTCCACCTGTAAACACTTATCTACCTCTGTATTGTGCAGGAAGAGGAAAGGTAGCATCAGATGCAAGTCCCTTTTTGCCTTTAAATAATTAATACACTCAAAAATGAAGGGTAAAATGAATAGCAAAACCTCACTTTCCAAAATGCACCTTAACTCAGTATTACAAAGCCCCAGACACAAACTGATTGCAGAAGACGTCTAAAGGGCACCAGCCCTACTTCAGTTTAGGTAGCAACATAGGTAACAAGCAGAGACTTTTTACACAAATCATGGTTTAAATAGTGGACGTTCCGTTGCATGTTGTGCTCCTATCAGAACAAGTTATAGAATATCAGGGTTGGAAGGGACCTCAGGAGATTATCTAGTCCAACCTGCTGCTCAAAGCAGGACCAATCCCCAAATCTGTAAATGGCCCCCTCAAGGATTGAACTCAGAGCCCTGGGTTTAGCAGGGCCAATGTTTATTTCAGTCTCAGAAGACACAGGCATTGGCAGTGAGGAACACTTTGCTTATCATTAGAGCAGTTACGAACTTGAAGCTTGTTTAATTTGTACCCTTTAAGTTTATGTTCAAACTTCCATGGGCTTTGAAGCCTTTTCCAGCTGTTAACACCCGCAATCCCACTCTCCTAAGAAGCCTCATCCTGTGTTCCTGTCACACCCCAAATCCCTATTGGTTTCAATGGGAGATTGAGGTACACAAGGGAAGTAGGATTGAGTCCCAGAGCTGCGTCTGAAAGAAACATGGATGGGATTTAGCTTCCAAGAGTTGATGGGGCCCTGCTCCCTGGTGAGTTCTTAGGCACTAAGATAGTCCAAATACTAATGACACTAAGCTATGGAGCAGGTCAGGTTCTCAGCTGGGGTATATCAGTGTTGTTCCAATCAAGTAACTCTACTTCAAGTCAATGGAGATGGAGTGAGACACCAGCCCAATTATTTTTAGGACTATATTTGGGGGCTACAGTGAGTTTTTCCATGTCCATGTTGGGCCAAATTACGGCAGTCTGAGGTCTTATGTACAACTCACATTGTCCCTCCCAGTGCCACACATACCATGCAGCACCTCTCATGGGGTGGCAGCAGGTTTCAAAGTTAAAATGAATGGGGCAGTTCACCCTTCTTGGAGCTATTGTTTCAGGCTATCAACAACATGTTTTGGGTTTTTTTGCACCTGTGAGGGCTAGATTTTTTTTTTAATGAAGGCAGAATTTCTGGTTTCATCATGCATCTTCAGGAGCTGAGGTCTTAGGCATGGGTTTATATGGCCTGTGCATTCATCCAGCTCTGTGTCCATATTCAGACCTTCGCGTCTACACTGAAATTTTGCCCCTTACTCCGGCTTTGGATGGGTATCCTGGATGCTTCTTGTAAAGGTGAAGGTTTATGTGGTCTGGTTTTGTTTTTAAATGAAAAATGTTAATGATGGGGGGTGGACCGTTAAGCTCAGCTCTTCCCAAGAAAATGCAAACTTTGGCAATTATCTAAAATCCGGTCTCCAATGTTTTGGTTTTTCAGCTGGGTCCCTTGGTCACATCCCTCATTCCAGTACCCAGCAGGATCATTTGAAAGAGTCTGAAATTGGGCAGCTTAGATGGTTCCTTGGAACCTGTTTTTCAATTAGTTTCCTTGTTCATTTGGTTACATACTAATTCTTCTTCTATAGCCTGTCCTGCACATGGGCATTGCTCACACCCTTGAGACCTAGGTTATTATTTCATCTAACACCATCTGTACTTTGGGCTTCTGGTTAATCCCTTACTCTTATATAAATCTATGCTCACTGCTGTGGACACTGCTTTGCTGTTGTCTTAGCACCTTCACTTTTATTCGTTTTCTTTTATTCCAGGAGGGGAACAGTCATCTGTACCACTCAACATTTTTATCCCTTTTTCTTTTTTGGTTTATTAATCAGGCCTTCCCTCATTTCTCTACTTTGACAAAGTATGCACCTTTTACAGCCTTGCTTTTAGCCTTCAGGGCTGGATAAACCCTCTTCTCCCTTTCTTTTTCATTCCACTTTTGTTTCTTACATAGGATTCCAATGTTCTTTTGTGCTTTTTCTCTGCTTTGTCATATACCTTCTGCAGCTCCAGGGCCCTCCTGGAACCCTCCTGTGGCAATTTTGCTTAGCGAATGCTTCGACTACAAAGACTGTGCTGTTGATTTCACTTACCCCAGTGTAAATCAGCTAAAAATCATTGGGGATGCATCAGGTTTTAAATGAGGGGAACATTCTAATTCTCCTTCAATTTGTTTTCTGACTTGTCTTTCTACTGCTTAAAATCTGTCATTATGAAACCTTTAAAAAAATTAAAACCACATCATTCATAAATGTCAAGATCACCTACTGTGACTTCCTGAATAACCCAAGCCAGAGAATTTCACCTATTCCTGAATCAAATACATACACGAAGATTTTTTAAATGAATACTCTGAGTTTACATACAAACGTATCTAAAAATCTGAAACTGTTTTACCAATAAGAGTGGAATATTATCATCCTTCATTTTATGGAGGAGAAAACTAAGCTATTGAAGGTTGAAATGATTTGCCTGAGTTACCTAGCAAGTCAGTGGAAGAGCTGGGAGTAGAGCACAGGTTTTTCTAACGCCTAGTTCTATGCTATAACCATTGGACAACACTGCCTTTAAATAATATAGAATAGTGGCTCTCAACCTTTCTAGACAACTGTACCCCTTTCAGGAGTCTGATTTGTCTTGCGTAACCCCGAGTTTCATCTCACTTAAACTACTTGCTTACTAAATTAGACATCAAAATACAAAAGCGTCACAGCACGCTACTACTGAACATTTGCTTATTTTCTTTTTTACCACATAATTATCAAATAAATCAATTTGAAATGTAAGTACAATATTTATATTCCGTGTATACTATATAGAGCAGTATTAACAAGTCGTTGTATGAAATTTTTGTTTGTACTGACTCTGCTAGTGCTTTTTATGTAGCCTGTTGTAAAACTAGGGCCCATAGCTAGATGAGTTGATGTACCCCCTGGAAGACCTCTGAGTACCCCTAGGGGTACCTGTACCCCTGGTTGAGAACCGTTGATATAGAAAACGTGCATGTTTATAGGGGCGAATGATAAAGCAGCTCCCCTTTGGAGTATTTCCAACATGCCACCACATTAAATATCCCCAAGGTTTCCAGGAAACACTATTGTACTGTGAGTAGTCCCAATGAAATGAATGGAACTATTTATGGCAGGAAGCGGGACACAACCTAGCATGTGTTTGTAGGTTTGAACCCTAATTTAGTCTCATTGTTACCTTGTATTCTGTTGTTGGTCTGTCTGTATCCGTCTGTTGCTTCTTGTCTTTAACTGCAAGCACTTTGCAGCAGGGAGAGTCTTTTGGTTCTGCATTTGTACAGCTTCTAGCACAGTGGGGTCTGGTCCATGGCTAAGGCTAAGGCTCGCAGGTGCAACAAGAATACAAATAACAACAACCTTTAGTCAAACAGGCAGCTAGGCAACCAGTCTCAGTGTACAAGCTCAGTTTTCTGCTCTACAGTTTAAATGTACCATCTCTTATATCATCTTCATGATTATATAATTATCTTAGACCTTAGTGCATCCCGTGCTTCACTGCACATTCAGCTACCCGCATTTGCCATCTTTGACTGTCAATTGTCCTCCTCTCCAAATCTTCCCATTTCATGTGAAGATACTTGATGTCGTTCAGAACTGTTCAGTTCCATGTTATTAGCGATCTTCCTCTCTTTCTTGTTGTGTTTTCTGACTTCCATCCAAGGGCGGTATTTGGTAAGCGCTCTTTTCCCATTCTCTGCACATATCCCAGCCACTGATGTCTTCTTTTGTAGATTATTTGTGAGAGGGTGCCTTGTCCAGTAATTTTTCTGACTTCTTCATTCATCTTCCTATCTTTCTATGTTATTCCCAATATTCTTCTCAGACATTTGTAATGAAGAGCACCCAGCTTTTGCGTCTCTTTCTTGGTAAGTTTCCTTATCTCACTGCTATATGTTGTGATGGCGGTAACAGTTGCTTTGTATATGTTCAGTTTTGTCTTGAGGGAGATGTTTTTGAGTTACCAGATGTTTCTGAGACTTCCAAATGCAGCGTTTGCCTTCCTGATTCTTCTTATTTCCTCAGAACTAGTGCCATCTTGGCTGATGGTACTTCCAAGGTACGTAAAACTGTCCACCTTCTCTAGCTTCTCTTCTTCAATTTTGATTTCTGTTTCTATGGTCCCCATTGACATGGCTTTACATTTCTTTGCATTGTATATAATACATTCATTCAAATACCACCTATTATATACCATTTTGTACAATGTGTGTACTCATTGAGTGTAGAACTCAAACTGATACAGTCTTAGGTTTCAACTTATATGGCAAATCATTTATGGGCAAATCATTAAACTTTTTTTCTTTCATGTCTGCTTCAACCAGACTGTAAAACTAGTTGGACCTAGTTTACCAAAAAGATAACCTTTTTGATGATCAAAGGGAGAGAATGGTTCCATTACTTGCATTAGTCTGAGTTGTCAGTACCATGGCCTTCAGAATAAAGGGAGAAATGTATTTTAGAAAGATCTGAGTAACACACTTTACTCATAACATTTTTGTATTATATTGCTTCTTGACTGTTTCAGCTTACTCTGTATCTGGGCACTTTATTTTAAGCACTCCAGAAGTGGATGACAAGCCTGGGGGAAAGGTAGAATGTATCTGACATCAAGCAAATGCATCTTCAGATAATGCTTTTCTACTGGAAATTATGTTTGGAAATGACATTTTGTATATTGCCGAAAATGAGGTATTCAAATGGGGAAGTGATGTAAGATAATGTTCTCTAACATTAAAAACAGTCTGTGATCTTGGCAGATATCCTTATATTAAAAACTATGACTATTTTAATATTCTAGGAATTCTAAACAAATAATATGTTATAGTAAAACAACAGGGTAAAATTTACATGATTTCCCCACACATTAAAAATCAAACAACCCCAAATTATTGAGCATCGAAATATTAGTTCAATTTGTCTGTTTTTCATAGTGCCAATTCCCTTTTTAATTTACTGTGGGACACCCAAAAAGGACAGAATTTGCCCTTATAACTTTAGGGCTTGATCCAAAGTGGATAGAAAGACTGCCACTGACTTTGGATTAAGCCCTATATATGAAGGAATGTGGTCTGAAGTTTGAAGCAAGGGATAGGAATCAATTCTTTGTTGATGTTGCATGAGAGTCAGTATCTGTTAGTTAGAACAACAGACAGAAATAACTTCTTGGTTCAATTCCCAATTCTGCCACTCACATGTTGTATGGTTTTGGGGGCAGCCACCCAACACAGCACTTTTCAGAAGTAGCCTCTGATTTTGGGTTAAGATCTGTGCACTTTATTCATGTAAAACTTCCTTTGACTTCAGTGAGTAAGTGAAAGGAGCAAGATCATTAAGATTTAATCCATAAGAAGGCAATATAGTGGTGGTTATATTTTCTCTCAGCAGTAAGTGAAGCCTGAGCTAAACCCAATTGTCTTAAGAAGCAGATGCACCTCATAACATGGAAAAACAACGGATTGGTTGATATGTAGCAACAACTGTAGAGCATGCAGTGGTGATGTCGTATCTTAAGATGTGTAAACTGGAAGGTGTGTGGAAACATCTAGAAAATGTTAGTCACCCATTTGCCCCTACCTTATTAAAATTTGCCCCCTTCCTCCCACAGCAGTGTTTAGCTACTATGTTGATCTATATACCAAAAAGAACAACAAAAAATCATTTTCAAATATTTTTATAACAGGGACAATGATTTATTATTTAATTATGGTAGCATCCAGAAGTCCCAGATCAGAGCCCAGGTGTGCTAGGCACTGTACATGCATATAATCAACAAGAGTAAAGCTTGCACACTAATTAAAGACACTTCAGATATGTATAGCACGCAACAGAAATGGTGATGGGGTAAATGGGAAGTAAAGGTTACCAGAACTCCTCCTTATTAGAGACTATTATTTTGTCTATTTGAGTTGAATACACATTTCTTTTCTCCAACTCAAGACGGCTTGGAAAGTTCACCTACCCAGCTCACAAAGAACTTGTACATATGGAAGGAAATCATGATGCCTAATTATGGTGAAGGAGACCCTATAAACAAATTACATATACAGTATGGCAAAGTCCTATAGAATTAATATAATGACAGAGTAGGGTTCCATAAAAATTAGTTTAATTAAAAAAAAACCCTCTCTCAAACAAACTACAAAAGGTAATGAAATAATATTATAATTTTCCTGCATTTTTTTTTAATTTCCAGGTAATTTTTACTATTTAGTACTTACCTCCCTGCTATAGAATTCTATACATTGGCTTAACAAATTATTTAAAAAGGAAATTAATCTCTATAAAATGCTATGGGATTTTCCCATTCAGGAGAGCTCTTGTAAAATACACATGCAGAATATACTGAACTAATAGGTTGTTGTTGTTTTGTTTTTTTAAAGAGAAAGGAAACACTAGAAGAAACCTGCCTATAATAAAAACATTGGACATCTGGATGAATTTGATTGTGTTTTTTTAACTTTCCACTTACTTGGTATGTGTTTAGCATTAATTATATATTTTCCTATTCTATAAATAGATTATCCATGCAGTTTACAGTGTTAAATGTTATAATCATCTTACTGTAACAGTAGGATGCTAAATTACAATGTACATACCTATGATCTCCCAAATCCTGCTCCCTTTTGCTGTTGACTTCACTGGGGACCAGGTTTGCCTCTGTATTCATCTTTGCAAATGAGTTTGCTCTGGTTTTTTACATGAAAATTATCTATACAAAAATCACACAGGTCTAGAGCCATAAGTATCCGTGCAGGAAAACAGCAGTAAAATAATAAGAAACATATCAGAACCAGTGGCCTGAAAGAGCTTTAGATATTTCAGAATTTTCATAGCCATGTACATTTTTAACTGGGTCTCTATTTAAAAAAAAAAGGATATTTTCTTTGTGTCCAATTGAGATCAGCCCCTGTGTTCCATAATAAATAAGCTGAGAATGGAGGATTTTCCAGTTTATGTCCTCTTGTAAATGTAATTTCCCTCCCCCCCCACACACATTAAATTCATTTAGCCTAGTGCATTTTTAATAGACATTATTCATCTATTACCTTAATGAGCTTGTGTTGAAAGCATATTGCCTACCAATTTTAACAAAAGCATCCTAATGTTGTAGCTTTTTTTCCTTTCTCCTTCCAAGGCAACTGCCTGGATGAGGAAAGAAAAAACTGCAGAGACAGATAAGGTTTTTATTCTGTGTCACAACACTACATTAAGAATAAAACCTTCCACTTAAACACTTAAATGAAAACATTGAGAAACTAATTTACCATTTGTAACTACATGATTTAAGTAGAAGCAGCTTTAATTTTCTTCCCATTTTTCACATATTCAATGTGAGCCCACATTAGATTTCACTGGCTCAAATCACAACACTTAAAGCCACTTTCATTTTCTTTTTGATTAAATAATTGAAATTCCTGTCACTGCCTGCACTTTACTAGCACACAAATTTTGTATATAAAGATAAATTCTCTTTCTTTCTCCCTTCCCTGGCTGTGTCTGTTTTTGACTTAATCTTAAAAGCAGGCAAGGTTTAGTTTATTGATGGTTCCATAAAATGGATCAGTACTCCATTCACCTATTTCGTGGAATTATACTGCACCCATTAAGTGATTGTTTGGAGGAATTATGGAAACCCATCTTCTCTAATTTAGCTGTCATCATTCTAGGGTTATTGCTATCTAATACTAAAAGGACAGGAAGCCTTGTGTGCCATTTCCTCTCTCCCACGTATACATCCATTAAGGCCAAAAGCCTCGATTTTTATTTAAGTATTTGTTTCAATTAGGGTAACAAGTTTTATTAATGTTCCCTAATAAGTTACTCTGGCAAAATTCTAGACACTTTACATTAGAGTCAGTGAATGGCATAGTCAATAAGAAACATCAATTTGCACTTCCTGTAATGAACAGTTGAACTCTAACGCTACTTGTAGTTTAAAGGAGAAATACCTGAAAGAATCATCCATTATGTTTGTTTCTAAAACAGCTTGCAGGTAAGATGGTTGCAAAAACATTTCATTCTATTGTGTATATCACACTAAAAAGCAGGAAATTTAGGAGGCTTTAAAATGTGCCCTAAAGCCCACCGGCTAATGCGCAGGTTGAACGGGTTGCTTGTATTTCTCTGGCCTGCCAACTGTTTTCAAATCTCAGCTAAAAGATTTATTTTTTTCCCTGTCTCAACCTCATTATGGAACCTGATGCTGGAGAGGAACTGACTACTAAAAGATGAGAAGGATGGTCTTGTGGTTAAGATGCTCAACTAACTCTCAGGCACTCTGAGATCAGTTCCCAGCTCTCCCATTGACTCCTTTGAGGATCTGGGTCTAAATGGTGTAAGACCATAACAGGACTCATCACTAAGAACTGATGTGACTTGGGAAGATCCTATACCTAGTTCAGCGGCAGGTGAGCAAAATATAAGAGGCTCCTCCATAGGATCAGCATGGTTCATTTCAGAAGCCAAAGGGCCAGTTAGTGGGCATAACTCCAATGACACCAATAGTGTTGTGTCCACTTAACTGGTGGTGAATTTGCCCCAGTGCAAGCTTCCTGCCCAGCCAATGACCATAATCAAGAGTTGGATCTTGGAAACCACTGGCATTGCAGAAGAACAACTTTATTGAACCTACAAACATATGAAAACTATGACTACATAGTCTTATGGCTATAGTTTATATCAACTATTTATATATGTACAGATCTTTTACACAACACTATCATAACAGGCACAGCCACGCAAGCTTTGCATGCTCCAGAGTTTATTCCACAACGGGAGATATCATACTCTTATTAGTGATCAGGGATGCAACAAATTGTGTGTCATAGGCAGGGTTCCAACAATATAACACCTTGCACATCTGTAATCACTTTCCCATTAAATACCTTAAATAACACCACAAAAGTGAACAAGGCCTCTTTCACAACCATTCTGTGAGGTAGGACACTTACAGATGGTGACCAGAGAGGTTACATTACTTGCCCAAAGTCAGTCAGCCATAAAACCAGTGTCCCGAATCCCAGTTCATTGCTGTAACCACAAGCAAACATCCTCTACAGACTGTGTTGGTCACCTCTGTTTCACCCATTTGAAGACCCATGGAAGTAATTATAGAGGAGATAGAAACTTGCAGGATCCAGAGTTTGGACCCGTGTGTTTTCCCTAACCAACAAACAAGCATACGCTTTGTTTGCCTTCCATTGCTGCCTTGTCACAGTGCTGCTGCCAGCTCTCCCGGGCCATGGGTGTGCAGTGCACAAACCTTTAAGACATACATCATCCATGTCAACAGCTACCATGTGGGAGAGTATGATGAGCAAAAATAGCTTTTCATGTTCTGCAGCAATCCCCAAGCACAGAGCAAGAACCAGAAGGACAATTTGAGTTTTCCTTACGATACCTTTTAATTGGTACTAAAAGAATATAAAGTTTAGACATTCCTGGTCTGAATTGGGATTAGGTTGTGTGGGTGTCACTGCTGATATGGTGTTGAATAAAATGCGTGCTTGCAAAAACGATACAAGTCACAAAGAATACCAGCTCTAATTAGAAATGTAGAGTCTGATTAAATATGGTGATATTATAAAATGGCTTAATACCTGGAGTGCAATGATTGACCAATAGACATTGCAGCCATGCAAATATTTTGTAACTGCGTAGATGAGAATTCATTTGTCTAATTGCAGGACTGATATTTCTCCCAGTTACATATATAAATGCTGAGTCACCCTTACTCTCAATTCATAAATATCAGCATTTCTAATACTATTGGAAGATATAACTTATAAAAAGGCTTGGGAAGTTTCGATTTTTAAAATCGGTAAATGTAGACTTCTCCATGAACACACAAACTGACAAAAAAAGACTTCCATCCATAATAATTGAAATCTATGGATAAGCAACGTAAGAAAAATGCTGCTTTAGAACTTCTTAGAGCTTGATTTAAAGATATTTAATTTTTATATTTTGACATGTGATGTGGACAATTAGTGTTTTAATGGTTTTAAAGCTTTAATTTTTTGAATCTCAACAGCTACGGTCATTAAATAACTATCCTGGGACACACACACACTAATTTCCCACAATGGTGAAAATGCAAATGGACACAAATCTTTAAAAATGCTTAAAATAAACATTTATATTATCCATCAAAAATTATTTAAAAAATAAAAATCATATTCTTCCAAGTCTACTTATAAACAGAGCTTATTTGCCCTTTGGCATAAAAACTGGCATGAGCTGGGAACTTCAGCTCCCTTAGGAAAAACAAAGAACAGACAGGTCCTAGCATAGTGTGGCTCTGGTCCATGAATAAGACTCTAGATGCTATTGCAGTACAAATATATAATAAATCATGGATATTTAAATAAGTTAAGATTATTAAGTCAATTATTCAGCTTAACTGAGATTTAATTAAATAAGAAATCCCAAAGAAAGGGCTGGAAGGTTCTGGGGTGAAATCCTGGCCCTATTGAACTCAGTGGAATACCTCCCATTAACTTAAATGGGGCAAGGATTTCATCCATTTGTTGCTGTTTACAGGACGGATGCAAGCGCCATATATGTTATACCTACATACTGTGAGATAGATCCTCAGCTGCTGTAGAGCTGCATAATTCTACTAAATCTGGTATTACACTGATTCGCACTAGTTGAGCATTTAGCTCACAATCGTTAGCTGAACTTTTGTGTGTGAAAACTTTTCTTTGAAAATGTTATTTTTTAATGAATGGGGAAATTATAAATAGAAATTTTTGCCTCCATTTGAAAAATTGCTTAAATTTTCACATTGTCCCCTGCCCTGCAACATACTCCCACATTTGTGCTAATTACTTATCTTTTTATCCCTCTCAACTTTTCTCCCAAGTAAAAAAAGTGAGAAAAAGTGGGATTTTCCTCTCACGCTCTCTCAGTTTTTTCCAGTGGGGGGAAAAAAAGAGAAAGCAAGAGGAGTGAGTGGGATTACCCCCACTCCTCCAAGGCATTTTAAACAAATAGAACATTTATAAATAATTTTGAGGTTTTTTTCATTAAAATTGTCATGAAAAATAACATTTTTTTATATAAAGTTTCATTGTCATCAACCTGCCCCCCATTTTTTGGGCAAAAAAAACTTCATGGAAATTTTTTGCAAACTAGTTCACCTACATTTTTTTTCTGCATCATCTTAGCCATGAGTCTTCACAAAATGTTTAGCATTAGGTTGCCAGTATTAAGGGCTGACATCCTCTATTTGGGCACTGAAAACTTACATCTCCTATTTTACCACATCCCTTTGTGAGCTTCAAAAATACCCTCTTCACATTACTTTTAACTAGAACTGGGCAAAACTCAGTATTTCCATTCCATGGGACATTCCCACATTTTGAAATCCGCCTTCATCCCAGATCAGAATGAAAAATTGAAATTTAAGTTTCCTGCAAAATGAAAATGATAAAGTATTTTGTTTTGGAAACACCAAAATGAAACTTACAGAAATGAAACATTTCATTTGGACCTTACTGTTTTAGCTTGTGATATATTATATTATAGGTAAATATATTATAATGTAACATAAGTCAACATGATAAAATTAAAATGAAATGTTTCAACCTTTTTTAAATGAAACACTTTAGTAGTTTCTCAACAGAAATTTTGACATAGTGAATACGTTTCCATCAAATGTTCTGATTTTGTCAAATTGGCATTTTCCAAGGGAAAACTGTTTCCGTCGGGAAAAAAAAGCTGACCACCTCAATTTTTAACCTTTCCAGAACTCATGGCTGGTTTCCCCGTGATCAAGTTAATACAATCTGTTAGCTGCAGCCTTTATTTCTGAAAGGGAAACCAAAAAACAAAAGAGAAACATCTTTGGAATAAGCCCTTTCTTCCCCCCCTTAACTATTCACCCTAGAGGACATTGTTCATGTATAATAACTGCACATGTTGGAATCAATTAGGCAACTCATAATAAAGCAGATGCTGCTATTGTGAAAACGATGTTGTGAAAGTATGGACTTAGGAAGGCCCTCAGTTCAGACTGGGCTAAGCAGATATGATGCTAATTGAGTTCTCGCTGGTAATTTTTCACCCCTAAATGAACAAGAAAGAGAGGAATCTTAGAGTCTCATCTGTTTAGCTTGTGAACAGGCAAATGTTTTCAAGCTCAATAAATGAGCAATCTAATCCACCGGGATGTTAGCAGGGGACTTTTCTTTTTTTAAAAAAAAGTATAGTACAAAATGTGAATGGTCCCCTGTTCACACAGCAGGGGGGATAATCAGATGGGCTATTTTATCTATGCTCAGATCAAGCAAGCTGTGAAAATTCAGAGGTTTCTGAAGGGTGCAGTTTTTCCTCATTTGGAGACCAGAAAACTCACAATGCAATGATCACAATGATATTGTTAACTTAATGTAAAGCAACTGTGCTGGAATTAAGGGGCTTGATTTGCCTCTTACCTACACCAATGTAGCCCCATTGATTTTGGTGGCGTTACTTCTGATTTACATCGAGGACCAGGGGCCCAGATCCTCAAAGAGAATTAGGCACCTAATTCACATTGGAATCGATGGGGGCAAAATGTCAAAATGCCTTTGAGGTGCTGTGCCAAGGTGTTTCAAACGAGGATGGGAGAATGACTTTGTAGAACAGGCACTCTCATACCAGGATCAAGGGGTTATTGTGGATCACAGGTTGCAAATGCGTCAACAATGTGAAGCAGTTGTGAAAAAGGCGAATACACCGGCGTGTATTCGCTGGGGTGTCGTATGTAAGACATGGGAGGTAATTGTTACGCTCTACTAAGCACTGGTGAGACCTCAGTTGGAGAGCACTGTCCAGTTCTGGGCACCACACTTCAGGAAAGATGTGGACATATTGGGGACAGTCCAGAGGAGGCTAGTTAGGCTCTGTAATAGGCTTCCAAGGGAGGTTGTGGAATCCCCATCCTTGGAGGTTTTTAAGAACAGGGTGGATAAACACCTGTCAGGGATGGTCTAGGTTTACTTGGTCCTGTCTGAGCACAGGGGACTGGGCTTGATATCTTCTCAAGGTCTCTTCAAGCCCTACATTTCTATGACTCTATAACTGTGATGAGGAATGTGGAATAAATGCCTATTTAGACACGTAAGATAGAACTGCTTATTATAACATAATAATGGTGCCACTACTGAACACGGCCATATCCATTGGAAATCTTATGTCACCACCAAAAATATCTCACTCGGTGGGTAAGTTTCCATTTTATGTATTCCTTTTGATAATTTTCACTAATACATAGAAGAGGTTCCATAAAGATTTTAATGGCCCCAGAATTAGCCAGAGTAGTGGTCTGAACAATAGGTTTAGAAGCACATCCTTTTGGTGCAAGAAATGAGCAAATGTTTAGCAATGAAGCAGCAAGGAAAGCATTAGTTGGCTGAAGGACAATCAGAGGGGAGTGTGGAACAGGTGCAGTACCTGGAAGAAGAATGAGGCGCATGCAGAGAAAAGAGGCATTAGATGAAGGAATTAATGGGAAGAAAGTAGGGATATCTAATCAATTGCAGAGTGGAGGGAATCAACCCACATGGTCTAATCTAGCCTGATTGTCTTTGATTCTATCAAGATGAGAATGAAATTCAGGATATCTCAGTGACGCTGGTGTAACTTCATAACTGAGTGGGATTATCAGATTACAGCATCATAACTGGAGATCAGAATTTGGTTTGTAGACATTACTGTTAATAAATGTTAATAAACCATTGAAATGTATCCACCATGCCAAAGCCATCTACCTAAAAAGAAGTAAAATGCCAGTGTGTAAATGTATCTTTAATCTGGCCTAATGGGGATTATTTACGTCCTCCCTATTAGCTGCCTCTAGACCCTTATCTATCTCTGGTCCTTCTTATCTTCAACCCTGGATCAAGCCCCCTACTCACCAAAATGGCCAGTCATTTGACATCATGTTCACTGAAAGAACCTCCTTCTCTGATCTGTCAGTTTCCAAGATCCCTTTCTCCAGCCAACTCCTTCCAAGTTTCCCACCTGCCCCCTAAGAAAAGTGTCAAACTGAGACATTGGTAAGTAGAAAATTTGCAGTGTGAAGGACCATATTCCTTTCTTGCATACTCAGTGTGCCATTCAGATTTCCAAAACCCAGATCCTCAAAGGTGCCTAAATCCCATTGAAATCAGTGACGTTAAGTATCAGAGGGGTAGTCGTGTTAGTCTGGTTCTGTAGAAGCAGCAAAGAATCCTGTGGCACCTTATAGACTAACAGACGTTTTGCAGCATGAGCTTTCGTGGGTGAATACCCACTTCTTCGGATGCAACTGTGCCTCCTTTTCCCCATGTTGCATCCGAAGAAGTGAGTATTCACCCACGAAAGCTCATGCTGCAAAACGTCTGTTAGTCTATATGGTGCCACAGTGAAGTTAGGTGCCTAACTCCCTTTGTGGATTGGGTCCTGGGTGGCCTAGAACCCCAATAGCCCTATACCTCAGCATCAGAGAGTAGAATAAAGATAGAGTTCAGAGCATAACCTCGGTGCTGTTCATATCCCCATTTAAATCTATAGGGTATCTCATGTCCTTGAACAGAGTCCTTCCCTTTCATTGTTGCTCACACATCACAAATGATTTCTCCACCTTGTATTTATCAATGAGCAATTAAGTCGCCTCAAGTAACCCTATGCCAAAGAGGCCCTTTAAAATTAAAATATTTTCCATTTTATTTTGCTAGCTGCTAAATGACAGTGGGGGAAAATTAGGCTAATTACTTCTATCCTAATTAGACTCTTACAATAACCCATAATTACAGCCATGTTTATTACCTTTGTGTTGAACACTTTAACCTGTTGTGGTTTGTAATTAGCATGTGTATATTTGGTGAGCCTATCCTAATGTCTCCTAGCTCTTGGTGCTACTAGTCTTTGATTGTAAGTATGGCAACAAACCCTCAGTACTTTATGTGATAATTGCTGTAATTTGTGAAACATCCTAATGAATGGTAACAAAACTATTACAGAAGCTGGATTTCATTTTAACCCACTTGTTGACTCTAGCTATATTTTCTTGCAGATAAACAGCAGCAAACAGTTAAGTGGCAGCATTTTTAGTAGGAAATGGAGGTTTAGGGCTTAGCCTGGGTTCTGTTCCTGGCTCTGCTTCTGGCCTGCTGGGGGACTCTGGGCAAGAGTCAGACCAAGCAGTAATGGTCTCAAGTTGCAGTGGGGGAGGTTTAGGTTGGATATTAGGGGGGGAAAACTGTTTCACTAGGAGGGTGGTAAAGCCCTGGAATGGGTTATCTAGGGAGGAGGTGACATCTTTTTTTTTTTTTTAAGGCCTAGCTTGACAAAGCCCTGGCTGGGATGATTTAGTTGGGAATTGGTCCTGCTTTGAGCAGGGGGTTGGACTAGATGACCTTCTGAGGTCTCTTCCAACCTTGATATTCTATGATTCTAAGTCACGTCATGGCTCTGTGCCTCCTTTTCCCCCATGTGTAAAATGGGGCTAATGATACTAACCTCTTTTGTAAAGTGACTTGACATCTATGCATGAAACGTGC
Source organism: Mauremys mutica (assembly GCF_020497125.1). Classification (NCBI taxonomy): domain Eukaryota; kingdom Metazoa; phylum Chordata; order Testudines; family Geoemydidae; genus Mauremys; species Mauremys mutica. Next base: position 9,442,973 of record NC_059093.1, read on the forward strand.
TAGATAAGAGCTGTATATTTTTATTCATTCTAAGAAGTGCTGAACATGCACAATTCCCACGGAACCCAATGAGCCTGCTCCTGCTCCCATTGAAGTGAACAAGAACCACGGGCCCTTTTCCTCAGCTCAGGAATGTTCCACACAGCTCAGGAAGCATGTGCACACAGAGATGGACTTGTTACCATCCATTTGGACTTTCCCATTATCTAAGTAAAGGAAATAAAACAAAATAATACACCCAGAAAAAACTAGAGAGGTGCTTTAACTGAACTCCTGGATCCAAATACCCTGAAATTTGGGGAGGTTTTTGAAATCCGAACCTAGATGTTTACTAACTTTAGAATTGAACTAAACCTCAGCATCCAACCCCCCCCGCGACTTTGAGGATGCTGAAATCCAGACCTTTAACTTCAGGGGATGTTGTGGGGTAGGAATACAACTGACATAGGAGACATGGGGATGATATTGCCAATGCAAAGTGAACTGCTTTTGACTGAAATGTCTATGGGGATATACGGACAACACAGATACATTAAAAGGAAAACACTTTAGCATGGTCTCACAGCTACATTTAACAACAACACTGAGGTCTGACAAACAAGACCGCCTATGTTTATGGGTGGTGGTGGGGGCTGGTAGTTGTGAGCACAAGCTGGATGGGACTACATCCCTAAAGCTGTGTGAACCTTCCTTCCTTAGAAATAACTAAAACCAGGGGAAATTTTTTTGCACATCTGAGCAAGACCCACTCCAAGATCACAGTGAACCAAGGCCCATTTGTGGTTTGAGGGGGAAACCAAGCAAAATTTGGGATTTTAAGCTAAGTCTTGCTTTGAGATCTTGGACCTGGAACTTCAGAGTGTACCTCGGGGACTGCAAACTACAAACAAAGAAAGGTTATGGGAACCAGAATGGATGTGGGGCTTTGTTCATCTTTGTATATTTCATGCAGCAGATGCTGCAAGCACTTTGCATAGACTTTAAACATTAAACACTTCTGACAAGATCTTGTGGCAGTTTTAAACCATTGCTTGATTTCAGTCGGGGCTGAGGGTATTTGGCACCTTCCGGAATTGGGCCCAGCATTTAGCAAATATAAAATATATGCTGGGTGTGAGTAAGAGGGAATATCTTACTCTCTGATGCTTTGTCAGACAATCTTCTTGCCAAAGAAAAGCAACTGAAAACTAAATGTTGACTTTGAATAATCAAATTCTCATGAACTGAAGCTCACCCCGTACAGAGACCTATGTATCACTTAAATGCATATAACTGACAACACCTACTTGCCCCTTGAAACAAGGTCCCAGTGATATATCACATTGGCCCTCTGCACAAGGGTGAATTTCACCTTTGGACTTCACCCAAGCAGGTAAAGAAGCCACCACTGAGAAGGAGCAAAGATTTTTTTTGATTAATGTTCAAAGACAGATACTTAATTTATCCTTTCAAACACACACACAGAGACAGCCCTAAACCAAAATCCCAAAACTGAATGCCAGATCCAGAACCATTTCCACAGCTTGGACATCTCTCTCCATCTCCCTCTCACACACACTGGATGAATAAAATAAAATCACATCAATCAACATCTTCATCCAAGCCCTGGGAAAGCTCAGATCCAAAGCGGAGCCTACAAACTGTGGGATATTCTGATCTGGGGCCTTCAGTTGGCCTAATTAGATCCATAAAGTTCTAATTCAGATTTTGAATCCAGGGTTCTGGTTGTGACACATTTCTGCATCTTATAGCAACTGAACAGAGGTCAGTCACAAAGTCTTTCATATTGGGCACTCAAAGTTTATGATGGTAGTAGTGTCTAGCTGCTATCAGGGTCCCATTGTGGTAGGTGCTGTACATACAACATAGAGAGACAACCATGCCACTAAGAACTTACAAGACTGACATAGGGTGGGAGGGGAAAATGGAGGCACAGAGAGATGCAGTGACTTGCTCAGGGCACACAGCAGCTCAATGACAAAGCTGGGAATAGATTTCCTGACTCCCATTCCAGTGCCCTACCCACTAAGAATTGATAACTCCGGGGGTTGGTTTGGTAATGGGAGAGAGCCTTCCATCTCAAGGCCTCATGGGGGAGAATAGTGACCTACACTGCTACCACTGGACAGCTACTCAGCAATCAGTGTTGCCAATCCCCACCATTCAAAAATCATGAGTCAAAATCATGCAATTGGCTGAAATCATGATTTAAAAAAAAAAAAGTCAGATTCTTTGTATTTGCCTTTTGGTTTCTAAGCCATCAGTGTTCATTGGGTCACATTTCCAGGCTTCTCTCCACAAACATGAAGTCTAGAGACTTTTTTTAAAAAAACAAACAAAAATCTGTGTTTCACACACAGTCACAAGACTCTGTTGGTTTTCTTAAAGCCTAAGCACCTAAACACGGAGAGACTCGCAAGAGTTGACGACAACAACTGCTGGCCTACGTGAAATGAATTTAGTGGCCTCAGTCTAGCTCTCACAGGAGCCTCCACATCATCCTTCCACCACAATCAGTGCCCTTGGGGTCTGTCTCAGTGAGGAAGCCAAGGACTCAGTGGGCCCTAGTGACTAAAATTTTCTTATGTCTAGGCGGCAGCCTCTCTAGCTCAAGAATGAGGCATTGGGCATGAGAAAGGGTATGAGGACCAGCATTATTGTGTCCCGTACTGAGCCAGTTCTGTGGCTAATGAGAGGGCTTCCGTCTCCACAGCTCATAATGTACTTCAGTTCCCCATCTGTAAAACAGGTTCTTCCCTACCTCACACAGCTGTAAGGATGAAAAAATATTAAACATCCACTGACTCCTTGGGCTCCCAAGGGCAGAGCGTGCTGCTGACCCCTCTGGATCCTTGCTTTACCCCACACCTCCCATCCCTGTTTTTCATTCTCTCTTCCCCACCATCAGTTGGGTTCTGGTGCCCCTCCCTCAGGTAAGGGGGGTGGCCCTTTTGTTCATCCAGTGGGCTCTACCCACCATCCTAGGGTTTAAAGAGTCTGACACCTTATAAAAGCATCAAATTCACCCACATTAAGGCTTTGTCTTCACTGACACAAAGTGATTTTTTTTAACACCAAGATAACAATCATGCAATGATCATGGCATGGTAAGGTCCTAAGTGGAGACATGGCATTTGTAGTGTACACCATGAGGTCAGCATTATACCCTCACTCATAGTTGCTCTCGCCTAGTTTACCCCACAGTAAAACTTCAATGCTTTGTCTCCACTATGTTTTTACAGTGGGATAGCTAATGTGCATTAGTAATCCCATGGTAAAAAACACATCTCTCTCTTTTTTTTTTGTCAGTGAAGATATAGCCTATGAGTTAAAGCATAAACCTTTTAATTTTAATCCTTTGAAGGCACAGTCCTAGATGTGTCCAACCATCTCAACCCACAGCCATTGTGTGGAAACAAGTCAGTATGACATTGTTTGTTAGTTTTGGGTGAGATTATTGTAGGAGAAATGCAAACAAGTTTGGCCCCATCAGTGAAACAAGGCTGCCTTCATGAAAACAGGTAAATGAAGGAGAAAGAAAGCAAAGAAAGTTGATAAATCACGTAATTTTAGTCCTATGAATTAAGGAGTACCCAACAGTCCACACATGTGAGGCCATTCAAAGACAGTTTATCACTTGTGATCACAGAAACAAAATGAAGCCATTACAACCTTTTAAAAGCTTTCTTGAAACAAACTAAAAATATCCATTGCTGACAGATGCAAGCTATCAATAAGGAATTTAAGAACTCAGTATGAAGAGTGGAAAGAGTGCAAAGTCTTGATAAACATCTCAAATTGGGTCTTACTCAGCAGGCAACAACTAGTTTATAGTGGTAATTGTAAAGGGCATTTTACATTGAATCAATTAAATGAAAATCTTTTAAAGCCTTTTTAAAAAGGGACCTTTTTAAGTTAACAGGTGATTTTAATTGGAACCAGGGGAGTTGCATCATGGGTTGCTTTTTTTTTTTTTAAGCATTCAATATGGGTGGAAAAATCAATACATTTCCATCAGCATTTGAACTCCTGGTGTCTTGCAAGTTGAATGGTGAAACTAAACAAAAACTACAGTTTGTTCTAGTTTTGTAGTACCTTCACAAGTAATTAAATATATTCCGTCATGACTGTTTGCCATCAGACACACATTCCCAACAGAAATATTTTTAAAAGATTCATATGGGGTAGAATTTGTTAAGACAAAACCATATTTTTACCAATAAATTCTATAGAGGGTTTATGTTTTAGTCAGAATGAAGAACCTTGGCTGAAACCTACTAATATAAATAGGAATATGAGCGATAATTTACATTAGAGTAAGAGTCCAAATTGATACTACCATAAGCAACAAGTGCATGAGAATAGCAGCTTTCATCTCTAAGCTCCTTGCAGAAGAATAACACATGCAGTGCACCCTTCTCTGGGGGCAGAAGGACAACCGCATCCAGCTGGACAATTGGTCCATAGGACAACCAGCTAAGGACTCCAGGGCAAATCCCTATCTTAAAAACAAACAAAACTATCCACAGGATCTTCGGGATATGACTTTCGGGGTTGCTAAACACTCATAGTTCCCACTGACTTGAGTTAGAATGGTGGGTGCTCAACACTTCTGAAAATCAGATCCTATCTCCATGCAAAGCAGCAGGAGACGGCATAGAGTCATCAGGTATCTAACAGGAAGTAAGCAAGAAAGAGATAGAGACTAGATAGAGATAGAATAGAAGTTCTATGAGACATGGGGTCCGGTCTCCTCCACCAAGTTTTGATGCAACAGGTAAATAAAAATCTTCTACTGAAACCCGGTATGCTCTACTTTCTTGCAAGTACTACACAGAACCTCGATTTTTAAGTCTCACCACCCCAGGTCCCCAGTGAAATGCAAAAATTATCTACTTCAAAATAAGGCCAAAACAATGATTGCAAACCTGACGCTTAGCCCTCCGAGCGATCCTTTCACATTGTTGATGTGATGAGTACAGCAGAGAAGGTCCTAAATGTTACTGATGACCTCCCTTTGGATTCATCAGAATGGTTAAACTAAAACTCAGCTATTTGACCAAAAAAACCCTACAGCTGTGATAGTGCTCTGTCTTGCTTGTTCTGAACAACAACCACCCATGAATGTAAACACGTCCATTAGAGCAGCAACCAAACAGCCAGTGTCAGAGGCAGGCTACTGCTGCGGAGCAGACAGCTGATGTGATACAGAGCCAGCATGCTCCACCTCTAGCTGAGTAGGAGTGGGGAGTAGAGGTCCACCTTGCTCTCTAGCACCCCCTGTGGCCAAATGAAGGAGCATTACGAGCACTGGAGGATATCACATGCAACTGCTGTTTATTGGAAAGCCAGCCCTTTAGCATGGGAGAAAAGGGTCAAAGGAAAACGACAAACTCTCAGAGGAACACAGGGGAGGGCAGAAAGACGTTCTGACTGCAGTCCACCTCGGTCTGCATGTAGATCCAATGAGCAGCATCGGAATTCTCCAGAAAAGCTTATAGTGATGGTAGGGATTGAAGTGCAGACTTGAAACCCTCTGTTGCTGTGTAAAGTGTATTGGCTCGTGAGTGGACAAGCAGCGCTGCCCTCTGTTGGTGGAATCAGAACTGCGCCAAAGATTGCAGTGACATCCGCCCGCCAGTGGCTGGAGAATGAATGCCCTAATACCGCGTGACTGCTATGGGGGGATTCTCCTTCAATTAAAGTGGTAGAGACCAGTGTTTTTGAAACCAAAAGCCCAAAGCAGAGCTGGCTACATTATTCATTGCAACTAATTTATCAGGCAACCTTCAGAATATTTTTCTTCAAACAGTTCATTCCTGCCTAATTTTTGCCTTATTCAGATAAACTCATAGGAGAGTGAATATTAGATGGTGTGAATAACTGATGCAGTGAGTTCTTTCTGTCAATGATCAGATCATAATATTTTTCCATTACTCAGACAGCTTTAGCTTTCAATTCCATCTCCTTCATGCAGCAAATTTGCTGTTCATCTACTATGCTATCTGTGTACATGCAGACAATGGATTATAGTCAAACCTGGATTATGGCACAAGTTACCACAGGATCACTTAAAACAGGGGTTCTCAAACTGGGGGTCGGGACCCCTCAGGGGGTCACAAGGTTATTACATGGGGGGTCGTGGGCTGTCACCCTCCATCCCAAACCCTGCTTTGCCTCCAGCATTTATAATGGTGTTAAATATATTAAAAAGTGTTTTTAGTGTTTAAGGGGGGTTGCACTCAAAGGCTTGCTGTGTGAAAGGGGTCACCAGTACAAAAGTCTGAGAACCCCTGAGTTAAAAGTATGTGGGTCCCAGTGCAATCATAAGCATTCAGTAATTCCAGTGCTATCAGCTGTGGACAGACCTCCATGCTGGTATGCTCTATAAAACTCTGTGACTAGGCCAGTTTCTCCTTGATCAATAGTAACAGCGCTTTGGGGTTTAGGGTTCTTACTAATATTGTGTGTCCCATGACTCCAATGCTTGCGTAAGGGAATCTATCCTGGGTGTGTTCTGTTACTAGACTGGTATTGAAGCACCACAATCAAAGGAAATAGTGAACAAATGTTCATATTACATGAAAACAATTTGGAGCAAAGGAGAAAATAATCCTAAAGTTTCAAATAAAGGCAATGAAAAAAGAACCTAAAATGTATTATTTTTTAAAATCTCATTATTTGGGGCAGGGGGTCTGATATGTGGTTATCAATACTGGAATTATGAAAGATATATCCCCAGGATATTGCAATGACATTGTCCCTCTTGCAGTTTTCCAGCAGTTCCACTTTTTCCTCCACCCTTTGAACTTCAGAGGTGGGGTGGGGGGAAGAAAAACAAATCTTGCCTTGAATTTATCTGATCCTTAATTAGCTCCCTGCCTGCTTTCTTGGAAGTGCTTTGCCACCAGCAAAAGTTAATGCTTCTGTGAATGTGAAATCAACTCATCTTCTGCCTTCTCTTCTCAATTAAGCAATGACATATTTTAAAATATGTGAGTAGCACTTTGCATGTATCTAAGATAGCCCTGGTTAACTGAAAGCCAGCTCACAAAACTTCAGTTCTGCCCTCTGGGAGCTGAGCCATGACTCCCTAGCCAGTGCCTGCTTGTTTTGCTCTACTCATTATACAGCCATTGCCACCTCTGATGGAGCTGGCTGGGCCTTAAGAAACCAGCCAGAAGCCTCTACAATCAGGGTAACTTGCCTAGCAGGTATTAAAGTCTCCAATCCGCTGTCAGGCAACCCTGTTCACCTGCCTCAGGTACTTACACAGCTTCCATTACCTTTGCAGCTGAGCCCTTCACAACACCCTGGGTAGAGAGGTCAGTGCTATTTACAGATGGGGAACAGAGGCACAGAGAGACCGAGTGAGATGTCCAGTGTCACCCTGGATATCTGTAGCAGAGCAGAGAATCAGCCCAGGTACCCTAACCACTGGATCATCCTTCCCTCCCTAATCACAGATGGTTATTAATTTGTTCGGGTGTCCCCACTGTAGTTCCTTTCATCTAATGATCTCAAAGCATTTTACAAACCAACGGTTAATTATCCCTTCCCACAAAATAGGTAAATACGTTTATCACGTTCCCACTATACAGGTGGGGAAACGGAGGCACAAGCAGGCCCAGCATCTTGTCAAAGACAAAACTCCAAGAGTCCAGAGACAAGTCTCCCGCGGCCCATGCTCCCTGCATAGCAGTGATGTGCTTTTGTTGTGCACTAAGTGATTAGACTGGGGCTTTGCTTAATGTGAAGTTATGGAGGGGGAGAGCCAATCAAAGTCAAAACTCCACTTCTGCTACAGCCCTATTTGAAGAGTAAGTGTTCTGCATTTTTTTCCATGCCTGAGACAATCTAGACAAATAGGCTTTTAAATTAAGCAGTGATTTGGAATATAAGTGAGTGCATTTAAGCTGATAAGAGATGGAAAGATCCTAATGGCTGAAATATTTGTCATATCACAAATAAGCTGGCTGTATCAGGAGCCACTAATATAACTAATTTTTACCAAGTCCTTTGCTGCTCTGTGATAGAAAATGAGGTCAGCGCAGGTTGAGGCAGCACAAAATGAGCAGCTGTCTGGAGGCAGTAGAGAATACTGATAAAGGACTCTGCAGAGCTGTATTACCTTCCCGCAGAAAACAGGAATCAGGTTGTGAAAATTAAGATATAGTCTGTTCAATGCGTCCAGGGTTTTTAATGTAAAAGCGCAAATGAATACTTTTGTTTTCAACAAAACTTGAATACAAATGCACTCTGACATGGTTTATCCTGTCTGCCACCTGATAATACTGTGGACCAGATTTTTCTCTGTTCCTTCCATGTAAATCCACCAAGTGCAATGGAATTCCTTTGGATTTACAGAGGTGGAACTGACTGCAGAGTTTGGCCCTGAATGTAGTTTATAATAATACTTTGCACTTTTATAGCACCTTCCATTTCTCTGTTTGCCTTCCATCTGGGAATCTCAAAGGTCCAAGAATTAAGCCTTGGTCAGCGAAGGATCCTTATCCCCATTTTACAGATGGGGAAACTGAGGCACATAGGAATTAGGGAGAGCCTGAGCCTAGTCAATGGAAAAAAAATGCCCAAAGTTACAGAGGTAGCTCATGGCAAACAACTGGGGTCTCATGACTGGTGCCTTCACCAAGAGAGCCTCTTTCCTCTGCTGTTCTCAGCCTTGATTCCCTGTTGTCCTGAACCATGTGCAGACATTTATACTTATGCAGAGTGGATGTAAAATGCTACCATTCTAATTCAGTACCACTGACACCCACTTTGCCCTGGGGGCACAAAGTGGACACAAATTACAGGGCAGGAAAGAGTCAATTCCAGTGTATCTAAAGTACAGTAATATGCCACATATCTCTGCAGTTATTTCAAGCCTCTAGATCCCAGGATGGGTGGCTCCCAGGATGGGTTGTTATAAACGTACATAAAATTAACAAGTCAGAGAGGGTGTTATATTGATAAAGGTAAGTTTATAATTATAAGCACTTTGCACCTGTAAATCTCTATGGACTTAACAAAGGTGAGCCAGGAGCAGTATCTCCATTTCCCAGATAGAGAAAGTGAGGCACAGAGAAGTGGAGTATCTCACCCAAGGGCACACAGAATCAGAATCAAGGCTAGGAATAGAACCTAGGCCTCCTGGCTTCCAGCCCAGGTCCATATCCACTGTGCAAAGCTGCCTTCCCTCTAGAACAGGGGTGGGCAAACTTTTTGGGGCGAGGGCCACATCTGGGTGAGGAAATTGTATGCAGGGCCGGGGCAGGGCGGGTGGAGTGCGGGATGTGGAGGAAGGGGCTCAGGACAAGGGATTGGGGCAGAGAAGGGGTGCAGAGTGTAAGAGGGGGCTCAGGGAAGGGGGTTGGGGTACAGGAGGGGTACGGAGTGCAGGATGGGGCTCAGGGCAGGGAGTTGGGGTGCACGGGGTGCAGGGTGCAGCAGGGAGCTCAGGGCAGGTGGTTGGAATGCACAGGAGTGCAGAAAGGGGCTCAGGGCAGGAAGTTGGGTGCAGGAGGGGTGCAAGGTACAGGCAGAGGGCTTAGGGCAGGAAGTTGGGGGGCGGGGGGCAGGAGGGGTTTGAGCTCCAGCCCGGTGCCGCTTACCTAAAGTGGCTCCGGGGTGGCAGTGGCGCACACCAGGGCCAGGGCAGGCTCCCTGCATGCCTGCCCTGTCCCCACGCCACTCCAGGAAGTGCTGCGGCCCCTGGGTGGGGGGGGGGCAGAGGGCTCTGCGTGCGCACATGGAGCCCTTTGCCTCCCGGCCCGGGGGCTGCTTCTGAGAGCAGCGCCGGGCCCGCAGCACCACCAGGGGTAATCCCGCGGGCCGGATCCAAAGCCCTGAAGGGCCGGATCCGGCCCGCAGGCCATAGTTTGCCCATCCCTGCTCTAGAAAGCCACAAGTTTAAATTAAATACTTAACAGGTGAGGGACTGGATCAATCTCTTCACCTATTGATGACCTCCAACCTAAGGCTCCAGTCGGGCAATCTGATCCCTGGATCTAGAATCTTATGGAGTGAAGCCAGTGAGTCTCCACACAGACTTAAGTGTCTGCCCAGATCAGACTGCAGGGTCTAGGTGGGCAGTGGTTGAGACATGGAACATTAAGATGCTCTTTGGGAAAGGAGTTAACCTGGGAGAGACCACTGTTACATCACATTGAAATCAATGGGTCTTCTCACAGGTTAGGTCTGCACTGCAAACGTTTGCTAACACTGGAGTGTTGGTCAGGGGTATGAACCTTGACTGGCATAGCTGGACCAGCAAGAGCCCCTCAAGTAGACATAGTTATACCGGCAAGACTCTGTTTTTACTAGTATCACTTATTTTGCTCAGGAGCTTGAGAGGGAGAGGGGCAGGAATAAGCTTTGCTAGTAGTATAAACAGTCCACGCGGGGAGAACTTTGCTGGTATAATACGCTGGGGTTTAGCTGCACTGGCCAAGTACTCCTAGCAAAGACCTGGACATGGAGTATGATACCACCAAACATGAGTAAGCGTGTAGACTCTAGCGTGCAGGCCAAGCAGAACTATGAACTCCCTGGGGCAGGGACCATCTGTTTGTTCTGTGTTTGCACAGCACCTAGCACCGAGGCCTCACAGCAACACAAATAATCATCACGGTTGCATTTAAAGGGATGGATTCTGCTCTTACTCGGCCCTGCAAAACCAGAGAATAACTCCACTGAAGGCAACGATGGCCCAAGGGAGGGGAGAATTGGGCGAGGTGCACTCTGTAATACTTCAGGGTAATCTCCTAGAGCAGGAGCTTGCCTTGCTGCACATCAGCATCAGTCGAACTGTGTTATCTATTGTTCCCATCCCATGCAATAATCAAATATCATTCTGCACATTTCTCCCGTAATAAACTGACCGAGAATCTTGGCAGGGGAAGGTCGACTGTTCAGAAGCATCAGACAATTTAAGAAAGCAAAATCGACATGGATTAATAATAAACCTCAAACTCACTACATTTCCTAACTGGAGCGATAGATGGGTTCATATTTGATAACCATTAAATGGTTTAATGAAATAATTATAACTCAGACTCCCGAGCCCCGGAACAATCAATAACTATGAGCTCTAAGCAACAGCATGTTCCAAGTTCTGCCATTTTCACAGTGCTCCCCAGCAGGCAGAGTGTGTGACTGTAAATGCGATTGACACTAAAGTCGCATTAAAACATTCCCATCAAGGGCAATAATAGATTAAAGGCTACTGAGGCACTGCAGTTGGCCAGTCAATATTCTTTATTTTCTGCATCACCCCCAATTTTACCACCCTCCCGGACGCTATTAGCACGAGTCGATTTGCTGTCAATGACCAGCTCAGGCAAAGAAACATTAATGCATGCTCACAAAGGCGGTACGCATGGCATTATCACTTCACTCGCTTTCAAATTACACCCTAATGCCGTCGCCAGGCAGCTTGTGACATGTTAACACTATATGCGATTTGTTGGTATTGGGCTAAATATTTCATGTCTAAAGATTTCATCAGAGATTTGATGACAGAAATAAACTACCGCCCGGTGGGAAATCATTCCAAATAATAGAATTAGGCATTGTTGGGAAATCAATGAAGAAGAGATGGTGACAGGGGAGAAAGAAGGATAGGAACAAGCTTGGAGGGAGGTTGCTGTTTTCCCCCCCATCCTTAGCAGTAAAGAGCTGCTGAGTACCCATTTGTCTGCCAATTAAAGGTCTTATTAATAAATCACATTGAAGGAGCAGAAATTAGAATTCAGAGACTTGTTTGTTTATGCTCCAGGTGCAGGGGTTAGTTGCTCCGTGGTTGTTTCTAAGAACTGCCCCCCCAGTGCAAACAGTCCACCGTGCTGTGTGAAATGCAGTGGGTTAGTGAGGGTTTTATCCTCTGCCGAGTCTAAGAAAAATAATCTTTAAAAATATAGATGCATTTGAGAAAGTCTGCAGCAGTTCTGTGTTTCCTTTTAAAGGACTTTTGTGCTGGTGAAAGATTCTTGGAAACAGAACTCCTCTATTGACCCAAAAGAGAAGGACAAGTTGAGCAACATCAGCAAAATACCACTGCCCCACCGCCTGCCTCAGTCCTGATCAGCAGGAACCGCTGCCAGGATGAGAGGGTAGTTAAGTCCACAAGCTGCAGACGGAAGCACTGTGCAGACACTACTGTGCATTAAATGAACGCGCTGCAGATGACACAGTTACTGTCTAGGTCACACAGACACACCTGGAGAGGCAAGGCTAGTACAACTCTGGTCCTTCAGCTCCCAAAACACAGGTGTGGAAGAATAACACAGTCTTCGCTCTTAGGTTGGTTGCAACAGGTCAGAGGCAGTTTATTCTCAAGCAATATTGCAATGGGGGGGAAGAGTGCACAACGGCAGGTCTCCCCAAAAGATAAACAATTAAGGCAAACATTTATACCTTTTGTTACATACAGTAGTGATCAACAACTGCATTTTGTTTATACATATTCCTTCCTGATATCTTACTTTTCTCAGCAGTTCTTGCTATAGTCTGTGTTCCAGTCTTATCTAACACAAGGTCAAAACAACCCCTCTTACAGTTCTTTTCCACTCGCCCAGGCCCTGCCTGCAAGTCTCGCGTTTAGCTGTTAGAGTTAGCCTGACTCTTGCTCTTCCTAGAAGACTAAGATGTCTGCGCTTTTTTTCCCCACTTCCACACTGGACTATCCCATGGGAGCTAAAACAAAGCCCTGCTGTAGTACAATCCCTAGAGTACGCTACTAGTCATCCAGATACACCCAGGCCTTGAAACTTTAACTAGGATAGACACAGGCAGACCCGTGCCCCCACACAGAGCTGAAAGGATTTCAATAGGGCTCCTGCTCCACATGGGCATAGGGGACTGTCTGGGCCGATTCAGCTGCTGACTCAAGACTAAAGCTGGTATACAGGGAAGAAATTCAGTCTCTTTGCCCTCTGCACAGAGATGGTCACAGTGACCTTTATCATTTGCCAACCAGGAACTTAACAGAAACTGCTAAAAACTCATTTTTACATAAGCTCCCAAGAAGTCATCGACCTGGGCCAGGTATACAGGGTGAACCAGGCAAAGGTTGTAGCATTAATCCTAGCCTCCTGAACCATCCAATGCCACTGCACTGCAGTCAGGTTGCAACACACACCATTAACAAACACTCCCTACTGATTTAGCTGGAGCAAAATGATCACGCAGGCAATTGTTCTATTGGCATAATACCTGCTCAGCCAGGGGGAGCTGGCAAACACTCCCCTTCTTGTTCAGGCATAGCACTAAACTGGTTGCTTGTATCTCCTAATCTGGCTACATTTCTTCTGTTAAAACAACACACTGAGTAATGTTGATTTCAACTCAGAGCTGTGGCTCATGTCCTATACACTATAGTCAGATTATACTGCCACTTACTTCACATGCCAAGCAGAAACCTCTTGCTCTTCCTTTCTTTTTTCATACTCTCCTTCTCCAGGATTTCTTCCTCTTCCATTTAAAATCTCCACAGAGACTTTTGCTGTTTAGATACTGCATGAACCTCACTTTCCTTACAACAGCACCTGGGCTGTCCGCTGGGAAGGGCCAGCAGTTTTTTTCTCCAGTGCAGGGAATTCTGGGACAGCTGGGTCAACTAGTTATGGGCATAGCAGCCCACAAGGCTGGGTTCTGTAAGGGGGTGGGTTAGTGTAAGACAAACCTCTAAGAAGGGGTGGTTCAGTGCCATAGACAAACCCATGAGAGTGACATCTGAAGGGTGCTTGGCACCTTAACCAAGGCTCTGTATGTGCACATAATTTAAGCTGGTTCTACATAGAAAAGGGTCAGATGCCAGAATTGTGGGGAAGGTCAAATCCAGAGCTGAACTTCACAGCTAACTCCTGGTGCTCTAACAACTTCCTCACAATCAGAGCACAAAATAGGACCCAGGTGCTCAGGTTCCCAATCCCATGCTCTAAACACTAAAGAACTCCCCCTCCTTCTGTCCCTTTGCCCTGCTTTCAGCAGAAAGACACCGTTTGATCATGAAAAGTTTCTTACAACAAAATACATGCCCCCACTGCCGTCCCTTTTCTTCTAGGGGCCACCAACCACTACTCTGTGGAGTCCCATAGCACATACAAAGGTTTCTCCCTCTCTGTCTCTGGTATTGACTGGCAGGAGATGCTCAGTGAGTTTGAATGGAGTGTTTAAAGAGCCTAAAAAGCTATCAGAGAGCAAAGAGGCACTGTGGTTAAGGCAAGAGACTCAGGAGTCAAAGTTCAATTCCTGGTTCTGTCTGACACCCTGTGCAGCCCTGGGCAAGTCAGTTAGGCTGGAGTTTCCAAAGGTGCTAAGGGAGTTAGGTATCCAAATTGGGTGTCTAACTCCCTTAGGCTCCTTTGAAAATCCCAGACCTAATCTCTCTGTGCTTCCTTTCCCCATGTGTAAAGAGGGGACAATAATACTTCCTTTGGCTGTCTTATTATTTAGATTGTAAGTTCATTGGGATCAAGACTTACTATGTGTATTTACAGCCCCTAGCACAATGGGCCTGATCTCAGTGATACAGATAATAAATACACACGAAGTACACACCATGTATGATACCACCCAAGAACTGTTATGCCAAATAGCTAGACACTACGAGGCAGTAATGTAAGTCCTTGCTGGTCTGTAGGCAATGACACCCCACGCCCTACAAAACAAACCAGCACTTTTCCTCCATCAGTCTCAAAACACTTTGCAAAGGAAAGTAAGTTTCATTATCCGGTGATACAGCAGCTGGATCTGCTCAGGCAAATCCATGTGCTCACAGAAGTAATGTGCCCAAGGCCTCATAGCAAATCCATGGGCTTGTACCTTAATCACTGGACCATGCTATCTTATAGTAAGTATATCCATGCAAGGGGGAAGAGAGGGTTTTTTCAGATGAGACCGGGATTTCAGATCGCTACGCCAGCTCCTAACTATGGGGGGGTCAGGAGTAAACTTTCCCCGTAGGCAGGTTATCCCATAAATGTGCAGTTTCTTGCATCTTCCTCTGAAGCACTTGGTACTGGCTACTTTCAGAGACAGGCTCCTGAGCTGGATGACCCAAAGTCAATGAGAGAAAGATATACCTAAGGGAAAGCTGGTGCAGTTGCCAAAAAGCCGCAGTAAGATATGACCCAGACTTTCCTTTGCTAGACTGGTACTCTTGCTGGTTTTTGTCTTGCATGAGGCTGCAGTGCAAATCTACCAAGCATAACTGTACATGAGAATTCTGCCCTCAGCAGTCAACCCACCAAGCCAAGATACTTTGGCAGTAGCCTTTTGCTCTGTGCTGAATGTTCCAGTAGGATGTTATTATACCTTTACTCTAAAATGAATGGCCATAATCCTTAAAACACACACACACCAGCAGACCTGTGCATTGTGGGGGAAATCTAGCAGCTGGTCCAATGTGGATGGAGCATCTTAATGGGACAGAGTCACCATAGATTTGTATGTTGTTCAGAGTTTGATGAGTATTATTATACAACTAATGCAGCCTAATGACTTCAGGAGATACAAACCCTACAAGGCTTTCCAGAGAGATGAAATCCAGATAGTTTATCCTAACTCTTAAATAAACAAGGAATTAACTTCCTGCCCTTTCTAAGCAGGCAGTAATTGAAGCTTGTGATTTATGTGGCATGCTCTCCTTGCAAGGCAGTTAGAGATGGGGCATAATTGGCCAGTTCTTGCAAGGGAAAATAGTTATTTCACAAGTCCTAGAAGATGGACAGCCAGTGATCAAACAATTGTGATAAACACTTGGCCATAAATTTATCAGTTACAAGGGGAAAGCACTTGAATATGCTATTTATCTTGTGAGGCCTCTTGCCTTTTTCATCAGTTGGTCTCACTCTCAAACAGAACAAAAAAAATTGCTGTTTTCTGCGCTCTTTTTATTTATTGGTTTTGTTTGTACCATCCCATTTCCCAAGAAAAACAGGATCCTTCAAGATGCACGAGTTTTATCTCATTAGCTGCTCTCTGCATTTCTTCCCCAGCTTCCTGCACCATTAGGCCATATGAGATCTACCTGGCCAACAGCTCTGGTTTCCAATTGACAACATAGAAATTGATATCAAGGAACAGAATGGCCCTTCAAGTCAGATAGGCTGTCTGTGACAATAGTCTATGCCAGATACTTCAAAGAAGGGTATCACCCCACTGTACAAGCTGCATCAAACTGTGCAACACTATACCATGGAAATAGGACAGTAATTCTTCCTTAGCATCTCCCTTGTCTCTGACTTCTCCTCTGCTGTCTTCTCCAGTCACCCACACATCCTCCTATAGTCTGTTCCATTTAGGACAAAGGCTCCAAGCCTTTGTTTCAATATGTCCTTTTGTCCTTGTAAGAAAAACACAGGATTGAAATTCTTAACCTGTTACTTTAGTCCTTGAGAGCTGTATAAATTCTAGTTTGAGTGCTCATGTGACCTCTAAGCCAGCCAATAGCCCATCTCTCTTAAAATGCACCTCTCTCGTTACTATTGGTTTTATATTTGTAGGCTTTAAACTCGTTGGGGCCAGGACAGTATCATGGCGCAAGGACATTCTGTGTTTGCAGGGTGCCTGGTGCAATGGAGCTTTGATCCTGATTCGGATCTCAGGGAGCTACCTTCACAGAGATTTTTAATAATGATCATAGTTAAATCACACCCTGGGATAGTATCCTGGCCTTGTTAATCTTCAGCTGTGCCCTGCTCGCTAAAACAGTGTTAGCCCTAACCAAGAATCTGAAAAACTGTCCCCCGTTAACAGAAGCACTGCTTCTCTTAATCTGCACCCATGCAGTTAAATATCTGGTTTGCTGTGAGGTGCACTCTGCATAGGATGACCAGATAGCAAGTGTGAAAAATCGGGATGCTGGTGAATGACAACAGGTGCCTATGTAAGACAAAGCCCCAAATATCGGGGCTGTCCATATAAAATCAGGACATCTGGTTACCCTAACCCTGCAATGCTACAACCCTTGTGCTGAAATCTCTCTGAATAAAATATTTCCGCTGGATTTAATCTACACTCCTAAAAATGAGAAAACAGCCAGTGATTTTCTGAGTCAATTTAATAGATTAACAACTGCTGACACCTGGTGGACAACAGAAGTACTGTGTCTGTCTGAGCCAGAGATGCATTTACTGCTGGCATCCCTACAGCTAACAGCTTTACTAATTCCTATCTAAATGCTAAAAGTTAGTATTATTTGCAGGGTTTACTGCTTAGTCTTATTTCATAGCCAAGCATAATTCATTTCACTTCTCTCCAGGCGGAAAATATGTTGCTATTAATTATTTGTCTTATGATGTTTAGGATATTCACTGAACTAGGCACTGTCCTAAAAGACAGTCCTACCACCGAGAACTTATATTTTTAAGTAGACAAAGGGTGGGAAAGAAAACCAAAGCACAGAGACATGAAGTGACTTGCTCAAGGTCATAGCCTGTCAATAATAATAGCTCACCTAACTTTTACATAGCACTTTTCATCAGCTCTCCAAGTGCTCTACCAAAGAGGTCACTATCATTATCTCAGTTTTACAAATTGGGAAACTGAGGCATAAGGATGGGAAGTGATTTGCCCAAGGTCATCCAGCAGGCCAGTAGCAGAGCTAGGAATAGAACCCAGGTCTTCTGACTCACCCTCCAGTGCTCTAGGCACTGGAGCATGTTGTGTCTCCTTGGGTATAAATAAATAGTACTTTGTGTTCAAAGCACAGAACAAACATTATGTAGTATTTTAACCCTCTCCAAAGGGTAGGTGTTAATTTCTCCATTTTATAGATGGAGAAATTGAGGAACAAAGAGTTAAATTGACTTTTTCAAGTAGTCAGGAGTGGACCTGGAATTAGCACTCGGGAAATCTGCCCATGTACTCAGGACACTACTCCACCCTCTTTAATTTATACCATCCCTGGACCTCCCCTTATGCCTAATACTAACCCTTGCCTAGCACCTAAAAACAGACCCTTTACTAGTAAGTGACCCCACTGAAAAATTAACTATGTCTATGCAACAAGGAATTCTTCAATCATCAGTATGACTGATTGAAATCCACTATTATGGATGGAAACTCAAATCAACCACTAATAATCCCAAAACCAATCCTGGCATGATTTAACTTTATTCCCAATCTGAGCTCAAGATGCCAGAAGTCCAATAATCCAGCGTAGTTAAGAAAAGATTTTCAGGGCTAAAAAGTAAGGTGTTTATTTTTTATTTCTGAGAATTACATGGCAGGAATGAGGTAAGCAAAGCTGAATTCTGATTCACTGCTGTGGCTAATACATATAAGGGAGTGCAGCCACTCCCTTTGTTCTTGGGCAAGCAGTGTATGTTGTGAGGACATAGATGGCACGTGTGCCCCCAAAAGACACCGGTGGACCAAGTTTCCAAACCTGTGCATATATGGTATACCCTGAATGGGGATTTACCCGAATACCTGAAGAACCTGTATTTTCCACAAGTGTGTTGCCCGGATTAGTGGGGCACCAGACTCAATGCCCCAGGAGAGTCCCTTGTCTAGGGCTGGAAACATTACTGAGGTACTGCCTTTCAATGGATAGCATGTAGGACAAAGCAACCTCAGAGAGGAGCCCATAGTCATAGCCTCAAAGCCCACACTGTTGTGCTTAAGGGGAAAAGGTCAATTTACAATAATAAAGCTGGACAGCATGGGCCAGATGGAGACCAGATTTCAGCTCGGCCATTACACTGTTGGAACAGGCCCAGGAAGCTATGCAGTTATGTATCTTCATACCACACCTTGGTTTATGACAAAGGGTCAATCCTTCTGAGAAATGCAGCCATCTCTTCCCCTCAGCCAACCACTCAGAATTCATTGTTTCTCAGCTGCTTGAAATCCAGAGACACTGTTAATCCTCAGCATGGGTTATACCACCAGAAGTAGGTGCTTTCTCTGCTGCCTTGCCCACATCCCTCAACCTAAGCCAAAGAATCCACATCCCACAGAGTGCTGTCAATACATCCAGATCCCCCATACATGCTCTTAAAAATACTCATCTACTTTCCTTCCACTATTACTCATACCAGCTCACTAACATGAATCCATTTGACTGGATGACAGGCCATCTTTTCCTCCTTCAACCAACAGCCTGTTCACAATGGCAGCAGGCACCTGAAAGGGATAAACTGAAATTGTAGCAGAAAGGTATAATTTTTATTTGATCCCTAGGGTCTAGCGAAACTCATAACAGGAGGAATTGTAAATATGGCCAATTCAGAGGCTCCGTGGCATTTTTGGTTCCTTTTCAGTAACCCTGTGCAGAACTTTTCATCTTCCAAATGCTTCACTAACAAACCCCCCACACCCTGGCAATGGAAAGAGCGAACCCCTTAGGTCTGAAGTGATTCGGCTAAGGACCCACAGGGTCAGTATCAAAACTGGGATTAGGATTTGGGGCTAGGACCTTCTGAAATTCTTTCAGAGCACTACATAATTTATCTGAGATTAAGGAATCCTTCAGAAAACTGATTCCTGCCCACAGATCAGCAAGTTGTAAAATCTGCTCTACCCTGGGATGAGTATCTGCTCAATGATTTTAGACTTCTAATTCCAGTTGGCCCCATGTATTATTAAACTAGGCAGCTACAAAGCCAACCTTCAGCTACTTATTCTGTTCTGCTATATGGAAACACTTCCCTGCCTGCTGTGCTCTCACTTACTCCTTTATGAAAAAGGCAGTTGGGTGCTTTACAGAGTTATTTTAAGTAAAGAAAATCTGTGCCTAAGGGCCTAGCACCTCAATCCTTAGCAACAAAACCTTTTCTGGGCAGAAGCATCAATGGAAAACCAGGAACAAACAAGGTCTTGTAAATCCCAAGAGCACCCATCGAAGGGGGTGCCAATGGGCATTCATGAAACAGGACTTGCAGAGATTAAGTTAGAATGAGGAGCAAGTCCAGTCTGAACTTTAGCAAGACTAGGTAGCAAGATCTTTTGCTCAATTTCCCATCTGCTGACACTGAGAATGGGC
Organism: Mauremys mutica; assembly: GCF_020497125.1. NCBI lineage: Eukaryota > Metazoa > Chordata > Testudines > Geoemydidae > Mauremys > Mauremys mutica. Next base: position 9,462,966 of record NC_059093.1, read on the forward strand.
ATTACTGCCATGTGTTGCTAACCAGTTGGAGGAACTACTGAAACTAGGTCTGCACTGAAGAATGTAAGTCAATCTGGCTGTACAAGCTGGGGGGGGGGGTGCAAAAAAAATCCATACCTGAACCACACAGCTAAGCCAACCTCAATCCTATCAGACAGTAGTACGGTGAAGGTAGGTAGGTAAGTAAACTACAGCAACACCTTTGGTAGCTGTAGTGTAGCTATATATAGTAAAGTCGATAATATCCTTTAGTTGGCTGTCTCCACCCCACTATTTCTTCACCTTTCATGGCTGCAACCCTAAAGCACAACTAAGCTAAATTTGATTGTGTTATGGGGAGCTAGTCATACCCATTTAGTCCAGCTGTGGAAGAAATTTGAAGCCATGCGTAGATGCTCTCATTCAGGCTCCTTTGTACATGTTTAAGTTTCAGCAAGCTCAGGCCACTTTGATTCCACCACTTAAACAGTGCTTTAATGCTTGTTAAAGTAACAAGCATATCTCATGGTGTTACGCATCCCCCTGTAGTCAAGCCCTGCTGGAGTGGTGTTCTAGAGCCATATAAACAAATTTGCTCTTCGGGTGAGGGTTGCATCTCAGCATACACAGAATATTTTGACTGTAGGCTAAATATAGTCAGGAGTTTGCACTTGAGTTCATATGGGTTTCCTGGCACAGTGCAGGATATGTTCACTAAAGGTGTTAGTTTCCCCAATTATTGGGAAACAAAGGAAGTTCCTTTCATAGGAAAGTAGGAATCCTTTATCACAAGTTTTTTGCTTTGCCTTTGGCCTAGCAATGGCTTTAAGGGACGCTATCAGCTTTAATACATATGTAGTGTCACAAAGTTGATACCACCTCCATAATTGAAACCATTCGTTTGACACCTCTGGCTAAGAGTTCCATTAAGTTGCAGCACAGAAGTGTGCATTTGAATAGTGTTCTGAAGATGCTTCTTTAAAGCAAAGAGGTTTAGTATGACTGTTTTATAGCCTCTATGGAAGAGGCAATACTCCCAACCCAGGCAGTTTGGCAAATTACTAGTTTTACAGTAATTAGAGTGAGCAATTTACCTGTCACTTTCTGCCCCCACTAATTGGCACCCCTTTGAGGTGTGGTAAAAATTACTTGAGTCTAAAGACACCTTGTGTGTAATTTTGGTGCCTGTTAAGGAAATGCTTGACCTATAACTGTATTAACACATAAACAAGCTATCTAACCCAAAGAGTGCTTGCTTTAGCTTTTTGGCAGAACAGAGGAATGCCTCTAGCCAGCTGCTATGCCTAGTCAGTTTGCTTTCCAGAAGTTTGTTGAGTAAATATTAACATTTTCCTCCTGCATCAACCTACATATCTAAATCATTCAGGTCTGCTAACTCAGTGGCATGAAGTCCCATCCTCACTCCTCTCTCTCCTCCTCCTCCCCCCCACCCCCCATACAGAGAACCTCAAAAGCTGAATTCCATGCTCAAAAGCAGTGCGTCTCCAACTTTTTAACTGAGCCCCTTTCCCACAGCAAGCCTCTGAGTGTGAACCTCCCAGCCCCATTAAACACTAATATATTTAATACCATTATAAACACTGGAGGCAATCAGGGTTGGGGTGGAGGTTCACAGCTTGCTACCCCCAGTTTGAGAACCCCTGCTCAAAGCATAATCAGACCAAAAATGTTGAGGCCAGAACACTGATCATTTGTAATAACTTTACCATTCTAATTGGTTTTTGCCAAGGTCAAGCATTAAGGAATTTGCTGCTCATGTCTGAGAACTAGACTTGAAGAAGCAAAGCCATTCTCATGTAAATTGCTTTACAGTTACTCAATTCCTTATGATAACTACAAGTTGCTTTTCTTTAAAAAAAGTGAGATGAATCAAGAACAAGAGCCTTTTGATGCCAATTAAATAAGTTTTATTCCTTAGGACATGAATTGCATTTGCACTTGTTTACAGTACTGATAAAGTGCAATGGTGTTCACCTTCCGGCTCCTGTGCACATGTTCAAGTATTTAGAATGCCCAGAAACAATTTATACAGCAGCTCAAATATGGTATTTTTTTTTAGACTGCCACTGCACCCAGCCTTGAGTCCTTCAATTCTAAGCAATATCCAGCTGCGGAATGCTGCTTCCAGTGCATTTAATCCACCTCCTCAATGGTTGGTCCAGATGAGGCCCCCCCAGATGGGGCAGCTCCACCACCAGGGAATCCACCAGGCATGCCACCAGGCATTCCTCCTGCACTTTGGTACAGCTTGGTGATGATGGGGTTGCAAACCTTCTCCAGCTCCTTCTGTTGATGTTCAAACTCTTCTTTCTCAGCAGTCTGGAACATAGAGAGCAATTTGTACACTTGCTGCAAGTGTGCCCCTGGAGGGCCAGCTCAAGAATTTACCTTGGGTCTGGGTAAAATGGCACCTTAAGACAAGAGTGTACTTAAGCAAGCAGGGGAAAGTTTGCACTATTATAGCTAATCTCTGCTTTCCTGGGTGACAAGGATGGGGAGGGGAGAGAAGTATGCTAAGCAAGTCATTTGACAAGCTACAAAGAGGAATTTGAAATCTAGAACTAGGTGTGAACACAGAAAAGTTAAGCAAAAGGAAACCTATAGGTTAACAGAAACCACCACTAAAGAGCTTGAGACTTATGTAATGTGTTAATATCCTATAGAGGAATCAGAGACTGTCAGAACAGTTTTTGCAAGGAATTGCTGGTTGTTTACCAGTGCAAAAAGTGCACTCAGGAAGGAAAATATTCAACTCACAACCCTGGGTTTAGCAGGCCAATGCTCAAACCACTGAGTGATCCCTTTACCCATTCACAAAACCCATTTCTTTTAGCTTATTTGTCAACTAGAGTCTGATCTGACACTATCTTTAAAAGGGAGGGAGACATCTTGTAGCACCAGGAGAAATACATTAAGGCAGTCTTTTAGAAAGATTTTATGATCGCTCAGACATCCAAGGAAGGTACTTTAAGCCAACACTTGTCTTTTGACTTCTGGTGGAAACTACGAATGGCATTGGAATCATTTTCATCATTGCGACCATTAGTGACCTCCTGCCACCCAACTTAGGCCAACAGCTACAGCCTCCCCATAGAAACTAGGAACCCACCTTGGATTTTGGCACTGCCTTCTGTAGGCCAACACAACACAAAAAGACATTAGTTAAGATTAGTGGCAAGAGACTGCCAGTTTGTTGCTGCACACTGATGAAGCATGCACATTCTCAGGTTAAAATGAGTCAGGAAGCTTTGTTGGAGCTTTTACTTCCAATTTTTTGGATAAAATTCCTCATGGAGCTGTAATTTTAAACGTACCTGATTCTTGTCCAGCCAGTTGATAATTTCATTGCATTTGTCCAGGATTTTCTGTTTGTCCTCATCACTGATCTTGCCCTGGAGCTTCTCATCTTCAACAGTGGCCTTCATATTGAAAGCATAGGATTCTAGAGAATTCTTAGAAGACACCTTATCACGCTGTTTCTCATCTTCTGCTTTGTATTTCTCTGCTTCCTGGACCATGCGTTCAATGTCTTCCTTGCTTAAGCGACCTGGAAGATTATGGCAAGTCAGTTGGTGCATAGGCCACATTACTGTAAGTTTTCTACTCATGGAGTGATTTTTTTAGGGTTCAATCTATCAACCCATGGTTTTTTTTGGAGTGTACAGTATGCAGAACAAAACAAAGTACAGTCCAATATTGCACCAGAATTTAATGCCTGTGCAATGTGCAACATTGTTTTAACTTTCCCTATCAGGATAAATTGGTGACTAGGCAGCTGCTTTAGCTTGGGGCACACCCCAGCACGGTGGTAGTTATGAGAAAGGAGCTGGAACTGGTGGTTCTAGTACCTCTAGAGCAGTAAGATTGGACTTTCATTCAATGAATCACTGGTATATGCACCCCCACCCACTTCAGGGGACATTATGCAGTCTTACAACTACTGCAGCCACCTTACAACCCCAGCAAAGGGCTATGCACTGCCTACCTTTGTCATTGGTAATTGTGATCTTGTTCTCCTTGCCAGTGCTCTTGTCCACAGCAGACACATTAAGGATGCCATTGGCATCAATATCAAACGTTACTTCAATCTGAGGTACACCCCTTGGAGCTGGAGGAATGCCAGTCAGTTCAAACTTGCCCAGCAAGTTGTTGTCTTTTGTCATGGCTCTCTCCCCTTCGTAGACCTGGCATGGGGGAGAACAAGAGCCAACAAAAGCATAAGCATTTTGCTACATGAAGTTTAATCTGTGTTACATTAAAGCTAGTACTTTCAACTTTATTTTCCCAAGGATCAGGAAGTCAAGTGAAGTATGTGTTATGGTCGCTCAGACATCCAAGGAAGGTACTTGAGCCAACATGGGTCTTTCAACCTCTGGTGGAAACTACGAATGATTTTGGAACGTTTTCATCATTGCGGCCATAAGTTACTCCTTCACAGAAATCAACTCTCAAACAGGGAAGAAATTCTTCAAACCCACAATGTCTTTATAGTCTACTCACTAACTCATCAGCAGTAGAATTTCCATTGTAAGTACAGTACTAACTTACAAGAGGAGTTGGAAGTTTCAATGGATGAGGTTACACTCGTTTTGCTGCAGTAGAGGTGGTGAATGCAATGAGTAGCAGCCCCTTAACCATCTGAAGCATCATTACTCCAATCCAGATACATACCTGAATAAGTACACCAGGCTGGTTGTCAGAGTAAGTGGTGAATGTCTGAGTCTGCTTGGTGGGGATTGTAGTGTTTCGCTTGATCAGTACTGTCATGACACCTCCAGCTGTTTCAATACCAAGAGATAGAGGAGTGACATCCAACAGCAGCAGGTCTTGTACATTCTCAGACTTGTCCCCAGACAAGATGGCAGCCTGAACAGCTGAAAAGAAAAGTGAAGTCAAGACACTGCAAAAAAATACTGTCACTGGAAAACAGACATCTTAACTCGCTCAGACATCCAAGGAAGGTTTTAGCCATCATCAGTCAACTTCTGGTGGAAACTACGAATGGCTTTGGAACCAAATTCATCAATGCGAGTAAACTGGAAAGATGCTATCCCATAGAATTTAAGAAATACACTTAGTGAATACTGTGCCTATGTGATTTGTCATTGATGCTCTTGTGATCCACAGGTCACAAACATTTAAGTATAAGCTTGGGAGACTCTTACTAGCCATAGCTTGAGTGTTGTGTCAGTCTTTTGCAGACTTTACATATGCCTATATATATGGCCAAAACCCAACATTACACACCAAGAAAGTTATGGGGGAAATTAGTTACCTGCACCATAAGCCACAGCTTCATCAGGATTGATGCTCTTATTCAACTCTTTGCCATTGAAGAAATCCTGCAGCAGTTTCTGAATCTTGGGGATTCGGGTGGACCCACCAACCAGTACAATATCATGGATCTGTGATTTGTCTAGTTTGGCATCCCGCAGGGCCTTCTCCACAGGATCCAGGGTGCCACGGAACAGATCAGCATTTAACTCTTCAAAACGAGCTCTGGTAATTGAGGTGTAAAAATCAATGCCCTCATAGAGAGAGTCTATCTCAATACTGGCCTGAGTGCTAGAGGAGAGGGTACGCTTTGCACGTTCACAAGCTGTGCGGAGACGGCGAACTGCTCTCTTGTTCTCAGTAATATCCTTCTTGTGCTTACGCTTGAATTCAGCAATGAAATGGTTGACCATACGGTTATCAAAGTCCTCCCCACCCAAGTGGGTATCACCTGCAGTTGACTTTACTTCAAAGATACCATCCTCAATAGTGAGGATTGAAACATCAAAAGTGCCACCACCAAGGTCAAAGATAAGGACATTCCTTTCAGCTCCAACCTGGAAAGAATAGAGAGCGTTTTCTGTTACGTATGTGTCACATCTCACCAATATTGAGCTGACTAGGAACAATCTACTATGCTGTTTAGCTGTTCTATATTATAGCTTGCTCACCTTCTTGTCCAAACCATAAGCAATAGCAGCAGCTGTTGGTTCATTGATGATCCGGAGCACATTGAGACCTGCAATGGTTCCAGCATCTTTTGTGGCCTGGCGCTGGGAGTCATTGAAGTAGGCCGGTACCGTGACCACAGCATTAGTAACAGTCTATGGGCAGGAGAAAGTCAGAATTAGCTGAGACCATCTACATGGTATATGAACATATGAAATCAAGATCAAGCAAGGTTTGAGACCATTAACCCCTTAAATTCTAGGAGAGCTGAGCTACTCTGTTTACTCAAGTCTCACCTTCCCAAGGTATGCTTCTGCAATCTCCTTCATCTTGGTCAATACCATGGAAGATATTTCCTCTGGGTAGAAGCTTTTGGTCTCTCCTTTGTACTCAACCTGGACTTTTGGCCTGCCAGCATCATTCACCACAGTGAAAGGCCAATGTTTCATGTCAGACTGGACAACAGCATCATCAAATCTACGACCAATCAGCCGCTTTGCATCTGTAAAAGAGTTGCAATTGTCAGCAATTCTAATTCACTTTGTAATCATTCTACAAAAAACACGCTGAGATTAGAGACAGGATATAACTGAAGTGTTAAATTCAAATGAGGCAACTCCCCTCCCCAAATATCTAGCTGTTTTGGTCAGTGGAATTATGGAGACTCCTGCCATGGTATGCGCAGATTTAAGCCATCCTATCTACTAGTATCAGGACAAGGGCAAAAGTCTCTGCTTTAGGGGTAAGTGGAGGTTGCATGATTTAGAGCAGTAGTTTTCAACCTTGGGATGTGCAGACCACCCTGGAATATATTGGACAGTCTGCAGATTACAGGTTGAAAAACCACTAATTTAGAGCTTTAACCTGTATACTAGTTAAAAATGGAACAGTTGAACTCAATGAAAGCTGAAAACACAATAAGCTTAATATAATTATCTGGGATCATTTCAAACTATGAATGGAACTGGAGTCTAAATAACTTATGCCTCATGCCAATTTGAGCACCAACCTACAGCACAGGATGTGCTGTAAAAAAGGCATTTGTTCCTTCAGTCCTAGAATTTGTTCATTGAAAGCAACCAGCCATTGCTGCTTAAACTGATGCCAACATGCAAACAATGGAGACTATTGTAGATGGAAGGACTAGCTCCTTCCATCTACATCCAAATTAGAGAGCCCAATTTGGCATGAGGCTATACCACCAACAAGCTGAAGAGCTATACAGTTTATGCTAGCCAAGCAACAATACAGCAACTTTATTCAGTTTAATGTTCTCATCCCAGTTTTAAAGGCTCATGTCTTTACTTACCAAAGACTGTGTTAGTAGGATTCATTGCAACTTGGTTCTTTGCAGCATCGCCGATCAACCTCTCTGTGTCTGTGAAGGCAACATAACTTGGTGTGGTTCTGTTACCCTGATCATTGGCAATGATTTCCACCTTGCCATGTTGGAAGACACCAACACAGGAATATGTGGTGCCAAGATCAATTCCAACTGCTGGTCCCTTAGACATTTTGCCTGTAAATGAGAAGCTTTGTTTACTACACATGCAAACACTTCAGTGTGTGTGTTGGCCCATGTTTAACAAAATCTCCTAAATCAGGTATAAGACAAAAATCAGAACCAATGTTTTCCTTTTAAAAACTAAAAGGAACAGTAGCAAGATTTAAACTTCATGAGTTTAGTAGCTAATGTTTCTATTTGCTTACCCGCAAAGTATCAATAATTAATGTGGAGTTAAGTCTCACAGACTAGCTATGAGAACAAAGGCACAAGATACCATGTGGCCTCAGACTGAAGCTAACAAAAAAATAATTTACCAGAAAAGACAAAATCCCTTGTAATTTAGTAGCTAAGTGACTCATGAAGTTTACATTTACAGCTAACCCTTAAGGTCACGTGGTCTTTTAGTCGGGTGGACAAAGCCACAGTCCATGCCTGGGGTACAGAATCCTGTATTACTTATTGCAATTTGGCCAACAAAAGCTGACGGGACGGGAAAACGTGGCTGCAACTTAACCCCGTTCTGCAGCGCAAATGTCCCCCGGCATGCGGGGTAGGAGGGGCTCATCCGGGCCACGTGGGTGAAGGTGGCGCACGTTGTCTCCACACTGCACCACAGCAGCCTTCTCAGCGTCACGGAACGAGAGCGGGCGGAGGAGAGTGGGACTGCAAGACCCCAACATGCATCGCTTCACGCAACCCACGTGCGGGCCAGCCCCGGGGACTCCATGTCCCAGCATGCCCCGCCGCACCACGTGGCCGGGAGGCCGCGAACTCCAGCGCCTGCGCTCTCGCCGGCCCCTGCGGAACCAGCCGCTGGGGCGGTGTCACACGGACAGTTCTCCCCGCCCCCCCCCGAACCGGCGGGACGCGGCGCTGGGCTCGTGGGACGGGCCCAGGCTGACGCCGGCCGGAACCCACAAGTCGTCTCCCCCCCCCACCCACAAGGAGCCGAGCGGCGCGGCCTAGTTCGCTCCCCGCCGCTTGCCGGGGCGGACACGAGGACACCCGTGGGGGGGAGGGGCAAGAGCTGGGCCGCGAGCGCGCCAGTCGGCTGAGGGGAAGCTCCGGGCCCCACTTCCTCCATCCCTCCCCCCCTCCGCGAAAACAACGAACCGGGTAGAAGCGAGGCCGCAACCCCCCTCCCCGAAAGCCCGGCCGGGCTACGGATGCCCCCGCGCCAAGAGCGTTCCCGCCCGCCCCGCATTCCTGGCTAACCGCGAGTCGAGGCGCCGCTCGTACCTGTTCAGCGCGAGGTGGCAAAGGGAAAACTGGTGATGCTGGCGCTGCGGTGCTGAATGAGACCGGCTGCCGGCCCCACACACGCTTTATATACCCCCATCAGAACCTTCCAGAACTGACGCGCCCCTTCCCCGCCAGCCGGCCAATCCTGCCGCGCCTCCCCCCCTCAGGAGCCAATCGCGGCGAGCGGAACACGCCCCCTCAGTGACGCACACAGGAAGGAGGCGGGCCTGCCGGCCGGCGTTCTCGAACCTTCATGCCCGGGCCCGGCTGGGGAAGGGGCCAGTCGCCGGACGGGGGTGGAGCGGAGGAAGGGCGGGATCCAATCAGAGCTCCAGGCTGCCGCTTTATTTGCATACAGGGGACTTGACGCCGGCCGGTGCGGAGACGTCGGAAGGAAGGCCGGTAACTTAACCAATCGTATCACAGCGTGGCTGTATTTGCATATTTCGAAAGTGGGCGTGGGGGAGGGACAGACCAATCCGAGCGCGGAACTAAGAGAGCTCGTTGCATAGGCGGTAGCCGCGGGCGCGGAGGGAGAGCGGGGACAGGAAACAAAATGGCGGTTGAGCTGGGGGGCAGGGAGTCCAAAGGGGGCGCGATCAGGGGCGCCCAGGCTGGGGGCCACAGGGGCAGCCCCCCCCAGTCCCCGCCTACCCAGGAGCCCCTCTACCCGTCCCATGATGCACCTCTCCCTGACCCCCCCCCCCGTGTATGTCTGTCGGGGGGGAGATGCCAAGGTCTGTCCCCCAGTGCTCATGCCCTGCAGCGTGTCGCTGGGGGCCGGTGGTGCAGTGGCTCTGCTGTAGACGCTGTAGTAATCCATCCTCACCCATGGGTGCTGGCACTAGCGGTGGGGGGGGGTGCTCCCTGCAGCACCCCCAACTTAAAGAGGTTTCCATTATATACAGTGCCTACTGTTTGGTTCAATGGCTCACAGCGCGCGCGCGTGCACACACACTGTACAAATGGTTCCAGCACCCTTTGACCTCACCAGAGGCAGGCAGTTGGGAAGAATTCTTCCATCATGGAGCCCTGTCTACACCAGGGCACAGGCTGTCATAGCCATGTCTTGGGGGAGAGAGGGGCTAAACGTCTCACTTCCCTGAGTGATGTAGCTAGGTTGGCCTGAGTTTTAAGCATCCCCCATTACAATCCAAAGCAGTACCACATATGGGGTGGGGTAATGTGGCCTAGTGAATAAGGCACTGGGCTGGAATTGGGGAGTTCTAGGTGCTCGTTCTGGTGTTGGCCAAGTCACATCACTGCTCAGTGCTGCATTTCCCCATCCTTAAAATAGGGGTAATGTTGTTCCTTGGTAAAGCGTATTGAGCTCTGCTGACAAAAACTAGTATATAAGCTATGTATTATTAAAGGCAAAAAAAGCCTCTCCCACTGCCTGCTCATTCAATACTCTTCAAGGTCAAGTGTTTCCTGTCAACTTTTGAAAACAAGTATAGGCTCAGATTAGATATATTACCATTGGTTTGGTTTTTTTTGTTTATTTTACTTCTAAATAGCAAATAGGGAATAGTCACAAAACAATTTCACGTTGAATAAGGGGTTGCTAATGTGAAGAGATTGAGTAACACTGCTTCACAGAAAAGTGTGATCCACCCCACCTCTCCATCACATATTTCACCCACCATATCAGACTAGAAGTATTGACACGGCAGATCAGCCATTGACTCATCTAACCTAGTATCCTGTCTTCTCCAGTGGCCAGGACACAGCTGTTTAATTCCTGTGTATCCCACTGTGTAATATCATACCATGGGCTTCTCCATAAGGGATAATTCAGTTGTCTAAGTAGCATGGGTTGATTTCCAACAATGGTTAATGTATGATATTTTAATGGAGAGCATGCACTATTTGCGCATCACTGTGTAATACCAGAGCATACGGGAGGCCATGTTGTGGTTAGAGCACTAGACTGGGGCTCAGGAGACCTGGTTTCTCTGTCTGGGTCTGCAACAGGCCTGCCAGGTGACCTCGAGCAAGTCACTGCATCTCATACCTCAGTTTCCCAATCTGTAAAATGGGGGAAATGATATTGACCTCTTTTGTAAAGCACTCTGCAATCTAATGAAAAGCACTGTAAATAATCTAACTATCATTATTATTGCTACCATGTGTTGGAATAGATTAATAGTCCATTTTGTCTGCTATGCTGTCTCCAATAGTGTCCACTGCTGAATGCTTCAGAGGGAGGCAAAACAAATGTGTCTACTTATTAAATCTTCTATTATAGAACATTAGAGTATGCCACACCAGAACTTTCTGAGGTCTATTTTGTCTGATATTCTGCCTTGGGGCAGGTCCATACTCACCGCGCGGGTCGACGCGGTGAGTTCGACTTCTCCGAGTTCGAACTATCGCATCTAATCAAGATGCGATAGTTCGAACTCCCCACGCGCTCCGGTCGACTCCGGAACTCCACCACCGCGAACGGCGGTGGTGGAGTCGACTTTGGAGCCGCGGAGTTCGACCCCGCCGCATCTGGACGGGTAAGTAAGTCGAACTAGGGTACTTCAAGTTCAGCTACGTGAATCTTGCGTACCCTAGTTCGACCCCCCACCCTTAGTGTAGACCAGGCCTTAGACAGTGGCCAGTTCTGGATGCTTTTGTGAAAGGTGTAATCCTGTTCCCCTACGTAATGTACTTCACTATCTAATATACCATAGGATTTTCCATAGCAAAATAGGTCAGTGGGCCTATCAAGTATTCTATCACCAACAGTGGCCAGTGCTACATGATTCAGAGGAAGGCATAAAAAACTCCACAACATAGTGCAATACAGTACCATGGAGGTTAATGGTAATTGTTTCCTAAACCTGCTGGTGATCATTTTATGTCCTGAAACAATTGACAGTACTTGTAATTTTTATCCTAGCAACTGCAAATGCTGTTCTTATTTATAATACATCGGCTAATGCCTTTTAAAAAACGTACTTAGCTGTTTACTTCAGGGAACATCTCACAATATAATACATTTTTCTAGCAGTGAGGGTCAACCTGCAGCCTTCCTTTTTATCCGTTGGTGGGGGAGCAGGTGAAGATCCTCCATTTTCCCCCCATGCCCTAATTCCCTGCATCAGATCAATTCACCTGTCAGAGGAAAACTGGCCCTATATTTGTCAGAAGGGGTTGCTTTAGGGTGATGCAGAGTTTTCTCCATTGAGGAAAATCTGGCCTCAATGGTATCTTTTCAATCCCACTTTTTAATCCTTTGTAAGCTTCTCTTGCCCATAATCAGTGCTAATGTACTGAAATAAACCAAGGGATAACAATGCAACAATCTCCACATTATTTATCTGAGTGGAAATATATATAGTAATCCACGGCCACATACCACTCATGCTATCAAAATGAGTTGTTGCAGCAGAAGTGTCCCAGCAAAGAGGGTGCATTTAAAATAGCAGCTAGGAAGGACATTTGTGGAAAATTGTATTTGTTCGCCTATAATATGCTTCTTTAGGAACCTTTGATACAAAACAAGCATATGGCCCATCACAAACCCTAAACAGTCATACTACCTGAGGCTAAAAGATGGTCAGATATCTGTGACCGAATACACCCCTATAGTCACACCCTACACTCCATTGTAATAATTGTTGTACAAAATATGCCTTGTGAGGTATCATTTGAAAACTAACAACTCACTGGTCAATAATATGATGAAATGTGTATAGCAACATTATATATGTGCAAAGCTATAAACATAAGCTGAAATTAGATCTGAAATATGTTTACCAGACAAGTGTGAGTAAACAAGTTCTTAAAGACAAAGGAGACAGGAACAAACAGATCTGCATCGTAGCAAACAGCACGAAACCTTTTTCAGCACGAGATTCCTTATCTCTGTCCTCACAGTGGAAATAAATGGGTAACCCTCAATAAAATGCATTTCAAAGGGGACTGGACTATAAAAGTGGGGGACAAAAACATCTCAAGGTATCTCTCTCTATCCAGCTCTCTCTCATTCACCTAAGACGACAAAAGAAACTAGACTTTGGGAGCAGATGCTGGCCTAAGAATTTGGTCATATGGCGAGGGACTTCACCTTGAACCAAATTTAGTTTGTTACGATTTAGTAGTAGGAAGCATTTTATCTTTATTTCTCCATTTCTGACTTTAATGCTCGTACATGCAGTCACTTAAAACCTATCTCTTTGTAGTTAAATAAACTTGCTTTATTCTTTAATCAAAACTAATCCAGTGTGGTGGTTAAGCTGGGTGCTGTGGTAACTCTATTTAAAGTAGCAGACTGTTGGATATTGATCCCTTTAGCGCAGGCAACGAACCTAAAATATCTGAACTGTCCAGGAGAGGGACGGAGTATACATTTTTGGGGCGAAATTCGATACTGGGAGTTTGTTGCAAATAGTAACCAAGGCTGCTGGAAGCCAGAGTGTGGCTGGTGTTTGCTGGCAGGCTTCTGGGTCAGAAGCGGTGCTGGACTAGGGTTGTGGCTATACACAGACACTCAGGGTGTGACCTGCATGCTGGCAGGCTGTTTGTGAGTGGCACAAGTGGAAGCTACAGCAGCAGAGCATTGTGAGGCATGTAGAACTGATGAATTAAATAGTTTTTAATTGTTCACTTTATTAATGTAACTTCATAAGTAAAGTTTTATGAATGAAACAACATTCATTCATCAAACCGGTTACCCCAAGAACTGGCTAATTGACAATAAAGATGTTTAACTGCCATAGCTGTTCAGTCTGTTGCCTTTGTAAGTTTCACTGACAATCCAATTCCTGCTTAAATCACTGAGGGTACGTCTACACTTACCTGCCGGTTCGACGCGGAGAGTTCGACTTTTTGGAGTTCGAACTATCGCGTCTGATCTAGACGCGATAGTTCGAACTCCGGAAGCGCCGCGGTCGACTCCGGTACTCCACCTTGGCAGAAGGAGTTGGCGGAGTCGACGGGGGAGCCGCGGAGTTCGACCCCGCCGCGTCTGGACGGGTGAGTAGTTTGAACTAGGGTACTTCGAATTCAGCTACGCTATTCACGTAGCTGAATTTGCGTACCCTGATTCGAACCCCCTTCTTAGTGTAGACCAGGCCTGAGACTTGCACTGTTTCAGTATTGTAACTTCTGTTCACCATTTATTACACTTGTCTATATTGTAACGTCTATTCACTGTTTGCCATATTGTAATTCAAACCCCATTTTAAAACGCTCACTCCATTTTGTAAAAGCTTCCTCCAGCCTTCATTTTTGCAAATCCTGCTGTAATCTTATTAGTTTAGTTTAGATGTGTGACTGAGGTATGTATGGATGATGGAATCAACCTCCAGCCCCAGCCTGTCCTGATGAAATAGAGTTCAAATACCACCTGCTGAAGATGCAGACAAGAGGCCTAACAAAGTAAGAAGAGTCCACCCTAAAAAGAAAAGGTACAATAGAAGGAAGATCAAAGCCAGGTCCCAGGCTGAAAGTCATGCCTGCAATTGACGGGTGATCAATCACTAAACCCAGAGGCAGCGTGACACAGCAAGACCTATAGACTCTGGATTCAAACTAAAGCCTACATTCTGCTACCAACATGGAATGGCATCGGTGCATGCCCAGCAGAGACCCAGCTCGTCCTTGTGCCCGGCTTTCCTGGCCAGTTAGCTGCCACAAGCTACGAACCCAAGCTGCAAAATCAAGCCATGAACTCATGTGTGTGTATAAGGATTAAGATATTAGTTATTGGTCATCAATCAAATTGTTATCATAATAAATGTGGCATCTTTGTCTTGCCCCCTGAAAAGATCCTGTGTAGTTTTGTCTGTATAACAGGCACCCCAGGTTGCCAGGCAAGGGAGATGCAGCCCCTCACTGGTCTGGATTGCATCCCGGAATGTCATAATATCATAAACCAATTAGAGTCAGGCAAGCTCAGTGTTACTGTGAATTGTTTAGATTCTATAAATGAAGTAAAAATCCCCACAATAAAGTCAATGGGAGTCTGCCTGAGTAGGAGCTAGAGGTCTAGATTCTCTCCAGTCCCTGCATGGATGTGCAGTGAGAGAGGGTTCAAACTGTTTTCCACCCCTGTGCACAAGGGCAGGGTCAGAATTCTGTTTAATAGCGTTTTTTCTGCTCCATACTAGCTCCGACACCCTCTCCTCACTCAGCTGTCTGAAAAGGTGAGGAGAGGCAAAGTGAGCCAGGGCCCTTCACCTCCACAGAGCTGGTTGGGTGTGGAGCACAGAGCATCCTGCACCCTCTCTGGGGTACACACGCTAGGAGCCTGGCATTCCTCCTAAGGCCTCCAACCACATTGCAACCCCTCCAGCACATGGTGCAGAATTTTGTCTTGAATTAAAGACCTCATGATTTGGCCAAATATAATTATTTTGTTAGCGTCTAGAGTTTTGTGAAGCTTCACTAATGGCGATGGATTGTCTTTGTTGCATTTAATTTGATCATTTGCAGTTCTGTAGGATCTCCACACCTAAAAGTTAGATTATCCTAGCTATGTCACTCAGGGCTGTGAAAAATGTCACACCCTGTGCAATGTGGTTAAGAGTATGCCAACTGCATATCTTTGCATAAAACATCCAAGCAAGCAGGAAAAGCCAGAATCTTTGCAATGGAAATCAGTTAGTTTTTGAGGGTTTTATTGTCATCCTGCATACCGTTTAGTAGATAGCTCTGAAATGTGACGGTTCAGGTGTAAGGGTGAATTTCTGAGGTTGTCTTTATTGTGAGCAGTATTGTGACTCACAATATCTACCCTACCTTATTAGTTTGAAATTTACACCCTCAACCTAAATATCATCAGTGAAATCCTACCTCCATTGAAATCAATGGCAAAATTCGTATTGATTTCAGTGGGGCCAGGATTTCACTCCCTATTTATGTACTGTGTTCAATTCAGACTGTAAGGTCAGGGGCAGGAACTGTGATTTCCTCAGAATTTCTAAGGCACCAGACGCTGTAAGTACAGAATGATTATGAGTTTCAAAACACTCTTTTACCAGTTCAGGGCTTTTGCTTGGTGTCTTGCTTGATTGTGTATAGTATAATAAAGCTCAGAAAGTAGAGCATTTTTTATTAGGTTAATTCAACTGCAGACTTTTTAAGTGCAGTATCTTTATTAAAAAACAAAACAAAACCAAAAAACCCCAAACAGTTTAATTAAATTGTTGATTCAAAGGAATCTATAATAAATATTTGCTTTCCTCTGTGTTGCTCAGACACAGGACAAGTACACCAATTATAGCAGGTACTAGAAGAGAGAAGTAAACTCAGTTTAGCCACTGAGAAACAAAATAAAACTACATAAGAATGTAAGCAATCACATTATAGCAATAATTGGTATACATCATAACAGTAAATGCTTTAAATACAATATTTTACAAAAAGTTTGGCTTATAGGTTAACTGAATTGTTTCCCTTCGAAAACTCCTGATTGTACCATGATGAACTCAGAAAATGTCCCTTTGAAAATGAAATGTTTATGATTCTTTGAAATAATCTCTATCTCACATTCCCTTTGTTTAGTTAGCTTTTTTCTTTTTGGTTTCATATTTAGCAATGAAGTTCAGTGTTGACTTCATTTAAACCTGTAAGATCATTGGTATCTGGTCTGAACATCAGTTTCATGGCTTGTACTTTGCTAGTTTCAATAAAAGAATGGCAAGTTTGGCTGGGAATCTAGAGTATCAAGTAAAGGCTCAAAAAGAATATACAGTATCTTGTATCTAGATCAGCTCAGCCAACTCAGCTTTTCGAATCCTTAACCTCCATGCTCTGGTAATAAGCCTCTGGATGCTCAGTCATAGATTTCTGTAATTAGGAAGTTAATACAATAATTACTTATATGAAATACATGTTCCCAGCAATGAGTTAGGATTTACTGAGGGTATGCTGGGTAAAATTGTAGCCTTCTGTCATCATTTAAACAACAACTAGTGAGATTCATCTCTGTGCAGCGGTCCAACACAAAAGCTATGCACTACTTAAAAAGTCCTGCTTATCCCATTACATACTGGTTTAACTTAAATCATTTTTTTTTTTACCAACTTCGGCCTGGTCTACATGAGACAATTAGATCGGCATAACTATGTCACTCAGAGGTGTGAAAAATCCTTACCCCTGAGTGGCGTAATTAAGCCGACCTAAATCTCCGTGTAGACTGCACTAGGTCGATGGAAGAATTTAAGTGTAGACAAGCCATTAGTTAAACTGGTGCAAACCCTTGGATAAACACTCATTTTGGTTTAAGACTGGCTTATTTCATTTTAGCTTCAACCTGCTCCTAATCAACTTGAGCTAAATCAATACAAACTAGGTGTAATGTTGATTTACGTCTTTTGCACCGGTTTAACTGCATTGATTTTAAAGCATGTGCTTAGTTAAATGGGTGCAACCTCACCTGTAGACAAACCCCTAATTTCAACCACCTGTTTATGAAGGGGTAGGTCAATGAGAAATGTCTTTGCATTTTGGCTAGTATTGAAAAGATCATAAGTAAAACAATATCATGGCCAATACCATGCACTGCAGCATGAAAGCAGGAGATCTAACCAAAAGATGATATAATTTGGGGCTTTTGCAATGAGCTTTCAAGATTAGATGTGTGACTCCAGACTATTCCCCTTGCACAACAATGCTGATATGTTGCACCTCTGAGAGTGGTAATATTGTAGTTTGGGTAAGGGAGGGAAGTGAATATTTTTGCATGTGAAGATTAAGGAGGTTGGTTACTGTTATTAGAAAGTTAAGTTCTCCAGAATACAGGCCATCTAAAATTCCTCACGGATTCCCCCAAATGGCTATGAAACTCTATCTCCTGATAGAAGAAACATTCAGAGGTTTGTGTTTGATCAGGTTTTGGTGCCTCTGGGGGACATCACAAGCCATTATTTTCTAAAGTCTCCATCAAAGAGTCTAAAATACTTTGCCTCTGTCAGAAAAGGAGGTTAACTTTAATCCCTCAAATTAAAGAATTACAGATTCATACTTGCTCAGTTCTCTGTACAGTACCGGTATGTTTCCAATGGACTTCTTCCATGGGATGGAGAAAACCCTCTCCCATTGGTAAGAGTAAAACTCAGTTTCCATAATTATTAAGTCCTGAATTTAAGAATACAGGAACATAGGATTTGCTGGATCAGACCAATGGTCCATCTGGTCCAGTGTCCTGTGCCTGACAGTGGCCAGTACCAAGTGCTTCAGAAGAAGATGCAATAAATACCATGCTGGACAATTATGGAATAATCTGCCCGCAGGGGAAGTTTATCCCTAAAGTTTGCAAGTTGAAGAATGAGAGTTTATATCCTCTATAAATGTTTATCCTATCTAATATAATTTGTATGTTTCTTGTAAATGTCTAATACTTTTTGGAGTCATGCTATTTTCTTACCTCAGTAATTGAGGTATGAAAATTGAGTTCCACAGGTGAATTAAGTATTGCATAACAAAAGTATTTGATTTCAAATTAGTTTTAAATTGGTTGTCTATTCCCTGTGTGGCCTTACAGCATGTTCCACCAATGCACCTCAGACCTTACATGGAAGTATGCAAGACAATTCCACCACATTGTTCATTCAGCTGTGGGACAGTTCACAAGGCTTCTGCAATACTGCTCATCCCAGACTTCTGCATCATCATCTCTGGTACCAAGAAGGACACACTCCAAGTTCATCCTCCAGGGCTTCTTATGCTATTCAATCACTAGCCCTCACCTCACAAGGGACTTCGTTTATTTGGGATTCAGGGCCTGATTATGATCTCACATAGACTGATTTTACCTTTTTGTAGTACCTTTTGCTGATTTATACAGTTCCTTTACAGTGGGACCATGTCGATATTCACTCAGTCTTCAGTTTCCTCTTGCAATTACTGTACCTGCATCCCCTAATAATGAAAGTCCTTTCTTCAGCACAAAGGTTACTTCTATCTGTTACATTACTGCTGCTTCTCAATACTGATTTGAGTTATCGTTTGCCATTTGGTTTGAGTTTTTGCCTCCTACAGTTCTTTTGCTAAAAGGCGTAATGCAAAAATATGAAGCAGCTGACAATTCCCTTTGAAGGTGATCAGAGGACTATCCTCACCTAAGATACTGCTTCGGAGGACAAGAGAATGGCTCATTTATCAATTTCTTAAAAACCTGTACAAAAGATTTTTTCAGAACCCCACCGGAATATTTTACGTCTTGTGCCTCTGATGATCCTTTTTTTAAAAATCCTGAGATTTGTTTCCAGGCCCCAGAACATGACACAATTTTCACAGTGTTCAGCTGTCCAGACTCTCAGCTATATTTTCAGAGTACCCAACATTCCCTTTTTTAATATTAACTACAAAATAAAGCCCCCTTTTTTCTCCAACTTCAGAACTCTTTAAAAAAAAATCAGTGTCTGAACCGCAGTGTAGGAATATGCAGAAAGAGATGAAGTGGAGGGCTTCTTGTGGAGTGAATAATCAGAAGTGGTTAAAAAAAAAACTGCCCAGGAAGATAAGCTAATCTAATTATTCTTATATGGCTGGTGGCGTGTACAGTAGTTCTGGATGGCTGGAGTCTCAGAATTGCAGGTGAGCAGTCAAACGGTCTGGAAAGCCCGGCTCTGAGCAGGCAGCATGACTGGGGTGGCTCCCATTTTCATCAGGGTGGCATGGTTAACTTTCTTTGGATCAATTTCCCTTCCCTCTGTCTCCACCCGGCTGTACTGCGGAGGAGTTATATGAGGGGTGGCTTCTGTGGACAAAGTCCGTTGGCTGCGAGAGGCACTGTTGGCTGTCGATCTAGTTGAGGAGGAGCCTGTACGTGAGCTTCTGGAGCCAGAGGAAGAGGAGCCCGGTTTGACTAGATGGGCTTTTGGAGCCTCTGCATCTTCTCTGCAACCAAACATGAGAGACGGCAGAATTAAAATACCATGAGAACAGGACTAGTCACGCCCACAGATTATACCAGATTGAGTTGCCGCTAAGGTCAGGAGAGACTTCTTAAGAGTCTGTATCATTTGTAAAAGAGATAAATAGCCTAGTGGTATGAGCAGGGTGCAGTGACTCCTGAATTCAATTCCATTTGACATCTGACTTCTTGTGTGACACTGTGGCAGGTACCGTAAACTCTGTTTATCAGCTGACCTAGTTGTAAAATGCATTTAACAACTCATACCTCACAAGGTTTTATCACTTAATTTTATCTGTAAAGGGCTTTGAGATCTCTGGACTTAGTGAAGAGGTTATGTGCAAAGAGTTCAGATACCGATGGCCTGATTCTGCAATCCCCACTCAACATGAATAAGTACTTACTGATGTGAGCAGAACCCAGTGGGGCCAGTCGTGCAGTGCTAGTAAATGCTACTGGTGTAAGGGGTGCACAGTCAGGCATGTAAAAAAGGAAGAAGATGAAGCAGAGTGAGGAGAGATGGGTAAAAAGATGATTTAGCAAGAGCTAGAAGCTGGGACTGAAACAAAAGGTGGAAGGGAAATGGAAAGCGAGGGGCTGAAGCAGAGAAAACAGGCCAGGAATCAGTCTTTAGGCTGGGGCTTAGCAAAGTAAGCAGCTTACTTCCATCATAAAGGCATTTTAATAGCTGTCCTGACCTCTCAAAGGGCAGAGAGATCCACTGCTGAATGGATTGTAAAGACCCCTGCCTACTGTTAAATGGATGTCAAGTGAGGGCAAGCACTCCTTAATAAACAGAATTAAGGGTGAAAGAAAGTGAGGTGTTCTCCAAGGGCACAGCTTGCTGAAATGCATTTCCGGAGATTTCCTTTTCCAGGAATTTCTCTCCTGAGAACTTTGGGCAAGTTCTGGTAGGGACTAACCTCTGCTGGCCTACACTCATAATGAGTACATCAAACCTGTATCAGCAGCGGTGTTACATCAGCACTGGGTAGAACATGGGGCGGCTCTAGCCATTTCGCCGCCTCAAGCACGGCGGCATGCCGCGGGGGGGGCTCTCTGCCAGTCGCTGGTCCCGCGGCTCCGGTAGACCTCCCGTAGACGTGCCTGCGGATGCTCCACTGAAGCCGCGGGACCAGCGGACCCTCCGCAGGCACGTCTGCAGGAGGTCCATCGGAGCCGCCTGCCGCCCTCCCAGTGACCGGCAGAGCGCCCCCCGCGACATGCCGCCCCAAGCACGCGCTTGGCGTGCTGGGGCCTGGAGCCGCCCCTGGGTAGAACTTCAGTCTCCACTTTCATGCTGGGAGAATTCTTTCACTCGGTGCTAAAGCCAGAAGCAAGGAAGGCTGTTCATCACAGCCAGAGAGACTGCAAGAACATCCCTGTCCTACAGACAGGAACTGGAGTTGAAAACAAACCATTCGAACAGAGAGGAATTTAAAGGAAGTTTCATCTGAATTCAGTTTAGGAAAGGGATAAATAAAGGCTTAGGGAGGGGTGGAAACTGTGTGTGAGTGAATGAGTCAGAGAGTGAGTGGGTGGTATTTTATCTTAGATCTGCCCTTGGAACACAGCCTTTTTATATCTCTGTATTTTATTTTCACTGCAAGATCTCCACAAAGTGGTCTAGAAGCTTCTTAATGACTATTTACATGCTGGTGGGCGTAAAGTCAAGCTTCTTACCAGAAGGTTCATAGAGGTTTTAGCTTGTTACTTAACAGACAATGAAACTGTCTGTTAACTTAGATCATGCTGGGTATGTGTGAGCCTAAAGAGGGTGCAGGCAGAGGAGAGTTACCTGATTTCATTTGGGGCCTCCTCTTCTTCATACCTCTTCTTTTCTTTCCTCCTTATTGTCAACCACACACTCAGGAAGACCAGGGAGATTCCCGCCACCACCCCACACACTGCTCCGGCGACCATGCCAACACTTCGTGCATCTGTTATCCCAGAAAGCAAATGTGCGTGTTAATAGATTCTCCACAGAGTCACAAAGCCAGAATCCACCCCACACCCTATTCTCTTACTTCACTCGGGTTTCACAGAATCACAGAAATAGATATGTAGCGCTGGAAAGGGTTTCGAGAGGTCATCTAGTCCAGCCCCCTTATGCTGAGGCAGGACCAAGTAAACCTAGACCATCTCTGACAGGTGTTCGTCTAACCTGTTCTTAAAATCCTCCAGTGATGGGAATTGCACAACCTCCTTGAAAGCCTGTTCCAGTACTTAATTATCCTAGTTAGAAAGTTTTTCCTAATATCTAATTACATCAAACAATCAACGTGTAATCATTATGGGATGTAAGTCAGCTCAGTCAGGACAGAATTTATTTAATTAATCCAATTATTTAGGCCTTGTCTGCATGGAATAGTTGCACCAAGTTAATTTACAGTGGTTTTTAAACCAATTCAGTTGAGTCAGTGCAAACCCCTGTGTGATCATTCTTATTTTTAGTTGAGTTTAAACCTGTTCCTTTACTCTTGCCTACACACAGTGTTTGCTGGTTTAACTTAGGCCTGGTCTACACTACGATTTTAGGTCAAATTTAGCAGCGTTACCTCGATTTAAGCCTGAACCCATCCACACGACTTAAAGGGCTCTTTAAATCGATTTCTTTACTCCACCTCCAACGAGGGGATTAGCGCTGAAATTGGCCTTGCGGGGTCGAATTTGGGGTACTGTGGATGCAATTCGATGGTATTGGCCTCCGGGAGCTATCCCAGAGTGGTCCATTGTGACTGCTCTGGACAGCGCTCTCAACTCAGATGCACTGGCCAGGGAGGAAACAAATGAATATAAAACAAATTGGGTCTATTTCTTGTTTTGATCCACTCCATCTTTTACATCTTTAGGCTGGCAGCAGATGGTGCAGTTTGACTGCTAGCCATCATCATCTCCTGGGTGCTCGGCGGAAGATGCTGCGTTACGACTGCTAGCCATCATCATCTCCTGGCTGCTCGCCAGAAGACGATGCAGTAGGACTGCTAGCCATCCTCATCTCCTGAGTGCTTGGCAGAAGATGGGAATGACCTGGCTGAGTCACTCCCGTGTCTGCCCAGGCACCCCTGACTGACCTCACTGAGGTCAGCTAAAAGAGCGCCCAGGAGTATGATGACGATGGCTACCAGTCGTAATGCACCGTCTGCTGCCAAAAGGCAGCGAGCTGCTGCTGTGTAGCGATGCAGTCCCACGTCTGCCAGCACCCAGGAGACATACAGAGACAGTGAGGTGATGCTGTGGTATGGCATCTGTACAGGTAAGCCAGGAAGAAAGGCACAAAACAATTGCCATTGCTTTCACGGGGCGGGGGTAGGGGGCTGACGACATGTACCCAGAATCACCCGCGACACTGTTTTTGCCCCATCAGGCATTGGGATCTCAACCCAGAAGTCCAATGGGTGGCAGAGACTGCAGGAACTGGGGGATAGCTACCAACAGCTACCCACAATGCAACACTCTGGAAGTCGACGCTAGCCTCGGTACTGTGGACGCAGTCCGCTGACTTAATGCACTTAGAGCATTTTGTGTGGGGGGGGACACACAATCGACTGTATAAAAACGATTTCTAAAAAAACGACTTCTATAAATTCAACCTAATTTCGTAGTGTAGACATAGCCTTAAAGTGAGATTTTAAACCAGTTTAATTAAATTGATGCAAAAGGCTGTGTGGACATACTTTTTTCAGTTAAACCAGGTTTAAATTTGGATTATTTTAAATTGATTAGGTATAGGTTTAAGCTACACCGAAATACACCACTCTTAAACTGCAGGGTGTCCACACAGGGGTTTTTACTGATATAACTAAATTGGTTTAAAAAAATCACATCTTAAATGAAGCCACTGAAAATTTCTTGTATAGAAAAGCCCTTAGATTTATAGAAATGCTAAAAATGGCACCTATCCCTATGCCCTGGGCATCCTTGATTTGTCTTAAAAAACACCCTAGGTGCAGTATTACAATTTATGATAACCAGTAAGCCAGACAGCATGAAAACTCAAACCCTTCTCTCCTTTGAACAATCCATCACCTTACAAATCACCTCTTTTTCCCTCGGTGCCCCCCCACACCAGGCCTGACATCCTAATCTCTGATCTTTATGCAGAAATTGTCAAACATGGATTAGAAATGAAATGCGGCAAATGTCATTTTTAATCAGCATGGTATTCCGTTTCACAGTAAGACTTTTCAGGCTGTGTTTAGAGAGCTTCCTCTCTTAATTGAGACAGATGCTTAATTCTGGATTGGGATGTTATAATTAATAGTCCTCTATTATATGGCCAGTAAATCTGTAAGTACATGTACTTCTGTACATCTGTACAGTACACCTGAATGCTCTGGAAGCTCAGCAATTCAGCATTATTACCAGTGCTCTGCCAGTGTTTCCTTCTCAGATGCAAAGGAAACCAGGTGACTGCACCTGAAGTATTTTTCTACAACCCTAGGTTATACCAGTAAATGTTATGCAAACCCATAAAGTCAATAATGAGTAAGGAAGAGCTACTTCAGATAATCCAAATATTCAGGTTAAACCAAAGGTGTGGCATTTCTCCTGCACAGAAACAGAGCTTTTATCAGCACAGGAGACTCTTTGGAGGTACTGCCATTGTTAAAGCACCTTGGATACTCGTTACCCTCTGATACTCACACTGCACTGTCACCTGCACAACACAGTTCTCTTGTCCAGCCTCATTGGAGGCAGTGCATTGGTATAACCCTGTAACCATCTGTGTGAGATTCTTCATTAGAACTTGCCCAGGGTTAGAAATGTCTGAAATGGAAACAAAAAACAAGCAAAACAAATAAATAAGTCATAAAAATTAGAGGAAATGTTGTCCAGTGGATAGAGCACTGAACTTGGACAGAGAAGATCTGTATTCTATTTCCAGCCCTGCCACTGACTTTCTGGGTAAGCTTGGGCAAGTTGCTTGACCTCTGTGTCTCTCTCTTTTTCCCTCCAACACTTTGTTGTACCTATTTAAGTTGCGGACTCATTGGGGCAGAGACTGTTTCTCACTATGTTTGTACAATAGGGCTCCAATCTTGGGGTGGGGTTTCTATGTGTTACGTTAATACAAATAAATAATGCCAACAATAAATAATTTGCATTTCTATAGTACCTATCATACAAAGATCTCAACCCACATTAAAAGCAATGAATTAGGCCCCAGAATACCCCTAGGAAGTATTATTATCATTGATCATATTGTTGACATTCAACAAATAATAAAGTAATACTTTAAATAATACTAAATAATACTTTAAATAAATAAGTAAATAATACTTAGATTGTAAACTCCTTGGGGCAGGGACTGTCCTTTTGTTATGGATACCTACAGTGCCTACCACAGTGGGGCCCTGACTCATGATTGGCGCGCTTAATCAATACTGCACCACTTCTACTCAATAGCCTCTATTGTAATGACAGGGAAATATGCTGAGAGCAATTCAGTGATTTGCCCAATGTTACATCATCATCCAGTGACAGAGCTGGGAGTAGGGAGGATTAGAGGGTAGGCCTCCTTTTTTTTCCTTAGGGATGGCTCATCCATTTGTTGAAACACCATGAGAACTAGGACAGGGCCTGGGATGACTTACTGACTCGTGCCGTGGGTGGCAAGTGTCCGAGTTTTCCTTCTTTGTCACTTATGCGCTGCCACTGGTATGAGATGGGTGCTGTGCCGGAGGCAGAATTGCACTGTAAGGAGAGTTCCTTTCCTTCAAAAAGCTCGCCTTCCACCCAGCATTTGGGCTTGGAAGGTTTCTCTGGAAGAAACAGGTTGGGGGGTTGGATCAATAGTTAACTAAGAATCCTGTATGAAATCCTGGCCTTTTTGAAGTCAATGGGAGCTTTGCCACTGACTTCAGTGGGTCCAGGATTTCATCCCTGGAAGCAAGCTAGAAACCTCACCTCCAACAACAATAACCACTGAGTTTAATAAGAGCTGAGCATTCCCCAGGGAAATAGGGCAGAACCTGCCAGCTGGATATCAAGTGGCAACACTTTCTATGGCTGCTCATAGCCAGAGGGCAAGAGGGCGCTGTTTCTAGCAGCTTCTGAAAGCTGCCTTTCCAAATTAGCCATTCTGGGGGGTGTCACAGAATATCGCTGCTGGTTGTTTCTTGGCGTTACTTCTGACCCCTTTACAGCAATGACTCTTACCACAGCCTGAGGACAGGGACTGAATGTGTCCCCTATGGGCACAGAAGCAACATGACATGCCATCAGAGCCAGTTCCCTCCTTGGGATTTGCACTAGGGTAAGCACCATCCTTGTCCCCTTTGGGAATTAGATACTGTCTGCCACCCATCTGAATGCCTAGCAGAGCAGAGAAGGTGAGGTGCCTTGGCTTAATCCCCATAATTTCATCATGGAGCAGCTCAGTACACTGCAAACCTCTGTATCACAGTCCGCGTTAAGTGCTCTTCATTCCCGGAATGCCCTGTGTTCCACCCTCTTCTCCTTCACTGATTCCTTCCTTCTGTCAGTCCGTCCTTCATTTCCCCACTGTCTGCTGGAGGCCCTGCATCCCTATTATTTATTTTATTAACTGTATACTAAGCAAAAACCCAAACTGAAAGCCTTCAGTCAGGGAGGAAACAATGCCAGCATCTTGTTCCCATCAGACATCTGACCCGTTCCTGGTACTGGGATCTGAACCCAGAGTTCACTGCTCAAACCCTGTATGGGGTCATCACCAACTCAGCCACAATGGCACACTAGCTTTTGTGATCAAATCAGAGATACAATTCAGAAAGAATGTTTTATGCTATCCTTCAGTTGGCTGCGGTAACTTCCAAACAGCAGTTTAGGCCTCTTCCAGTCTCTGTCCTTCACTGGAAAATGCAAAGGCAACTGTGAAGCTTGAATGTGAAACCTGATCGTGAGATACTGGGAGCAATTCAGGTGCATTGGTACTGTGCTGAAGCAAAATCTGCCTCAAGGAACTGAGTCTAGTGGGTTTTCTTTTGAAAAACAACAAAACGACCTTACCTAGAACAATCAGGGTAATGCGATACCACTCGTACTGCCCGGCATTTTTAACTTTACACGTGTACTGCCCCGCATCACTTGGCTGCAGAGATACAATGTGTAAGGAGGCGTCTCCAGCTAGGAAATTGGAGGTGAAGGAAACACGACCTTTTTGCTCCTCATTCAGGTCATTATACACATTGCCTCCAGAGTAGGTGATAACCTAAAAGGCAGAGTTAGCCACCGATCAGTCGGACCCGTCACTGTACTGTACAGCTCAAGCAAACAAACGAATCACAGGACACTCAGACTTGAAACCAGGTCATCTTGCAAAATAGGCTTTCTATCTGGCAATTACTTTGGTTATTAGTAATTATGGAGATGTAGGTAGTTATTCAGTTACGGTTGCACTGAGCTTTTTTCCTGTACCCAGAGTTTAATCCCTCTAAAAACTCTGTCATGGTTCAGTTTAGAAAACCCTTGTCTATGCTGGGATTTCAGTCACCAGTCTAGCTGCACTGGTACAAACCTCAAATGTAGACATAGTTTATACTGGTGTAGTGTGATTTACATTGGTGCTGCTTACCCTTTTCACCAGGGCCGCCCAGAGGATTCAGGGGGCCTGGGGTCTTTGGCAGCGGGGCCCCCCGCTTTGGCAGTAATTCGGCAGCAGGGGGTCCTTCCACTCCGGAACCTGCCGCCAAAGTGCCCCGAAGACCTGCGGCGGGAACCCCCCCCCGCCGAATTAACTCCGAAGACTCAGCACTTTGGCGGTGGGTCCCGCTTCAGCGGTAATTCGGCGGCGGGGGGTGGGGGGTCCTTCCACCCCGGGGTGGAAGGACCCCCCCGCTGCCAAAGAGCCGGAGCAGAAGAAGCTACGGGGGCCGGGCCCCATGAGAGTTTTCCGGGGCCCCTGGAGCGAGTGAAGGTCCCCGCTCCAGGGCCCCCCAAAAACTCTCGTGGGGGCCCCTGTGGGGCCCGGGGCCTGGGGCAAATTGCCCCACTTGCCCCCCCTCTGCAAACAGCACTGCACTTCCATCCATTTACTATAGGTACTGATACACCCCCACTCCCCCCATTACAGGAGTATTACAGTTTTAACGTATTTATCCTCTGTGAAATAGGGAAATATTACCATCCCCATTTTAATGTATTTGTAAACTATTTTTTATTTGGGAAATTTTAATACATTTACAAATCCTTGCCATGTCAATATCAGAAACAAGACAATCATTGTAAGCGTTAGCTTTTGTTTACAGAAGCATTATTCAGGAATAGAGTCATCAGATCTTTCAGTTTAACATGATTTACCCTATTCCAGAGTGAGCATCATTACAACACCTATGTCATTTTTAGTGATTTTATTAAGCTGAGTGAAATCTCAATATACACATTTAACTGACCAAGCATGTCTATGTTAGTATTTAAAACAATTAGAGAGGTCTGCTAGCTTTATTGGCAGGTGAATGTACTTTATCTGAGTACTGAATAAAAGGTAACCACTTTTCTATGTCTCTATCTGTCCTCTGTCCATTTTGGTGGGTACGTAATTGGTGTGTTAATTTTTCCATAAGCACAGCTTCCTGTATGTTTTTTAATCATTTCTCTGTGTTGGACTGTTTTTTTCTTTTTCCAGTTAGAGGCTACGAGTAGCCGAGCAGCTACTGGCAGATGAGAGATTCATTCCTCATTTCCTCCTGTGTGCCCATTTCCACTAGGAGGACTGCCAGTTCAGAGGCTGGTGTTGATATCAACCCACATGAATAAGTTCTCCCCCTCAGTACAACAAGGAAACATGGCTTCTTCTTGGTGGACGTTAATTGTGGCTGAACAGAGACCTACCACTTTTTGGTTGGCTTTGGAATCATCCAGCAGCCACTCAATATCCAGGCTTCTTGGCTCCAGGAGGCCCAGACGGTGGTGACAGGGCAGAGTGACGTTTTCCTCAGCCACCCTCTTATACTCCGTTTGAGCCCCAGACATCCAAACTGAACAGGAAGCTGAAAGACAGAAACCGGTGGTCAGTGACCAAGAGGAAGGAAATATCTATGAACTGACAGGTTCCGCTGGGGCTGATTTTGGGAACTCATTGCTTCATAGTAGCAAAGACAATGCAATACTTTTGCTTACTGGACACTTTGTATCTGATTAAAAGTGACACGTAAATTGACATCAGGTTAGATTCACCCCAGTATCTGAGCACAAAGAACAGATTACTTTGGTCTCCGCTGAGTTGTACATGCTAAATTCACACGAAGCTTGTTCCCCACATAGAATCATAGAATATCAGGGTTGGAAGAGACCTCAGGAGGTCATCTAGTCCAACCCCCTGCTCAAAGCTGGACCAACACCAACTAAATCTTCCCAGCCAGGGCTTAGTCAAATCTCTAAGGATGGAGATTCCACCACCTCCCTAGGTAACCCATTCCAGTGCTTCACCACCCTCCTAGTGAAATAGTGTTTCCTAATATCCAACCTAGACCTCCCCCACTGCAACTTGAGACCATTGCTTCTTGTTCTGTCATCTGCCACCACAGAGAACAGCCGAGCTCCACCCTCTGGAGCACACCACAGTCCTCTGTGCACCCTCTCGGGCTTGAGAGTGCCTCCTTCTTTGCTTCCTTCTTCTTTTACACTTCCGTGACCCAGTAGCTTGCATTTCAGTGTGTAGCCTTCCAGCCTTTACATTAATGCCACTTCTGGCAGCCAGACTGGTCCCTGATGAGTGATGTAATGGGAGACTCTCCCTAACCCCAGCGGATGAGTTCAGTGTGATTGCAGCACTGAAAGTAAGAGGTCAAGCTCGGGAAATAAAAGTGATATTCCATAAAGCAGGCATGGCATAATTAGGTTAGTGAACTGGCCCTGAGCCCTGAGTGTCCTGAAGAGTTTACCATTACAAAAAAAAATCCTAATTTGGACCACTAGAGGGAATCAGATCCTTACATGCAGCTGACAACAAGAAAAAGGAAGACTGGGTGATGCCAGGCAAAGCATTACATTTACATGCACTGTATATTAGGGCTCTGTGAGTCATTGCGAAACTCACCTGTTCTGAGGGTTCCTTACAAACTCAAAATTAAGCCCAGTTTCATGGAACTGTTACTAAATCAGGCTCTATTCCAAACAGATCTGGGCTACTGTATGGCTTTGCACTGAACCATGCCCATCTCACGGCTTTAATTAGAAATTAGCCCTGAAATGCTAATTTGGATCTTGATCCAAACAGCTCCAGAGTTCTGGGATACTGGGAAAGTTCTGAGCATTTGCCTCAGGGTCATCTCTGGTTCAGGCATGAAATCAAGTGGAAAATGGCAGTTTTGATTGAGTTTTCACAGGAGTTTTGAGATTCGTTTGAACATGTTTTTCAAAGTAAAATTCAGGCATGACAAAAGATGTGCTGTTATGTGTGGGATTGCCACGTATCTGAAGGCAAACATTCGAGCTTCATGGTGTCTTAGTCTTTCACCTTGTTCCCAAGGGACAGGCGTCATTGCTGCTGCTAAGTAGCCACATGTTTAAAGGCACTTTAAGCAGACAGACATGAACACAGTATTGCCAAACTCAACATTAAAAAATGATGGGTCAGGTTCCTAAAACAGGGTGACCAGATCACAAGTGTGAAAAATCAGGACACGAAGTGGAGAGGGGTGGGGGTGGGGGTGATAATAGGCACCTATATAAGACAAAGCCCCACAATATCAGGACTCTCTGTAGCACATCAGGACATCTGGTCACCCTACCCTAAAATTGTGAGACTGCCTTAAAAATAATTAGATTTGTAACAAATAAAATAAATGTGGGCTTCTTTTTGGGTATGGAGACTTTAGAGTGCAGTCAGATCATGTTTTCAAACTTTCATCTGCAAACATGAGGACTGGTAGGTTTTTTATTAATTATTTTTATTATTATTAAAGGAAAGCTCCTGTCATTTCTTGATTCCATGAGCTGTTAAGTTAAAAAAACAAACGTTTTTTAAGTTAAAAAAACAAACATTGTGAGACTGTGAAGAAAATCGCGAGAGTTGGCAACACTGCGGGACTTGTATTCACCACGCTATGACGCTGCCTCAGAATTTACATTCAGAAAGGCTGAAAGGTTTTCTCCACCTTTAACCTCTCCTTTACATTTGTGTAAGGACAAGAGAGACACAACAAGAATGACACTTCCCTGGACTTCTCTTGCTTGCTCTCTCCCTCCCTTTGGGACAAACTTTACCCTCAGAAGCATGCATGCTGGAGCCAGCACAGCTGGGTCCTGTTCCCAGCTCTGCTCCTGAATTGCTGTTTGACCTTCACTCCCTGTGCCTCAGTTTATCTGTCTGTGTTGCTTAACTGATATTTGTCACATGCTTGGATTAAAAGGCACTGCTCAGGATATCTGTACAATGTAATAGTGATAAAATAATGACATGGGAAGAAAGGGGCTGAATGGTTTAATGTGTGTTCTGAATTAACAGCATGCATAGCCTATAAAATCTCTGCTCCCTGGGTAAGAATCAGGATTTGTATGCCCAGTTGCACGCACACACACCTTATTTGCATTTTGCAGTTCCCCACCCTGTTTTCCTTACAAATAAAATTTTCTTACATGGCCAAAAGCATCCCTGACAAATTATTACATCAGTCATTCACAGCCACACTGAAGGTGGCATCCAGCCAGCGCCTACTCCGCCCTCCTTTATACCCTGGCACTCCTTCAGCCCTTTACTGCCACAGAGTTTAAGATGGGTGGATTCCTGCTGCAAATTAATCTCCCCCACCCTGCTCTCTACAGGAATCAACAGGCCTGGGATGAGGCCCCACTCAGCCACGTTGGCTGGTTTCTCTAAAGGGAAAGCTAATTTAATTTATGGCTGGATTCACTGATGCCAGAGCTTCTAGTGAACACAATTGGGATCAGTTTTTTCATATACCAAGTGCAATTAGTTATTCTTTCTAAAGATAAATGCTTGTTTTCTGTTATGACCTAAATTGCTGAATCCTCCGTAAATTAAGCCACTGACACTGACTAGGTCAGTGGTTCTCAACCAGGGGTACGTGTACTCCTGGGGGTACACAGAGGGTTTTCCAGGGGGTACCCCAACTCATCTAGCTATTTGCCTTTTTACAACAGGCTACATAAAAAGCACTAGCAAAGTCAGTATAAACTAAAATTTCATATAATGACTTATTTATATTGCTCTATATACTATACACAAAAATGTAAGTACAATATTTATATTCCAGTTGATTTATTTTATAATTATATAGTAATAATGAGAAAGTCAGCAATGTTTCAGTAATAGTGTGCTCTGACACTTTTGTATTTTGTATTTTTTTTTAATTTTATAAGCAAGTAGTTTTTAAGTGAGGTGAAACTTGGGGTACGCAAGACAAATCAGACTCCTGAAAGGGGTACAGTAGTCTGGAAAAGTTGAGAGCCACTGCTCTAGGTGATTAATCAGTGAGCTTAATTAATCTGCCATTGCAGGGAGTGTTCACACACAGCAGTGACTAAACTCCCCAAGTCCTTTCTTTGCCATCAAACTGGGCTTCATGTATAACCTGGGTTGGATTTCCTAGGGAGGCTGCATCTTCTTTGGGTGTCTCAAAGCCCTGGCCAGGAATATCTAGGCGAGATCATTGGGATACCACATTGTCCAAACTGCAACAATATTCTATCCTCTCTGATTTGGCGCTGGGAGAGAGGGCATGGGAGAGAGCAAATATCAAGAAACACTCCAGAAAACTCAGAGTTTGCTCCTAATTTTTTAAAGAGAGGAATTAAAAAACAAAACAAAACACTTAATGGGTATAAAAATCAGCTGGCTCTGCTTATGGGCGATTGCCTAAGGAAGCAAAACCATCCATAATTGTTTGTGTGGTTATCTGTGGGCTGGTAGGGATATAGACATTTGCTGGTTTGCAAAAGCAACAGATACAGTACCCTAGAGCTGGTTCTGTGCATCATAGAGCCATAATATGTGTGCACAATGGGCTAGAGCAGTGGCGCTGCTCCAGCGGCACTCCTCCTGCCACGCACCCCGAAGGATCCTCTTGCACACCCCCTGGGGTGCGCGCACCCCACTTTGGAGACCACTGGACTAGAGCACCTTTCCACCCATCTCTAGGAAACCTTCCAGCCACAAGAGGGCAGAATCCACCCAAATAAGATATCTCTACTAGAGGTACACAACAGATGATTTTCCCCAAAGGTCAGTTCCTTAAGTTTCATCTACTAATAATGGAGTGGCTACGTTCAGTCTGATCCTGGACTCCTCACCCCAGCAACACCCCCACTGACTCACAGTCCTCCATGGATCCTTAGCGTCATGTGATATATTTCAAAATATACGATAGTGTTCAGATTGTTAAAGTCTTTACTCAACTCCTTGCTCAAGCAAACTCCCACAGACAACAATGGGAGCTTTATTCTGCGCAAGGCCCATGATTCTGATCCTGTACAGCAATTCCTAGGTTGCATAAGCTTTGACTCACTCTGGGCACATAGTCCTTAAAAAGGAGCATCCTCTTTAGCCCTCAGGCGAGCTGAGGTGTCACTCAGCACATCATATAACAGGACACTTTGGTGAAACAGCTTTAATATTTAAACATTTATCTTCGTGCTAAAAGACAATGGATTTGGTCAACCCCACAGGCCCTGCAGACAAAAGAGAGTTTTGCTTTTTCATCCCAGTCTAATATTTGTATTAAAACTGCAGAAATGTTTTAAGCAACGCAAAAGCTCGCACACCTAAATGGTATATGGTGGACAGTGTAATAATGACGTTTCAGTTCTCTTTAGCAACGTGTTTTTTAAAATATATGGGGCCAGATTCTGCAACCCTTAGTCATGCTCACTCCTGAAGTAGTCCCTTCGATTTGAAGAATTTCAGAATGACTAGTGATTCTGAGTGCCTCAATTTTTGGTACTCAACTTGAGACACTTTAAAGGGGGATGATTTTCAGAAAGTCAGGTGTCTCAGAGTACCATTCCCTCCCCTCTGCAATGTGCACTGAAATCAGTGGGATTACTTAAGAAGTAAGGTACTACTCAATGTGAGAAAGCCCTAACTCCTTCACCAAAGATATATATACACATACATACATGGATGTATTTAAATGCACATACCACGTACATGAGCCAGCATACACTTTCATGCATTCTTTCATACAGAGATACAAGATACACATGCAAAACCACATTTACTTATACATCTGAAACAGGTGCACACATATATAAATGCATACGCACATGCAGGAACACATCATCAGATAATCACGCAGGAACACACTCACAGTGCACATACACACAGAATGGGATTAGAAACTAACGTATTTTGTCAACATTTCTATTTATAGGAAAATTCTAATACTAAAAGCTAAAGCGCTTCTGGACCTAAATCTTTTATTAGCTTCAGAGGAGAGGTTGAACCAGGGACTAATATTAAATATAAATTACACATTTAAAAAAATAAGTTTTGCTTCAATCATTTATGGACTACTGGAGAGAGAATGAATGGCCCAGAGAAATTTTAGAGCCTTCTGGATATGTGGAACACTTAGTGACACACTGAAAATCTGGTCCAAAATATCCCATCCATGATCATTTGAAAAATGAATTCTTAAAATTGGTTTTGAAAACTAGAAGTCATTTTGAGGCCTTTTTGTTTAATTTACAAGCATGTTCTTCAACTACACTTGTTATCACTTATTTTGGCTTTATCTGTGGGGTAGGTTGCTAAGTCTCTTCCAGAAGGTTGACGTTAGTCTGCGAAGTAGACAGGTAACCTGCAATTTTCCTGTGACTGAAGCTAAACAAAGGCAGCTTGTGCTAGTATCAGGCAGGTATCAACTTGGTTGGATGATTTTTGCACATGCTTAAATCCATCTGTGATGCTGGCACAAGGTCCCCATGCCTCACTTGGATACTGACAAACAGGTAGCTGGAATTAATCTGTCTTGTGTGTGTTAGTGTTGTTAAAATAGGTATTAGAATTATAAAAATGTGCTTAGTGTTTAGTCTTTATTGAATGTTTGTAAATTACTGCATGCATTAATCTCACATATAACATCTGTATCCCAGGAAGGTAGTATTTAAGTGTTTGCTTTTTAAGACTCTGTAACTATGTAAATCACCAGACAAAGGGACAAGAACTAGTGTGAGATGCTGGCTTCCAACAAAAGGTGTTAGGCTCTGCCCAGCAGAGAAGGCCCATCAACACTAGATGACAAAACAAATTTGTTGATTGCTCACCCCCTGGCTCCCTTTGAAGAGGAGGCGTGCAAGTGAATTCGTCCCATCAGCTAAGTTTGCAACTGGAAGCAGAATGGGGAAAGGAATAAAAATGCCTTAACAAGGAAGAACTGCTTCTTTATGCTGGACACAAGGGCAAGGTTTTCTAACCATAAGCAAGAAATTCCCAGTGTTTAGCCTGGGTTAGCCGCAAGGGACATAAAGAGCTTGCTTATTATAGAAGCTTCTATTGCCTTTTGAAACTTAAGGCTGTAACTCATTTGTGTGTGTATGTTACCTGCTTTAATCTTGTGAATAACTCTCATTTCCCTTTCGTAGTTACTACATCGTTAGATAGTTTATTAGAGGATTGGCTACAATTATTGTCTTTGGTGTAAGATCTAAGGCGCAACAGACCCATTGTAAGTGACTGGTCCTTTGGGACTGGGAATAAGTTTTGATTTTTGGTGCAAGTGACTCTCTATTGCCAAAGCAAGCTTGCCTAGGGGTATGGCTACACTTGCAACTTCAAAACGCTGCCGCGGGAGCGCTTTGAAGTGTGAGTGTGGTCGCAGCGCCAGCGCTGGGAGAGAGGTCTCCCAGCGCTGCAGGTACGCCACCTCCCCGCGGGGATTAGCTTACACACCCCTGAGCAAGAAAGTTGCAGCGCTGTAAAGCGCCAGTGTAGCCAAGGCCCAGGTGATAAAATAGATCAGATTACCAAGGGGACTGTCTGTGACTTCATGGATGATACAATAAGGATGTAAAGGCCAAGGAGAACTGTTTCATTATAGAGTTTTGATCCAATTATTCCACCCACTGAGCATTGCAATTAATATCTCTGCTGCAAGCCCAATCATTTCTTAGTACAAATATTGTGCAATTAAAAATAATAGGTTAGCACTTTACAAACGTACATTGTGTCAACACCCGCGTGGGATAGATATCATCACCCTAATTTTACATTTGGGTAAAATGAGGCACTGGGAGTTAAATTGACTGGTTCCAGAGCAATGAGTAGAAGCCAGGACTCTTGATTCCCAGTCGTGTGTGCTAACCAAGGCTGCCCAGGGGAGCGGGGGAAAGAAATAGGGAGGCCAAAGGGCCAGTTTGCCCTGCACCCCCATTTGAGAGGGCTCCCAAATGGAGTAAAGTTGCTACCTGGTAGGCAGTGCCACTCACTGAAATTTGACTCAGCAGCCCCTCCTTCAGGCAGGAGGCGGACAAGCCAAACCTGAGTGGCACTGCAACCCCACACCCGGGTTGCAACGCCCAGAGGTGAATGTGGTGGGGGCTTGCTCTCCAGCAAAGACAATTTTTTGGAAGGGTGAGGGGCCCTCAGTTTCAGATTTTGCCCAGGGCCCCTAACAACCTCTGTGTAGCCCTGACATTAACCATTAGACCCTATTCCCTCCTTTTATGTTAATGTTCCCATTGCCATTCATGATTCCAGTCTTAACACTTCGCTACCCTCCACAGCATTTGAAGTCCAAAGAAATGTAAAATGGTGTCCTTTTACACAGAGACGGCTATTTGACATTCGTTTCCGTAAGTGGAGGAGGAGCTGGGGGTGGATGGAAGTCTCCTAAGGGAAATTAGCTCAGCCAAGACTATGTTGTGGGACATCTGCTTTTTGTATTCCTTGGCCAGCAGAGGGATATGGGTCAGGGGTCACCTTCTCCCAAGAGCTTGAACGCGCCGAGTGAGCAAGATCCAGCCGTCAGTGCATGCTGCCTGCCGCCTGCCCCACTCGGCCTCTCTCTGATTTCAAGAATTTGGTTGCGAGGCGAAAGCGTCCCGAATAAAAAATGTGAGCTTGCAGTCAGCTCCCGCAGGGACGGCAGAGCTGTGTCAAAACACAGGGGTCAGCAGATCCCACCCATACAAACGCAGCGCTGCAGAGGTCCTCTCTCTGATTGAAATCACATGTGCTTGGGACTGAGGCTTGAGAACAGGATTCCTGCACAGCAATGAAATAAAACTGAAGGAACATGCGTGTTGCAGTGTTTCCAAGTGATGATGTGAGGCTTTTGGAATCAAAGCTGCCGAGGAGTTAATCGGGCCCCAGCAGAACAGAAAAATACAGTTTAATGAAGGAAAACATTCATTTTTAAAAGCTAACAGGGACTGAGGGGGAGGGCAGGTGGGCTAAAATCTGGCTGGTGCTATGCAGATTCCTACCAAAAGAAACACCACCAGCTGTGGGAGTTGGTGGGGAGGGAGTTGGCCTCCCTTGCTCTGGCTCGTCCAAATACGTTTCAGAGAAACCACTCCTCGGGCGCTCTGTGACAAGAGCCAGGGAGGGGCATTATACTGGGAGGGATGAAGATGTCAGGGGAGGGCCTGGTCCATATATGCATAGGCAAATGTGTCCAGCGGTACTACGGCCTCTTTGTGCTGCTCCTGCGCAGCTTCTCTCGTCTCTTGTAGGGCTAGACTGTGCGATCGTGCAGGGTACTTGTCTAAGTCGGAATGCAGATGCATACTCAGGTCTTCATCGTGCAAAAGGTTCCCACAGCATGGGCCTCTTAGCCCCTTGCTGAATTCAATGGGATTGAGAGGTTCAGGGCATTATCACTGCACCAATGGATATCTTTACCAGATCATTCAGAAGCCATTTCAGAAATATACATAATACCATTAGGGGATAAGAAGGTGATGGCATTTTGCTTTTCTCTATGTACCAATATCACCAAAACTATTATTATTTTAGTTAAATATATCTGCTTTGATTCTGGGGTTTATTACTACTTTTCAATGGGGAAGAGAACATGTGGGTTTTGCATGCAGCTCTTTTTGCTGTTTTAGTCCTTCTAAACACACACAGGACTCTGACTGGGTGGATTGGCTAGAAATGGATAGGCAGCCCAGCCAAGTGGAAGTCATGGAGGGTAACACATGAGAAAAAGGCAGGTAATCTGATATGAACAGTGTATAGCATCTAATGTTTCCTCTAAAGATGAAGGACATAGGAGCTGCCATAACCAGAACAGATCAATGGTCCATCTAATCCAGTAGCTTCTTCTTAACTGTAAATTCATTAAAACAAACAAAGTGCCAAAACCAAACACTTCATGGCACACACAGTTCTCCTCCTGGGAGAGGATGAGGGAGAAAATGAAGCACACGCGACAGATATTAGTATCATTGCTTGATGCACAACTGGAAGGTGCTTAGATGCTATGGTGATGAGGGAAGTATAAGAACCTATTTAGAATAGAATCAGATAGAATCTCCTCCACATTTAAAATACACCAATCAATATGCAATGCTATGAATGGGGGTTAAGGATGACATTTCCTGATTAGTGATCCAATTATACCCTGAAAGCATAAGGGTTGATAGCTCTTTTAATATTTTCCTGGTTAAAATTACTGCAGATGCTATCTTTATTTCCATAAGGCTCTAATCCTTTTGTTATATTACTATTATTAGTACTGATGTTTTTACTTCAATGAGATCCTGCAGCAGCAAGTTCCATGGGTTAACAATTCTACATTTACTTTTAATTCCATCAGGTGCCTCTTGTTCCTACAATATGGAGTGGGCAAACACTCTCTATATTATTTTTGACCATATATCCCAGTATCAGATCCTCTGTTACTCTTTTTTCCATACTAAATAGTTCTAGTCATTTATTTAAAAAAAAAAAAAAGAGTAGTCCAAGGAATGATGCAATATTCTACAAAGGCTCCAAGGAACATATTATTATGGTGTTTTCTAGAACAGTAGTGCTCAGAAGCTCAACCAGAACTGGAACCCCATTGTGCTGGAGGGTCTACAAACATAACATGGAAGACAGTCTCTGTCCCAAAGATCTTACATTTAAATTTCTGAAAACGAAGGGTGAAATCCTGGCCCTAATGAGATCAATAGAAGCTTTGCCATTGGCTTCAGTAGAGTCAGGATTTCATCCAGATTCTTGAGGCGGGATGGTGGAAAACAAGAAAGAAATTGGACTCTGATTTAGGTAGGGACTCTGTGGAGGCAAACAGTGTCTAGGCACTGGGACCGTTTTTTGGTTTTGTTTTAATTTTCAAATTAATGTTTAGTGCTAGTAAAAGGTGTCAAGTTTACAGCCTTTGAGACCAAAGCAAACAGAAAACAAGATGCTAGCGCTTCATCTTCCAATTTTAGAATGTTTATACAATGAAAAGTATGAAGTCCTTTAGCCTGCTAGCTAAAAGTCCTGGTGTTTTATTGGTAAAAGAGTCAAGGTGTCTGCTTCTTTACAATAACATAGCTCAGCTAAGCTGCTGAGTAATTCAGCTGGTCATTTCAGGCTGTGTGTTTTGGATTTTTGCAGAGAACCTGTTAGTACATCTCCCAGATACATTAGGGTGCTGAAACACCCATGGCTGTCCCCCAGACATTCACACAGCCACTCTGGGTGTCCTACAAAGCTGTGCATTGAGGAAGAGAGAGAATGGGACAAATCTCCATGAAAATATGAGACATTTTGCTGGCTTTTCTTCGTCAAATACCCCCGATTTAAAGCAAGGTTGAGAATATGAGAGGAAAGATGAGGATGAGGAAGGAAATAAGATACTTTGTATTTCTATAGGCTCTTCCATTTGAGGAAGACAAAGAATTGAACAAGCATGAATGTATTAAGCTTTAGCATCATGCCAGTGAGGCAGGTATTATTATACTTATTTAACAGATGGGAAAACAGAGTCACAGAGAGGTGAAGTGACTTGCCCAAAGCCATGGAGTGAATCAGTGTCAGATGCAGGAATAGAAACCAAGGGTGAAAGCCTGACCCCATTGAAGTCAGTGACAAAACTGTCATTGGCTTCAGTGGAGCCTGGATTTCATGCCAAGTGACCTGACTCTCAGGAGCCTGTGCTAAGCATTAGCGAACACATTGCCTCTCATTATTATTTATTGCGATTACATATTGTTTGTATTACAGGAGCACCTGGAAGCTGCCATCTGACAATAGGGTTCCATTGTGCTAAACACATAGAATGAAATCCTGGCCCTACTGAACTCATTGGAAGCTTTTCTGTTCAATGGAGTCAGCCTTTCACTCATAATCAGACAGCCACTGCCTTAAAGAATGTACAGTCCAAAAAGAGAAGACAGACAAAAGGCGGGTCTCAGGGATCTTTAACAGGAGTAAATCTATGTCAAGTCAATGGAACTATGTGGATTTACACCAGCTGAGGATCTGGCTCAGGGTACATATCTTTCCTGTGCAAACCATGGGTTCAGATTCTTCACTTGTTTACACCAATACAAATCTATTGACTTCAGTGGAGATGCAGCTGAGTAGCTGTGCAAACTTCAGACTGGAGTCTTTACAGGGAGCCTTATTTCAAAATGTAGAGACCTCCACTGCATGCCCACCTCATGCTCAAAGGGCAGTGGAGTGGCCCAAGTCTGTACTTTCATCAACTGGAGGGTCCAAAGATGGAATGTGGAGGCTCAACTGAGATGTTCAGTTCTGAAAATTCAGGGCAAAGAAAGATTGGAAAGTTACATTTGGGAGGGTAATAAAAGAGTTGCTTCAGAACAAAGCACTATCAAGCCAATTTTTTGTTGTTGTTTTAGGCTCCAAAGCAAGACCAAAGTTCTCCAAAAAGGGCTGGCCTATGGCTCTATTTCCTCTGCTGTTTGTCTTCACAGGAGGGTGGATTGCATTTTTTAAAGACAAAGAAAAGCTATTCCAAAGTAAACTGAGTGCTTTATTGCATCTCTTTATTGCAGTAGCAATAAACCACAGTGAAAACTAATGCACTTCCAAGGTACAAGCTTCATCCCTGTTAACTACTTTCATGTTACCTTAGTGAAATGCTCAGTTATATTCCCATAATTGTGTGTTAACAGGGTATGACATTTCACTTATCCAGTACAAGCTTTGCTAATATGATGCAAAATGAATGCCTAATGTATTAGCACTCTGTCACTTTTCATATTCCCACCCACTCTCAAACATGCAGCTACAGTTTACTCTAGGGCAGAAAACTAACAGCAGAACCTCCCTGTTAGTTTTGTGAAAAAGATACATTAAATTCTGTGTGGCTCCAAGGGATCATTTTTTGAATGAGAGGTGTGGGCTTGTGGCCAAGCACAGGACTGGGTACCAGGAACTACTAAAATCTAATCTGAGATTGGACTAGATTCCCTCTGTAGCCTTGCATCAATCACCTAATCTGCTCTGTCTCAGTTTCCTCACCTTTAAAATGGGTCTAATAATACTCTCCCACTACACAGGGAAAGTGTGAGAATTAATTAATTAGTTTATGCTTGCAAAGCTTTTGGAAGATGGCATGTAAATGCTAAGGGTCTGATTCTCTTCTTGTTTTACAGTAATGTCATTCCACTGTCTTCAGTGGAGTTTCTCCTGATTTACAAGACTATAAGTAAGAGGAGGAACAAGCCGTGAGTAAACTTATTAATATTGTTTTATGCCATTCTCCACATCCCTCCCAGGGTTTGGCCTAGCACAATGCCAGCTGCAAGCAATCCCTTAGGAATTTGGGTTGGAAACGAGACTACTATCTGCTCCCTTCATCCTTTCCCATGTTTTTTCTACTACCATGAGGAATTAAACAATTCTATATGCATAGCGCTGTCTCCCAAAAGACAAGAGGCAGAGTTCCATGCATCACACTCCATGAGTCACATCACTCGCCCAAGCAAAGCAAGGAGTGTATTGGAATGTATATATTGAAAGATAAGCAGGCATGTGGATATTGGAAAGCGGGCATCTTTGCTGTCCCCCGGGCTCATTGAGGTACTGAATGCTAGTTTGTGTTACACTGAAAAAACACTCAGCTCATATTTCTGTAAAAGGCACTGTGTCCAGAAGGATCCCAAGGCTCTTTACAATCAGATTTACACACTGAAGGTCAAATCCTGCTCACTTTGCTCATGCAAGCAATCCCACTGACTTCAAAAGAGCTACTCATAGGAGAAAGGCATACACTGTTTGGAAGGACTTTTCCCACCATGGAAGGGAAGCCACCTCTGAGGCAGAACACAGCAGCTGTTTTAACTGACATGTAGCAACATGGCATAATAGCTACCAGTGCCTTTGAAGTTCATAAAGGGACTGAAAATTCAGGATCAGAGAATACAAGAAGAATGTATTTCTAAGTGCTAAATGAAAAATATAATAATGCCAGACTTGGCCAAATGTTTTTCATACTGGCTTGCTACTGATTAGATATATTCTTAGTTTGAAATGACTGCCATGAAAGAACAGCTACAGTACATATTACACACACGCACACGCCTGCACACACACAGCAATGGTCTGGAAAGGATTCCACCCCCAACAAGATTGAAATGTATGATTTGAGGGTCAAATCCTCGGCTGATACAAATGAATGTGGCTGTCTTGACTTCAGTGGAACTATGCCAGTTTATGCCAGCTGAGGATCTGACAGTAAATGTGCCAGGAGATGTGATCACATTTGAGCCAAGGAAAGTTTTCTGCAGTATGTGTTATCAGCTACTCTTTTAGAACCTGAACAAGGTCATTCTAATCTAGGGTAACCAGATAGCAAGTTTGAAAAATCGGGACATGGGGTGGGCGATAATAGACACCTATATAAGAAAAAGCCCCAAATGTCAGGATTGCCCTTATAAAATCGGGATATCTGGTCACCCTATTCTAACCCTATTTT
The DNA here is from genome assembly GCF_020497125.1 of Mauremys mutica. Taxonomy (NCBI): domain Eukaryota; kingdom Metazoa; phylum Chordata; order Testudines; family Geoemydidae; genus Mauremys; species Mauremys mutica. The sequence continues at coordinate 9,505,339 of NC_059093.1, forward strand.
TAAACATCCTCATCTTCCTCCCTATGCTAATAGACTAAAGGTATTGAATAGATTGTGCACCTGCACTGAATAAATTGTTTCCTTGAATATGCAAGATGAATACTACAACAAATCTATGACCACTTAGGACTTGTTACCCCAGTGCTGCACACCACACTTAGTTGGAACTAAATAATGTTAACAATTTTTTGCACTAAACATTTTTTCATTGAAAAATGGTCTTTCTTCAAAAACAAAACTTTTCACAAAAAACTGTTGACATCATTGACGTTTTCTGTTTTAGTGAAATATTCCATGACCTTTTAAACTATGTTTATCAAATCATTTTAATTGCTTTTGTTATTTACCAAATAACATGTTGTCTTACTCAAAACTAGGGGTTTTGGTAAAGAAAATGGTTTGAAAACAATTTCAGTAAAAAATTAGTTTAAAATATCTTGAAATTTTTAAAAAAAATGAAAATGGATCCATTTCAAACCTTGTGGAATAGAAACATCTTTGAAATTTTGAATTTTTCACCAAATCTTTCCCCCATTTTCAAAGCAGCTCTGCTTTGAACATCCTGATGGTGGAAAGGTTAAAAACTCAAACTCTTTCTCCAAAAGCACCACTTGAGTGAAAGAGGAATCTGCATTATCTACTAGCAGTATGGGGATCTGTCATATAGTAAAGCAGTTCTGATTCTATCCAGCAGAGGACAATAGTGCCACAGATAGAAATTATGTAGTTCATTACCGTACCTTTTCCTCTATTTACTGTGCACTGTATTAACGGAATATTCTGTAACAAAAACTTCCCCCCATCCCATTGCGACAGGGAAGGAGGGTCAAGTTATCATTTCAAGCCCATGGTGTAGCACTTAGTTAACCCTCCCACCTGTTCAACCAAAAGGGAAGGAGACTGCTTCTTGGTTTGGGGTTTGTTTTCTTGGAGAATAAAACAGACTTTTTCTGTGAAGCTCACAAAGGTTAAACAGCCTCAGCCAAAAAACAACAACAAAAAACCACCCTCCGATTCATCTCCCACAATTAACACGTCCACCCGGTCACACACACAACTGATAAAACAACAACAGTAAAGAGGACCTTCCTCTATGTCACTGCCTCTTTCCATTGTAAGCTCCTTGGGGCAGAAACTGCATCTTCTTCTCCATCTTGAGTAGCTCACTGTGGCCTTTTGTGAGGTCTAAATGCCCACGTCCAAGACACAATGGTTCATTCACAGACCTTATGCCATCATCGTTGAAAGGAAGAACGGTGCAGTAATTGGCACGCTAACCTGGGATTCTGCACCCCAGGGTTGCCACAGACTATGTGACCTTGGGCTCAGCTCTTCATCTATGTAGTGGGGGGTAACAGCACTTCTCTATCTAACAGCGGTGTTGTGAGGATGTCGGTGAGGGGAACCTAACAAAGACTGGATATTTGTGTGGATACCAGGAATATCCAGAATTATCAAAATGGCAGCACATTTTGGAAGGAATATTAAACCTTGTGATTCAGGGCTTAAGCCTCTTCTGATTATTAGAGACCTATGTAGGGGACAGATTATGCCACGTCTGCCTATGCTGCAGGGTTCTTAAGCCATCCTTTGAAGCGTTTGCTTGTTTGGCATGTTCTTAAGTGCACAGGGCACTGTCCAACAGCAAAGGCTTCATGTGCCTAAGGCCATTGCTGAGGGAAGCCCCAGATGGGAACATACGAGTGCCATGCCTGCCAAATATGCCTGTGACCTTTGCGCAAAAGAGGAATGCAGCTCTGTTAGGCATGTGTCCCAGTTTCACAGTCAGGGCTACTGTAGGTATGGCTGAAGAAAGAGGCAAAGCCCTTTGCATGTGGGTATCAGTGTCCTGAGAGTAAGGAAGCTCTGACTGAGAGCTACGGTACATCAATGAGCTCTGGTGAGCAAGCAGAGTTTCCAAAATGCAGAAGAGAGGAGGAAAAAGACAAATACGGCATTTGGGCAACAATTGAGCGTATTTGCTAATTAGATCTGAAAAGGTCAGGCATGTTATCAAGGAACATACTGTAAAGGTCAGGTGGAGTATATACAGCTAAGCCTAGGAGGAATGAGTAACCCTCGTTCATGTCCAGCTAACCTCTGCCACAGAGACTCTGAATTCTCACCTTCCCCTCATTGTATTGAAGGGGGCTGACCACAACATAGGCTTCAACTTAAATAAAAGTGTCATTGAACTTTTCCCTTGTCCTCATCCAGACCCTGGGAAGCCCCTACGGCAACATGACCAACCAACTCCCTCACATCATAAGCTGTTTGCATCAAGAGTGGCTTCAGCTACTGGCACAAGTGGGAGGTATGAGAAAATGATGTGACTGTGCAAGGGAGAACACTGCTCTAGTAGATGTGGGATTCTCCCCATTCTAAAACAGAGAGAATGATGATCATTATTAATTAGGCTCTGTGTGATTAATTATTGTACACGTTTGTATTTATTATCCTGCTTTTTGCATCTGCTGGATTTAAAATTGAACATTGAACTCGTATTTAATCTGCACTTTCTCTGACATATCCTAAACCCACTGCTGGTTGCTCTAAGTACCCTGGTCATTGGGTCCAGCTGAACAGTACTTGGTGCAGCACCTAAGAATTTTGGGAGAAGTGTCTTTATACTTTACCTTTACGTTGTTCCTCTGCTCTTGGGGACAGCTCACTGGCGACACTTCTAGCACCCTAGTAACTCACATTCACTGGAACTCCCAGGGAATGTCCTGAGCAAGGAGATAACAGAGCAAGTGCCTCCATGCAGATTCAGATCCCTGTGGATTCATCATTCATGTGGTGTGGAGGCAGATCTGTAACCTGTTCAGAGGGGGAGGGACCAACCCTGCAGAATAGTCAGAGAGAAACTTTGTGAGGGGGAGCCTCAGAGCGTTCTCCTGATTAGCCCCTGCTTGCAGGGCGGGATCTGGCCCTAAAGAACAGCTTCATGGACCAGTGAAGAGGAACGGTTTGTAGCAGCAAGTTCAACTCCTCTCTAATCTACTCTTGGAATGGTTTGCATTCTCCTAGCTATAAGACTTGCATGCATTATGTAGGAGGTCAAACAAGATGCTCACAGTGGACCCTTCCGGCCTTCTAATGTATGAATCAGGGGTCTCAAAGTCCCAGCCCGCGGGCCATCTGCGGCCTGAGAACCTCCCCACTGAGGCCCACGGAGGAGAGACGCATGCAACCATGCTGCTGGCAATGTCTGCTGCAGGCACCACCCCCCACAGCTCCCATTGGCTGGGGGAGAGGGACAGAGATACCATCACTATTCGCTGGGCAGAGTCAGCCATGGCGGCAGCGTCACTTTTTTCCATAATGAAGATAAACAAGTCAAAGTACCGAACAAAACTATCTGATGCACACCTTGCTGCAATCCTGAAGCTTTCAACTGCTCAGTCACTGAGGCCAAACATCAACAAACTGACAGAACTGAAGTGTTGCCAGGTTTCTGGCAAACACTAAAAACTCTCTGGCAGGCGAAGAATTGTATAAAGTTGTATGACAGTTTTATTATTTCTAAGAAATTCGAAATAAAAAATACAATATAAACATTTTCTTTTCTGAACACCATCTTCAGTGACATTGTTGGCCCGCTGGGAGGATTTGAGGACTGGCACTGGCCTGAAGGTAAATTGAGTTTGAGACCCCTACTATGAATGAAAGACTTCTGGATCTGGCCCAAAGGATGGATTTTCGGCAAGTCTGTGCCACACTTTCCCCAGCTGTAAAGCAGATGATAATACTTACCAGTGTTAAGGGATGAGGGCGTAAGGCTTAAATAATGAACGGTTGGCAAGAGCTCGGAGACCTTTGGGTGAAAAGTGTTATTAACCACACAGAAAAACATCTTTTCTTAAGCAACTTGCATCTGAGCCCTTTCCCTCGGTTCAGTAATGTAGGAGATAGACACCCATCTCTTCACAGAAGGAGCTCTTTGCAACCCTGCACAGCTCCAAACCAAGAAAAGACCATTTTCCAGAGGATACAAGTTTTCAGATATTCCACTGAACAACACCCCTCAAAATGCAGAGACAACCAGCAGACACCCCCCTCGCCCCCAGGCATTAGTCTCTTCGCAGGCGGTGAACCCCTGTCACTCAATATCTCCCTCATCTGTCACTGTGACACTGACCTGGGCTGCACTGGGATTACAGAGCAATGAAAAGCTCTGTTCGAAAATGCATTCCTGAAATCCCCAAGGAGCACAGTTTAAGCTCAGCTCTTATCACATGGGGAGGGAAACATGGGCCTGCAGGGAATAGCTGAAACTCTCCTGCCAGGGTATGACCTGGAGGGTAAGTGAACACAAGGGCTATGTGTTCTGGCCCTGGGTGAATGCAAATAAATCCAAGTGGCTTTCGGATGCGGGAAAACTCCAGGGCCTCAGTATTTGTCTATTTCTTGGTGTGGTTTTGCTTCAAGGAACCAGGGCTCCCAGGGGAATTATTCTGGGCCAAGTTCACGTTCATGTCTCCCTGCAATACGCCGAGCACAAAGGAAGTGAAATACCAAGTAGAGCAAGGGGCAGATTCTATGCTGCACCCTCTCAGAGACACGGCACAGAAGGTGCGACTTAACAGGAGGAGAGGCCAGGGGGCAAAGGTGGCTTTCCGTCATCTTTCCATCATCTGGCTTCTGGGATGCTGTGGAGGTCAAAACAGGCTCTTGCATAAGTTACTGTAGCCACTGGGGGCTGTTCTCACTTACAGCAGGCTCCCCAGGGCAGCCTCTGGGCTTTGCTACAGCCCAGAATACTGGCAGCAGCCAGCAGGATGAGCATGCTGTCTCCGATCTATGATTTGTTCCCTGCCCGGGCATGCCCCCTTTGCTGGGACTGCTTACATTGACCCTATGCTGCTCCTGAATCAAGATAATTCTCCTCCAACCCTCTGTGGCTCCTTGCCAGCCCCAACAGAGCAGCATATAAGTGATGAGGTCCAGAATTGGTCCCGTAGTGTCATTTTGTCTCCATCGATGGCTCTTTCTCATTGCAAAACAATGCCTTGCGGTAGGTCATACAGTGAGTCAGGGACAGAGCTGAGACTAGAACACCAACTTCTTGATTTCCATTCCCTTTAACTCCCCAGCACGTCTCTCATCTTTCTTCACGGCAGTAACATCTGGCAAGAGGTTCTGCATGTCTCCTATCACTGAGACGTTCCCTCACCTGGTACAGTTACTTTCCTTGAGACTACCAGGGTCCCACAGCTTGATTCTCGAGGCTCAGCTGCAGCGACATGAAAAATGCACACTCAGCTTCCAGACAGGGAGACTCTTTTAAGTGATTGGGTCCATTGTAATGTCTGGCAGCCATCTGTCAGCTACATTTACACTAAAGTAAACCCCAGCTATTCCAGCATGTGTGGTCTAGTGAAGAGCTGAGCAAATAATTTATCTGATGAATTTAACCTCTTTTGCTGCTGACTGAATATCTGTGAGCAGGTCACCGTTTCCTCCAATTCATTCATTATTTTAAACAGCTTTTTGAATTTTTTACTGTGTGTCATTATGAAAAACCCCCAAAAAGAGCTTAGTTTCGATTGGTCAGATGAATCATCTGGTGTTGTTTCCTGATTGGATGAGCTAGCAAGCAAACGTGCATGTGCATTTAAAATTAATTTGCCACCCATATTCACGTAGGTAACATTGAAATTCACTTTCAAGGTGCCAGAAAAAAACCTCAGTGTCTGGAATGTTCATAGGAAGTGACGCAAATGGGGCAGTAGCCCGCTCACAGCAAATTTCATTTAAAATAAAACAAATTATTTGCAGAACATTTTTGTCTTATTCAACATCTCTCTAGGAAGATGGAGCATAGATTTAGGCGTTGGAACTCTTTGGTTAGATTTTTGCTCTGCCACATACACTATGTGATGTTGCAGTCATTTAGGCCCATACGTTTAGAGAAGTGGCCACTAGAGTTGGTCAATTTAAAAAAAAAAAATGAAAACAAAGACATTTTTCATTATTGTTGAAATTTTCAGTGGAAAACGATGACTTCCTATGGAAACCAAAAAATGTTTTGGTCCAAAATTGCCAAAACCTAAAACATTTTTGTCTGAAAACCAAAAGAAACTTGTTTTTTCAGTTTTGTTTTCTGATGAAAAATTGAATATTTTCAAAGGAAGCAGACATTTTTCTGCAAAGGTTTTTGTTTAGTTGAAAAAATAATTTTCAGTCAAAACAAGGTTGGATAGAAATTTTTCCGAACAGCCCTAGCACACACTAATTTTGACTGTCTAAATTGAGACACCTTGGGCTTTTTTCCCCCCGGACAGCCTATGCACCCACATCTTCTCCATTGATTGCAGTCTGAGGGCTTGTCTACACTGGCACTTTACAGCACTGCAAATTTCTCGCTCAGGGGTGTGAAAAAACAACCCCCGAGCACAGCAAGTTGCAGCGCTGTAAAGCGCCAGTGTAAACAGTGCCCCAGCACTGGGAGTGCGCCCTTGTGGAGGTGGTTTTTTAGAGCACTGGGAGAGCTCTCTCCCAGCACTCTGCCGTGACTACACAAGCCACGTTAAAGCGCTACCGCGGCAGTGCTTTTGCATTGCCAGTGTAGACCAGCCCTGAGTTGTGGGTACTCAGCATTGCTGGACACCAGGACCTAGGTGTTTCAAATTAAGGAGCCAAACTCTGGACTTTAACTGCTCCGTGCCTCAGTTTACCCACCCACAAAATGTGGATAATCAGACATTATCTACTCCATGGGTGTTGGGAGGTGCTTTGGGATCTCTGAATAAGCAGCACCAGAGAAGTGTAAACCAGGAGAAAGTTTATTGTATTGAGCTTCATTTTGAAAACTTTAAAATGTTAATAGAAAATTAAGTTTTTCTGCCCTATTTATTCTTCTCGTCATTGGCCTAGCCTAGGGATTTAAGGAAGCAACATCTGTGCAGTGGCATCCAACCAACTAGAGTCTCATGTTGCATAAGGAAAAGGAACAACCACTCAACTGGCTTGCTCAGCTCAAGCTGTCTTAAAATTACCCTCCCCCATACAGTGCCTCTGCTGTAAAACTTGTACGTGTTGCACCATTTAAAAGAGAAAAACGTGGCACTTCCCTAGATCCTTCCATTCTGAGGTCTCAATATGCTTTTTACAGCCATTAGTTAAATGAGCTTCACAACCTCCTGATGAAGCTGGTTAAGTATCATTATTTCCAGCTTGCAGAGGGTGGGGCCAAATGCATCCATAGTTTAACTCCTGTGTGCCCTTAAACTCAGGATGAACAAGGCCCAGAGACATGGTGGGACTTGCCCACAGTCACAGTGAGTCAATATTAGAGCTGGGAATAGAACACAAAAGTCCTGGGGTCTAGTTCTCTCTCTGCAAAATACATTGACTTCAGTGGGAGTTCCTGGTCGCCTGCAAAAGCAGAAGAGAGTAGTCATCCCTGTGCTATAACCGCTAGACAAAGCTTCCTCTAACCAGCTGAAATAACCATGCAGGGTGGTCTCTGGGCTTGGCTGTGAAAATGCAGTTACATCAGCATGGCTTCCAGAGAGGCCGAGGGAACGTCTAAAGCAAATAATTGTCCAGTGCTGGGGAACAGGCCACTGTGAAAGGCCATGTGCTCATTGTGCCGGCTCTTCCAATAAACAAGAGATGCACCCCACACAGCCCATGCTACCCACAGTAAGAGAAACAGCGCAGCTCAGCATGGTGCTTCTTCATGTGGTTTGCAAACAGGCCAGGAAGGGGAGCCAGCCTGGAGCAGAGGCTGTGAGAAGGTGGCTGGCTTCTTGCCCAATGCATCATTTCGTTTTTTCTGAGGCCACACGGAACCTCGTATTGCCAAAAAAGGAAGTGGGGAAATGTTACATGCAAAACCAGAAAATGCTGCCTCTCTCCTCCTCCCCTTTCAGAGGCAGCATCTCCTCAGGGCTGGCTCCAATCTAGGAGGAGCCAGCTGCCATCATTCCCACCTGGCTCTCGTTCTGCAAAGGAAACAGCGTGCATGGTGGCCTGCCAAAAGCCGCTCCTGACATTCCCTGTACTCCTAGCTGCTGTTAAATGACTTGGCTCTGAAGTGCAGGTGTCACGTTGTGCTCTGTCCCCTCCAGCTGTTAGAGAAGCTCCAGGCCCTTTGGTGGAAACGGTGCCAGTTTCTTTTGCACTCTGTGCTCTTGCGGTATTAACAGCCCAGGATGTGATGTCCCTGGCTCAACCTTGCACAATTGTTACGAAAGCTAAGCAGCCCGGATATACACTCTGCTTACGGCCGACCTTACCAGGATGATGAGGACAACAACACACTAATATTTTTCCTAGCCTGTCAAAATAGGGAAGAAAGCTACTCCCACAGAAAGAGAAGAATTTTGCACGGCTGCTTCTGCACACAACAGGCAGAGCACAGGTAGTGGCATGGCAAACTCACCTATGCTGCCTCCCATCAGCCCTGTCCTGCAAGAACTCTCTCTAGGTGTCTCTATGATCCATTTAATCCATCCTTGCTGAGACCAATTAGTCCCACCTGAAATGATGGTTTTGCAATGCAGACGCCACTCCACCTGGAACTGGACTGAGATCAGCACGCCCATTTCAACAACGCCAAAGAGCTGTTAGATAGGAACCAGCTTTCATCTTTAATGACATGAGGCCAGGTTATTAGTGGGTATAAATCAGTGTAGCTCCATTGACCAAGCTATGTTAATCGACGCTCACTGAACATCTCCCTCTTGGTCTGGAGCCAGAATGGCTACCTGAGGGTAGGTCCCCTATACTAAAACATCCAGTTTCAACAGAACCTCTGAAAACTTTCAGCGTTGCTCCCAATTTAGCTCCACGCTTCCCATTAAAGTCAGTGGAAGTGATCAGAGTTTATGGAGCCTTAATTAGCGTATCACAGGCACCGCTTGACAGTGTGTTTTGAAGAGTCAGGTGCTTCAGTAAGGGTGTTCCACTCACATAAAGCAGTGTGGGAGGTGCATTTGTTTCCCAAAACCCTGGCAAACCAGGCAGCAATAAAGAAGTGAACATTATTTGGCACCTGTCTTATACATAGTTTAGCTGAGGATTTCAAGGCTCTTTACAGGCACCACTTAATTAAATCTCAAAACTGCGATAATGATGATATTTTACAAGTACATTAAAAATATACTTGTCCTCAGCCTCTGTGTGAGCTAGTATTCTTATTTACAGATAGGGAGACTTGAGAAGTTAGGTGACGTGCTCAGGGTTATGTAGTCAATCAGCGACAGAGCCAGGAATAAAAGTCAGGAATCCTGACTCCCATTTCCTTTGTCTGAACCTTCTGAAAGCAATCCTCCATGTAAATCAATAGGAGTGGCTAAATCCTATGGAACTCTTTGAAAATGAAAAAGTAAGTCCCTGGCAGCTCATGAGTAGGAGGGTAGAGCAAACTGATTATTTAACCTTTCTGACTTATGGGACATGCATCTTGTACCCTTTTTTTTCCCGCAGAAGCAATGGGTCGTCCCAGTCAAAGGCATTATGAGAAGAGCCTATGACGTTCCCTCTGAAGCAGTGAGCAGATTCCCCCAACACGTCGCAGGCTAAGGCTATGCCGTGCCGCTAAAAGGTGCACAGTGTAGCCGCTGTTTGTCGGCAGGAAAGTGCTCTCCTGCCAACAAAAATCAACTACCCCCAAGCAAGCAGCGTTCATGTCGTCGGCAGGAGAGTGCTCACACCAGCGCTTGTCAGCGACAAAACATTTGTCTTTCGGGGGGTGTTTTTTTAACACCTCTGAAGGACAAAAGTTTTGTATTTCACTGGCCAGTGTAGACAAAGCATAAATGCACTCAGCAGAGGTAACCCAGCAGTCTAGCTCAAGCCCTGGCTGCAATTCCAAGTGGAAAGGCATCCTACATCCTGAAATAGCGCTCACCCTTCTCCAGCCTCTCCCTACAGATGGTCTTAGAGACCGCGGGGGTGGGGGGGGGGGAGGAAGAAGTTACATAACAGAGGCAGAAGAGGGTAGGAATGAATGTTAGAACTTGCTAAAATGTGAACCCTGGAGCCTTGTGGATTCAGTCTCTAACATCCATCAAACATGATTAATTTTAATGTCACAACATTTTAATGTCAATTACTTTTAATGTCACTGCTTCTCATTCACTGATGCAGCCACGTTTCGTAGCTGGTAATAAATTCCCCCCACAGAATTTTTAGGTTAAAAGAAAAAAAATAAAAGTGATACATAAACAATGGCCTGATGCCTCTCTGCTGTCCTAAGGCTCCCGACATGGTGAATCTGGCTGTGTTTCAAAGAGCGTTGCTGTGGAGGATTAAAGCACTGTATCTGAGGTTATTGCGTTTAGGGTCAGATCACTCCTTAGTGAACTATGTTTCCATGTCTTGTTACTGACTATGGGACTAATTTGTCTGCTGGAACATGTTTTATCTGCTAAATACAGAGCTGTGTCTCAGTATTAGTAATTATTCTATATATTGTGGTATTGCCCAGGAGACCCAGCCATGGACCAGGACCTCATTGTGCTAGGTGCTGTACAAACAGAACAAAAAAGATTGTCCATGCCCCAAGGCGCTTACAATCTAACTCTAAGCCAAGAGACAACAGGTGGAGACAGACAGGAGAGCACAAGGAAGAGTTTGGCAAGATTAGTTTTTCTTCATTTTCAAAAACTGCTTCCAAATGGCACAATTAGGATCAGATCCTGTGCCACTGAAGTCAAAGGGAGTTTTGGTACTGTTTTAAATTCAGGGCTGCCCAGAGGATTCAGGGGGCCTGGGGTCTTCGTCGGGCCGCCGAAGACTCCGCACATAGGTGGTGGGTCCCGGAGCGGAAGGACCCCCCTGCCGCCGAATTGCCGCCGAAGAAGAGTGGAAGAAGCTCCGGGGGCCCGGGCCCCATGAGAGTTTTCCAGGGCCTCCAGAGCGAGTGAAGGATCCTGCTCCAGGGGCCCCAAAAAACTCTCGTGGGGGCCCTGCGGGCCCGGGGCAAATTGCCCCTCCCCCGCGGGCGGCCCTGTTTAAATTAGAACAGGATCAGAGCTGTACAGCACTTGCAACTGCACAGTGCAATAAATCCATGGTGCCAAGTCTTAGAGCCCGGTCAATTGGATTGGGCTTGCGGGGCTAGGGCTGCAGGGCCAAAAATACTAGTTTAGACATTCCAGCTCAGGCTGGAGCATGGGCTCAGAAACCCAGCCCAAGTGGGAATGTCTACATTGCTATTTTTAGCCCTGCAGTCCGAACCAAAGTCAGTTGAGCCAGGTTCTAAGACTCGGTGCCCTGAATTTTTTTTTGTAGTGGAGATGTACTGTTAGAGAACTCTATGTAACTATACCCACAGAGCGGGGAGTTAGACTTTTCAATGAATGCAATTGTGCACAATATTTTGCATTCCCAATACTGGAGACAAAATTGACGCGTCGCTAAAAATCAAGTTCCTTAGCAGAGCATTAGAGCTCATGCCTAATTTTAAGCAAATGCTTAAGGCCCAATGGCTTCTTCATCACTCTCATTCTTTTTATTAGAAATTTGAAATAAATGTGGCTAGACAACAAGGCAAAATATTACCGGTAAATAACTGTTGATCAATACAGTTAAGAAGGTATGACCCAATTGGAAGCTTCAGTGCTGGTAGTGAAGCAGAATCAGTTGGCTTTAGTACCTGGGTGAGCAATACTAACTAGTAGTGGTGAGATGATTCTCAAATTGCGGGAATTATCAGGTATTGGGCATGTGATTTAGTGTCCACTGGATATTGGAGTATTAGGAGACAGATACAGTAGGAAAAGCAGGTGGGGCACATGTTAGAGGGGGCTGTGAAGGAGCTGACCAGTGAAAGGTTATTGCAAAAATATAAAGAAATCAGAGAGGTGCAAAATCATTTCACATAATTTTGAATCCACCTGAATATTGTGGGTTTGCAAACTAGATTTGAGCTCAAATGTTATTGGGTTTTCATCCCACTTGGCAGAGACTGAAAAGGAGCAGACTGAAAAAGACAATAAAATAAGAAGTGAGAAATGGAGCAAAGAATGGGTAGACTGCAAAACAAATACATAGAGAGGGAGGAAAAGGACCAGAGATGGAGAGAGAGGGGAAAAAATCCAATGAAAATATAAATGCAGTATTTTAATGGACTAATTAGTGTGTATGTGCATCACTTCCCTGTACAGAACAGACTATGCTCTCCTGCCTGTCTTAGGTCCTGTAGGGCTAATTGTTAATTGAGAGTGTCCTTTAGCTCAAGTAGAGGCCTGTGGCCTTTGGAGCAAGAGGACTTGACTTTTAACGCTGCTGTTGCAATGAGGTTTCTAGTTGCACTGATGTGCAGCATAGCAACAACTGTGAACTTTTAGGCAGCCACAGGTTTGTTAGAGCCTATTATATGTAGGTGTGTATGGCACTTGCTTATGCCAGTCTAAATTGGGAGTGGGGGAAAACCAGGCTCTTCTATCCCTATGGCTTTAGACTGGCCACTCTACAGCCAGAAAATCATGATTATTTTAAAGCAATTGACTCAGTCTAGAAAAATAAAAGTAATGGGTTTAAAGGTTAGGAAAAAGCGATTCAGGAACTCCAGCCTAGGGTAACCAGACAGCAAGTGTGAAAAATCGAGACGGGGCTGGGGGGTAATAGATGCCCATATAAGACGAAGCCCCAAATATCGGAACTGTCCCTATAAAATCGGGACATCTGGTCACCCTACTCCAGCATATTTTGCAAATTTTAAAAATAGTGTGAGAGGCTCACAAAACCTCAAACCCTACGAGATCCCTAAAAAAAAAAGAATAAAAAATAATCATTCAAATTTTTCCAACCCTCATAAAAGGTTTGACACGAGTTATGTCCTTTCTTATTTCCTCTGAACTATAGTGTCCTGAACTCTAACTGTGTTGCACTATCAACTATCATGTGGAAAAGAAAGCAAGAAATTGACAGGAATATGACAGGGACATAATGGATCATAACAGGAGAACAAGGAGACACTGAAAATTAAATGGCCCTTAAATTTAGAACAAAGTGAACTACTTAGCTTGCACAGTGTGGCTGTGGCCTGTGGAATAGATTGCCAGAGTGGGTCCGGGCCAGTGTAGGTGGAATTTTAAAAGGCCTGGATAATTTTATGAGCAACATTCATAATTATGCAGGCTAAGGCTTAAGCAGATCACTACAGGGATTGGGAAGGAACCATTTACTCCCTCTGCACCAATGTAGAACATTGCTTAGATGACTAGGTGCACTGTGGTAGAAAGAAGAAAGAAGAAAGGAAAGAAAAATTTGAGAGAAAGGAAAAAAACCCAGACAGAAAATGAGAAAAAACAGAGAGAGAAAGAAGAAGAGAGAGAGGCATCAGGAATTAGCCACTGCCGGTTGCAGGGCACCAGACCTGATGAATCCACAGTCTGGAAGGGCAAGATTAGTTTAGTGGTAGAAAAGTCACAAAGGATACATCACTATGTAAATAAACAGAGCAGTTTGCTGACTGCAAACTATGGAGAGACTGTGGCTTTTGTTGCGTTATGTTTTCTTTGCTGCTTGCTTTGCTTTGTTTGCTGGTGATAAGTGAAACGACGATTGTCCTATGTGAAATTAATTTCTCTTCCTGGCAACACTAATTCTGTATTCCTGCCCCTTTTACATTTCAAATGGACTCGTGCTGTTTTGTTATTGAATATTTATTCATTGGAGGAGCCATCATGAAGCATGGGCAGCTAAATTTAGACCAAATCCTTAGGAAGTGCTGAGCATCTGCATCTCTAATGGAGGTCAGTGGGATTTAAGAGAGTTCAGCACCTCTCGGCATATGGTCCTGAGTAAGGACTTTGGATATGGCTCATAGAAAACAAGGATGCACACAGGAAAAGGCATATGAAATATTTGCAGATTTTACTATACAAAAGTAAAGCTACACAGTAACAAAAATCAAACATCAGAGGGGTAGCCGTGTTAGTCTGGATCTGTAAAAAGCCACCCACGAAAGCTTGTGCTCCAATACGTCTGTTAGTCTATAAGGTGCCACAGGACTCTTTGTCGCTTTTTAAAAATCAAACTGTTAAGGTCTTAAGGGGAATGAGGAAAGCACAAAAGAGACTGCAATAGGCTGGCAGTGTTTTCCTAGAACACTCGTTTGCAGGTTCTGGTCCTGCTGGGAAAGGGTTAAGTAGGTTCTGCTGACCCATTGAGGCCTGTAGTACATTACCCCACCTGGATATAATGGAGATGGGAGTGGGACTATAGAGAGAAGATCTAGTCTGCGGGCTGAGTGGTCTTGAAGGAGGAACTTTTTTTCTTTTCTTTTTTAAATATATCCAAACCCCAGAAAAAGGGTGAGTCTGGCCTCCACACACAAACACTCACTCAAAGAAGCCATTAGAGATGAGTTGAGTTAAAACACTGAATAACAATCTGTGTTTTTCTATGTGAATTTATTTATCTATCTTAGGTTTGTAAAGAACATCTACCTCCATTTGAGCATTGATTAGTTACTGTACAGCACTATGTACCTCCATAGAACTATGTTTCTGATTCAGTAATGAGCTTAAAATCAGTTAAACCTGTGAATAGTACCAACATCAGTGTGAGTACTCACACTTAATATTACATATGTGCATAAGTGTCTTGCTGAATCTGGGCCGCAATCAATAAAATAAGGACAACAAATTAAAGGTAATAAAATTCATAGATTTTAAGGCAGGAATAGACCATTTTGATCATAGTCTGATCACCGCATCACACAGGCCATAGAATATCACCCAGTGATTCTTGCAGCAAGTCCAATAACTCGTGGTTGAATGAAAGTGTCACTTTTAGTAATTCATCCATTTTTGATGTAGGGATTTCAAGTGATGGAGAATCCACCACCACCCCTGATGAAATGTTTCAATGGTTAATTACCCTCCCTGTTAAATTTTAAAACTTGTTTTCCAGTTTGAATTTGTCAATGTTGACCTTCTAGCCATGGGATGTTGTTGTGACTTTGTCTGCTAGATTAAAGATTCTCTGACATCAAAAAGAACAGGAGTACTTGTGGCACCTTAGAGACCCGGACACCAGACATCTAATTACCCCAGATGATTTAAAAACTTTTACTGTAGTATTTGAACTTATTTTTCTCACAATGACACAAACCAAGGACAACTGGTTCATGTCTTTGCACATTATACCCTGCTAAATGCCTGTTGCGTCCTACGCTGGTGGCAGGGATTGTCCTGAACTTGCACTCCTTTCGCAAGGGGAGAGCTTTATCATGGACTAGGCCTAGCTGTCAGTTGATATCAAGATCTGAGACTCATTCAAAACTGGGGGGAGTTTATATAACCGGGTGAGCTGTTTTTAATTCTCACCCTCCTTTTAATAAATCAAGTCGTTGCACAGCACCTTGCAATCTGGGGAAGTCTCTGTCATGTCTTCCTTGCATCTGTGCAGGCCTGGACACATCCGTGCTTATTAAAAAACATTTACTATAAATGGTAATCAGGTAAACTATAGAGAGCTGCCAAGAGACGTGAGACAGCACATTCTGATGAAGCTTCTATATACATCTGACAGCTAGCATAGCCCAGAGTCGCCCCCCAATCCCAAACAGTTTGCATTCCTTCCCCAAGCTAAACTCCGCTCAGCTGCATTGTTTAGACAAGCCGAAAAGTAGCCACGCCAGTGGTTTAATGGAGTGACCTTTACTCTGACCCAGACTCTCTTCAGGCACAAGCTCCAAAACAAAACACCATTTACCACACTCGGCTTGTTTATGTGTGTTTTGCCATCATGAGTCAGGCAGAACAAGATGATCACTGGGCTTCAGGGGGATTCAGGAGACCAAACCATCCCAGCGAAACCTGAGGCCACATGAAACTCAACACAAAGTTGAAACCCAGACTAAGTTCCTCCACAGGTTCATCAGCCTTTCTGCCTAACTCCTGCATCCATCTTCTCTAGCACATATATCCATCCATCCAAAAATCCGGAAGGCTCACTTACATACCCAGCCATCTAGTGACACCTTTCTTGTGTGCCCATCACAAAGTATTCAGGTGCTGGTTACAAAACTTGTCTTTCATTGAAATCATGTAAAATTAGCACGTTACATATTGTTATACAGACTCATACGTTGACCCTGTTATGTGCCACATTTGTCCCTTCCATGGTGAGTTTGAAATCACCTCTCTAGTGACCACTGGGGTATTGAGTCCCCCACTCTGTGATGTCTCTCTGCACAACATACCCAAAGCTCTTCCACTGTACACCTGAAAGAGATCCCTTAGGTTATGGCTACACTGTGATAAAAGACCCGCAGCGTAGCTAGGGCTGGCCTACGTCAGCTGAATCGGGCTCATGGGTATTGTAGTGCTGATGTTCAGGCTCAGACTCAGCCTGGGCTCTGAGATCCTCCTGTCCCACAGAGTCGCAGAGCCCGGGCTCTAGCCCAAGCCCAAAAACCTACACTGCAATTTTATAGCTCCACTCCCCAAGCCTGCATCAGCTGACCCTGGCTCCGAGACCCAGGTTTGTTAATGGCGGTGTGGAGGTACCCTGAGAAATAGGTCCATAATTCTTTGAGCTGAGGAACTGCCAACAATCCCTTCTTGCAAGACTGATTCCTAACCAGATGCAGAGAGAGTTCCGTGTCTGTAATAGGCACTGCGCTAACAGCTCGTCACTCATGGGAAGAGGGTTGGTGATGGTAGGCCACTGGAATTTTAGCAGCATGGGCAAGGCAAGACAAAAGACCCCCACCAGCTCAGGAACATGCAAAGGAAATGGACTGTTTGGCTCCAGGATGGCAGATCAAAGATTTTGAGCTTAGCAGGATTCAGAGAGGGATTACACATTTATAGAGCTCAAATTCCAAAATTACACCGGATAGATAAAAAAATTTAAAAAAAAGAAGGCACAATCCTGCTTCAGGTCATAATGCAACCAGTGACCCCCTGGGGCTGGGAGGAGATATTCCCAATGGGAAAGTCATGATGGGGTTCCCCGTTCTTTCTTCTGATGGGGTTTATCACATCTTCATCTGGTGCTGGCTACTGTCAGAGGCAGAATAGTGGACTATCAATCCAATCTGGTCTGGCAGTTCCTAACTTCCTATTTCCATGAAACAAACACTTGTTTTAGGACTGCAAGCAGACTGACTTACTGACTAAATTTATTCTAGGAGAGGGGGTGAAATGCTTTTTAATTATGGGCTACTCTTGGCGTTCCAAGCCATTGGTCAGACAAGACATGAGGCAATCATTGACAGCACTTGTAGGGATGAGTCTAGAGCATGGGTGAATGTGGGTGGTATTGGCCTATGTGCCAGAAAGGCAGGGAGGCTAAAAAAGCATATTTGTCATTTTCTGTTACCAAATATACGATGGATTGTGAAACTCCACAGACAGGGCACAATTGTGGAACAGCGCGTGTCTCTGCGTTTCTCACGGCAGTGTTTTTGCTCTTCGTCAGGCCTCATCCAAAGTCCACTGCAGTCGGGGCAGCTCTAGTAATTTCACCGCCCCAAGCACGGCGGCACGCCGCAGAGGGCGCTCTGGCGGTCGCCGGTCCCGCGGCTCCAGTGGACCTCCTGCAGACGTGCCTGCGGAGGGTCCGCTGGTCCCGCGGCTCTGGTGGAGCAGCCGCAGGCATGCCTGCGGGAGGTCTACTGGAGCCGCGGGACCAGCGGACCCTCCGCAAGCACGTCTGCAGGAGGTCCACTGGAGCCGCGGACCAGCGGACCCTCCGCAGGCATGTCTGCAGGAGGTCCACTGGAGCCGCGGACCAGCGGACCCTCCGCAGGCAAGCTTGGCGCGCTGGGGTCTGAAGCCGGTCCTGACTGCAGTCAATGGAAAGTATCCCCCCGACTCCTGAGAGCTTTAGGTCAGATATTAGACCCTTTAACAGCACACGGCTAGAGCTTGCTGAGTAACTGTGCGGCAGCTCTGGCAGTGATGAGAATGAGCCAAACGGCACCCTCAATTAGCTGGGTATAATTCCACTGAAATCACCTGGGTTCTGTGTGGCTGCTAGTTATAACACCGGGCAGGATATAAGTTGTCATATGGAGTCCAGGAGTGTCTAGAGGCCCCTTTGTGCTAAATGCTGTACACAAAGGAAGAGACAGTCCTTGCCCAGAACAGCTTGCAATCTAAGGCCCCAATCCTGCATTGTGTGGCATGTGAGCATAGGCCATGGATGACATTAGGGTTCTGGGCAGGTATAGCAATCCACCCATGTACTGCTCAGCCAGGATCAAGGCCTAAAGAAATAAGACAGACAAAGGGTGGGAGAAAAGGAGTATGACTGTCCCTATATTACAGATAGTGAACTAAGACACAGACGTGACTTGCCCAAGGTCACCCTGGAAGTCTATGGCAGAAGCAGCAACTGGACACAGATCTCCTGAGTCCCAGTCCAGTGACTTAGACACAAGAGCATCCTTCCTCTTCAACTAGATTAGAGGTCCAGAGTGTGTGTGTTACAGGGAGAGAGGCAGGAAGAAGGCAATCAACAGGACAGTGTGTGTGCAGTTTTCAAACTGGCCCCATTCACTGTCTGTCTCTGTACAGGAAGAGGTTCAGAAGGGTTTATGTATCCACTTAGGATCCATCCGATCCTGCAATGAGATGTGCATAGGCAGATCCCAGAGGCTCACTGGAGTCAATGCAAATCTCTGGGTATCTCGACACTGCACTGTAAACCAGGCTCTGTGGGACCTGAGCTTATGGATTTAATGTTTCCAAGCCTGCACTTGCGTGTCCACATTGTATTGTAAACCTGGGCTTACAGTTGCTGGACCCGGGTCTCACAGACGTGCTAACGCCTCCATACTGCGCTACGCAGCCCTTCAATGCTTGAGCTGTGTCCACACTGCCAAATGACAGGCCTTGGGCTTGAGTTGCAGTGGGACTCAGGCTCTGACCCATCCTCCAGCAGGGTCCTAGGACCTCAGTGCTGAGTCTTTGCTGACCCAAATGAGACTGATTTGTGTATGGATGGAAGTGGTGGCGGGGGGGGGAGCCAAAACTCGAGTCAGACCCCAGTCTTAGTGTGCAGTGTAGACATAGCTTATGTTTATACCTCCCTCGTGTCTCCAGACCAGCAAGCTGAGCAATAGAAAAATCACAATGGCTTCATTCATGCTGCAAAAATTATATTCCCTTTGCCTGTAAATTAAAACGCCATCCAGAGAAAAGCACTCTGTAAAAGCTAGGCACTATTATTCTTATTAAAAAAATGGTGGGATGGGGGAGAAATCTCTATGAGGCAGAGACAGCAATGGCTCATTGGCACCAGACCGCACTCATATCCAAGTATGGCCCTCTTTAGCATCTAAAAACAATTCCAAAGTGTGATTATCTGGGCCAGACAATTGGTGTCTCTATTTGCCACTTATATCCCACTTTCAGGATCCTGATTGTTTCATAAGACTCACTTGGGACAATTATAGGAGTTGGCATGATTATAAATCTTGCTTGAGATGCCCTGTTTAGTTAGTGATGAAACCAATTCCTTTTCTCATCCGTTCTCTTAACCTGACATGACACCAGGACACTTCTATTTTTCTCTAAGCTAGAAACTGCCAGCTTTTGTGTGGGTTGGTGGGTGGGTTGTTGATGCGTTTTTTTCAGGGTTGTTAAATTCAAAACAACATTTTCCTCCCAGAATAAAACATCTGGATTCTGTTTATTCTGCACCAAGGAGTCAAGATTCTGGGATCTGGAGGGTTTTTTTTCCCTTTAGGAAGGACAGCTGAGTGTACGTTTCTTGCAAAATTCGCAGAAGAGTGAAGTAAACAGCTTTGCAGCTCCTGTAGAATTCATTTTTTTTCCTATTAAATAATGAAGCAATACTCAGGCTCCATCAACAGAACACATTCCACTAGGCTGATGGGTGTATTATACATTAGAATGATAGGCAAGAACTGCAAGTTCTTTGGAAAGGACATTAAACAGTAGCAACACATACAGTACTTTGCATTTATACAGCACTTTTCATCTGAGGGCCTCAAAGTACTTGACAAAGTTGAGTAAATTATTCCCCTTTGACAGATGGAGAAATTGAGGCATAGAGAGAGTGAATGACTTGCCCAAGGTCACATAATCACAAAAGGAGCTAAGAGTGGAGCCCTTGGTTTCTGAGACACAGTCCACCTCTCGTTCTAATAGCTAGACAATTCTGCCTTCTCTAATATATTATAATGACAATATCTAGCTCTTTTCATCCATGGAGCTACCAGTGCTTTAGAAAGGAGGTCAGTATCATTATCCCTGTTTTACAGCATGGGAAACTGAGGTAGAGAGAAAGTGACTTGCCCAGGGTCATCCAGCAAACCAGTGGCAGAGTCAGGATTTGAATACAAGTCTCCTAAATCCCAGGGCAGTGCCCAATCCTCTAAACCACACTGCCTGCCACCATGCAGCCTAGAGAGACAAGGTGGGTGAAGGGTAGCCTAATAACTTTTATTGGACCAACTTCTCCTGGTAGAAAAGACAAGCTTTCGAGCTACACAGAGCTGTTCTTCAGAGCTGGAAAAGGTAGCCAGTGACACAGACACAACTAAAAACAAGGTGGGACAGACTGTTAAGCATAAGGGGTTAACACACGTTGCAAGAAGCCACTTATAATGAAGCGGGCAGTTAACACCTTTGGGTGTGTATTGTGACTGCAAACAGCATGGAGTTCTGAGACCTGCACTGTTTCTCAAATGCCTCAATTTCTAATGCCTACCTAACAAACTTTGCTTGCATAATACATTTTACTTGCTTTGTCGATTTATAATGCACATAGTGAGGAACATGAACCATGGCAACTATTTATAATGAATGCAGAAGTAACTTTTATCTGCTGCATGGATCCTTCCTGTGTGCACAACATGAACATTACCAATGGTGTGTGTTTACAAGGCATGTATAATAATTACCTGCTCAATTACAGTGGTTATAACACATGGCTGGTCAGTAAGCATGGCCCAGTTCAGGACCACATGAGCCTCCTGCAGCAGAGGAATCATGCATGGGGTTGTTTTTAGTTTCTAATTACAATAGTGAAGGTAGTTTAGACAGGGAGAGAAATTAAGGCCCAATCCGGAGAGGCACTGTCTTCATTTGGACCTGCAACCTCATAGCATATGCCCCCAG
This sequence comes from Mauremys mutica, assembly GCF_020497125.1. Lineage (NCBI taxonomy): Eukaryota > Metazoa > Chordata > Testudines > Geoemydidae > Mauremys > Mauremys mutica. Next base: position 9,526,404 of record NC_059093.1, read on the forward strand.
GATCAGGCCCTAATATTATGCATCTCAGCTCAGGGTATTTTCTCTTTTCCTTTATGTTATCAGTCTGCTTGCCACATCCTTGCTGAAAGGGATTCCTCACTTTAAGCCCCCTCTTGGTCGGTTAGGATGGCCTCTTTTGCTTGAGGATTATAGGCACTGACAGTGCTGACACAGAAGAATAAAACCCAGAGTGATTTAAAGCAATGAGGAGGGCTCGTCCCTCAAGATCAGGAATGTGCAGCTAATAGATTCCTTTCCTCTTATGGCACTGATCCGTTCTGGGCCTGCCCTCGCGGGGGCTTCCAGCAAGTGGGAGTAATTCATGCTCCGCTTGACGGTTTCATTTATTGAGTCTGCACTTTTAAATTATTTATCTAAAAACTTGGTATAGCCATAAATAATAACAGCAGCAATTAGATCTTATGTAGCATGTCTCCCCCTTGGAGCTGAAAACGCTTTGCAAAGGAGATTCAGGATCATCACGAACATTTCACAAATGGGGCTGGGGCACAGGCAGGTGAAGTGTCTTGATCAATGTCCGCGAGAATACAGCTGGGAACGCAACCCAAGCCTCCTGCCCCTCAGTCCAGGGTGCTACCCACTGGGTTATTCTGCCTTCCTTAGGGAGGGACTATATTAAATGCAGTGTGGCCTAGTGGATGGAGGAGCAGACCAGACTGCAGGAAACCCTGGCTCAATTCCTGCCAGCGGCATGTTGGGTGACCTAGGGCAAATCACTTCTAGCCCTGTACCTCAGTTTCCACATTTGAAAAATGGACATAATGATAGTGAACTCTTTTGTAAAGCACTTTGGGTATGTCTACACTGCAGTAAAAACATCTGCAGCTGACCTGGATCAGTTGGACTACAGGGCTATAAAATTGCAGTGTTGATGTCTGGGCTCAGATTGGAGCCTGGGATTTGGGCCCCACCCTCCTCGTAGGGTCCCTCAGCCTGGATGGTGACAATACAGTTCTATAGCCCTGCTGCAGATGTTTTGTTGCAGCGTAGACATACCCTTTTAGATCCGAAGCTCTATATAAAAGCTAGGCATTATTATTATTAATGCAATATAAATATTACATCATAATAATCAACATCTTCAGCTTCTCTCAGAAGCAAACTGGAAGCCAGCGTAGACTGTGGAACACTATTGTCAAGAGGTGAGTCATTGCATACTGTACTAGTTCGGCGCTTTTCAAGTAGAGCACATTGTTGGGAGGTTGCAAAAGCACAGATCGCTGCGAAGAGGTTCACATGAAAGAGGAACAAGCAGAGCCTCAGGGCCAGTGGCAGGTGAAATGAGTCTGTGCGTGCCACCAAAATCTCCTAAGATCCAAGGGGCCTGGTTTTCAGAAGTGCTCAGCACCAGCCACTCCAGTTGAAGTCAATGGGAGCTGCCAGCACTCAGCATCTCTGAAAAATCAGGTCCAGGAGCAGTAATGGATCCAACATGACCGGCAGAGTGTAAACCATATGGTTAAAACACTCATGTACAGCTCCAAGAGAAGTTACAGTTGCAGGCCTGTACCATTCTTTGAGATGTTAACCCCCTTTCTTAGCATCACTTCCAGGGAGTGAAGTTCTAGAATAGCCTTCCAAGGGGAGCAGTGGAAGCAAAAGACATATCTGGCTTTAAGACTAAGCTCGATAAGTTTATGGAAGGGATGGTATGATGGGATAGCCTAATTTTGGCAATTAATGGATCTTTGATGATTAGCGGTAAATATGCCCAATGGCCTGTGATGAGATGTTAGATGGGTGGAATCTGAGTTACTACAGAGAATTTTTTCCTGGGTGTCTGGCTGGTAAGTCTTGCCCACATGCTCAGGGTTTAGCTGATCGCCATATTTGGGGTCAGGAAGGAATTTTCCTCCAGGGCAAATTGGCAGAGGCCCCTGGAGTTTTTTGCCTTCCTCTGCTGCGTGGGGCACGGATCACTTACTGGAGGATTCTCTGCACCTTGAAGTCTTTAAACCACAAGTTGAGGACTTCAATAGCTCAGACATAGGTCAGGGGTTTGTTACAGGAGTGGGTGGGTGAGATTCTGTGGCCTGCGTTGTGCAGGGGGTCAGACTAGAAGATCATAATGGTCCCTTCTGACCTTAAAGTCTATGAGTCTATGTCAGTTGTTCTCAGTGTTCCAATGCATTTGATTCATGTAGGAGATTGTCTGGACTATAAAAATCTGTCTAACTTAGATTCTGAGCCCCTTGTGGCACACAAGGACTTTGTCCGTTATCTGTACAGCACTGAGCACACAGCTAGTACTCAACAAGCAACATGTAAAATAAATCTTTACAATAAACCAACACAATTAACCACTTTCCATCTTATCCTGGCTGAGCCTAAGCAAGTTAGATTCCATGTTCCCGTCTCTCTCAGACACTGGGAAAGCAAAGATGCTTATGATTTAATTCATGTTTACATTACAGTAGCACCAAGGGGTGACCAGAAGTGACCCTGACGTCATGCCTTTCAGAGAACACAGACAGGAACATACCTGTGTCGCATGTAATGACAACAAAAACCCTCCATTCAGGGAACTGCAATGGGGCATAATTTTCTGTCTACGCCTCATGCCCAACCCCCCGACTCAAGAACTGATCTGGGGTGGGTTCAATTCCATATCTGTCCCATGAGGAGATCCTGAAAGGATGTATTTGCCATTTTATAAAGATCCCTGACCAGTACCGTAACAAGGGCGAGGCGAGTGAGGCACTTGCCTCGGGCGCGCAAAGCAGAGGGGCGCAGCTCTATTGCGATTGGCGGCACTTCGGTGGCAGCTCTACCACTGCCGCTTCTTCGGCAGCAATTCGGCGGCGGATCCCTGAGTCCCTGTCAGAGGGAAGGACCTGCCGCCAAATTGCCACCACCGCTTCATTCATTCTTCGGCGGCGGGTCCTTCTCTCCGACAGGGACTCAGGGACCCACCGCCGAAGAGCCTGGAGCTGGTCCTTGCCTCGCGCGCAAAAATTCCTTGTTATGGCTCTGACCCTGACAGAGGTTCTTCCTCTCTGTCAGATCATCAATTAAAACTAAACCAAAAGACGTCTGTACACCAGCAACTAGCAAGGGAAACTGGTGGCAAGCTCTTTTACAACAGCCAAACTCCACTCTCAGCAAAAGAAGTACACTAATTCCTTATGTTCCCAAAAGCTGGATGTTAATACTCCAGAGGCTCAACACACCAGGTGCTTTCAGTTGGGGAGAGATTTTCCATCCCACTGACATGATACTGCTGGAGTGCAGAGAGGCAAACATCTGTAGGGAATATTCTGGACTCAACCAGGAGGCCTAATGCAGCCAAAACCGCAAGAGGAGACATGCATGCTGAGTGAAAAGAGCCTCGGCATGCCCGAAGCATGTCTCATCACAATGAAGGAAGCCAGCAGCTATTGAATAAGCCACTGCTTGTCCATGTAGACCAGGTTTTACAGTACATATGGCTGGAGAATAGGAAGTGACTGAGAGGGCTGATTGGGCTGGGTGGGAGAGGGAGTGGGCAGGAAAAGGTTTTGTAATGCATAAGGTGTTTGGCTGAAAAGATGATGGAGGTTATTATTATTATTATTATTATTTATTTGTCATGTGGCAGCACTTAGGAGCTCTAGTCTGGGGCCAGGACCCCATTAGGCTCTGTACAGACACCAAACAAAAGAACAGTCCTTACCCCAAAGAGGCTACGCTTAGCAAGTGGGGCCTCTTCACGGAAACGGGGTTTAAAGTAAATGTAACTTTTACAATCTTGTGTTCGGTGCAAAGTTTCATCTATCAGTGTTCATAGGGGGACCCACATCATCCCCACCCAATGGGCCAGCCCTAGGCATTAGACATGGGCTCTGAGGAAGAGAGGAGCAAACAGAGTTCTGTTTTCTCCAGCACTTGATGTGGGGAAACACAATGGGAATCTGAATGAGTTTTCTGGTCTCGGCTCTCCAGTCTTCCATTGAAGGCTCAAGCCAGGCAATACGCACAAGCAAGAGCAGGGATTAGTCACAGGGCCTTAAACACAAACGACTAGAAGCAAATCAACAGGAGTTAAGCATCTAGCCTGCTTAGAAGCTTTTGAAAACCCCACTAGGGATCTCTCTGCACCTGTAGGCACCTAAATACCTTTGAACATCTGTTCCCAAGACTACAAGCCCCAACCTTTTTTTAAGCAGCAGCAGGCTATTAGAGGGGGCACATCATGCACCATGCCATGATGGTGATGAACCTCATCACATTGTGCAGCCAAGGAAGGGCTGGAGGCAGAAGCGCAGTGATTCACAGCCCTCTCCTAAGCACCCATTTTCATCTTCCACACAGACAGCAGATCACCTCTCTGTTATGTCAGCAAAACCCGGTTAACTTCAGTGGAGTTGCAGTAATTCAACCGAAGGGAAAACGTAGCCCAGTAGGAGCTTCTCTTTGTCAGAAACAGGCAGGGAGCTCACACAGGTGTCTTCCATTGGACAGTGCTAAACACGTTTGAATTCAAAGGATCCCCCTTCCTGGGAAATGCAGCGAGACTTTCACTAAAAAATAAAAACCACCTCACACCGCCATTCTCTGCTCCTAAGGGTCGATGTTAAAGCTTCCTTTTGGGTGTCCAGTACAACCCACTGTGATGACCCACTAGTTTCTGCTGCTCGCTTAAGATAGTCTTCACCGCACACCTCACTAGGTACTTTGTGATAAGGTGTGTGTGTGGATTTTTATCACTGAATCTATGCATCCGAAGAAGTGGGCTGTAGCCCATGAAAGCTTATGCTCAGATAAGTTTGTTAGTCTGTAAGGTGCCACAAGTACTCCTGTTCTTTTTGCGGATACGGACTAACACAGCTGCTACTCTGAAACCTATCATTGAACCTGTTTCCAGAGACAGAAATCAGGACAACATGGGTAGGCAAACTTGAGCTAGCTTGGATCAAGCTAGCTTGCTAAAAATAGCAGGATAGTCATAGTGGCATGGGCTAGCCACCCGGGTACATCCCAAGGGTCCCAGGTGGGATTGTTCTGGGGTGGCTAGCCCGTGCTGACATCCTGCCAATGCTGCTATAGCTAGTCAGCTAGCTTGATCATAGTGTAACTTGGGTATGCTTATACATGCTGCAATGCATGTCCTGAGTCACTGCCACACAGCCATACCCTTACAGAGGGTCCATCTCAGGGCAACTGTTCTGTGGTTGCTTCAGCTATGGAAAAGTCAAAAAGGGCTTGGAACAGTCCATTGCCTTTAGTTGCTCTAGGAAGGAGCTCTAATAGGGGAGACAGATGATATTGGCATCTTGAGTAATTTATTTAACAGGCCAGTTAAATAAATCCTTCCACATGCATGACTGTTATCAGCTCCTCTCCCCACTCATGTTTCCCTCCTATTAGAGCCTTTAGAGAGAGAAGTATATCCAAGCAGAGAGAGAGAAAAGAATATGAATCCAGCTGAAATTTACTTGAATTCAATTTAAAAAGCCGCACTGTTCTTGCTCTGTGGGGTTGCGGAGATCAGAGTGAGCATGCATTTGAAGGAGAACGTTTTCAAAAACGTGACAAGCTTTTTGGGGGCAGGGGCTCAATCTTCAGGGCCTCAATTTAAGACATGTTAAAGGGCCTGATTTTCCAAAAGCACTGAGCACCAGCCTTCTGGAAATCAAGCCCATTTAAATTATATCAAGTTGTGTACCCGGAATCACTAGCTGCTTCTGAAAATCTTGGCCAACTGTGAAGTTCACCTTATTGTATGAGGCTTGGCAGCAGAAATTCAGCAGAGCTCCATGCTCCAGCAATCCCTCTGCTTTAGCAAAACCACCCCTGCAAACAAAGGAAGGAAGGGGAAAAGCTTAAACCGCTCAATCTGATTAGTTTATCAGCAGAAAGACTGAGAGGTAACTTGATTAGGGTGTATAAGTACCTTCACAGGAAGAAAATTCCAGGTACCCAAGCGCTCTTCAGCCTAGTAGAGAAAGTGAGAACAAGAACCAGTTGGCTGGAAGTGGAACCCAGACAAACTCAAATTAGAAATAAGGCACTTTTTTTTTTTAAAACAGTGAGAATGATCAATCACTAAGACTAAACTACTAAATGGTGGATTTTCTGTGTCTTGATATCTTCAGATGAAGACTGGGTGTCTTTCTGGAATATATGCTTTAATCTGACACCAGTTATTGGGCTCAATATAGGGACAGCAGAGTGAAATTCTATGGCCTCTGATGTACAGGCCATCAGATCCAGTGATCACTGCCAGCCTGAAAATCCATCTCCCTGTACCCTGTTCCCTCCATGTCTTCGTGCTACCCCATGGAGACCTGCTGAACTCTGGCTGCAAGCCAGTTTCAGAACTCCTATGACTGTGGGTACCCAGGAAGTACTGGGGGGGTCCGCAGAGACGGATACACATCAAAGTGGGTTACAATTAGGTTTCTTGAGATGGCTTTATCTGCTGAGAGCCAGCGGTGTGTCTTTGCAGGGTCTGGAACTGGCCAGAAATTGGGAGCTTTGGCAAAAAAGTACACTTAAAAATTAGTTTAGCATTAGGGATATCTTTTGTGTTCCAACCAGAACAAACCTCTTTCATTGATGTTAATGGGAGCTGAGTGTCCTCAGCACCTTCAAAAATCAGAACATTGACCTATAGCCTTAAGGCCTTACAGGTTTTCCTATAAGGCCCTTACAGTCGGTCTGTCCAGTCATTTACAATGGTGACTGTAGCAGTGTGGCGACTGACTGTCCCTCAAGCACTCCCTTGTGTCCAACGGTGCCTCAGCAGTACTTTGCCTCTGTTCCTTCCCCCCTTGAGGGCCCTTTTAAGAACTCACTCAGTTCAACAATAGTTCAAACGGTCCCCTCTTGGGTTCCAATTTATTGAGAGCTCCTGTGCATAGAGACCATCTAAGCCCCAAGCCCAATTCGGTGACTCTGGTTTAATTAACCCAAAATAAATGTCACATATTCCTCATCCCAACAAGCCTTTACAGCCCCTCCTCTGTTTGGGCAGGGGTCTCTGCCATGCCTTGCTGCCTGAAGAGCTTTCTCCCACTCTCTTCTTCTTCAGCTTTCCCCCCGTTGACCCTGCAAGAGCCTTCTTGCTCCCTAGAGACTCTGCAAACATACTCACAATCTCCTAGGCTTCCCCCATCCCTGCAGCTTCCTGCTCTTTTTATCTTGGGATCCTCTGATTCAATTCATGGTTCATCCTGTAATCAGGTCTGGATTAACTCCAGGCTCTCCAGCCCCTGAGTAAGCCGCCCTGTTACAATGACCATCAGCTGGGTATCTGAACATGTCCTTGTGCCATTAACACCATCATATGTGGGCTCCGTACATCTTAGTTCCCATTTTATCTGTCAAGTTGATGAGAGGTGAGTACTCACAAGGCGAGGCTTGAGACCTTCTCCTGTTCCTAATTTATAAGTGCACAATGCATGCAGCCCCCATACCCTGTACTTGATATTAATTATTATTACAGTATTATTATTATTTGTGTTACTGTAGCACCTAGGAGCCCAGTCATGGAGCAGGATCCCATTGTTCTAGGCGTTGTCCAAACACAGAACAAAAGATGGCCCCTGTCCGAAAGAGTTTGCAGTCTAAATTATACTTCCATGTATTTCCATCTGGCGTCACAATCCACTAGTTTCTTCTATTTAGATTTTGCTTGCTGCTCCCCCCCCCCCGCCCCCGTCACTCACAAAATGGGGAGCGGGGAAATCCAACAATGATGCTGGGAAGAACTTGAAGTCACTAGAGAAAGAAAGAGACGCCTCCACTCCCTTTAGATGGCTTTGCTTACTAATGGGTGTGCATTCACCACAGTCCTGCAATGGAAGCAACATGCCCAGGGCGTTACTAAATAGGAAAAAAATAAGTAATTAGAGGAAGTACTACTGTGCATTATAGGATCATTAGTTCCAAAGCAAGTGACCTCAGAGTCCTCAACCTTTCTCGCACGAGGTCATTGCGAATCTGAAATAACTAACAGCTGCAGTATTATCACTTCTTCTATGGCTTTCAGTTCACTTACTTTGACACAAGAATACCCTGCATTTCTGCAGCACCTTTGGTGATTGCAAAGCATTTTTAAAACCATGATTTAAGCTTCACCCAGATAAATGCATATTATTCTCATTTCACAGGTGGGAAGCTGAGGCATACAGAGGCTGAAGCCTACACTTTCAATAGTGTCCACTAGCTGAGACAGCTAGGGCCTGATCTAAAGCCCACTGAAGTCAGTGGAAGTCTCTCCATTGAGTTCAATTGGCTTTGGATCTGCCCCTCGGGCTTCATTTTCAGAGGTGCTGGCCCTAGACGACTCACGATGGCCACCTGAAAATAGAGGCACTCAAAAATAGTGGGCACTTTTAAAAATTGAGGCCTACATTTCTTGCCACACAGTAAGTAGCAGAACCAGAACCAGAATCCAGACATCCCAACTCCCAACCTAGTGCTTTAACCATCAGAAAATCCACCCACTTCCCTAAAATTCCACTTTGGGAAAGAAATATGGAAAATAGCGGGCTGCACCAAATGCAGAATTATGTGAAATTGCTCACCACAATGTCTTGGGAAAATCCACGTTGTATTGCCAAACAAGAGTTTCGAACAACCAAAGTAGGGATGGGTTTTGCACACGGCTCAGTCCATACCAGAATAGGACTAATCAGTTCTGTATAGATGTCCAGCCAGAAAGGAAGTGTTCAATAAAGCTGTTAATTCTTCATATGAAATGCTGAAAGTCATAGGCTATTAATGCTGGGCTCTCAGGAGAGCAGCGCCTCAATGCAACACCAGTGATGTGCACCTGTAATGAAAACTAGACTTGTTCCAGCAGGCACAGAAGCTGAGAAAGCCGAGGAGAAAAAAAAAAAAGACTTCAGTGCTGATGTCTGGCTAGATTTTGAAGGCCTTAGACCAATAATAATGCCAAAGCCACTGATCTGAAAGTGAATTTCTGAACTTCGATGACAAAAATATCTATGCACTCCACTGCTTGTGCTCAATGTGCCAAATAATAATATCTTACATTTATATATAGCACCTTCCATTCCAGGGTACTTTACAGAAGAATAGATTTGATCAGATAGACACAGATACTGAAATCACTTCACCTTCCTCTGGGGTGGAAAACAATGGCTGCTTCACAGCGCACAGCAGTCTAGGACCAAAAACAAAGTGAGGGGTGCCACATCCATCTGTGGTAAGCATTTAGGTTAGTAGCACGTAATAAGCAGAACTGGACTTTGGCCGAGGCACTGGTGCTATTACTAACATTCTAAAACAAAAAGGAACTTTTTACCAGCTCCGGTGGCAGGTCTCATCTTGCCACAGAGCTGGTCCAAACACCTAGGCAGCAGGAATACAGCCTGCTTCATTGTTGATCCCCCAACTCGGAGACGTAGTTCTGCTGGGAATTGGCCTGTGGTACTCTGAAGTCACAATTAATTAATATGTCCGTCGAGTCAGGAAAGTGAAAACAGTTTTATGTTATGCAAAGATCTAATGCACCAAAGCTGAAGAAGGGGTTTTATCAGTTGGACCTTGATTCTGCTTTCACTTGAACTGGTGTATATTAGGAATAGCAGTGTAATCAGAGGAGGGAAGTGGAGAATCTGGCCCTTTAAATCCAGAGGTGCCTAAATGCATCATTGACCCAATGCTGCATTGCCATCATCTGACATTACAGGTCAGAAAATGATGAGACGGTTGCATTACCAGGCTGAAGTAAAACATCCGTCTCATTTTTCCCTGGGCAGGCCCCGATTAGTAGTGGCTCCTTCCACTCTGACCACATGGTCCTTGGCCACTGAACCCGTTACTTGTGCTAGCCACAATTTAATGAGTTGAACTGGGACACATTTGGGGGGCACCGTTGCCTGCCACTGCCACTGGGGAGAGCAGCGGCTGCCTTCTGTTTCAAGGCTGCAAGGCGCAAGCCCTGAGGAATTATAATCACTTACACATGCATCAGTCATTCCTCTTTCTTTCTCCAGCCGTCCGTTATTGGGGAGGATTATTAAATGATACAATAGCAAGTGTCTCCTGAATTACAGTTGGGCCAAATTCTCTGCTGACATATTTCCATTAAGGTCAATGGCGTTTCCCCAGCAGAGACATTGGTCTCCTGTTCCCAGCACAGTCTCCCTCCCTTCACTCTCTTTCTAAACAATAATAGTTATGCATTTCCACATCCCCTTTCATATAAGGTCTTTAAAGCACTTAAGTCCATTAAGCTTTGTGCAGCCTCTCTGAAGTGCATTCTATCCCCCTTTTACATCTGGGGAAACTGAGGCACAGACAGGGAAAATGACTTGCCTCGTGTTACCAAGTATATCAGAGCCAGAATCAGGAACAGAACTCTTGATTCCCAGTGTTCTTCTGTTATTCAAAGATGCAATGGCTTTGACTCCAGTTCCACCGGATTTACTCTGATGTAACTGAACTCAGAATCTGGCCCGGTACTTCCCTTTCTGCAGTGGTCTGATAAATGGTCCTTTGTTCAGAAAGCCTGATGTTGGAGAATCTGGCTCTGTTTCCCTCTTGTCCCTGGAATTGTGATTGGAAATAATTGGAAGTGTCACTGGAAGTAATCAGAAGTGACAGTCCCTGGGCTATGAGGCTTTTGCTTGAAGTCTAATGATCCCCCCCGCAAAACAAAACCTAAATTTAAACAATGAAGTCACAAAGTGATTTGCCTTCAAGGTTGAAAACCCTGTGATTTTTTTTTTCTGAAATGGAAAAAAAAAAGCCTGATTCTGTGTTTTAGTTTGATATGCCAAGCTCTGTCTGGTATATGGAAGATGCCTCCTGCCTTCCGTGGTTTCCTAGTGCTCTGCATTTCTGTGCTAACAGATAGAGTTCATTTCTATATTAAACATTTCCAGTGCTGCTAAAAGTAAGTGTGTGTGTGTGTGTGTGTGTGTGTGTGTGTGTGTGTGTGTGTGTGTGTGTGTGTGTGTGTGTGTGTGTGTGTTTCTCCTCAACAGGCTGAGCTGTGAGATCCAGCCAGCACATATCTCATAAATATTCTGAGTACAGGAAACCCACCCCCTGCTGATGCTTTTACTAAAGAGCAAATGGGGAAGGGAACTGAATGGTTCTTATCATGATGATGATTTATATTAAGTAGCGCCTGAAGGACCCAACCAAGATTGGGGCCTCATTGTACCGCATGTTGTACAGACACATTGTAAAAAAGAGAGGCCCGGCCCCAAAGAAGGCACAGCCTTAATAGTCAAGAAAAGAGTACAGTGCACAAGCGGATGAGGAACAGAGACACTCTGTGAGTTGGCCAAGGTCTGCAGGAGAGCTGGGCACTGAACCCATCTCTCCTGTTGTACATTTTTTTTTTAATTAAGGGCCTCAGTCTTTCCCCCTTACTACAGGTTGATCCAAAGAAGAAGGATGTTTCAGTCGTTAAAACACCCACTTCAAGTCCCTGTTTGACCACAGTCTTCCTATAGTCCACTAGTGTGTCTGTCTATCTGTGCTGGGGAACACCCTCCCAGCTGCTACAGAAACATACCCACAGGTGTGATTCCCAGGTCCTGTGGACATACTTGTGCTAGCTGTCATCAAGCTAACATGCTAAAATAGTATTGTTGCTGTAGTGATGCAGGCTAACAGCTCCCAGTATATACCCACAGGAGTCAGGTGGGTTTGTACTTGAGGTAGCTAGTACAGTGCTACAGTGACACTGCTATTTTTAGCACACCAGATCAGCAAGAGTATATCCACATATGGGAATCACAGCCCTGGCTCATCGTGTAGCCACAATCTCTCTGTGCCTCAGTGCCCCATCTATAACATGGGAATAATAGCACTCCCCTACCTCACAGGGGGAGTTGTGAGGATAAATACAGGAAGACTGTGAGGTGCTCAGATACGACAGTAAAGGGAGCATTATAAGTACTCTACATGGAGTGTTTAGACAGTCCCTGCCCAAATGTGGCGCAAAACAATAAAGGGAACAAACATATGGATCCCCAAATTAATTTTCTTGGGAGGATTCTCATAATAAAACTATATTGTGTCATTCATGTAGTCAGAACAGTATCTAGTGGCAATGTGTCCATGTTATAAACCCCACCGTCATTTTTTATACTAATTGTTGAGTAATTTTAGCAGGAAGCAAGGCCAAATCAGACGTCTCCTCTTCCCCTTTGAAGTCATCCCTCCAGATAAGAGTTAATTCACATCAGCATGAAAAGCTTTTCTGCCTATTGTAATGATCCTCGTGCATTTATTTGTTGGCCTTTACTGATTCAGCTATGTGCAGCTGGGTGTATTTCAGGAGGTATTAGAACAGGACACAGCAGTGGCTGAAGCAGAAGATTGGGAGTCAGGACTCTTGGGTTCTACATTCTCAGCTGTGCTGCTCAGTCACTGTGTGGTCTTGGGCAATGGTTTGTGCCTCACCTTAGCCCTCTCTAAAATAAGGCTAATAACACTTCTTCACCCCCCAGAGAATTGTGAGGCAACATTAATTAGCTCGTACACTTATAAAAGTCCTATTAGTTCCTTATTATGAAAGATCTATAGGAGTGGAAAGTAGCAGTTGTGTGGCACTGCTGTTAGAACAAAACCCGTCCTCTCCTCCTCATTATTCTCTTTTAACTGTGCACACCTTTCGTTTTCAGGAGGGCAGATGCAGCTTGCCTGCCCACAAAATTTGCAGTGACCTTTTTCCACAGACAATTAAACTGCAGGCACAGATCTGAGTTCCTACCTCTCTCCCTAATCAATTGTGGGGACAAATCAGCTGTAACCAAACACACTCTGATTTGTGCCCCAAATTCATTTTGTAGGCACACAAAAAAAGGGGGGACAATCTACATCTGAGAGAAAGGAAGCCAGGCTGGAAATGCACCCGTTAATGTGCAATGATCCTTGCAGGAGAGGGATTCTGGTATACACAAGTGAAGCCCTTGCCCTTTAGGACAGGTAATGAGCTAGAAGAACATTTGCCTTCCAGAAACAACCCAGCCCTTTCCTGGAAAGGAGGAAGGTGCAGATTAGGCTTTCAGAAGAGAACTTGTTTCATACCCCTGTCCAGTCATCATATTACCATCTGCAATATACTTTCCAAACATTAACCCATCTGTAAAGGAGAACTGACCTCTCTTTACTTATTGGGAAACCGAGGCACAGTGAGGCTAAGAGCCTACAAAAAACCTGAGAAGGGTTAGGCTGCTAGCATTCTGAGACCACTTCCTGTTATGCTGACCAATACTGTCTCATTGTTTACTTGTCTTCCCCCCATCTGTCTGAATCCACCTGTTATTTCTTGTTTTATACTTAAATTGGAAGCTGTTTTGGGGTAGGAACCATTTTTTTGTTCAGTGTTTGTACAGCACCTGGCACAATGGGATCCGGGTCCATGACTGGAGCTCTTAGGTGTTACAATAATACAAATAATAAGTGGCTTTCCCAGGAAGAGTCAGCATCCAAACCAGCATTAAAATGCCTGTCTTGGGGTCTTGTGCTCTTACCACTAGAGCTCTGCTCTGTCACAGCTACTATCCAGCCAGTACTGTTAGGGACCGTAGGTATAAAAGGGAGGAGATGATAGCCAGGGTCAATGAGAGGAATAATACACTGTGTTCTCCTTTTTTCTGCTCATTCCCATTACCACTGCTGGCAAGAAGCCCTTAGGGGACACTTTCAATGTATACCTTTGCCATTATTCATGATGCTACCTTTCCTGATCCCCCTCCCTTTGAGTCTTCTGAGTATCTATTCATAACCGTGTGCGGGGAGGGTCCCAGAGCCCTAGCCCCATAAGCCCGTCCGAGCCTGAACAACTAAACCAGAGTTTTGCAGCCCGAGTCCCGCAAGCCCAAGTCAGCTGGCACGGGCCAGCCATGGGTGTTTAATTGCAGTGCAGACATACCCTTAGTGACCTGATTTCACCCAAGCCTCTTCGCCGAGACACTTTTGGAAACTAGCAATTTTCTAAAAATAGACAAAGAACCCGTCTGAAAAAGACCCATTCATCTTTGAGACAGGACGGGCGCCAAGTTTACACTGCAGCCAGAATGCCTCTGCTTCATAACACATGTGCCAGCACACGGGGAGTCGCACACATAATACACACACAGTCACTTGTGCATAAGTTCACACACGCACACACCAGTCATTCCTGCTTGCATGCACAGGATATAGCAATGGCCACCATCTTGGCTGACACACTGTGGACTGAATCAGAGACCTCCACAACTAAAAGCATTAACTGCTGCAGCTTGAACTACAAGGCCACTGCCAGTGCTATAACAGACACTTTTCCTCTGGGGATCAAGCACAGAGGCAGAATCTGAACATGAGCACACACACACACACGCACAACATGCACCATCATGCAATAAATACACGGGGGCCAGGGGCGGCTCTGTGTTTTTTGCTGCCCCAAGCATGGCAGTCAGGCAGCCTTTGGCGGCATTTCTGCGGGAGGGTCCACTAGTCACGCGGAGGATTCGGTGGCGGTTCTGAGGGTGATCTGCTGGTCCTGCGCCTTTGGCGTACTTGCTGCCGAATTGCCGTTGAAACCGCGGGACCAGCGGACCTCCCGCAGAAACGCCGCTGAAGGCTGCCTGACTGCCGCCCTCAGAGCGACCAGCAGGGTGCCCCCCGCGGCTTGCCGCCCCAGGCACACGCTTGCTGCGCTGGTTCCTGGAGCCGCCCCTGATTGGGGCCAATCCTGCAGTCCTTACTCATGCTTATTCCAGTTAATTTTAACATCTTGTCCCTCCCACACACACTGAAAGCTTTATCCGGGTGCTTGTTTACATTCTCTCTTCCCCAGGGAATTTCTAAAGTTTCAGACAATCCCCAAATTCCCAGCCTATCTGTTCTCCTTGTAAAACCCCTGTATTTGCCATGAGGGAAGCAGAGGTATTTATTGCAATCATGAGGATAAGCAGAAAGAGCTCTCCTTCCTTAGGAGCCAGCTGTGCAAGGAGGGACATTTCTGGGAAGCAGTGCTGCAATTTCACAAGGCTTCTTTCCAAACAGAGCCAACACCCCACAAACAGATGACAGATTACATGAAGGAGACATACAAGCAAGGGCCTGTGGGGGGCGGCGGGGGGGGGCGGGAGAGGGGGGAGAAGAGGATGGGAAAATGCCAGTTGTTTTTCCATGGACAATTTAGAAAAGTTTTCTTTTCTTTTCCTGTGATTTTTTTTTTACCTCTAGTTAAAATCATTTGGCATTTTAGTTTTTCCTCCTTTTCCAGTGGCAAAATGAAAATAAATAAATAAATAAAAGAGAGAGAAAGGGTAAAAGACAATTTTTTAAAATATTTCTTTTTGTTGAAAATCTGAAAAATTTCATATGAAACAAAAATTTTCATTTAGAATACAAACGCCGTTTTCTGTAAAATATATATAAATGGAGACTTTTGAACCAGTTCTACTCGATTTCTGACCAGTTATAAAAGGTCGTGTGGTGCCTGTCACAAGGAGTGTTAACACTGATGGCTAACCAGATTTCAGCACAGACCCCAAAGTGGCAATTCTTCAACAAAAAAAAATTCAGAAACAGACTCCAACGTGAAACTGCAGAACTGGAATTGATTTGCAAACTGGACACCATCAGATTAGGCCTGAATAAAGACTGGGAGTGGTTGAGTCATTACAAAACCTAAACCTAATTTCCCCCATACTCATTTCCCCCTACTGTTACTCACACTTTCTTGTCAACTGTTTGAAATGGACAGGAGTGGCTCTAGCTTTTTTGCCGCCTTAAGCACGGCAGTCAGGCAGCCTTCGGCGGCATGCCTGTGGGAGGTCCCTGGTCCTGCAGATTCGGCGGCGTGCCTGTGGGAGGTCCCTGGTCCTGCGGATTTGGTGGCATGCCTGCGGGAGGTCTGCCGGTCCTGCGACTTCGGCATACCCACCGCCGAATTGCCACCGAATCCGTGGGACCAGCGGACTCCCGCAGGCAAGGTGCCGAAGGCTGCCTGACTCCCGCCCCTGCAGGGACCGGCAGGGCACCCCCCGTGGCTTGCCACCCCAGGCACGCGCTTGGAGCACTGGTGCCTGGAGCCGCCGCTGGAAATGGGCCACTCTCATTACCATTACAAAAGTGATTTTTCCTCCCTTGGTATCCTACTGTTAATTGAATTGTCTCGTTAGACTGACCTCCCACTTGGTAAGGCAACTCCCATCCTTTCACATGCTGTGTTTTTATACTTACTACTGTATTTTCCACTCCTTGCATCTGATGAAGTGGGTTCTAGCCCACGAAAGCTTGTGCCCAAATAAATTTGTTAGTCTCTAAGGTGCCACAAGGACTCCTCGTTGTTTTTAATTACATCAGCCACTTTGAATTGCCACAGTAGTTTCAAATAGATAGGTTGCTTTTCTTCACTTACTTTCCTAATGTTCACATGCACTGCTGTGTACTGTTACATAGCTTCCAGGCCTCACCCTAGATGTAAACGCACATCATTGGTGCATGGAACAATTCTATGAGTTGGTAAATGTTTTCTTGTTTCCTTTAGGTTCTTTCCTGTGACATAAATGTATATCTGTGGCTACTTCAGATTTCTTCTTATTATTATTATTGTGCTAGTGCTTAGCAGCTCCCGTCATGGACCAGCATCCCATTGCACTAGGCATGGAACAAACACAGAATAAAAAGATTCCCCCTGCCTCAAAGAGATTACCATCTAAGCAAAAGACAAGAGACAACAGGTTGATAAAGACAGACAGATGGGGATGCATGAGGAAAGAGTAAGTCAATAATACTAACTGGTAAATGACAACTTTTCAAAGGAACTCAATAAATAGAATATTCGTTGCACCACGACATTACCCAAAGATTTTAGTCAGTTGACTAATGAACTGGGAGATGAATAGTAAAACAAACAAAAAAGAACTTGTTAATGAGGGTCCAGAAGTCAGGTCTATTTAAGTTCACATGATTTTCTCTACTGATCTTACATTTCTATAGCACCTTTCATCCAGAAGGATCCCAAAGCATTTAACAATACATATACATATATAAGATGCATAACTTCCCCACCACATAATGCAGCAGCATGCTGGAGTGAAACACATCAGCATAACAATATAGGAGACACAGAGAATATTTTATCCTGTTGGAACTTCTGGGGAAAATTGTAGGTAGGAAAAATGCAAATACTCAGCTGGAATTTGACAATAACAACACTATAGCCTTGTGAGAAGTTCTGTGGCATCTTTAACAATACATAATGACAACTGTCGTTTGATGTTCTCTCTGAAAGATGGTGTCCCCAGGACCACAGCATGCCAGACCACCCTGCTGGTTCAGTACTATCTCCGACACCACTTTCTCTAGCACTAGGCTGGGGATCGGCAACCTTTGGGCCGGGCCGGTATGTTTACCTGCCGCGTCTGCAGGTTCGGCCAACTGCGGCTTCCACTGGCTGTGGTTCACCGCTCCAGGCCAATGGGAGCTGCGGGAAGCTGCGTGGGCTGAGGGATGTGCTGGACACTGCTTCCCGCAGCCCCCATTGGCCTGGAGCGGCGAACTGCAGCCAGTAGGAGCCGCGATCCGTTGAACCTGCAGACGCGGCAGGTAAACAAACTGGTCCGGCCCACCAGGTGGCCTGCGGGCCAAAGGTTGCTGATCTCTGCACTAGGCTTTCCTTTGCTGATCTCCCATCCAAATTCTGACCTAGCCTAGTTTATGAGATCTTCTAATTCACAACCTGGTGTGATGTAGGTTCAGGCCTGTGCTGTTGGATATCGAACAAATCCTAATTTATCAAACATGCAAAGATCACTGGCTTTGATTCTAAAGAAAGAAAAATATGTCAGCAAATAAGATAAACTGGAGAGTTTATTTTTTAAGAAGAACTGATGACCCTGCCATGTAGTGCACATATATTACAATGATGGGAGCATTAGCAATGTGTGGGATGAAGAGATCTAAAGCACAGACCAAAACTATTCCCCATTCTGATTAAGTTTAGTTTGGAGGTAATGAGCCAAATCCAGAGCTGGTGTATGCTAGCATAGTTTCGCTGAAATCATAGGGGCTATGCTAATTTACACTAGCTGAGCATCTGGCACAGTATGTAGCTGAGAAAATGAGATGACAGAGCCAGCTCAGAGTTTGGGGGTTACTTAATACCAAGTCCCCGTCCCTCTCTGTTAATTAATGTACAACTCTTTCCTGTGCCCATTAAAACCAGTAACAACTTCCCCCACTAGGAGCAGGATGAATAGCCTTTATGACAGACCCCTGATCTGCTTTAGTGTTATCAGGCTTGCAGTTCCTAAATGCATCAGAAAAGCCTCCATTTTATGCCAGAAGATGCATCCTGGCACTCTGGTGAGTGTATAAGAAACTGCACATCCTCTGTCAGACCTGATCACTCCATTCTGGGACAGCTGTGCTCATGCCAACTGGCACTAGAGGGATTTTCACCATAACCTTTTCCCATACAGTGAGACTATAGTAGTCTTGGAGTTTGATTCACTAACCGTGGACCCATGGGACAACACTGAAATACTTCCTTGATATCAGAGATTCAGTGGACAGAGCTCAACACAGTGCTATGAAATTAAACCAGACGCCAGAAAAACTTCTCTTTATTACACACAGTCAGTTTGTGGCATACGTTGCCTCTAGAAACTGAAGTGCGATCTAATATGTCCCAGCCTTGTGCTCCTGCCAGGAGTTCCTGGGTGTTAACTAGATCCTTTTCTTCCCCAAAATATTTCTAGCGGGTTTTGTCCATTTTTTTTTCAAGTTTTCATCAAAAACTGATTTTAAAATGGAGATATTTGGGGGATTGGTTGCAGAAAACAAACCAAACACCCATGCACAGTTTAGGGGTTTTCAACAAAAAAACACACACAAAAACTAAGATTTTTTTCACAAAAACTCTTTATTTTCATTGATATTTTTCATGGGAGGGGGCCAGGTGGGGGAGGGCGGGGAATTCTTGACCAGCTTTATTTTTAACTTTTCTTTGTCAAGGATTCCCTGCATAACCTTGGTTGAGTTACTTACTCCCGGCTGCTTCCCTAACTGTACAACAGGGATAACAATACTTACTGAGAGTGTTGTGGGGATTAATTAGCACTCATAAAAAGCTTTGAAGATGCTAAGTGATAGTGAGTATTTGGAAGTCAGAGTCAAGATTCAGGCCAGGCCTTGGGGAGAACCTGTGTGGTAACTTTAGGCAACACTAACTGTATCAGTTGATCAGGGAGCTAGAGAGAACCACAGGGTCTGTTGGTGTCCAGCAGCCAAATAAAGAATTCTCTTAATATTCATTACAACCTAATCCCGTCTCTCTCACCCCCAATGTCCCCCCAAAAGATACATACAGCAGTTGCTCTCAGGCTGTGACCCAAGCAGAGAGCAAACTGGTCACATGGTGCTGGCTCTTCTTTGCCTCCAGCTGGTCAGTCACATTAAAAGAAGCTATGAATACTTCCCCCAGATTAATTTTCCATGTAATAAATTGCTGTAGTTCTGACCGGGAGGTTATCTCCACTGTGCAGATCTATGAGGCAGTTTATCTACTGATTTGTAAGTACTCTTGCCAAACCATACAACATTGCAGCAGCACTTAGGACATTAGGGTGGGTTTCATATCTCTCTGAAGCATCATGTCTCAGCCACTGCAAGAGGCAGGATACTAGACTAGATGGATGAATTATCTGATCTGGTCAGGCAAATCTTATGTTCTTTTGGGTCTAGAACCCATCTGCAGTATCTCTGAAGCTAGACACAGCCAGTGTGGTTGCCAGCATCTGTTATGTCTCTAGTATGGAGCACCTGGGAATATTTTCTAGCTTTGTGATTCACAAAACCTTTCCCAAGATAAAGGGGTCAAATTTAGCCCTAGTGTAAGTTAAGGTAGTTGCAGCCACTTACACCAGTCCTGAATTTGACCCAAAATGTCTAAAAATTGCATGTGCTGATGCATATTTTTACAAGCAATTTTTTTAATGGAGATATTTTTTCAATGGGATGACAGTTCTGGAACTGGTTGGAAAATAGAAGACAATTTTTGCAAAAAGCCTTCCCTCTTCCCCTCTTTTTCACTGAAATTTCATTTTGGCAGAATTTTTCCATTCAGCTCTAGTGAAATGTTTCTACCAGGTTCCCTTCAGATGGGTACATTGAAGGGCCTCATTCTGTTTTTATTCATACTGTTGTAAATCTAAAGTCTTCTGATGTCAACATAATTATACCAATGTGGAACTGGTATGATTTTTTTTCCATGTGAAAAATTAGCAAAAAAACATTTTTCATCTTCCTCAAATTTTCTACAACTGGGGGGAGGAGTTGTTTCACAGAAAAAAAACAAAATCTCAGAACTGATTTTTTTCACTTTTGGCACCAAAAATGCAGTCGTTTAAGCAAAACATTTTGGTTTTATTGAAAATATTTGCTCAGCTGGATGATTGTTTTCAGTTTTAGTTGCCAAAAAGGTGAAAAAAAAATGAGTGTTCAGGTTTTTAAGAAAAGTCATAAAAAATGGACATTTCCCACAAACATTTGCATTTTGATGACCCAGAAGCCATTTTTGTTGATACTACAGTTTGAAAGCAAACTTTCTACGAGCTCTAGTGTGATTGAGATTGGAATCCGATGCCTCCAGAGTTAGAAACACTTCACATTTTCCTTCTACTTCTCTTTTTTCTGTTCCCTCCACCCACTCTCTGATTCATGCCTTTTGCTCATGCTCTGCCCCATACTTGGAAAAGTCTCTTACCTTATCTTTTAAGAGCACAACCTCCCTTCTTACCTCCCTTCTTCCAAGAGTCATTTGCTCCTGTTTCTCACCATTGACTCCCGTCCCATCTTTACCTGAACTGCTGGTTTATCTCCATTAGATTGTTTTGGGGCAGGGACCATCCCTCATCCTGTCCGTAAAGCACAGCATGTCTTAGCAGTGCCATAGATATGTTTAATAACAACGAAAACCAAGCTGTGCTTCACTTCCCCTCGACTACCCTCCTCCCAGCCCTTGCTTGTGTCTTTCAAATGCTATCCCAAGGCTATTCCCTTTGTTTTAACAGTGAGAAGAGAAGTGGGCTGTTGGAGCTTCAAAAACCACAGTTGCAAGTGGATTGCTTTCGGCTAGTGAATGAGACTCTCCAAGCCTTCGTATATCTGACCCCGATGTCTGGATCCCAAGAAGAGGAGCCGTGGTCCCTTCTTATTTTTCTCTGAAGCATATTATTAGTGAATGGGGCTGGACTTACAGTTCCTGAAGACTGAATTCCTCTATTTATCTACAGAGCAGGTACAGTGGGGGCAGAAGAGACAAAGGAGGTGCAGGACAATTTTGTGGCTGAGATGAGAGGACTAGGAGAACTGGGTTCTAGTCCCACCTCTGCTATGATCATGGGGAAGTCTCTTAACTTACCCCTCTGCCAGAATGAGGGTAACAATACTTCTAAGATTCACAAAGGGATGGTAAGGCTTAACTCATTCACGATTATTTAAACCAGTGGTCCTCAACCTTTTTCGTCTGGCGGGCGCCAGATGACGAGCCACGGAGGACTGTGGTGGCGGACGAGCATCTGCTGAAATGCCGCTGACAAGCGGCATCATCCAGAGGCATCGCCGCTGAAATGCCGCCGAATTTCATCGGCATTTCAGCGGATGCTCATCCGCCGGCCAGTACGCAGGCACACTTAGATGCCCTGGCAGGCACCATAGCACCTGCGGGCACTGCGTTGGGGACCCCTGAAATAAACTATAAGCTCTTTAAGGCAGGGACCATCTTTCACTGTAGGTAGAGCCCTACAAATCTGCGGATATCCACAGCCCATGTTTGCGGATTGGATGCGGATGCAAATGTATCCATGCAGGGCTCTAACTATAGATACATACAGCACCTAGCACCATGGGGCCTCTAGAGGCTATTAGAATGCAAATAATCATGAGTTATTTGGGACTCTTGAATAAGGGTTGCTACAGCAATGCAAAGTATAAATGCAGCTAAGGCTTAATTCTGTCTTCCTGTCCGTCCCACACGTGTAGCCACCTTAATAAGACTCAGTGGTTAAAGTGGGGGAAAACTACTCTCACTGGCTGGGGCAAGCAGTGCTCTCCACATTTCCCCCTTCTCCTCAGCTACTGCACTGACCTCCCCTGCTACCTGAATTAACTTTAACCACTGATAAAACTAGGCTAGGTAGTGCCAATATGGTGGTGGTTCTGTGGTAGACCCAGGTCTGACCCTTTTAAGAGGAGACTAGCTGTTGATCTTTACCCCAGTCCTTTTGGAAGGCCATGTGCTTTCAGAGTCTCTCAAACACCCTCAGCGGGTGGAGACAGAAGGGAAGAGGCTAATGCGCAGAGGGGACATGCTCCTACTCGCACTTCTGCTGCAGACTTTGCAGCGTCTCTGAGCTGCCTCCAGCAGTCTCTGGCACTCCAGCCCACGTCCCTGCAGAGGAAACCTTACACTTGAGTGACGAAAACCTTTGTTCGCAATTAATGTATGTAACAACTGATGGAGCGGGGAAAAATGAATGGAACGCATGAGTCGTGATTATTACTCAGCCAGCTCTACTGATGGTCCCGTGTCTCTTGGAGCCCTATTTAGAATGCTGACTAGTCTCTGTTTTTCAGACCTATGAGTCTCAGCAGACAAGACCTTCCATTCCAGCATCTCCATCTTCCCGTCTCAAGCCATTGTGGTGGCTCTCTGACCTGCCCCTCAGAGTCTGTGGCACCCCGCGCTCCCCAGAGAGGAGGAGACCTTGCCCTCACACCCAACCTCAGTCTGCTGGCAGGGATCCAGCCATCACAGCCCACGTCCGGCCCTGACACAAGATTTCTCGCGGAGCTGTCAGCCTGTCAGTGCAATGGAGGCAGAAACTCACTCATTGCACTGTGGAGCCTCTGGAGACCAGGAGCTGCTTCGGAGCCTGTCACTCAGGCAAGGTCCCTCAAACACCACAGGGCTGCAAATCCCTTCCTCCAGAGGTCTCCTCTTTAATAAACATCCCTCCTTCCAGTCTGCCTTTTCTTACCCCTTTCTCCTCCATTCATTCTTTCACTCATCTTCCCTTCCTGTCCTCTGCCTCCCTCTTTCTTTTCACTCCTTATCATACTTTAATTCCTCTCATCCACTCCTCTCTCCCCAGTTTCTCTTTTACCCCTCATCCCTTTCCACCCTTCAGTCACACCCTCTCTTCTCCCTCTCTTCTTTCTCCATCCCGTATTACTTTGTCTCACTCCCCCCTTCTCCCTCCTCTGTCGCCTTACTCTCCCTTTCTCTACCTTCCTTTCCTCCTCCCTTTCCCCATCTCTCTCCCCCACCTCCCTTCCACTTGCACTTTAACACATCTGTTTCTAATCTGAGCTGTCTGCAGCGTCTACTGGAAACAATAAGCTCTTTTTATTTTTTTAACCTGAAATTAAAATTCCTGGATGAAACAAAATAAAGTTAAACAAATTTGACACCATCCCTGGAACAAAGACACTTTCTTCACCTTTGTTTTGTCAAGAAGAGTCAAACCCCTAAGTAGTTCATGGCTTAAAACTGCTGCACCTTTTAAAAACAAAAATAACTCACACTATAATGACTAGGTTCGATCGATACATACGAAAGCAAAATCAGGTTTAAAAATTCTCCCATTTCCAAACCTGGTAATAATTAAAACAAGAACAACAAAAACTCCAACAACAAAATTAAACCAGTAAGTCTCTGAACTCAACAGACTTTGCTACAAGTTTTTTTCTTTGCAAGAGCTTCTCCTTTGCTGGTCCCTGTGGCATTTTCTGTTGCCCAGAGAAAGCATACACAAGTTTAATTTCCATAAAAAAAGCCCCACTCACCTAAAAAGAGGATGGAAAGTGCAGACATTCCGTCTCCAGGAGAGAGAGAGACTTTTCCTCCCCTTTTCTTCCTTTCTCCCAGGAATGGTAGGCAGACCTGCACAGAATTCAAAGGAACGCCTCTGGAATGCACTCAGCGTAATTGCATCCATGTGCCGGAAAAATAACCAACTTTGCTCTTTCTTGCTTTCTGCTATTCATCCCCTTTCCAGTTTCCATCCAGATTTGATAGCAGATTTTAGATCTCTCTGCCTGCTAATACAGACCCTTGAGTTTCTGGAAGAGAAAAGACAGAGGCAGTGCAGCAGGGAGACACATCTATGGCTGTATGGAACAATTTTGCATGTCTGAAAAGAAAAGGAGAGAAGCGGAGAAAAAAATACACTGTGCACAATGTTAACCACATGGCTGCCTCCCAGGACAGCCCCTCCCTACCATCAACTGGGATTAGCATTGAAGGCCAGTCATGTGGGTGAGATGTACTTCTGGCAACAATGCAGCTCTACCTTCTGAGGGGAAACAACCAGAGTTCTCTGGTGTCAAAATAGTTAAGTTTGGAGACAGTCAAGATTCAGCCTGGAAATATTAGGCACTCATCACTCAAGGGCCAGAGACATAGACTCCCTTGGAAAAAATACATGCACTAGATAAATAGATAGACATCCACATACATACAAGTGTCATTGTCATCGGCAGCAGAGAAGCTGCAGAATTCACATTTATATCCTCACTCAGGGGCATTCCCAGGGTGGTGTGATGATGGGTTTTTTTCCCTTTGAAAGCACAGTGTTAATTTCCTAAGGAGAAAAAAAAACCCAAGCAAAACAACTGAATAAAAATGGATTGATTTTGTGAGTTCCCCCCTGACTTTGATTGCCACAGAGAGCAAACAGGAGGGGCTATTGGAGCCTGATCCTGCAGATGGAGCTGCAGGGGCTTGCCTGGATCCCCACTGATTTAAAGAGGGCTCTGCGTGGGGTGCAAGACGCTGCCTATGTGAACCACTTTGCAGGACCCGGCCCTTAGCTAACAGGGAGAGGGACAAATAGAAGGCAACCAGATATTGCAATGATGAAGGCCACAGAATGTATGTACATAGGTCTTTATAAGGTCAGTCATCACCGTGGCAGCTGAGCATCTAGACAAACAGATGGTTTTTTCCCCTCGTTCTGATACCTAGATTTAAATTACTGTCTCGGTGGGGTCACAGCACTGCCAGTTGAAGCCCTGCTTAGCTGATGCTGCAGCCAGTTTTTCATTCACGTAATAAGACTATATCTCAGCAGCAGCAGCTGGAAACAGCCAGTAAAGGAGAATTTCATACTAAATACCCAGTCATTGTCCTCCACACCAGTATTCAACCTCCACTGATCTGACTCAATGAGAATACATCCATAGGTTGAAATCAGTCAGTTAGTCCCTTCTTACAATAATGCTCTGCTCTTGCATGCACATTACCTGTCCTACAATGATCTCACTGCATGTCAGGTGTGCTCAGCCCTGTACAGGAAGCAACTAGAACATAACAGGATTGGGCTCAAATAACTTAAAGGAGACCTGCAAGGAAACAAAAAGTTGGACTTGTGCCTCTTCTTTCTGATCATAAAGAAAGACTGAAAGATTTTCAGCAAAACCGGCTGTTTTTCAGCCTTTTCCATCCCATTAGCTCATGTTACAATGGAAACCTTTTTTTGTGATTCCCCTCTGCCATAAGTTTCAGGACTCCCCTGCCATCTGACAATAAGGAAAGGGAGGATGTTTGTGATCGCCCTGATACCTGTTTGTGATGCGCAGATGGGTGGGAACCCATGTATTAAACAATTTGGTAGTGGTTCAAGTTTTCAAAAGTGTTTAGATACTTAGGAGCCAAAGTCTCACTGAAAGTCAGTGGGACTTTGGCTCCTAAGTCACTGAGGCACTTTTGAAATGTTATCCCTTGTCTATTCTGCAAGATCTCTCTTGCGGGAGGTAGATGAAGTTTTCTACTGTGCCGTAAGAGAAAGTGAGTGATAATCTCACTGCACTGACCACAATGATAATGTTTTATGTGTTTGTGTATATTCAGCAACTTTCAGCCACAGCACGTTACACACATCAAGAAGTCACTTCTATCGCCACTAAGATGCAGTTCCCTGGGAAGTGGCCGGAAGAGTCAACACATTGCACCACAATGAGGAGAGCAAAAATCTTGACCAACTTCATCAGGATAAACCTTCACTCTTATGAGCGATGCTATGAAGTTGGGTATCATGCTCTAGATGAGAGATGATGATGGTCCAGTGACTAATAACACTAGCCTGGTGCTCAAGAAATCTGGACTCAATTTCCTGCTCTGTCACAAACTTCCAGTATGACTTTGGACAAGTCATTTAGTCTGGCTGTGCCCCAGTCCCCTATTAGTAAAGTGAGGTTAATAGCACTTCCCAGCCCCACATGGGTGTTATGACAGTAAAGACGTTAATGATGATGATGTGCTCAGATACTTCAGTAACGAGAGCCATGATTGTAAGATCTTGGGGTAGGGTAAATCTTTTTCATCTGTGTTTGTGCAGCACCTAGCACAATGGGGTTCTGATCCATGATGGAGACTCCTAGTGCTACAGCAATACAGATAAATAATAAGTACTTTAGATTAATGCTATATTATACTATAATATCAGGATACCATCTATCACTGTTTAACATTCTTGGGCATTCACACCTACACAGCAGAAGAGAACAGGCAATGCAGAGCACTTATTATCATTTAAAATTATTTTAAAGCTTCACCCACCTGGAGGGGTGGATTATGCAACCACTCTGGTCCCAGACAGCCCTGGATTGGCTGCAAAGCAGGGCCCAGAACGAATTAAAGGTCTCTTATCTTGATGTGAAGTGTACACTGTAAGCCATGAGGCTGTTGCCACGGGTTGTTCTCTTTCATTCTGAAGTTTCGGTTTGGGTCAGATTGTGCCTCAGGCCTTTGTCTTCAGGTTTGGAAATTCCATGCCTAGCTGCCTACAGAAATGTCCCAAGATCAAAGGTGAACAGTCTAACACAGACTGATGAGTATTTCCCAGCATTTCTTTTGTTCCTCAGCTAACTGCCCCTGTGGCTCAGGGTACTTTTTTTAAGGTGATAGGGAGCCCTTTACTGCTATACCATAAGTTCGGATCCAGCCCAGCTTAGTGGTAACTGAAGCTCTTTAGCACATCAGAGCTGCTCAACGGCCCCTGCGAGAGATCCCACCTGGACAGAGTTGAGGTACATCAATGAGGCAGAGAGTGAGTGTAGCTTACCGTGATGCTGGACGTGTTCTTTGGAACAAAGGCATCTGTCTCCAGATCTGTCAGGCCATCACTTTCCACCGTCACTACTGGGGAGAAAATATAGCCTTTACACATTATCCTTCCTGGGCTTCAAGAACTTTTGTAACCTGGCTCTTCACTATGACAGAGGCTTTTTAAATATTTACTTCAGGGCAGGAAATTAGTTTGACAGGAAAATGTAGCTACTCTGATCTCAGCAGGTGCTGACACACACATGGGTTCTATCAGAGAGAAGTGATGGTGATTGATACCCAAGGTACAAAGAAACCTCCTTCTTCCCATTGCTTTGTTAACAGAAACAGCCCAATTTGACTCTCAGTTACATCTGGGTAACCCCTGTTGGTTTCACAGATGTAAACGAGAGCAGAATTTGGCTCATTGTCTACTATACAGCTGTTCTCCCTGTAACAATGACAAAAAAAGGAGCTTTAAATGGCATATCCAACTAGTGGAGACAAGTAACAGAAGCCAACATAGCGGGCAAATGGAACAGTTGCTAAAAGGGAGTGATGTCTGTCTCATCTGCCCATTGAGTAGAAACTGGATTCCTTCAGAACTTTTCCCCTCACACTTGGCCCCACAGGCTGCTGGTTCTCAAACAGCAGCGTGGATGGATCCGAGAGAACAGCATTGATTTTCAGTGTCAGACATAAATCAATGGAGAAAAGTGCATTTAATCTCTTCCCCGGCTCTCCAGAATCCAAGGAGCACTGAGCTTGTCTCTCCATATTACAGCTCTGACAAAAGATGGCCCGGTCTATGCCATGAGTACCCAGAATGCTTCCTCGCTTTAATAGAATCAAGCATCAGGAACTGAGAGAGAAAAGTGTTGTCACCCTGCACTTATTCCCCAGCATCCACTGAAATCTGCAGAGTGGGGACTAGCATGAGAGGTTATAGGGAAGGTGGGGGGAGAAAGCCATGCTTGCAGAAACTCGGTCTATCATCTAAGCAAGCCATTCTACATCCTGTTGTCAAGCTATATTTCCTCTCCTCTCCGGAAACTTGTCTTGAGGTAAGTAATGCTTTGGGGTTCAGTGAGGATTCCCCCTTTTGTGTTAGTTCCTGCTATTGACAGGACATCTCTGCTGCCTGCATAATGAGACAATTCCAAAGTGGTGACTTTTAAGATTGGGTTGGGCTGACTGAGACAGTCACAAGAGGTCCTGAATCAACCCCATACACGCTGATTTTTCAGGATCTTGACTGGTCTATTTAAGGGTAAGCAGGTGGTTTCTGCAGTGTAATGTCTTCTATTAAAAAGGCCGGTTTTTTCAGGCAAGATTGTGAATGATTTTCCTTTGGTCACACTCTGAAGTTCTAGTAGCATGGGAGATGTGGATTGTAGGCTTATAAAAATCCATGAGGAGAGAAAGAGAGAGGCCATTGCAAGTATCTAGAACAGTGACTTTAATTAAAATCCCTGTAAAAAATCAATAGATGTGGATTGCAAAGTTCCAGCAACAAAATTATAGTAATAATTACTCCTTCTTAAGGCACAGCTTTAAGTATAAGAAAGTGTTTCCTAAAAACCTAGGCTCAGGGCAAAATCTGATACTGAGCTCCCACACTCCTTTAAAAAATTACTATCCAGGGGAGGTCTGGGGGTTTAAGAGTGAGCCCACCCCACATTCACCCTGTAAAGGCAGCTCCTGTCTTGTGGGGCTAGTGCTGGCTATCATGACAGAGGGGTCACTGGGTTAAATTTGAGTGAATGGCATTGCAACCTGGTGCACAGTGCTGCAGCACTGCTCAGGTTTGCATTAGGTCGCATCTCCACTCAGTTGGGGGCCTCTCTCAAATAAGAGGCCCTGTGCAATCAGCCCCTTTTGCCCACCCCCCTAGGGCAGCCCTGCCTAGGCTAAACTAAGATCTACCCTGCAGTGACTCCTAGCTGCAGGTGAATTCTGAAAGGCAGGAGACTGACTTTAGAATCCCTTGTCTGCACCCCTTTTAATTTCAGCCACTCAACCCCTTCCACCTTTGTACCTGTGACCCACACTAGGAGGATGCGTGCCTTTGTTTCTCTCTAGAGGCTGGTCTGCAGAAGAGCTTGCTGCAGCTACTTGCCAGAAGAAGTCTCCCTGCAGCTCAGACTATAGCAGAAGGGAGAGTTTTTAGCTCTGAAAATCTCCCCTTCAAGCCCTGATGATAGTTGTATATAGATATAGTTGTAACTTAAAACAAGTTTACCTCTCCCCCTGCCCTGGAGGAAACAAAGGGTTGCTACTCATGAACCACTCACCATAAATAACAACAAAAACTGGAATAAAAAAACCCCCAAAACTACCACACACCAAAAAATGAAGCTGTACCTCCTCTCCTCACAGGGCAGCTGCAGAGCTGCATTTCTAGCACCAGGGGGCGCTGCTCATAGGTATAAAAAGCCAGGCCTCGAGGAGCCCCTTCCCTTGACTGCAGGTGGAATGCAAGAGGGTGCAGAGCCCGTTCTGAGGTAAAAAGCTGCCAGCAGGTCTCTATGCTTTGTGCTAACAGGCAGAGGGGAGGAAAACCAGCATTGCAGTATCTTTGCCAGTGGTGCTTGATACCTAGTGTCAACGGCAACTTTTAATAGACTAAAAATACTCTTCACTTAACCCCCTTAGCTCTGTCCCTGGTGTTTTCTAATCTCCAGTGCAAGCTTGCCCTGTTCTACCTGTGTAAGCCACTCCCAGCCAAGCTAACCTACCTCTCCTTTCCCTCCTCTTCCCTGTATCAGTCTTGTCTGGCTAGAACATGAGCTTTCTGGAGCAGTGACTGCTCCATACTATGCCTATGTACAGGGCTTGGCACAACAGCACGCTGGTCTTGAGCTGTGGCAGAGAGGAAGGATGGCCTTGGTAGGGCCTCACCCTAGGAGTTGAGGGCCCTGCTCTGGTATGGGCTTCTTGAGTGCCCTTGGTGGAGTCACTTAGCCTCTCTGTGGCTGTCAGTTCCCTATCTACAAGATGGGGATAATAGCACTTCTCTTCCCCCTGAGGGGGTTGTGAGGTTCTCGGATGCTACTGTAAAGGAGGCCAGTACTTAAGACAAACATTTCAAGTAGGGGAATGTTGGTGCTTACATGAATGTCTGCCAACTGGCAGGGGATTAAAATACATTAAACCTAAATAAAGCGTTTGCCTTAAACTGCACCGTCACCAGGCAGGAGAAATAAGTGGGTTGCCAGTCCCTTCCTTGCTGGGACACCTGCCTGTGAAGCTCTAACTCTGTAAGGGTACGTCTACACTTACCTGCCGGTTTGACGCGGAGAGTTCGACTTTTTGGAGTTCGAACTATCGCGTCTGATCTAGACGCGATAGTTCGAACTCCGGAAGCGCCGCGGTCGACTCCGGTACTCCACCTCGGCAGAAGGAGTTGGCGGAGTCGACGGGGGAGCCGCGGAGTTCGACCCCGCCGCGTGTGGACGGGTGATTTGTTCGAATT
This sequence comes from Mauremys mutica, assembly GCF_020497125.1. NCBI lineage: Eukaryota > Metazoa > Chordata > Testudines > Geoemydidae > Mauremys > Mauremys mutica. Next base: position 9,556,919 of record NC_059093.1, read on the forward strand.
AGGGTACTTCGAATTCAGCTATGCTATTCAAGTAGCTGAATTTGCGTACCCTAATTCGAACCCCCTTCTTAGTGTAGACCAGGCCTAAGTGTTTCCCTCAAGCAATACCAGGCATGGAGTCCAGAGCAAATGCTTAACTATCCCTCCCACCTGTGAAGAGGAGGAGGGGGAGAAATCAGAGCAAAGTACTTGTCTTGGATATGGCAAGGAAGGAAACATTCAAGTGCTGTAAGAAAAGCTGAAGAGAAACAAAATTAGACAGAAGAAAGAACTATGGGAGTGGGGAAGCTAAATACATGGAAAAAGACAGGTAAAGGAGACATTGAAAGAGAGAAACATGGGGGTAGGGTAGAGAATGGAAGAGGAAAAGGGGTCAGCTTAATGTACTGGTTTTAACATATTCTACAAAGTCTGACAAACATCAGCCTCATTTAAAAGAAAATCTCAGAGTGCAGAGTGTGTATCTCATACAGAACAAACCTTGTGAGCTGCTGCCTCTCTGCTGCTATTGACCCACTTCAATTGCGATTAATTGGAGACTGATAAATAAGAGCTTGAATCTAGAGTCTTAAAATGCAGTGCATATGATTTGTTATAAAATGCAGTAAACAGAGGCCAGTAAGAATGATCAAAATACAAATATGTGGGGGGTGGGGGAGTGGGAGAGGATTTATCCAAAAAGAAGACAAACAGCAGCAGCCTAGCTGTTACTAAGTTTCCACCCCTAATTAATACAATCCCAGCTGCTGAAGGGACTTAATCTATAAGCAGACCCTCCTCCATTTTGGAACTCTTGTGAAACAAGGACAGCTCTTGCTGCAGAGAAACTTGCTCTGAAGTAGGTAGGTTTCAACCAAAATGGACCTAAAAATAAAGATAGTCCAGGAAAAAAAGAAATGTGACAAAACTTCAGAGTGTGCACCTTTTGTTCAGCCTGACTGCTAAGGGAGTAGGAAGAAAGGAAAAGAATCTAAACCTTTACTCAGGGAGACTGGGGCATTTCAGGGATCTTTCTCTTGAGTAGTAAAAATTTCTGGTTGTTAGTATTACTGTGCGCCTAGGACCTGATCCTGCAAGGGGCTCTGGGTGGCTGCAATACCCATATGGTGTTTATGCAGGACTGGGGTTTGTGTGCTAATATTAGCCTCCCAACAGCTGATATTTTATCTGAAACAGAGAGTGTTTAGCAATCTGTGATAATCAGTTGGGTGCAGTCTCAAAGTTTTGGTTTAGACTGAAAGCTAATGCAGTGCTACAAATGAGGAGAGAAATACAATGTTAAGTGTGCAGGACTTTATCAGTTCCCAGTTGCTACCGGAGGGGGATGTGCTGGGGTGATAAATTACCAAAGAAAATTACAAATGTAAAATTGGAATAATCCTTATAACCTGCATAGGGGATAGTATGAGGATTGAGTCCATTGTGGGGCAGTTTTATCTAGTGGATATGGCATAGACAAGAACTCAAAAGTCCTGGGATGACTTCATCCCTGGAATCTGCCCTAGTTCTCCCACTGACGGGCCATGCTACCTTGGGCAAATTACTTCCTGGTTCCCATCCCTTGTCTTTGTACAGAGTTTAACAAAATGAGGCCCTAAGCTCAGCTTGGCCTCTAGGTGCTACTCTAGTCCAAATAATAATTAGTTAGTCTGGAAATGTAAATTAGTGCTAAGTCCCAGGCTTCTTCAGTGATGGGATAGAGCTCCAAATCTGAAATTTACTGAAAAACTTGGGATCTAAAGAAAACTGTAACACAATTTATTTATCACTTAATACTAGGGTCAGAATCAATGCCAATAATAGGATGCAAAACAGGCTTTGCTTATTTTATCAGGTTTTAAAAACATTTGTGCATTGTTTATAAATCAAACATCCAAAGATCTGTGCTACTCATTTGTGCATTAAGAATTATCTGTTTTTGTTGTCTTTAGTACAATGGAAATAAGACTGCTTAACTCAAGCTCTGTCTTGGTTATCTGGACATCTTTCACTTGTCAAGGGACAGTGTCAAGGTAAGTAGATCTAAAGCTTGACTTGATTTTAAATGTCTTATGTTGGTATGAAAATTCCATTACGATATTTTAAGGCACAAATCCTAAAGTCCTGTCTTCAGTGAAACTGTATGGAATACAAACACTGAGTCTGAACTTTGGGGTTTGGACCTATATTTTTACTACACATCAAGCAAATGTTTTAATACTCTTTAAACATATATATAATAGTAATACCATTCCTGAACAATCCGTTAATAATTAACCTGTACGTTCATCTCAACACAAATGAGCAACCCAATAGTAACATGTCAGAATGTGTTGTTAGCATTTCTGTGTTATCTTATACTTCTCTTTATACAGCCCAGTGCTCCTATACAACCCTACAATAATAAACCCAGTAGACTTAAGCCAGAACTCATGAGCATCTCTGTAGTAACAATCTAGTACTCACAAGTGCTGGTACAGAAATAAAGCCTGTGTGCACAGCTTAGCATGGATGATGCAATGTAAAAGTTTTTGTTAGCAAGCACGATTTCACATTCAGGCTTACAAGGGTTTATTTAAAAATACTGAGTTGAAAAGAAAAAGTTAGAAAAACGCCTGAAGAGTTTCCTTTTAAATACGTTTCTGGACACTCGGCAGTGAACTGGAAATGGCTCCAGTGGAAGCAGGCAGTGCCATCCAGACATACCCAGACATGGAGCCAGGCTCCAAGTCCCAAGCCATTGTTGGCTCTCTTGTACTTTTCATTTATTCAGGCTCAGCAGGGGAAAAAAAAAGTCATTTCTATGTGGAAACGGTCACTCTGTATTATTTCCACCTCCCTGCAGCCTCTTTTGTTCTCTTAAGGCAGTCACCAGTTTGTTAGCCATGGAGAGTGTTGCATGTAAGCATTTGGCACTAGGAGGGTATCTCCTGTGACCCTAAAGACAAGGAGAGATTTGTACTGAACCGGAACAGGGAAGAGATAAGGATAAGAAAGGGATAAAATGGTTTGTCTCTTTATTTGTGTATCAAGTCTAATGGATTCTTAACTACGTATCTTTTCATTACAGGGACTAGTATGCTTAGTATGCTTTTGTTAATGGTAGATGTGAGCTGCTGGTTTGCATCTAACTCAGTTTGATAGTGATCAAAAGTTGTTAGCATGACACAGTTGCTCAGTGGACCATGTGAAATGAATTTGGTTGGTCTCAGCCAAGTTCCTACTGGGCACCTGTCTGCACAACTCAAACTGCCATTGGAATTGGCAGTCATAGCACAGAGACTAAAGATTAAATGGTCAGTGGAGAGTTGGAGGCACCATCACCTAGAAGTGGTTCTTCCAGGTCAGGGTTCAAGCATGTTGTCAAATTGAGGGTAGCACGGGGGGGCAGTGTGTTTGTGAATGGTTGCCCGTTTTGTGTATAGGCAGTGGCTAGGCAGCAGAGGGCTTCTATCTCTGGGGCTCTGCTTAGGATTCTTTGCTATAGCTATGTCTACACTGCAGTAAAACACTCACAGCTGGCCTGTGTGAACTGACTCCAGCTGGAGCCCAGAGAGGGACACTGTAATTTTATAGCCCTGCAGTCTGAGGCCTGAGTCAGCTGCTGTGGGCGAGATGCAGGTGTTTTACTGCATATAGACATACCCTTGCACTGAATGTACTTAAATATACAGTGGAACAATTCAGAGAAACTTGCAGGTTCTTTAAGGATAGTAAATAGAAAGAAACAAAATAAAAGCTGGGCTTTGGAGCTGTGCTCTGGCTCCGTTCCAGCTCCAGGTAAAAACCTGCAGCTCCACTGCTCCGGAGCTGCTCTGGGCTCCGCTCCAAAACCCTGAATAGAAGTATAGGGAGCAGTGCTATGTAATGGTTAGAGTAGGGTACTGGGCCTCAGAATCCCTGGGTTCTAGTCTGTCTAGCCTTTTCCACTGACTCACAATTTGACCTTGTAAGCCATTTAATCTCTTGTGCTTTAGTTTACCCATCTGTAAATAAGTGAGTATAATAATAGCACCTCCCTCCTGAGGGAAAGGGAAGGTAGTTACATTTAATACTTTTTTAAAAAGTGCTTCGACACTCTCATATCAAGGACACCAGGTGTGCACACTCTTCCGTTACATATGATCTTTTCTCCTCCAGTTGTTGTGTTTAGACTTTTTTTTTTCCTTCTCAGCAATCAGATTTGCTAACTTGAGTGGCTAGAATGACAAGATCACTTCATTAGGTATCCAGTGTTGTGCAGGAAACATGTACAAAGCCATTTGGACAGATTCCTTGTTTGCCAATGTCAAGCTGAGCATAACATTGCTCATGGAGTTGAGTTTAGGAACTCTTCACAATAGCATGGATGTGGATGCTGGATAAAAAGAAGGGGAAAACATGAGCAAGTAAACAAGCCTTTGCAGTGATTGCTCAATATTTAAATTTACCATGTTCTAATGGCTGGCTTGACTTGTTATGGAATAACATTGGCATATTTTGTTCTATTGGTCGGAATTATTAGAAGCCCAGATCGTTGCAATATTATGTTCATGTTATTTCAAGTATCAGAGGGGTAGCCATGTTAATCTGGATCTGTAAAAGCAGCAGAGAGTCCTGTGGCACCTTATAGACTAACAGACGTATTGGAGCATGAGCTTTCGTGGGTGAATGCCCACTTCATCAGATGCATGTAGTAGAAATTTCCAGAGGCAGGTATAAATATGCAAGCAAGAATCAGGCTAGAGATAATGAGGTTAGTTCAATCAGGGAGGATGAAGCCCTCTTCTAGCAGTCGAGGTGTGAACACCAAGGGAGGAGAAACTGCATTTGTAGTTGTCAAGCCATTCAGTCTTTGTTTAATCCTGAGCTGATGGTGTCAGATTTGCAGATGAACTGAAGCTCAGCAGTTTCTCTTTGAAGTCTGGTCCTGAAGTTTTTTTGCTGCAAGATGGCTACCTTTAAATCTGCTATTGTGTGTCCAGGAAGATTGAAGTGTTCTCCTACAGGTTTTTGTATATTGCCATTCCTAATATCTGATTTGTGTCCATTTATCCTTTTACGAAGGGACTGTCCAGTTTGGCCGATGTACATAGCAGAGGGGCATTGCTGGCACGTGATGGTGTACATTACGTTGGTTACATTGTTATTTCAGCTATTCTATCAATATCTTGCTGTGTGTAACTGTTTTGGCAGCCTCTATATGTTGAGTGCATTATTATAAGGAAATCTAATTTATGAAACTATTCAGGTGTGTCCACATGTTGTAGGGATGCAGTGGTTGTAAGCAAATGCTGACATTTTAATGGCAGTGGCTGAGCCACCGTATGTTTCCACTGCTGCTTAGAAACCTGTGCATTATATGTTGGCAAATGGTGGCCAGCTCTTATTGCTGAAGGTAGGAGTAATTGTTGCATCCTTTAGGGATAGCCCGGTTAGAGCTGGGTAAATAATAATTTATTTGAGCTATAATGCTACATGCATTGACTATATTAATGTATTTGTGAATGGGAGCATAAGCACACTTATTAGAGAAAACAGCACAGAATTAATTAAATGAATTTATTCAAATATTATTCAAACAGCTCTAGCCACAATAATTCCTCACCTGAAATTTCCGCTCATTTCTCTGCACATGTTAAAATGAGTTGGGACACATCTGAGCTGCTTGCTAGTTAATGTCACTTTGAAACATGTGAATTAAGTCTGGTGACAGGTGCTGACCCTCTAGTTGGCTCGGGCGGGCTCCCCTTGAGAGACTCATACAGAGACAAATTGTTTGCAACCTCTCTTCTCCCCCCGCCCCCATGAAGTAAGTGTTTAAAAAACAGCAACAACAACAAAAACCCCTGAAATTGACCATTTTCTTGCTTCAAAAGACAGGGATGGAGTAGTTGGTGCTGGAGTGACAACCCTGATGACTGAAGTCCTCTGTCATGTTCCTCGCACTGTACATGTCAGAGTGCACAAGCCATAAACTATTCCATGTACATGTACTTGCCTCCTCAGCCCTAAGCTACAGGGACCATCTCTAGTGGCAAGGGGTATTTTAGCACCTGTGCTCTGGGATGCTTGGTAGCCCTCTGGTAACACTGCCAGTAAGGGTGCCAGTTGGTTAATGTGAATGGGGACACGAGTCCTTAGGGAGCTGGACTGAGATCCACCAGCTGATTTCACCTGGCTGAAGCCACTGAACGGGCACCAAGGGTGAAATCCTAGCTCCTTTGAAGTTAATGGGAATCTTGCCACTGACCTCAGTTGGGCCAGGATTTCACTCCTGATGTTTAACAAGTAACTACTACTTTTGGTTACTAGTACCAACCTGGGCTGTGTCAGAACCCAATGTGATAAAGGTGAAAGACTCAATGTTCCGTGGCGCATGTTGGCAGGACGTTGCATTGGTCGAGCTACGTCGCTGGAACATGTACATACAGGCTATGTTTGTACTAGAGAGCTTACAGTGGCACAACTGTAATGAGGCAACTGCACTGCTGTCAGATCTTACATGTAGCCACTTTTTGCTGATGGGAGAGAGCTTTCCTGTTGACGTAATTAAACCACCCCCCAATGAGCACTGGTAGCTACGTTGGTGGCAGAAGCAGGCGCTTATGTCTGTGTAACTTGTGTCTCTCAGAGGGGGTGTTTTTTCACACCCCGGAACAACGTAAATTATACCAACAAAAGTGGTATTATAGACAAGCCCACAACGGCAGGGAAAATCAGCTCCAAATAGAGAATATTTTTTTCCAGCAGAGCCATATCACAGAAAATTTTCAGAAAAGTGCTGAGTTACCCACTCTCTGGAAATCTAGGGCCCTTTAAGGTGTTTCAAGTTGGGCATCCAAAAATCACTAGTCATTGCTGAAATCTTTCCCCTGTAGGGCACTGGATTCTGACCTAGTTCAGATTATTTAACTTTTAATAGCAACTGTGCAGTCTGCACGCGTGCTTGACTACTAGCACAGACTTGTGAACTTGCGTATGCACAGTCACACATCGTATAGACACTCATGCATACCCAAGCAGCGTGATCACTCCTCTATCTGATGCAGTTTGCTTGAGGAGAATGTCCTGTGAGGTATGTTTGAATAATGCCATTTAAGATAATCGTTTAAAACATATTGCTAATTTAATCGGAGCTGTAAGGAGTGAAGGTTACAAGACCTGTTCTTTCAGCTTCTATTAAAATGTCAGTGTGGTCGCTGAAGTCATAACGCTGCCTTTTCATGGTTAAGAGAAACTCAGGAGTGGGTTACTCCTTAGTGGCTAAACCTCTTCTGACAGTCCTGGTTGCACAAATCAAAACCATTTAAACCCAGTGGCCCAGGGGATGCTTTTGAAGAGTGATAGGAATCCTCTGTCGGAAAGAAGGGACACTGGCCATGGGAGCATAGAATGCCAACAGTGGATGCCTAGCTTAAAGTTCCGTTTACGTCCTGTCAGAAAAGGAAGAGCTATGAGTCTGCATAAAATTCAACCCCTTCTCCAGAGCAGCCCCACTTAAAAAAATAAAATAAAAATAAAAATTGCAGTGGAGGTGATGTGGGTTTCTCACAAGTAATTCTCTAGCTGAAGCATTTTGTTCTTTCCTTGACACCCCCCCCCAAACTCCTCTGTTCTTGCCTGATGAAGTCTGAGCCATTTTCCATTAACAGTAAAGTTAGTTATGCATGAATGAATGGGTAGCCTCGAAGAATCAGGCCCGCAATTAATAGGCTTCATTTGAGAATTGCTCTGGCCAGGGCCCTGGAGAACAATTGCTTTCTGTAGGAGTTAACTGTCTCTCAGAGGGAAATAGTTCATTCAAGCCAAACTCTTACTCCTCAGTCAGCAAAGACAGGGGGAAGAAGACTCATGCTTCTGCTTTTTTAATGAAATTATTTTTTTGTGCTGTCAGCCCTACCAGTTGAAGCTCTGACCTTTCAAATCTTGCAAGGGAAATCTAGGTGCTACAGGAGGCGATGTTGGGGATTTAGTACTTATTCTTCTGAGTTAATCCCGAGTTAGCTTCTGGAGATGTAAAATCAGTGTGCTGACCACTTGTGTTCATTAAAGATCCCATGGCACATTTTGCAAAAGAGGGTGTTAACTTTAATGTCTTGACCAGGCGTCAGCCAAGGTGAATAAATTCCCGAGTACCTAAATATCCCCCTGCTGTTTCAAATCAGTATGCTACTCTTCCCTTCCTTCCTGAGCTGCTATTCACTGTTGTGCAGCTGTTCAGCAGTAGCTGTGTTCCACTCCAGAGGTGGCTGTATTTTAGGAGTGGATGAAGGGATTGCCCTATAGCTTCAGATGTATTTCAGTTTGTTTGCCAAGTGCTCTGGAATCCTTTAGGACGGGAGATGCTGTAGAAATAATGTAACATTATCCCCCATGTGCTTGACACAGGAAGCTTCATAAGTTCCCTGATCTCAAAGTCCTCCTTATTGAGGGTTAGAAAAGCGAGAACTAAATGTTTCAGCTCCAGTGCATTAACATAGCATGGCATAGATATGTCAAGCTGAGCCGTCTAGCTGTCCACCAGCCGCCTCATCTCCCTAGACTCGCTTCACACACGACCAAGATAAGGCAGTTAGGGTTAGTCTGTGCTGACGCAGGAAGTCATGCAGCTCCCCAGAGGAAATCAGTTCCTTGTCCGATAAAATTAACATTGGAGGGCTAATTCCATCTCTCTGCAGAGTGATTGATGAAATGAAGAGCTCTGCTGTTTTAAAAGGTTGCGTTTGGCCTTCAGCTAATTGTAGCTATGAAAAGCACTAATGGCCCCGAGAAACCAGGGAGAGGAGGGGAAGGGAAAACCCTTTAAATATCTACAGCTATTAAGGCCTTTGGGGGTAGGAGAGAAACGTGTAGCAGCTTAGTAACAATTGAAGCATAGGCTGACCATGAAACGTGCTTGTAGGAAACAGTATGTGTGAGCTGAAGAGGGAAAGCTTGTGCTGTAGCTCAGGGGTCCCCAACCCCCGGTCCGCGGCCTCTTAGAAACCGGGCCGCGAACCGACCCAGTGCAGCTTCCGCAGGCATGCCTGCGGGAGGTCCAGCTGAGCCGCGGGACGAGCGCTCCCTCCGCAGTCGTGCCTGCGGGAGGTCTGCTGCTCCCGGGGCTCAGCTGGACCTCCCGCAGGCACGCCTGCGGAGGGTCCAGCAAACGAAACCGGTCCCTGGACCTAAAAAGGTTGGGGACCCCTGCTGTAGCTGATGGGACAGTGCAAAGGGAATGGCAGCCTCTTCTATCCCCAGCCAGAATCAGATGTTAATTGGTACATGTACCCCCCTGAAAGTGCCTCTCCTTTCCCTTACGTGTGCATAGAACAATCTCCTTCTCTTAAATCTTGGACACTTGACTTACACATCATCTTCCTTTCCTCTAGCAAGGTACTAGAGAAGGAGCATGGGAAAAGTTGGAAGGGTATCTGTATTACTGAGGTGTGGGAAATTTATTGTGATTAGGGCACTTCAGACATTTCAGGTAGTTTCCTCATTGGTCTCTAACTATGTAGATATAAGGAAAACATGCCCCCTATCACTGTAGTACCTCAGCACCTCATAAACCTCTCAAAACTCCGGGGAGATAGGGAAGTACTGTTAATCCAATTTTACAGATGAGGAAGTGAAGCATGGAGAGACTAAAGGCTTGTCTACACTGGCACATTCAGGAAAGTTAATCTGAATTAACTAAAGCTGTGAAAAACCCCATTTACTTCAATAGAGACAGGATTTCACCCATGCTGAATAAGTAGTGTGCCCCATTTGCATTTTCTCATAACAGAACAAGGAGGATACACTGAAATTAAAAAGCAAAGAATTTAAAACCAATAAAAAGAAATACTTAAAAAACAAAAAACAAACACGTAATTAACCCGTGGCACTCATTGCCACAAGATTTATTGAGGTCAAGAGCTTATCAGGATTTGAAACAATGAACCTGCTCTTTTATTGGGGTGTGTGGCAGGGCACTGCTAGGAAAGCCCTTAATCCTGCCACCCCAGCCCATCAGGAGGAATGGATTGGGGCTGGGTAAATAGGCAGTGTTGGCCTGGGAACTGCCTGCACTTGCCAGCCTCATTAGCAGGAGCTAAAAGGCTGTGAGGAAGCAGAAGAAGCTCTGGGGCAGAGACCAGGATGGCCAGGCCAGGCCCGGCTCGGCTCAGAGGGAGGAAAGAGTCCACTAGTTTGTTGCTGGTCAGGCCTGGGTGAGGCTAAGCCGTATACATCGCCTATAAATAGTGGGAAACTGATGATGGGAAGGGACACAAAATACAGAGCACGGGTGTTGCACCAGCTTGGAGTGTCCCTGAGTCTTTAAGGAGTGGGGCCAAGGAGCCAAATCCTATGGGGTATGGCATGCACCCCATTATAGAATGAAAAATGTATATAAGGGATACAAGCCCTCTGGTTTCAGGGTATAATCTGACCACTCGCTGCTTGAGGTTAGGAGAAAATTTCCCTCTGAGATGGTTATTTCATAATTGCCCATGATGGTGTGCAGAGGATTGGTTGGGGGCATTTTGTTTGTTTTTAATGTCCTCCTTTAAAACTGGTCACTGTCAGAGAAAAGATACTGTGCTAAGCGGTCCATTGGGCTGATCAAGTGTAGCTGTTCCTAGGGATCTAGTTTTCATAGGTTTTTTTTTTTTTTAAGGCCAGAGGGCACCATTCTGATCATCTGGTTTGATTTCATGCCTAACGCACACCATAGAATTTCAACCAGTAGTAATTTCTGTATCAAGTCCAATAATTCCTGGTCAAAGGACAGGATGGTATGCATCTGGACTGGATCTGGGGTGTAGCTCTATCATTCTCCTCCTTGCCAACTTCCCAGTTCTGAACAGGTCACTGTGGAATAGTCTGTGTCTGGCATTGTTTTCCCAATTTGCTTAGGAAAGGCAGAATTGTCACCGTTCTGTCTCAGAAGAGCATTTACTGCAATTACCAGATGACAACCTGACATTTGGAAGCTAAAAATACATGGAGAAGTTTCACAACTTGTAATTACATTAGCAAGACACAGACAGTTTTGGGTCGTACTAAGGGGCTTAAGGGATAAACACCACTATACTTGAAAGAGATGAATTTTGCACTGTGAGAATCACCATTCAGATCCATGCACAGAAGTATCCTGAGACGGGTTCAAGACTCTGGCTCCATTTGTTTGGAAGCATTTGGCAAGGGGGTACTGAGTTATGATGGATTAAAGTCTGTAACCTTGGCAAGTGTCTTCAGGGAAGATATAAATTAAAAAGGTTAGAACTGTAGTGGTAACCAAGTCTTGATGAGTGCTATAGTGATAATCTAATTGGGCCGAACGCAATGGTAGTTTGCTTGAGTAAAGACCTCAGAATTTGTTCCATAGTGCAGAACACTCTGCTGGCAACCGCACCCAGATAAGAAACCATTGTCTTTATCTGCTCTGTATTAACTGGCAAGACAAGATCAGCAATGAGGATATTTGTAGCTGACCCAAGCAACCACCTTCATCAGTGCTAGTCTGGTTTCAATTGCTTTCATGGTACGGACATGTTATTAAAATGGAAGACCAAGGAATTATAAAGCACAGTTACCAAGGAATGCCAATACACAGCTGACAGTCACATGATTGCCAAAAGTTGCAGTAGTCTGAAAAGATGGCCAATGATGGACAGACTGAACATCCAGCCAGATCCTCTTAAGGATCTAACTAGAGATTGATCCCGGTGGCATTTAAGGTGCAAGGAGCGTGTATACATCCCTTGGAAATTTGCCAGGATGATGATGATACTTGCAGTGATAACACTGAGAGGATAATTGTACATTCATATTAACCACCCTGTGATGCTAACTTCAGAAAATCTCGTTATGTTGAGATCTCTGTGTGTGCTTATATGGCTCTCAGTGCCGGAGTACCTGAGCAGCATACGATGGTGGAAATAAACTTACTGGGGGAATCTCAGGAAGTTGCATTTTCAGGAGAGCAGCTTACACTCTGGTTAGAATCTGAAACCTCCATGACAGCTGGGTTGTAGATAATTACACTATGGGGGTAACTACCTTGTGACGAGAACTCTACTAAAGTGAAACTCATTCTGTGAGGATATCTGCTGTGTCAGTTGGGGAAAGGAAGGTAAAAGCTTCTGGAGATGAGAGGTAACCATTATCCTAACTAATGTGCATAGTGTGTACCCAGGGAAGAGACTCACCTCACCACCTGCCCTTAGCGTGAGGAAGTCTTGTCTGTGTCGGCTGTGGCACAGGTCCCTGAAACCAGCAGCCTCCAGCCATGCAAGCACTACCTTCCAGCTCCCTCTCTCTGTGTACAGGTTAGTGACAGACACCAAGCAACCCCCGAGTCCTCTGAGCCTCCTCTCTAGCATTGAGTCCCTTATCTACCAAACGTTCACAGAATTACCAGGCCTCTCTTCCCAAAGGAACAGCATGCCACGGTTTATTGGTTATAACTCAGGACGCAGCTCTGGTAAATAAACGGCACTTAGATATATTTATAGTGAAAAGAAGAATACTTATTATGAAAGAACAGATTCAAATGATTATGAGTAAAAATATTGGAAACAAATGGTTACATATAAAACAATCATAACATGCTTAACAAGTTGCCATCCTGTCTAAAGAAGCTTTGGTCACCAAAGTTCTCTCCAGTGGTTCCAACCAAGCCTTGTTGAGACCCCTCTTTCATGAAGCAAACTTGCTGTCTGTTTACTTCCAAAGTGATGGATGGCAGGGTGTCATCTTTGTCTCCCAAATACACCAGAACAATCCTTTGATATGCACCAAGATAAAGTTCCCCCCTCTCGCTGTTAACCTCTTCCTGTTACATTTCTCTCTGAAGTTTTCACATATAGTACCTTCATTAATATTCAGTTCTGACTGGTGTGAGAAGGTCCATTGTGAACCATCTAACACTTAATTACAAATAGACAAATATTTCTTGCCTGAAGGAAAACTTCTCCCTTTATCATTGAGAAAGCATAGCCTACCCTCATCCTTCTCCAAAATGCCTATCAAACAGATGTATTGCAGTGTGCCTGCTAAATCACTAAGTTCTGACTATTTTGGATCAAGTTGGGTGGGCATGTTCCAGAGTCCGAGTCTGCATAGATTATGCTCTTCCAGCTGTCCCTTCTTTCATAATAAAGGGGATTCAGCTCAAGTGGCCCTACTGTCTGCATTTGTGGTGGTATGGAATGGGAAGAGATGCAGTCCTTCATGTGGTACATCCTTCAATGTAGTAAAGGTGAAATCTCTAGAATCCTTCTTCTGGAATGTATACTGCATTGCATAGATCCTTTATCGAAAACTGTTGTAATGTTAAAGTAACAGTGGAGACTAGTCCAGAAGAAGATTTGCTTTGCTTTGCCTTTTTGTTTCTATTCTGAGTGGGTGGGGCAGGACCCAATCACAGGATCCACCAATGCTTTCTTCAAACAAAAAATTGTCACCAACAAAGAAGTAATAATCAGTGAAAATATGGGCTTTAGAATATGGTTTTGCCTCCAAATCTGCCCTCAAAAATTCATGCTAATGCTGTATGTGTTTCAAGAAAGATGTTCCTCCGTGTGGAATCATTTTACAGCTGACACCGTGTTGCACAAGTAAGCAATTCCATGTGTGTTTGTTTTCCCCCCCCCCCCTGCTTTTGAAGAATCTAGTGCAGGCCCCTTCTGGGGCCAGGATACAGAACTTTCTGGACTATTGGTCTTGAATCTCTCTGGCAAATCCCATAGTTCTTTTTTTAACTCAGGTACAAATGATAATTTGTCACACTATACCTGTAAAAGAGTTAAACTAAAACAGAACTTTAGTCTATTGTCTTCATCTCATTAACAGGATAAAAATACCACCTCCTCTCCTCCTTACATCTAATGAAAACATATGATATCACTAGGATTTATAGACAGATTTGGCAGTCTTTTCATATTTACTTGCACTCCGAGACCTAATGTGAGTCTCCCTCTGCTATTAATGATTAGGCATGAATAATGTGTGCTTTTTATGATTTTTGTTACTCTGTGTTGTGTTTAAAGTGGTTTGGGTCATTGTCCTTAACTGTCACTGGCACATAGAGTCCTTGCCCCTTTTTGCAAACAATTAATTGGGAACCAGGAAAAAAAAATCAAACAAGACTGTCCTATAATTTGCAAGACCTGAAGAAGAGTTTTGTGTAAGGTCGAAAGCGTGTCGCGCTCTCTCTCTCTCCAACAGAGGTTGGTCCAATAAAAGATATCACCTCGCTCATCTTGTGTGTCTAATAACCTGGGACCTGCACGTCTACAACACTACTGCTTACATATGGTTTGCAAGTCAGGTATCTACCATAAAGTCTAGTCCTACCAGAAATGTAGGAATTGGAGAACAAAGCATAGAAGGACTTTATAAATTGTTTTTTTTTTAAACTTATGGCTGGGATTTAGGTGTCCAGCATCCGCTGAATTTCAATGAGAATTGGACGCCTAAGTTTCTTAGGCTCCTATGGAAGTCCTTGCCTATGTGTGCAAATCCATGTGCAGGAATAGTGGGGATCTGTTGGATTAGAAATGCAATTACCTTCTCAGACAGATTAATGCATCACCCAGGCCTGACCCTATACCTGTACCTGTACTATACCTGTACTATACATGTACCTATAGCCATAGCATCTTGGGCTGTGTTCTTGTCATGGTTCATCAGCCAAGCAGGATTCAGCATAGCCAGTACTTTGAGATTCTTCCAAGGCCTATACAAACTACTCCATGAAGTGGATTTGGGATTAAGGTGTGTGTTTGCGTTTGAGTCAGAATTGAAGGAAGGCTCCAATATGGCATTAGTAGTGCTGTGCTGTGTGGGGTTAGCATCTTTCAAGGGAGCGAGAAACTCAAAGCTGTGGCTCCTTGTGCCCATGGCAGACTTTTGCAAGTCTGAGGGTTTAGCCCTAATGTCCCTTGCAAATTCCAAAACGGGTATTTAAATCCCTCTTACTTGAAATTGCCTTGTCACTTCAATATAAGGCCTTATTCTTAACTTCCTGCCTCTAAGAAACTGCCATGCAGTGTTGGCAATGCAATTTTTATGTCTGCCATCATCACAGAGGTGATGGGGAGTGGTGATTTGTATAGTTTGCATGTATGTTGTTTGTAATTTCATTAAGAACATTGATGCTTGTCAAGAGACATAAATATTAAAGAGGGAGCATGAATCCAAATTCTATATCCGAATACCCACCTACAATAGACTGCCCTGCATAGCAAGTTCTGTATAGGCTGGTGGTATGCCACTCAGCTAGGGTGGCATATTGTATCCTGAGCATAGACTGTGGTGGATTTCCAACAGTGTGAATAATAGAGTTGGATGATCTGTTATTTGACTCATGCTAGAGAACTTGCAGGTGATGGACACTGAAATGAGAATATTTTATTGAGAACTAAGGAAGGGCCATAGTGCTGAGTTTTTTGCTCCAGGCAAAGGCACAATCCTTTATTCTGTGTAAAGAGATAAATGCTGGTATGTAAAAGCAATGTCTTCAAGTTGGCAGCTGAAAGCAATAGATCTTGCTTAATGAGAAACTTTGTCATATGGTGCTGTACCAAGGAGAGCATCGATACGTGGCAACATAAACCTGGATTGTGGGAAGACATTTCAGGAAATATTTACCTCAAGTGTTACAGGCATGTGAGGCAAACTGGATGTGGTCAGTAAACTGTACTGAAGCTTCAGGTAGCATAGTAGTTACGAGGTATAAAATGAATGTATGTGATGGAAGGAAGGTCTTGTGGGTAACGCACTGAAATTGCAGTTGTGAGATGAGGATTCATTTCCCAGCTCTATCATGGACTTCTGGTGTGGCCTTGGCCAAATCACCTTTTTAAAAAAAAACAAAAAAAAAAACCAACCCACCAGTGCCTCAGTTTCCCTATCTGTAAAATAGGGATAATGCTGCTTCTTTCCCTCACCCCTTTGATTGTTTGGATTGAAAATATTTTGAGTCAGGGATTGTCTCTTACTACATGTGTGCGAAGCACCTAGCACAATGGGGCCCTGGTTTCAGTTGGGGCCTCTAGAAGCTACCATAATCCATATTGAACAATAATAAGGTGAGGAAGCATTGTCCAGAGATGAGCAGAGGAAGAGTGTGTCAGAATAATACCTGCATTGTATGCTGAGCTTGTTGATTTGGTGCCCCACCTTGGTGCACTTCCTCTCTCTCTGCCTGAGCTGTAAAATGGGAATAGTGATACTATATTAACCATGGTAAAGCGCTTTGAGATCCTCAGAAGTAACGCAATATGTTAGGTGCAAAAGTTTTTGATTATGGGTCCTGATTTGGTCTGAGCCATTGCATTGCTAAGCCCTTGTGCTGCCTTCCTCATGATTCTCTATGCATTGTGCAACCTCCCTGAGCTTATCTGCATGTTAGCTTTCACCCCTTCCATATTAAGCTTCTCTTAAAGATGGACTTCTGCTGTGCCTACACTGTATGGAATCGACTTGTATATAAATTGCTTATCATTGTTCGCCTTCCCGTAACTTGTTACCTGTCTGTATTTAGATTATGAGATTCCTGGAGCCAAGGGTGTTTGGAAAGAATAACACATGGTGGGTGCAGCTGTAAATAAAATAATAATACATAGTTAGATGTGTAAAAGGTGTATCCAAGATGTTTCTGGAGATTCAGAGATGGTGGATTTAGTAATTCTGAAAAATGGTATTTTAAGAGAATACCAGATAGACAAAATCAGGTTTTGTACTTGATGTATTTTAATGTCTCAGAGTCTATAAAGAAGCTGCTTTCTGTGGCCCCAATGGGAAGAGGATAGAGGCAGAAGGATCTTTTCCCCTGCATATAGAAATATTCATGAAGATGTTCAGATTGCTGGGCTGGAATGAGAGTATCCATCAATAAATAAAGAGCATCAGTATCTTATGACATTAGTGAGGAGAGACTGACATCTCTTTGCTTTTATTTCCTTCTATTTTAGAACATTATGGCTATAATATTCAGCTCAAGCTGATGTTTTCAGCAAGTTTCTGAAGGCTTTAGTAAAAACCCCACTCTGTGTTGTGCTAAAGGAATCCATTAAGCTCAGTAGGAACATTTGCAGTGTCAGCCGTCCCTTAGTTTCTTGATAGGGTAACTCGGTGCCGCAAAGCAAGTGGGCCTGCAGGTCTGTTTGTTTGTCCTAATTTCAGACAGGCGAGGGAATCAGTGAGATGCTAGGAATGTATGTTCCTCAGCAAGTGTGTGAAGAGAAATATGCCGTGTGAGCTGGTGGGACCAACTCACTGGTTGCTGCATCAGAAGCTCTGATCTGCAGCAGAATTGCAGTCTCTTTATTGAGGAATGGGTTTATTTTTCAAAACTAAACAGTCCCACACAAAGCAGATAAGCTGCATCCTGCTGCCTGGACTCTCCTAAAGTGTCTTCCTCAGCAGGTGCCTCCAGCCAGGTCTTTGACATAGCTGGCATGGAGAGCCCCTTTCAGCAGGGCCAGCCCACAACATTTTGGCACCTGGGGCGGGGAGCTCAAATGAGTGCGCCAAACCTCCAGACAACTTGAGGTTCCCACAGTGCTAATTAATGCTAACTCCCCTAACTCCTGAAAGGAAATAAATTTCAGAATTAAAGAACTATAAAAGGGAGTATCTGTCCCTTTCCTACCCAGAAAGTCAGCTGAGCTGCTGTGGTTGAGTGACATTGAAAATAGCAATCCCCAATGCAAGTTAATGTCTCTGTTCTGATGCATCAGCTCTGTAGAGGAGGAGGAGGAGGGGCTCAACAGACACGAGCTCCTGTTCTGAATGACTTTACCTGGAGGTGATCTCTTCCGCCAGGCTGACTTTGACATTAAAAATGGAAGAGGCCAGGGACATTTTCCACCCAAAGCTCAATGGAAAGTGGCAGGTGTCAGATTTTTGCAAATTTCTAACTGTAACTCACAGGCTTCTGCTGACACGGACTTGAAAGCTCCAACCTGGAAAAGCTCCAGCTTAAATTTCCACAACTAACTTCATTTTTTAAGGGGGGGAGGAGGAGGAGGAGGTTAAAGCTGGAATCTGAAATGAATGAGGCCAGAGACTCAGTAGGGAGAGGTCTCACTTGTGTGCTGCTTTAATCACGGTGAGTCTTTACCTGAGTTGAAGCTCATGTTACAGGGAGCAGGGCTTTCCTTCACAGTCAAACAGGAATGCAGGAAACTTGGAAGACCTTTCCGAAGCACAAGCATGGTTGCGTCCCTCGGATAATTGCTCTTGAGTTACTTCATCCCATTCATAATAAATTCTAATTTACCTCAGTTAAGCTATATGTAATTTAATTCTTTGCACTCTACTATAGGAGGCTGTAGCTAATGGGGTCCCACAGGTGTCAGTCCTGGGTCCACTACTATTCAACATTTTTATTAATGACTTGGATAATGGAGTAGAGTATGCTTATAAAATTTGCAGATGACACCAAGCTGGGAGAGGTGGCAAGCTCTTTAGAGGGCAGGGTTAGGATTCAAAACGGCCTTGACAAACTGGAGAATTGGCCCAAATTCAACAAGATGAAATTCAATAAAGCCAAGTGCAAAGTATTTCACTTAGGAAGGAAAAAAATCAAATGCACAACTACAAAATGGGGAATAAGGGCTAGGACAGGTGATGGTACTGCTAAAAACAATCTGGGGTTTATAGTGGAACAGCAATTGAATATGTCAACAATCAGCTGTGAAAAAGGGTATTATCACTCTGGGATATATTAATAGGAGCGTCATATGTAAGAAACGGGAGGTAATTGTCCTGTTCGACTCAGCAGTGGTGAGGCCTCAGCTGGAATACTGTGTCCAGTTCCGATCGCCACTTTTTAAGAAAGATGTGGACAAATTGGAGACAGTCCACAGGAGAACATCAGAGTGGCCATAGTGGGTTGTACCAAAGGTCTATCTAGCCTGGTATCCTGTCTTCCAACAGTGGCCAGTTCCAGGTCATTCAGAGACAATGAATGGAACAGGTAATCATCAAGTGATCCACCCCCTGTTGCCCATTCCCAGCTTCTGGCAAACAGAGGCTAAGGGACACCATCCCTGTCCATCCTGGCTAATTGCAACAAAAATGTTAAGATTTAGAAAACCTGACCTAGGAGGAAAGGTTTAAAAAAAAAAACCACCAAGGGGAGACCTGATAAGTCTTCAAATATATTACTGGCTGTTATAAAGAGGACAGGGATAAATTGTCCTCCATGTCCACTGAAGGTAGGACAAGAAGTAATGGTCTTAATGTGTAGTGAGGGATGTTTAGGTTAGATATTAGGAAAAATGTTATAACTGTAAGGATAATTAGGCTCTGGAATAACTTCCAAGTGGAGTTGTGGAATCCCCATTAATGGAAGTTTTAAAATCAGTTTGGACAAACACCTATCCGAGATGGTCGAGGTTTACTTGGTCCTGTCATGGTGCAAGGGGCTGGACTTGATGACTTCTCGAGGTCCCTTCCGGCCATACATTTCTGTAATTCTGTGTAGCACTCTGCCGTCCGATCAGGCGCAGATGTGGCTGAAAAACTGAACTCAAATGTAGTGTGTAACCCTAGCCAGGATGGTTCACTATCTGCCTCCAAGGGATACATGAGGGATCTGTCTCTTTTTTACACTTGGTAACGCTTGCATAAGCTTGTCATGCCAATAAAATATAGGAATTGAATTAACCCAAAGACTAGATCACAGGCAACCTAAAATCGTAGCCAGTAGCAAGTGGACCTGAATTTAGCATGCAGATGGCACAAGCTCTGAGTTCATTGCTCAAGTGGTGTGGTACTTGGACAGTAACCTAAGAGATCTGTGTTTAATATCCATCTAGTTGAGACAGAATCCATGTGGGTATCTAGGTTCAGTGCCCAGCTGATAGAGAATCTCTGCAGTAATCTGGTGTTTGCAGCCATGTCGCTCCTAGGATATGAGCGAGACAAGGTAAGGTAACGCTCTTTACAAAAGTTGGTCCAATAAAAGATAATGCCTCATCCACCTTGTCTCTCTCAACTGTGCCTCACAGCAGGCAGGAGCATCTTCCTAGCCAGATACTTACACAAACCAGCTCCAAAACAACCGGTTGTCCACCCAGGAAGACACCATGGTGGGCCATTAGCGTTAACGGAAAGACATTGAAACTGAGGGGATTTTCACACTCTGAATAAACATGAATTACCATGGACTGAGACAGAAACAGAGGGGAAATGAGGGACAGTCACTTGGCTGGGAGAACTGGCTGGACTGGATCTTCCCTGTGACAAGGGGTATGCGGGGAAACTTTTCATAAGCTATAGGTAACTTGTATTAGAGCAGGGATTTTATCTACAATAGAAGTGTAAAGCTGAGGTTGCAGCTTTGTTTGTTTATTTTCTGTGTAACTTGCATATGTTTGCTTTTCCTCGCTATTTCATCTTTTTTTACCCTAGGCAGGCTTTTGTTGTGCAAACTGTGGCGCGTGTGTGCCAAAACAAGCTGGTGTCTAAAGGGCCGGTTCTATGCTTTGGGGCGTGATGAACCAGAGGGGGAAAGTCTGCATGTTTTGGTAGTTAAGAACTCAAGGAGGACGGATTTGGGGACACTCTAGTCTAGAAGGGCTGTTGGTATGACCCTGCTAGGAGTAACTAGGCTGGCGGAAGTCAGGGTGAGACCTTGTGCTTGAGGCCAGGCTACTGGTGTCAGGACTCTGAACCAAAGATGTGTAGCATGAAGGCACCAAAGGTTACAGGGCAGGTGGTGACAGAACCCCTTACTGCTCTGGGTGATCCCCAAAATGTCACATGAACAACAATCAGCTGTGTCTTTAGCTGCTGGAGTAAAGGTCTGTGAAATAACATAGGGAGTGTTTGCTCAGTCGTTGTCTGCTTCTGGACAGGAATGGAATGGAACCCGTGTATTTTCTGGCTAAATTAAGACTTCCAGTTCTGAATTATAAAAACAGCAGAAGAATGTTGGAAGGAAACAATTTGATTCAATTAGGCTTCTGGAGAGAGAATTCCTGTTAATAAATATCAGAGACTTTCTCTTCTGCAGATGCTCACTCTTGTCACAGGCACCTAACATTCCCATTTGCTCTAAAAAGGAGCTTACCAGGAAGAATGTTAAGAGTGAGAGTTGTTATAAATAAAAATGCTACTTTTTGCACTCAGATGACTAGTCTGCAGTTGTTTTGGGTTAGAGTGTAGGATGCTGCAGTATATTTTATAAAGGTTTGGTGTGCATCCTTTTCTTTCCTCTACATACATCAACTCTACTTCCTTCACATAAAGAAGTGGAAAAGGGAAAAAATAATCTATCTCCCTCCTCTTTTCCTTACTTTCTCCTATTTTCTCTTCCTGCTCACTTTATCTGGAGATCCTGTATGATATCGGGCTTTGTCTGCTAGCTTGGAAGATCACCTAGTGATTATAAATACCTGTCTAAAATCTCTGGACTATAGCTGCTCAGAAACTGGAATTTCCATTTCATGGGAAATTCCAACATTTCAAAATTTATTTAAAAAATTCCCGTAAAACAAAGTCTGTTTCAGTTCTCAACCATCAAATTGTTCTGATAATGGCAAACATAATATGAAGTATATAATGTATATAGTCTGTTAAAATTAATATTTTTTTCACTTCTGCCTGCAGCTCTGGTACTGGCCACTGTTGAAGACGGGATACTAGGTTAGGTGGACCATTGTCTGATGCAGCATGGCCTTTCTTATGTTAGTCACAATGAATTGAAACAATAGTCAAAATGAAACATTTCTACATAATCATTTTGACTTTCTCGTTATGATACAGTTAGACTTTTTTAATGGCTTTTTGTGACTTTTTACCATTGACAATTTTGTCAAAATAGGCAGGTTTCCATGAGATGTTTTTTGGAAATACAGCATATCCATCCAAATTTACACTTACTCTATGAATGCAGAATCAATCTTCTGACAATTTATAAGTAAATCCATTTATTTGTTTATGAATTTAAAAAGAAATACACAGTTAAGGCACCCAAACAACTGTAATTCTGTCCTGTAATGCTGAAA
The DNA here is from genome assembly GCF_020497125.1 of Mauremys mutica. NCBI lineage: Eukaryota > Metazoa > Chordata > Testudines > Geoemydidae > Mauremys > Mauremys mutica. Next base: position 9,578,872 of record NC_059093.1, read on the forward strand.
ATATGGAGAAAAATAAATCTAGTGTCTTAAATGTAGTTGAATCTAATCTGGGATGTTAAACACTGAGATACCTCAGTCATAATAGTAGGTCATTTCATGGCATCTCTACAGGGCAGAGCTAAGGTTGTTTAAGTGCTTAACGGGACATTTCTTACCTTAGGACATTGAAACCTGATTTGGGTTTCTTTTAAATGTAACCTTAACTCTGAATTTCCTGAGTTTATTATGCTTAGTTTGTGGGATAATTATAACAGTGCGTAATGTGTTTTACCATTAACTGATATGAATCCTTAACCTTGAGTCTGACATATTTTTGACTGGTTATTCTATAGGGTGTCTGTCTAATAGTTGGGTCCTGAACGCAGAACACCTGTTCTTTTTGGTAGGGTGCATGCCTGCTAGTTGGGTATTGAACAAAGAACACCTCTTTTTTTTTCCCCTTTCCCCCCCTCCTTTTTTCCCCCCTGTAGATTGCCTTGTCTAGTAGTTGGGTACTGAAAGCAGACCACCTGGCTATTCTGTAGAGTGCCCATCTACTAGCTGGGTACTGAACCTAGTGTTCTGAAAATGCAAAGCATTATGAAAGGGCTAAATGTTACTTCATTGCCTTTCAGCCCAGTTGTCATCCTCCACAATTTCCAGTCCCTGGCTCTTATTCCATTCTCCTCCAGGTCTTCTTTCTCTTGTGAGCTCAGCTATCTCAGGATAAGGAGCAAGTGCTCTGTCAGAAGTCATGTCTTTTCTTTGATTTTTTTTTTTAAATAAATGTTTGTGATTATAAATGAGTTGTCACTCAATGTATTATCAGGAGCATTAACAAGAATCTCCATAAACTAATTGTAAAGTGATAGCCACATGAGTCCTGTTACTTTGACAACAGCTCAATATAAGAGGGTTTTATTTACACACTCCTGTAGTCTTGGATGAAGGGGACAGCGGCCAACAGAGTGTTCACAAGGTGTCCTGGAGACATGGACGATCTGGGTAAAAGGCGTGTGTGTTGAAGTGAAACTATACGCTACAGATAAATTGCTAGTATTACTTGTATTACAGTATCACCCAGTACAATTACCTGATTGCATGAGGTGCTGTATAAACACAACATCCGTCTGACGAAGTGAAGTGGGTATTCACCCATGAAAGCTCATGCTCCAATACATCTGTTAGTCTATAAGGTGCCACAGGACTCTTTGCTGCTGCTTACAACAAAAAGGCTGTCCCTGCCTTGAAAAGCTTGAAGTCTGAGTAAGATAAATCTGAAGACAACCTAAGCTCGATAAATTTCTCTCACATTCCTGTGTATCCGAGGAGACAGGAGTAGAACCTGGGCACTTCAGCTCCAGAAATACAGGTTTCTGCTTGCTCTGAAGGAGAGCTCTTCTTGCTGGAGGTAATGCCTAATAGTAGGCCTCATAACCTTCCCATGAAACAGACAGCAACCTTGCTCACACAGATACGCAAAGCCAGTGCATCGCAGGTGAGCATTTCAGGTGCAGAAGGTGCTTTTAGTGCATTCAAAACAGCTACATGGACACCCCTGTGCCTATGCTGTATGTGAACGTGAGCTGAAATTTAAGGTATAGGGTCTGATATAGTCTCTTAATTTAACTGACTGCCAGGATAGTCATATCCCAAGAAAAAGGCACTTACTAGACAGAACCAGACTGGAGATGGATGCTACAGGGATTCATATGTTTTAAGAACAAAAGGGATGATTGTGGTCATTGGGCCTCCTGCATAGTACAGGCCTGAAATGTTCAGAAATAGAAAAGTACTGTACTTTCACATATACTTTGTGTCTGCTCACCAATGTTGTTTTCAACCAATTCTGCTGCACTGTATTCCCATAATCCAGTCTTCCTATACAGGTAATTATCTAACCTGAAAATAGAGATGGATTTAATGCAATGGAGCCACAGTAATCTGAGATGGAGACCACCTGCTGGTTATGTAGCCCAGTCTGCACTTCATATACAGGGCTGTTGCTTACTGTGTTTTATTCAGTGTCCAATGCAGCTGCTACAACTCCCCAGGGAGACTATTCCACAGTATAAAAGATCTCAGGCTAGCACATTATTCATGATCTTCATATTTTTGCATGCATGATTATGTGGCTTTAGATGGGATTATATACATGCATGAGTTTGTGTATAATGGCATAATGTATGTGTTTTACTGTACTGTGGCTTCCTGACTTAAGCACTGTAAAATGTGTGTATGTATTTTTGATTCATTTTCCGTGCGTGTGTGTGTTTGTGTGATAGCACATTTTTATATTGTTGCAATATAGTGTGTGATTCTCTGTTCATTAATGTGTACGGTTGTGTGTACGGTTGTGGCCATAAACTTTTGCATATGTATAAGTCTGTCTCTTTACATGTCTGAGTTTTCCTTCAGTGGGTATTTCTTCTACCTCTAAATTATTCACAACTGACCTTTAAATAAGAATTGCTAGTTACTTGCATCTTTTGAAAAGATTTCAGTGAAGTTTCAACAGTGCATTGTGTGTCTGAGTTTGGGATTAAAGGCAAAATAATATTTCTGGAAGACGAGAGCAAAAGCTTCTCAGCACATAAATTCTAGCAAGCCAAGCCCCTCAATCTCAGTACAGGGGGAATGCTGGGTGGTCTGGCTCTGTCCTTGGGAAGCCAGTTTTGGCATTTGCGAACAGACCTATTTCACTTTTTTCATTGCACTGTGTCAGTCTCCATACCCACAGAAAAGCAATGGGATAGTTTACTAGCAAGTCTGAGATTAGGTGAAAGGGAGCTCTTTACACTGCTAATGTGATAGCTATGTAAGGAAGACTATTTATGGCGTTATTTACTGATGGAACAGGCTACGTCCTGACCTGTAATCTGATTCTGGCTTGAGTTAGCATTAAATTTAATAACCAGCAAATTAATGTCCTTTCATCTGGAGGGGTTTTCCATTTATTTTGGCCTATAGTTTTCTGTGACATGTAGTTAGCTTTTTGGTTTTCTGCCCCCTTGGTTGGACCAGGGGCATTGTAATCCCTTGAATTCTTGTGTCTCTGCTCATTTCATTTTGCTGATAGGCGATGCAATATTTAGCCTGGCAGAATCCTGCCCAGTTTTGTCTGAGATGCATTGGGGAGGAACGCAGAGGTGGTAGCAGTTTGGTAGGTTCCAGAGTTATTGTGCTGCCAGGATTGGATGGGCAGGGAAGCATGCAGCAGGCATATCTTTCTGCAGCTACAGCTACTCCCGACTAGCACACATTGGATTCTGCAGCATATATGTTAGGAACTTGACCATATGCTTTCGCTGGAAGACTTTGCTCTCCTGAAGTCATGATATCGTGGTGGGTGCATTAGCAGGGCCCCTGTTTAGTACTCCAGGAGAAAATCACACCAACTGCTGCATGGGTGAAATGGGATGTGAAGGTAGAATGTACTCTTTGCGTTGTTTTATGCCTCACTTCTCATCCTATGCATGGCAGTATCTAGCCTAGGGTAGTCAGTGCCAGAGCTGAGACTAGAACCCAGGAGTCTGCATAGCTTCCTCTCTCCACCATTCTAACTTAGAGAGCACATTTCCCCTTATAATACTAACAGTTGTCAGCAATGCCTTACTTTTAGTTTGCACTTTTCATATCAAAAGATTCTAACGTGCTCATATATAAGGATCACTTCATCCACCACTGGAAAAAGATCTCTCTCCATCCATCCATCTATCCATCCATCCATCCACCTTTTTTCTCCCTACCACACTCTTTGGAGGCTGGTTCACAGAGCTGGAATTTTCAGAGAGCGTTTTTTTGTTTTCCTCTCCCAGCCTGCTGTTGAAGTGGTTACTGAATCTTTTCCCAAACAGTTATAGCATGAGTTGTATTTTTTTCATTTTGTTTTTGTTGATTCGTTATTTAACTCAAAGAGCTATAAACAGTCTGACTAAAAGCCCCTTTTTTCCATTGGTCAGGTGTCACTTTATGGCTATGTGTGATGTCCTAATTCTACAATTTCTCCAGTTGTCCATAAAGTTTTCCAGGAAAAATTAGTCAGTCAAGATCTGAATTTCTTAAACGAAACACCCCCCCACAACCATTAAAAGAACAACAAAACCCAATCTCAGGCTACCTTTATACACGGCTGAAAGCAAGAAAAGGTGCAAACTTAATTCTTCATCTTCCCTTGAGAGTCAGTTTTAAGCTATACTTGTCATCTGTTTTCCACTTAGCGTATGGAGGCTCCATCAATATGAGGGAGTTTGCATCAGTTTGACCTCTCCCTGCCCCATTTCCACAGCAGCTTTAGTGAGTTCAAGAAGCAATAATGCAGAGTAATTAGAGTTGGGATCAACAGTAGCCTTAATGGTGTTTGAATCTTTGCTGTTTCCCACAGTGTGTGGGACTGGCTCAGCATCAAAGAGGAAATTCAAATATTTTTTTCTTTCATCCTTTGGTAAGGAACTCCTTGTGTTATTTCGCAGATTCCATTTCTTGTTGCAGTCTGATGGATTGTTTTCTGCCCCGCAGGAAATGAGAGAGGAGAGGAAAAATTGCTTGGAAAGTCAAAAACTGCTCCTGTTTTTCCAGAATAGAGAGAGACTGGTGAAAAGGTGCACAGCTCTTGATCTCCGCAGTGCAAGCTGTGATATGGTTTATAAAAACAGCCATATTGGGTCAGATAAATGGTCCATCCAGCCCAGTATCGTTTCTTCTGACAGTGGCCAATGCCAGATGCGTCGTAGGGAGTGAACAGAACAGGGCAGTTATCAAGTGATCCATCCCACTTTTGTCCACTCCTAGCTTCTGGCAGTTAGAAGCTTATCCAGAGCATGGGGTTGCATCCCTGGTCATCTTGGCTAATAGCAATTGATGGACCTGTCCTCCATGAAGTTATCAAATTCTCTCTTGAACCCAATTTTACTTTTGGTCTTCACAGCATCCCCTGGAGGCAATTTCCACAGGCTGTTTGTGGGTATTGTGAAGTAGTCCTTTTTTTTGTTTGTTTGTTTTAAACTTCTGCCTATTAATTCCATTGGGTGACCCCTTTTTCTTGTGTTATGTGAAGGGGTAAATAACACTTTCACTTTCTCCACACCATTCATGATTTTATAGACCTCTATCATATCTCTCCCTTAGTCATCATCTTTTTCCAAACTGAGCAGTGCCAATCTTTTTTTAATCTCTCGCATGGAAGCTGTTCCATATTTCTAATCACTTTTGGTTGCCCTTCTGCACACCTTTTTCCAATTCTAATACACCTCTACCCTGATATAACGCTGTCCTCGGGAGCCAAAAAATCCTACTGCATTATAGGTGAAACTGTGTTATATTGAACTTGCTTTGGTCTACTGGAGTGCACAGCTCCCCCCCCCCCCCCGAGCGCTGCTTTACCGTTTTATATCCGAATTCGTGTTATATTGGGGTAGAGGTGTATATTTTTTGAGATGGGGCGACCAGAACTGCACACAGTTAATCACTTGCACTGTAGAGTCGTGCTCTACATTTCTTTCAAAAGAATGTTATTGCACATGTAAGGTGCTGGATTCACAGTGTGGTGCGGCTCCTGGCCAGAACGGGGCCGAGCCACGTGGCCCGCTTAAAATGGCTCGTGGGCTGGATGCAGCCCAAGGACTGTAGCTTGCCCACCCCTGCCCTAGAAAGTAGTTTCTCTAGCAGCTATTTAAACAGAAGGCTGTTGACTTTGCCACTGAGAGCAGTGCCTCTTGTAATCTGCATTGGCTTCTAACTTTGAAGCTGGTATATGGACCTTTTGGGAGCCGTCAGTTGACATCACAGCAAATCTAGTAGCTGGGCATATCCCGTTGGGACATCTTTAGAAAGCCTATAACTGAAAAATATGAAGGTTTTCCGACAGACTTTCAAGTTGTTACAGATAATGAGACAGATGCTTGCAGCATATTGTGGTTTTCAGAGTCTAACCACAAAAGAAAAGAAAAAATTCTCCTTCATGAATAATTCACAGACCATGTTCTGTTAAGATTAGCGCCTCTAACTGGGTGTATGTGGTGACTAGTGCTTTTAGTTTCCTGTAAATTCTGTGTGTGTGGAATGTGTGAATCACACATAGTGAGTATCAGATGCTAATTTCTCATTAGCAGCAGAAACCTCTTCTCTCACTTTGGGCTCAGAATCAGATGCACCTTTAGGGAGAGGGAAGAATTCAAAGCAAAATTATGGACGTTTTGTGGGAGCTAATGGGACCTGATAGCTGTAGGAAGCAAGGTGGGACTGATGTATCTCTCATCTTGGGGAACTGCACTGTAGCAGATTATTCTTGAAGCTAAGAGTCAAAAGATCTGGGGCTGCATCCTCTGGTGGGGTAAATTCTATGCTGATTTACACCAGCTGAGAATCTGGGCTCTAGTCCTGGTTTGCACACTGATTTTTTTTGTTTGGCCTGGGGATACATTCCTGTCTCCTAGCCCTAAATTCAATCTATTAGACCATGTGACCTCTAAGAACCTATCGCGACAACAGTGTAAGTTTTTCACTTCATGTTGAAAATCTGCAAGTGCAGCCTTTAATCTTGCAGAAATGGCTTTTTGACTTCAGTCATCTAGACAGCAGTGGATAGTATTGTATTTGAAAACTGGACCAGGAATTACAGAGAATTCATGAAATTTAATTGTGGTTGAAATTGCTTTTAGGATGAGATTCTAGACCGGAGTAGTAGTAATATCTTGCTCTTATCTAGCAATTTTCATCAGTAGATCTCAAAGCTCTTTACATGGGAAGGATAAGCATCCTTATGTCCATTTTAAAGATGGGGAGACTGAGGTACAGAGAAATGTACTCACTTGCCCAAAGTCACCCAGCAGCCAAATCAGGAATAGTCCCAGTCCAGTGATCTATCCACCAGGCGACACTGTCTGGGGAAGGACAATTGGATCTGTAGGTTTAAAATGGTTTTGTTTAGCATCTTGTGTATATTCCCAAATGCTTCAGAGTTAAATAGTTGAGAGTTGCAGGAAAAAAGGCTTTATAGAAATGCTTTCCATCACATGAGAAGGTAATGGACAAGGTCGGAAATGTCTCTACTGGCAGGCAAAGAGAAAAGCAGACCCTGATTAAAAATGGAAATATCAAGGGAAATGGGGGTTAAACTAGTAGGTGAGGTCCAGCTTTATACAACTATTGTGGCCTGCAGCCCCGCTGGTTCTAATTGTGATCTGATTTCATTAGGTAAGTAGACTACTTAACAGGCCGAGTTGGCACTTGAATGGCAGAGCATCCTGGGCAAGCCAGTATTCTGTAGGGAAAGGAAGGTTAGCCTTAAGGTTAAGGCACTGGACTAGGACTCAGGAGATCTGGGTTCGCTTTCTGCCTCTGCTACAGAATCTGCCTGTGACCTTGAGTAAATCACTTAAACTCTTTGTTCCTTTATGTGTAAAAGGAGGATAATAATGACTTCCCTTTTGTCTGCTTAGGCTAAGCATTTCAGAGCAGGGACTGCCTCTTACTATGGGTCTGTGGTGTATCTAGCACACTGGGGCCTCTTGGCACAACGTAATGTGAATATGAAATAATAATAAAATGCTATAGGAAGTGATAATGTTTCAGGAGTCTTGAAGAATTGCATGCAGTTTCACTCATGAGTAGATTCTAGGAGGAAGTAGTTTGTTGTAGAATGCTGGATAAAAGGTGCTCTACAAATAGAATGTATTTGTGGTGTTAGCATGAAGGCTGGTGGGAGACGTGCTCATATAAATGTGAATTCAGCAGGTAGCCTCACTGCACATAATCTTTTTCCCATATCCATAAGCCACACTGTGAGACGAGAGCTCGACCACACTGGATTTTGGTCTGACTCCACATCATAAAGGTATTGAAAACTGCTTACTTAGGCATGGGTTGGTATGCCCCCTGGAGGATGTTCAGTGAAAGATTATTTCCATAAAATGTTAGTGGAAAAAACAAAGCAGTTAACTGTTGTTTTAGGGCACACAATGAGCTCAGATTGTTTTCAAAAGCCTTGTTTATGAATGAGGGACTCCAATTTTTACAGAGCCAATCCTGCTTTTTATTACAGCTGAAGAGAAGAGGTTCTTCTTATTTGTTTTTGTTTTGCTCATTCTGTTTGGTATGAGAACAGAATCAGGCAAAACAGTAATCAGCTTTCTGTACCTTGGGGATCTCTGCCAGGGAGGGGCACTGACAAGATTGAGGATATGGTTTATTCTGGTTATCAAGTGAAGAACTGGCACATGAAACCTGTGCTAAGGTGACCTTCTATGACAAAGCAGCAAAGAGTCCTGTGGCACCTTATAGATTAACAGACGTATTGGAGCATGAGCTTTCGTGGGTGAATACCCACTTCGTCGGATGCATGTAGTGGAAATATCCAGGGGCAGATGTGTGTGTGTATATATATATATATATATATGTGTGTGTGTGTGTATATATATATATATATGTGTGTGTGTGTGTGTATATATATATGTATGTGTGTGTGTATATATATATACTCTTGCATATATATACCTGCCCCTGTATATTTCCACTACATGCATCCGACGAAGTGGGTATTCACCCACGAAAGCTCATGCTCCAATACGTCTGTTAGTCTATAAGGTGCCACAGGACTCTTTGCTGCTTTTACAGTTCCAGACTAACACGGCTACCCCTCTGATTCTATGACCAAGTTTCTTGGGGTATTTAATGTCTCAGAAATTACCACTTTGTAAATGTAATGCCTGACCTGGAATTCGAGACAAATAGATTTTAGCTCAACCTTAGAGAGAGGGTTAAGCAAACCTATTCAGTAGACCAGAACAGTCAAGTAGATCCACATGTCCCCCATGACACTTCCATTATTCACTTAAATGATTGCCCTTTAATGCTCTCCTCTAAGTCAGCACATTACGGTAAGAATGGGAATGAAAATTGAGTGATGGTTAAATGCTATTTAATCCAAAGCACACAACAAACCTTAAACTAGGGGCTAGATTCTATTCTTGCCCATATCCACAAAGCCCCTTGTGTAGTTTGGACTAACCTTCTACGTTTTGGTTTTTTAACATACTAGGGGGTACCTGGGTGGACCAGATAGTCAAGAGAACTAGTTTTCTATTCCTGGCTCTGGCCATAACTTGCACTGTGACTGTGGGCAAGTCACTTCCCGTCTCTAGGCTGGTGTTTTCCCTATCTGTAAAATGGGGATGATACTGTGACCCTACTTTGTAAACCACCTTTAAGATTTATGGATAAGAACTAGGTGGTGGTAGTGTTGTTAATGCAAAAGTTTAACACAGCACCCTTATCTGATGCTGTCAGAGTGCTTCCTTAATATAAACTCATAACAACCTTGTGAGGAACTAACATATCAATCCATTTTACAGGTGGGGAAACTGAGTCATAAGGAAGCGAAATGACTTGTTCGAGGCCATATAGTGAGTTGGGAATAGAACCCAGAAGTCGGATTCTCAGTCGTCTTGTGTATGGACACCATACAACAACTGCTCTAAAAGACTCTTCCATTTGACAAAGGTAAATTGGATTAGAATTGCTACCAGTTCCTTCGTTTTCTCTTTTTCTGGTACATAGTCTCTCAATTTCGTTACCTGTGTAGGTGATAAGTAGTAACTTTCAGAATGGTGACTAAAAAGAAAAGGTGTTGAGCTCTTGAGTGGAAGGTCCAATCTATTCCGAGTGTTAGGGTGACCAGACAGCAAGTGTGAAAAATTGGGACGGGGGTGGGAGGTAATGGGACTTTTTCTTATATAGGCTCCTAAGTATCAGGACTTCCCTATAAAATCGGGACATCTGGTCACCCTACAGAGTGTATATCTGTTTGCAGGGGGGAGGATAAACCATGCTAATAGAGTAGATGGAATTTGTAGAATGTGTCTGTCTTGCATTACTCCACAGGTCAGATTTGGTGGCTACGCTGTCACACATTCTGAGCCTGTTGCTTGTCTTTCCCCCAATATTATACTGTTTGTTTTTCTTTTAACACCCCCCCACCCCCAAATGAGTGAGATCGTTGCTATTAGTCTGGGGAAAACATCCTTCTCATACTTCCTATTTTGCACAGTGAAGTAGAAAATGTCTCTTGGTTTTGGAGTCTCCTCTGTCACGTTGATTACACTCTTCTGCAAGAAGGATATGATGATCTTTAGCAGCAGAAAGCTGTGATTTTTGCATCTTTCATGTTCTGAAGGAAACATTAGGTGTTCATGCAAACTACTTTCAAACAGAGTTAGGCTCAGTGCAGAATTTTGGTTCTGGATCCAAAGTGCCTAAAAGTTTAGGAAAGTTTGGATCCACTCTTAGGGACATAGGAACTGCATCACTCTAAGTTAAGCCAGTGAAACATCTAGTTCAGTCTCAATTCCTGTTCTCATCAGATCAGGTCAGTAATCCATATAGCTCACCAGCTCAGGTCCACCAAGTCCAGCATTCTGTCTCTGACAGTGGCCGGTACCAGCTGTTTCAGAGAAAGGCAGAAGAATACTAATGTGCATATAGCAAAAGTTTCTTCCTAACTTCAGACAGACACAGGCATACCAGTGCTTCCTGCCTGAGGACCATCTATAATTTCTAAGCACGTGGGTTCCTAGTTTGCTGTATCTCTCTCCCTGTCCCTCTATCTTAGTTTCTTCCTAAGTGGCTGTATTTCTGACTCTCTCTTTTTTGCTGGAATATTTGATGGGTTATGTGGTAGACCTGCCTCATGTAAAAAGTGCTCTTAGGCATCATTTATATGTCCTGCTCAGGCAGGTTAGCTCCATGTAATCACTGTAATTTTAAAGTCTTTTAAGTTAAACCTCTAATTTAGCTGCATGCCTCTCCAGGGCTTTGGAGAAAGTTTCAGATGGGTTTGAGGTATTTCTGATATGGTACAGGATGAGTTGAATCCTGGAGTTGCCATGGCAATGTCAGGGGGTCATGTTTCTATCCATTTTACCTTAGCCTCTCAGACCCCTGGGGCTAACGTGCCTAAGCCCAATTTTCTCATTAGTTACATGGGAGCATTCATATTTGAAGACAGATTTGGGCAGGACAGGTGTATCTAAACTGTACATATTAGCACACAGAAATAGCTGTTAGAATATCAGTGGAAGTGTAAAGGGAAGGGTCTTTCATCAAGTGTGAGCAAACTACAATTACACTCACTTTGGGGCCAATTTATTCTGCCAGAATGGTGTATAGAAGCATTAATATAAATGAGAATCTGGCACAATGGGTGTAAATTAAATGGAAGCAGCCAAGACTCTGGCCAATGATGCTCAATTCTACTTGAATGTTGCTTTGCTTCATTACTGGCAGAGAGGATGCTCAGAAGAATAAGAGACCTATCTCCCATGTACAAAGCAACTGAGAACAATCCTTTCTGGATGTGCTACATGGCATGTTGGTCCAATGGTTAGAGCTTGCTTGAGATGCAAAAGACCAGTGTTTGATTCCCTAGTCCACCACAGACTGCCTGTGTCGCCTGGAGCAAGTCACTTAGTCTGTCTGCCTCAGTTTGCCATCTGTAAAAGAAGGGTATTTTCCTACCTCACGAGGAAGTTGATGACAACTCAATTCATTGCGTAGTTGTTTCCCCCTTTCCTCAAACTGGTGAACTCAATTTAAAGAGTGTCCCAATGCCAGGATGTGTTGTGTGTTCGCTATTCTTGATTAAAATGGAATATTAGGCCTGGTCTACACTAAGGGCGGGGGTCAAACTAGGGTACGCAAGTTCAGCTACGCGAATAGCGTAGCTGAACTTGAAGTACCTTAGTTCGACTGACTTACCCGTCCAGACGCGACGGGGTCGAACTCTGCGGCTCCACGGCGGTGGTGGAGTTCCGGAGTCGACCGCAGCGCTTCCGGAGTTCGAACTATCGCGTCTAGATCAGACGCGATAGTTCGAACTCCGAGAAGTCGAACTCACCACGTCGACCCGCTTGGTGAGTATGGACCTGCTCTTAGTAATTTTACAATAGAGATACTTACAGTCACAAAAATTGAATCCAGATTGAAATTTCCCCAGCATGCAGATCTGTTTAGATCCTGGGTTTTGGTTGCCTCCATCATAGCTTTGGGAACTGGCTTCAAAGTTAAGACTTTTAGCTATGGGACCCTAATCTTCCCCTAGAGTTCAGGGATGTTCTGATTTGAATTTGGCTTCAGTCCAGCTTTCATCCAGTACCATGCATACTCTCGGTCACTACATAAAAATGCTAATATTTCTCAGCAATCATTGTCATCAACTTCCAGTATTTTCAAAGAAATATGGTGCATAATTGTGGTTCTAAGGTGGCTTAAGAAAAAATTGAGACTCTATCTTTAAATGAAAATATAACAGAGGATGTGAAGAAGAGACTGAAAATGAGGTGGTTTACCAAAAGCATTGAATATTGAAGCATATGTCAAAACCAATGAAATCGAGGAGGAAACTGTTCTGTTGATGCTGCTGTCGTGGAAATCCATATGGGAGAGAAGATGTACAACAGAGTGAATGCTCTGGGGTGAGCAAGATTGACTCCGGATTATTAAAACCAAGGTACTGCCAGAGATGGATGTTTAATCTAGGGATGATACCAAACCAAGCCTCCAGAACTGCTCACCCTCAGCCTCACATCAAGAGCAAGTTTTATGGCTAATTAACATTATTAGTAGTAGTAGTAGTAGTAGTAGTAGTATTTGTATTGCAAAAACACCTATGAGCCACAGTCGTGGACCAGAGCCCCATTGTGCTAGGTGCTGTACAAACAGAACAAAAAGATGGTCCCTACCCTAAAGAGCTTACTTATCCCCTTACAGTCTGTGGAAAGAAATCCTGAATCCAAATGCCCCCTGAGAAGTTGGGAGAAATCAAATCAGGATTCAAGCTTTGCATCTTTAATTTCTTTAACCCCCTCATAATAAGTGGTAAAGAGGCTTGGTTTCTGTTTCGTGAAACAATGCCCTGTATTCACTGAGCTCTGTTTTTAGTAATCATGCCATCTGCAGGGTTTGCTCTTCAGTGCTGATAGAAGTAGTGTTCAGAAGAGAGACAACAGACAAATTCAGTTTGGGACTTGTGAGCATGGCTGTAATAGGGCACCAGCTTCTTGTGGGGGCTTGTATCCTTTCTTTTTTAGCCAGCCCTCAAATATTCCCTTTATTCAGCAATAGTCAGTTTGCCATTCCAGCTCCACCTTATTCTCCAATATTCATCAGTTCTTGACCATCGTAGAGTTCTAGCTTGTCTGGAAGCTTGTCGTGTGGATCCCAGGCTGCTCTATAATTCACTTGTTGCACACTCTGTGGCATATAGCTCAAGACGAGGACCTGGAAGATCAGTGGAGAGTGATAGAGCTCAGGACAGGTAGTGTTGGACAGGTGGGAAGGGAATAAGGAAGTTGGGGCTTATTGGGAGAATTTGTGCTTTCAGCGATCAGTCCTACAGTACCATTTCATCGCAGTAATTGATGCAATAAGGCATCATAAGGGTTTGGCTATCTCATGTGCTAATCATGTGGGACTACGACTTCTCCCCAGAGGTGTGATGTGTGGCAATACAATTTGCAGTGTATATTGAATTGTCAGTTCGATTAGTTCTTGTGTGCAGCAATGATTTTTATTATTTATTATGAAGCAGACTGAACTCTTAGTTTGTGTGCCAACTGTCCAGAGGACCATTTTCTATCTTATCAATTTAAGAGCAAGGGAATAAAGAGAGCGTGAGAGAGAAGGAGGCAAAGCAAAATAATCTCTTCAAACAGGTGAAATGTCCTGATCTGAGACAGAACTGAATCTGCATCCAGGGGCGGCTCTAGACATTTCGCTGCCCCAAGCACGGCGGCATGCCGTGGGGGGTGCTCTGCCGGTCGCCGGTCCCGCGGCTCCGGTGGACCTCCCGCAGGCATGCCTGTGGAGGGTCTGCTGGTCCCGCAGCTCTGGTGGACCTACCGCAGGCATGCCTGTGGAGGGTCCGCTGGTCCCGCAGCTCTGGTGGACCTACCGCAGGCACGCCTGCAGGAGGTCCACCAGAGCCACCTGCCGCCCTCCCAGCGACCAGCAGAGCGCCCCCTGCGGCATGCCGCCCCAAGCACGTGCTTGGCTTGCTGGGGCCTGGAGCCGCCCCAGTCTGCATCAGTCAGATGCAGTGTCTTCTCACCAGAAAGAGCAGCAGTGAAGTGGGTTTGAGAGGCGTATATGTACAGAGCGATAAATGCGAAGTCCCTTCAATTCCACCTTGTCTGAGTGGCTGGAAACTCCTTAGTTCAGTGGAGTTAACGTTCACTTCTAATAGGATAAAGCTTTATTGGTAGACTCAAAATTGAAGTGTGTAGTTTTAATATCAGAAGTCAGTACTTTTGAATTGTTGGACATTTCTGTCAAATATATGTCAGGGAACCAGACTGCTCATGATTGCTCCTTTACTGAAATTATTTAATAATAATTTTCACTTACTGAATACCCAGCTCCTGTCCTTTGAAGATTTCAAGGGGTGTGACTACATCAATCAAGCCTGTGAGTGAAGTCTCACAGCCCTTTAACAGATGGGTAAGCCTGAAGCACACAGAAAGTGGCTTCTTCAGAGTCCTAGCACCAGGGGCCATTCTCTTATCATTGTGCTCACTGACTCTTTGGTGTTGGTGAGGGGCCTTTAGAAGATTCAGCCCTCTTATTTTCGGCACTGTGATCTAAAAAGGATGAATGAATTGCAAAAAGCTCATCCAATAATAGATGGATTTGGTACAATGTCCTGTCTCCATAAAGAGGCTTGGAGCATTTTTGCAAGTGAGGGGGTGGAGCGAGGAAGCAGAGGTTAAGGCTTGCAGCATGAACAAAAAGAGCCTCTGTAATTATTTTATATTGTAATACCTTGTGACAGTGATGGGCAGAAGAAAACAATTGCATTAATTGTTTGGGTTTTTTTTGTGGTTTTGTTTCGTAAGCAATTGGAACAATTTTTATAAGTGTGCAAATCCTAACTTGTTCTCATTCTTAATTATTTCTACTATGAAATAATGATTTTGTGATCCTGCCTATTTCATTTCCTACTATATAATAGTTCTATAAAGGGAGGCAGTGTGGCCTTGTAGTAGAATACTGGACTGGAAGTCAGGATACCTGGCTTCTCTTTCTGGCTCTGCCACTGGCCTGCTGGATGACCCTGAGGAAGTCATGTCCCTTCCCTCTTCCTCAGTTTCCCCCTCTTTATATAATGTCCTTTCATTCCATTGGGTGCATTCAAAAAAAAAAGGGGGGATGGGGGCTGAGGAAGAAATTCAAGAGTCTTCGGCAAAGGAGAAACAGAAACTTTAATCTGAGATTTGAAATGAGAGAGACCTTTGCTAAAGCAAGGATATTGAAAGACATTCTAGATACCAAAAAGTGCAGAGAAGAAGGCTTTTGCTGACTTAATTAAGACTGCATGATCCCATTGTGTCATGCGATTGTTGTGACTTCTTATTTGCATTGTGGTGGCATCTGCAGGCCACCATCAAGGTTGCCAGCTGACCTGTGCACACTAGAGCTGGTCGGGAGTTTTCAGTTGGAAAGCATTTTGTCAGAAAATGCAGATTTGAACCCAAAATGTTTCACAGAAACATCTTGGGACTGACCAACTTTTGTTGAATCA
Source organism: Mauremys mutica (assembly GCF_020497125.1). NCBI lineage: Eukaryota > Metazoa > Chordata > Testudines > Geoemydidae > Mauremys > Mauremys mutica. The sequence goes on from NC_059093.1 coordinate 9,594,422, forward strand.
CAGGCAGGTTTCTGGTGGAATTCTTCTCGTCAGGCATATCTCTGTGGAACCCTGCCTGCTTTGTTGGTGGGCAGCTGGGAAGCTCAGGAGGTCCGCAGCTCAGGGGTCACCCAATATGCACACTGCCCAGGATTGGGGACCCAAGAGCTTCCAGGGACAGTGCCGTCATGTTGGTGTCTCCAATGAAAATGTCTTGGAATTTCTGGTTCACAGACTGTTTGTTTGGAAATGTCAGAATTTCCCTCAAAACAGAAATCCTGAATTTCAGCCAGCTCTAGTGCGCGCACACCAAAAAAAGAGGGCTCCTGCTTGAAAGAGCCTACAGTCAGAGTCTAAGGGTAGGTTTACACTTACCTTCCGGGTCGACGCGGTGAGTTCGACTTCTCGGAGTTCGAACTATCGCGTCTGATCTAGACGCGATAGTTCGAACTCCGGAAGCGCTGCGGTCGACTCCGGTACTCCACCACTGCAAACGGCGGTGGCGGAGTCGACGGGGGAGCCGCGGAGTTCGACCCCGCCGCGTCTGGACGGGTGAGTAGGTCGAACTAGGGTACTTCGAATTCAGCTACGCTATTCACGTAGCTGAATTTGCGTACCCTAGTTCGACCCCCCCTTCTTAGTGTAGACCAGGCCTAAGATGAGAGGCAGGAGGAGGTGGCTTCCACAAACAGACTTGGGGGAGCACATAGTAACAGTGCAACATTTATGATTGGTATAGTAAGTAGCAGTTGCAGTGCGCTAAGGGTAACATTTTCAAAAGTACCTAAATGTAGGTTCCTAAGCCCCATTTTCGTAAGTGCCTAGGGTCCACTGAATCTAGCTAGGGTTGGTATCAACAGGAGAGAAGCTGCAGGAGCATGGGCTTCAGCGCAGGCTATATATGCCTGCTAGGGACCCTGGGTAATTCCTTAGGTGGCTATCCCACACTGAAATCCATGCAGCTGTGGCATCGCTGATATTGATACCCAAGCTAGCTCCGGTTTGTCAATGCGTGTTGCAATCAGCTCTCCATCCCCGATTGTGGAGGAGATGTACTCTTTGTCACTTAGTGCTTTTAATTGCATTTAAGCACCAAGAACATGCTCTGTTGTAGAAGACACAAAATGAAGACGGTCTTTGCCCTGAAGAGCTGACAGTCCAAAAAAACCACACGTTTTTAATATTTTCTGTGGAATTATGCATTTTGTGCATTCACTAAAATTTCATAACAATTAAACTGTGTGGTAAACAAGGAAGTTCATTTCAGCTGTAACTGTTTATTTAATTTTCTAACTGTTTCCATAGACTCAATAAGATCTTGTCCATGTTTCAGAGGACATCACAGTGATTCCCTTCAGAAGGCAGGAAATAAGCAGAGGCCAACTTATTAAAGCTGCCACTAGAAAGCAATTTTGAATGGCTTAAACCTTCACAGCCTCATTTGCTACAAAGGAAAAAAGGATTTCAGTAAAGGCCAAGGTCTGAAGAGTTGCCAGGTGTCCAGTTTTCAACCGAATATCCGGTCGAAAAGGGACCCTCCTCTGCCCAGTGAAAATGAGTGAGCGAGGGTGGGGTGGGGCCTTGGAGAAGGGGCGGGGCAAGGGTGTTGGTCTTTGTTTTGTCAGAAAGAGTTTGCTCCCCTTCCCCTCTCAAGGGGGCTCCTTCAGGTTGGAGGAGCCATGAGGAAAACCTTTGTGGATCGGCCTGTTAGTCTGCTAACTTTCACAGGCACCAAACCCCTCCTTAGTTCTTCAATCTCTCTGCCCAGTGACTGTTCGCTCAGTCAGAGCTGAAGATCTGCTGTGTGCCAGAAGATGGAGCTATTGCTGAGCATTCAGGATAAAATACACTTGCTTTCCCCATTATTGTGGAACCTGCTGAATGCACCCTGGTAATAAGGAGTCTGGATGCAGTTACAAGGGCGAAAGGGGTGAGCGGGCAGGATCAGCTGCTCCTTTATTCCCTCATGTCCTTCACCTCAATTAGTCTATTTAATGGCTAAGATAACGCTAAGCGGGGTCTCCAGTTGCCATCGCGGCAAAGAGGACTTTATTTCCAGGCAAACCAAACTGATGCTGATGCGGTAGTCTTGGTGGGAGCTCACATCTCCCCTGATTGGGAAGAGGCCAGTGTGAATCACCTGTCGGATGAATATTGTATGATGATGGGGCAGCAGAAGGGTGGGGGGGATGCACCTGCTTTGGTTATGATCTGGCAACAGTTTGTCAAAACCTATCAGTTCAAGTCCAAGTGGATTATAATTTAAAAAGTGCCTCCCCCCAAATCTTACTTCCACCCCCAATTCCTTGATCTTTCTTGTCCAGTCGCTTCAAATGGGCTCTCCTTTCTAGCACAGACTCCATCTAGGATTACGATTTTAATCGGCTCTCACAAGCTAAAGAGAGTCACTTCAGGTCAATACTTGCACAGGCGAACTCCGGGCAAAACCTGCAGTACTACAGAAGTAATGACTCCCCCCCTCCGAGTCAGAACTGAACCTTTGGTTCTGGGTGGTACAGTCAGGGAGGAGTTTGTTTAAATCTCCTACTGCTTCCCAGGGCTGATTCCTACCTTGGGCCCTGGCAGATACCACCTGCCTCATCCTTGCTAATCCTTCTGGCAGAGAACTGGTTTATCTGGGCAGCTTCCTCTGGTCTGGACCCGCTGGAACCCCTTCGCTGTGACTGCACCCGGTGGGACACAGACTTCTATCGCTGCTGCTGTTACCTTGCCCATAGGCTGGATCTGGGGAGATGATTGCTCCCTTTTTTAGCCCTTCAGTGTTGGTCCATTGTATACACCCTATCATGCCTTAAAGGGAGTGAACCATTTGGCAGGTACACTGGAAAAACGTGGATGTATATTTGGTGTGTGTGTGTATGTGTATATATAATAAAAATAAAATCACTTCTTAGCAGTCAGTGAACATTTGTTATAGAAACACAAGAATATGTTCTTTATGGAAGGGATGTTTATGTAAATAGAGAAGACAACTGCTTGAACTTTCAAAAGAAAGTGCTAGCTCTGTCCCTTGTTAGTACCTGTCCCTATTATTTTTTCCCCCCTGACAGAAAAATATTGGATGCCAGCAGAATCCATAAAAGGCTCCAGAAGTGGTGCAATTAGCAGGATTTCATGCTATCATTTTCCTTTCAGATGAAATCTCTTTTTGTATAAAATTTATGCTGGGAAGGCTGGTATTTAACATATGAGGAAAGAAAAGCCAAGCTGGAAGGTACTTATTAAATGATGCTAATTAAAATCTCATCTCCATGTGTTGTCTATGCTCTTCTTTAAGACAAGGCCCTCTGTATATCGAAAATGAGTGCATGCAAATGAATGAATGGATGTATGCAAATATCTCTTTGTTATTGCTTTATGTAGAACGTTTTAGAGACATGTTTGTTTTAGGCCTTCAAAGCACATGTTCAAGTGCAAGAAGATGCGTGCAAGGGACGTGGACGCTGGTATGTGTGCAAGAAGCACAATTACGGATTTGCATGAGAAGGGGGAGTAATTTTAAATCAATGTATCTAGCAATGTGTGTGAGGTGTGGCATAGATTGGGAAAGGCACCGCTGAATTTGTGTGGAAGGGGAATATGGGTGGGTTTGAAATGCGAAGAGTGTGGATTTTTGTGCTAGAGAAGCATTGGTATGGATGTGCGCACAGAGGACATGGGCAAGGACTTCCTGGGAGCGGGGAGGGAGTTGTATCACTGCACAAACAAGATGTTGGTGTGAGAAGAAGTGTTGATGATCACTTTGTGTGTGAGCGTGTCTCTACATATGTGTGCTTTATTCAACAATCAGAAATACCTTTGTAGCTCTGAATGGGGCACTGCTTACCCTTGTAAATCTTGTAATCTACTAAGGGCTTGGCTACACTGGCGCTTTACAGCACTGCAACTTTCTCGCTCAGGGGTGTGAAAAAAACACCCCCGAGTGCAGCAAGTTACAGCGCTGTAAAGCACCAGTGTAGCCAAGGCCTTAGTAGATTACAAGCTTCCTGATGACACCATACCAGGAGTGTTTAGCATAAAGCATATTCCAGTTGTCATATTCATAAGCATATTTCCATAAAGCATATGGAGTGCAATGTTACAGAAAGTTCCATTGTATTTATAGAGAAGGGCTATTCTACTGTCCACTGTGGCTTCTGAATGCTAGCTGAGCCCCCCGACTCCAGAGGAAGTCAGTGCAGGAGCTTAAGGTGCTGAGCACCTCTCAAAATCAGAGTCTCAGTTTGGGCTCTCAGAATTAAGAGGCCCCGATAGAAATGTTGGCCTTCTTTGTGACTCAGTTTCGCTACCTAAGTCAAAGGGGTGGAGTTAGGCTATAACTGAAGATTGCAATGTACTTTGACAACTTGAGTTGAAAGATGCCAAGGAAGTGCAAATTGGTCATTTTTATTTATAAAGACGTAGACCATAGACAAGGTGTGAAAGACTTTGGCCAGAAATGCATGCCTGTATAGTACTCGGAGATGTTATTTATAGCACCATGCTTGCATATGTCATGTGGGTTAGTTTCTCTTGTTTGATTTATAATCTCTTCCCCTCTGTTCTACCAGCTTCACTCTGGTGCTTAGTTCTGACTTCCCAGCCCTCTGTTTTCTCTGCTCAGCTGGCCTGGAGACTAGAGGGTTTGTAGTAATCTTTGCTCTGCTTTTCCTGAGCTTTTCAAGTGCGTAGCAATTTAAACCAACTTTCCAAAATATTTTGATTGAACACTTACCTGCACAATGTGCTCTTGATAGAGATGAAACCGCAATTAATGAGTGCACCTATGGAGGTAGACCATGTACATTTGCAAGAGAACAGAGAGCTGTACTGCCTCTGTGGATAGAGGGGCTAAAGCCCTGACCCAATGCCCACTGAAGTCAATGGGAGTCTTTTTTTGGCTTTATGAAAGTGGAGGAGGGTAGTGGTCCGTGCAAAAAGGGAGAGAAATAATGATTACCTTTCATTTACACTGAGTCTTACATTCAGCAGCAACCCCCTAGCACTCAATAGCCTGAGTTAAAGTACAGGAGTGTAGGAATTGCTTTGCCCACAACTGAATTGCAGCTATCTTTGAGGTGGGATGTGGTAGCTGCATAGCTGCCCACAGGTACACCACACAACCGTTCAGAATAGGAAATGTTTTAGGTTTGCATTCCAGAGGCGTTACTAGCACCCACATCCCTCGTTTTAAACTTGTAGGGGTCTTCCACTCAAGCCTTGATGGGTTAAATATTCCTGAAAAGAGCTTGATGTATACTTGCGACAGCAGATAGTGCACTTCTCGCTGTCTTTGTGGATCAAGAGACCTTACCTTTCTCCGTCCTTGTCTCCTAGTCCTGGGCACTCGGGTATGTTGGCTTCATTAGAAGAGGTTTCCTTTCTGCACAGGTATATATTAACAAGTCTGGGGTTTGTTGCACCAGAAGCGTATTGAATCCAGAAGCATAATGCCCCAACAAGGCAAGATTATTGGGGCAAAGACAAGACACAGCTGAGAGTCTAGATAACAATAGCAAAGAAAGATCATCCGGGGGTAATTGGTACAAGGCCTTTCTCTTCCTGAAAGACTGACACCCGCACCCATTGCTGCAAGTGGGGATGGCTTGACCCAAGATTCTTGTGCTGTGAACCATGGTTTTATTCAACCATCTCCAGGAGCCAATGTCCATAACGCTTCAATAGCCAAAATAAGCATCATCCTGATAGATCCTGCTACAGGATACTCTTAAGCTGGAAGCTCAGGGTCTCTTACAACAGTGTTTCTCAACCTTTTTAATATCAGGTACCAGCTTGCTGCCTTCCTAAATTGTATCAGGGAAATCTCAGGGACCGGCAAGGACGCTGCCACAGACTGGTGCCAGTCCATGGAGTGGTCATTGAGAAACACTGTCCTACAAGATTTAATTTGGCTACTAGAGTTCAGTTGAGTGGCTGTTGCCTCTGATTCTCTTTTATCCCTAGGGCAGGAGTCGGCAACCTTTCAGAACTGGTGTGCCGAGTCTTCATTTATTCACTCTAATTTTAGGTTTCACATGCCAGTAATACATTTTAACGTTTTTAGAAGGTCTCTTTTTATAAGTCTATAATATATAACTAAACTACTGTATGTAAAGTAAATAAGGTTTTTAAAGTGTTTAAGGAGCTTAATTTAAAATTAAATTAAAATGCAGAGCCCCCCCAGACCGGAGGCTAGGACCCGGGCCGTGTGAGTGCCAATGAAAATCAGCTCTCGTGCCACCTTTGGTACACGTGCCATAGATTGCCTACCCTTGCCCTGGGGATTGGTCATGCAGACACCAACAGGCTGGCTGCAACCAGACAGCACTCTCAACGCAGCTAGGATAAAAGTGAGTCACAGCAGGGCAAATTTCTGTCCCAGTAGTTGGGAATGTCTCTGCAGGGTTCACAGCGCATGGAACTCTACAGCTTAATGGCACGTTCACAAGGTCATTTCCTAAGGTGAAGACACCATCTGGCCCAAATATGCATCTTTGCTCCATTTATGGAATGTGAAAATATGATTGAAATGATGGGTTAATAAAAACGAACACAAAATCCTGGAATGTCTTGTTCAGCTCTGATGGCTCCCATGCATTGGAATAGCAGCAAAACCCACTCACCTACTCTTTGATTCTGGGCCTCTTGATGAGACGCCATGTGGACAATGACTGCAGTGAAATTTTTTCTTCCTTTGCTCAGCAGTCCAGGATATGGGGTACCCCATGAAACCACTGCACATTATAACCCACTGACTGTCTGGAACCAGAGGTTTTAACCCTGGAAGGTTCAGTTCCTCCAAAGGTGGATTCACCAATTTCCATACAGCTTCCTTTTAACTAAGATCTTGAAATTCAAAGTTCTGTCTACCCTGCATGGAAGGTCCAATGTTCATAAGCTGCAGGTCTTTGCCTGGTATCTTTGGTTGCACTCTTTCTTTCCTCTGCTCTGCATTATGCTGATTATCTGTTTGCTTGCCACATCACTCCAGAGATGGCAGTATTTCCCTGGTAAAGTGGTTCCATGTGCATGTGTGAAAGGATTTTGGGGGCTCTTCAGCGATGAAAGGCACACTGGAAAAAAATGTAAGATTAGTGGCTAGAAACGGGGGAACTCCCAGGAATGCTGCCACTGCACTCAAGCGTTACATGGAGGACGTGTGTCAGCCTCGGGGATCGGAATACCAAGGTTGCTCCAAAACTCTCACCTGTTACATTTTGCACTATGAAAAGGATCATTGCATGTCATTTTGAGCTTTGAAGGTTTAATATCACACACATTCCATGAAGCACCAGGCGAGGGAATCCAGTCTCCATGTTCAACTAGCTCTGGGCTTCCCAGCACAGCTCCACTACTACAGGAAGAGTCACCCTTCTCCAAAAATGAAAAGGGGGTTAATTTTGTATATTTTTATTCCTGAGCTTCTCAAAACTGTCAACTGACCTTCAGTGAGGGGCAGATAAAACTGGCAATGAGACCCAGCTTGAGCCTTTATCCAGAACTGGAACCCAAGCTTTTCCTGAGTAACATTTCCTTCACTATTTTTCATTACTGCAGAAGCTGTCCCTGTCAGTTACATCTGAAACAGAAGTGCCAAAGTACAGGAACTGTCTCTCCTGGTGATTCTTGCCTGAATGGTAACAGGAGCGACCAGAGCTTTCATAAAGAAATCTGTTCTTGTGAAAGCTCCAGCCTATTCCTGATATTTATCTGGACCAAATCTTTTGACTAGAGATGGACTTCGATCCCAAATCCTGTATCTCCTCATTCTCACTTTTGGGGAAGGGGAAATGATTCAAAAGCTGGACCTTAGTTTTGTAAATGTTCCCTGTATTTATAAAAGACCAACTCAGAACCCCGGATCCAAGCAATCTCCAAGCTTTAGGGTGTCTGAAATCCAGGTTTCGCAGCTTGGAGTTCATTTCTACCTTTAATCACCCTCCTACATCCTCACCAGGCTCTTCCTGGGTGGGAGGGGAGAAGTGGGTGTCTCTGCCAGAATACTCCAGGACCTGCAGTGTCAGCCCTTCCTGGGAGGGCAGGAGATTTTTCTCTAAAGGCCAATTTTCGTTGCAAATGAATATCTGCCTCCTGTCATTGTTTAGCAAGAGGCTAATTTATGTATTTCAGCCTTTCAGTGGTTGTTACTGAATGAACTCTTCTAATCCATTCCCCTTCCCTCCCCTACTCCAAGAGATAAATTTACCACTACCTTGTGGGCTGTTTGTATAAGCTTACTTATAATATGACTTGATCCTCAGAGCTCTGGTCTTCTGTTTCTAGAGATGATAATAGCGAATAAACAGAAATTCAATAAAAGAGAGGGCTTCTCCCCAGCGGGTTGCAAAAAAGTATTTAATAAAAGTGTGTGGCAACAAAAATAGACTCCAAGTCACTTGATAAGAATAGCATTTCCTGCCAAGAGAGCTCTTTTGTGTAGAAGAATCAACATGGAGTGGAAATGAGAAGCAAGGGTTTTGTGGAACAGTTCTCATTCATAGGATCAGCCTGTGTATTAGAGGGAGGTCTGCAGTTCTCTGACAGTCATTTCCTATGAGACTTAAAAATGAGGCCCCGATGAACTGTTGAAATTAAAAATCCCATGTCTGATTTTCAATCCAACTCCCACTTTAAGCTCCTTACACTGCCAGAACATTGTAAAAGGGACAAAGCTGAGTAAATAATGGATTTTATTTTATTTTTTGGTTCAGTGGTGGAACCAAAAAAATCTGATTTTTATTTTTTATTTTTTTTGTGTGCTTTGGGTCAACTCAAACGAGCAATTTTTTTGTTTTTGCTGCTAAAATAAACCACAACAAAAAATCATTTCAGGTCCAAATAAATGTTCTGTGTCACTAGAATTATTGTTGTTTTGTTTTTCATTTTATTTAATTTTAAGGGTATTTTTACTGTTTGTTTGTTAAATAAATCCAGCTAAGTTCCTAAATGAAAAGTCAAACTCTTTCATTTTGAAAATATTGACCAAAACAATTCCACTATTTAAAAAAACAAACAAGTATTTTTCTTTTTTTAAGCTGAAACAATTTGCCACATTTGAACCAAATTCACAATTCATTCTGGCTGACCAGAAGCTGCATTTTTTTCAGTGAATAAACAATTACTGTGAAAAAATTTTGTGCAACTTTAAAAAGAGGCATTAGTATAAATGGGAAGTGGTTCTTCCCATGTTGCTTCTTACAACAGGTAGTTTGGGAATCTTGGATAACTCGCATAGTGGTTCCTGCATTTTGTCTTCTGCCTACAGTTTCTTTGTTAGTGAATATTGTGGTCCCTGTTCAGGGATCAGTACCCCATTGTGCTAGACATTGTATAAACACAGAGTAAAAGACAGTTTCTATCCACGGAGAATTTACAATCCAGTTACAGTAGGGGTGTGTGTGTGTGTGTGTGTGTGCGATGGTATGGAAACTGGTAATGGTAAAATAGAGATATTTGCATAAAAATATTCTCAGGTAGATAGATTAATGCTGAGTTTCTCCCCAGAGGTGGCTTCTTTATAATGTTAGTTCATGTGATATAGTGTGTTATTTTTGTAAAATGCTTATCTAAACCCTCCCTAAATGCTCACTTTTGGTATGTACATACCAAGCTGCAGTTATCTGATTCTTAAAATTAAAATAAAATAAAAAAGCCATCTAGCATCCGCTTTTTGCCCTTTACATGCTGGAGGCCTAGCATGGAGTCAGTTTTCCCCCTAAGGTGTATTTCCAGGCTCATTAGAACACAGTCAGTTTTTCCAGTGGAACAGAAATGAGTTTTGAAATGATCCACCACTAACTCAGGAGCATCCTTCATCAGAGAGGAAGGGAGAAGCCCACTAGCCATACAGTAAGGAACCGTCAACCGTCAGGGCTCTCTGCATTGTGGGCGGTGGGCTGATTGGGCTCTGTCATGTGACATTTACCCCCCCCCTTTGGCATTAAAGTAAATCCAGTCCCCAGTCCAATGAAATGAACCAAAGCATGATGGCTTCAGCCTGCAAGTGTAATTGAGAAGATGAGATGAGATGGAGGGGAGCAAACCCGTTCAGAGAATATAAGAACAGGAATTGATCCTTGGTCCAGAACTTGAATGTGCAGCTCTGGTCAGAGGTTTTCAAGAGCCAGGTTAACTACCCTGTACAAAGAATGAGGAGTACGTGTGGCACCTTAGAGATTAACAAATTTATTTGAGCATAAGCTTTTGTGGGCTTAAAACCCACTTCATTGGATGCATGCAGTGGAAAATACAGTAGGAAGATAGCTATTATCAGCAGGGGAAAAAACATAATCAGGATGGTCCATTTCCAACAGTTGACAAGAAGGTTTGAGTAACAATTTGGAGGGGGGGGGAAATTAGCATGGGGAAATAGTTCTTACTTTGTATAATGACCCATCCACTGCCAGTCTTTATTCAAGCCTAATTTAATGGTGTCTAGTTTGCAAATTAATTCCAATTCTGCAGTTTCTCATTGGAGTCTGTTTTTGAAGTTTTTTTGTTGGAGTATGGCGACTTCGAGATATGTAATTGAGTGGCCAGGCAGGTTGAAAATGGGCCAGCCTGATTATCACTACAAAAGTTTTTTTTCATCCTGCTGATAATAGCTCACCTAATAGCTCACCTTAATTAATTAATCTCGTTACAGTTGGCATGGCAGCACCCATTTTTTTCATGTTCTCTGTGTGTATATCATCTTCCTACTGTATTTTCCACTGCATGCATCTGATGAAGTGGGTTTTAACCCATGAAAGCTTATGCTCAAATAAATTTGTTAGTCTCTGAGGTGCCACACGTACTCCTTGTTCTTTTTGCTGATACAGACTAACACGGCTACCACTCTGAAAACTACCCCTGTACAGTTATTTTCCATTTCCATGGCAGCTTCCTGGCTGTCCAGTTCCATCTGAGAATGGGAGGGTCAGAGCACCATAATGGAAGCTGCTTGTGCAGGACTTCCTGCCCAACCAGAAATGGGAAATGCCAGGAATCCCATGAAAGAATCTCCGTCTCCTGATTCCCCCTGAATTTTCTCCTTTACCGTCTGCATGCTGTTTTCTGAGGCCACATGTCTCTAGGACTGCCTTGAGGAGAGGATGTATGTGGTTTCTTATGGAGTTGTCCTCGCTGTTGCTTGAGTCAGCAGTAGGCAAAGAGATACACCTCTGAGGCAAATACCCAGATCCAAACACCTCAAATTTTGCCATTAGGGTGCAGATTTTGTAGCTTGAGCCTCCCTCTCTAGTGGTAGGCAAGTAAAGAGCCTATTGTAGCATCCTTATCTCTGAGTCGCTGCCAAAATGAGAAGAGGGTAGGGGTTAACCTAGATCAGGTGACTGCAGGCCCCCAGGGTGGCGCAGAGCAGAATGGTTCTTCACTATAAATGTTTACCAGTGGGAGGCAATGTATCCAAGGCTTCCATTTCACTAGTTTTCCCTCCTTCCATGCGTGTGTGCTGGGTCCCTGAGGTGTACACTAACCTCCTGCTCCTCCGCTGTCCCATGCCTCATGCCTTACTCCCAAATCAGAAATTTTTGCTTGCAGGGTGATAGCATCTTGCACGCACTTTTGCATGGGTGGAAATGAGGCAGTGAAGCATCACTCGGAGACTGTGATTCTCCACAATGTCCAACCACAGCTTGGCTATAAGTGGGAAGTGGCAGCTATTGGGAACCAGTCCCTGGTCTTAAGTGGCCTGGCCCTGGTGGAAGTTAGAAGAGCAAGGAACTGTACTAACTTATGCCACTGGTGTGTAAGGTCTGTAACAGAGCCCCAGCATGGCCCTGTGTCCCACCCACACCCTCAGACAACCCCTGACACTCCCTGTCCCCCCACTTAAGCAGAGGGTGGGAGTGGCTGCCACAGGAGGTGACAGAGGAGTTTTCTCTAGTGCAAGGGGGAGTCTCCACTGCTTCTCTCCAGCTGTTTTAAGGCCATTTTACACTGCCTACATAAAGCACAGATTGGGCATAGTAGTATTTGGCCCAGATTATAGCTGGAGGGAGGCAATTACCAGGTCAAAGCTGACCTGAGGTTCCTTTGATTGACACTACTGAGAAACCCAGCATCATTTTATTATTGCAGCACATAGTGCTGCCTTACATCTGCATTTAGCTGTGAAAGGGACAATTAATCCTGCCCTTGGAAAAGGGGCTGAATTTTGATATTAATTTGGGGGTGTAGAGTGGGGTCATTAGAAGGAGCAGACTCTGGCGTGGGTATAGTGAGAAGATTTTATTGGGGACAGCCTCTTGCTGGGTTGCATTAGGTTACAATAATACACCCACTCTAGAGGCTGTATTATATTCTTAATGAGCTTATTTGCATCATAAATATTGGCAGACCATGAATCATTTGACAGAAGGAGTTTGAAACCCCTGATGATTTTCTGCAGCCTGTTGGTTAGCTTGGGTTCCAAGGAGAAAAAAACCCCAAAAAACCCTTTGGTCCACTCAGCCTGCTGTTCCTTGCTTTATTTTTAGTTCTCTTTCTGCCTCAGTGGAGGAAAGTCAATGAGAAGAAATGTGATTATTTCTCAAGCAGTAACCTCTCCTCTACCGTTTGCCAAGGGAAAATGTAATAGCTACATCATTAGCTCCATTCTCTCCCCAACCCAGGCTTAGTTATATTAGCAACTAGTGATCAGATGAATTTCAAAAGGTTCAGAACTGGTCAGTAAAGGTTAAAGCAAAGTACTTAGAGCCAGGATTCCCAAGTACTATTGTTAGCTCTGCCACTGAGTCCTTGGTGACCTTGGGCAAGCAACTTATTCTTTCTGGCCTAGCTTACACTAGCCTTTTTTCCTTTAAATACCCACCGTTGCATCTCCACCAGTGGTAATCACAATAGGAGCACCAGTGTAGATGGGACACTGGCATTTTAAATGCTGGCAGAGCATGTGTAGGTGAGTAGGGTGGCTAAAACACCGATGGCCTGCCTGCATTAGCACTTCTACTAGGAGAGCTGCAGTAACAGAATAAAGGCTTGGTGTAAACAAGGCCTGTGTGCCTCAGTTTCCCCATTCACAAAACAAGGAGCATACTTTCCCACCTTCATAAAATCTCTGATATCTGTGGATCATCTTTTGTTCTGTGTTAGTACAGCACCTAACGCTGTGAGGTTCTGGTTCATGACGGGGGCTCTTAGGCTCTACTGCAATACCAAAAGGCTACATGTTTTACCTTATTTTTAGAGCGCGCGCGCCCCTGCTTTCAGGGCCATCGTGGAGAGGGATCCCACAGCAGTGACTATAGAAAACCAGATGAGAGGGTTTTGTGGATGGTATTTTGGGGTGAGGTTGAATCCCTTTGGTTAGTGGATGGTAGTGTTATCAACAGCGGTGTGACATGCTGTTTGAATTGCAAATCCTGTTAGAGGACAAAGAGCTGTAGCAAATGAAATGGAGGAAGCCCCCCCCCCCCTCCAATGATCTAATAAGGATGCCGTGCTGCTGGAAACCATGCGACAACTCCCCGCTCTGCTCATCTCTCCCCCGCTGACCGTCTGCCTACACGTTTCATTAAAAGGAAGTTAATTTCTCTCTGAACTGAAGACAAAGGCAAACAAACACTGACCAAAGTGACACATTACTTTTGCTTGTGAATTTTCCCTCCAGATACCCATCTATTAAAAATTAATATGGATGGAAAGATTTCCCATGGGTGAAAAGAGGAGAGGGAAGCTTTTTCGACTCCTTGTCCCAGTTCTAGGCGCCTACTCCTTTATTTCCCCATAAGAGTCCAGAAAGGACACCCACTCTCTGGTTTCCCGCTCCCCAGCTGTTGTCTGTCTTGGGTGGATCCCTGCATACCTCTCTCTTCCGAGTGGGTATTTCCAGACTGCACTGTTCCTTGTATTCACTCTGTGTTTCCCAGCAAAGACAGGCTGCCTAAAGATACCTGCTTGCTTTCTCTTCAGAGAGGGATAACAGATGTAATTACTGCTTCTATAAGGTATCACGGAGCACTTAGTATGCAAACCTACTTTATTCTTAAGGTAAAAAGCATTGCAGAGAAAATATATTCAAAACAATAAAAGAACTTGCAAGCATACTAATAAGCTTTGCAGAATTAAACCCAACACGGATTTTGGCAGGAACAGTCGTTTAAAGCCCCAACCAAGGGCGATTCTTGTGGTTACAGGTTCATCACAGCCTCAGCTTAGAACAAGCACCTCATTTTATGGGGCCTCAATAGGCCCAGTCCTTCCAACCCCACCCTAATGGGCTGGGGGCCTCCGTGGGGCCAGGGACCTGCCCATTTGCTGGATCAGGAAGAAGGCCCTGAGCCAGTTTAAAACCAGGCTATTTATCCCCAAACCCTGGTCCCTGAAGAATCCAGTTTGAACTAGTATATGCACACCTCTCCAGTGGGTGGCTTCTAAGGGTTCCTAATGGAGGAAGTACATAAGCATGTCTTGTCACAATCACACATACACAATTGCATTTTTAATAAAACAGACCCCAAAAGTATAAAATCTTAATTCAATGAGGTTTAACTTAATTCAGTAAAGTAAATCTTAATTCCATAAGGTTTGTTCAGGATATTCTCAGTCTGCCATCAGCCCATTACTCCCATGCTAGTACGGTAAGGGTCTGATGCAACAGGAAGCTCCAAAAATCTACCCGAGACTGGAAAAACACCTTCAGGGCCCAAGGGGCTTTCTTTGGGCAAGGTGTTCAGCAACAAAGGTTGATGCACGTTAATGAAAGCCGTCACAAAAACATCCACTATACACACAGAGAGCCTTTAAAACCAGGGTTTTCCTTAAATTCACAAAAAAAAGACTGGAAATATCCATATACGGCAAGAATCCTGTACTGTTGGTGAGAGGGTGAAACAGGGACCTGCAAACTCTTCCAGCAGTGCCCTTGTCTAATTTGAATGGTTAACCGGCAGTTTCCTTTATGCTCCAAGAGGGATGGGGATTCTCCATTATGCTCTATGGGATCTGCGAGGTGCTTAGTTCTTTGGAGAATCTAACCCCCGTTGTGGGTGCTGAGCCCTTTGGAAATATCTGGTCTTCACTAATCAGAAAAAAAATTCTTGGGCTCCAGGCTTGGAACTAGCTTCCCTGGGATAGTTCCCCCTGTGGTTAGCTCGCATATCTCTAAGGCGGTTGGAATCCATGGCTGCAGCCAGCACTTCAATCCTGCCCCATAGTTAGACTTAATGGGAATCACCTGTAGCAACACCAGCCTAAAGAAACCCAGTGAGCATTCCACAGTACTCCCAGATCATGAGCTGGAATGCTGTAGAGCTCTCCTTCACCTCTCCTCAGGCTGTCAGGTGAATTAAGTTATTCCTTCAGCCCCCTCTTTATTCTGTGTCTCCTCTTTTTTCAAGCAACAAGTCCGTGCAATCCCCAATAGCTCAAACAACCCATCCGCCCTCAGACTGCAGTGTTTAATGCTCTAGAAGCCTCTGACTGCAGGAAAGATTCTTCAGTGTAACCCAGGAGTCGTGTAGTTTATTATAAAAGGAGTCCCTCCCTCTCCTTCCTGGGATGCCAGGGGATCTTTGTACCCTAGTAAAATGAGGGTTGTCAGGCCAAACTGTGCATCAGGGAAGTCTATTTATGTGCCCTCCCTTTAGGAGTTGGACCTGATTTTGAGTTCTGGATCCCCATAGCACCACAACTCCATTTTATATTATTTTTATTATGGTGGCACTTATTGGCCCCCAACTGAGATCAGGGCCTTATCATGTTAGGCACTTGTACCTAGTGAGAGAGGAAGGGTGATTAAGTTACTGACCCGAGTTCAATTCCTTGTTCTACCACAGACTTCCAAAGTTCCCTGGAGCAAATTATCCATTCCACATACTGCTTGAATGACCTCTGTATCCGAGTGCTTTCTGTTTGTGCACTGAGTGCCGTGACTAACTTCTATTGTGTGAGGTTTGTTCTTTCTCGCCGCGCCTCTGTGCCTCAGTTTACCATCTGTAAAATGGAGGTTATGGAACTTCCCAATCTCAAAGGGGTGCTGTGAGGATAAATGTATTAACAATTGTGAGGTGCTCGGATACTACAGTAATAGAGGCCAGATAAGCTAGATAGACAGTCCCTGCCTCAAAGAGCTTGTAATCTAAATAGACAAGACAGACAAAGGGGGAGAGCAAGGCAATATTATTGTTCTCACTGTACTGATGGAGAAGCTCGGAAAAATAAGAGACTTACTTTAGGTCAAACAGAGGGTCTGTGGCACAGTGAGGACTAGAACCCCAGATCTGTTGAGTCCCAATCCAGCGCCTTCACTGCAAGACTTTTATTTAGCAAGTAGAGAATGCAACTTTGATTTTAAAATGCACCCTTGTTGTTAAGGTACCTTGGAGAGATGTCATGTGTCCTCACGTAGAGACGCTTCACATCCCTTGTTCCCGTTCCCAGGAGATAGTACAGGATGCTGCTCTCTGAACAATAATCAGTCTATTTCAATAGCTGTCTCAGTGTTTGGCATTGTGGGTGTTACCATTCGTATGCTAAGCAGAGGTATTGCATTCTGTGCTTCTTTATCAATCTGCCAACGAGATGGCTCTCTCTGAAGCTTACAGCCTTTTTAATAATTTTTTTTTAGTAAATGTATTTAAATGCAAAGTGGTAATGTACTTTCAATACAGGATAATAAGCAGCCATAACAACTGCTCAGACACCAAGGGTATGTCTACACTACAAAATTAGGTCCATTTTATAGAAGTCGATTTTTAGAAACCGATTTTATACAGTTGATTGTGTCTGTCCACACTATGCGCATTAAGTCGGCGGAGTGCATCCTCACTACTGCGGCTAGCATCGACTTACAGAGTGGTGCACTGTGGGTAGCTATCCCGCAATTCCCGCATTGTGCAGGAGGTCAGACTAGATGATCATAATGGTCCCTTCTGACCTTAAAGTCTAAGTCTATGAGTCTCCGCTGCCCATTGGAATTCTGGGTTAAGCTCCCAATGCCTGATGGGGCAAAAACATTGTCGCACGTGGTTTTGGATACATGTTGTCAGGCCCCCGCTCCCTTCCTCCCTCCATGAAAGCAATGGCATACAATTGTTTTGTGCCTTTTTTCCTGGGTTACCCATGCAGATGCCATACCACGGCAAGCATGGAGCCCGCTCAGCTCACCGTCACCATATGTCTCCTGGGTGCAGCTGGCAGATGTGGTACAGCATTGCTACACAGCAGAAGATTCTTGCCTTCGTGGAAGATGGTGCAGTAGGACTGATAGCCGTTGTATGTCTCCTGGGTGCTCCTGGCAGACCTCGGTGAGGTCGATCGGGGCGCCTGGACAGATATGACTATCCTCCTCCTAGAGCACTGAATGGGAGCCAGAGACTCCAGGTCATTCTCTTCTTTAAGTTTCGTCTCATGGAGATTCAGTCCTGCCTGGAATATCGTGTGAGCTGGAGCCTTCTGCCTCAGGCTGCTCTCCAAGCCGGCAGCACCACATGGTTGCACCTACCCCAGCCTACCCCTTGCTCCCATGGCTCATGAAGCCTGGACAGTATTAAGGAGCAGTTCAACTATAGGCTGAGCAAGTGCAGAATGGTGGTAGAATGTGCCTTTGAACGTTTAAAAGCTCACTGGTGATGTTTGCTGACTAGGTCAGACCTCAGCGCAACCAACATTCCCATTGTTATTGCTGCTTGCTGTGTGCTCCATAATATCTGTGAGAGTAAGGGGGAGATGTTTATGGCGGGGTGGGAGGTTGAGGCAAATCTCCTGGTGTCCAATTTTGAGCAGCCAGACACCAGGGCGATTAGAAGAGCACAGCAAGGCTCGCTGCACATCAGAGAGGCTTTGAAAACCAGTTTCATGACTGGCCAGGCTTCAGTGTGACAGTTGTATGTGTTTCTCTTTGATGCAAACCTGCTCCCTTTGTTGATTTTAATTCCCTCTAAGCCAACCACCCTCCCCCCTTCGAAATAAAGTAACTATTGGTTTGAAACCATGCATTCTTTCTTTATTAATTAAAAAAAATGAGATAATGGACAAGGTAGCCCAGGTGGGGTGGGGGAGGAGGGAAGGACAAGGCCACATTGCTTATTGTAGCCACACTAAAAATCAAACTGTTTGAATGACAGCCTTCTGTTACTTTGGTCATCCTCTGGAGTGGAGTGGCTGGGTGCCCGGAGTCTCCCCTCCCCCCGGCGTTCTTGGGCATCTGGGTGAGGAGGCTATGGAACATGGGGAGGAGGGTAGGCGGTTATACAGTGGATGCAGCGGGGGTCGGTGCTCTTGTTGGATTTCCTGCAGCTCCAACAGACGCTTCATCGTGTCCGTTTGCTCCCCCAACAGATGCTTCATCATATCTGTTTGCTCCCCCATTAGCCTCACCATCGCGTCCTGCCTCCACTCTTCACATTCACCTAATTCTTTCCTGGCCTCTGCCACTGAATGCCTCCACGCATTAAGCTGTGCCTTATCAGTGCAGGTGGACTGCATGAGCTTGGAAAACATGTCATCACGAGTGCATTTTTCTCACCTTCTAATCTGTGATAACCTGGGACGGAGATGATATGGGGGAGAGTAGAAACATTCTAGACTCTACGATTCTGGGGCGACTGCATGGTAACCTGTGCTGCTGACCAAACAGGAAATAAAATTCAAAAGTTCCCGGGGCTTTTCCTGTGCACCTGGTTAGTGCATTGGAGTTCTAAGTGCTGTCCAGAGCGGTAACAATGAAGCACTCTGGGTTTGCTCCCGGAGTCCAATACCGTCGATTTGCGTCCACACTACCCCAAATTTGACCCAACAAGGTTGATTTTGGTGCTGCTGGGAGGAGTACAGAAGTTGATTTTAAGAGCCCTTTAAGTCAACGGAATGGGGTTGGTTGTGTGGACGCATTCATATTAAAATCAATCTATTGCGGCTAAATTTGACCTAACCCTGTAATGTAGACCAGGGCCAAGAGCAACTGGGTCCTAGCTCACAAAATGACATTTCTACCCAGTCTACCCACAGACGATGGGCTGTGATTTCAATTAATCATATTCACAGGCCCTGATGCAGCAATGAGCTGTATGCAAGCAGACCCCTGCTCACATGGTCTTTCTGTTAATTCCACCCAAAGACTATGTCTACCGAGCTTAATTTGTGCAAGAGCTTGGCAGTTCATAGCCCCGGCGCTTTTGGACTTGCTGCATCAGTTATGAATGTAAAAAATTGCTTGAGCCCTGGCACCTCTTTCATTACAAATTAAGCACTGCATTGTCTACACACAAAAGCTGTACTGCTTTAACTATAGCAGTATGGATGCAGTTATACTAGTATAAAGATGTTTTATAGTGGTATAGTTTATTCACCTAAGGGAAGGGAAATACTGCTGGACTGACAGAACCATCTTTTAACTGGTATAATTGTATCCATACTAAAGATTGTGCTAGTATAACTATATTGGTTTAAAAAAAAAAAAGCACTGTACCCTGATGACCTATCTAGAGTGTATAACCTAACCTTATGTACATGCTAAGATACTAATAACTGAGCTAGTTGAAATTTTTCATGTGAAAAATGGCCTTTTTAAAAAAATTACAAAATGTTGAAGATTTTTTTCTGTTTTTCAACAAAACAACTCCCAAATCTGATAAATTTAGGAAAAATTGTTTGTTTTTTTGTTTTGTGGAAGATAATTACCATTTTCTGCCTACCTCTGTAATTCACATTTCACGGTAAGACAGCTGCACCTTCTCTTTCTCTCCTTTGGCTATGTAGTGATCCCTCATGGGTTGTTGAGATCTTTCTGTCTTGTCAGTATAGAGAACTAGGAATTCATAATTTGAACTAATTTTTAATTAGCAGTTTCTCCTTTTCTTCATAATATACCTTTTAAAAAGCTATTGAATCATGCCCTCAGTGCTCTATGTCTCTGTGTTCGCTAGTATATAAAATGGTGTGTTTTTACCCAGAGTTAGCTATTTCAATGTAAATCCTAGCAGAGACAAGGCACGGGTAGTCTTTACCTTGCTATAGCTAGGTCAATGCTATACCCCCCCCCCCATCTAACGTTTCCCTGGACTAGCTACATCAATGTAAAGGCTACCTGTGCTTCATCTATACTAGGACTTTACACAGAGAAATGCATCTTTTTTTTTTCCAGTGAAGACACAGCCTTTAAAACCAGTCTCCTTACCAACACCAAACTTCTAGAGCAAATGCCAACTCCCTAAATTTGCTCCAGTTAAAAGTTCTGTAGATGCAATCCGTGTGAACCACATCCTTCGTCAGTGGAATTCAGAGCTCAGGGAGCATGCCCTTGCTATTTTAGGTTCAGTCCGTTCTTTTATGCTCACGGTTAGCAATGAGCTTAACAGGGGTAATTGGACATGTCTTGAGCACCCATGCTGTGTGGAGCTGAAGTCTGTATTAGATCTGTAGGGTGACTCTACGGCAGATGAATGTAGTTCTAACTATCTGAAACCCAAAAGGGACAGATTTTCACAAAGGATCAGCTCTCCAGTTCATAAAGAATCCTTCTTCCCATCTGTTCATTCTCTGTGCACACATACACATAGACCTTCATCTTCTTTTTAAATGTTTTCTTTAAATTGTGCTTAGAAAAGAACAAAAAATAAAATCATGCAATGAATGAGACAATAAAATGATTGTTATTACCAGTATTGGGGCCAAACAATATAAGCTTAGACGCTCAACTGCCACAAATGTTAATGCGATTTGGGCATCTGGTCATTTGGTGGCTTTGAAAATCTCAGGTGTAATATTTGTTTTATGCTGTTAGGTTCCAGTTTTTACCTTTTATTGTTAGAACCAAGGCCAGTCAACTAGCCTTCTGCCTTTCCCTTGCCTCCCCATTTTTTTAAGGTGACATGTTTGGCTACGTTCCCTCACTACCAACCACCCCATTCTGATCTCTAGTCAATATCAGAACTAGAAGTGCCAGAATTAGAAATGTATCCTGATCTGAACACCCCTGAACTTTGAAGTTCATTTTAGTTCCAGACTTAACAGCTCAAATCCATCATTGTGCTGAAATACCTCAAGAGCCTCTGTTGTTAGCTTATTTCCAGAACTTGGAAGCACCAGAAATCTTGCAAGATTTGCAGCCCAATTTTCAAAGACTTACACGCTCCAGAGAATTTGTGTAAACTTCAGAGACGCCCTATTAGTATTTATTATATAATGTTTATTCAATGCCCAGAAGTAAATGCACTACAGATCCCTGCCCCAAGGAGTTTATGATCTAAGTGGATAATACAAAGGTGAAAAAGAAAAAGATGGAAGACTTTTCTTAATAATAAGCTTTGCACAACAGCCTATATTTTATCCTCCCAAATGTCTTATCCCCTATTACGTTTTAACTCTGATATATAAAAATTTTGTTACTAAGTTTGTCTGCTTTTCCTTTGTATCTTTTCCACTCCTCTACCCTTTGTCTATTTCACCCTCCCCTACGATATGGTTAGACTATGACTAGTAGTTAATCCTCTATTTATTCTCTTAGTGAAATCGATTCCGTTGGTTACCTTATTCTTTGTCACCTCACCGTACAGTCAGCTGATTCCCCACACCTGCCACCAGATAAATGCCCCTCCCCACCCTGCAACAGATGAAACGTTCAGGAATGTTGACGGTACTGAATACTTAATCTCCTCCAAACTTGAACTCTGACCCTTTACCCCATCACTAATGTTCACACTTTCCTCCAGTCCTTAAACTGGTTTTCGTGTGTTACGCATATGAAATATATATGTCAGAGCTCCCAGAACCAACTTTGAACCTTGAAGCCCTTGTGTTCTGATAGCTAAATCAGAGGCAGGGATCTCACTTTCAATTCGATGTCACATCTGGCTCTTACTAGAAGTTTCAGTGCAGCAGTTGACACAAATGTATGGCCACAAACTTATTCATGGGAGTCAGCAGCATCAGGGGAAGGGCTGTATGCTGTGACCTAGGCTATGCTCTGCTAAGAGAGCATGCATGCCCTGCTCAGTCTAAGAGCAGAGCTGAGTGGGATCCCTGAGCTGCAGCTGTATTGGCCTCTTGGCTCAGTTTGCTTTCAGAATAGCTGAGCTGCTGGCACTCTTGGGAAAGGGAAGTGGTGATCAGTGATACACCTGTGTGCAAAGTTCCTGGGAACAGGGCACATGAAGAGAAAACCACTTCATAATCAACTTCCCACTGACTCCTCCAGTCAAGCAGAAATAGACTTTCTTGTTCTGCGTCCAATGTCCATTTCCTTCCCTTTATTCTATACGCTTCTGAAATCAAACTTGATTTACTTTTGTGTCAGTAGAAAGGTGAACTTTTGCACTGTCCAAACTTGCATATAGTCTAAATCCATTGAGTCTAATTTTCAGAGAAGGCTATTTGGGTGCCAAACTCTGTCTGGATAGGATCTCCAATCCCATCCAAAAATAGGCCATGAATTTTCAGTAAATAACAGCTGCTCAAGTATAATGAAAATTGTCTGAGTGAGACATCTCATAAGCCACTACTTGGGTGGCTCCAGTTCATGCAAATTTTTAGTAGAGCTGGTTGAAAATTTTCTGACGGAACTCTCAAAACATTTTGTAAGAATGTATTGATTTTGGTTAAATTTTCAACAGGAGATTATCAAAACATTTTGTTTGACTTTATAGTTTCAATTTTACTGCATTTAAGTCAAAATGATAAAGGTGAAACAAAACATTTGGAGCTTGTCAAAATGAAATATTTCAGAATATTGTATTTCACAAATAGTTCCAAGATTTTGACTTTGTCCTGATTCAGGATGAAACAAAATTTCAAAATCTCAGAATTTGCCATGGAACAGAAATTCAAATTTTTTTTTATGAGCTGTAGTTTTTAGCTTCCATTTTGTTAGCCATCCATGTTTTTAGGAATCTCTGCATTTCCAGCCAGTGCCCTCATTAGAAACTTGATCATGAGAATTGCTGAGCACCCTCAGCTTCTGCTGAAGTCATTGAGAGTTGAGTGTGCTCTGCACCCATGGCCCTACCATACTTACTGCCCTTATTCATGTCTCAGAATGGTGATGTAAGCTTGGTACACGAAGGTAGAGGCTGTTTTGCGTTCGTTTAGCACTTAGAGAGGAGCAGTACTTGCCTTCTCCCCTCTCTAGTGGAGACCTCACTCAGTTTGTTATTCTCTTAATCTATAGTAAAGGTCATTCTGACTGAGAATATCTGTTTGTTCTTTGTGCATGGAAACACATAACACTAGGAAGCCAGGGACACTGTGGACATGAACTCAAACAGTCTGTCTGGTCTTGGAAGAGACTCCTAGGCCTGTACCAGAGTGCAGCAACATGTTAAATGATTGCAATAAAATAAGCTCAAGACCCTTCTTTTTTTTTTCCCCCTTCCCCCTTAGAGCTGTAATGTAAATGGCTGCCTCTGTGGTTATGACATCAGCCAGAGAGCTATATTACTTTTGCATTTATTATTAAACTCCCTATCTTTGAGAGAAGCCCCGAGGCCAACATTTTCCTCAGTAGCTTTTATTTGTGGTATTTATTATTGTCTTCTCCTGTCCATCTGTCTCTAACATCATCATCTATCAACTTTAAGTTCCTCTTTGCCTTGGAATGAACACCAAAAATGCCACAAAGCTCAGAAACTTCTCCCCCCTCCCCCACTGCTTTTCGTTCTCAATGCAAATCTCCAGTGTGCTGCTTCATCTTTTTGGCTGGTGGCCTGAATTCTAACCCAGCTGGGCACAGCTCTTAACTCCATCCTGACATTAACATCACTACTTATACAGTGCCCTCAATGCACACAGCATTCTATAAATGAATATTAATTGTATTCTTTAGAGATGGGGTATGAACTACCAAGTTGGTATCTGAATCAGAATTTACACACAGCATAGGTTTGTTTAGTCCTCCGGTTCTGACTGTTATATAGGTAGGAGTTGGCTGAAAAATTAGATACAGATCTGAGTTCCCCAGCATTCAAAGAGGAATTGGAATTGGGCCTGTCTCTAATAATTATTTTTATTACTTGATGATATTTTAAACCAGGGATTGGCAACTTTTGGCACGCGGCCTATCAGGGAAATCCACTGGCGGGCCAGGATGGTTTGTCGGTCAGTGTGTCTTTGTACAGTGCCTGACACCACAGGGCCCCGATCTTGATTAAGGACCCTAAACACTAACATAATAGAAACAATAAAATGACCAATACAAGCTAATGATGGTTCCAAATCATTCACCATTTAAAAAAATTAATAAAACCAGAACGCGTTTATTGCTGAACCACCTACCCATCATGATGGTCTGTCTAGATAATACTTAGTCCTGCCATGAGTGCAGGGGACTAGTAGATGACCTCTCAAGATCCCTTCCAGTCCTCTGATTCTATGATTTGGCTGCTTTCTTGTAGGCATTGCAGGGATTTGGAGAGGTGGGAGGTATTTTAAGTGAATTTCATATTTTCAGCTTGAGTCCAAGATGACCTCTTTAACCCTCATGGATCAATAGGAGATGGAATGGTCCATATTTGACTCCAAGGTTTGATGGTAGATGAAAATCCACGACTTCATCAGACATTAAGGCTGAGATTTTGAAAGCTTTCTAAAAGTTGTGGATGCTCAGTTCCCTTTCAAAATAATTTTAAATGCAAACTGTTTCAAAGGGGAAGGTCTGGAGCTAATGAGCACATGAAAGTATCAGTAATCAAAAAGGGCCAGACTAGCCCAAGGGATGCACTGGAGGTTGTGCACATCCAAGCTTGTTTGGTAGATAGGCCTGTGTTTTTGTTCAGCTGCAACGATGTTTTAACATTAAACCTTTGGCCAGGGCTGAGAGCTTTATACTGAGAGCTGCAGGTCCAGGTGGTAGCTGCTCAGATTTCTCTAAATGCCAATATGAGAAGAAAATAAATAAAGGGAAACCATTAAATCTGAGATGGACCCTGAGATAGAAACATGTTGCGCCCGTTTCTTAAAAAGGCAACAGCTAATGCAGTTTGTTGGTAGGTTAAATGATTTCCCTCACCTCTTAGTCCTAATGCTCTGCTAATGATTGAGGTTGTCTGTAAACTGCAGGAGGGAAAAGTGCCACTGATTCAATTTGGGTGGAAGTGACAATCCATCAAGAGAATCAGATAGGATTAAAGCTTGGATTCCCTTTGAAGTCTGAGCAGTAGTATCAATTTAAGAAAAAAATTTAAAGTCAATTTAGTGCTCATGGGAGGTACTAGATTGACAACCCCAGGGAGTTGAGGTCCTCCTTATCCACGGCACAGCTACAGCCTGGACAGTGGCAGTGGAATCTTCCCTTATACACTCTGCCCAGGGCCGGCTCCAGGCACCAGCTTAGCAAGCAGATGCTTGGGGTGGTCACTCCGGAGAGGGGCGGCACGTCCAGGTATTCGGTGGCAATTCGGCGGAGGGTCCCTTGCTCCTGCTTGGAGCGAAGGACCTCCCGCTGAATTGCCGCAGATCACGATAGCGATCGTGGCTTTTTTTTTTTTTTTTTGGCTGCTTGGGACGGCAAAACCCCTGGATCCGGCCCTGACTCTGCCTTACAGATATGCGTCCAGCCTGATCTTCAGGTTCTGTCCCAAGGGATGAGAGAGTACCTCAGTCTCTGAGGATTATTCAGTCATTGGCTTCACTTTACTGAAATTGTCAGAGGCCAAACGAGGTTCTGTGGGGAGACTTATCAACTGTGAATGGGCCACCAGCTTCTTTCTGAAAGGTCCATGAACAGCCCTCGTATGGTAAGAACTTTAGATTCCTAACAAGCTAAGTCAGATTGTAAAGAGGGGTGCGGGAGACATCTTGTAGCTGAAAAACTTTGGTGTCTGTTCCCAATCCCCCAGTCATGCTAGGCCTGTGCACAGTAATACTTGGAGCCTAGTTTTATTGTATCAAAGATTTAGGCCACAAACCTCTTTTCTATAAGAAGCTCAGTAGGGTTAAAGAGCTGAAACATGCTGCTCATGAAAAGTGAAGTGAAGCAACTAAACAGAGGGAGACCCAGAGCGTGATTTTTTTTCATGTCTTCTTTGCATAAAGAAAATTTTCACAGATGAATTACTCTCTCTCTGCAGCTGAGTTCCAGGTTCTCTCCTGTTTGCTTCTTGGGCTATAGATTATTGAAGCTGACATGTGTTTCTGGTATTCGGTTATTCATTAGCTATTTGACTCATTCCTTTACAAGCTGACACTGAAGAAAGTAGGATGTCAATGGTGGGATGCTGTAGCTCACTGAAAGCAAATTTTGAAGTTGTAATTGTGAGTAATTCACACCAGAAACAGCCAATCAGGGAACAGAAACAATGTCATGCGGTCTATGAAGCCAATTAAAACTAACTACCACAGCTCTAATTTTGAATTTCAAGCATGGAATCCTTCCGGTGAGCTGCTTGCAAATGAATTTTAGTCCATGAATTATTTATGAAAAATGTTTGATGAGTAGTTATGAATATTGAAGGAATTCATAAAAGCTGTTTTCAGACAATTTGCAATTAGAAGAGAGGCAAAATTAATCAGATAGATCCTTCTGCTGCGAACTGTCTGCCTACTTTCAGTTTCAAACATAGAAGAAAGAATGAAGATGAAAAGGAACAGTTAGGCTGCTCAAAGCAGGGAGTGTACGAGTGGAAGGAAAAGGCCACTCTTGAACCTTCATAAACAAATCATCAGAGTAGGAACATGGCATGTGAAGAGCGGGAATATGGCATGTGAGGAGAAGGGAAGCTCACCATCAGGGCTGGCGCTTCCTAGGGCACCAAGATTCAGGGGGTGGCATTTTGTGCGCTCCCAATGGGGCGCACGGGAGCTTCTGGTTCCGCTCCCGTCACGCCGCTGAAGAAGGACCTTCTGCCGACGTGCCGCGGAAAACAGCGGCAGGCAGTTGAGCAGCTCAATGACTGCCACTGTCGCCTGCGGCATTTCGGCGGAGGGTCCTTCTTCGGTGGTGCGACGGGAGCGGAGCCGGAAGCTCCCGTGCGCCCCATGGGGAGCGCACAAAATGCCGCCCCCCGAATTCTGCCTAGGGTGCCAGAAACCCTAGCGCTGCTCCTGCTCACCATTGTAACCAAAGAAGTGGAAAGATATAAGATAGAAATGTGTGGACTCTCAGAGCTGCATTGGAAGGGTAGGGGTCATTTCATGATGACGGATGGATACGCAGCATATCTCCAGGATCCAAGAAAAGGAGAGGAAGGGGGGTTGCAATCAAATATAATAAGAGATCATGATGGCAGAGTCCTCACTGAAGATGATGCTATTATTGTGCCAGTCTGTATGCCTCACCCAAGCGACTCATACTCATGGATGCCTGAAGGACTGTGAAAGTGAGAGGCTCAACTCTCCACAGCAGCTCAACCTGCCTGGAGCCTCAAGGGAACCTTCCCTCACCACCAGCCCAACCCTCCCTAAGCCCCTGCCCTCCCCCCTGACCCCACTCCTTATCTTTGGATCAGGGGTCCATCCCTGCTTCCCGGATGCAGCTAGCCTTGGTACTGAGAGGAGCCACTGCCTTGGTTTCAGTAACTGGCAGGCAAGGGCCCATCTGACAACACACCTCATGACACAATGTTGGACCCAAATGCCAGCCAGCCCAGCCAGGCTGCTGAGCACTTCTTTCCAGCTGGGTTTTAAAAAGTAGGAAGGCAATGGCCCTGCCCCTTCCGGTGCTTATGCTCATAATATAAGGTGACAGAAAAGAGAGTATGGAGCTGGATCCATCAATCCTGCAAGAGGAAGTGGTGTGTGCTATTAAGAAAATGAAGCCTGGGAAAGCAGCAGGGGTAGAGAATATGCCTGCAGAATTGTTAAAAGCAATTGGTGGACTCGGTATTGGTCTTATGTGGGAAATTTGTAATGATGTACAGATGACTAGAAATTGGCTGGAGGACTGGATGAAGGGAATTTACTACGTTCTGTTATATCATACCATCTCCCTGATGTCGCATGGGCACAAAGTCCTGCTCTGAGTAGGAGTGGTATGGAGAGTCATAGTAGTAGGGGACAGCCAGCAAGGAGGTGGATGGGTAGTGCGTGGCAGATCAGTGGAAGGACAGCTGTTGAGTGCTTGAAGTTAGTGATGGATTGTGAAGACTTCTGAAAATTCTGCTATGATGTCACCAATATTCAGATGTGAATAAGTGCATTTACTTATCTACTTGGGGAACAAAAGGGGTGGACTAGATGACTTAAAATGACTAAGTGGCTATGTGTGGTTTGGGTTTCTTGCTGGCTATAAAATAACCCATTCTCCCCCCCCCCCGGTTGGTATTCCTTATTGGTAGGCTTCCCCTCCAAATTACTGGGGGTTGGGAAGGAGAACGCCCTGCTGCATTTCCTATTGGGATGAACAAGCCAAACTGCATCTGCCTTCAGGATTTTCTGGCTTTCTTGTAGACGGATAAATGAAAAAGGACCCCCTCCTCTCCATCCCTCCCATTTAATTTCGGCACTTGGAATTGTAAAGCATGAGCCACAGAGGGATTCCTGGCTGGAAGAAAGCCGGTTACAGTGGTGAATGATTTAGATGTCATTGTACAGTGCATAGCTCCCAGCTGCTTTCCCTTCTCAGTTTGGGACAGAAATGAACACGTGGTTTTAACGGATTGTGTGTGAATGAAGCAAAAACACAGGATGATGGCAGGAGGCTGCACATCCAGCATAAAATGAACAAAGGACTAGAAGCCAGGAACCCTTGAATTCTAATTCCAGCTGTGCCATTGATTGAGTGTAGGGCCTTGGGAAAGCCACTAATCTCTCTGTGCCTTGATTTGCCCCATCTATAAAACTGGGATAATATTTATCTGCCTCAGTGGTTTTGTGAGAACTGTCTTAGTGCTTTGCAAATGTAGAGCTCTGTAGAACTGCTAAATATAACTATTAGAATTTGCATGGTGATAGCTGGCTTTTTGTCTGCCTGGGAAATAGTGTTGTTACCCATTTGAACCTTCCTAGCTACTGTTCTTGAATCAGAAATAGAACATCTGCTGGCAAAAATGAGTTGCAGATTCTTAGTGAACAACCTTTTTTTGGAGGCATTGATTAGACAATTATCTTTCACAACCTGCATTACCTTCCTTTCTTGCTGAGCTCCATCAACCCTTTCTCTCTCTTGATAACGGTACCTCTACTGCAACCCCCTCGGTGTCCTCATGGGGCTATGAGATCAAATTCCCATGCTGCACAAAGAATGGATTAACTTTCTGCTAATTTTCTTCTGTGGGAAGTAAAATTCTCCTGCTGGCTACATCTGTCAAGCTCCTCTGTTCTTGGGGATGTCTATGTGAGAATTAGAAGAGAAAATGAGCAAAAAATGGTCTCCGGTTTCATGGCAAGTATTATCATTAGGGCATCCGCACTCTGCTCCTATTGAACTTCCCTCTGTTAAGTCTTTCTCATGCTCTCTCTCCATTCTAGGAAAGTTACTGTCTCATTCCCACCAGGCACAGTGAACACTGTTTAGTTTTGTTGGCTCAGATACTTGTATCCATCCCATTTCAATTCTATGGCTTCAAAGTCAGGAGTGCTGCCCTGGGAACCTAAGGTAATGCCTGATTAACTTGATTTCTAAATAGGGCAGTTTTTGTTTCTCTGCGGATTCACTCCCTGGTTTCAACTGTCTAAGATATGGGTAACATATTAGCATCATCTACGGAAGTGTACTTAACACTCCTGACAGCTTTAGCTGTATGTATAACTCCAGTCATTGGTATGACTCAAATGGAATCATGACCCCTGTGGTGTATCTAGGTATTTATAATGCACCCATCGCGTGTTCTCTGTGTGCAGTGATATGGGCAGTACTCTGCACTGAAAGATTATGTGAATGTGAAAGGAGATGGGAGGGGAAGAACATTTGTGGTATTGGGGGATCCTCTTGAAGGAACAGACCCCTATATCCATCATTTTTTCACTGTTGATCTCTGAAGATCTCTCATCCCCGTTTTAGCCTTTGCCCACTTCTCACCCTTCCGGGCTGGTGCTGCAGCCACCAGACAGTGCTATGTCCCTTCTGCACCCAGTAATGGCACACTCTGATTGGCCAGGCAGACCATAGATGAGGAACAGGTGACCCTCCTGCCCTTTCAGAGGTGAAATACACCCGGTTCCCTTTTCTAGCAGGATACAGAACTTTTTCATTGGACGTACCCTGAGACTTCCCATTGGGAATGGCTGTGTGTGGGGAGGCTTGTTTCAAGGACACAGAGTACAGAGGAGGTAGGAGGGCTGTTAAAGAAGTGCAATAGATTTATTTATATTTTACCTGATGTCAGCCTCATCTGAAGTAACGTTTCTCTGACCATAGTCAATTTGTGGTGCACTCACTTTGGTTCTGAAAGTAAATGATCCTGGGGTAATGTGTGGAGCTTTTTATTTCAGAGGTGACAGTAAATCATCAGACCTTATGGCCAAAATACCAGGGCATGGCTTTATGTAAACTGTGTCCCTGTAAATGCAGAGGAAAGAAGAGACTAATGTTTAAAGCTTGTCTCTTCCCATGCCAGCAGCCCTGTGGTGAGCGCACTGTTTGGGGAAGAAATAGTGAATTCAGTCTTGGCTAGGTTTTATTTTTACCCCATGTTGCAAGCTAGTGCTTTCCCGGCAGACACAGAATAATCAGGTACTGATTTCTGGGGAACTTTGGAGTCTCTGAAGATGTTTACTCCCCTTAGAGCTCATTCAGGTAGGGGAAACTGATATGGGAAAATCCAGCGAATAGCAGTGTGTGGCAGCAAAGTGCTGCTCATCCTTTCGCCAAAGGAAAGGGGGCTGAAGGAAAGCAAGAATGGCACAGTGATCTCAGTGTTGTGTCATGTGCAGGCAAAGTACTACTGCTAGTCAACACAGAATGGATAATGCTATTGATGCTCTGTCCTTTCCATGTCTGTCTTTCAGACAATGAGCTCAATGCAGGGCCGCCCCGGGGGGCGGGGAAGTGGGGCAATTTGCCCCGGGCCCCACAGGGGCTCCCACGAGAGTTTTTTGGGGGCCCTGGAGTGGGGTCCTTCACTCGTTCCAGGGGCCCCGGAAAACTCTTGCGGGGCCCGGACCCCCAGAGCATCTTCCACTCTGGGTCTTCAGCGGCAATTCAGCGGCGGGGGGTCCTTCTGTTCTGGGGCGGAAGGACCCCCCGCCGCTGAATTACCGCCAAAGCGGGGGCCTCCTGCCGCCGAAGACCCCAGGCCCCCTGAATCCTCTGGGCGGCCCTGGCTTAATTCCTTCATTAATAAATACAAATATTTATTAATGAAGGAAACGTTGCAAAACTTTTTTGAGTTAAGTAAGTAGTAGCCTACACACATCACAGAAAGAGGTTGACACTTGTCTAAGGCTGGATTTCACAGTGACTCAGTGGCAGACTTGGGAAGAGAACCTAGGAGTCCTGGCTCCACGCCTCCCTGCTCTAATCCTGTGAAGGACGAGATGACATTAGCTTTCATCTTACACTGTACTCTCAT
Organism: Mauremys mutica; assembly: GCF_020497125.1. Taxonomy (NCBI): domain Eukaryota; kingdom Metazoa; phylum Chordata; order Testudines; family Geoemydidae; genus Mauremys; species Mauremys mutica. The sequence continues at coordinate 9,625,780 of NC_059093.1, forward strand.
GAGTAGATCTGATAGGAATGGCGTGACCGTTTGGGGAATCTATGTACAATGTATGAATTCTGATTGATGTTATATATATATATTTATAGCTCTAACCCACAGTGTATATTAAATCAGCCATTTGCTAATAGGGACAATGTCATGTATATCACACCCCAGATGTAGGATATAGGAGAAGTAAAAAGTCTATTTCCTGCCATACATGACACTTTCTGATGATGAAAAATTGGAGAGAAAATTAAGGAATCACAGATGTTTAATGCACAATCTAAAGATGATTCTGGAAGTTAGAGAAAACATGTGTAGGTTGACTTCAGTAATGGCGGAGATGCTAGAAACACTAATTAGAGACAGAAGAATTGGATATTTTAGACTATTTTATCTGCTGTTCCTAGTTGCTTAAGAACTGTCAGAGCTCCACTTAAAAATTGTATGGGAATTGTCAGGGTACATTGTTTGTCTTATGATGTCTTTCACAGTGTTGTCTGAAGATCAGCTGATGGAAAGGCCAGCTCTAACATAATGAAAAGAGAGATACAGGCACAAGCAGGGATTTATTTTCCTCCAAGTAGGCCCTATCTAGCTAGCTATCCATCCTAGGTACTTCTCTGGCTCCCGTTACTGGAGAATCTGAGCACCTTACCATCTGTAATAGCTTTATCTTCACAACACCCTTGTGAAGTAGAAATAGGGAAGCACTGTTGTCCTTATTTAATATATAGCCTGTCAGTGCCTCAGTTTCCTAAGTGACTTGGCCAAAGTCACACAAGGAATCTGTGGTAGAGCAGGGACTTGAACCACGGGTTTCCCAAGCTCCAGATTAGTGCCCTGATCGCTGGACTGTCCTCCTTCGGCCTTCATGCTCAGACCCAGTCTTATTCTTAGTAAGTTAAATATTTTGAATTTTATAGAGGGCAAACCTCATAGCAAAATTTCGTTAAAATATCAGTCTAGGATACTGATTCCCTCTGTGGTGGGAAAATATTTAATATTTCAATACCTGAGTGTGACAGGGTTGTGCTGAAAAATGTGGTTGAGAAGTTGGTTACAAATAATAGTCTTCAAATGGGAAATGGGCAAAGATCTTCACCTGTGGGAGACAGGAATGGGAAACAATCTGTTCCTGTTTCTCAGCATCAGAGCAGAGAGAGTGTGCAGTTGTAGATATGGTTCGTAAACGGCTCTTTTTATGCTGGGTTTATTATAACCACACTGATGCCAGATGTCAGCCTTTTCTTCTTAGGAAGTGGGCACCAGTGAGATTTCTGGAAGCTGTGGATGAGGATGTAAACCTCGTTCCTCTCTCAGCATTGAGCTCACAGTTCTGACGTGAAGGGGATGTTGTGGGGTTTGGGTTGAGGGCAGAGTAACAGGAAGGTTATCAGTGAACATCTGTCGTTATAAATCTATCTGGAACAAATAGCAGCATCAAGCCTCTAAAAACCCATGATCATTGGCAAACACCGACCAAACCAATAATTAGTGTTCCAATGGTACTTAATGACCCCAACCAGACTGGAGCCCTCTTGAGCCAGGTGCGGTACAGGACAGATAAAGGACAGATCCAGACTGTTGAGAGTTTCAAAATTGGCTGGAGTATTATGCAACCAATTTAAAATTAATGTGAATCTGGTGTCCCGGTCCCCCAGGAAGCTTTTGCAAATCACAGCCCACAATCTATAAATTAAGGCAAGGTGCAACAGGCGGGTAAACAAACAGATGGAGTGATTGGGGACGAAAGACAGGATAGCAGGAATGTGAGCTTGTTTTTGCTGACACTAAGCGTGCACAATTTGTAGGTGAGGAGATGGCTTTATGCTGAAAAAAATAGAACTCCCATTAACTTGCTCTATCTCCTGTATTTCACCCATCACCGTACTATCTAAGCACTCTTCTCATGTACCCATTATCTGTCACCAGCCTTTCATTACTTGCAAGCAATAAACACTCCTCCCCCCCCCAAATTAGTACATTCTGGCAGCAAATAAGAAAAACCCAACCCTTCCCGAACCAATCTGTTAAATGAAGCAAATGTTGTAAACACCTGAATGACTCCATAACTGGCTTCAACCACCTCCTCCTTCCCACCCGCACCCCAGAGTGCTAGATATAAATGATTCAGCTTTGTTAAACAGCACTGTTAAAATAATAGCCTCTCATTCAGATGCCATCAGCTTTTGCTATAAGTTTGCACAGCAGAGCTGTTTAAAAAACAAACAAACCACCACCAGTCTTTGCCTGATTCCTTTAAAATCTTTCTTTATTTTCTTAGGTTACATTACAAACCCCCCACATCATCTGGGAGAGGAGATTTCCAGCGAGCTGCGCTGAGAGGATGCACTGGGAAGCACAGAGGAATGAAGACGTCCTTAAGAGAGCGGAGCTCCTGCCCAACAGCCAGCTGAGGGTTAACAAAATGAACAGCTCTTGTGCGGGCAGAGTATGTTCTTGGCAGTGAGCAGTGGTCTGTGTTACAGTATGTGAGAGCAGAAGTGTGGAGCAGCTCATTTCCATTCACCAGCTGGCAGGTTGAGCTTAAATCTCAGGATCCAGTGTCTGGCTGCAGCAAAGCATCCCCCTCCTCGCCACTCCAAACCTCATCTCTTCCTCTGGATGGAGGTCCTCTCCTCTTCGCAGAGCGGGATTTGACTCGGGGATGCTGCCGTGAGGAGTTCACATCTGCAGCTTTGACAGGACTTCCCCCGACTATCTGAATGAATGAGTGCCTTTCAGAGCAGAATCAGGTAAAACACTCAGCATTACTTTCAAATTCTTCCAGTCAGCCTCCTGAAAACAGGATGGGCCAAATACAGCCCTGGTGTAACTCTGCTGCAGTCAGCAGGTTTGACACCAGGGATTGGATTTGCTCCATTGTCCTGACACCAGGCAGATAACTTGCCAGGTTGGTCTCTTAACATGAGAAGAGTATAGCTTGTTTTGGTGGTAATCTGTAACACTGTTTGCTCTGAAGTGTCCTGGTGGAGTTCTATTGCCTTATACGCTGTGCATACGGATCATCAAAGTTACAGCAAGTGACTAGTAAAGCTATTAACATGGACTGTAGAAAAGGTTGTGATGGAAAAGGTCTGCTTGTATTTTTGGAGGGGCTTGGTGGTTCTTCTCATCTGCTCTGATGTACAGTGTTAGGTGTCCTTATGATAGGCCCCCTGTTAACATGCTACACAACATAATGATGGAACATGTATGTGAGTGTACATGGAATGTGCTACATTTTCATATACCAGCGTATCTCCTAACACAGCATATTTTGCAGCGCTCTTGAATGCTGTAAAACACTTTCTCCATCTCTTTGCTTGAATTTAAAAATCAAGCTCTCCTCCCTGGTGCTTGTGTCCCTTTTTTTTGTGTTTCTTGGTTTTTGGCAGTTTTGCTCACAGAGCACAAATATTCAGCTTGGAGATTCAAGTATTTGCCTTGGAAGTGCTATGCTTAGTATGGGATGGGACACCACTTGATGCAGCAGGGCGATCAGTTAGCCAATCCCTCTCACTGGAGCCTGGGCTCAGAAGCAATGAACAAGACATAAAACAATCTGACCATCCCTTTCATAGCTAGTTCTGTGCAGACGCATGCCGTTGCTTTGCATTTTTGCCTCTGATGCGATCAAGAAATTAAACCAGTAAATAACAATGATCTTCTTGTATTTTATGACAAGATTTAACACAGCAGGTGAACAGGGTTCTCAAACCTCATGCCAGTACCTTGACACAGAAGCAGTTAAATAAGCAAGGATGTGGGCAGACATTCATTATTAGTATGAATGGGACAAAAGGAGGCTAAACTTAAACACTGCACCTACTAGATAAAATTTACAACAGTCTAATTTTACTAGGAATGATGCCTTTGGTAAAAGCCTATATGGCCCAGAAAAAAATAGGTTAATGTATTCTGAAATCCCTAAGCCTGCTGGTTGAAATTTTCTGAATTTCAGTGTTTTGACAACAGGAAGAAATTTAGATGAACTGTTGACAACAGTTTTCCTGTTTTTAACCAGTTTATAAGGCTAGCAAGAAAAATGTCAAATTTTGAAGTTTTGATTAAGATTTTTAATGAAATTTCAAATTCTGAAAGAAAAAAGCTGAAAAAAATTGACTAATTTTTTTATGAAATGTTGTTTTTTTTCTCTTCTCCCTGAACAGCCTCCACTCCCTCAGAGATTCCATGGATGCTTCAAACCTTGCTCCTGATTGTAAGAATTGCAGTCACCCAATCAGAGCAGGGAGAATATCCATGTGACTTTTGTGACTAATCATGGCTAACCTACTCATCTTATATTTGTTCTATCAAGTACTAAATATTTTCACCAAACAATTTTCAAATAACCCATAAATTAAAAAACAAACAAAACAAAAACCAAAACACTTCCCAAAATAAATACAAATAAAAATCATGGAGTTAATAAGAGGAAATCATGACTGTAATGTTAACCTCCTGTGATTATTAACGTTTCCAAAAGAGAAAGAGGCTAAATTCAGCAGGTAAATGATTCTTGTGAAATTATTTACTCCACTTTTTAATATTTTATATACTCTATATAACCAGAAAGGCTGTTCAGATATGTGTTTCATTTTAACTGAAACAAAACAAAGTTTTCAAGAGTTTAGATATATGGTTTCTCATTCTTTTTTTTTTTGCTCATATTTCTTACAGATACAGAAGGATAAAACAGGGGCTTGTGGATTTGGTCTTGCCAAACCCAGGAGTGACTTAGGTCTGGGGTCTATTTATTCTTATCTATTTATTCCTTCCCTGCACTGCAAAATTCAAACAAGGAATTTGGTGGTTGAGTGGTTTCATTTTTGGCCCAGCCATAGAAAGAACATGCTGCTTTCTCTTCAAGATTGATTTCTTATATCAATATACAAATTTCTCCACCATTAGAATTAGTTATTAATTTCAGTCCACTCCCAGGAGCCGAGAGGTCAGGTAGGATCAAGGGACCTTAATTGGCTTATAAGCGCTGGAAGAAAGTACAATTAATAATAATACCTAGCTTCTAGGTAGTCATTTTCATCGGTTGATCTCAAAGCCCTTCTCAATCTTTAATGCAGAACACCACATAATGGATGATCCCTAAAAGAACACGCAGGTGCCAGGGAGACACCCTGTTCAGATTCATTCCAGTCCTGCGTGAAATCCTCATGCCTCAGATCCTGCTACTTGTCTGATCAGAGCATCCCTTAGTGCAGCAGTTCCCTGGCTGTGTCATCTGTGGTCAATGGGAAGCTGACTGGTCACACAGGTTTGGATCTTTTCCTTGTGCCCAGCTGCTGACTTTCACTAAAAGGCAGCTGAAAATGCTTTTCCCAATACATTTCCATGTAAGCATTCGCAGTAGCTGCCTCTGGTCGTGCTGTGATCATGAAGGGAGGGGAGATATTCTGCATAATCGTGACTAGGAGGGGAGGTGTCCACAGGACAATCTCACTATTAAGAGGTGGTCCTCACTATGGCAAACTTTGAGAATCCCTGCCTTAGCTCATAGCATCAATGCCAGGAACAACATGTGCTGCTATCAACACTCATGGTGGCTAGATAGTGTCCTGGACGGAGAGAGGATGTTAGCACAGTTCTCAGGGAGAAGGGAGTTACTGTGGGTCAGTGAGCTAAGAGGAGACTGGGGGAAGTACATATGGCAGCAGTGAGATAAGCTAGGCAAATATTGCAAAAAGCATTTTCTAGGAATATCGCTTCAAATTGTAAACAAATTCATTTAGACTGTCTGTTCCTGCGAGCGAGGTAACCGTTGGGAACATTTGTGGAAATGGAGACATTTAAGCAAATGCTGGGGATAATTCTTAGAAAAATACATTTTAAAAGAATTACTGTCCATAGGGCCTCATAAAGGAAAAAGGAAGCTGATTTTGTACACCCAGTCAAGGAACAGAAACATACTGTGACTTGGATGACCAATCACAAAGCTCAAATGTCCACAGTGAGCTGCTCATTAATGAGCTACAGAGCTAAAAATTATTTAAGAACATAAGAACGGCCATACTGGGTCAGACCAAAGGTCCATCTAGCGCAGTATCCTGTCTTCTGACAGTGGCCAATGCTAGGTGCCCCAGAGGGAATGAACAGAATGGGTAATCATCAAGTGATCCATCCCCTGTCGCCCATTCCCAGCTTCTGGCAAACAGAGGCTAGGGCAGGGTGCGCAAACTATGGCCTGTGGGCTGCGTCTGGCCTGTCAGATGTTTTAATTAGGCCCTTGAGCTCCTGTCAGGGAGCAGAGTCGGGGGCTTGCCACGCTCTGTGCGTGCCATGGCTCCGTGCAGCTCTGGGAAGCAGTGGCATGTCCCCTGTCCAGCTCCTATGTGTAGGGGCAGCCGGGGGGCTCTGCATGCTGCAGCCAATGAGAGTTGCAGGGGTGACGGCTTAGGACGGGGCATCATGAAGAGCCGCCTGGCTGCACCTCCGCATAGCAACCAGAGGGGAGACATGCCACTGCTTCTGGGAGGTGCTTGAGGTAAGTGCTGCCTGGAGCCTGCCACCTCCCAGCCGGAGCCCTCACACACCCCGGCGCCCCAATCCCCTGCCCCAGCCCTGATCCCCCTCCCACCCTCCGAATCCCTCAGTCCCAGCCCGGAGCACCCTCCTGTACCCCAAGCCCCTCCTCCCCAGCCACACTCCAGAGCCCGCACCCCCAGCAGGAGAACCACCCCAACCTCCATTTTGTGAGCATTCATGGCCCACCATATAATTTCCATACCCAGATGTGGCCCTCAGGCCAAAAAGTTTGCCCACCCCTCAACTAGGAACACCATCCCTGTCTATCTTGGCTAATAGCCATTGATGGACCTATCCTCCAAGAACTTATTTACTTCTTTTTGTGTAGAAAGTAGTCTGTGCAAGCTGCCATAAGGCAGATAATGCATTAATCAAACAGAAAAAAGAGGCAGAACTTATGAAATGATTTGTTACATTTCATTTGTCTCCATCTCTAGTATACAACTAGCAAGAGCCTTGAAGAAACTCCATCAGAGGCTGATAACTATAATAAATGCCACCATCCGCAGCAGGAAATGCATAGTCTTGAGTGCACTTGGAAGGATGCAAAACCTGATTAATTTGCAGGGAATGTTTCCTAGTGTATATTTGGTCACACTTTATGCCAAGGTTACATTTATAAAATATAAAGGATTAATAATTGACTATGGACCAGTAGCTGTTATAAGTATGTTAGAGACATGTTACAGTTGGTTATAAGCGTGTCAGTGGAAGATATAGAGGGCTTTAAGCCATGACTATAAGGAACCTATTGAACTGTTGTACTCTAACATCTATAATAGTTAACCATTAATAAATGACTAATAGATGTTTTAATAAACCCTTTATGAACAATTTATAAATGTGCCCTTAACATAAATTATGACCATATATTTAATCCCACTCCTGTTGTGGATGGGGGCTCTTAGCAAGCTTATGTATTGTCTCTGTTCTTTAACTGAATCCTGATTACCTTGATCATGGGAACCAATTTGTGGTGCACAGTGTGCTGGAATCGTTGGGTTTTAGTTTAAAAGAGTCTAGTGTCAGCAGTAGGATAAAACTGCCATGGAGAAAGGCAATCTAAAAAGACAGATAATTCTGTGCTCAGTCTTGCACTGTCTGAAGGGCATTGTTATAGCTACATGCGCACACGGTGTGTTTGAGTTCTTTAGATGAAAAGATGTATAAATGGAAAGTGTTATTGGATTCCGTCACCTCCGCTTACATGCACTAACACTCTGCAGGAGTCACACTTGAATGCATGTGCTCATGCATTACCCTTCTGTGCATCCTTCCACATGCACAGTCTTGTGCATATTGCTCTTCTGTGTGTGTCGCAGATGGAGTACACATTTCCCTCCCCCCATGCACTGTTACATCCAGGGCCGGTGCAACCCATTAGGCGACCTAGGGTGGTCGCCTAGGGTGCTAGCATGTTGGGGGTGGCATTTTGTGTCCTTTGGTGGCGACTGCGGCGGCTAGATCTTCGGCCGCCCCGGTCGTTGTTGGCATTTAGGCGGAGGGAGCTGGGGCAGGGGGGTGTGGGGAGTGCCACCTGCAGCAAGTAAGGGGCGGGGCGCGGCAGGGGAACCGCTCCCCATTCCAGCTAATCTCTGCTCCGCCTCCTCCCCTGAGGAGGCGGAGCAGAGGTGAGCTGGGGCGGGGAGCTGCCGTACGGCTCCCGGGGCCAGTGGGAGCTGCCATGGGGGAGGGGGGGGAGGCGCCTCAGAGCGGAGGGGGGGAGCTGCCGCGGGGGGGGAGCCTCAGGGCGGAGGGGAGGGGAGCTGCCGCGGGGGGTCGCCTTAGGGCGGAGGGCGGGCGGAGAGCTGCCACAGGGCTCAGGGGCAGGGGAGGCGCAAGGTGGATGTTTCGCCTAGGGCACGAAACATCCTTGCACCCGACCTGGTTATATCACACTTGTTCATCTCATCTATGCATGCACTCGTATGCTCGCTGTGTGTATTGCACCTTCCCATAGTCGAGACATACAGCAGTGCCTGTCACATTGCCTTGTTTAAGGTCTTGTCAGCTCTTCTGGTCCAAACACCTGCTGTCATAGGATTAAGCTGTACACCAGTTTGTTATTAAACATTTTCTTCCCCTTGGATACTGGTAAAGGGCTCTTACTGAGAGCATTGTTTGTTTATTTTTATAGTCAGTTTAAAAGCACATTGAATGCAAATAAGGGAAGGCAGTTCTTCACCAGTTCTTCACACCTTCTCTTGCATGGCTATAACCCAAATTGGCTTTATTTATTTATTTATTTGTAATGAACTTTGTCAGTCCTGTAGTCTCTGAGACCAGCTACTTTTCTCCTGGTATGTAAAGGACATCAGACACTAGGTACACCAAACTGGCAAAGAATCAAGTAGGAAATTGACTTTAGGCGCATGATCAGTAACTTGTTTATTATGCACATCTGCTGAGCCTCATCACACTCAGTCTCTTGAATTAACGTGAAACTAAGTATATCCTTGGTCTTACATCCGCTGTTGTGAACTGGAGCCTGGGCATTCTCTTCACTGGAAGCAGGATCAGGCCCTATAGTTTTACATGTCAGAACGTGATCATTAGGCTCTGTGTTTTCAATAAGTATTTAAAGGTATTTAATGAGGAAGGATGGGGTCTGGTGGTTAGGGCACTAGTCTAGGACTTGGGAGACCTGGATTCAAGTTACTGCTCTGCCATAAATTTTCTGTATGACACTGGGCAAATCACTTAGTCTCTCTGAGCCTCAGTTTCCCATCTGTCAGATGGGGATTAAAGCACTGCCCTGCCTCACAGGGGCATTGTGATGATAAATACATAAAAGATTGTGAGTTGCTCAAACACTGTGGTAATGGGGGCCATAGAAATACCTTAGGTAACTGGTTATTGACTGGAATGGTTATTGCGTCAGACTAGCACTATAATCTCCCCCTTTCCTCTCTTGGGCATCTCACCCTTCCTTTAGTGTTGATACTTCTAGCAATATGATGTGTCTTCCCTTCCTTGTGGAAGCCTGATAGATTCTTCCCACTTAAGATCACCAGTGGCTGACACAAATGTTTGGTCTTGATCTACAGTTTTTTGTTTTGGTCTGGCTGCTGTGTCCTTCAGTTATCACATCACCGTGCTTTGGATCGAAGGTGCTGTATGACAAAGAATGCAGTGCGAAATCATTTCATGCACACTGAATTTAACAGCGTGGTGTATTGCTGTGCAACTTGCACACAGTACATCACTGTCATTGTTTCTGGTGTGGAGTTGTCACCCTTTCACCCCAGTTCTGTAGTCTCTAAATATTGGCCCACATTACAGTGCATCACATTTCCACAGCTGTGCAATAACTAATGATGTTATGCTTCCATACTGCAGCTGACCATCACATAATCCTTGTGCAGAGTTTCACCATTATTGCACTGCTATGCCATAGATGATCACCAGTATGTACTCATGTTGGTGTCGCCCCATTATGCACCCACAGCATGGGTATTATTATTACACTCTCCCACTGTACTGTTGAACAGCACTGTGGCATATCTGATTCCTGCTGATCACTGGCGTCTTCTCTGTTGTCGACCAGTAGCGTTTCACTTCTGTTTCCTGGATGTATTGTACAGGCCCTTGCGTATCCCAGTCTTCCTAACCCCTTCTCGCTCATAGCCCTTGGAGTTTAGCAGGATTCCTGTCAAGGAATCAGGCGTTTATACAGACAGTAAAAATACACAGAGCTCTAATAATAAAGATTAAAAAATAGCAAGAGTTTTGGAAAGACGAGGGATATAAATACTCATGCTTCAGGGCATAAGCCAACCTCTACTAGTGGAGGTCAGGAGGAAACTATGCCTGTGCACAGGTTATTCCGTAACTCTGTAATTCAAGGCTTCTTGCACCATTCTTTGAAGTAGCTGGTGCTAGCCATGATGAAGACAGTTCTGGACAAGATGGACAATTGGTCTGATGCAGTCTGGTAATTCTTACTGTTCCTCTTCTCTCTGTGCATCTCAGATGGATAGACTTCAATATAACACATGCACCTGGCTCCTGGGCAATCCTCCCCCATTGTTCTTTTTTTCTTCCCTTGGAGAGGGATGGGTCACTTAGTGCCGCTTGTTTCCTATACGTGCTGCATCAGAGGGACTGGCGAATGGAAATGCCATTGTGAGATGCATATCTGATACGACTCCAACCGTCTTCCACCCCCGATACACCCTGAGGGAGAAGCTAATACAAAAGAACAAGCTGTCTTTTTTCCTTTTGGTGTGACACTTGTTATTATGACATATGACACAGTAGAAAGGCCAGAGACCCGCTAGCTGTGAGAACCTTACTGCCCTATTCTCCCCTTAAGCAATGCAGGAGCACGTTCGCAAGAGAATTACCAACCTGATCTGACAGGCCTGGTTTCCAAGCTAATTGTATACAATGTGGGACAGAACATGCATGGGAAGGGACACTTCTTCTTTAATACCTGAAGCCTTTTCCTCTACAATTGAACTGTCCAGGTGGCTCAGAACCTTAAGTAGCTGGGGCCCATCAGTGGGATATTTACTGTGGGTGACAGTGAACACAGCTGGATGGGAAAGTGAAACCAAAAGTCCTGTGTGCAACTTCAGGCTACAGTGCTGATTAAATCTGAGATAGATGTGGAGCCCTCCATTCCTCCCCCCTCAATTACCTCTACATTTCCATTTCTAACTAGGTCATTTGCAAAAACCATGCCTATTTTGCAGAACCAGGTGATTGCAGTTTAACCACATGTTTTTTCCATCCCAGTTCCCCTTTCAGGAATCAGTAGCATTTTTTTAAAAGCAATTTTTAGCTGCAAGGCTGCAGCAGGGTTCATTTTATGAAAGGAACTGGTGTCACTGCAAGCCTGGAATACAGACTTTCATTTGGTGATGGCATGGAAAGATTTGCCTCTGGAACTGTCTGTTAAATTTCCTTTATTAGCTCTATGGTGGGAAGACAAGAGATGAAAAGTCAAACATTTAGAGACAACCTGCCTTAGAATTAAAAATTCATCAGTGAACAGCCTTGGAGTGTTGCTATGATTAAGAGTAAAAAAGCACAACGTTCAGCTAATGATCCGTAGGTCAGCTGAGGCAGACTCTAAGAGATGGACTTTCCTTCAGGGGTTCGTACAACCTTTCACCTTTCCTCTTGCATGTCCTGAGTAAATTTCAAGCAGGGGCTTGGTGAAGCAGCGAAGAGCAAGGACTGCACTGAAAGGTGAAGGGGAGAGACAGGTAAAGGAAAAGACAAGAAAACAGACTGATGGAGGGAGGCTGAGGGAAAGTAATAACTTAGACTGTAAGCTCTTTGGAGCAGGGGACCATCTCTTTGTTCTGTTTGTACAGCACCTAGCGCTGCACAGTGGGGTAACTCGAGTTCCTAGGTGCTACCCCTGTACAAATGATAATTGCACCTAAGAGGTGGAATGTGTTACAGAGGAGCAGGCAAGAGGAAAACGGAGAAAGGCGGATGAAAAGCAGGCAGAGATGGAGGAGACAGAAACAGGAGTTGGGAAGGAAAACAGAGCATGAGGACAGAAAGTAAGGAGTATGGTAGGTGGAAGAGGATGACCTTGACTTTGGATTCTTTGGAGTGTTTTTCTTCTTTGCATCTTGTGCCTTAAGTGGTAATAGCAGAGATTAAGTGAGCTGGAGCCATAACAGACACAGCCTGCCTTATCTCTATGCTGTCTCGTTTAAATGACTGAGCATATTCATTAGTTAGCTGGATCTATTTTTACATATTTACAAAACTTAATTTAAATAAATGACCTTGCATAAAGACTTTTTCATCAGGAGTGCACACGCAGCCGCCCACACATCTAACCATGGAGCTCTAAGAGAACAGAGCTCAGTGAAATGTAAAGTATCCCAAGGTTTCTGTTACCAGTGAGCATTCATATGGAATAAGATTTTTAAACAGGGATCTTTATTGCATCCTGAAAAGGGCTTTCATTGTATGGCAGAGAAGTCTGCTGAATTCCGTTTCCTTTGAGGTATAGTGAGATTGCTTAAAATATTCTGCTTTTCTGTAGGTTAGTACAAACTGGCTTTGCCTAAGGGCCTGTCTACATATGAAGTTATTCTGGAATAAGCATGTCCATGCATGGAGTTATTCAGGAATAGCTACTGCACTTGAAATTCACACCCTATCTTAACCCAAATTAACTTTCAAAAGTAAATGAGCCCTAGGCAGCTGGTCTGGATGTGTGCAAGACATGCCTATGTTGCAGCCATGCGGGTGTGTGCTGAGCAGCAGAGTAAAGACCGTTCATTTTCTAAGAGAGGCCTGTAGGTTTCAGGATATATATGTTATCCATGCTGGCGGCTGTGTGCCCTGCTCCTGCTGGCCACCCCCCCCTGACGAGGTAGGTGTGCGTGCGTGTGTGTGTGTGTTGTGCAGTGAGAGGCGCTGCATCTCTTCGGCACAAACACACTCCACAGTGCACACGGTACAGCGAGGTGGCAGTGGCCAGCAGCAGTGGGGCACACACAGCCATCCTCATGCCAACTCTGCAAAGTGTGAGGAGGGAGACAGCTGACACTGCGGTGACTGTTGTAGTCAGGTCCTGTCTGTTTTGGGTCTGGTTACAAGGCTCTAGGCTACCATCAGGCTCCCATGATAATGTAGGTGGGGTTTCCTTCTTCCTAACGCCACTCAGCTGGTGAGTGCAATCTGCTTTGTATTGGTTCCATTTGCTGTATGAGGTGCAATTGTCAAGCTATTTGTGCATCTTGTTTGTAGGAGAGTGCTGTGTGCAGCATGTTTGCATGCCATTTTGTGTAGCCCGTGTCTGGGACAATGGCGTACAGCTAATATTTTATCATGTAGCATGTCTCCCCTTCACAATGCAGGATCAAGCTGGACTGCCGGGGTGAGGGGGCAAAAGGGGGTGGGTTTGCCCCAGGCCCCAGCTTGACTGGGCTCCCGAACTGAGTGGAGTTGCGACGGTGGCCCATGTGGTCACAGCACCACTCAGGTTTGGCCCAGCCGCACTTCTGACACGACGGACGGTCAGCCAGGCCAACCCTGAATAGCACTGAGCCCCCATGTGCCAGGTCGCAATGCCACTCACTGAATTTTGGCCTAGCGGCCCCCCTGTCATGTCAACCAGGTTGCAGCTCCCAGCCCTGTGGGACAGGAGCCAACCCACCGTTGCAAAGTGAGTTCAGTGTGGGCGCGCTCTTCAACCTCATGGTGGGGGTAGGGGTGGGCCTCAATTTCAGATTTTGCACTAGGCCCCCCCCAAAATCTTTGTGCAGCCTTGGAATCAAGCCCAGAATGTAGTGCAGGTAGAGGCGCTTGTGACATTGAAGAGCTTTTAACTGTTTTGGTGTGTGGCATATTGATGTGTTTTGTGTAACGGTGCTCATGCATGGCAGGGCTGCATATACTGCAGGCTGATGAACCGTTAAGTTGGGCATCAGCAGCAGCTTGGGTATATCATTAGCTTCACCTTCTAGGCCCTGATACTGTGAAGAGGGATATCAGCAATGCTAAAAATAGGAGCTGTGTGCCCAGTGAACAGATTCCACGGGAAGGGAAACAACCAAGCTTTTACTCGGGTCAGAATATTTTTCTCCTAATGCTTCTGCCAGGGGATCTAAAACATTGACACATACACACGGAGAAATTCTTCCAAGCGATGGGAGCTACATGTAGACTCATTCCCTGTATGCTCAGAGATATGAGTAAATAGAGGATTTATAGGCAAACAGAAAGAGAAGGCAGCCAAATCCTATTTTTAACACCTGGCCCGTGTGTGTCTACTGCCTGCTCCCTTCCTCCACTGGATTTCAGTTTCAGTCCAATCAGCTGCCCTGGCTTTGAAGTCAGAGCACCTTTCATCGTGCTCTGATAAAGCTCTACATTGCTGCTATGTTTGCCTGCTAGGTTCAAAGCCATTTAGAGTTTTAGGTGCAGGTCTGCAAATTCTGATTCCAGGAAAGAGACCAGAGACCCTGCTAGGGTTAGTCTTGATTAAGCAGTTGCCATTCAATAATAATACATGGCCCTTGCAGCATCTTTCATCTGATGATCTCAAAGCACTTTACAAAAGTGGATCTGTATTATTCCCATTTACAATAGGGAAATTGATGCACAGAGAGCGAAGTGTTTTGTCCAATGTCACACAGATGGTAAATGGCAAAGATGGAACTAGAACCCAGGAATCCTCCCACTCACTCCACTGCTCTAATCATTAGACCAAGGGGTCATGTCAGATGTGTTCATGAAGTGACCCCTGTTAATGTTCCACTGCAGCTAACCATGGGAGAGACCAAAATCTGGCAATACTAGCAAGACTGCAAAAGAAGACATAGAAACAGATGTTGACATAAATGGCCCCTCTCAGGGTCTCAGCCAAAGATGGCACTTAATTGTCAGTTTCAGTGTGGAGGGATTCCCTACAGAGAAGGCTGACGTTCTGTCTGGCATGAATGCAGACATCAAGTGCTTTCTAGAGACAGTAGCACCCATCGTCCCTGGCAGTCATATCACCGTGAACATCAAAAGCAGCATCTATGACAGCACAGAAGATTGGTGAAAAACACTTCTGTGAAACACCATGGTACAATGAAACTCATGGTTTAACTCAATTAAAAGTAGATTCTGTTTACAAACTACCAAGTGAACAGTTTGTATGGCCATCTGACTTCCCCTGCCAGAAGAATCATGCTTTGTTATAGGCAACTTCAACAGTCGCAACACTATATTGTGGTTCCCGAGAAAGACAACAGTGGGGAAGAAGTTGAGAAGTGGAATGCAACAAAAACTTGACCTTGCTCTACAACTCCAAGGGCAAATGTACTTTCCAAAGTGCATGATCAAACAAGAGGCACAACCTTGACCTAGCCTTTGTTACCTCTGGGGAAAAAAACCCACCTGTTTGACTTCGATCCCTACAATGAAGAAACCATTGGGCTTGCTGAAAGGCTTATGAGAGAGACTGGAAAGGAGCTGCAAGACTGTTCTTAGTGTATGCCCAAGGTGCTCAGGTGGCACGTGACCAGGACTCATCACCGAATTTGGTCAACTGGTTGGATCATTAGCTTCCCCAGGATGGCTGGGTACTGATGGGGAGTGCGACATGAATGCTGGTCCATGTCCCCTGCCTGACGGTTGAAGGGAGTTGATTGGAAAAAAACAACTTGTGCCATAATAGCAAAAAAGGCATGTGTCACCACCTGAATGGACCCACAACCAAAGTGCATCACAGCAGTGTCTCCCAACCCAGTCCTAAATGGTAAACCAGCCCACAGAGCAAAACACAGAATGAAACAAATCAAGCAGGAACGTGGCTCATTCCTCAGACAATGAAGTGCACAATGAGCTGATCAGCACTGAGGAGCTGACAATAGCCATGCAAATCCTGAAATGTGGAAAGGCAGGTGGACTCGATGGTATACCTAGGGTATGTCTACACTTACCGCGTGGGTTGACGCGGTGAGTTCGACTTCTCGGAGTTCGAACTATCGCGTCTAATCTAGACGCGATAGTTCGAACTCCCCGCGTGCTCCGGTCGACTCCGGAACACCACCACTGCAAACGTCGGTGGCGGAGTCGACCTTGGAGCCGCGGACTTCGATCCCGCGGCGTCTGGACGGGTAAGTAGTTCGAACTAGGGTACTTCGAGTTCAGCTACGCTATTCACGTAGCTGAACTTGCGTACCCTAGTTCGACCCCCGCCCTTAGTGTAGACCAGGCCCTAATTAACTATTACTACACTTTGGGATGAGAGCACAGAAGTGGCTGCTTGACTTCTTTAACTCTTTCATGGAGACAATGCAGAAACTAAGGTTGTAGAGGCAAGCCAAAGCAGTTGCCCAAGTCAAACACATGATGAAGACCCTAACTCTGCAAAATCTTACTGCCCAATATCCTTACTCTACTCAACCTGCAAGCTATATGAGCAAACGATAATGTGTGGGAAAGCTCCATTTGTGGAAGAGCAACTGACTGATGACAGGTTGCTTCCACCCAGGACATTCATGCTGGGGCAGTTGCAAACTTAACTCAGTATATCAATGATGGCTTCAAAACCTTCAAAATTACTGGGGCTGTGTTTGTTGTTTTATTGGCTACTTATGACACTGAACTACCATGCGCTTTTGCTGAAATTGGCCAGAATTCTGAGAAATAGGAAGATGATCCAGGTCATCTCCTCCCTGCTAGAGAACCGATGTTTTTTTCAAGACAGATGGTCAGAAAAGTCAACCGCATATTCAACGGAATGGACTACCCCAAGGTTCAGTGCTATCACCCTTGCTGTTTGTTGTCTCCACAAATGACCAGTTGGAATTCCCCAACACATAAAGAATCATTTATGCAGATGATCTCTGCATTGTCACCCAACTGGAAAGATTTGAGAACATTGAGCACATTCTAACTGGCTCCCTGAGTGTACTTGGATAATTGTATCGCACGGGGTTCCTGAATGCCAACCCTTGCAAGACACAAGTGTGCGCCTTTTACCTGAAACACCATCAAGCCAAATGAAAACTCCAGATGTAATGAGATGGTACAATCTTTGAGCACTATGAACACCTGGTGTAGCTTGGGATCAGATTAGAACAAACATTTTCAAAAAGCACATCATGAAGCTGAAAAAGAAAGTGAACTCCAGGTATTGTGTACTCCAGAAACTGGCCAACACAAAATGGAGAGCTTGACCCCAAATGCCCCTAGCAACCAGTTTCTCCCTTTTTTACTCAGTTGTGGAGTGCTGGGCCCCAGTACAGTCACACTCAAGCCATACACGCAAAATTGATATTGAAATCAATCAGTCCTGCAGGATCATCATGAACCACACTGTTGCTATTCTGCCTCATGGGGACTGCACCACCCTCAGTGAGGTGGTGCAGTAAAAAGGAGAGAAAAAAAAAAACAGGTGCCTGATCCAAGACACCCCCTGCATGGTCATGATCCACCACCCAAAAGGCTAATTCCAGAAAGAGCTTTGCCTCAAACTATTGCTGTGGAAGGCTTCAGAGTAACAAAATTATGGTCAATATCAATGATCCTGGAGAACCTGGTTCCTTCAGAACAACTCCCGCCAGGCACTTGAACTTGAACAAAAATACTGGTGTACCCTAAGTCAAGAGAGAGCTGAAGTAACAAAGGCTGGTGACAATCTGATCAAGTAGAAACTGAGCAATGACCCCCAAATGTGAACATGGAGAGGCTAGGAAAACACATGAACATTGCCTGATGCAATGCACCCTGTCAACATCCTGTCCTCATGAGGGACTATTTGAAATAAGTGACAATACCAGGTGTTGAATGCAGTTTTGGTGCAGCAAGCTATGATGATCACCATTAGACCATCTCAGTGATGGGATGAATTTGCTATTACAGATCCCAACAGCTTCCCGTCAAAATGCCCCACTTTCTCATTCTTGGGAGATTGTTCTCTCGTTTTTGTAGAATTGAAAGGTTTGGACCATTGGAAACGAACCTCTAACATTTTTGAGGCACCTCCATCCATTGCCAACTTCACCGCTACCACCTCCACTTCTTCCAAGTAAAATAGCCTAGTGGGAACAGAGTTATGTTCCCAGTTTGCAGTGTGTGCAGTTTTATTTACACCTCCCCTCAGGTCATATCTACTGTTGGGCCCTCAAGGAAATAGGCCCTCTTGTGTTTCAGTGCATTGCTTTGATTAAAAAATTACTACAAGAACGTACTTGACAAAGCTGAACTTAGTTTCTCACTTGCCGTTGCTAAACTCTGTCTCCTTGTCTGTCTCCAGCCTGGTTCCTCTTTCCTCTGCATTTATTAGATACATGCAGTGTCCACAAGATGACACTGTGCCACATCTGTGCTAGAGAATTGAATTGCTGGGAACTGAACAGATGGCATTGCAACAGTGCAGGGCATCGGTATTATCTAGCTTGTTTCTGAGTGGATTTTACCCCATGGACTCTAGTCTATGGGTAGGAATTACACTGCTTTCTTAGTTACCTTTTCCAGCGATGCCAGCAGAGCATCCTGTGTCAGGGGTTTAAGAGGGATTTCCAAAGGCCTTCTGCAAACCCAAGGGGGTTGTGGGACGAGGAGTCAAAATCTCACGTATGGTCAGCCATTTTGATGGCTTTGTTATGTTGTGGGCGTTAGGCAAAACCTCAATGAAGCTGGTAGGCATAATTGCCATCCTTTATTCAAGATAAACGTAAGAAATGATCAAGCTCATTTTCTAGAAGCATATAACAGAAACCATCACCCAAAACATGGGCACATGACAAGCTTTGAGTAGAAGCTCAACTGTGTGGCCCAAGGGGTTTTCCTTTGTCTGATATAGCAAGCACAGGGGCTGGGGCATTGATTGGTGGAGCTGTGTGTGAAAAAGAAACAGGAGAAACACTGAGGAGGACACAGAGAAGGAGCAAAGAAGCTGCAGACACAACCAGAGAAGCCCTGGTAGCATGATACTAGGAAAAAAAGTGAATAGAGCTTTTGGGTAAAGTGCAGCCAGAAAGAGGCTTGGAATGGTGAACAAAGAAGCTGTCTCCTGTTGTTTGAGTCCTCCTGTGTTCAGGGAAACGGAACTTGGCATACTCTATGTAAATAAACAGGATTACATCAATCAGTTTCTCGTATAAAAAATAACCCACTAGACACCCCCTCCCCAAATTGGCTAACTGCTTGGGTTAAAAATGGGTAACAGTATTTTTTTTAATTGGAGGTGCAGGTGCGTGATCAGAGCTGCTGCTTTGCTCAGTCAGACAAATTTCTTTCGAAAATCTTGAAAACGAATCTCAGATGCCTTAGGGGAGACGATGGAGAATGCATGGCAGTATGTGTGGAGCGGCATTGACTAACTGCTGGAGTGAATGGCTCTATGTGCTACTTCAAGATGGGTCTCAGTAGGTGAATCATTGCGTTTGCATCAGGACCACGACCACAGACAGGTGGAGCTGAGTAGCTCAGGGGAACCTGAGTGGAGCAATAGTGGCCGAGGAAGCGCAGAATGAGTGAGTAGACCTATTCTGTAGCTCAGCAGAAGCTGGCCCTGACATATTGCAGATCTTATACTTCCATGCAACTTTGCTCATATATCTTGCCAGAAAGCTAGTGTTTTTTTTCCAAGTACATTTAGTCTAATATGACTTGATAACCTCATTGCCTGATAATATACCACTGATAACTACAGCATATGATCTTGAACTCCTCTTGAACAATATTCAGGGAGCTTAGAATAAAGGACAGCCTTGAATACAGACAAAAAACAAAGTAGGGAAGGAGTTGCCAGGGAGAGGTGGTGGGATGGACAGCTCATATGAACTAGCAGTGTTTGGATTGGCAGCAACATAGCTCAAAGACCCCAAGAATATTCTGAAGGCTTTTACTAGCAATGAGTAGATTAATTTGCCAAAAATAAAATCCAACCCAAACCCTCCTCCAAACTTAAATTGATTAAAACTTTTTTGAATCTCTCACAAAAAAAAAAGTTTGGATAACATTTCCCCCCCTTCTGTCATTAATTTAATTTTCATGGAGGCCTCTGCACATCCTAGTTCCAGCCAGGAATGGAAACAGAATACTGACATGCTGTAAGAAAAGCTGCTGCCATTGCATTCCTGACCTGATCAAATGCAGGAAGGACAGGAAATCTCTCATGACAGAGCCTCTTTGCATCAGGTTTCCAGCCCAGCATAAAGAAGTTCAGATGCTTTGGAAAAAAAAAATCCAAAGTTTTTGGTGCACTAATGCACCAACCCATACATATTCAAGTTAATTCATCACTAGATTGTACCCAACATAATATGAACTGAAACATGTTTTGTTGTTGTGTTTTTTATCAGAAGGCTCATCTTAACCTCCCCAAAATTGTAGGTGTAAGGGACTGATAGGGAGATAGCTCTGCCTATTGTTGAAACCACAGGACTGGCAGGGGTGATATTTGAGAACTCAGTTATATCACTAACTTTCCCACTATATGATCTTGGGCAAGGCCCTTTGTCTCTTCCCCAGCTGTAAAATGGGAACAACTCCTACCTAAATCACAGGCATGTTATGGAGTTTAACTCATTAATGGTTCTAACCCAGGGTATTGGATGGAAAGAGCACCAGGAGTCCTTAGTATTAGCATATGGGAACGTTTTGTTAGATCAGTGTTAAACTCATTGGGTCAGTTCTCAGGGACTTGTGAAAACTAGAGCTGATTGGGAATTTTTTGATAAATTGTTTTTCAGACCAAAAAAAAAAAAAGCCAATTGATTGTTTTTTGTTTTATTTTCGCCTTTCCTCTTCATGAGAGAAAAAATCAATAGAGAACATTAGTCTCTAGTCTGCTCTGCACATCTGTGCTTCCTGGCCTTTGCCGGAGTAAGTGCAGAGATCCAGGCTTGTAAATGATCAAAATCTAAATCAAGATTTTTGATGTATGTGAAACAATTTTAAAATTTTTCTTTTGGTTTGTGAATATTTTCAAATCTTTGACTTTCTATCCCAATTTGTGATGGGGTACAAAAAGGTCAAACTCTCTCTAAAATATTCATGGGTCAGAAAACCATTTCCTGTTCAGCTCTGGTACAAATCTTTTCTGGGGATGTCTAGAATATGGATCATGTCCCTTTGAAATTTGAGTTTGTTCAGCAAACTTGCTGAGTTTTGTGCACTTTCCACTGCCAAATCATAAGCCCAGGCTTGCTGAAAGGGTAGCCCAGGTTTAGGAATCACAGGTTTAGAGGTGGTTATGACAACAGCTGAGTTTTCCAGTGCATTTAAATGTTTCAATTTCCTGTTTAGCTGACTGACCTATGACTCAGAGGCAGTCCATGTTTAACACATAAATGGAGAGAAGAGTGGGAAAATACATGAAAACAAGCAAGTTTTCAATCAGTGACTGTATAGGTCTGTTAAGGCACCCTGTGGAGCTGTGAATGGTTACACAACTTTGATTTTATGAGACAACTAGTCTAATCGATACCAGTATGTCCAACACCTATTTTAAGGAAGTTACAGCTATTCTCTTATCTCTTAACCAGGTAATGACAGAGTTTTAAATCATATTAACAGCTGGTCAGATCACTCTGTTGCTCCTGATGCATGTTAGTATCTTCTGTCCGACTACCGCAATAGTTAACAAAGGGTATGCCCCGACTGCAGTCATAGGGTACGATTGCAGCTCTAGCCGACATACCCAAACTAGCTTCAATATAACTAATTTGGGTCTCAGAATAGTGTAGGCTTGGCTGTGCGGGCTAGCTCCATGAGCTTTCTGGGTGGGTTTGTACAACTCATACTGAAGCTCATACTGCCATAGCTTCATTGCTCTGAGACCCGAGCTAGCTTGGGGATCTCAGCTGCAGCTGGAATCACACCTTATTCACACCATGCTCGTGTTACAGGTGGGTAAACAGTGGCATAGAGAGGTTGAGATTTGCAAGCAGCCCTCCAGGGAGTCACTAGTGGATTCTATTCCAATCTCTGTGAGTTCTCTTGACTCCTAGTTCCTAGCTCTAACTACTAGGCAGTGATCCCTCCGTATATCTGTAAAATAATTTAAATGAAGAGGAGCCAGCATTGAGTTCTTCCAGGACATGAAGCTGAACAACAAAGAGCACGAGAAGTTGATTGTCTCTTTTATAGGCCAGGGCTGTTACTCTTCCATCAAATCTAATAGTGCTAGGTTAGCTGAATTAATACAAAGCCAGTCAGCCCGTCTTGTTGCACACAGAAACCAAGACAAAGCAGGCAGATTTATTTCTAATAAAGAAAGATTTTAAAGCGTGCTCATAACTCTTATTCATCTGAATATTCTGAACTGATGACAGCTTCATTCTTTGCCTAAGGTCTGTAGACTCAGTGGTGGAAGACAGCACTGAAACAGGGATATTAGAGATGGATGAAGTCTTGTTCATGTCATGGAGAGTGAAGTGTTGTTCCTTACATTCTGTTCTCCAATGCTTTGACTAGTCTATTCTTAAATCATGATTCAAGTAATACAGTTTCCACAGCTTTCTTTAAGAATCAATTCCGGCACCTGTGCTAGGAAATCTTTAAAGATTGGTCTGAATCATCCTTCTGTATCTGATTACACATGAAGCTTAAAATTGCAGCCTGGATCTGGATTCAAATATGATGAATGACTCTGATCTTTATGGTGGCTGAACCAAATCCCAAGGTCAGAACGTTGTGGCTCAGAACCATCTCTACAAAACTTTCTCTGCTCACTTCCATCCCACTACTCCCTGCTTTGCCCCTGGGGAACTCCTTAAACAATTCCTTGCCCTGCTTGCAGTTGATACCTTCTGAGTCATCAGAGTCTCCTTTTAGTTGTCATCTAATCAAGATGTACATCTGTACATCTTTTTCTCATTGGTCAGTCTCTCTAGACCCTTAATTATCTTTCGCTTGCACTTCTCAGAATTCTTCCCAATCTTCTGACATCCTTCTAGCTCTGCAGTGCACCCAGTAATTTCCCTCTCATGATTATAAGCATCTGGGTTCATAGTAGGATGCAAAAGTAGCAGTCTGCTGCATCAGTTCAAGGGGATTTTTATAACTGGTTTCCTTATGAACGCCCATGTGACAGTTTCCACTTGGGCTCAAAGGTGGCTAGTTTTGGCAATTTGCTCCAAAATGAGTAAACAGTTCTTTGAGCATCCCCACTGCCCCCTTGGCTTTGCTTTCAACTTCTAGACTTCCTCTACAATCAATAGCGAACATTAGTCTCTACTCTGATCTGCTGCTCTGTACATCTGTGCTTCCTGACCTTTGCCGAAGAAAGCACAAAGATCCAGGCTAGTAAGTTAAATAAATAAATCTTCAGGTTACATTATTTAGCAGACTGCCTAATGATTCCCTCTACCACCAAAACAGATTAGTATCATTATTCCCATTATACTAAATGGGGAAACTGAGGGACAGGAGAGGCTTAATGACTGGCCCAAATTCAAACTGAAATCCTGACTCTGCCCTGTGTTTGTCTGTAAGTCCATCCTTCCCCTCTTTGAGCTATGCTCAGTGACACTGTGGCGGATATGGACTGCAGCTGGGAATATAGGTCTGAGTTCTCTGCTGTTGGAAAATTGATGCAGCTCTGTTGAAATCAGTGGAGCTGTGTCACTTTACTCCATCTGAGAATTAGGCCCACAGTGTTTTCCTTTTTAAACTCATCCCATGTGGCTCTTAACAACACTGTCCAGTTCTCTGGCTTTCTGTAGTTCCAACCTTTCCTCCATTGCCTCTTTTCATTGGTATTGCTGGAGATCAGGAACTGAATGGGATATAGGCCAACCTGTGTAAATGGTGTTGTGAACTTTCACTGGGGTGAAGAAAAAAAAAGTGTGGGAGATAGTTAAGGGAAAAGCCTCATGAAGACGGAAATACAGATGTTGGCAGGAATAAGGAACTTCCTCTGGCTTGGAGCTACCTGCATAGCAAAGGAAGTTGCTTGGGTACAGATCCTCTGCTGATGTGTATCACCATTGCTCCATTGACTTCATTGGAATGATGGTGATTTACACCAGCTGAGGGAGATTTACTCCTTTTTAATTTTTAAAAAAGATACAAGACTCTCCCCTTCCCATAATCCCTTCTCCACTGCAATCAGAGGTGTGATTGCAGCCCGTGTAGATGTACACAAGCCACCACTGATCTAGCTAGCTCTGACCACGATGGCACTGCTTCTCGAGTATGTACCCAGCTTCCCAGTTGGGATTGTAAAGTCCATTCTGCCACCTGCTATTGTTATCTGAGCTAGCGAGATCAACATTATGTTATAATAAAGACTTCCCCTTTACGTTGGTGCCATAGGCTAGAATTTTCAGAAGGGCTCAGCAGCCCTACTGGGAACAATTGAGAATCCCAGTCCCACCTGGAGAGCAAAGGGTCCTGGCTACTAGGATCTGTCACAAGACTGGCCACCACTTTTGTGTGCCGAAATGGGAGCTTAACACTCTGGAAAACCTAGCCCCAGCTGTGGGGTTTTGAAAATCTGGCTTTGCATTTCGGCCTAGGCTCCATGCTATCTCCCACTCTTCTTCCAGAGTGGGGTTCTGTTGCTACACATGCATCTTTGCAGCAGGTTTCAGCAGCTGCTTTGTGTCTCGCTCTAAGAGCCAAATGAGTTAACTAAAGGAGAGATTTAGAAAACAGGAGCTTTATATTGTGAGTTACTTCCTCCCGCCAATCCTCACCTCACCTTTATAAGGTGCAGAATTATAAGGGGTTTAAGATTGCCTCTCATGCCAGCTTTTCATTTCTCCCAGCAGCGTTTCCTTGATCTTTTCTGACTGTTATTACAGTAAATGACATTATCTTGGGTTATAATTTAAATGTCAAATATAATTATCGCTCAAACGATCTGTTTACCAGTGCCCTTCCAGTATCTGGAGATGTTGTCTCATCCTCCAGGGATGAACAGAAATCGAGATGAGGTCACCTGGGACCAAGACTTGTAAGCCCTGCTGACGATAGGAGGATATTTTCTCCCTTTTGGGACTAACCCCTGTTTAAACTTTGATCATTTAACCTAAGATTAGAGAGGCCATGAAAAGGCCAGGCATGAATGGGGCAATTTAATTCCTGGGGCAACTGCAAAGAGAAATGAATTTAGCTCTGTGTTTTCAGCTAGTATCTGGGAGTCAGAACTCCTTGTTCTTCTTCGAGTGCTGGCTCATGTCGATTCCATTCTAGGCGTGTGCGTGCCTATGTGCACAGTCGACAGAGATTTTTGCCTTAGTGGTATCTGAAGGGTTGACTGTAGCACCCCCTTGAGTGCCACGCTCCTGTGCTGGTAGAGTAGGCACCGCCATCCCTACGCTCTCTCACTTTCTTCTTACCCCCCATGAGGATTGGTTGGAGCACCTCGTCTTGCATTGCAAGAGCATTAGCGGTTCTTTACAACCCATTGTCTGTTTTCTTTGTATATAGTTTGTAGCTACTTAACCACTACTACTGTTAATAAAAATTTAGTTTAACCAGATATAAAATGGATATAATATTGACCCATAGTGGTGGCCCTAAAACAAAACTCTCAGATCCAAACTAACTTAAGGTATAAGAAGGTTACGATCTAGATCCAAATTTTATTACTCAGGACTCCTCTCTAATACATTGTTTCGCAGGTGGTGGTCTGGGAATTAACTCATCAGTGCTTGTAATTTATTTTGAGGTCTTTGAATGAAAGAGCCCGAGTATTCTTTTCTTTAATTTGAGCCTGAGCCCTAAAGTGAACATGATCATGACAAAGCCCCTCATTATCACTTAATGAGTATAGAATGCCAATGGGATCCATATTCCTAAATTGCTCCCTTTTTCTGGGTGAGGGAGGGAGCATTTTTCCTAAGCCTACAGATAAAAATCTATACCTAAGGCCATGGCTACACTTGCAAATTTGCAGCGCTGCAGCAGGGTGTGAAAACACACCCTCTCCAGCACTGCAAATTGTGGCGCTGCAAAGCGCCAGTGCGGTCAAAGCCCCAGCGCTGGGAGCCGCATTATTCCCCACAGGGAGGTGGAGTACGGACAGCGCTTGGAGAGCTCTCTCCCAGCGCTGGCGCTTTGATTACACTTAGCGCTTCAAAGCGCTGCCGTGGCAGCGCTTTGAAGTGCAAGTGTAGCCATAGCCTTAGTATAATAATGCTTCTGTCTTCTTCTTTTGAGTTCTAAGGTGGTCTCAGAACTGGGAGTCATCTCTGTCATTCACAAAACATAAAGTAAAGAGGAATATTTTGTAGAATGGAAGGCATTGAAGCTTTCATTAGGGCACATGGATTTTAGAGCCTAGGCAATATAAATTTCCCTTGTTTCATAAGTATGTTACAGTATCTCATGTTGTAGTCTAAATATATCACGTGTTCTTTTGTCCATCCACATATGTACAGCTGGGGATGATTCTGGCCTGAGATTTGCAAAGCTGCCTTAAGGGGATACACCCCGCACCTAGCCCAGTGTTGTCCTGTCTTCCAGTATTAGCCTGTGCCAGATGCTTCAGAGGGAGCGAACAGAGCAGAGCAAATTATCAAGTGATCCATCCCCTGTCGTCCACTCCAAGCTTCTAGCAGTCAGAGATTTGGGGACACCCAGAGCCTGGGGGGTTGCTTTGAGGCTTTGAACAAAAAATCTCAGACTCAAAGCTTTTCAGAGCTTGTGAGGAAGTGGAGTTGGTTTGTTTCCTTTACAGCAGTGTGAAGAGCTGGTCTGGATCATGTCACCAAGGACTCTAGAGGTCACCTTACTCCATCATCCTCATGAGCTGCTTATCCAGGAACAGAAAAGGCTTTCCAAGAGGCCTAGTCCTTCAGATCCATTTTCCCATCCCATGTGTTACCTTTTCTCTATTTAGCTCCTCCCTGGGCATCCAGATCCAAGCAGGAGAGGGGAAGATAACTAATCACAGCAACCTAGCAAATCCATGTTAATAGTTTTACTACGAGCATGCTCAAAGATAAATGCTGCAGGTGTTTAAAAGTGAAAATATATGTGGTAGAAGTCTCAATTGCAAGTGTAATAGTGCTCTGAGTAAAGCCTAGTCTACTCAAACCCAAATGTGCTGCTTCCAAAATGCCATTAAATATGTTCATGTGGTCTTGACTGTCTGTCTGCCGTCTATGTGTTTTCCAGTACAGATCTTCTATAACTTGCTAATCATGATTGTGTTTTGCCAGTTTCCTCAGCATTCTCTGACCTTTTGCAGAATTCCCAAAAATATCCTTTTCTCTTACGGCTTATCTATACAGGCAAGTTTCTGCGGAGTAAAGCAGCTTTTTGTGCTCAAACTGCTGACGTGTACACACTGCCAAGCCACTTTATGCACAGAAACTCCTCAGTTGCAGCACTGCAAAAAAAAAAAAAAACCACCTCGACGAGAGTCATAAGGCTATTTGTGCAGAGGCTCCAGTGCTCTATGGCCAGTGTAGACATTTGGTTGCTTTCTGTGGTGTAATTGGCCTCTGGAGCTGTCCCATAATGCCTCAAGTGACGGCTCTGCTCATTGCTTTGAACTCGGCTACCCTGGAGACATACGCCCCTCTGTTTTCAAAGCACCGTTTTTGACAGCTGTTGTGTGCTGTGCTGATCTGCTCTGGGATACGAAGCAAACCGTTAATGTGGAATGTTCAGACTGTTGAACTCAGAGGCTGCGGGGTGTGTGTGTGTGTGTGAGAGAGAGAGAGAGAGAGGCGGGGGCTGATGTCTGGTTTCCCTCACCCCCTGCCCCAGGACTGGTTGCTTCCTGCCGCTGTCTGAATTTACAAGACAGCATGCTGACATACTCTCTGTCCCCTAAAACACACTATCTCACTCCCCCCACATCCATACACACACACCCTCCCTGTCACACACTCTTCCCCCCACCACACTTCAATTGAAAAGCAGCTGGCAATGTAGCAGGATGCCCATGGAACAATGGGATTGGGAACCCTGCATCATGTGATGCTGTGCCTGCCCCAGGAGGCATTGCAAACCCTTCCCAAAGCTCCCTGCAGCGAGTTGCACAGTGGGATAGCTACCACAATGCACTGATGTCTTTGCCATTGCAACGGCTGCTATGTGGATGTGCTCCAGTGTCACAAGGAGCACAGTGTGGACACAGTGTTTTAATTCCAGCATTTTAATAAAAGTGGTACAACTTGTGGTGCAGAAACTTGCCAGTGTTGACATACCCTAAGGGATTTCATTCAGCAAGAGTATTCCTGCTTCCCTGGGGTGTTCCCATACAGTAATGATGCTTAACACAAACACCTGTGACAGCCTTTTTGGTTAAAGAAACATCCCATTATAAAAAGGAGAGAAGTCTATTTAAAGTGGGGCTATATAGAGGCCCATGAAAACAATAGCTGCAAATTAATAGCCCAGTCATAGATAGAAATTAATGCACTTACTTGAAGTGACTTGGCAAATGCATAATACAGGCAATTTAAATATAGTTGTTTACAAAAACTAACAAACTGGCACAATAATTCTCTTCAGCCATAACATTTAATCTCTCTGCAATGCAATTCTAGGTGAGCTTTTTTACATCAACCATTTTCTCTTGTTATCCTATATTGATTTAACATTTGGTTAAATTACTGCAAATCAGCAGATAGTGTCTCACTGCATGTATTTCTAAATCGCATCTTCATGGAGCTAATGCTTCTGCATTCCATATTCGGGATATGACGCCAAGATGTTAAAGTGAACCCTTCCCTAGCTATTTATAATGTAATATTCCACCAAGTGATTCAGGTAAATAATTATAAAACACAAGGGTGGTCATCTTAGCGTATACGCAACGTGCCTCAGGTGGCACGTGACCAGGATTCATCACTGAATTTGGTCTGTTGGTTGGATTGTTAGCTTCCCTGGGCTGAGTACGGATGAGGAGTTCTCCATGCCCCCCAACACAAGGCTGAAGTACATGGGGAGACTGCCATAATCGAGACTTGTTGTTGTGTTGGCTGTACCAGCACTGCTTCTGATAATGGGAGATACAGTGAGGGATAACTATACCACAGACCCCATCCTTGTTGTCAGGAGAATAATAGTGTATTCAGTCCAGTCACTACAGGAGTCAAAGCAAATACTGGGAAGTTAAGAATGTCATGTATACAATGGTACAAAGTTTCAATTTTTAGCCCCCCAGTACCACAAGATAACAGACTTTAAATTTGCAACATGGGTGGAAAGTCTGTTACTAAAGCAGGATTTAATAATCTCCATCCTGGGACATTGGCAGGTATAAATCTTTGGAGACACAAAGGAGGTAAAATTCTATATTGAGTGGTGGAGACAAAGGAAAGAACTTTTCTTTATCTGTTTGATTTAAAAATTCTTGGCTATTTAAAACTGCTCAGAGGTTTGAGTAAGTCTGGGGAAGATGGATTAGAAGGTAATGGACAGGTAAGCAGAGTGCACGATAAATTCATTTATCAGATGACTTCAGTGTATCCCATGGATATATTACATCCTTGGGTGTTTGGGTGTATGTGTATATATGTTTTTATATGTATCTATATAATGTGTGTTTGGTAGCTGTATATGCTACTTATTCCGAGTCTTATGTATATTTCTCAAGGGTCAGCAAAATTTAAATCACCAATCCTATTAATAGACTGGGTAGAGGTTTGGAGCCCACAGTACAAACTAAAGCTTAAAGATTACAAATGGCAAAACTCCACAGCTATCCCACCAGTGTTTTCTGCCCTTTGTACCCTTCCCAGTCTGTTCTGGTCGATAGCTGTTATGGTGGTGATTTGTGTCTGCTTTGAAGCAGCATCAGAATGCAAATTTCAGATAATCCACTGCAATAAATGCCAACTTATTTCGCTATCCGGAATGCATTGGCTTCGGAGCAAATGTGTTCATGTTTTGTGCGTGTCTGGTATGTTTCTCTCAGTTCACCTGCATTTTACCCCCAAATGCTTCTTAATTGCTCTTCATTTAGGGACACAGAACTTTTTATGTAGTAGAACTCTAGGGGCTTGATTTGCAGAGCTGCTGTTCATCACAACCCCACTGACTTCAGTTGCAGTGGTAGGCGCTTACCACTTCTCTGAATCAGGCCCCAGGTCCCTCCCTTCAGACACACGCGTGCACTGAAATTAAATAGACTTACAAATTAAATAGACTCTCAGACTCTGCAGTGGTTGCCATTAAAGTCTTTATATTTTTGCCTTTGCAGGTAGATACAGGATTCTCTATGTGGGGAGTGCTGTGCATACATTAGTATTAGTAACCTAGACATTAGTAAATTAGACATTCATAACTTGAAAGGCATTGGTAAAGGTTTGAATACGACCACTATACAGAAATGTAGTGTGTGTCCACATAGCAAATACATATATACACTTAACAAAACACACACCAAAAAATCTCTTCATGCATTCAAGCAGGTACACTGTACAAATGCTTATAGTCACCCACATGCGTATGGAATAGACTATATATACACATGACTATTTATAGAAGATACAAATGTATATGTATTTGTATCTTTCAGCATATATTTGCACATACAAGTACATCCATTCATACACAAAATTACATGTTTATGGCGGGGCCGGGGACATGCATTAATCACGTTTTTAATGCAAGATATTAGAAAATATTTGCTTGAATGTCTGAATTTTCCATAAAATGATTAACAAACTCATATGAAGTTATATTTGCACCATTAATGGTTTAGTATTAACAGGCAATAATATCACTCACCAGTAACCTGCATGATGCAAACATTCACACATGCATATTTACTTACACATGCATTTACATGCACGTATATGGCCTTATTGTATACATTCACCCATTCTGTGCATAGACAATGCACGTACATCTTAGCTGTGGGTGTCTACTCCCTACCTCTATACAGATAGAGATGTGCATGCACACATGCATACCCACTATTCAAGTGGTAACCTCACCCTGCTTTAATTTTTCTGTCACGAAGGATATGTCTACACTGCAATAAAAGACATGCGGCCAAGCCATGGTTGGCTGCATCAGCTTACTCACGCTTCTGGGGATCAGGCTGTAGGGCTATCAAATTGCAGTGCAGACATTCAGACTGTAGCCTGGGCTCTGAGACCCCTGTGAGGCGGGAGGATCTCAGCTGATCCAGCTTGGTGCTGGTTTTTTTTTATCATGGTGTAGACATATCTATGGGAACAGCTGTTTCTGTGAGAAATAGGCTTATTTTCCCTGGTAATGGCCTTCAGGGAGTCCTGAATGTGTTTAAAGTTATCAGCAATGCTTCTGTTCCTTGTCATTACACGAAGCATTGCTCAGCAGGTTCCATATAAACAGCTATTCACTAATTAAAATGGGACTAGAGGCAGGGATGTAGCCTGAAATTTGAAAGTGATGCACACACCTTCTGATCCATTACCACCTTCTGGCAGTATTATAGTCACTCTTTGCAGAGGCAGACACTACATATACTATGACTTCTGGCACAGAGGGGACAGTTACCTAGATCTACCTGTGTGCATGTTAATAAAAGACTTTATGAACAACAAAGGAAAAGTGCCACTAACAAGCAGACTTGTTGTCTCCCTGGAAATGAAAAAACACGGGCTGTGGCCTCACACATTGAATCTACCCACCCACACTTGTCCTCTGCAGTGGAAACTGTCTGATGATGCTCTCTTCTGAATTGGCTTTTAAGCAAAGTTTTTCACAAAGGCTAGGTGAGAAAATTCCCATGTGATCCACAGTTTGCTGTTAATAAATGTAATAATTATCCCCCAACATATTTGTGGCCAAACTGCTGGCTTACCTTAAAACTGAAATGATGTCCTGTTCGATCACCAGTCTTTTTCCTTCAGTTGTGTCTCCTACCGTGACAGAGGGGGAATAAACCAGGGAAAGACCCCTCTTCCCCCCAAAGATGCTCTACCTAATTGACCCAAACATCTGAGTGAATGAAATGGTTGGCACTAATACGACCAGGTCAAAATAGTTGTGTTAGGGTGAGTTAGCTTGACCTTACTTCTTGTGACCCTGTGTACAATTAGTCCAGGTTTCAAATGATGATTCTTTTCCTCTGTCTTTAAGACACTGCCAATTATAGAGAAAGAGAGACAAAACACCCACCGCAGGGTTAACAGATCAGATCTCCACTTTTCCTGTTTCTCCCACTTTAGACTTCAGCTTAAACAAATTGCCCAGAAATTATGCTTACGCTTGACAGAAAAACACAGCTCTGTCAGGAAATGGATAAAAGACACTCGCAACTAATGAGAGGTGTGAAAAATATTCCTTTAACTTCTCCGTAAATAACAGCGAACAGAGAAGCACGACAGCCAAAGAGCACTGAGTTTGCATCCC
Source organism: Mauremys mutica (assembly GCF_020497125.1). Lineage (NCBI taxonomy): Eukaryota > Metazoa > Chordata > Testudines > Geoemydidae > Mauremys > Mauremys mutica. Next base: position 9,658,045 of record NC_059093.1, read on the forward strand.
AGTTTCCGCCTGTAAACCATTAGTATCTCTCTCCTGTCCATTTGTATACTTGAGTGTCAGTCCAAGGCAATGCAGAATTTTGTTCTCTGTTGTAGGAGTGGGGTTATTACAGGAGGAGAGGGGGCTATTAAATTTGAGCACAACTTGGCAGTTTCATTTATAGTGTCATGTGGCAATGCGTTTATGTCTCTTTGGTTCATATGTGTTTTCTAACCCCACCTCACCTCCTAATTTGGTGGTTTGAATGCAAATAAAGGCTGGTTTCTACCCAAAATCAATCCCTGGTATTTGCCCAAAACTCCAGCCTGGTGTCCTCCCCCTCCCCCAATAGTTTGTTTTAAAAAATCCGGCCAAATTTGGTTCACAGCAAAACCTCAAAGCAGATGAAATTCCAGAATGTTGGTGGGTTCTAGTTCTAATGTAATAGTTTAGTTCCAGGGAACTAAAAATCCACTGCTGAATTTGTGTGGCTCTTAGCCCCTGTCTGCTCCTGAATTTGATTTGAAGTCCTGGGAATTCAAAGGGTACATTTTACAGCATTAGAAAGCAGCTCCTCCTCTGCTCTCTGAATAGAGCGAAGGGATTCGTAGTGTTAGACTTCTGCTTTCAGTTAGAACACAGGGACATGCACCTGTCTAAGGGTTTGTAAGAGAGGGACATTACTGCAGGAGATGGGGATGGGCTAACTAGGGAATTGCAGGAAGAAGCCCATTGTGGAAGAAGGGGTTGTAAGAAGAGAGCCACAGGCACATGTAGAGCTAATTAAGAAGGGGAGGCAGAGGTGACAGGAGCACCAAGCAACGGAGGAAGTTGGGGAAATGTAAGCGGAAAAGGGGCCTCCTGTGAAAGATGAGTCACAGGCTGTAGGTCAGGGGTGGGAAAACTATGGCCTGGGGGCTGCATCCGGCCCTGCAGATGTTTTAAACTGGCCTTCAAGCTTCCGCCGGCTTGCTCCGCTCCGCGCAGCTCCCGGAAGCAGCGGCATGTCCAGCTCCTTACACATAGGGGCAGCTAGGGGGCTCCACATGCTGCCCCTACCCCAAGTGCTGCCCCCGCAGCTCCCACAGCCAATGGGAGCTGCAGGGGCAGCGCCTGTGGACGGGGCAGCACACTGAACTGCCTGGCTGCGCCTCCGTGCAGGAGCTGGAGGGGCAGGACATGCTGCTGCTTCCGGGAGCTGCTTGAGGTAAGTGCCACCTGCAGCCTGCACCCCTGGCCCCCTCCTGTGCCCCCTCCTACCCGCTGAATCCCTTGGTCCCAGCCCGCAGCACCCTCCTGTACTCCCAACCCCTCATCCCCAGCCCCCCCCAGAGCCCTCACCCCCCACTGCACCCCAACCCCCTGCCTCAGCAGAGAGCCTCCTCCCACATCCTGAACTACTCATTTCTGGCCCCACCCCAGAGCCCTCATCCCCTCCCACATCCCAACCCCCAATTTTGTGAGCATTCATGGCCCCTCATACAATTTCCATACCCATATGTGGTCCTCAGGCCAAAAAGTTTGCCCACCCCTGCTGTAGATGCAGGACAGGTGAGTAGAAAGAGGAGAATGGTTTAGAAAACAGGAGATTTGCTCAAGGAAGGGTGAACTGCAGGGACAGGACTGAACCAAGACGTGAGGAGTTTTGAAATGATGTGGGAATGGTTGATGCAGGAGATTTGTTGTGCTGGTGGTGTGTCACAGGAGCATGACATGACAGAGTTTATGGGGATTGGATGGCAGAAAGGGGAGGTGTAGTGAGAATAACTTCCCTCAGGAGAAAACAACTTCTTCTCAGAGGGACCAAATAAAATTTAGAGGCAGATGTGTGGAATTCCCTGTGTGCACTCTCTCTGTGGCCGTGAGCTGCACTAGTGGGTTGATTGGCGATGGACATTTCCCAGGCTCAGGATTAAGGCTGGCTGAGTGGATCTGTCCAAAACCACAGATGAACCCAAACCTCTCTCCAGTTTAGAAGTGGGGAAGCACAAAGAATGTGTGAGCAACTGAGAGAGCCCCTGAACTAGAACTGTATGTCTGCTTTCTTGACACTGGGAGAATAGGCACCTTTTCAAGTTGGTGACAAAGAAGCAAAATGAAGAAGATGGATGTTTTTCCATACAGATATTGAGTGGAAATAATTACTGTTCATAGTAATATTCTGCACTTCCAAATGACTGACTCAGCATCCCTTACAAATATTAATGAATTACTCCGGGGGGAGATAATATTCCTATTTTACAGATGGTGAAGTTCTATTTAAGTCAGTGGGGTTGCTCCAGCTAATGATGTGGTCAAAAGAGATTAAGTGACTTGACTAAGGTCAAAAAATCCCCATGCCTAAAGTTTCACCCGAGCCTCAAACTAAACCTGACTTGAGAAAAGTTTCTTTAACATCCCCCTGCCCCAACTTTATTTTTAATGTTTGCATCACGGTCTGCACTTCTAGCCTGCACTTCCAGAAGAGGAAGTGCTAATATACTATCAGAAAGGCTGTTCTCACAGAATTTCTAACCCGGCACAAAAAGTCTACAAGAAAACTCTCCAGAGAGCTTGTTTCCAGGGGATTTCCAGCCCAGGTTTGTGGAACCAAGGTTCATAGTCTGCAGATACACGTGAATTTTTGGGTACATCTCCTAACGTTTGTGGCTTTGCCCATGACTAATTTTGACACCAGGTTGCATTGAACCGCTGCCTAGATTCTATGGCAGCATGATACATAAGAAATACGCATATAGGCAGATGCCTGAATATCACCAGTGTGCCTGTGGGAGTTTGAATCATTAGCAACAATTTAACTCCAGCGCTGGGAACACTTGTGCCACTGGGTCTCACAACGCCCTTGGTGAAATAATGGCTGATGGTTTGATTGACAACCAGCATGGTTTGCATGACACTAATTTCAGATATCGAGATAATTATCTCAGTTTCTTCCCACACAAATCCCTTCCCTCCGCCTCTTCTGACACTCAAGGCTTGTTTCCATGGAGCTGTTTCATCCATACCTTAGGAATACTTCCCCCTCCCCGTCCCCTATAGACATAACTTATGAAGTTTCCATGGAAACCTCTGAGAAGGGAGGGACTGAAACATCTTAAGCTTCTGAGAGCGGAGTCTTAGCAAGCCCCATTTGTACGTGTGTTCACATCACACACATGGTTGTGTTTACAATGCTTACTAGTTTGTTCTAGGACAGCGGTTCTCAAACTTTTGTACTGGTGACCCCTTTCACACAGCAAGCCTCTGAGTGCGACCCCCCTTATAAATTCAAAACACTTTTTAATATATTTAACACTATTATAAATGCTGGAGGCAAAGCGGGATTTGGGGTGGAGGTCGACAGCTCGCGACCCCCCATGTAATAACCTCGCGACCCCCTGAGGGGTCCTGACCCCCAGTTTGAGAACTCCTGTTCTAGGGTGTGTGAAATATTATGACAGAGAAAGCCTTGATAGCAGAAGTCCCTGTTCTGACCCTGAATAAATGAAGATGAAATACTAAAAGATTCAGTTTAAGGAAACATCTAGAATGTAAGAAACTTATCACAGCATGTTGGGGATGCGAAACTGCACTGGAAAATTTATGGGAATAGGGTGTTCTTTTTGTGGTCTCCTCGCACACATCCCTGCCAATCTACTTACATCCTGATCAGGGGCGGCTCCAGGCACCAGCACGTCAAGCGTGTGCCTGGGGCAGCAAGCCATGGGCGGCGCTCTGCCGGTCACCGCGAGGGCGGCAGGCAGGTTGCCTTTGGCGGCATGCCTCCGGAGGGTCTGCTGGTCCCACGGCTTTGGCGGACCTCCCGCAGGCATGCCGCCGAATCCGCGGGACCGGGGACCTCCCGCAGGCAAGCCGCCGAAGGCAGCCTGCCTGCCGTGCTTGGGGTGGCAAAATACCTAGAGCCGCCTCTGATCCTGATGGGCAGCAACCTTCCAAAGCTGGGCCCACTCATATCTCTGCTAATGTAACTCAGACCTGATCTGCAGCACTCCCTACTGTTCCATCTCTGGGGCCTTGGGAAGATATTGTTAAACGTGTGCCAAAAATTATGCGATTTTTCTGCACTATTCCCATAATTAGAACTAGGCTGGGACTTCCCATGCTCTTTTCACTTGTGATCTGAGATGAAATCTGAATGTAGAGTTCTAGAACTGAAAGACAGATTCAGTACTAACTTGAAGTGAGCACATTCACACATGACTGAGTAAGGGACTTTCAGATGACAATGTAGTACATAGGTCCTTTTTGCTCTGCGTAGACATTAAAAGATATCTCATAAGATGCTTTCCATGAGAGTGGGGGTTTACTCCAGTGTCTCAGGCCTGATCTACACCTAATGCTTAGGTTGGCTTACCTGTTTGGCTCAGCCATGTTGTTTGCACCCTGAAGAGATGTAGCTAAGCCAACCTAAGCCCTGGTATAGACATGGCTAGGTCGACGGAATCAATCTTCCATCAACCTAGTTACTGCCTCTTGATTTACTACAGTGACAGACGCTTGCTGTCGCTGTAGCAAGTGTTTGCATTACAGCAGCATATCTGCAGCATGGCTGTAATGCTTGTAGTGTAGACATGCCCATAATAGTCAAAATGTCCCCTCTCAGCCCACAGTGGTACCTCATGATGTTATAGTATGGTTGTAAAGAGGTTTGGGACCCAACATTGTCACTGTGTGACTCCCTCTCCACGCAGTGTCAATGAGCCATTTAAAGAGATGCTGCCAAGTCATTTACCACCATAATGAAGCTTTCCCTATGACAGATATTTTACAATAGGGTTGTAAATGAACTATAAAGAGAAATATTGCCATTTAAAATGTAAAAAATTACTTCTGGGGGGGAGAAGAAAATTAAACCCACCCTCTTAATTACAAGAAAGCCAAACACAGCAGTGATGTGCAATTGCATGAGAACCAGGAAGCAGAGATCATTTCTGTGTTATAAGCTGAGTGAAGGTCAGAAAATGAACAAGCTGTGCAAATAGCAGAACCCAGATCTGCGGGTGATGGGCATGACATAAGAACCTAAACAGACAGGCAAGTAGACGGCGCTGGTCAAAAAGTAGCACAAATGTTGTGGAAAAATTTGTATCAATTTTCACTCAAATTTCAACCAACTCTATTAAATAGTGGGGAAAAAAAAAGTTTAGATTTTTTAAATTGATTAATACCGTAGGTGTAACAATAATCACTGAACTCCCTTTTGAGTCTTGTTTATGAGAACAGGACAGGAATCAATTCTATTTTTAAAATGCATGGACTGAATCCTGGAGGTCTGTACTCAAGTTTTTTAATTTTTATTTTTACTCAGCCATTCAAGTTGATGGAAGTTTTACCTAGGTGTAAGGATTTCTGGATCTGGCCCTCTAACTTTCATCTTAAGCTAAATCCTTTCAGAGGCTCAGGCAAAGAAATGCTGTTGAGAAAACTTCTGAAGAACTGTCAGAGGGTTTTACTCTAGGTATATGTATTATTTCAGCAAAAAGAATCTGTTCCTCTGAGGTCTAGAAGGGAGGAGAAGTGGGACACCTTCACCAGTGACTCATAAACAGTGGCTGGGAAAGTTTTGTGAGGCTGGCTGAAATGCAGTGAGTGCATGGGGGAGGATTGTCAATTGTTGCACTAACGGCAGTAGCTGAATGCTGTGATCTGAATGCTGGGAAATAAGGACCTGGAGTTGATCTGTCTTATGAAATCACTTCTCTGTGAATTCTGGTTGTTCATCTTACCTTGAGGAACTCTTGAGTTGAAAATGACTTATAGTGGACTATTTCCCAGGGAGTAGTCCAGTATTATTCATGTGCATCTCTGCTGTTGAGATCAGTGACAGTTGCTGCATTTCACAGTGTGAGCTTCAGTTCACCTCTGCACCCAAATTTTGTCATTACAGACACTAAAACGTTTTGCATTTTCCAAGGACCTCTTATCTTGCTTGTCATAATGCACTAGTTCTTCTGAACATCTCAGGTTCTCAGCTCAATATTTCTCATTGTTCTTGGATTGGCACTTACTAGATTCAGGGCTTTGCACTGAATCTCTTAGCATAGCCATATACACATGTAGCGCTGGCCTAAAGACAAGTGGCCTGGTTTTCAAAGCTTCTGATTATACCTAGTTAGGTGTAGATAGCTACACCAGTTTGTGTGTGTAGGTTTGTTTCTTGGTAGTTCCTATAGCCTTGGGTCCAGGAACTACAATTGCCAGGGTTCACCATGAAAACAGGGCATGCAAGGAGGTGAGATGAAGGAAAAGGAAGAATAGGAATGTGAGCTCTGTTGAAGGAACGAGGGAGCAGAAAACTTACCTTTGTTGTTATCTAGCTTCCCAAACCTTCCTGACAGGGGTTCAGATACTGATTGCAGTTTCCTTTCATTCATTTCCATAATAAATACAATTAATAGTGCCTAGAGGCTGACTTCGAATAGGGGCCCATTGTGCTAGGTGCTGTACAAATATAGAATAAGAAACAATCCCTGCCCTGAAGATACAAGAAGACTGAACAATACAAGTGCTGCAAATGTTTTTAATTTTGGGATTTTTGTTTTGTTTGTTTTTTCCCCGTTTAAAATAATTTGTGTACGTTTATGTTAGGAAGGGATTAACTAGATGTAAAGCCAAAGAAGGCAGGAGACGGGAGGGGGTTGGAACAAGCAGGCAGTCAGTACAAGGCAGAGAATGTGCAGGGTAAAAACTGGAAAGTGGTAACAATGTTGGCAGCCCTGGCAGTTTCATCATGAGTCTTGCTCTTTTGGGCATTTACTCAAAGCCCTCAACTGCTGGAATTGTGTTGTACCAGAGAATCTTGCATTTTGTTTGTTTGTTTTTAAACATGTCAAGCCTTCATGGCTGCAGGGAAAAGCCTGAAAACTGCAAAGGCTCCAGCATCAGAAGACGAAAAGAACCCTTCATTTATTATTTTTTTAAACCTCATGATTTTTAAGCCAGTCTCATGATTTATGAAAGGTTGGGATTGGCACTGCGGGGCTCCGATGACATAATCAGTATCCCTGATCTGTCCCTGTTTGAACTGTGTCTGTGCTGCTGTGCTGGTTTCAATCTCTGGAGAGCTCCTCCCTGCAGTTTCATTTCCAAAGGCCGTGTGTTTGGGGGTAGGAGGGACACTACGTGTCTTCTAGTGCGCCTGCCAAAAGCTAGTGGGAGGGCATTCTGTTTGCACACATACACGCCTGCACAGACATGCATCAGTGTTGGTGTTTGTCAGCACAGATGGATGGGAGGGGTTTATCTGCAGAGACTCATAGAAACAATGAGTGGCAGCTAAAAATAATTCCATGCCATGCAGAAATGTTTGCTGATAGTTGTGTGCATGTAGTATGTATATGTAGGGGCACAGGTGACAATGTATTCGTGGGGGCAACTCTGCGTAAGTGTGATCGGAGATCTGATTTTCTACATGGCTGGATAGTGCTTAAAGTTGCAAGGTGCGGTGTGGACTCATGCTCATAAAAGCCAATGGGAGTTGAGACACTGCGCCATGCAGGCATAGGCACCTGAACTGCATGCACAAATCCTGCATTTGCTGCGTAGATCTATGTTTGTGGGCGGTGGTGCTGGTCACATGGGCGACTGAAGGATTTGAATGGGTCATTTAGGAAGCCATTTTAAAACAGAACTCTAAGGGTGGGAGTGTGTGTGCTTGTCTTTGTATAATACATTGCTAGGCTGTGGGGTGGGTGATACCTCTTTGAAACTGATGGGTGTAGCAGATCCCCTACATTCAGATGAATATAAGAAACAGTTAAGCTCCTTTTGAATAAGGCTACATCTATGCAGCAGCTGGGAGGTGTAATTCCCAGGTTGGATAGACGTAAATGTGCTAACTCTTCTCAAGTTAGCATGCTAAAGCTAGCAGTGAGGCCGCAGCAGCTCTGGCTAGCAGCCTGAGTATGTATCCAGAGGTTGGTTGGGACTGTACTTGGGTGGTTAGCTTGTTAACTTGTTAGCTGCTGTCCATGCTACAGTGACAAGCTAGCACATGTACATCTATCTACTCGGGCTGGGAATTGCACCTTGCAGCTGCTGTGTTAGAGGTAAACTAAGGTGGCTGAAACAATAGGAGCCATCGCCTAAAGCACAGGCCACAAGCAAGACAGGTCAGGAGCTGAGCGACATGGGCAGAAGGGTTTTTACTGTGAGCCGAATGCAAACATGGAAGGCTGGCTATTGTTTTATTGGATCTGTCTGTGTGTCTGAGCAGACGCAGGCAGCAACAGCCGGAGAAGGCAGCGAGAAAACACCACAGACAGCAATGGAAACACTTGTAGCATTACCCTGAGAAAGAGTTTTTTGGGTAGAGTACTGGCTGGAAAAAGAGGCTTGGGTAATTGAGCAAAGAAACCGTCTCCTGATTTTGATTCTTGTTGTGTTCAGGGAAACAGGATTTAGCACATTCCTCGTAAATAAGCAGGACTGCATGAAAGAAACACCTGACTCTATCTGTTTCTCCTCCTAACAATCCACAAGATCCCGAATATCGGCTACCTGCTTGGGTCAAAAGGGGTAACAATATAGGTACTGTGTGAATGCATAAAAATGATTTAAATAAATCGAAGGGCCCAAATCTGCCTTCACTTACACAGTGCAAATCTGGAGTAACTCCATTGAATAAATGAGCACAATTTGTCCTCAAGTTTGTACTAGTCTCTGTGCATGTGTGAGCAGTTCCATATATGCCACGAGGAGTGCACATATACATGTATATCTAAGCACAAATTCTGCCCTGGGAGAGTGTTCTTAGGGTCAAAGTGCTCATGGAACCAGTGAGATGTCCCTGGCCAGGAGCTTCCACTCCTCTTACACGGAGAGGACTTGAATGACTAGTGATTTTGAGTGCTCTGATTTTTGTGTGCCCAGTATGAGACACCTTACCAGACCTGTTTTTCAGAGACTACTGAGCTCCTATTCTCTAGAAATCAGAATCCCTTAAAGTGTCTCAGGTTGGGTACCCCCAAAATCACTAGTCAGTTTTTGAAAATTTAGACCCAAGAGATTTATTTATATAATCTTTTCCCTCCCCACGTCCTCAGTTTGTCTTCTGCAGGCCTGAGGATCCACCTTACAGCCTCTGAATTTCCTTCCGGTCCCTGTGTCTGCTGCTACTGCTGCAGCAGCTGCTGCTGGGAATCTCTTCTGTGCCTGCTAACACACCGCAGTGCTGTGAATTACTGCTGTTTCAGACAGATTAGGGGGCAGTGTTATTCATATAGACTGTCCGTTAGACTGCAGACTTATAGCCTGTCCTCCTGTTTGATATTGGTGTTTGTGGGGGAGAGTGGGGAGGTAAGAGCCACAGAAGATCCTGCCTGTTTCTCACACTTTATATAGCAGGATTTTCCATGATCTGGTAATCCTCCCACTCCATTTCCCTGTTTCCCACATACACACGTACATAGTGTGTCTCCCCTCCATCCTCACTGCTGCTCCCACAGGGGATGGGATGAATCCGATGCTGTGCTTTAGAGGTTTCCCTGATGAAGATAGCCACAGAAGACTGCCTATGCTTTCTGCTGTTCATTTAACCCCGTAAGTGCTGTCCTGCCACGTGCTTTTCATATTAACTGTTTGTAACTGATGTTCCAGTGAGCATTGAAGATTTAAGCTTATGCCAGCTTAGTTCAAGCCTATGTGGTTGGGGTTTTTTTAAATAATTTTGGCTAACATGAGATATGTATGCAACTGCAGGAGTACGAGGGTGGGTATAAACTAGTTTAATGCAGTTGGTTTTTGTGTGTGTCTGTGAGAATATGTATATAACAAAAGCAGTTTCCTTGACCTGTTTCGCTAGGTCTTAGAGTTACATTAGCAATATGTGTAGAGGATTGTTCATTGGGGTAATTGGAATGTCAAGTTGCTGTATAGAATAAGGAGCAGATTAATATATATTTGAACTTGGTTATATGGTTATTCTTTACAGAAGTGGTGTTCTGACAAACTAATGCAGTTAATATATTGTATACAGAAAATATATATCTGTAATGGAATTGTATTATACAAGGACATTAATACAAGCTCTCTAATTCTTAAAAATAAGAGAAAATTATTATACCCTCGGGGATAAATGGGATGGTTTAGGGGAATGTAAGTTTATCTCTAGTTCGTATCCAACTTACGTCAATGTTGATTTAAAAGTTAATAGCTCATGGCTATTCAGTGTCCTGTTTGAAATGAATTGTCCAGTTCCTAAGATACCTAGCTCTTTATATAGCACTTTTCATCTTTTGATTCCCAAAATGCCTTACAAATGAGATAAGTATCACTTCTCATATTTTACAAGAAACTGAGGCAAAGGGACTTGACCAAGGTTACACAGCAGGCCAGTGGCAGAGCCAAGAATATAGAACTCATTTCTCTGGAGTTCAGTGCCCTATCCACTGGATCACTGTGCCTCTAATACAGAGAGCCTATGTTATCAAGGAGCATAAGTAACATTAGTGACTAGCATAATACGAACATTGAGATTTGGGAAGTTCTGGTACAGACTCAAATGCTGTGGCAGATTAGCCACTGGGCCAATGGGACCTGTGCCCAGGGTCCCAGGCCAAGTTGAGGAACCCTAGAAAAATGGGTGCCCTGACACTCCTGCCAGGGAGAGGGGTCTGCCCGCCTGACACTCCTCCCAGGGAGAGGGGTCAGGGCGCTCGGGCTTGCCCTGTTCTCCTGCTGTGGAGTGGGAGCGGGGCTTGGGTGCTTCCTCCACTCTCTGGCATGAGTACCGAGTGAGCGGAGCAGGGAAAGCCCCTGCACTCCAGCCCCGCTCCCCGGCAGGATCGCGGGGTGGACGGGGGAAGTCCCCGCGTCCTGACCCCATTTCCCTGGCAAGAGCTCCGGGCGGGGGGAACTGAGGGTGGAAGGGGTAAGAAGGGGCCCCCACTTGCTCTGGCCCAGATATCCCCCCAAACTCCTAATCTACCTCTGCTCAAATGTCATCTCTGGCATACCTGTCAGCCTTTGTAGGAAGTCTCCATACATCGCATAGGCCAAAGACAAACAAGCCATTGAGCCTGAACTTCACTCTTAGGGCTAGTCTACACTTACCAGCCGGGTCGACGCGGTGAGTTCGACTTCTCGGAGTTCGAACTATCGCGTCTAATCTGGACGCAATAGTTCGAACTCCAGAAGCACCGCAGTCGACTCCGGTACTCCACCACTGCAAAAGGCGGTGGCGGAGTCGACCTTGGAGCCGCGGACTTCGATTCCGCAGCGTCTGGACGGGTGAGTAGTTCGAACTAGGGTACTTCGAATTCAGCTACGCTATTCACGTAGCTGAATTTGCGTACCCTAGTTCGACCCCGCTTCTTAGTGTGGACCAGCCCTTAGAAGAAAAGCCTTCACACCAAACTCCAGCTGTGTTGGTAGGAAGAACTGGCTGAATAGTTCATAATGAATGATTGCATTAATTTTGCCTCTTTCTCTGCAAATTTTCCTCAAACATATTATGCCTAATCCTATTTCCTGATCCGTATATTGTTGGCGAACAGTTAGTTACAGTATCATATTCACAATTGGAGTTGTTTTGATTGGACCCAGAGGTCACACGACACATTTCTCTTCCCCTCATTGAATGAGTGTAATTCTTAGAATCCAGCTGGGAGTAAGAGTGCTCACAATTAGAAATGGACTTTTTGCAAATATTCCGTAATGTTTGCTTACAACTTGCTGTTTTCAACATGCCTGTCAGGAAGCTCCATGTGCTAGGATATTTGTGGAAAGTGAGTGCAAAAGAGGTGCAAAGCAGCTCAATTCAATGGAATCAATTTCATCAAAATATATTAAAGAAAGTTCCTGGAAATGTTTTTTATTTCTTGGTTTCCTCTATATTTGCCACCACTGTATTGGCAGAGGCAGCACTGGGAGAAACTAGCCATGTGGATAAATAGAAAATATAAGTTTTGAAATCTGTGAATCTAACACCTTTCAACAGCATGAAACTGACTAAAATAAATTTTAATGGAAGGAAAGTAAAATAGGAAACCACGGTAAACCTGCAATCTGGTTTACACCTTGGCTTGTTGCACAGTGTATGTCTTCATGTAGACATGCCCTGATCTTGCCCTCGCAATATCCTAATGTTTTCAGCCACCTGTCCTTCAGCGGACTATAATAGAAACATACATGCCTTCCTACACACTGCCCTTCAGCATAGGAGCCACTCTGCTAGTACAGAGCCATAAAGGAGTTGCAGCTAGCCCCGAGAGAAGTCTCCTGGAGTAGCAGCTTGACATAAGCAAATTTACACCACCCACTGCCCAGGAGGCTTGGGCACAGAGTGGAATGTGTCTCACCCCACTGATATCTTAATCCAAACTCCTGTAATGGCTGGGGATGTCTGGATTCAAGGTTTTGGTTCAGCCTGTTATAGAAGATCCAGAAGTAAATTTCCCTAAAGTTTCGTCCGAGCAGCAGAATCTGAGCTCCCTCCACAGAAGGATTAATAGATGAATTAATCCCAGATGTAACTCCATTGAAGTCAACTAGGGATTAATCGGGCCCATAGAGATAAACCTCAGTTTCCATCGAACATTTTTGGGGAAAAAAACCATGTGTGGTACTTTCCATGCTTGTCTGGCTTTTTTACTTTGTCTCTAATTGGTAATTGCTAGTAATTAGATCGGGGTCGGCAACCTATGGCATGTGTGCCAAAGGTGGCATGCAAGCCGATTTTTGATGGCATGCGGCGGCGGGCTGAGCGGCTCAGCCCGCCGCTGCTCTGGGGTTTCCGCCGCCGGCTCCTGCCAGCTGGGGTCCCACTGCCGTTCCCACTCAGCACCCGCTGCCGGCCTGGGTGAAGGAACCCCAGGCTGGCAGCGGGCTGAGACCCCGGCTGGCAGGAGCCAGCAGCCAAAACCCCAGAGGGGGGGCAGGCTGAGCCGCTCAGCCCACCACCACTCTGGGGTTCCTGCTGCTGGCCCCTTGCCAGCTGGGGTCCCCGCTGCAGCCCCACTCCCCTTGCTTCCAGTTGGAGTTCCAGCGCAGGCCCCCTGCCAGACAAGGTCCAGGCCTCCGGCCCTGCTCAGCCCTACCAGCCGCCAGCTCCACTCACCTCAGCTGCCGATCTGGGGTTCCAGCCGCTGACCTCCTGCCAGCCGGTTGTCAACTGATCACTCAGAAGCCTGTGTGCAGCTTAAAGTATCCAAATACGTGCCAGACATTGGAAAACCCAGCAAGGAAAAGCAAGGGCAAGGATCACACTAAACTGATAAGAGCTGCATTTTAATTTAATTTTAAACGAAGCTTCTGAAACATTTTGAAAAACCTTGTTTACTTTGCATATAACAATAGTTTGGTTATATAATATATAGACTTATAGAGAGACCTTCTAGAAAACATTAAAATTTACTACTGGCATGCGAAGCCTTAAATTAGAGCGTATAAATGAAGACGTGGCACACCACTTCTGAAAGGTTGCCGACCCCTGAATTAGATGATTATGTATGAGGCTCCCTGTCATGATCATAACAACATGGCTGCAAAATAATGGGCTGGGGATAAAAAGCCACACAGTCTTGTTGCGTGACTATATTGCTCTAGTACTTTTCATCCAGAAATAACTCTGGGTGAATAGAGGTAATGGGGCAGTTAAAGAAAGAATAAAAGAGTTCTGAATATCCTCTTGAATGTTAAAATTATGTCACGTTGGCTGTATTGGCAACCTTTTTATTTTCATTTCCTGTGAATATTCTGGAAATGGATTTCATGGCAGGGGTGTTAAGTGAAATTTAAGCAAATATTGGTGATAGTGAGTTTTGCATTCATATTCATAGGATTTATATCTGGACACCTGATTTTAAGCATTCTGCTCATGCAGTCAAGGAATAGATACAATACCATGTGGCCTGTGCCTCAGATCAGCACAGTTCATATAGTGAATACTGTCATCAAATTGCCCTGGTTCCACCTAAAAAACAATAATTATTTGCAGAAGTTATTTTGCAAGGAGTTTTGAATAGTGAATGAATCTGAGAGCATCATAATCTGTTCACAGGCAATTTGTAAACAGAAAAATAAGCAAAATATATTGATCAGGATCACAAAGCACTTTGCAAACTCTTCAGACAGGATCATTTCACCTGCCACTGTAATGAAACCACCTCTGGTGTGAAACACAGCAGCCTTAATTTTACAACTCCTCTCTAAGGCCCCAATTGAACAAAGTGCCCCTATTCAGCAAAGCACATCAGCATGTGCTTTCTATCCCATTGAAGCCAATGTTAAGTGACTTAAGACCCTGCTTTACAGAGGTGGATTTAAGTATGGGGTGAAGTGCTTTGTAGGATAAGAGCATCTCCAGGAGCACAGAGCCATAACACCACGCTGGAAGACTGGTGCAGTGATGACTCAGATGGAAGTGTGCTATCTACTGAATCACCATGCCATGTTTTGGAGAAGCTGGGGTTTTCCTACTCTCTTTTTCTCCAAGTACTAGTCAGCTGACCCCTCTCAGCTCTTAATAGCTGATGAGATAACCACTGAGGAGATAACAAGGAGTTGGGTGGCACCTTAAAGACTAACAGATTTATTTGGGCATAAGCTTTTGTCTTTAAGGTGCCACCGGACTCCTTGTTGTTGTTGTGGAAACAGACTAACACGGCTACCCCCTGATACTTTACACTGAGGAGATGTGGTTGTAGAAACAGAGTTATTTACAGAAGCATCCTACAGTAAATTTAAGGGTCTGTCTGGTTGTGGAGTTAGTAACTATGAGAAATAGGTGCTTTGGCAGCATTAGTGCAAAGACACAGTAAACTATCTATAAAGGAAAACTTTTCTATGTGCTCTGATCACAACCCCTACAGTTCAGTAAGTGTTTTCACCATAATATGCTATTGTGCGTCATATGGAGAGGGAACTGATGTTCTGTTATAATAATACAGTAGATGCATGCTTTGCATTTATAAATAATGCATTTGATTTGTAAGATATATAAATAACACGGAATGCATAATTCATACCGAGACTTCTACAGACTAATTTTCTATAGACTTCATGTGAAAGGCTAATTTATTTTCCTCCATTCTTGGATTCTAAACTCTATTTCAGTTGTCTCGTTCCTATAGGGCTGCTCTGCTGTACATTGCACATTTGGATTTAATAATGGTTTATTGTTGCAGTTCTATCAGTACTTGTCTCCAGAGCTATCTTACTGGATACCATACAATAGCAGGAGCTAGTGAACAACTAGCAACAGACATTCAAACTCCAGCAAATGTATGGCTTCAAGCTCTCTGGTAAAAGTTGCTAGCTCTGTATGGCTTGCATTAGATTCATGCCAGAGGAAATGAAAGCTACTTCCTGCCCTGGAGAAATTTATGTAAGTGACAAAATCATTGGAAATGTATGTTACCAATGACATAGCTATGTGTGTCATGATTTCTTGCTGAATGCTAATCTGTAGCATGTGTATATATTGAGGAACATATTGCCAAATGAAGCTATTGCAAGTTTCTGAGACAGCAAGGAATTTGTGTTTGCAGATGGAAAGATCAGTGGAGTGTGTCTAGTGATGCTGGTGGAATCTATTATTAAATGAAAAAATAAGTGAACAGAGACAGGTCCTCATTAGACTTTCAATAATTACCATGCTGTGCAGAACCCACTGCGCTGGAATAGTGAGTGGGGTAGGAGAGGCTCTGGCTGCAATGGGATAAAGCTCAAGTCTTCTCAGGGACACAATGCCAGTTTCATCTGCCACTTGTCACGTCCTTTAGTTCTCAGTGTGGATCCTTCTGCTCCCACAGTTCTGCAGGATGGAGTCCCTCCCGGGAAGTACACCTGCCCCTGCTTTTTCTATTGGCAACTATGTTAAGTTGACACGTTAGTCTCGAGATTTCAAACATGGATGTCTTAGATGTGCCCATAAAGTTTGCACACTCGGCTCTGCATGGCAAATGAACCATAGGATCAGATGGTCAAATTCACTGCTGGCCTAACCAGAGACCAGGGGCGGCTGTAGCCATTTCGCCGCCCCAAGCACGGCGGCACGCCATGGGGGATGCTCTGCCGGTTGCCGGTCCCGCGGCTCCGGTGGACCTCCCGCAGACGTGCCTGCGGATGCTCCACCGGAGCCGCGGGACCAGCGGACCCTCCGCAGGGACACCTGCGGGAGGTCCACCGGAGCCGCCTGCCGCCCTCCTGGCGACCAGCAGAGCCCCAAGCACGCGCTTGGCGTGCTGGGGCCTGGAGCCGCCCCTGCCAGAGACAATTCCATTTGACACAATGCCTGTGGAGAATTTGGTTAATTGATTCATTGAGTTAAATTGTGATAATGGGAAGTGAGCTGAGGATCACTGACTCATTTCACATAGGCCTCCAAACAGCCATAATGTGCTTTGCATTATTGATTTTCAGCCAGCTTTGAGCCTGTTGACTTAGAAAGACTCAATCCAGGCCTCCATTACATTCAGCATTTTGATTCCAAGTCCCCATCTCAGTCTCCCTTTCCTCCTACTCCTCCTCGTGCTCTAAGAAGGAATAAGAGAAGTTCTCTGAAATGAGTCGTGTTTCTCTTTTTTCCCTTATTGTGGGAGCTGAATGAAGTTCCTTAAATTTTTCACACATGTTCAGTTCAGGAAAGTGTTTGCAATAGCATCTGCTGAGGACCAGTACATGTTCCTGCAGTGCCTGCTTCCCTGTACTTTTCTGCTTCCCTAATTACTGCAATTACCCAAGAGCTCACTTCATGCGGGAACTGCCAGCTAGCAATTATATCAGGTGCGGATTCCCCAGTCCCAGGGGAAATTCTGGTAGCCACTCGTTCATTAAAACTACTGATGTGATCCTCCCGTAGCTGGAGGGATGCCTTGCCTCTGAGAGTGGGGCTTTAATTTCCCAGCTTCCATCTGAGTTTATTTAAGTGGTTTCCTTGGGGGAGATGCTGACAGGTTTTATTTAATTATTATTATTTTATTCCCATGACAGAAACCTTCTGGTTTTATCAAGCAGATTCTGCTGAGTTTTTGCTTCCTTGAGGGGGAGGAAACAAGGCTGTTGAGCCATCTGTCCAGCCCTCTGCCATGGTATGAAGTGCCCTATATTTAAGACTATGGGAGTAGATCCTTGTGATTTCTCTCTCAGCTATTTGGAGAAGCGCATGCATACCTCAGGGTGACTTGATTGCTTAGACAGCTACACTGTGTACACAGGCATGACTTGTCTGTATATGTAAGTGTGAATAACTGGAATAACAGCAACAACTCTCAACCCTTCCATAGCATCCTTCATACGCAGATCTCAAAGTGCCTTACAAAGGTGCATAGGAATTGTCCCCATTTTGCAGATGGGGAAACTGTGGCACAGGGTGTGATTGTCAAAAACTTTTAAGTGACCTAGGAGCGCGAGTCCATGAAAATTAGATTCTGAAGTCACTTAGAAGCTTTTGAAAATCCCACCTGATCAAAGTTACAGCGCAAGGCCTGGTCTACACTTAAAAACATAGGTCAGCATAGCTATGGCGCTCACATCCATACCCCAAGTGAGGTAGCCATGTCAGCCTGACCCCTGGTGTACACACTGCTCGGTCAATGGAAGAATGCTGCCATTGACCTAGCTACCCTTGCTCAGGGAGGCGGTGTCTTACAGCGATGGAAGCCCCCCCCCCCCCTTATGTCAGTTTAGTGTGTCTGCAGCACAGGGTTATGCCAGCATAGCTACAGCGCATAGCAATGCTGCTATAGTCCCCACAGTGTAGACGTGAAGTTAGAAGCAGAGCTAGGGAAACCAGGGGAGATCTGCAAAGGTTCCTAACTCCCAGCGAAAGTTAGTGCCTAACTGCCATTTGTGCGTTTGCAGATCTCCCTCGCATTCATCCTATCTTCAGTCCGATTCCCCTTCTCTAGCCACTAGACTGAAGTTCTAACTCTGTATGTGGTTTTCTGAACCTAGTGCTGCTTTCTTAGGGTGACATAACTGGAGATGACAGCAGTCCCCTAGCCTGGAGTCCAAGGCCATGCCTGCTCTATGTGCCAGGGGTGGATTCCCCTGCTTGTGTATACATACTTGCGGAAGCTCAGTGGGAGCTAGCAGGAGTATAAGTGTAGTGTAGCTATAGTATTACAGATAGCGCAGGTAGCTGAGCCATGCCAAGAATAAAGCCTAGCACTGGTGGGTACGTATTTGGCATGGCTCAGCTGTGCCTCAGTTGCTGCTGCCCATGTTATTGTGACGACACTACTATTTATACTTGTGCCAGCTAGCGTGAGCATGTGTACACAAACAAAGCCATCACCCCCATAGCCTGTAGCGTAGGCATAGCAAAAGTGACAAGTACTATTAGAGTTGAGGTCTTGGAGTCACGGCTTTTGTGTTCAGTTCCCACCAGTGAAGTATGTGACCATGAACAAGTCACTTATCTTCTCCATATCTTAGTTTTATTATCTCTAAGCCAGGGGTTAAAATACATCACATGGGAGGAATTCATGACTTTTAAATCTTGTTGAGATACTAAGGTGAAGGTTGTTTTGTAAAGTGCAAATCTTTTTAAAGAACATCCTCATCATACCGTCTTTTCCAAAAACTTATCAAGTCCAGTCTTGAAACAAGTGAGGTTTTTTGCCCCCTTACTCCGATTGGAAGGCTGTTCCTGAACTTCACTTTTCTGATAGTTAAAAACCTCTATCTAATTTCAAGCTTAAACTTGGTGCCATTTGTTCTTGTGCCAGCATTGGCCCTTCACTTAAATAACTCCTCTCCCTCCCTGGTGTTTATTCCTTTGACGTGTTTATAAACAGCAGGCTGAACAAGACAAGCTCCTTAAATCTTCTCTCACAAGGTAGGTTCTCCATTCCACTGATCATCCTCCTAGCCCTTCTCTGCACCCGTTCCAGTTTGAATTAATTTTTGTTAAACACGGGAGACCACAATTGTGCACATTATGCCAGATGAGGTCTCACCAGTGCCTTGTATAATGGTAATTACACTTCTCTATCTCTACTGGAAATGGGTCATCCTAGGATTGAATTAGCTTGTGGCTCAAGCATTGTAGCACTTAATATCATTATTATTTATTATTACTGCTGCCCTGTTAGCAATGGGTGTGATCCTGTAGTGTATATTATTGGGCAGTATCCTTTGAAATAGTTTGAGAGTCTTCTAGTTGGACTCCCTGCCTTTTATCGCAGAGACCACCAGATGCTAACAGAACAGCAATATATGTATGTAGTTAGGTCTTGTGTGTTGGTATATAGTTACGAAACGCTGTTATTAGGAACCCACCTGTGTGTGTGTAGTTTCCCCATATTCTCAATATTGTGTAGAGATCAAAGACACAATGGATCCCAGCTCCTACTGGGGGAAGAGTGTGTGTGTTGCGGGGGGGGCAGGGTTGAACCTATAACCACATATTCTAATCTGGAGGCAAACAGAGCCGTGACTTTGGTAGAATCAGAGAAGAGGAGAAAGACCCTTTGGGTTCCTCAGTGTGCAACCACGGGATGATTGCCTTCAAGACACTTTCTTGACACAAATATAAATGTTCACTATTTAAATAAAAAATTTGCACATGAAGTCTTGTGCTATTAGAGCGTCTTAGGTACAGGTATATAGCGGTACCGGTTTATAATGCTGCCATCAGCACCTTTTTAATTATGCCTAATTATAAAACCCTTCAATTACTTTAGACCCAAATCTACCTCTAATCCCAGTACATACAGACTCTCCCTCAGATTTAATTGCTAGACATTATTCACATTGGAGACATTGATTCCTGCAAAGCAGGTAATAACCAGCGTTATTTGTATTAAAGAAATTAATCTCATGCCATGCTAAGCTTCCACCTCCTCTACCTTGTCGTGGCTTTTCTTTGCCTGATTTGAGATCTTTGTTACCCATTTAAGAAGGTGTCATTGCACAGTTTGGTTCTAGGAAGTTGGTAGGCGCTGAATGCTGATACGAGGGGACAGAAATGCCAGCTTTTATTTAGAACTTTTGTTTAGCATCACTGTTTTTGTTCACATCAAACACTGGCTCAATGGGGAGCCAGGGGAGCGTGACTCCATGCATTGCAGAATGAATGGCAGGTATCTTTAGAATACATCAAAGGAGTTGAGACAGTTGTGGAATTGACTCCTGCAGGGGTTGTTGACTCAGATGTTGATCCTGGACTGGATGGTTTTTGACCAACAATTAGAAATGTACTGAACTCTTGTGACCAAACCCCGTAATTGGTGTGTGTTTGTTTTTCCTCTTTGTCTTGTTTGGGGGGTTATTGCAAATGTATTGACTTCACTGAATTTATTATTTGTATTGATTTTTAGTGTTACAGTAGGACCTAGAAGCTCCAACAGAGATTGGGGCCCCTTTATAGGAAGCATTGCACAAATACATAGCGAGAGAGAGTTCCTGCCCCAAAGAATTTATCATCTGAATAGACAAAAGACAGCAAGTGGGAAAGAGGTAGTGTTAAAGCTGCACTGCAGACAGCAGGATTTGTTCTGCTATTTATACACATATGTGCATACCAGCATGGGAATATAAGTAAGCTCTGTCTGGTGAACTATAGCTCTTCTCTCACACAGCAACGAGGAAAAATCACCCACTATATGCACTAAAGCTATGAATATGCATATCAAAGCGTTCTGAAGACATCAGGGTGGCTATGAACATCCAATTGAAGTAATTGGTGATGTTACCAGAACGCTGAAAGAGAGGTGCTGCTGTTTTTTAAATTTGTCATCATCACCTTTTAGATATTCCTAAAAGTTACCATGTGATCCTAACAGATATTTTTTTAATTAAAAGATCAAATAATACTAATTAGAGTTGTGTGTGAAGCAAGCCATTCTACTCCCACATCTCCAAAGTCAGGGGTCGTTGTGGCTTGTTCTCACCGCTAGCAACACTTGAAACAGAACCCTTTACTTGAGGATCTCAATTATACATGTAAAATTGGGGTTCCAGATGTTTTACCAAGGGCCCAGCTCATACAAAGAGAGGTTAACTGACTTGCCCAAGGTCACATAGCAGGACAGTAGCAGAGATGGAATTAAAATGCAGTGGTCCTGTGCTCAGACTAGTCCTTCATATATACTACAAAATACTTATCCATCTAGCTGCTCCTGTCTATTTAGCACAGCTAAGAGGGAAATAATTTTTCTAAAGAATTATTTGGACTTTCATTGAAAACTGCATTTTTGTTTTATTTTATTTTTTTGGTTTTAGAATGTACTGCATTTTGTGGTTAAAAAACAGTGAACATTTTTCCACAGAAAATTTTCATCCCCCACAAAAAAACATTGATGGAAAACTCAGTCTTTATAGGATTATGATTCCCCGCGAAACAATTTTAGCTCTTTAAAAAGGGGGGGAAATATCCAGGGTTTAATTCTTCCCTGTTGTAACTACACTAACTCATTGGCTTTGCACCAGGGATTAATTTGTGCCTCATCAGATTTTATTATAGATCAGGCCTTGCAGATTTGCGTGACAAAAACCCTATTGTACAAACCACATCCTGTGCCCTAGAATGTCTGATCATGATGAGAACATTTAAAAAAAAATCTGTCATGATGGAAAAGAAAGAGAAACCCGCACAAGACAGAGGATAAAACAAAGGTCCCAGCTAAAACCACAAACTACCCAGCTGATTCTATCTCCATCTCCCATATCAGCTCAATCATTGATCTGCTAACACCCACTCATAACCTTCCCTCTTTTGCAAGTGCATCTGATATCACTTCAGAACATCCTGTGCCCTGAAGCAAGAAACATATAAATAATCCCACCTGCTGGAATCAAAATATCCAGTGGAAAAACTGTAATAAGCAGGGAGGACTTTAGTTCCTGGATAAGTAGTGACATTGTTGATACTGAAGAACCCAAAATCAGGAGTTGGAACATGTGAAAGAAACCAACTCCACAGGCCATAGGTCAAGAAAATCTTTAAGATCATGGGAAGTACACCAAGATGCTTGGCTGAGAAAAGATGGTGAGATCGCAGATAGCTCTGCACTATTTTCTCTGTGAGATAGACTTCTTAGAACTGTTGGATGAAAGAGGGTCACAGCATGTTTGTGAACAGACTGCAATATGTAGGCTACTCACAAAGGAGGGTAGTATTCTGTGAGGTGCTGAGTGCGTTCAGTTCCTGTCGACTTTAATGGGAGCTGAGGATGTTCAGCACCTGGCAAGATCAGGATTATACTATTTCCTATAAAATGTCATCCTCTGCTCCCAGAGATATGTAACGCTGTCAGTAAAGAGGAGCCATAGTTTTTGGTTTATTTTTAAAATCTCCTTCAAATGCAAAAAATGTTGTCCTGTAGGCAACTTCAGATACCAACTTAACATTGGCATCTAAGAGGGGGACTGGAACCATCCAGGTCTGAGCTTTTCCAAAGTTCAGGGATGTTGGGATCAAGGATTTTGCCTTCAGTCCTTCTTTATTATTATCTGTATTGCAGTAGCTCCTAAGAGCCCCTCGTCATGGACCAGGACAAAAAGATGGGCCCTGCCCCAAAGTGCTGACACCTTTACTTGCTGCTCGGATATGGATAGCAAATAACAATACCTAGCTTCTATGTAGCGCTTTCCATCAGTAGATCCAAAGCACTTTACCACGGAGGTCAATATCCCCATTTTACAGATCAGGAAACTGAGGCCCAGAGAGGTGAAATGACCTGCCCGTGGTCACCCAGCAGCAGAGCCAGGACTGGAGTCCTGGACCAGTGCTCACTCCTGGAGCCTCACTGTTATTTCTCCCCTATCCATGGTAGACGCTGTTACATTCTAAGTAATCACAGTGGCAGCGAGATCTTGTGTGCTTAATAAAACACCCTTTGAGGGGCAAGAAAATCCTGCCAGTTGCTGTTTTTTGTTCTTGTTTTAAAGTCCCTGCAGGTTACAATTTGCTTCCCCTGGCACTGTGCTGGGCCTGCTGCATTCAT
Organism: Mauremys mutica; assembly: GCF_020497125.1. NCBI lineage: Eukaryota > Metazoa > Chordata > Testudines > Geoemydidae > Mauremys > Mauremys mutica. Next base: position 9,680,916 of record NC_059093.1, read on the forward strand.
CATCATGGCACAGGGGTTAGGTGGGCATTTGAATGTTAGATCTAAGCCCTTCAACGTTAGAGTTAAAAGAATTCATCCATTTCCTCACTTATGAGGGTTAGGCTTAGTATGTGGTGATGCTAAGAGAGATGTTTGCCCAGGAGTGTTCCCTCCCCCTCCCCGCGCTTCATTATTAAAGCAGCTAGTATAAGCTACAGTTGAAGCAGATTTTTCCTTTGACATGGGGCCCGCAAGTTTAAGTTCAAATGCCTGAGAGAGAGAGGAAATTAGCCTAGTACACAATATATAATGCTATTATGGGACATGCTAGCTGAAAGTTAAGTGCTGGGCAAATAATGCAAAACAAGCCTGTTTAAAAATTGTTAGGATTTTTAAACGAATTAGCTTTTTCCAGGCTCCATGCTCCTCCTGTCAATTTTCTGTGAAGATTCAAGTGATCACATTTTACTGACCTGAATACTCATGAAATGCTAATTTCCAAGCTCTGTTTGCAGAAATGGGTTTTTAAATTTATTACTTATATTCATTTACATGCTTCCCAATCCATTCAGGGAACACTAACAATACCCGTGTGACTTATCTGATGTGTCCCAGCTGAGCAACATGGTTTGATTTCCATTGCAGTTGCCCCTTCTGGTTCACGCAATTTTCATCCCTGCTGGCTCAGAGGGGTGTGTCAAGCCCTTGGACTGTGTATTTTGCCTTTCATCTAAGGATCTCGACATAATGTACAAACATTTCGTAATTAAGCTTTTATGCCCCCTGTAAAGTAGGCAAGTATCTTTATCCCCTTCTTACAGATTGAGAAAGTGAAGTACAGAGTTGTGAAATGCCTTTCTCAAGAATCCGTGGGAGAACTGGGATTGGAACCAAGAAGCCCTGATACCCAGTCCTCTGCTACAGCCACATTTCGCCGCCCTGGCAGTCACGCAGTATTAAGCCTTCTCAGACTGTTCTGCCTACTTAGGACTTTTTGTGTTGCTTGCAGTCCTAAGGGAATTGTTGAGAAACCATTTACAGGGTATAAAATATAATGTATGGAGGAAATTCTCCTCTTGTGCTCACACATAAAACCCATTAGCATTAGGAAAATCCAATACACGCCTTGAGTAAAATCATGGTGCATCGACTACGAGAAAGGGACCGAGAGACTTTTCCATTGGACCATATGAACTGGAACCATAAGATCACTGAACATTAAATCTCATCAAATGAGGTTCAATCCATCCTCATCATCGTATCCACTCATTATACTTCACACCCGAACATAGCCATTATATGAACAACATACCCTTATATCTCAATGTCCGTACTTTGACCCGTTAACCTTTTACCCTCAGTCAGGGATATTGCAGGTTCTGTATTCCTTATGCCATCTGATCTTAAACTGAATTTCTCTCCCCTTGATAATCTGTACCTTATTCCCTGAGAACCAGAAACTCCTTCGCTTAACCTCTGTACCGTTCACTTTTTTTTTAAACACCATCCTAATAAAATTTTTAAGTGTGAAGTAGTATTGTCTGACACCACTTAGGAATCAAAAAGAGATGAAGATATGTCACCAGTCTGCATGTGCTGCCACTGCTTTTCTACTGAAAGGCACACACAAGCAAAAAGAGGAAGTGAATATTGGTTTCATTGGTTGTGGTAGGTGCTGGCATGCTAGCCCCAGGAACAGATGAAACAGATAAAGCACAGCACTGCCACTGCTAGTGCAAGAGTCCCCACCACATGCCTCAGCCCTGACCATGGCGGGGCACTCTCTAAAATTGTTGACCGTGCTGTGCTGAGTCTCTCAGTGGGGGTATTAGCTAGTGATAATTATGGAGTTGGCTTTAGGGGATATGGACTCTGGGCCGTTGGGAATTGGATTGAGGCCACCAGTTGATTTCATGTGAGACACCCATTGGGGACAGATGGTAAAGATTTTTGATCACTATCATTATGGAGCTAGATTACAACCAGTGAGCCAACGTTAGTGGAACTTCTGTGACTCATGTGAGTGGTCCCAGAGAAGCTATGCAAGCCCCAATAGATGGGGTGGTATCACTGACTGTCCTTATATATATATATATATATATATATATTTCTCTTTCCTCCCTCCTACCCATACCTAGTTGAAAGGCAAGCTAAATCCCATCTTACATTAGCAATGCAGCTCACTGAGTATATATTATATCTCAGGGATCATTAGTTTCAGCAGAGGAGTTTTAAATGAACGTCTTGGGAAAACACAAATATGCAGTAGGAAAGTGACATTTACCCAGGGCTGCCCAGAGGATTCAGGGGGCCTGGGGCAAAGCAATTTCAGGGGCCCCTTCCATAAGAAAAATTGCAATACTATAGAATACTATATTCTCGTGGGGGCCCCTGCAGGGCCTGGGGCAAATTGCCCCACTCCCCCTCCCCCCGGCTGGCCCTGCATTTACCCTGTACAGACGGTGCCTGTAATGGATGTGACATACTATCTGTTATCTCTCTACTATACCCAACATAAATGCAATATGTGCTTTGTCTAACATGTGGCAAATATATTGCACATGTGTGTACTGTTTGTTTCATACGTGCAGCATGAACACTTCGTATATGCATACTATATGCAACATACATATGACAAACATACAGTATCCATGTGGCAACTGCATTGCACATACAGCTACTTTGTGGCATATGTGTAAAACCCAGGCATGCCTATGCACTGTATACATTCATATGTGTATATGTGATCTTTGCTGCATACAGGAAGCATATAGGTATATGAGTTTTATGCTACAGGCATGTCCATGCACAGTACACATAGAGTTATTGTATGCTATGTGCATGCATTGGGCACATTTCCTAGTTGCATGATGTGCTGCACACGTGGCAAATGACTGCACAAAGATACACTACTTGCTGCAGATGTTTATTGCTGTAAGTAGCAGCATAGGGCATGAACTGGATGACACAGCCAACTAGCATGGAGATTTTCACTTGTCCCTAAAGCATTTCCCCAATAGCCTCATTCAGGGGAAGATCATCAAGAGAAATGACACTTTTCCTCAAGCGTTTATCTAATTTAGGAAATAGGCTCTAATGGCCTAGCTGCTGAGATTGTGAATAATAGAGAGATGATGGACAGGAGTGGTATTTATGAAGCAGTTTCTAGAACACTTATTATAAAATGAGTTTACCCATTGCAGGCAGGAACCTTCTGTGTCCTTCCATAGTTCTGAAGCTCCTGGGAGTTGAGAGGAACTTATGAAGGTTTCCATTTTGCCTTGTGCAGCATAATACAGTGAGTGATGGTTCTCTTACAAGCACTTTTTCTTTTGTCAGGGTTTTGTGCAGTACTGAGCAGTGCTCTGCTTACCTTTACTCTGTGCAGAAAAAGGGAGTGAATCCAGCAATTGGTACTTGGACTAATGCCACAGAGAGAGGGGGAGGATGTTTCAGGGAATTAGCCATGCTTTAACCAGTGGGTGTGAAGGCGAAACTTTCCTGCGGGGAGGAAACAAGAACTGCCATTTCTCGGTTTCATAGAATCATAGAAGATTAGGGTTGGAAGGGACCTCAGAAGGGTTTCTTGTGGCTTCTTCCGAAGCATTTGGTCCTGGCCACTTCAAGACAAGATACTGGATTAGATGGAGCACTGGTCTGATCGAGTCAGACAATCCCTATGTTTCTCTCTCCTTTGGTCCCATGAAGCCCTGTATTTTGTTAGCTTGGCCTGAAACTGTGTTGCTTGCTTCTGTTAAGGGGACGATTGTGAACAGAAGTCCTTTCAAGCTACTGTCCGAGCATTGGGTTTTCTACAAACCTCTCCCCTGGCCGCTGTTCCTTAGCGTTTGGGAGGTGTAGGGGAAGAGCTTTATAAGATGTTGGGTAAGTTTTGGTCCAATAGTGAACTCTAAGATGTAAAGTCTAACCTCTAAGATTCTGGTATCTGAGAACTCAGGAGCAGGCAGGGCTGATTTCAAGCACATGTGTAACTCAGGAAGCCAAAAGAAAGAAGGGGGAACAAGAATTTACTTCAAACTCAAACACTTCAGTAAAAAAATATAATAAAACAAAATGCATATTTTGCTCAGAGGATAAAGCAGATATTTACAGGTCAACATCTAGGTTCATTTCTGGGTGTGTTAGCCTGGAAGAACATTTATCCTCTGGTGAGCTTAGGCCGTGTGCTACTGGTTTAATGAATATCTGTACAGCACTGCACTTGACTGATGGAATGTAACTACAGCTGCTTGTGCATATATGACTATGAAGCCTAGGAAGGTTGTGAGCCCTAATACTGGTACCCCAAAGAGTCTTTAGCTTAAGTGATAGAGGCTTGTGTTTGTGGACCCAGAGTCCTGATGCTGCATGTGTATAGTTCAGCATGTGGTATGTGTTTGTAACCGTGGATTTTGTTACACCTGAATGGAACACCAGGTGTTTTCCTGGGTGGAATAAAGGCAAAGGATACTCAAACTGCTAAGGACAGCCTGGAGAACTGGGTACACCTTTGACGTGGATTGTCCTGATAGGGGGGCACAGCAATACCTGATGGCATTTTCAGGCACCCTGCAGTATGCCTTGGGTCTCTCCTAGAGCTGGTGTATATATTGCTTTATGTGCCTGGCTAGCTTAAATAGAACAATCTACTGACCTGAGCTAGTGAAGCAGATATTCTAGCTGAATAGGAAAGAATGTGCTGTTCAAAGACCTTTTGTACTCACAAGCTGGTTCTCCTGTGATTTAATTGTGTGTGCTGTGAGCTGTGACCTGTTATGAAAGTGCTGTACAGGTACAGGAAATTCAGAGAGAGTCGGAGTGAGTCACTACTTGGCTTCTGCAAACTGTGTATGGGGTCTGAAAACTGACGCAAGTTTCTAGGGAAATTCACCATAGAAGATAGCCTAGCTGGGTGTCAGAATTAAGCAATGGCTGATCTTAGGGCAAGGTGTGGGGTTATGTTCTTGCTGCAGGGGCTCTGAATAACTGGCCTTCACATTCTGCTCATGGGCATGTTTCTGGTCTCAGTTGCACTAGTGCAATCCAGAGGATATCATGACATTAATCAATTTGCTCTGGATTCACTATAGCGCAACTGTGAGCAGAACTGGGCACCATGCACTTGAGATGTATTGAACAAGATAGTTATGCACGGTGTTGTACAAGCCCCAAACAAGATGCAGGCCAAGCTGCAAGGCACTTGCAATCTAAATATGACGCAGAGAAAACGGCTCAAGTAAGGGCCCAAGCTCTTGGAGGCCGAGGTTTTTGTTTTGCTGTCATCTATTTGATGGATTGGTATTGGAAGGCATTGAGATTAGTGATCATGTGAATAAGACCAGGTGGTCTCATTTTTGTGGCTGATGACCTTTGAAACACTCAACTATCCTCTTTCATTTGGACAAAGATCCTGTTCCAAAGAGCTTACCTTAAAAGGAAAGGACTAAGTATGTCGCTGCAATAACAAAATACATAAGAGCCACACAGAAGAATTTGTTTTGATTGAGCAGGGAATGCCCATAATGAAGGTATTTTTGGGTGGCAACTGAAGGTTTTTTGGGTTTTTTTTTTTACAGTGCATGAGGCCAAAGGTTAAATGCTTTTAACTACTCAAGATATGCCAAATCCATTAGGAATAATGCACAACCATAAGCCTTTCATGTTTGTTGATTATACAAGAAATATTTATTTTTCAAAAGAAGGGTCCAGTCGGGCACAGGTGCCTGTTAGGTATTGTTGACTGGAATGAGACATCACTCACATTCAATCAGAAAGCTGTGTTGGACTCCAGCCTCTTTAAACCACTTTGTGAATTACTAAATGTTCAGAAACATATGGGTAAAACAATACTAAATGTGTTCAATATGCTTTCTATTTGTTTCAAGTTTGAAAGCACCAGATGGACTATATTCAAGCCCATTTCTGGCTTTGTTGTAGGGCCTATGGGGTTTGAGTTCTGGTGCTAGAGGTGGGATATAGTGGACCTTAAACGTGTATTTGAGTGCTAGGGTCAGACTGTGTGTTTAGGGCCAGTGCCCATGGTTTTAGGATTAGGATCAGGTGGCCTTATGCAGTATATACATTGCACCTATATTCTGCACAGACCACTTCCAGGGACAGTGTATATCCCCCCATTCCAGTTCTAAGGTCAGTGCCTATTTGATCTTGTATAGCATGTACACTTGTACTTGATCTGGTGTCACTGTAACAAAGCTTTGTGACAGGATAAAGGCTAATTAAATTCCCAGCCATTTGTGGGAAACAATGCAGGAGACATTGATCCTATGATAATGCTCCACTGTAATCACTATGTTTGTAGCATCCCAAATAAGACTGTCGCGGTATCTAACAAGGACCGGTGCAAGAGAGTGGCATTTGCCTACTATACCATTATTGACCTGCTTGATTCTTATTGACTTAGAGGACAGACTCATTGAAATCTTCAGCCAAGAAAATACCAGCTTATTTATAAAGGTCAAGTTGTACACTTAATTATGCAGGCTGGTTTCTGACTGGCTGGGGATGTAACTGAATGTATTTTTATTAGCTTTGACTAGTGAATAATGAGATCCCTCCTCCTGTCTGAACGGGTAGCATAGATTGCATTTGGTGTTAAAATGTATTCCTTTCTCACTTCACAATGTTGGTTTGGGAGATTAAGGATTAGATTTAGTTTTGGCCAGTCCTGATAGGTGCTGGGCATCTGCGACTCTGAATTGCAGATACTGGGTACCTCTCATTTGGGAGTTTATTTGGGAGGAAAGAATCTGCTTCTTCCCATAAGGAACTGAATAAATGCAGCAGGGCGTGTGCTGCAGAAGTACCTCTGTCTTATTTTTGTGACACACTGAGAATTTTCAGTTTGTGGCTAGTATTTTTCACACTGTCTGACAACAGAGCCTCTGAGTGTCACGGAACAACACATGCAGACAGGTGACCAGTGTCCTGTGTCCAAAATAAAACTGACGCAGTATGTTCAAGTGTGAACAACTGGTGCTTGGTAATAGTGACTTAAAGGGGAAGACCCTATATTTTTTTTATGGGAGTAAAGGCAAGTCAGAATGGGTAGATCATAACAAGCAGCTTATTAGTATTTATTTATTGGCTTTCCTGTGGTGTTCATCATGATAGTATCTGAGTGCTTCCCATATGCTAAGAAATGTATCTTCACATCATCCGCATGAGGCAGGGAAATACTAGTAACTCATGTTATAAATGGGGAAAGACGGGCATGGATATTAAGTGAATTCCCCAAGGTGACACTGGAGGACTGTTGCAGAGCTAGGTACAGAACCCCAATCTCCTGAGTCACCATCCATCCCTGTATCCACAAGAGCATCATGTTCCAAATCCTAATTCTAGCTGAAGGTATCAGGGTATGTGTGCTCTGGACCCCAGGGTTTTTAGGGATTCCATTTCTAAGGGAGTGTTTCAGTGCTGGGCCTTCAGACAGCAGGAGAGAACTTTTATTGGGATTCCAAAGAGAATGTAGAGCTTTCCACAATATTTATAACAACCCTCTCACCCGCCACATGTAAACAGAGGTCTTTGCTTTTTATTTCAAGTTCTCTCTCTCCATCTCCCTCTCTCTCTCACACACACACACTGTAAAATTTCATAGAGAAAAACTTCAGTAGTTTTGGAATTTTGAATTCAAAATGTTGTCGCTATAGGATCAGTATTTTGCCTGAAGGATGGCAGATTTAGTAAAAACTGCCATTTTTGAGGGGGGTGTGTGTGGAGGAAATGTTCAGCAAATTAAACTTTTTGACTTGCAAAGGTGATTTGGTAAAAGGTGGATTTGGTAAAAATTTCCAAGCATTATATTTGCAGTAATCTCCCTGCTCCTACTGAAAGATTTCTCAAAGTGTAGGGAGGGCAAATCTCACACATCTGAAGGATTTAATCTCCTGAAGTCATTTTCAGGGTTTTTCTGCATGTGCAAACTACTTGTAATTCACAACTATTTTTCTTGTATTTTATCTGGGTCTTTTCTCCTCCTTCCTTCTCAAGAATGATTTAGTTTAGAAGAAAGTTAACTAATGGGAAATGATCTAACCTGTGTAGTAGGGATAGAAGGACCCCATAGAATCTGGATTAGTACAAGTAGATGATCTATATCCAGTATATAGAGTCTATTTAGTTTTCCTCTGTTCCCTTTTTCAGTCTCTCCTAAGCAGGTTGCAAACTCCAGAATGTTTGAGCTGGAGTCAAACTTCCAAACAGGTTCAAAATTAGGAAAAATGAATCTACCTATCCACCAATTCTATGCTGATCTGAAGAATAATTCCTGTGCCATGTCCTGGCAAGGGTCCCAGAGCCATGCTAAATGTGAGTCCTCTCCAAGGTGATATAACTCTACCAACGTGGCTGATAACCGAGATCAAACGGTGCAGAGACCTAGCAGTGCAAAGAAAGCCTCTCAGAGGAACTGCAACATCTCTCAGTTTTGTGTGCTGCACAGTGAGAATTCCTGTTCGTGGGTGGTATTTTTCAAACTGTAGGTCAGGAAGTTTGAGTTATCTCTCTCATTACATAGCTTCTGGTTTTCATAGTGCATCAGAGAGGTGTCCAGTGTCCACTGTCCAAAATAAAAATGATCCAGAATGTTCAAGCATAAATAAGTATTGTTTAGTAATCAGCAAAGCACTTAGAATTAAAGGGGCAGACACTATGCTTGTCCAACTGGTTGTGTCTCACTGGGGAAGGTTCTCATGATATGAAATAGGGAGAATTCTGCACTCAGGGATTCTTTGTTATATGAACCATGGTATGCTGACGAAATCAGATTTTTGAGAGATCAGAGATAGACTTTGGGGAAAGAACCTTCTGCTGGGGCAAATCCTGGTGGTGTCTTGGAGATGGAGGATTTGGGGTTGGATCCTCATGAAGGTGTAACATGCTCTGTGTGTTTTATTATTCAAGCGGGAGTGTGTGTGTGGTTGGGGAGGGGGAATTAATTAAACGTTCTTGAGCTGGTTTACCTGTCCCTAATACAACATCCAAATAAACCTCACACATTTCACAAAGGTTTCCAGAGGAAATCAGACCCACTAAGGCATGTGGTAATGGTGTCCACCAAATGGACTGGTCATTTACATGCTGCGATAACTTAGAAATGGGCAGAGGGTTCAAAAACTTTGCTGATAGTGAAACTTTTTGATGAAAAACAGAAACAACATTTTCACGCCCCCCCCACCCATTCTTTTTTCCTCTCATTGGAATAAAGCAGTGCAAAACAACACAATAACCCAATCTAGAATAAACCATAGCTACAATACTTTCTTGTATGCTGCACTTTACGGACTGTATTATAGGCTTTTGGTTTCCACATATCCAAGTAGGATGCTCACAATAAATTTTCAGTGAGTCAACAGGTGCTAGTAACAAGATCAGACTTGTGGCTGCTGAATACAAGGTGACTTACTATGGAAGCTGTTATGGCATTGGCTGTTACAACAGGTGACTGCAGTTCTCAGGTAATTGTGAGTTCAGGTTTCACCTTATTATAGAAAAATATTAAAATAAAGGTATCAGTCCTTGTAATGAGCAAATAATACAACTGTGTTTGTGCTGGACACGAAACAACAAACCTTTTGCTCTTTTGTCTCCTTAAGTCTCTGTGTTTTATTTGAATTAATGGTGTTTTGTGCTTTTGGAGATATGTGGCTGTTCACGGAGGAGGGGTGTCATTTTGATTGCCATGGTGTTGGATGCTCTAGAAATGGATAAATATAAATTGTGCTTAAAGTTCTAGCTAATTTCTGAGCCATAGGAGGAGCAGTGAGTGAAGGGGATTGCAAAATAGAGTGATCTCAGGCTGCCAACCAGTGATTTTTTTTTTGTAATTAACAGTGAATCCTCTTATCTCCCTGATCTTGCTTCCCACCCACCCAAATCTTCCTTCTGTCAATCCTCACACCTGCTTGTAACCTGTCTGTTTTTGCTTGGTGAATTCCAGCCGCTGGAAGCAGAGGTGAGAACCAAACTTCAAAATTTATCTCCGGATTTTGAAGTCCTTCCCCCTCTGAGCCCCAGCTGTGGGGATCTTCAGTTCCGAGGTTTGGGATCAGCCCATTTCAGAGATGAAGACAAGCAGTGAAAGTCAGCTCTGTATTTGGCTGTGGAGTCTAAATTCCCAGGCACATCCATGACAGAATCTGCTGAGATTTGCATGATTTTCAGGTGAAACCATAACTCGGCCTAGCCTTCCTTGAAACCCTTCAGCAAAACTTTGGTGAACCTGATGGGGGAGTTGTATTGATCCCTTGGACACAGCACATTCTGCAAGGCTTGGGGTTACATTCCCAAAGTTTTACAAAGCTCTTCCATCGAGCTATCCAGGTGTAACCCTTGACAGAAACCTTCATTTCCTCTTGGTCTAGTCCAGGGGTTGCAACCTCTCAGAAGTGGTGTGCCGAGTCTTCATTTATTTATTCTAATTTAAGGTTTTGCATGCCAGTAATACATTTTAACGTTTTTAGAAGGTCTTCTTCTATATGTCTATAATATATAACTAAACTATTGTATGTAAAGTAAATAAGGGTTTTAAAATGTTTAAGAAGCTTCTTTTAAAATTAAATTAAAATGCAGAGCCCCCTGGACCGGTGGCCAGGACCCGGGCAGCGTAAGTGCCACTGAAAATCAGCTCACGTGCTGCCTTTGGCACGCGTGCCATAGGTTGCCTATCTCTGGTCTAGTCAGTGCCTGGGAATCTTCCCCCCCCGGGGGAGTGTGTCTTTGTGTTTTTCTCAGGCCTGTCCTGCATGTCGTCTTGTCTCTCTGTGTGGTGTTTGTCTTCTCAGTGTCAGTTCCTAAACTCAGGACCATCTATCACTAAGTGTGTCATTTTGGAAGCAGTCTCCATGAACCCTTGGAAAAACAAAGTCAGCCAAGATCCCAACCTCAGTGCCGCTGCTGCCTTTTAGCTGCTCCTCAAACTCTCTCCCCACTTCTCCCCTCTCTCTGTATATGTGTATTCAAATGAAGTGAAAAATAATATATGCAGTAACAAGATGATGGAACTTGGGGTCCACTGCTTCCCCTCCCTCTGCAGGGTGGGACAACCAAATAGGAAGGTGGGACAAAGGGCAAGTCTGCCAATCGGCTTGCATGAGAAGTTAGTTTCCCCCTTTATCCTCTTTCGTTAGGCTGATGGCAGTAGAGGCGTGTTTGGTAATATAGAACCCAGCCCTCGGGATTAGGAGTGCAGTTACACTTGCAGCAGCTGCCTGTGCATGTCTTATCTGCTACAGAAAAAGAACTTCCATCACCCTCCCCCTTCTCCGATTTTATCTAGTATCATTGCTTCCCTTCCTCCCTTCCTCCCCCCTCTCTCTCTCTGACCTCCTCACAGCTCCACGTTGCTCTCGGTCTCCCAAGACTGTTTTCCAGCACAGCTCCGGAGGAGTGTTCACTGAGCCACGACTGGGCAAAGAGCAGAGAAAACAGCAGAATGAAAAAAGCCAAGAGAGCCCAGCGGGTCGTCAGCAGTCCTCGTACCAGAGGCTAAACTCACTGCCCTGAAAGAGACCAGGCAGGAGAGGAAGTTGCTTCTCAATGAGAAAGGAGGAGAAAACAAAAGAGAAACTTTGAAACTGGCTCCACTCGTGATCTGAGCATCCCGCCCCTGCACCCCCGTTAAACGAAAGCACCGAGAAACACGAGATTTCCTTCTCGAGGGGTGGGAACATGCTGAACTGGGGAGGAGTGGAGAAGGGCAGCTTTTAGCTTGTGGTGTGGTTTATAGTGAGATCCAAGAGATAGGGCAGAGGTGGGAGGGGAAGGTGAAAGGAGATCTGATGCCTGCTGCCAATATGACAGAGACCCTCCAGCTCCCGGCATTGCAGGTCCCAGAGCAACAGGTGCCAGAGTGCAGCCGGGCCTGGTCCAGTTCATCCACCCCCACCCTGCGCAGGAGGCGCTTCAAGATGAGACGGATGAAGAACGTGCAAGAGCAGAGCCTGGAGGCCGGCGCCTACCAGGACTCTCCTTCGCCCAACAAAGAGTTCCTGCAACTCCCATCCATAGAAATCACCCCATCCAGTGACGAAGACACCCCATGGTCGAATTGCTCTACGCCCAGCGCCTCCCCGCGGCGCAAGCGTGTCCTGCTGCGGAAGTGGCTGCGCGTGAGAGAGAAGAAGGAATACAGTGAAAGCAGGTATGTCATTGGCCAAACCTCTCGTTCCCTGCAGCAGAGAAGGCTCCCACTAGGACAAGGCGATAGCGCCTGCTGTTACCTGTAGAGGGTTCAGCCTGCTGCCCACAGCGTCTTTGTCTCCCTCTAGTGGCTGGGCTATTTTAAGTGGTATATTAGATTGTTGCTGACTCCAAGCTAATGGATGCAGTCTTTTAGCTCAAACAGTAGTGACTCATGCTTTTAGAGCCAGATTCAGTCTCCGATTGCCACCCATTACATACCTTTAAAGTGAGTTTAGTGCTGGTGAAAAGTGTCAGACTGATGGCCATGGAGACTGAAGACCCTAGGAGATGGGCAGTCTTCCTCTATGCTACACTGTTCATGTGTCTGAACCCTGGCCTGCAGAGTCCCCCTGTAGAGAAGGAGGGGGAGTTCAGTCTTCATGGCCCATTCAGTCCTTGGCATCTCTGCCGAGACCACCAAGGCAGGGGCCAGTTAATGTCAAACTTGCTAGTGGTTTTTGTGACGCACTCCCCTCTCCCTTAGGAATTGGACTGAAGTTCCCTAACTAGTGTCATACAGGATGCGGCACATCTGTCAAATGGCAATGAGAGGCGAGCTGGCCTTGTGGCTAAAGCATAGACCTGCAAATCCAGGCGGGGTCTGAGCTCTGTCCCCGGGTCTGAGCTCTGTCCCCAATTCTGCCACAGACTTCGGCAAGTCACTTAGATGTTCCGTGCTTCAGTTTATTCATTTGCAGAAAAGAGGATGATTAATGCTCATCTGGGTCACAAGGGCATCGTGCGGCTTAATTCATGGGGAACTCTGAGGGCTTGTCTATACCACGCAGGTTTTAGCGACAAGGCTGTATCGACACAGCTGAGAAAATACTTCCAGCCCTGTGAGCGGCATTAGCGTTGTCCTGCCACTTGTGTAGGCAAATCTTTTGTCTTTCATGGGGGGCCTTTTTTAAAAGTTTTGTCGACAACTTTGCAGTGTAGACAAGCCCTGAGTCTGAGATAGAAGGTATTATTGGAATGCAGGTCTCTACTAACCTGGGTGTAATTCAAACCATTGACCAAAAGATGACAGTCACTCTTTTCCCTTTCCCAAAGCTATCCCGTCCTCTGGGAACAACCGTCCGAAAACTGGCTTGCTGGGGATGTTCTGGCACTTGTTCCTCTGACTCTAGTGTTAAGAGTTGGAGTTGCTATTGTCATAAGTTTTGGTGGCACCGTGAGATGTGCGTGCATTGGCTGGGTTGCAGCTCAGAGAAGAGTTCAGTTTTTTGCTTTTCACCAAAACTTGAAAAATTTCAAAGAAAATGTATTATTTTTTGTTGTTGTTTTCATCAGTTCTTTTGCAGGAAAAACAATAATTTTCTTATTAGCTGTTTGTGGGCTTTGAGCATATGCATATTACATTTAAAAAAAAGTAAATTTAAGGAACCATATGATGTCCTTTTCTGTTTCTACCACTGACTAGCTGGTTGTCCCATTGACCCAGATGTTGTCCCAGTGGTTTGATGGAGGAGTTATACCCATCAACACATCTCTCTGAGGCTCCAAGTCTACTCTCAGTCTTGCAAAAGCACTTCCACTAGGTCTAATTCCATTTGCAAATCTAAGGTGCTGCTTTAGCAACACCAAGTCTCAAGGATGTTCTGCTGATGAAAGCATTTCTGTACCAGCAGGTTAGGAATGACCGTACAATGGCCTCTCTTGTAGAAAGTGATCATTTTGGGGAAAAAAAGTCCCATGACATCGTAAACATTCAGTGTCATTCAAATGATGGTTAAGGATACAGATAGGGATGGTCTTGAAAACAAAGGAGAGATTGTGTAGGGTGTGTGTTTGTGTGTGTTAGAGAGAGGTGTCTGAATTACAGAGTTCAGATTTGAACTTCACCAGAGTTGAGGGCATTTTAGATGCAGCATTTTTGTTTGGGTCTATCTCTGGAGAGAGAGAAATCTGGTTATTAACCCTCCTTAGCAAATTTCTGCACTCTCCCTGATTAAATTTTTGAAATGGGGACTGGAAAAAAGCTAAGGCAGTTCATGGATTAGGTGGCATTAGCATACCAACGCCAGCATGGCACCTTCTCTTTTCATGTATTACAAGCTCCAAATCCATTCCTCGGCAATGGAAAATAGATCAGATTTTCAAATGGAATTCCTCCCTTCCCAGCCCAGAGGAAAACAACATCTAATTCTTCTCCTGCCCTTTTCTGCTGAACTTGCAAGCTTGGAGACCTTAAAGAGGATCAATGCACATCTAGAGCAGAGCAGGAGAGGGAAAAAACAGGAGTTGCTGGGTCAGAGCAGGGAATTTGTCCAGGTAGACTACGGTGAACCAGGAGAATTCTGCAGGGGTGAACTACAGTGTTCGGTTAATGCTACTCCCAAGGTTGCACTGTGGTATAAACCTCCTCATGTCATAAGGCACCTGTCCATGGCATAGTGTGCTCTGGGGAGCAGCAGGAGAAAGCTGGCCATTTGAGAAACAGATTAATCATTCTCCATCCATCTTGCCATACTCTAGGCTTGGTTTCCGTGAATGTTGGCTTTTCTGGGGCAATATTGTGTCACTATTACATTTATGATGTTGATGTCCATATGAGACAGGTGCTAGTCACATCACTTAATATACTGTTCATAGGTTCATAGACTTTAAGGCCAGCAAGGACCATTATAATCTAGTCTGACCACCTGACTAACACAGGTCATAGAATTTTACCCAATAATCTGAGCTAGAGAATGTTTTTAGAAAGACATCCCATCTTGGTTTAAAGACTTCAAGTGACAGCAAATCCACCACATTCTTTGGTTTGTTTTTCCAGTGTGTAATCACCCTCTTTGTAAAATATGTGTACCTTATTTCTAGCCTCTGCCTTACTGGAAGGCAATCCCACCCCAGTGGTGGGCATGGTAGAAGAACCTGACAGAACAGAGTGTCTGCTGTACTAAGACCCTTGATGGTTGGTTTAATTTTCTACATTTGAATAAGTCTGGCTTCATTTTTTCCTCTCCCAGAAGTGCTGACCCAGCCGCACACCCAAAATCACTAGTTCCTCTTGGAAACTTGGGCCCCAGTCTTTCTGATGACATATTACCTTCTGCTTCCCTTAAAACTCTTCCTTAGTTTAGTGATGCCACAGTTACAAGGAAAAAGAGGTGACTTGTCATCAGCCAAAGAGATGACAATCGAGATTCTTGTTCACATACATAAGATGCCAGGGTTTGCCCAAGGTCATTATAGGTTAGACATCAAAAGAGAGCCCATAGTGATTGTAAGTTATTTGGGGAAAGGACCACCTTTTTGTTCTGTGGTTGTACAGCACGTAGCACAACAGGGTCCAGGTCCATGGCTAGGGTTCCTAGGCACTATCACAAGTAAAAAATAACATCTTTCAGGCTGTGCAAACTATATCCAGTTTAATTCCATCCTTCAACTCCCTGTACTTCAGTTGCTGCTCCATCTGCAAACTGGTGGTGATGGTGTTTACCTACTTTTGTATGGCATTTGGAGGTCCTTAGATTTAAGGCACTATGTAAGTGCAAAATATTATTATTATTTTATTTATTATTAAGGCAGAATGGTAACAGCCATTGCAATACACTTCACAGGCAGGCCAAAGCAATCTGTTAGCATTTTGCTATGCCTGCAATGAACATGCATTATTTATGAAGTGAATGTGATAGTGGATCTGCTTTAATTTATTTAACAAAACCTATGTGTCGTAATCTCTGGGAGCATGTATGGTTCCTTAGAGACCGTGCAAGGGCCAATGTCCACCCAAAATAAATGGAGTTGACCCCGCTCCCCTAAATTAAGCTATTAAAATAACCTGCCCACACAACCATACTTCGGCAAAAGCCAGGAATAAATAGATAGGCATTGCTGTATGGCTTGCAGATCAAGAGACCCCAACTCTGATGTGTCCACTCTATGTCTCTATATAAGTAAATAGTTAATAGATGGGGTTTGGTCCTGGATTCCATAGGACCAATATAGCTTTTTGCAGTTCACTGGAAATAGCTTCCATTATACAAGTCTTTACATCAGTTCTTAACTCAGTGGACCAACTGAGTTTCCAGAGAGGAGGGTCCTCCACTAAAAACTCTTTGACCTCAGACCTTTAAATCTGCAGACTGCAAGCAAGAGCTCTTACTCCATTAACCTCTCACCTCCCTTTGACACTATGGAAAAGTCCTGGAGTTCGTACTCTGGAAAAATTCTTATTGTGGGTATTTTGCTTAAGTGTAAGGACTGAGTGCAAAAACCAATAGAGTAAAAACTTCAGAAACTCCCATACCAGAAAGCTGCCGCAAAGAACAAACAATATAGACCTCAGTGAAACCTCTGGCTTTGCCTATCTTTATGGTAGAATATAGGGTTCAGGAAACAGCACCTAATGCTGTGAGAAATGCAGATGGCTAAAAATAAACAAAACGGGAACAAAACCCTGCCCCATGATGGGTTTCATTTCATGCCCTAAATTTCTGAAAAGTGGCAAGCTGAGTTATTCTGTGAGTTTAGCAGCTTCCAGGTGTCTTTGGCTTTCAGAAATTTCCACATTTTATTTTCAAGTCAAAAGGGGGGAAAAATCTTCCCCATTAGAAATGTTGCATGTGACTAAATCTGGGCACTAGCGCGTGAGTCAGCAATAAGAATGCAGCTCTTCTCCCACCTACCTGGATAGAAATGAGCACTTGTGGGTCTAAGGAATTAAGGACCTTATTTATACCTTGATTAATTGGAGAGGGTTCAGATAAGAGCCATAGTAATGATTAAGGGATTGGGAAAACATGCCTTCTAGTGATTGACTCAAGGAGCTCAAACTATTTAGCTTAACAAAGAGAAAGTAAGGGGTGACTTGATCACTATTATTTACATGGCCATACACACAGAGAAGTTACATAAAATACTCTTGCTGGAAGGTTATAAAGTAGCACTACTTTATTTCTTAAAATTCAGAATAACACACACTAATCTAAAAACACACACTCAGAGAGAAAACAGGCTAAAACAAAGAGCCACAAGTCACCCTGCCTTACTATAGGCTCTCTGTCTGCAAACTGACGGCTGCTAGACCCAGCTCATATGCTTTCCCACAGAGCTCCTTAGCCTGCAAGCGGGACTAGGAAACCCCCTGAAAGTTAGAGTAACATCTTACAATTTTAATGCAGCTATCACTACACCACAGTCACAGTTTATAAGCACCTATATAGGAAACAGAAATCTGATCGTAGAGGGCTTCCATCTAGCAGACAAAGGTATAACCAGATCCAGTGTCTGGAAATTGAAGCTAGACAAATCAAACTGGAAATAAGGTGCAGGTTTTTGACAGGGAGGGTAATCCAGCTGGAACCGTTTACCAAGGGTTGTGGTAGAGTCTCCATCACTGGCAATTTTAAAATCAAGATAGGATGTTTTTTCTAAAACATATGCTTTAACTGAAACAGACATGAGTCTATGGTAGGTGTTTATGCAGGAGGTCATGCTAGGTGATCACAGTGGAGCTTCTGGCCTTTTAATCTGTGCATGTATGTCTTCCATGATGGAAAAGAGAAATGGGCCCAACTTCTTCAGTATCCTGCTTGTAGTAGTGTCGTGTTATTCATGCTTCAAAGGAAGGCAAATTTCTTCAAGCATGAGAAAGGCCTTGTGGTTTTTAACCTAGGTAGTGTATCTGTAGAGGCTGCTCTTATTCATGTCAATGTCTTATCTTTTTGTTAAATCTTGCTGAGCACACTCCCCCTGATAAGCCACTTAGCATATTTTAAAAAGCTCAACTTTGCTGCATAATATATGAGTGATGAGTGAAGAATGTCACAGGATTTGGGTTTGGTTTGAATAAGCATTCAGAAATGTAGCTGTTACCCAGGCTGTCCTGTATCTACAAAACGGGACTGGGAATCTCATTGGTAACAGGCGTCCCTGCAAGACATCCTGTACTTTCTGCCTTTGATTGATCTGGAAATAACCATGAGAACAAACCTTCCATTGATGGAGTGGAATTTGTTTCTGACCTAGCTGTTTAACATGGCAGTGCATAAGCTGCTATGAAAATGAAAGATAATGTAGGGGGAGCTGAGTGCTTAATATGGCCATTTTTTAACCATAAAAAAGTTTACTTTAGGTTTTGTTTGAACTTCCTGTGGCGCTGGTTGAATATTAAAAAAAACCTTGTTACATATTTTTTTAAACCATGAAATAAGATTCATTATGATTCCTGTAGTCATATAATTTGTGACTATTCCAATGAAACCCAAGTATTTCTGAATCCCAACATCTTTGTGAATTTCCGTGATGAGTCTTACTATGTTTGTACCATTATTCATTATTTTTCATTTCTTTCTTTAAATGTTTGTCACCAAATCAAAGAACAGAAACAATAGCTATGTGACTTAGGCTGACTTAGTCACAACACATTGAATAATGAAAGTTCACAAATAGCCCAGATTCTGAATATAGTTCATCCTGTATATTCAGCAAATGTTTACCAAGGGGACAATCTACGTTGGAGGTTTTGCACAGCCCTGAGTTTATTGTTGGAATATAACAACTCATCCTCATCATCATGTTCATTGTCATGATTGCCCTCACGTTGGTTACATTTTGGAGACTTTGGTGGTGGTTGAATGTGTTGCTAATGAAAGGAGCTAGATTGACAGCAGCTCCACAGACTGCTGTTCTCTGTTCATTTGCAAAACGGAAAAAGTGAGAGGAACAGCTGTGCCCATCCAGTACCACTGATATACCTTTACCCTCATCTGGTGGACCCCACCCCTCTAGGGATGAGAAGGAGACTGTCTCCACTGCTGATTCAAATAACAGTAAAGGTTACTAATTAGCACTAATTGGGATGGTAGTGTATATGATGTGAGCAACTAGCCAGTAGGGAGTGAACTGGGGCAGATAGATGTCAGAGAGCATTTTGATCACTAATAATATGTTTTGAATTTAAACATTCCTATTTTCCTTTATAGTAGGCTGAGTTAATCATAGAATCAGAACTGGAGGAAGGGTCCTCGAGAGGTCATCTAGTCCAGTCCCCTGCACTCAAGGCGGGACTAAGTATTATCTAGACCATTTCTGACAGGTGTTTGTCCAACCTGCTCTTAAAAATCCCCAGTGATGGAGATTCCACAACCTCCCTAGGCAATTTATTCCAGTGCTTAACCACCCTGACAGTTAGGAAGCTTTTCCTAATGTCCAACCTAAACCGCCCTTGCTGCAATTTAAGCCCATTGCTTCTTGTCCTATTCTCAGAGGTTAAGAAGAAAACTTGAAAACTGTTATCATGTCCCCTCCCAGTCTTCTCTTCTCCAGACTAAACAAACCCATTTTTTTCAATCTTCCCCCAGAGGTCATGTTTTCTAGACCTTTAATCATTTTTTTGCTCTTCTCTGGACTTTCTCCAATTTGTCCACATCTTTCCTGAAATGTGGCACCCAGAACTGGACACAATATTCCAGTTGATGCCTAATCAGCACAGAGTAGAGTGGACGAATTACTTCTTGTGTCTTGCTTATAATACTCCTGCTGATACATCCCAGAATGATGTTTGCTTTTTTTGCAACAATGTTACACTGTTGACTCATATTTAGCTTGTGGTCCACTATGACCCCCAGATCCCTTTCCACGGTACTCCTTCTTAGGCAGTTACTTCTCATTTTGTATGTGTGCAACTGATTGTTCCTTCCTAAGTGGAGTATTTTGCATTTGTCCTTATTGAATTACATCCTGTTTACTTCAGACCATTTCTCCAGTTTGTCCAGACCATTCTGAATTTTAATCCTATCCTCCAAAGCATTTGCAACCCCTCCCAGCTTGGTATCGTCTGCAAGCTTTAGAAGTGTACTAAAGTAAATGAGATCATGGACAGGAAGTGCCTCCTTTGGTCTTGAAAATAAAGAGTTTGTTACACAGGTTATAGCTGATGCAGGCTCTGAGCATGAGCATGTCTTCCAAACTCGCTCCGTTCTGCTACTCCAACACCTTGTAGAGAGTCTGTGCATAAGACAGGAGGCAGAATCTAGTGGTTAGAGATGGGGACCAGGAATCAAGAGACCATAGTTCCAGTCCTGATTCTGTCACTGACTCATTGTGTGATTTTGGAAAAGTCCCTTCGCATTGCCTGTGCCTTGGTTTCAACATCTGTAAAAATAGGGATAACAGGAAATTTTACCCAACTTTGCGATGGAGCTTAGGATCCTTGGATGGAAAGGAGATATATAAATGCAAAAGGGTGTTGTAATCTTTACAGACACCGTGTTACCATCTGCTGGCTGCCTCCAGAATCGCACCGTCTCAGTGCAGCAACATGCTTCACGGAACACTAATCCCCCTTATCTTCTTTTTAATAAAGCCTGATGTTAACTTGCTGCCTTTGGCTATAAGCACGCATCCCTCCACCCGACAGCTTTATGTTCAGATGCTGAGGGTGAGTGGCAGGAACTGACAGGAGCTAAAGGAAATCCAGGTGTGCAGGTGCTTCCCCATCCAGTACACTATCCGATTGCTTCAGGGTTATCATGGGGGAACCCTTATTGATGTATGAGGGTGGGGGGATGTTGTCACAGTGCATTCTGGGGTCTCATTATCCCTTAGAATTTAGGCCAATGAATTCTTATTTCCCACACCGTGACAGGCCTCTGACAATTCTTAATGGTGCCTTTATTTTAGGAGCCGCCGCTACCATGGCAACACAATACTTTTGATGGGAGGAATTTCATTTGCTTGGGCCGATGATTTACTCTCAGGGAGTTGGGACTGGGTTTTTTATTGCTGCAGCCTTATGAAGGATATAAGGGGCCAAAGTTCTGGGAATGATCAGCAAAGCGGTCGAGTGACGCGAAAGACAAACATGCAGATTGATTTTAGACCAGAAGTTACATCTGTTTCTCTTGTAGAAGGGAGAGAGTCCGAAGGATGCAGTTCCTCTCTGCAGACATCCAGGACTCGGAGTTCAGTCCCGTCCTGTTTGTGAGATTACCACATTGGTGCATTACAAATAATTAGAGTTGGAAAAAAATGTTCATCCCTGCTTTTTTTGTTTTTGCATACAAAAAGCAGCTTTTTGAGAAAAAGGAAATTCGGGTAAAAAAGTTTCCATTTTTCATAAGAATGCATTTGGGTTTTCACCAATGAAAGCCAAAATGTTTTGGTTTAAAACCAAAATGTAGAAGAAAAATGTTGAAAATTAAAAAATGTATTTTCATTTAATGTTTTCCAGGGGAAGAATATTTCCTGGTCAATTCTGCAAATAATTAATAGTAAGAGATTGTTCTCATCATTTGTGTGTAGCATTTCTCATGATGTGTTAAGCACTTTCCATGGATTGTAAGAAGGGATTGTCCCTGTTTTGTGAAGTTCACAGTCCTAAAGAGGAAGGAAAAATCCTTGACCTTGTCCACTAGTTTAAAAGTAAAAAGCTTTGAAAATATGAAAATCTTTGAAAATCTGAATAGATGTACTGTTTTCCAGTCACTGGTTCATGGGATTGTATTATTCATTACCCATCTTTCTTTTTAACTAGAAGCAAGTACTGGTGAAAACATTCACAAATCCTGAAAATATCACAAACGTTCACATCAATGTGTATTCCTCCAGATGTATGGCATGCATTTGTAGCAGAGGTGCATAATTGATTGCTGATTGTCTGTTGTGCTTCAGTTTTATTTATTTATTTTTTAATCCCATTAGTATGTTGAAAAAAACCCATGTAACTGAGGTGATCAAGGAAACAATATGAAACTAAATATTCATATGGACTCAGAGGGTGAAAACTTTTTGTTGAAGTTATTTGGCAAATAGTTATAGATAACAACATTTGCAATAATCCACACTGTTTTGTGAATGAGTCGCTACCCATCTCATTAATAGATTATATCTCCCTTGATATTTCTCTCTCCTCCCACCCCTTATCCATGCACCCCTGGGAAACAACCTCTGAAAATAAACCTATAAGCTTATACCCACAGTCTACAAAGCACAGTAAGCTTTACATACATTCTATCACTTTGCCAAACTCACTATGCAGAAAATCAGATCCTTAGTTGACAAGAAAGTGATGTTGTAGCTGGATCATTTATCAGATACTGCTATCCACAGATTTGCAGGCTAGAAAACCTCATGGAAGTTATGAGATCAGTTTCTCATTTTCTGTGAATAATAGCTGTGCCTCTGTAATTGAATCACCATAAGAAATTGCACTTTCTGTAGTTTATGGACAAGTAAACTACATCCATCTTGCATGCCAACTAAATAATAGGCAGATGTCAGGAAATAATGTATATGTCTCTGTGATTATATGGTTCCATTCAGTGAAATGGCTTACTCCAGTAATTTATTCTTTAGGCAGGAACACAACTATTTAAAAACAGAATTGTTGGAGTAATCTAGATCTCTTCAAGTTTGCTCCTTCCCAAACCGTTGAATATGGAGATAAAATGCCACACATTCTTGCCTGTATGTTCATTGGGTTCTATGGGCCAAATTTTCAAAAGTGCTTGGCACCCACAATCGAGGCCAGATTTCTTTTTTAGAAAAAGTCTCAGCATGTTGAGTGTTGAAAACATAAGAAAATCTGGCAACAAATATTACAATGAGAGCAGCTGTGTGCTAAGCGCTTTTCAAAATCTGGCCCAAAGTGCTTGAGCTGGAGAACTGCTTAGATTTAAAAAACAAATTCAACCTTGAAACTGTGTATAGGACTATGGCTCTCTATTATAATTCAGAGACTCATGTCTCACAATAGAAAGACACATACAAAGAAGATAAGAATAGTTCAAACATATTGCCCATAACTTTCCACTTTCTGACACCCAGATATGACAAAGAAGCCTTTAACATATTCATCAAAGGCTAGGAAATTAGAATGCTGTGGGGAAAGAAGTGTCTTTTGACCATTTGTTTGAATAGAACTTGCACATTTATTTCAGTGTCTGTAACTTGTTTATTCATTTCTGTAAATATTGATATAAATGATTTTTGTGTGTTTGTGCACAAGAACATGTGTACTTGTGTAAATATGCATTCATGAAACACTTCATGCTGCAAGCATTTTGTATGGCCAACTCGAAGCTGACTTCAGTGCAACACTGTATATATTCAGTGGTCCCAATGACTTCAGCCCTCTTCCGGTTTACAAAAGCTCACCATCGAACCAGGGAGCAGCAGCAATCCCATGTGATGTAGTTTACCGTTCACGCAGCAGAAGCAGTGGATACTCAAAGGAATAGTGCCAGCGAATACTTTGCAAGCAGTCCGTTGGTTGGAATGTGTCTCCATAAAACATTGGTTAAATAATTCCAGGGACTGAAAAAAATTGAGTTGAGCTGAAAAAAATACCAGCGAAGATGATGATGATTTGTCACTATGGGTCTGAGGCCCATATAAGCACCTAGCTAGAGAAGGGCATGGTAGAAGTGGTGAAGACAAGAAAAGCAGTGAGATTTCATCGTCAGAACAAGCCATACTAGTGTTGGCAGAGACAACAGTGATGAAGATGAGGCTAGTGGTGGTGATGATGGAGATGAACATTTTCCTCCAGGTAGCAGAGCTGTGGGGGAACATAGTGGTAATAAAGATGAAGCTAAGCCTCGTGGTGGTGTTGATGAAGATAAGAATAGTGGCGATTACATTGAAGGTCACCGAGTCAGTGCAGTCAGGAAGGGGGGCAGAAGAAATGTGGCATTGAGTGCATATTTTTGTTCCAAGAATCTGTTTTCTTTTATGCATTTGTTGACTTCTAAGGAACTGCTGTTGGAGCTTTATAGGGAGAACCGTTCCCCTGCAAACCTGCCTTTTGCTCATCTTAAGTCTAAGAAAATCTTGAACTGATGGGAGATTTGCATTGTTTACAGCTAAGAACTAAGAGAAGTCTTTTCTGTAGGGCTTCAGAAAAGAGTATCTTTCAGTCAGAGAGAAAAACACATGACCTGGCGTTCAGAGTACATGGGCTAAGGATGAAAAACTTTGTATGCAACCCTTGCACCCAGCCTGCTGAGTTAGCATCTGTCTGAGGCCCTTTTCCAGTCCCCTAAGTGTACCCCTTTCGAGTAAGAGATCTGTGCCACTGCTTCTCTTTGGGGTGGAATCTTGTGCCCCAACTGGTCTCTGACTAGTAGAGCCCTGCGCAGATACAAAATTTGTATCTGCCTCCGATCCGCAAATATGGTCCGTGGATATCTGCAGGGCTCTACTGACTTGCTCTCCAAATTGTACCCTCTTGGCTTCCAACCATGTTACGTAGCAGGCCCAATGTGCTTGGCACCTGCAGAGGTTTTCCTTTGGGTCCCTGTTGACGGTATCAGTTTGAAGTGACACAGAAGCAGCTTCTGCAAAACAAAACATGATTTATCATTTCTAAAAGTATACAGTGCTGCAGGAAATGGATTTAAAATAATCTTATCTAGGATTGGCCTTCCCCTCAAGCCCCCTAGGTAGACATGATTTAGCCTGGGAGTTCTCCATTCTCTTGGGGACCAAGTTAATGCTGGTTTGCTGCAGGCCCTTGGCTCTCAGTCAAGCCTGGTCTACAACTAAAACTGGGCTAGGACTTGGCTATGTCGCTCAGAGGGGTGAATTTTTCACTCTCCCCCTCCCCGTGAGATCTAGTTAAGCTGTCCTAGGTCCTGTGTAGACATTGCTAAATTGAAGGAAGAATTCTTCCATTGACCTAGCTGCTGCCTCTTGAGAGAGAGTGGATTGAGTACGGCGACGGGAAAAACCCCTCCTGTCACTGTAGCAAGTGTCCATGCTACAGCACTACGGTGGTGTCGCGGCAGCCTCGCAGCTGTGCGGCTGTAGCACTTGTAGTGTAGATTTAGCCTCTGTAACTGTGTCATCCTGCAGCAGCTGACACCTGTCAGCAGGGGGCAGTCCTTTTAACAGATCCGTGTCATTTGTTCTCCCACTTCTCAGCCTTGACAAAACAGCCCAGGTTGGGGCTGATGAGCCCCTCTTCATGGCTATAAACTTGGGTATTATGCTTGAGGGGATGCTCCTTATCTGGGCCATTGTTTTGCCTTCACTGATTGATTTCTTTAATAGTCCCTTTTGACCTAACACTATGAATTCAGGCAGGGTAATATCACACTGAGGGGCATATGATATTTATAAAAAATAATACAAATATTTCCTCCCACTCCACAGCTTCATGGTATAAAGCCACTTGGCTGGCATCATTTCAGGGGACAGTCTAGAGGGGGTTAGGAAAGATACATCAACAGTTTAATGGTTAAATGGCTCAGTTAATTTGTATTTAAGCGCTTCAGCAGTTTGTGAGGTTTAAAATAATGATCACAATATGAGCCTAAGTGAGAACTGACTTTGACCACAGTACCCCCACTGAGGAGGTGCTGTGTTACTTCAGCAATACACATCTTAGAAATACCAGAGAAGTCCAGACACATTTGTCAAACTTCAACCTCCACATTACTTGCATACCCCAAAGGTTTAGAGACTTGTCTGAGTTTCTGTTGTGCGCTATACAGCTTTGGAGTGAGGTAAGGACCTTGCTGTTTTGTAGCATTTGCTGATTTCTTAAGTTTCAAAGTTTTCTAACCAACTTCAGGCCATTTTAGTATCTAGACAAGAATCTTGGGAGTCATTAAAAGGAGCACTGTCAGCTTCAAATCTCGTTGATTTAAAATTAAATTAATGTTATAATCTGATATTATACCTGCCCTCGAGTCAGCCTGTCAGTTATGAGGGAGGCTTAACCACTTTTTCTCATATGCAAAATGTTTTGTCTTTTTTCTCTGTTGTTGTGTGTAAGGCCCACACAAAGAGGGGGAACCCACTGTAGTAGAACTGTTTATGTCGAGAGTTGTGTCAAGTGCACAAAGCAAACAGACTGAAAAATAGAGATGATTTTTCCTTCTGATCTCTTTCAGCTCTAATAATTTCAGGTGTCATTTGCAATAAGAGTTGGTAAAATATTTACAGGGTGGTTTTTAAGATGGCTGTCGCTCTTTAAATATGTAAACCACTTGATGGGAAGGACTTTATTCCAATAGCCTAGTAATAGAAGCAATTAATTATACAACAATATAATTTTTAGAATTCAACATCAAATATACAATATACTTTGAGTAGGAGGAAGAGAGATACGTTGATAGTTTTTCAGATACAGGAAAGTTTGAGTGTGCACGTGTGTGTGGTTGGCTGGCTGTGCTGGAGACAGTCAAAGTGACAATTCTGGATGGCAGGAGCAGCAGAAGAGAAGGTTGTTGTGCTAAGAGGTGAGATGAAGGAATGGAAAGGAGGTGAGAGAGGGGAAGGAGTAAAGAGAAACCGAGTCAACAAGGGGTCAATAAACATGTGGACAAGGAGGATTCAGTGGACATAGTGTACTTAGATTTCTAGAAGGCCTTTGACAAGGTCCCTTACCAAAGGCTCTTACGTAAATTAAGTTGTCATAGGATAAGAGGGAAGATCCTTTCATGGGTTGAGAACTGGTTAAAAGACAGGGAACAAGGGATAGGAATAAATGGTAAATTTTCAGAATTCTAGGACCAGTCCTATTCAACTTATTCATAAATGATCTGGAGAAAGGGTAAACAGTGAGAAGGCAAAGATTGCAGATGATACTAAACTGCTAAAGCTAGTTAAGACCAAAGCAGATAGAGAAGAACTTCAAAAAGATCTCACAAAACTAAGTGATTGGGCAACAAAATGGCAAATTAAATTTAATGTGGATAAATGTAAAGTAATGCACATTGGAAAAAATAACCCCAACTATACATACAATATGATGGAAGCTAATTTAGCTACAGCTAATCAGGAAAGAGATCTTGGAGTCATCGTGGATAGTTCTCTGAAGACGTCCACGCAGTGTGCAGCAGCAGTCAAAAAAGCAAACAGGATGTTAGGAATCATTAAAAAAGGGATAGAGAATAAGACGGAGAATATCTTATTGACCTTATATAAATCCATGATACGCCCACATCTTGAATACTGCATACAGATGTCGTCTCCTCATCTCAAAAAAGATATACTGGCATTAGAAAAAGTTCAGAAAAGGGCAACTAAAATGATTAGGGGGTTGGAATGGGTCCCATATGAGCAGAGATTAAAGAGGCTAGGACTTTTCAGCTTGGAAAAGTGGAGACTAAGGTGGGACATGATAGAGGTATATAAAATCATGAGTGGTGTGGAGAAAGTGAATAAGGAAAAGAGGCCACCAAATGAAATTAATGGCCAGCAAGTTTAAAACAAATAAAAGGAAGTTGTTCTTCACACAGAGCACAGTCAACCTGTGGAACACCTTGCCTGAGGAGGTTGTGAAGGCTAGGACTATAACAGAGTTTAAAAGAGAACAAGATAAATTCATGGAGGCTAAGGCCATTAATGGCTATTAGCCAGGATAGGTAAGGTATGGTGTTCCTAGCCTCTGTTTGTCAGAGGGTGGAGATGGATGGCAGGAGAGAGATCACTCCCTCTGGGGGACCTGGCATTGGCCACTGTCGGTAGACAGGATACTGGGCTGGATGGACCTTTGGTCTGACCCAGTATGGCAGTTCGTATGAGTCCATAAGGATAGCTGAAGCATCTCCATGGAGAGTTTTAAGTATTAATACAACAATTTTGAATAGGATCTTGAAGCAAATGAAAGCCGTTGGACATCTTTGGGCAGCACATGGCATGATACATTCTCCCCTGTTGATTTCCCTTTACTTATTGCTGACAAGGAATTCTCTGTAAATGTGAAATTTTGTAACTTGGAAGAAGGGCCCTGAGGCTGCTGGCCAGAGCAGGCACAATCCAGGATTGTAGGTTGCAGCTGTTTGGGGGGATAATATAAACCTGGTGTGGTGCTTTGCACAAAATTTTGGCAGTTTGGAAGCAAACAGTGACATCTTGTGGATTCAGTTTGTAACTCTCCCTCTGAAATTCAGTTCCACTGGTCACTTTCCTCCCTGGCCATTTTCAGTACCAGTGGGGTACTGGCAGGGGAAAGGGATCACTGTATTTACTAGATGTAATGGCAGTAGATTAGGGAACACAGAAGTTCAAGGCACACTGAGCTGGAATGAATGCATCCCTTAAGCATTGGAGAAAGAGGTGCTAAGTATGCAGAGAGAGGAGAGCCTTATATGAGCTCAGTGAAAACTATTTCAGAGTGGTAGTTGTGTTAGTCTGTATCAGCAAAAAGAACAGGAGTACTTGTGGCACCTTAGAGACTAACAAATTTATTTGAGCATAAGCTTTCATGGGCTAAAACCCACTTCATAGGATGCATGACTACGGCTCAGAGATGGCTCTGACCTTAGGTTTGGAATGAATAATTCGTTTAGGATTGGCGCAAGTCCCCATCTGGTATCTAGGATCTGTTGTGATAAGGCCCTCCCCTTACATTGGCCAGTGCGCTGTACACCTGTACTGTTAGGCCCCAATGACGTTTCGTGGGAGTGTTTTTAATTTGCACAAAAAAAAATGCATAGTGCTTGTTAGAGGATTTTTAATGAGGAATCCAAGTCAAGATTGGAATGCTAAGCCATATGAAACCAGTCAGACATAGCACAGTGGCATCCCCTTCAAAGATCATCTGCAAGGCTATTATTGAATTTTTTTAAATCCCTAGGCAAAGGAGGTTATTATGTGAGACTCTCTGGTTTCAGTCCATTAGGGGCACTTTTGCATTTCAAGTATGTTACACCTCCCTGGTCCCCTTTAGGTTTTGGTGTTTGACCCCAAGAACGTGAAGCCACACCCTTGGATTTTTGTGGTTTCTTGTTGTAAGTACAGTTTCACACAGACTCCACCAACACTGTACATCAGCCTGTATTTCCTACAGACTTAATCTCAGTTTTACTTGAGTCTAAGCCCTGGAGTTTTTACTCGTGACTTGGCCCTGAGTTTGCAAACATTCCAGCAAGTCTAAGAAACCAGGGAAGCTGATGAGTGTTGAATTTTGATCCACTTTATATTTTCTCACTGCTTTACTGGACACAACCCCACAACTGGAGTGAAACCGTTTGCACTGTGCTGGTTTCACAGGGCTTGATCATGTTTTCACACAGCGCATTGTAAGTGGTGATGCGGAGGTGTTCCACCCTACGAGAAACACTAGAGGAGCACATAACTGTTGGTGTGGCTCCATATTTGCTCTGCAACGGGAAGTAATTTGCAGTACTCTTTTGCGGCTTACCTTTTGGGCAGAGGGATTCGTGGCTTTGCTCTTGCCACCCATTTGGGCAAGCATCCGCTAGGACAACCTCCTGGTTGGGAGGAATGATCCAGGTGGCTGTAATGCAGGTTGCACAAAGAGGGGGAGTCCTAGCACACGCACGCACACACACAGAGTCACGTAAAGCCAGGGCATGATTTAGCAACTTAAGGCAAGATCTGATGCACAAAGCAACCATTATAAACTTGCTACTCTCTTACTTGCAAACCTAAGGCCTGGTCTATACACATGCACATCTGTAGGTGTTATTTTTTATCAATATAATTAGACTGGGGCAACTCTGTGTGGACACTGTTATATTGATTTAAGAGTGAGTGTCCACACAATGAGACCTGCATTAGTTTAACTAAACTACTTTTCCCATCAGTTCAGTTAAATCAGTGTGTAGACAAGTCCTAACTCTGTTTATTTTAATTCTGTTCCTGTTTTCTTTAGGAGAGTGAAGCAGCTGGACCATCCAGAGCTCTAACTGCTTATGTCTTTCTGTCTCTTTCTGCAGCAGCCAGCAGAGTAGCCAGCAAAGCAGCCATGATGACGATTCAGCCCGATTCCTGAGTCCCCGAATGCGTGACGAAAGGTAGGCCTATCCGGCAGTGGGGAATTGGGGCGATGACGGTAATCTCGCTCAGCCTGAACACGGGTATTGGCCTGCTGGATTTGTTTATTATCAGGCAAATTATGGCTCATATTTTAGGTGTAAAACTAAGTTTTCTTGAATGATATTAACAAGTAACACCTCCAATCCCTATCCCCTAAAGCCCTGCACTCCTAATGAGGAACTTGCACCAAGAATGCAGTGTCATCAGGGTATTCTCTGCAAACACTTCTCATCATTGCAAATACAGTGAATGTTGGGTATTTGTTAGTGTATACTTTGCTTTGGGATGTTGTCAGTTTAAACCTAAAACTGGAAAACCTAATTATAGTGGAAACACAGAAGGAGGAACCTGCAATCAGAGGTAACAAGATGAAACCAAGTAACACATCAAATGTAGATAATGTTTGTAAACACAAGTGACACCGTCAGTACAGGTTGCACATTAAGTGCAGGTGCCTTGAAGACACAGGTAACAATATGTATAAGTTAACACTGCACATGCAGCAAGCAGCACTGTATATAAATGCAGGTTATGCTACAGTTACAGAAAATATTGAACAGATCCTCTTAACATAGCAAATGTTAATAATATTGATAGCTGATCAGTTACTGATAATACATGAATGTGACTGAGTGCTGCTGCATAGGAGGGGATCTAGAGATGTCCGGAATATTGCCACAGCATATAAGAAGATAAGAAAGAAAGCAAAATTCTAAATGGGTAGGACAGTTTGGATAGTTCATGGATGGGACGTGCCTATCTGGGTAGTATATGTATTTTACATTGAACAGTTGCGTATGTGGCTCCTGGAGTCTGAACACCAAGGTGTTTGATGGGTCAACAGTGAGATCATAGAAAAGAGAATAACGTGTTGGAAAATCAGAAGATGTTAAGTAGGAGGGATGTCTGTGAAAGGAGGAGGCAGAAGGAGATACCTGTCAGTTTAAGGAAGAGAACAGTCCATCATGGTCTAGTTTCCCTGTGTGGCTTGACAAGGATTGTCATCATGGATTGAGTATTGTGGTTGTTATGTGTTGCTTTTCTGTCTAAAATGCAAATTGCTCTCACATAGCTTTAAAGAGGTTGCCAGAAGTATGCAGTTGGGTGCCTAAATCTAATGGATATGTCTACGCAGCAATTAAACACCCCTGGCCATGGTCAACTGACTAGGACTTGTAGGGCTTGGACTGCGGGGCTGTTTAGGCTCTGGAACCTAAGGTCTGGGACTTTGTGGTGAGAGGGTCCCAGAGCCTGGGCTCCAGCCCGAGTCCAAACGTCTGCACAGCAATTTTTAGCCCTGGAGCCCAAGACCCAGGAGCCTGCGTCAGCTGAGCCAGGCCATGCTGCAGGTCTTTTATTCCAGTGTAGTCGTACCCTAAGCGGCATAGGGGCACAGAGCTAGGAGTGAGGAGACCTGCGTTCTGTTCCCAGCTGTGACCTCGGGCAAGTCATTCTTTGTGCCTTAGTTTCCCCATCTGAAACACGGATGATGATATTTATCGTCCAGTAAAGCACTGTGAGATTCTTGGGTGAGAAGGACTATATAAGTGTAAAGTAATGTTATGTTACTATTGCTGTTAAGATGCCTTTAAGTGGGTTTCCTTGGGTAAATTATCAAATAGGGTATCACTGGAGGTGTGGCAAGTGCTGTAGAGTGGAGATTGATTGGTTGTTTTTACCTGGGGGTTCATCACTATCTGCTATATCCAGCAAAACTGAGGCAAGAGGCATCCCGAGCCATTTGCCAGTCTTCTTGATTCCATGTTGCTGTTCAAAACCTCTCTGTCCCATTCTAGTGAGGTGAAGAATTGGCTCTAAAAATATGGCACCGCACCTCAAAAGAGTCCAAAGTGCTGTAAAAATATTGGTTGATTAATCTTTCTAATACCCCTGCAGTAGGTAATTGCCATTTCCTAATTTTATGTTTTGGGAAACTGAGGCCCGGGGAGTGTAAATGACTTGCACAAGGCCACACAATGAGGCAGTGGCAGTGGAAGGATTAGAACTCCTGAGGTCCTCACTCACAGTTGCCATCTCAGTTACTTACATGCCTGATGTTCATTTGTACTCAGGCCCCCTTACCTGACAAATCATAAATGATACGTCATTACCACACCATTACTGGTCCAGTGTAAACTCAGGGTGTACACACTGAGGTTCAGCTTCACCTAGTCTTTGGGTTTATTCACTTTTGGGTGTGCATGGTTCTAGTCAATATGCAAGATGCTTTCCCCCTTTCCTAGCAGCACCAGTGTTGTGAGCACTGGGAAGAAACCCACTGGCACAGGTGTTGCTTTTGGAAACTGAACTGTTTTTTCCATGTGCTTTGCAAGTCAAAACTATAAAGTAACCTTCCCCACATTTATCTTCCAAACCTTTACCCAAACAAAACACCATTGCCAATTGATCATTAGCTTCCTCTTACCGTTAATAAACAACCAACTGAATTTGTACTGGAACTGTATTCCCAGATTCCTCTGCAAGGCTAATGTTGAGACTAGGGCCATGTCTACACTACAGGACTACAGCGGCACAGCTATGCCACTGTAGTGCCCTAGTATAGATGCTTCCTACATCAACACAAGGGGTTTTTCTATCATGGTAGATAATCCACCTCCCCAAGCGGCGGTACCTAGGTCGATGGAAAAATTCTTCTGTCAACCTAGCCACATCTATACTGGTTTAGGTCGGCATAACTATGGCTCTCAGTGGTATGAATTTTTCACACTCAAGTGCCATATGTATGTCAACCTAATTTTAAGTGTAGACCAGGCCTAGACTGTGATTGAGCTGTTCCTCTGTCTGTTGTGTTGGGGACAGTTGTCCGGTATGCAAGGCAGAGATCCAGCAGCTGGGTAACGATTTCTTTGAAATTCCAGAAGCCCAAAATTAATAAAAAATCCACTCTTGGGGTGGATTTATTCTACCTGCATACTGCAGCATTGGTACAAAAGAGGCTGAAAATGAATACCTAGAAAATCTTTGCATATTATTTAATTAGTTATTATGTATTTCAGCCAAACTCGAAGAGTTAGTATTTCTGCATTTCCTGGTGTTATTGGATCAGAACTCAGTCCATTTTCTTCTGTTACACAGGAGCTACAGGCTCTTTGTTACTGCTTTTGTACTGTCCTGGTCTAGGACCCTGATTTTATTACAGCCTCTAGTCCTGTATTACACCTGAACTTTGACGTCTTAAATTGACTAGGTCCTGTTACGCTGTTACCACACGGTTCAGCTTTGGGGTCAGTCAATGTGGCTTTTGCTCCTCCCAGGAATAGCATAGAATCACAGTCTGACAATAGAAGGCTTTTGACATCTTTCTTGGTCTATGGTAACATCAAGAAATGAGCCCTTAGGAAGAGACGCTTGCGATAAAGGCTCTTAGCGAAGACTTACTCTCCAGTATAAGCTGCACTGGTGTCTGCTAAACCCCAGTAATCTTCACTCATGGCATAGGTGCTGGACCTAGGGGTGCTGGGGGTGCTGCCACACTGCCTGGCTTGAAGTGGTTTCCATTATGGGTTTACAGTTTGGTTCAATGGTTCTCACGCACCTCCACTATAAAAAAATTTCCAGCACCCCTGACTCCGAGAAAAGCCCAAACCCTTTAACTGAACCGTTTTTTTCTTTCAAAATTAGCAGTCTATGTGCAGCACGTGGGCAGTAGTTTTCATGAAGTGCTAAAGCGGAGTGATTAGCATGGGCTTCCAGTTTTATTCTCCCTTGATGGCATCTAGCTCAGATTTGCATGCTTTACAAGTCAAAAGCTGATTTTAGTTTCTGCCAGTGTTCCAGGCTCACCCTGGCTCTGGCGGCGAATGGGAAGGCAGGCGAGTCCTGCTGCCTCCCCTGCTTTTCTCCTTTACACAGATGGGGACACAGAGAGACAGAGCGGTAAAGTGACTTGCCCAAGGCCAGACAGTCTGTCAATGAGTGAGGTGGGAACAGAACCAAGAATCCTTGGTTTTGTCCCTCAACCTCTCAACACTGGAGAGCACCCGCCTCCTAGCTCCTTCTCCCCACCAGAGTGTCTCTTAAGACACACAGGCAACTCCGAATCAAAATCACAGAGAGCAGGTTTATAAAGTCAGATGCCATTTTACTTGGTTAATTTTCCAACTGTGAGCTGCAGTGATAAAGGGAGAATGAATATATTCCAAGGTAGTATCTGGCTGCTGATTATGTGTTTATGATGTTGCATACAAGGTTAGATGGTTAAACACTTTGCAAGGGGTGGCGGTATTCTGTGTTTGCTAGTCCCAGCTGCTCTTATATTTGCAATAGAGAATGCATAGTCCCTTAAGACACAGCTGGCATTAAAAATGTTATGAGGGAGGAAATGCTTCTTTCCAGGATGAACTGAGGCACTTCTCCCACCTTGTCTCCTCTCACAGGATCAGAGGTCCTTCTTACTAAGCCAAACTGCTGCTGAAGTCAAATTCCTCCTAATTAATTCAATGGGAGATGAGCTGAGTAAGGACTGTGAATAAAAGCTTAGTAAGGACCTGAAGATTTGACTCACTCAGTTGAGAACAAGCCAGCCCTAGAGAGCTAATTAATAATCCAACAGAATGTTTGGCTCAGAACTAGTGCTTGCTAGTTGTAGCTAACCCTTTCCTCAATATGTTTCACTCCAATTATTAGTCTCTCTGGTGCTGTTGATCCTGGCATAATTTACTAGCTGAGAACACTGTATACTACTAGATCACAGGGAAATTGACAGCAAAGCAGACAGGTGCTTAGATATTATCTGAGTTTTGTCTGATGCTGGGGAACGGGTGAAGTCATATCACCTTGGTCTGGGATTTCATAGGCTAAGCAGAATCAGGGCAGGGTGGCCTCCAGGTACGGAAAGAAACAGTGTCCTGGTGATTCAGTAGGCAGTGGGGTCCCCTTTTGAGCCCGGGCTGAGCCAAAGTCTTGGTGTGCTGCTGGACTGGGCTACTGAAGGTGCCACCTTTCAGATGGGGTGCAAAGCGGAGGTGCTGACCATGTATAGTCATTTTAAAAGATGTCCATGTCCTCCTTATAAAGTAGTGGTGGCAGTATCCCCAGTGACCTGTGTCTCATAAGGTGACCTCAAAATTGCTGCTGTTTATGTTTAATTCCAAGTAATTTTTATGTATTGTTTAACTGACAAGACTAATCTTAAATTGACCTAAATCCAGAGCTGCTAAATTGCCTTTACTTCTGTTGTTTGCAGTTGTAATCATGTCAGGCTCCAGGGCAGAGGTGCAGTGGTGTAATCTCTCCTTGGGGAGCAGTGGCTCTCGCTCATTAGGCTGACAAAAAGTCCCATTCATTTTTTTAGTTTTGTATAATGCATTAGGCTGTTTATGAATGACAGGGGAAACCTCTAAAGGTTTGGAGTCTGGCCTGATCCAGATAAGCACCCAGAGGCTCAGCTTCTGGTGCAGGGTCTATGAACATCTTGAATTTGCCAGCCTGGACTGTACATTGGGTGAGGCAGATTTTTCTCATGGAACTTTATTGTTCTTGAAAGAAAATAAGTAAGAGCCCCCATTTGCAGACTCTGAGTATCCTGCTCATTACTTACAATGTGCTGTACATACCTACCAAGCAGCAGCTCTGAATACAAATAACACCACCCACCGCACCAGCCAGTGCTTCAATATCCCGTAACTCTCAGGAAAGTCCAGAGGAAACAAACAGACCCTGCAGCATGTCCCGAAAGCCAGCTGATGCAGGCTCTTTCAGACCAGGGTCAGAGGGCATTCCAGAGCCCGGGGGCACTTACAGAGAACAACCTGCCAGTCACCCCTGCCTCTGTTATACTGAGGTGAATGTAGCATCAGTACCGCTTCTGCCAGGCCATGCCTCTTGAGTGCGTCAGTACCTCCTTATTCAGAATCCGCTGCACCTGGAGGGTGATGAGATTGTGTGAAATTAAAGGTGGTGGTGGTGGTGGGGAAGATTGTGATGTTTTTCAAACTGCATTAAAAGTTTGGTGTGACTTTTGGGGAAATCTTAATACAAGCAGCCCAGGTCCCCCCTCCTCATTGCACATGCCAAAAGAACAGGCCTTTAAAAGCATCTCCCAGTTGATATGTACCTAGGGTGACCAGACAGCAAATATGGAAAATCGGGACGGGGTGACGGGTAACAGGAGCCTATGTAAGGAAAGATCAAAAAATCTGGACTGTCCATATAAAATCGGGACATCTGGTCACCCTATATGTATCTGCTTGCACCTGTGTGGCAGAGGCAGTGCTTGCGCATACTTCCAATATGGCCTTAATTTTTCTGAGCCTGCTGGTGTACGTGTTTTAAGTGATCCTGCACTCAGCACTATTGCTGACCATAGAAAAAAGCAAGTTTGTACCCCCGCTGGAATCAACTTCCCTGTGCAGCCTGCCAGGATCAAGCACCCTTGTCCCTCCCACACCCGCTCCCTAGCACACCGCATCTGACATCACACACAGGTAGAGCTCTGCACGCAGCACCATCTCATTCCTGCAGAACTAGGACAGAGAGAGAGAGGACCTGCACCCACCCTGATACACATGGGAAGCTGCTGGGAGGTGAGGATATCCCAGGCACCAGCTGAGGGACGCTGGACCTACCAGGCAACTGTGGAAAGATACCAGAAAGGAAGATGTGATTGGGGAGGGCTGATCTCTTGGCTATGTCCAGCCATGTCTTAATTACCAGCCTGCACTTAGCAACAAAGATGGTCCCAAGGATCTCGCCAGTCAAGTTAACTTGTCAGTGACCTGACTCGACAGGACGAATAAACTCAGAGCTGTGATTCACACAGGGCTGAAGTCCTCGGATGCCTTCGGACAGGACGCTGACTTTGCCCTGCTGTTGGAAGCAGACACTTGAACCGCTGTGGCTGCTGCTGTTGCTATTGCTGCTCCATGGGATGTAGGCACCAGGCTTGGCTGGTGCACCACAAGGCCCAGCCATGGTTCAGAACCCATGCCCTGAGAAGGTCTCCTGCAGCACAGCAGTGAAGCACGTCTGTCACTTGCGTGTGTCTTCCCTGAGGAAAAAACTCTCCTTCCGCAGAGCCATGTAAGTTGACAGGTGTGGGTGAGGCTGAGCTTGGGTCCTGTGCTGGGGTGGAGTCTGTGGGTATTATGTTTGTGCATCCAGGTGTCTGGGCATGAGAGATGTGGCTGAATATGCTGTGCAGGTATATTCAGAGTCCTAGAAGGGGAAAGCTAGCAAAGCAAACTAGGAAGAGTTTAATTTTGAGGTGCTGGCCTGGGACCCAGGAGACCTGGCTTCTGTTCTCACCTCTGTCAAGATTTCCTGTTTAGGTCTCTTCATCTCTGTGTGCCTCAGTTTCCCATCTGTCTAATGGGGAGGAGAATCCCTTCTCTAGCTTGCAGGAGTGTTGTAAGGATGGGTTCACTGATGTCTGCAAGTTACTCAGATACTGAAGTGTGATAGCCATATGAGCACCTAGGAGCTGATTTGTGATGCCCAGATGATCTTAGCCCAGCGTGGCCCAAAGATTGACTAGGGCTGAGTAGGAGAACCCCCGGAGGCCTGGGTGAGATGAGTACACAGTACTGTTGAGATTTTTAAGCTAGTGCATCAAACTGGGGTTATACACACACCACACCAAACTGTTCACCCCTGTTGAACTGCAAGTTCAGGCTCACTCATGCGCTCCCTTCTGTTTGAACTGCAGGCTTGTTCTTTATTGTGACCCTGAGGCACCCCTTAGGCTTATAGCAGAGAGCAGGCTTAAATAAAGTGTAAATGCCATGCTGCTGAACCAGCGGGAAGTACAATCCTTAAGCTCATACACACAAGAGCCATTGGTGCTGCTCCCTTAGCATCCAAAAGTCCAGGGAAGGGAGGGGAGGAGAGAAATAGATGAGGGGAATAGAGAGGAATGGACAGAGGGGGTGGGGAAGAGAGATGAGAGAAACAGACAACAGCTAGAGGGTGATGGATAAGAGAGAGAACGAAAATGGGAGGGCAGGGAAGGACAGTTCATCTCAGGACAGGGCAAGAGGTAGAACGTTCTGTTCACAAATCATATCGTGACTACAGATTAATCACCTGCCCAAGCCTATGCGGTACCCGTGTGCCGCCAACCCTGGTGTAGCAGGCTCTGAGCCTCCTCTTTCTTACACCAGTGTAACTCCATTAAAGTCCAAGGAGCTGCTCTTGGTTTACACTGGTGGGAGCAAGTGGAGGGTCAGGCCCATTGCCTCAATCTGAAGCTCCCAATGGACCTTACACCAACCTTTGCTTGCTCCTGTTTCCCCTTGCCCCTGAGAGGCATGGTGGTGGTAACACCCTGTGTCCCTGTCACTGTTCTCCTGTGCATGGAGGCGCAGCAGGGACTGTCTAACACTGCCACTCCCACAGCTTCAGGGAGTCTATTTTCCATTGCCAGGCAGCCAAAGTAATTGTGGAATGCTGCCATCTGCATGTGCTGGCAGGGGTGGATGTCTTGCTGCTGTGTTACTCTGAGCTAGGCAGCCCAGTACATTAATAAGGAGAAGGACATTCAAGAGTAAGAGAAAAG
This sequence comes from Mauremys mutica, assembly GCF_020497125.1. Classification (NCBI taxonomy): domain Eukaryota; kingdom Metazoa; phylum Chordata; order Testudines; family Geoemydidae; genus Mauremys; species Mauremys mutica. Next base: position 9,719,353 of record NC_059093.1, read on the forward strand.
GAATGGATGTGCTTTTGGAGGAGGGGGATAAATAGGAGGCAGCTGCTGCTGCCTAATGCCAGTGTAAAATTCAGGGAGAATAGACTCCAAGCTCAGTGTGCTGCCAAGAGAGGGGTCTGAGTTCAGATCCTGAGTAGAAATGGTCCCAGTAAAGCCCCAAGTCGGGTGCAGCTTGTATCAGTCGAGCTTTGTTGCAAACCTCAGAGTGACTTTGTCAGAAGTGTTGCTAAGGTTCCTGGGCCTATTGAACCCGCCCAGCTCAATAGGGAGGGGTGTGTTTTAAGGGATCTGGGGCAAGAGGGGTGTGTGCATATTGAGAGAGCCCCTGAAGGAGTGCCCAGATGGGGGTCTCACATATCCAACCCACTCAACTCAGGCATGCGAGACTTTGCGACCCCACCTGGACCGACACTGAAGGGTATTGTCTGTCTGCAGCTCTGCAACTTGCTGAGCTCTTGTCCTGAGCTTTCTGGACTGGCAGCATGCAGAAGCCTGGTGACACACCTGCAGAGGAAAGGAGCACCCCAAATCCCTCTCCGGTGATCTCCTCTTGACCCTCGGCAGACTGAGACCCGGCTCTGATGAGCTCTGGAGAGACCCTTCTTCCAGCTAGGTTGTGGGAAGTTATGGTTTTACCCTCTTGTGAGGCCTTTGAAGGTGAAAAGGAAATGAAGAGGTGGAAGTAGGGACATCTCCAGGAATAATGGGTGAGCTTCAAACCTTTTGGAGGTTTAGATAAGCACCCCAAGCCTGGTCACTGCTCCATGCCCAGTCCTGGCCTGTGCAGAAGCTGCCACACACATGAAAAATCACAAGAGGGGGGGAAAAATAACCCAAATTTTTCAAACCTGGAAAAAAAAATGTGAGATGGCATTTGGGTGAAGGTGCAGGGCTGGCTTCTGGGCAGCAGTTCAGGTTTGAGATGAATTTGGGAAAAGGTGCTGGGATTGGGTTCTGGATGGTAGTTTGGGCCTGAGATGAACCTGGGAAAGGTTATGTGTGGCCATTCGGTTTGGTTAATATTTTATGTGAACTGGTTCATCCATCATTAACCAACCCACCCCATGTTTACCACGAGTTTATTTGTGTAACTTCCTTTAATTTTCCTTTGCACATCCCCTACATGGCTCAGGATTTATTAGACTGGTATGTTTGAGTTGTCTGTGTTGGGGCTGGGATGGTTGGTTGTGTGTGTGCCTGAGGGTGGTGGGGGTTTGGGGTTAATGAGAGATGGGGCCAGATCTCTGGCTCTAAAACGCACTCCTGCCCTGAACTTTGGGAAAATTTGGATTCAGATCCAGATTCAAAATCTGCTGACCCTTATGGGTACAGTGCCAAATAGCTGAGCTTTGGAGAAGTCCAAATCTGAAGGATGCAGCTCCCCTCTGTTAGCAATGAAGGAGTATAATCCTCAGTGGGTACCAGTCCCAGTACCCCCCGCTCCCCATTGTACCCCCACTGCTGCCGAGACAGCCCATGGTATGACTTTCTGCTGGGACTTACAGGAACGGGCTATAGCGATTTGATGAGAGCTGCACTGCTCCGCTAGGACCGGCACATTTGCTGCTGTTGGCAGACCTGTCAGGGCGCAAAGATCACCTGCTCCCAATTCCTCCTACGCCAGCATTGTTCTCCCTCCAATGTCTCCGAGGTGGGCTGTTAATTATAGCGCGTGCCGCTGCCTGCCTGTGCCTGGCATTGTTAGGTAAAGTAGGTTTGACAAGCGGCTGGAATAAGATAAATTCCTCCTTTCTCTGCCAAGCTTGGAACCTTTTGCACCTGGTGTCCCAGCTCCAGGAGCCCCCAGCTGCCCTTTGGAGATGAATCCAGTATAGGAGGAGAAAGATCTGTCATCCCCATTATATGAGCTCCTGGGACACTCTGTTCTCAGCCCAATAGGATCTGTTTTTTCATAGCCCTTTCATTAGATCAGCACAGATTCTGGAATTTGATGGCCCCCAGCAAGGTTATGCCATCCCCCCATCTCTGTCATCCTTCCTCTTCCCCTCCATGATGTGCTCACCCATGATCTGAGAAAGGGGGTAGGGTGTCTTCTCTCCAGCATGGCTGGGAAGTGTTTGGGGGGCTGGATAAGCCTTCCCTTTCCCTCTTGTTGCCCTGTGGGGTAAGATGCAGGGAGGAGACCTGGCAGGATAGGTCTCTTTTGTAGAGCCTTGTCTTGTGCTCTGATATCCCCCAGTCTTGAGGAGTTCCACAGTTGCCACTTACCTGAATTTTAGAAAAGTCCAGTGCTGTCCATGAAATTAAGGGGGACGGATAATTTTATGACAGATCTGTAGTTGTGCAGACAGAGTTCATGCTTCAGGGTATCTAGCTGATTGCTCTGTTCAAAAATTCATTCTCGAGTCCTGTGGCAATCAGCAGAATGCATTATGGGTGCTTTTTCCTCTAACACATCTGGCATGGGCCAGACGCTGGACTTCACAGGCTACTGTTTCAAGCTGGTATCGTAAAATGAAGCATGCCTATTGTTAAATCCCTTGGGAACATAACAATAATAACACTATTTAGCTCTTATTCAAAGCTTTTCATCTGAGAATCTCAAAAGGCTTTACAAAGGTAAGTCAATGTCATTATCCCTATTTCACAAGTGGGGAAACTGAGGCACAGGAAAGGGGAAGTGCTTTGTCCAAGGTTAAACAGCAGGTCATCGGCAAAGCTGGAACAAGAACCCCGGTCTCCCAACTCCCAGCCTAGTTCCCTTTCCACTGGAGCAGGGTCTTCCTGATTGGTTAGATAAGCCTCCAGATGTCCCTTGCATGTCTCACTGCACGTGGAGAAAGTTTGACAGAAGTCATGTTGAGCTGCGTCACAGCCCCGATACACAGGAGTGTGTGTGTGTGGGGGGGTGGGGGGGAAATGACAAGATGCTTTTAATGCCTCTTGTTTCCAGGTCTGAGAAGCTGGCTCAGATGGTCTTAATCCTATGCCTGCCTGTTTGCAAATGCAGAAGGGGCAGTTGTGTAGTTGCATTCCACCAGCTGACCATATTTAGAGAGGCTTTTTTTGATGATTATAGCTAGAAAAGTAGCCTGACGTATTGCTGTTCCAGCTGCGTGGTGGGGCAGGAGGGAATACGGAGGAGCTTCTGGGAATAGCTTTCTCCATCTGGCTGGAAGGCGCTGTTGTCCTTATGGAGTCCTTCAGAGCCCCTTATTTACAGCACACTCATCCCCCCCTCAGTGAATCCAAGCTGCCCTGTCCCAAGCAGGCTGTCATACCTGCCTTGGGATCCACAGGTGGGGTACTTGGGAGGCACATGGGACTATGTTAAGGGGTTAAGGGCCATATAAGGAGAATGGAAGTAGAGCAGAAAGTGTAAAGTCCCCCCCCCCGCCCCACCCAAACCCAAGAGCAAACCTGAATTACACTTTTTTGAGATAAAAGGAAGTTTGGCAAAATGCTGTATTTTCTCCCCCCAACACCTGCACATGCACCTCCGTGTGTTCATGGCAATCAGAACACGGTTCAAACGTGTGGGACACCTCACAAACAAAGGATCCTTCTCCCTGCATTTCCATTCCACTTGTGTAGAGGTGGGAGAGGAGAACTCAGAGTTTTAGGATTTTTTTCCAAACCAAATCATCCAGTCATTGCAGATTCACCCGCCACCAATAGAAACCTCAGCGTTTTCAGACCACTGGCAGCTCCGTGCACAGCTTGTCCCCTTGTTATGTGTGCAGTGCCTCTGCAAAATCAGTGTTTCCCAATTTTATGGGCAAGATATAAATGCTTGCCAGTGCCTCTGACATGCTCCGTGTGCCACCAAGGCATATAAATGTTTGCAAAGCTGGGCTTAGGCAAAGATACACCACATACAAGAGATAAAGATGCAGAGCACTGGGGGAAATTTGTGTATCTATATCCTTTGTAATTGGTGTCCCTGCCAGGGAATAACTAGGTATTCAGGATAAGTCTAGACATCTCCCTTGCTCAGGAAAGGTGCTTGACACCTTGTTGAAGGATCATCACAAAGCAATCTGGAACTATCAGTTTTGATGGTCTCTTAGCTGCTGGCCCAGCCCCATGGAACAATGGATTTCCTACACAGGGACACCGGCATGGCTGGTGGAGTGGCAACTTTGCACCCTGGGCACATAGCAAAAGGAAAGAGACTGTATTTCCGAGGGGCTGCTGCTCTGAAAAGGAGGGAGGTTGATCATTGCCACATATAAGCAGAACGTGAAGGAGAGAGGGAGGGCAGGAGGGACTCTGGCCAGCCTGAATACTGACAGACCTGGGGAGGGGCATGTTCGGACTTCTGTTTTTCTCCAAAGATCTGTAGCTCTCCAGGATTTTTTTAAGACTAAAGGGTCTGTGGTTAAGAAAGTCCTTTGCTAAACCCGTTCCTTGCTTTCCTGCCATGTTGTCCCCGAAGGGATTAAGCCAGAGTGCCCAGCTAGGAGAAACTCTGAGGGAATGTGTGTAAGCAACTAGGGGTCTTGGGAGGACTGAGACACTGGTTTTGGGGACTATGGCAGCTGGACTGTGGAGCTTTATGTTCCAAGGAAGGGCTTAGATGAAAGGTCTGAGCCAGGAAGTGTGTTTTTTTGAGTCCCAGAGCTAGACAGAGTGACTAGACTCTACCCAGACCAAATTGGCTTAGAAGCATGTGAGACCCAGCAAATAGGGTCCCCTTATAACAAACTGATGTCTGTACAATGCAGTTCTGGGCCAGGTTGTGACAAGAGCCTGGATGCACTTCATCTTCCAGTCCCAGCAGGAAGAGCAGAGAGAGGTTCAGAAACAAAGGAAAATAATAATTGAAAAATTTTGTAAGAACTTTCTCCAACCTGGAAAAAAAATAGAGACCTCACCAAACAGGGCACAGAAGTATTTGTTCCCCATGGAACCAGGAGCGCCGCCAGCTTTTTTGCCGCCTTAGGCAGCGAAAGGTCCCGCCCCCGAAATGCCGCCCCCGACAGAGGCAGCGAAAGGTCCGGCCGCTGCAGTCACCGCCCCTCAAATGTTAGCACCCTAGGTGACCGCCTAGGTCGCCTAATGGGTTGCGCCGGCCCTGCAGAGAACCCATACCAGCTGTACTCTGTTCCTTAAGTCAGTAGTTCTCAACTGGGGGTCGACGGCTGAAGCTCAGAGCCCCAAGCCACCCCCACTGGGCCCTGGAGCTTATTGGGAGGTCCTCAGAAAGGAAAAGGTGGAGACCCCTGCCTTAAGCCACTTAACCCTCCTCCAGATCTGGTTCCAAACCCCAGAAGACATGGGAAAAAATGAAGGTGGTGGACTTTGATACTACTTAGTGCCCCTGCCAAACCTGTCTTTGAGGGGGCCTCTTAGGACCCAGACTGTTAGAAGTATCCCATTGCAGGGTGGCTTAAGTTTCCAGTGAGATTTCATGTTTCTTTTTTAAGCCAAATTTGTTCACTGCTGTACCTTTAAATATAAAGCCTCCTCTTGCTAACTGCTCTCCTGAAGTGTCTACTCGTCCATTGCCGAAATCCGTGAAGAGTATGTTCTTCAACATCAATGACATTAACCTTTTCCCAGTGCCCGTCAGTGCCCAAGAGCTTTTGATTTTTCCTAGGGAAAAATCCTGGCATCAGATTTCCTCCTTCCTTGGCACTGCTTCTTGCCACGTGAGGTCCTAACCTTCTAGTCTTGCTTTGGGGGTTACTGGAAGTGATTAGGCCAGCCCATGTGTCCGTAGGGATGAGAGCCAGCCATGTGCTGATTGGCTGCGTGGAGGGAAGGGGAGAGTAGCTCTCACGAATGAGTCAGCAAGCCGAAGGCAAAGAGAAAGTGTGCAGGATGCACCTTGCTGACTCGAGTTTGCACTGAGCTGCCTCTCTTACTTGGGGGATTAGAATCCCATGCATCCAGGAAGAAGGAGAAGAAAGAAACCCCTCTGATGGATCAGCAGTACTGGGACTATTTTCCCTCTGGCTCTTCCTCTACAAACCTAACCGGGGCTTTCCTCTGAGTGTCCTAGCATCCTTGCTTTCAGCCATGAAAAAACCCACTGCAATCAGCACAGCTAAGGTTCAAGTTGACCCTTCGTTGCAGGCACCGGACACAAGTGGAAAAAGCAGTTTAGATGAGACAGCTTCGCTCTGGGGAAGAGGTTAGCTTGGAAGAAATGTTGGTTAATCCCAGTTATGAGAATTTGATTCTGATTATTATTAACCTCAAATCCTTTTGGTTCTGGTCCAAAATTCTTCTCTAATCTCTCCGGGTTTTGCATCTTATCTTGTGGTGGCAGCAGCAAGTTTAGCAGAAACCCGAAGGCAGCTGTGACTTGAAAATTGGTTCTCCCCCAAGAGAAGAAATCTGAGAACAGAGAAGAGACATCGGTGCCTCTTTGCACGTAGCACAAACCCTTTGTAAATTTCCCCGTCGTCGCCCTTTGATCAGCCTAATCATGTCTCTTTCCCTCTGGGGCCAAAACGCCGGTGCCTAAAAAACAAAACAACCCAGAACCATCATAGTTGTGGAATTGCATCTCTCCATAGCGGGATCTGAGGTCACATCTCTGTGCTGCTTCCGCCCCAAAAGTGCTGCGTTTGTGTAACCACGCTGGGATTTCCATCTCCTTGTGGATTTGGCAGCATCTCTCCCTGATTGCTGGGAGCATATTGGAGCACGGACAGACCTCCCTACTCCTGCAGGTGACTGTGCTTGTGTATGTGCTCATTGTGAGCTGTGTATTCCTCCTCCTCCACCACCTTCCTTTGCACTTGTTTCCTGGCCTGCTGCAGAGTATTTGTGAGTGTTCCAGTGATAAGATGGCAGCATGTGTCACCCCAGTACACCGTACACCATAATAAGGTCAGCCATTGTAATCAGTACTAACCAATCTCCTTCCCTCTCTGCCTGGCTGGTTCTTGCTATACTCTTCTGCTGCTGCCTTTTGCACGTTGGCCCTAACCCCTCCCTGGACCTTGCGGTGCTGTTCACACTGTCCCCCTCAACCCATAGAAGTTCGCACTGCTGCATGCTCTGTCACCCTCCTCCCTTTTCTTTTATTTACAGTGTTGGATTGTGCTCCCCCTGGGATGGATTGAGAGATTCGGCAGGGGGCTTGGATCCACCAAAGCTTCAGGCATCCTCTCTCTGTCCTGGAGAGAACAATCCGTCAGGCCCCCTCCTTTTTCTTCATGGGCTTTATTCAAGGGCACTTGAGTTCTTCGACTTCTGTCAAGGAAACTAGGCCGCCCACCTCAACAGACAGTCATCAGCCGTGCGCTGCACTGCCACCTGCTGCTTGTTGCTTCGTGTGGGTCCCCTCAGAATCTGAGGCATTTATCCCAAAGGTCCTGCCTACCTGCTCCCTTGGCTGATGAACAGGACAGTGAAGTTCCTGAGAAGTGAAAATACTTCGAATGTTACATTCCATGTTTGCTGCCTGCTATAGCACATGGAGGATGTTTCTCTTACTTCACTGTTCCATCACTGTCCTCCTTAACCTGCTGGAAGATCTGTCCCATGTTAGCACGGGTATTCAGCATTGAGATGACCCAGCCTGGAGCTGCTGAGAAAAGTTTTTGTAATAATGAGGTAATGGACTTGTGCACACATGGACAGTGGTCCCCCTCTCTCCAAATAGGGAAATTGGGTTCAGGACCAATCCAACTTGTGTCTTGAGATTTAACCCATCCGTCCCCTGCTCTTCCCTCCCTTCAGGCTTTAGAAGTGATGGGTCAGTGGGCTTTCTTTTGTTCCTTTCTTTTAATTCCTTTCCAGTCATTCCCCTTGTGACTCTCCTTCAAACGCATCCTTCCTGGCGCCAAATTATCCTGTCCCAAACCAAACTCATTCTGCACCTCTTAACATCTTCCCTACCTCTTCTCACCTCAAACGCTCTCTGCAGTGCCTATTATAGTCTCCCCATTTCCAGTACCCTCAGACTCTTACCTCTCTTTATACCTATAAAAATCACCACTCCTTTTTTCTTTACCCTCCCACTTCGATTCGAATTGTTTCTGTGTCTCTGTAAAAAGCAACCATCCTCGGTTTCAACTAAATATCCACCGTGGTTCCCAGAATTGAACTAGTGCTCCCGAGAATATCTTTTGGCATCCCTTAAAAAAGTCTTAGCTAGGAAATATCCCAAAAGTCTCCCTTAACTTGAGAGAGACAAGGTAGGTGAGATAATATCTTTTATTAGACCAATTTATGTTGTTGGAAGTGACAAGCTTCAGAGCTTTTCCTCAGGTCTGGAGAAAGTAACCAGGTATTACTTCATCTTCCTTGTCTCTCTCATATCCTTGGACCAACACGGCTACAACTCCTCCCCTAATTTTAGTCTTTGTACATGTTCCAGGACTTTCTTTCCTGTACAGTTTATTTCTGTCTCTTTGTATTAATGCCTCTTGCTCTCACAGGACACCTACTTCTGCAGTCCTAAAAAGACTTAAATTGATCTCTAATGCTTAGGGATAGGGATGAGAGCTAATCCTGAGGGCAGATTACCTCATATCTGCATACTGCAGGGTTCTTACACCTTCCTCTAGGGAATATCTGGTATTGACCTCTGTCAGAGGCAGGAGACTAGGTTAGGCCTGATCCAGTCTGGCAATTCCTATGAAAGCTGCTTTGGTGCAATATCCCTTAGTACAGTATCAGAAACCTTTTCAAGCCCATAGATGGGATGCAGGCTCTGTATAAAGGCTAGTTTCATCACTTTACTGTCTGTTTTATGCACTAAGGAGAAAGGGGCTAGTGATTCTCAGGGTTTGAAAGAGGCTAGTGATTCTCAGGATTTCAACGCTTGAGTGCCCAACCTGGCACACTTTAAAGGATTATCTGAGGCTGGACACTGATCACTATCACGCCCGTTTATAGTGTGTCAAGTTGGGGCATTCAAAATCACTAGACACTGTGGAAAATGTTGGCCTAACAAAAAGTAGAGCTGGTCTGTTTCCTTAATGACTGCTTTGTCTAGTCCCCAAGAGGAAATAAATCCTGAAACATCATATCCTTCCACCTAAAGGTGTGCAAAATATTTACAGCGAAAGTTTAAATTGACTGGGGGTGGGGCTCCGTTTATTTACAAACTAAAAAAATTGACTTATTTCACTGAAAAATCCACTGTGTTTCAAGAAGTTTTCTCTTGAACCTGGGCTTCTTTTGAAATGTGAAGGAGCTCATTTCTGAAAGAAAACAAGCCCCTCCAGAGCAAAAGGTAGCTTCAAAATTCAAACCTTCCCAAGTTTCTGATTAAAAACCAACAAAAAAAATGAAAATTCTGTGAAACAGTGTGTGAAAATAGTCATCAGTCTGTTTCAAGCAGTGTCAAATCTGTGGTGTAAATTTAAAAAAAAAATGGTTCCAATTCCACCCTTTCTGCTTTCTCCAATAGGTCCTTTTTCCTTCTTTCAGAAAGGACCTCTTGCTTTCCCCAGCATCTATAGGAAAATATCCTTCCTTCTTCCTCTTGCAAGGCACGCTTTATCCTCTGTGAGGACTCTCCATCACCCCACCTTTTAAGAGAGAAAGTCTTCTTTCCCACCCCCTTTCTCGAGACCCTCAGGCATAACACATGCCTTTTCAAGCACCATACACATTTAGTGCAGAAATAAATGGTTTGACATCCACCCGGCATGCCGTAACAGAACAACTACAGCTCCCATGATGCAGTAGGCGTGTGATGCATCCTCACTCCCTACGCAAATACAGTCTCACATGATTTCCCGGCTGCTGAAGCACACAGTCAGCCCCTCATGAAATTTCCCTGAGGAAATAGAGATGGATCCTACTTTGGGGATGCTGGGCTTGCAGATAACCTCCTCTGACAGCAGAGACTCCAGGGCTGCGGAACACTGACTCCAGAGAGGATTCAGCAGTTTAGGCATCTTTTCCCAGGGTTCAGTACTCCTTGCAGTCCCTAATCCTTATGTTATATCTGTTCCCTGCATTCCTTTACCCACACACTGCACTCTCCCTAGGCATAATTTCCTCTCTTTCTCTCTCCTTGAAATCTTTTGATTTGTTTGTAGCTTTCCTTCTCAGCAATTCCTTTGCTAATAGATTTTGCTTTGTGCCGCCTGCTACTTCACCATCCCTTTTGCTCCACCCAGGGTTGTGCAGACTCCCCTGTAGCTGTGACTGACTGGATAAGCAGCGTTATACTTAAAGTGGCAGGGCCTAATGTACAGTATTTTGGTCTAAGTGCACAGAGTTCCTAGGAGACTGATATGGTCGGCCTCGCTAAGCCTTTTGGCTTTGCTTCTGTGGATGCTCTAACAATTAGCCCTTTATGATTAGCATTGGACTCCCACTGGTTGCTAGAGTGGAACTGGGACAGGAATAATTCGTTTGCAGCAGCTGGGTTACTGTTCTGTATCCCTGCGAGAGTAGGCCATAAAGGCTGTGTGTGTGTGTCTAAGAATGGACGTGTGCATTTTGCCTGTACAGCCAACTGTGCTTGCATGGAATGTGTAGAGCGTATGACATTTGAGACTGGCTAAGGAGCCGGGAGGGGATGGGGCATTTGGGTGTGTTTTGTAACTCCTGTTAAAGTCAGCATGGGCTAAATGGCTAAAATTGAGCTGAATACTTTGAAAATGTACCCTCTTCTCTGTTAGCAATGGATGACCCTTATAGCATTTGCAGGTTCAATTTAGTTACGCACCCAGACGTCCGGGAGCCTGATTCTGATATCTTGGTGGGGGTAAATCAGGAGTACCTCCATTGATGTCACTGGGGTGACATCAGAAGGAAGCTCTGGATCCTTAACAGAAGTTTCTCTGATCCTCTTATATCTGCAAAACTGGGCTTCTGATTTCATGAGGCCAGGTCTACACCTAAAGCTTAGATCAACCTAGCTATGTCACTCAGGACTATGAAAAATTTCGCACTCTGAACACTGTAGTTAGGTCGACCTAACCCCCGGTTTAGATGCGGCTAGGTCAATTGAAGGATTCTTCTGTTGAACTAGCTACCACCTCTCAGAGAAGTGAATTATCTACAGTGACAGGAGAACCTCTTTGGCCAGTGTAAGAAGTATCTATGCCTGCACCTGTGCATCTGTAGTGTAGAATATCCTGAGAGTGGGCTTTGCTGGGGGATGTTCGCCATTTGCTGTTTCCAGTTGCCTCTTTTGTGTGGTCTTAGCTCATCTGCCACCACTCCCAGTTGCTGCAAAAATGAACCCAAAATATTAACACAACTTCTTTTGGAAATTCAAAAGCCAGGCGGGGTTGGAATTCTGGATGACAGTTTGCTGGGGCTCCTTCCTGTTTTTGTTCAGTGTGTGTGTACCTGCTGCTTGTGTGTTTGAGTGTACCTTGGTTGCTCTGTGTTGTTTTCATTATCTACAATAAGCCACAGTCAAGGGTGAGGACCATCGTTGCCAACTTTCATACGGTAAATAAGCACCTTGTCTTTTACAATAAGCCAAAAATCAAGCTAAATCCCATTTCAAAACAAGGCCAAAACAAGCCAATCCCTAAGAACCCCAACACTCTATGTGACTAGATTCCCCCCAGCGTGCAGTATGGGACTGTGGTGGGTCTGCAGTGCACCCCTGACTCTCTGCCCCCTTTGCCCCAGCTTCCTGGGAGCCGATCAAAAAAAAAGATGCAACAAGCTGCTACAAGCCAAACAGGCAGAAAGCTACAAGCCAAAAACTAGCCAACAAGCAACTCACAAGCCAGTTAAGCCAAAACCAAGCCCAATTTCTGCGATTTTTCCGCAGGTTTTGCATGTCTGGTCAGGACCCCGTTATGCTAGGCTTTGTAAAGACAGGCGACAGAAAGGACAGTCCTATCCCCAAAGAGCTTTTGCAGCTAAACATTTAAAAAAGTTTTTTGGGGAGGCCATGGAGCAGGGGAGAGGAGCAGAGGCGCTGCTTCCCCTCTTTCCCCTGGGTGCTCGACCCCCTCTCTGGCCCCGGCCCCGCCCCCACTCCACCCCTTCTATGTGACTCTGCCCCTGCCCCGCCTCGTCCCACCCCTGCCCTGCTCCCATTCCAACCCCTTCCCCAAATCCCCAGCCCCACCGCTTCCCCGCCTCCTACCCTGAGCGTTCCCACTCCTCCCCCTCCCTCCCAGCACGCCGCCAAACAGCTGTTTGGCGGTGGTCAGGGGGAAGCACTGGGACGTAGGCAGAGGAGGAGCAGGGACACAGCACACTCGGGGGGCAGGGGGAGGAGAAAGTGGGGGTTAGGGGGCAGGGGAGCTTGGTTGCCCGTGGGTGCAGAGCACCCACTAATTTTTCCCCATGGGTGTTCCAGCCCCGGAGCACCCGTGGAGTCTGCGCCTATGGGGAGGAGATGAGAAGGTATGAGGATGCATTAGACCTGCATCCATGCTGAGGAGGCATCAACATGCCAGTAACAAAAATTGGTGGCCACGTGTCCCCCTTGGAGCTTGTGATTGAGGATGACTGAGTGTATGTGTATTCATAGAGTGGGTTTTATTATGTATCCAGATACAACCACTGAGAACATGCTGTAGAAGAGAATAGTTCTGAATTACCAGGAGAATAGACAACATGACTTGTGTGTATCTGTGTACAGCGGGGTAGGTGCATTGTGAGACTTGCACAGCCACGTGCTGTACAGAAAAAAAAATCACTCCTTGCGGTGCATAACATATAGCACAATACTATACACAGCTGCGTGTACTTTCTTGTGCTCCAGCCTTTCTGAAAGTTGCGTGTGTGCATCCGGCACATTGATGGCATTACGTTTGTGGTTTGGATTCTAAATATCAGTGTCTGTCTGCAGGCCCCCAGACACTGACAACTGTGTATATGGTGTATGTGTGGGTTCATGCTGAATATTGGTGAACCCAGCATGTGGGTGTACTCAGACTCTCTGGGATATTTTAGTGCCTGGTTGTGTGTGCCCATACTGCATGATGGTGTGTGCGTTCTGTAGCTTGTATATCAGTGTCCTATAGTCTGCATGTACTGTGCAATTGTGTTTCTGTGAGGGTGTTGTAGATTGTTTACCACTGCCCTGTAGACTGGGTGTACTATACACTGGTGCCCTGTGTATGTGTGTACGTTGTGTGCTGTATTATCTGTGTGTGTGAGAGAGAGAAAGAGCGAGAACACTTTCAGACAGTGATGTTTCTAGCCCCTGGCAACTTAAATCGGTCTGATTCTGCAGCACTTTGCCCTATCCCCCTGCTAGGATTGCTTGTGTTTGCCTGGTGTACCAGAATTAGTGCATTCCAGCCAGTTGTATGCATCCCTTCCCCGGCTGGTCAGCTAGTACAATCCAGATTGATTTACTGTAGTAAAGTAGGCCAGAAAGGAAAACTGCAGTAACTGTGAACGGAGAAGCTGTCCCTGCTGGACAGGAAACCTCGAATGATGAATGGGGCTGTATGAAGTCATCCTGCTCCTCCAATCAGATGGCCTGTCTCAGAAAGGCAGGGGCCTCTGCAGATGCAGCTGCCTTTCAACACTCGAGCTGTTGTGCCAAATTTACCTTACAGAATGATTTTTCAGTGTCAGAGCCATGTATATGAACCAAAGAGTTCCCAGTTTAGGCCCCAAAATTTTCTGAGTGTCATTGTGAGGTGAGTGTTTTCAGTGGAGTATGGATGATCACACTTTCTTCCTACACCCGGATCTCTCTTTAAGAACATCTCAGGTTTATCCCTGCACCTACATCTATCTCTGCTGCACCTGTCTGGCTTTCCCCCCTGCATTCTTACCTTTAAAGCTGCTTCCTTCCTCCCTGCATTCCTCCTAGTTAGCATCCATCAGATCCCACTCGTGTACCCATGTACTGTCCAGCATCCATCTGCTTTTTTCCTCCCTCCACATTTCTGTGGTGCCCAGTGGGATGTTCCTGGTGTTGCTTTCCCGTCCCATAGAATGAGAGAGGGGAAGCAGCACGTAGTCTTGTCCAGGAGCAAGGCAATTTGCTTATGCGCTCCCTGAAGGAGCTCGGAGTGCAGAGGAAGATGGGAGGATGCTCTCTTCCTCAGCAGCATGCTAGACCTTTGGATGGCACAGGGGTAGTTGGCGAATGAATCACATCTCCTGCGGAAACACCTTGCCTGACTCCAGCCAAGAGTCTAAATCAGAATCTTGTCAGGGGAGCTTACAGGGGCAGAGAAGTCAGCCTCGGGAGTGGCTTTCTCCTTGTCCTCCCTGTCTGGGGCAGCTGGGTAGGCCTGGGGCTAGTTCTTGACTAACTTTCTTTTTATTCTCATCTGCCTGTCAAATTGTTCATCTCTTCCTCCTCATCTTTGACTTTCCCTTTCCCTTCTCCCCCCCCTTCCCTGAATGGTCTTGTTTACTGATAGGCCAAGCAGAAAACATGGAGGCGTCTGATATGGCGACAGCAAAGGTAGGATGGAAATGCTGCCGGCCTCCTTGTGCGTAAGTGGCTTCGCTTCGCAACTTCTTCTTTTTTTTTCACTCGTCCTTTTACTTTCTCCCTTCCCCACCCTGACACTCCGGGGGCTTCCTTAGTGCCAGGGGACGCTAGGGACAGGAGCCAAGTCTCACGAAGAAGTTCCTTTCCAAGTTTTACACCTTCAGCCTGGATATGCTGCTTTCCTTTGAGGGCTGATGTCACGTCTTCCTGCTCTAAAGAGTTTATGCTGCAGTTATGGGGATTTTTGAGGGGGAGGGAAGAGCTAAGCCATTCTTGGTCTCTGTTGCCCTTTGTTGCCTTTGTCTGCCCCTCACAGAAAGGGCAGAGATTAGCTGGGACAGCTTGGAAGCTGAATAAGGCAGCTTGGCTGTAGTATATCAAGAGAGATGCCAAAAGGGGTTCTCACAATTTTTTTGGTGGCCTCAGAGTGCAGCCACCAGCTGGTGGCCGCTCTGACAATTTTTCCTACAATACTTAATTAACTTTAGGAAAACCAAATAAATATGCACATCTCCACGTCCAAATCACAGTAATTTATTTATGTAGGGTTTTTTTTTTCAGACTCAATAATAATAACATAGAGTTGTCTCTTTTTCTTTACTGGACCTAAACAGAATAGAAACACAAATAAGATGCTGTGCATGTTCTTGTCTTTTGTTGTTGTTGTTTCTTTTGCTTTATTGGTTGAGGGGATTTTTTTTTTTTTAGATTTGCTAGCTAGGAAGTCCTCTTCTGTGAAAAGTAATATTTGTATGTTTCTTAATATTGCTTTTCACAGCAGACTTACTAGCTTGCTGGGAGGCAGTGAAAAGCGATATTAACAAACACACTGATATCACTTTTCACAGCAGACTTACTCAGCCCTGGCAAGCCAAGACACAAATTAAGCCTTGGATGTGGCGGTAGGTAGGGAGGCATTGGAGGCCAGAAGTGATGGGGTGGATGGGTGAGGGGCTGGGGACAGTAGTGGGGACCAGGGGCGATATGGGGGTGCGTGAGCCCCAAGCTCAGTGGCCGGAGCCTGAAGGTGTGTGGCCGGAGTACAGAGCTCACCGCTATGCAGCCAAAGCCCAGAACTCAAAGTCCCACAGTCAGAGCCCAGGGCCGGAGCCTTCCGCCCCAGGCCAGAAGCTTGAGCCCCAGCACCCCTGGGAAAGTGAGGCAGTCACACTGGCTGTCTGCCTCCTCCTGCGTTTGTGGTTCAAGAAAGAGCAGGGCCCAACCCCTCCTTGCAACCCCAGGGGAGGGGATGCTGCTTTGTCCCCATCCCCCGCAACCACCACCCAGAAAAAGCCAGGGTGGCTGCAGCTGAGAGATGCTGCACTAGAGCGTGCCTTAAAGGTTGGAGTCCCATGCTAGGGAAACTGGATTGCAGATCAGAAATGGCTCTCAGCAGTGTATTGTTACAAGGAGATGGGGAAGGGAAGTGAGCTAGTGAACGGCGGTTTTTGATGCACTCGCTCATTTGTACAGGGTTCCTGCATCCCCTCAGGAACCCTGCTTGTAGTCTTTGCTCTTGCCAGTGTGTAGGTGAAGCTTTCCCAAGGGTTGGGAGCTTGGAAAGTGGTGTCAGGTTACAGGAATGCAGCCGAATAGACCAGGCTGGGTTTGGGGGGGGGGCGGGGGGAAATGGGCCCGGAAGTGTGTGCCATGAACTGTGTCAGCAGCGTTCAGAGAGGGGGATCTGCATACACATCTGGGCATGGCACTGTTAGTATCTCAGTGCCTACTCCCATGGCAGCAACTGTGTGAAGGCACGGGTCTGCCGCTATTGTGACTTGATTAGACAATAGAGTAGGATTGAAATATGGTGACCGTATCTGCATAATACCTGCAGCCTTATCACTTTATGCTTAGGGTTGCCAGGCATCTGGTTTTCAAGTTGAATGCCCGGTCGAAAAGGGACCTTGGCTCCGTGCGGCTCCCAGAAGCGGCTGCCAGGTCACTGTGGCCCCTAGCTGCATGGGTGACCAGGGAGGCTCCTGCACCCCAAATCCCTCATCTCTGGGCCTACCCCAGAGCCTTCACCCCCCTCCCAAGCCCTCACCCCCTGCCCCAGCCCGGTGAAAATGAGTGAGGGTGGGGGAGAGTGAGCAATGCAGGGAGGGGGGATGGAGCAAGCGGTGGGCAGGGCCTCGGAGAAGGGCCAGGGCAGGGGTGTTTGGTTTTGTGGGATTAGAAAGTTGGCAACACTATATTGTGCTGTGATTTCAGCAGCTCCTGGAAGCTAAGCATGGTTGGAATGCATCATAGTTTAGCTGGGAAAGGCCAGGTGCTGCAGGAAGTGATATTAGTGATTACGAAGCTGAACGTCTTCCCTTTGAAGTAGTATTGAACCAGATCCCCAAGCATTGTGCTAGGGTGTGCTGTGTTGCTGAAAATACCATCTTTAGCAAGATGTATATCTGAGGCCCTGAGCATTCATGGTTGTTGAGGAACCCATGATGTGTTTCCTAAGAGGAAGGGTGTTAACCCTGTGCCGTTACCAAACTTCAAACTGAGTAAATATTTCCCCTTGACTAAATTTCCTCTTTCAGATGAATTTTAGTATTCTTCACTACCTTTCTTTAAATGGCTGTGAAGTGTTGTTTTGTGCTGTTGAACAGCTACAGTGTTTTACCTCAGAGGTGGCTGCGTTTCACTGCAGTTCCTGTGTTTGTAGAATGTTTGTAAATTGTGTGATGTTATTCTGGATGGAAGATGTATATACATGTAAGATTGTGCCTATTACTGTATTTCCTTCATGGTTGTCCATCATCCCTCACCCTCATTTACCTCCAGCTTACACAGAAGTGATATTGTCTATCTCTGTTATCTGAAAAATAATTGCCATCAAGAATGCTGGAGGCTAGGGACTGTGGACCAGTTCCTGAATCAAGTGACACTGGTGTAAATGTGGAGTAGCCCTACTGACCACACTATGGCTGGTCAGAAATTTTTGAATGAAAACTTGCTTCATTGAAAAAATGGCCTTCTCTCAAAAACAACTGTAAGAATTGTGAAAAAAAAATTGTGTGTGACATTGTTATCAAAAACATTATTGAAACCACTATTGTAATGCTTATTGGGGTTGTTTTATATTTACTGAAAACCTGGTAACATTTTTGTGAACGTTTATAAAAAGTGAAAAACAGCTCAGTTTCAACCCCTGCAAAACAGAAACAACTTATGCATGGTGGTGGGTTTTTTTTAACCAATGCTAACTTGGTGCAGATACTCTGGACTTACATTGGTGTAATTAACATCAGAGCTTGTTCCAATGCTGTTTATATTAAAGTACTAAATCCCAGGTAGTGTTAAGCTTTGTGATCTAGTATATGTCCTTTTATTCCCTGGTTTAGCTCTCTGTCCCATATTAGGCCTTGTTTGAAGCCTTCAGAGGGCTGATACTTACATTCTCTAAACCCCTATGGCTACAGCTACACTGTGTTTTAAAACTTGCGGCAGCAAGTCTCAGACCCTGGGTCTGCAGACTTGGGTTCGTGCTCCGGTGCTAAAACCAGCAATGTAGAAGTTGTGACTCAGGATGGAGCTTGGACTTTGAAGCCAGGCTTGGGGACATCTATACTGCTGTTTATAGTGCTGTAGCATGAACCCACGTCATAGACCTGGGCTCTGAGTGCTGTGGGTTTTAAAATGCAGTGTAGCTCTACCTTTGAATTCCTGCAGGGTGGAGTCCATCTGCTTAGATCTGGGATAACAGAATTCCTGGGGGAAAGGCTAGGTTATTGTCCTTGGCCAAACACTAAGATCGAATGTAACAACAGGATATTCATTACTACCACAGTTACTTTCCATTGTATTTGTGCTGTTGTCTCCTCTTTGCTGCTTATGATGTCTCAAGAATTGATAGTCCCCTGATGTACCACAAAGCAACCCCCAAGTGATTGCTTCATATCCTCATAGATTTGGAGCCTCTACATTTTGGCAAGTGCTTTTGGGCCAAGATTAATCTTAATCATAGGGTGGTTGCCATGCATCTTGATGTAGGATTCTCATTGGAGTCTCCTGATAATTGTTTTGGGCCGGAGCACACATGAGCACCCAGCGATTGTTTCGCCATGTGATGCTATTGCCTTGTGACATGATTGGAGGTTTTTTGAAGACGAGGTTTGACAAATACCTGTTGGATGGTTTAGGAGACTCTAGGTTTCTTTGGTCCTACCTCATGCAGGGGGCTGGACTAGATGATCCCTTCTAACCCTGTCTTTCTATGATTCTATAATGGTGCCTCATGGTGACCTCACAATATTTGTAGAATCATAGAAATGTAGAGCTAAACCTTGAGAGATCATATAGTCCAGCCCCCCGCACTGAGGCAGGACCAAATAAACCTAGACTATCTCTGACAGGTGTTTGTCCAACCAATTCTTAAAAACCTCCAGTGATGGGGATTCCATAACCTCCCTTGGAAGCCTATTCCAGAACTGAACTACCCTTACAGTTAGTTAGAAACATTTTCCTAATATCTAACCTAAATCTCCATGGCTGCAGTAATTGCCTGTTACTACTTGTCCTACCTTAAGTAGACACGGAGAACAGTTGATCACTGTCCTGTTTATAGCAGCTCCTAATATATCTGAAGACTTTTATCAGCCCTCCTACTCGTCCATCCCCCCGACAGTCTTTATTTCTCAAGATTAAACATGCCCAATATTTTGAACTTTCCTCATAGGTCAGGTTTTCTAAACCTTTTATCATTTTTGTTGCTCTCTTCTGGACTCCCTCCAGTTTATCCACATCTTTCTTAGGCAGTGGTGCCCAGAATTGGACACAGTACTCCAGCAAAGGCCTCATCAGTGTGACAGTTACCTAACATGCCTTACATATGATACTCCCGCTAATAAACCCTAGAATTATATTAGCTTTTTTTGCAACTGCATCACCTTGACTCATACTCAATTTGTGATTCACTCTAACCCCCAGATCCTTTTCAGCAGTACTACCACCTAGCCAGTTATTCCCCATTTTGTAGTTGTGCATTTGATTTTTCCTTCCTAAGTGAAGTACTTTGCAATGCTCTTTATTGAAGTTCATCTTGTTGATTTCAGATCATTTCTCCAATTTGTCAAGGTTATTTTGAATTCTAAGCCTGTCCTCCAAGTGCTTGCAACCCCTCCCAGCTTGGTGTCATCTGATGATTTTGTAAGCATACACTCCACTCCTTTATCCAATCATTAAAGAAAATATTGAACCATACCAGACCCAGGACTGACCCCTGTGGGACCCCAGTTTGAAAGTGAACCATTGATAGCTACTTCTTTAATACAGTCTTTCAACCAGTTGTGCGCTTATAGTAATTTCATCTAGACCACATTCCCCTCGTTTTCTTATGAGAATGTCATGTGGGACTGTGTCAAAAGCCTTACTAAAATCAAGATATATCATGTCTGCTGCTTCCCCCATATCCACTAGGCCAGTAACCCTCTCAAAGTAGGACTTCTTAGCATTTTGTTACAGCATGACAAAACTCTTTGTACTGAAAGTGGCAGCCGTTCTTAATCGGTCCCTGCTTCTGAATGAGAGCAAGGGGGAAAAATAGTTTCTCCAGCAGAGAGCAAAGAAAACCAGCCCCACTGTGAGATGAGGATGCCCAGCCAGGGCAATCACATCCCAGCTAAAAGAGACCAGTGATAACAGAGAACCCAAGCCTGAGAGCTGCCTTTTTGTCCCTGAAACTGTAGAGTTCTCATTCTCTGTTCTGCAAATATTCAGTGGGAATATCCTGGAAGAAGCTAGGGAAGGAGGAGTTAATTAAACACCTGATACACTTGTTCCATCTGGCAGGAGATGTGTTTTCCTCTGTTATACACTGTAATTAGAATGATGAATGACGCCAGAAAAGATGCCCATTTACTGTATCTCAGCGTGGTGGATTAGAGATTGTTTATTTCCTTGCCTTTTATTAGCCAGCAGCTGCTCAGACTGGGATTGTAGGGGCATGACTAATACAGTGTGTGTCAGGGATTTGAATTGAACCAAGGAGTGGAAAAAATGCAGTTAAAATATATTTGTTAAAAATTCATTATTTTATCGAAGCAGATCCAACTGTAACAGAAAGTGAAGTTATTTTCAAAGGGATTTTAATTTCCAGGGTGACTTCTGCACTGATGACTTCCATCCAGGATTGGAAGGGTGAGTGCTGCGATGCTGCAAGGAGAGGCTTATGTCTTGGAACCTAACCACAAATGCAATGTTGAAGAGATGTTAGGCCTATTTCATCTTTGCCTCTCACTTCGTTAGAATCATTTACACCTGTGCAAAATGAGTGTAAATCACAACCCAGTCTGAACGGTCACATTTCGCAATCGCTTTGCACTAGGTACAGGCAAGAATGAATTTGTTCCTCTATACTTGCAAGCACTTAGGCCTAGTTTTGCAGACTGAGGAGGACTTGATTGTTTGTAGATGAGGGTTCGGAAAAGCATCCAGATTTCTCTGAGTGATTTCTACCGGTCAGAACTTCCAAGCCTTTCTAAGGCTTGGAAAAGTAATGCAGAGTTTTTGCTTTTATTTATTTTTTAAACGTTCATGTGTGGCTTCAGTTCCCAATTCTGGCTGGGAGGAAAAGCACCACAATTCCATGAGAGAGGTTGTATTCATGGGATATCCATTGGACCAGAAGCTCTCATTAGTGAACTTATCCTCACAGTATCCAGTGAGGTAGGAGGAAGTATGGATATCTGTGTTGCAGATGGGGAACTGAGGCACATAGAGATTAAGTGATTGCCCAGAGTCACACAGGAAATCTGTGGCAGAGCCAGGAACTGAATCCAGATATTTTGGGTTCCAGTCCTGCATCTAAATCACAAAACTATCCTTCATTCCCATTTGCTTGTTTCATGGGGCAGATGTTCAGGGTACAGTAGGTGGATAATCTCATTGGACTCCACCTTGCATTAAATGGACTGAGTGCTTAGCATCTCCCGGTTCCTATCTCCACAG
The DNA here is from genome assembly GCF_020497125.1 of Mauremys mutica. Taxonomy (NCBI): domain Eukaryota; kingdom Metazoa; phylum Chordata; order Testudines; family Geoemydidae; genus Mauremys; species Mauremys mutica. Next base: position 9,740,615 of record NC_059093.1, read on the forward strand.
AGGCAGTTGCAATTGCTGTCCTAGTCCATCCCCCTCCCCCACGCTTTTATGTTGCCAGATTCAATATTTAATACCACTTCCTTTCTTCTGGTGTCTGCCTGGGCACAGGGGGAGCAGAGAGGAGAGGACTCACCCTGGAAGCTGAGACTGTAACTAACAGTGACAGCAGGGATCACCTGATTATGATCCACCACAGCTGATTGGCCATCTGCAGCCCCCACACCCAGGCTCCCTTCAAGGATGCCAGAATGCAAATCCCAGCCGAATTCTCACTGAGGGGCAGTCGGTTCTGCCTGAGTTTGGTGCTTATACTTCCCCCTCAGTCTCTCTCACTCCTGATAATTTCCTGAGCTCCAGTGTGTTCTTATAAAACAGCACGTGGCTGCCTGCTCAGTCTCCTCCTGCCTGAACTATAATTTCCAAACGTGTGACTCTGCAGCACTGGTCTGTCCCAGATTCGCTAGACTTGCAGGTCTCCTGACCCATTTTACAGCATTGCAGTTTGCCTCTCGCCATTACTACTTGCAGGCCACAGGCTCAAAGCATGCCAGCGAGAGTGAAGCAGTTTAGAAACGGAGATGGGCCCAAGCTGTGGATCTAATGAGCAAGGGGCGAGGGGTTGTTGGATCTGAGGTTGTGTAGAGTGGGAATGATGATTTCCTCACTCTTCACTGTTTGCAGTGATGTGAGGAAGTACACTTTGAGAAACCGTAGTGCTCAATTAACGAAGCTGTTTGCTAAACCTTAGATTCATTCCAAAACCAAACTCCTTCAAAGTTTGGGGATATTTGGATTAAAGGGATCAGTCCAGGTCCATCCCTGCTCAGTATTGGATCTGACCCTATAGGGTGTTGTGTCCCCATAGCTCCCACTAAAGTCAATGGGAGCTTAGGGTGTTCAGCATTGTACAGTATCAGGTCCTGTATTTGTTGCTTTAATCAAAAGCAGGTACCAAAGTGTTTTGGCATTGGTTGATGTGACAGATGATTTAGAGGGAGTGCATCTTCTGTCACAGATATCAGCAAAGTTAGCACTGAACTGACCGTTCCCCTCTGCCAAACAACCTTTTTTGTGAAAGGTTTCCTGGCAATCATTATTCATTTCCTCCTACCTATGGTTTCTGGCTGGGCATGAAATGACCAAAACAATGCAAGAGAGACTGTCTCAGCCTGACTTGAAATGGGGAACTTCTTGTTCTCATGATTTTGTTAGATCCAAAGGAATAGTTCAGAAAAGGTTTGGGTAAGATGCCCAATTTCTTTGTGCTCATCTGAACAGATATGAAACTTTGGGGTTTTGTCTTCCCTTAATTTAAAGGAGATTAAGGCTTCCAATACTAGCCAACTAGCCACTTCCCCAGACAGGATATCAAATTAGCTCAATCATTGTTCTCTTCCAGTAACATATCGCTAATGTTCTTCCCTGGAGGGCTTTGAGCATCAGCACCGAGACCTTGCACTGGGCCTTTTTCACTGGGAAGCAAGAGGAATACTACAGTGATGTTTCCACAGATAAAACTCGTGTTGTTAAGCAGTTGGGTTGTTGTGTTTTACACAAGTTGGGGCTTTTCAGGATGTGTGGCTTCCTTCCTAGATATGAGTTGTAAGCACCAAGCATAGAAGTCACAAATACCTAGGCTAGTGTCTCCATGGATCTGTCTCTGCTGCAGCTGGGAGAGAATCTCCCAGTCGGGATGGGCAGCCTCTCTGAAAAATGGTATCTAGGCTGACAAAAAAGAATTCTTCCGTGCACCTAGCTGCATCTATGGTGTGAGTTAGGTTGCTCTAACTGCAGCACACAGGGTGTGAAATTTTTCACAGCCCTGAGCAATGTAGATAGGGGTGGGCAATGTAACTTTTAGGTGTAGACCTGGCTTCAGGGTGTTGCAAGAACTGCTGATGGTGATTCAGTAGTTGGCATTCTTTCCTTTGACAGAGCCAAGACACAAGCCTGGTGGTAGGGTGAGCGGTGTGGCAGGAAGTGCTGATCTATTAGTGGGATGTAGTAGGGCCCAAGTCCTGATTGATGGAGGTCAGAGTAGGATGCTGTAAAGGAAGAAGGAACCCGGCATTTTTTTTGTTGTCGTTAAAGATCTTGTCTTTCATAACATTGTGGTGCTAACTCCAGTCCTGTCTCCGGTCATGACTTCCTGCCTTCCTGAAAATTTCCCCTTCGGTTTCAGTGAGGCACATGCTCTCCTTTCACTCGCTGTTGTTGTAGTGTTGCTTCTGTGCTTTAAAACCGCTGCCAGGTCCCCCCCAGAGGCTGCTCCATTGCAGTGGCGGGCCAGCTGACTCCCGTGTGGAGAGCTGGGGCGGTAAAGTGCATCTGTGGAGATGGCGCCGAACCCAAACCCCAGGTCGGAGCGCTCCTTGGTGGCGTGGGGACTCCCCGAATCCGAATTTCCCTGACTGGCCTTTCCCGGCATCATGGGCTAAAGCAAAACCCTGGAGCTGAGCATCCTTGAACTTTTGCTGAGCGGCGCGTGGGGGGTGTCTGCGGCTCGGGCCCCGCCAGCTGGGCGCTAGGGGGTGCCTAGGGGACACGGCTGCCGGGCCGGGCCGCTCGGAGCAGCTGGAACCCGGAGCGCACGGGCGGCCCTGGCTCCGCTGTGCGCCCCGCTGCTCCGCGGACCAGCAGCCGGCCGGGGGCGGCGGCGCACGGCGCTTGGCCCGGCCGCCGCGTGCATTAGGTGACCGGCCGGGGCCGGATCCCCCGCCCTCGGGGGCTGCCGGGCAGGCGGCCGTGCCAGGGCATGTTTTCCAGCCCGCTGCCCTGCCGGCGCCGCACATGCTCAGCAGAGATCCTCGGCAGCCGCCGCCGGGAGCCTGGGTGAGCCGGGCGCGCAGCCGGGGATCCGCCGAGCTGGGCAGGACGCGGCCGCTTCCCTGCCGCAGGGGCGCCGTGCATGGGACGCTGGGCTGGCCGGGGGGCCGCCTCCTGCCCCGGCTGCTCCAATATGTCCTGGGACCTCTGGCGCCGGCCGCGGGCGCACCAGGAGCCGGGCACCGGGTTGTCGTGACTGTGCTAATGAAAGGGTTCAAGCTCGCCTGGTAAGCAGCGGGAAGGTGTATGCGAGGGGGCCCACAGCAATGACCCCCCTCTTCTTCCTCCCGTCCAGCTCCCTGCACAGCGCAGCCCCGGGGCCAGGGAGCCGCCGGGGGAAAGATGCGCTCCCATAAGTTGGGTCCTGCCTCCCGTGCGAGGCTTTTTTATCGCCGTGGCGGTAGCAAGGGGCATCTGCTCGGGGGAAGGCGCTGTAGGGTGCCGAGCTAAACTGCCGCTGTAATGGAGCCACCAGGGGCGGGGGTGGGCTAAGGATTGTCTTCCCGGCCCGGGCATCTCTGCATCAGGGCTGCGATGCAGTGGTCCTGTCCTCCTGGCTCTAGGCAGGGAGAGAGCTAGACCTGAATCCTCTCTCAATAGAACGGTTCCTACTGAAGTTGTGCTTTAAAGAGCTGCTCTCCAGAATGGGCTTTGCTGGCATGTTGTGCCTCCGATGGTGTTTTGGAGGCAGCTCCATGGCAGGTACAGAGGCCCTCGCTATTTCTGCTGTTTTGCCAACAGCCTTCTTAGAGGAAATTCTTCATTTTCAGGGGTTGATAGATCTGCTGTAAAAGAAAATGCTCTGTCGGAAGAAATTTGGCCAGGAAAGGGTGTGTGTCCAAGTTGAATGTATATAATTAAAATCAAAGCCACTCTCCTGCTGCAAAATATACAGTAGATTGTAAATGATGGAGATGCAAAACCAAAAAGAAAAAAGTAATCGGAACTTTATCCGATGGGGAAGGTTCCACCCTTTTCACTGCAACATGACTTTGTAATTTAAACTTAAATTGTACATGACATTAGTTTACAGTGTGCTGGACTAACTTTTTTTTTAAGAAATCCTTTTTCCCCTTGAGTAAAATGTGAATAAGAAGAATAAAATCCCCTTTCCCCCCACCATTATGGCTAGCTTCATTATTGTGTGGAAAGTGTTTTAAGATCCTTACATGGAAGGTGCATGAGAAGGGCAAAGTTATTTTTATTTAATTTGTTTCTTTTGTTGTTGTTTATCATTTGTTATATGGAACAAAGCACTGAAACGTGTAGCATCAGGAAAACATCTTGTTGTGGGACCCAGGGATGGACTAATGCCAGAGATGACTTAATATAGGTCTTTTCCATCTCTGATTTCTGTAATCCTGTGTTTATGTGCAAACACAGATATAGCTTGTATATATATGATATAGTACATATAACTGGCAGATTTATTAATATCTAAGAATCCTACATGATTTTCTCTGCTTTTTGAAAAACTTTCACTGATGCATTACATTTTGCGTCATTGGCTGGGCCAGTGAGTTGCATAATGGCTTAGCAGCACCACCAAGCAAGCAAGACATGTATTATAAATTCTGTAAGAATGTGTATCTAGTAATACAGAACCCCATCATGCTATCCTGAACAATACTGCACATTGTTTTTCTATGAATAGTTTAACTACACTTGACACACACTCAATAGATCATAATATTCATAAAGACTGAAACACCAGCCAGCACATTGGGCTGTAATCTTGTCAGATTTCAAAAGCTCAGTAGAGAGGTGGGTAGGGTCAGCACTGGATGCAGGACTTCAAGACATTACCTAGGGTCCTAGTAGGTATTGAAAGAAGTGATGTTGGTGTTTCAGTAGGTGTCACTCTCCCTGTGAGTTAGCACTGAATCAGTGTCCCAGCACCATGCTATTGTAGTAGGTGTTGGCTTTCTTGTGAGGAGCCCTTGTGTTCTTTAAAGATTCTCTGGCACTTTCAGAGGAATAGTGTGTGTTAGCCCTAAGTATGCTGGCCAAATTCCAGATTGGTCTGTATCCCCGCATTTCCCCCTTCATAGTTCCTATAGGAGAAGTTATTCTGCACTTCTCCCTATTAAAGATGTATAAAATATCACTTTCTTCCCCAGACTGCATTTTAAGTGGTGGACAAAAGATCTCTTATAAGTGTGTACAGTTTTGTAAAAATGTTTGGGATTTTCTAGGCTGTCACTCTATCCTCACTTATCCATCTGTAAATGGGTACAGTCAGTCTTCCTTGTCGGGTGTCCTGAAATTCCTGGGCACAGAGGGGTATATTAAGGATGATGTTTCAGGGCCAATTTTCTCCTAGTCACATGTGGTAGTTGTTAATGGAATTATATGCATGCCTCAAGAGGAGACTAGATCCAAGGCTGAAACACAGATTTCCCTTGTCCTTGAGTGTTTGTCAGACCCATGTGGGTTATATTAATGTGTCAGTTTGTGTACAACTTGCATAACAAAAAGCCATTATAGGAATGGTTTTACCACTTGCTTAAGGAAGAACTGCAGCTTTAGATTGGCAATGTTTGAAGCTATACCATCAAGCAAGTGGCAGGCTAATGCAACTTTCAGTCCTACCTGCCTAAAATTCACTGTTTTCAGTTACACATGAGATCAGTAAGGTTACTGCAGATTTTCTCATGGAGCAATTTTATGAAAGACACTTGATTTTTTTTTGCAGTAGAAAGGGACCGACCACTGTCAGCAGCCCTTTCTGACAGGTAGGAAGTGGACTGTCTGTTACCCACGTGTAGGACAAACCCGTTGCTTCACAGGATCATGGTATTTTATTGCAACATCACATTCTGAGGTCATGTTATGATGTCACATTGCACCAACAAGACAGTGTGATGTCAGGTCACCATATTGTGGACTCTACACCCTAATATGATGAAAAGCCATCATGTCAATGCAATCGTGTATCAACATAACATTGTCACAATGTGATACAATATAGCAGTGCCATAAATATTGCAATGCAACTTCATACATTTGTACAAAGTGATTATGTAGTATCACATCATCATGCACAGCACCATATCTTGGTGTCATTGTGCAAGATTGTCATATCACATCACAACACAACATCTTGATTCTATCATGTCAGAAAAGAGTGTAATGACATCACAGCACAGCTCCTAACATGATGCAAGATCATACTGTTGAGATGCAGCATCATAATGTGGTATGTTCTCGTTGTAATGCAATATCACAATGCCATGTTGCATTATTATCACATCACAATGAAAGCTCATCATGTCACTATCTAACATCACAATTTCATAAGACATCATATTATGACATAACATCCTCATATTGTAATTCATGTCACCATGCCAAACAATATCATTATGTCATGACACACTGAATTAATTTGCATTCTGTAGAAATGCAACATCATAAAGCGTCATTCTGGCATCGTGTAATAGATTCTTAATGACACTAAGCAGGCAGCAGCCTGGTTTTACGTTCCATGGAAAAGTCAGCAACTTCAGCAGCACCGTGCTCCCCTGACACCAAAGAGTTGTTGATTCAAAATGCACTTAGAAGGAGAAGCATCACCTACTGAGGCCTTGGCTACACTGGCACTTTACAGCACTGCAACTTTCTCACGTGTGGGTGTGAAAAAACACCCCCCTGAGCGCAGCAAGTTACAGTGCTGCAAAGCGCCAGTGTAAAGAGTGCCCCAGCGCTGGGAGTGCGGCTCCCAGCGCTGTAAACTAATCCCCACGGGGAGGTGGAGTACCTGCAGCGCTGGGAGAGCTCTCTCCCAGCGCTGGCGCTACGACCACACTCGCACTTCAAAGCGCTGCCGCGGGAGTGCTCCCGCGGCAGCGCTGTACAGCTGTAAGTGTAGCCATACCCTGAATCTCTTTGCAGCATCCTGGGTTGGTTGGTTGCTTGCTTTTTTTTTTTTTTTTAAAGCTCTCACATGCAAAAATAGAGAGAGAGGTAGCAACTGTACTAGCTTTCTTCCAATGGCAGACAGAGATCAGCTGTTGGGTTTAGCTCTTCCCTCCCCTCTCCCATAAATGGGATGCTAGCAATAGGTGATGGGTTTGCTTTCTTTCTTTCCCCACTCTCTTTGATTTCCTAGTTATTAGATTATTGATTAGAATGTTTCTGGGACCTGCGGTGAAAATTAGGGCCAAAGAGTTGACCTAAAAATATAAATCTATAATTCTCTTTCCCTCATCCTCTGTGTGCGAGAGCAAGAAACAAACGATGTTCCAACCCCCTACCAATCTGCAGAAAAAGGTTTATTTTACAGTTGTGGGTGTGGGGAAGAGCTAGCGAACTAGGTAGGATTTTAGAATATCAAAACTGAAATTAGCTGTAGCTGTTCGATTTTAAGGAGCAGTGGGATTAACTTTAGGCAGTTTCAGTTATGTTCGCTATAAGGACACTCACTTCAGAATCTCTTTGTATTCATGCCATGCTTATGATAGCTTCCTTGTCCCTTGGTTTTCATTGTGTCTCACTCACAGCGATCATTGTGTAAGATGAGGAGTGGTACTTAAACAGCCCATCAGCCATATGTGGCTGAAAGATCTATCCATACAACCTCTTTGAAGTTAGATATAATTGAGCAGCAAGAGAGAGTCAGGGAAGACAAATTCTGCAAATCTGGATGTACCCTACTATCACCGAGAGTTGAATTTATCTGTGTGTGTATCTGGGATTCTCCTCATTTACATTCCAATTGCATAAGGTAGCGATGCAATGCTTAATAATTTCCAATTCCATATAGATATTCTGGAGATTTAAGGGCTATACTATGCACTGGAAATAAAATTTGTTGTATTGCATATGGGAATAAAAGGTGAATGAATCAAATGATCCCCCCCCCCTTTTTTTGGTTAAGAAGCAGCCTAGCTAAGTAGTTCAAGTGAAGTTACATAATACACTGTAGTGTTCGACCTTCACATTAAAAGTTAACACGTTACACATTCTGTGTTCTTCTTTTCTGTATATCCAGTAACTCCCCTTTGTCTGCATCTCCCCCTTTTCTATGCTTTATTTGAAAGAAAAAAAAACCATGATGCTAATCCTCCACTGAAGACTGGTCAAATAAGCTCTGTGTATGTGCCATTTACAAAAATGACTCTGTTAAATTTTAGAAATGTGGGCTTTTAAATTCAGTGCTTTTAAATTCTGTGATTTAACCTTAGGAATCAACACTTTTGAAACTTTCCCTTGAGGATGATATAGGAAGAGAGGGTGTAATGTATCCTGGAGCAGGTCAAATGTCTCTCCTTGTGACCAGAACATGCACAAAATACCTTTGACTCCAGTTGATTGAATCAATGTCTTTAAAGGGCAATGCTACCCATTTCATTTCATTAGAAACGTACTTGATAAAATTCTTCCCCAAATCTTTCTGACCTGTTTCTTGTAAATGTAGTACGTACCCATGATAATAAGGTCAGATTTAACAGCAAGTTTAGTGCTAGTTTCTCAGTACTTTGTGGCAGTGGGAAATAATAGCGATAATGCTTAGCACTTGTATAGCCCATGTTCATCTCTTCACCTCAACGCTCTTTACGATGGTGGGTAAGCATCATTACAGAAGGGGAAACTGGTGTACAGAGAGGCTAAAGGCTAGATTCAAAACCCATTGAAGTCAATGGAATGACTCGCATTGGAGCTGGGCCAGGCATTGGATCAGACCCTTAAGGGTACATCTACACTGCATTGTAAACCCACGTCTATGGGACTCGGGCTTGCGGACTTGGTGTTTCCAAGTCTGTGGTTGAATGTCCACACTGCATTGTGAACCGGGGTCTCACAGCCATGCTAATGCATCCATACTGCTGTATGCACTTATGACTTGGGTCTGTTGCTTAAGCTGTATCCACACTGCAAAATGATACGGCTTGGACCCGAATCACAGTGGGACTTGGGCTCTGACCCATACCGCTAGCAGGGTCATAGGACCTGAGTGCTTGTCAGACTGATGTGTGTGTGTGTGGTGGTGGGGGCGGTCTTTTTGGTTTTTTGTTTGACTCGATTTTCACCCGAAATCAGTTTAAAAAAAAAAGCCAGTATTTTCCTTCCTTTGATTTTGGGGGTGGTGCTCATTGAAATCTAACACACAAAGGGAATGTAGATAGAGCTGGGTGACATTTTTTTTGGCTGAAATGTGTTTGGGGGGGAGGGGGGGAGATGGAGAAAGCAAAAATGCAGGTTAGGTGACACCAAAATGCTTTGTGAATTCATGTCAGTTTTGCAGAATTGTTTGCTTAAAACCAAATAAATTATAAAAATATCAAACAAATAGTTTTGATGTTTGGTTCAAAATTTCTTAATTTCAGAAATGGCCTTCAATTTGATTTATATAAATAAATGTTTCAGTTTGCTACGGATTTTGCTACCAAAACAGTGGGTTTGTTTTTGTTTTTGTTTTTTCAGCATTGCCAGCAAATCCGTTATTCAGCTGGCTGTAGATATGAATCCCTGTGAAACCAAATAAGCAGAAAGACTGTCTCAAATGTCTGCAAATTCATGGTACTGAGCTTTGCAAAGCTCTGCTTGCAACTCCCCTTTATCTCTCCCTTCAGATCTGTGCTTGGACTGAAGATTACTTGGGCTAAGTGAATCCACTGATTGCCTTGTGTGCCTTCATTAAATGGCAAAGCAACTTCCCTCTGTACAATCCTTTGGCCTTCTGAGAAATGTCAAGCGGGGGAGGCTTCTTAGGACAGGGGCTGGAATTTTATAGGCATTAATTCCACCAGACCTTAAATAAAGATGGGACTGGATGGCTGGAGAGACCTTGAGTGTTTAGAGGAGTGTCTATGTATAGCCACAGCCCTAGTCCAGCACCTCTGACCCTGGCAGCTAGTCAGCAACACACCGTGGCTTCCAGCAACATTGGTACTACTTGCAGGATGATCCCAACATGCTCCCAGTCCTGAATTTTCCCCAAAATTTGTGTTCTGCACTGTCTAGCCCCATCCTGGATTGTTCAGATATTACAGTTTTATTGCCTCTGTAATTGGTCACTCTACAACAGTTTGCTTTTTAACTGGAGTTACCCAAACAGTTCAGGTTAAACACAACCCTGGATTAGTTTTGCTTAAACAATAAAACCAGTTTACTTAACTACAAAGAGACAGATTGGAAGTGAGTACAAGTGCAAGATATTAAAGTCAGAAATTACTACCAGAGAGATAAAAATAAAGTGCTTCCTAGTAGCTAAGACTTAACCAACTAAGCTTGATTCAATGTCAGATCCTTACGACATGTTCCCAGCCACAGAGCTGACCAAATTCTCAAGTCAGGATCTGTTCCCAAAGTCCAGACGGCTGGTTCCTTTGTCTTTTTAGGTGAAAGTGTGATTTAAGAGAGAGAGAGAGATTGATAGACTGGGGTATTTTTTGCCCCTCACTTTTATAGTCCAGCCCCCTGTGAAGTGTATTTTTCTGAGCATCACCCCTCAAGGTAAATTTTATTTAAGCAGTAAAGAAGGTGACCTGGAGTCTGGGATTGCTCTTTCTTCTCCCCTGTGTATGCTGAAATGCAGATTTGCCTTGTCTCCCTCTTGTTGTCTCAAGGACCCTATTTACTACCTACATGTAAATTGAGGAAAACACACGTCCCTTTGTTTAAGATAGACCTGCTAAACGAGTCCTGCCTAATCAAGGTTACATTGGTTTGAATATGTGCTACCAACATCTTAAAGGGCTAGTCATAACTTTACATATAATGGTGCTCGGTACATTTCACTGTGATCTTACTGATCAGCAAGTTATTGGTTTTCAAATGATACTTCACAGGGCCTATTTTGCACAATTATTACAATAGGGTGTGACTATAGGCATTCATTCAGTCACAATGTGCTAATATTTTGCTAGATTGGGCCAGAATGCTTAGTAACCTGCAAGATCAAGCCAGATATTATCAGCATGGTAATTGAAGAGCCTAGGACACTTTCTGCAACAATCACTGTGTCCTAGCCAAAATCCAGTGTGAGTAATCACATTCTGCCAACCTAAAATTCCCCCTGAAGTTTTAGGATTCTTGAAGTTATAGGATTCTTTTTCACTTCCTGTTCTAAACTGTTGCATGGTTTAGCAGTGGGCTAATAAACTGCTGCTGTGTTTACGCCGGAGCCTTTCAGTTGTAGGCAAAGTGAACCCTCTACTGCATGCCTGTGCTTTGCAGTCCTCAGGTGGAAAATGCTGTGTAATGGTAAAGTGTCATTATTATAATTGTTACTTATTTTATTATATGCATCAGGTTAATAATCTTCACACTTTGAGGTGTGCAAAAGTCATTATCTAAATCAGTAAATAATAGTAATAATATTATCCAATTAAAAAGCAACCGTAATCTCAATAGGGTGAGCTTTCAGAGAAGGGGGCGGGGAGAGAGATGGGTGTGTGTAAACTGCACTCTGCTTTTGGCAGTGTGTAGTGTACATAGCCATGTAGGTCTCCAAGCACGGGTAAGAATATGGATAGACAGTGAGATTCAGCTTAGCTTAGGCAACTAAAGACTCACCTGATGGGCGTGGGTATGTACCTGAGTACATACCCTACATGGTTCTCTACTCAGCAAGCTCTGCTTCCCTGTCAGCATTGCTGTTTTTAGCAGCATAATGTCCCACTGCCTCTCCACTGCTGTGGTCCTTCGCTGTCAAAGGGAAAGACTCCAGCAACAGTGAAAGGCTCCTGCAGCGAGGACAGCCTTTTCCCGCTGCCTCCCTGTGCCAGAGCCTTTCACTGACACACATAGCTATGCACCGGCGTGTGGATGCAATGTTATTTTCATTGCGGTGTGTAGCTACACGTACACTATACGCAGCTGCCAGTGGTGTGTAGTGTAAGATGTAGCCTGAGAGAAATGCCATGTATAAATGAATAGCTTTTCTTTTGCTCCTAAAACATTATGCGCTTGTTCTCCAAGCTTCAGTTTTACCAATGGTTTCCTTTTGGACAGATCCAGGGGTATGCTATTGTCCATGCTCAGCTTTTTCAACGCTCTGAGGTTTACTCTTCCTAGACACTGTTGCATGTGCCTAGGCAAATTCATTGGGGCTGTATGGCCACTGCCTTTCAGCTTTTACAGGGCAATTTCAGTTCACTGCTATTCTGATTTGGTGGTAACACACTACACCCGCTCTGCCTATGTGTCCAGGGAAGCACAGACTGGGGCCTGTTTTTCCTAACTTCAGTATGGAAAATTCAGCTTGAATGCTACTATCCTTTCACTCTATGTAAGAGAAAGAGTGGAATAAAAGAAGCAGAAAGGGGGGACAAGTCTTGGTGGAAATATAGAGGAGAGAACTGGTTGAGTGAAAAACAAATATGGGGGGAGAGGATGGCTTTGGGAAAGAAAAATGCGAATGAAAAAATAAAATATACCCAATATAGGGCACCTAATTATACCAATCTAGCTTTTTGGATGGCTCATCTATCCCTAATACACAGCATAGACGTCCCCTTAACTAGATTGGTTCTTTTATACCTGTTTTATTTATACCTGCCTCTGGAAATTTCCACTACATGCATCCGACGAAGTGGGTATTCACCCACGAAAGCTTATGCTCCAATACGTCTGTTAGTCTATAAGCAAACCAGGACTCTTTGTTGCTCTTTTAATTGAAACACTTTTGGGGGAGCAAACAACCAAACATACATGGTGTGACGTTGTGCAGTCTATATGGTTTATAAAAATGTAATAATAAGTGAATATAATGTAACTGAGATATGCCTCATGCAAAAGGTCTCTTGGAAGGTATCATTACAAAGCTTATAATCTACTGAGTGTGTTCATCCTATTTGTATAAATGTACCACTCTTTTATCTGAAACTAGAAATATGAAATATAACTCTGAGGGCCTATTGTAATTATGTAAAGTGTGGGCCATTAATGATGGAATCTTGAGGACTCCCATTGATTAGGACCATTGTCTGCAAATGGCTGTTTTTTACCTGTAAGTCTTCCTGTATGCCCTTGTGCTGGCAAGTGGGTAATGAAGTCTTGCAGTGACATGTGATCATGTCACCTGAACTGGAATCCATCTTTAACCTGGTGTCTTTCCATTGAGAAGGAGGGGGTGGGAACTCAGAGAGGGACAAAAGGATTCCTGCCTTATGCAAAAGATATATAAAGGGGTGGAAGAGGACAAGGGAGAGAGAGCCATCATGAAGAATCCCCTAGCTACCACCTAAGCTGGAACAAGAGCTGTACCAGGGGAAAGAATTGTGCCCAGGCCTGGAAGGTGTCCTGGCTGAGAGAAAAAACTTACTGAAGCATCTCTGAGGGTGAGATTACCTGTATTCACTTTGATTAGACATAGATTTGTGCATTTTATTTTATTTTGCTTAGTGACTTACTTTGTTCTGTCTCTGCAAAACTCGTTCTGTCTGTTACTACTTGAAACCACTTAAATCTTACTTTCTGTATTTAATAAAATCACTTTTTACTTATTAACTCAGAGTATGTATTAATACCTGGGAGAGCAAACAACTGTGCATATCTCTCTATTAGTGTTATAGAGGGCGAACAATTTATGAGTTTACCCTGCATAAGCTTTATATGGGGTAAAACGGATTTATTTGGGTTTAGACCCCATTGGGAGTTGGGCATCTGAGTGCTAAAGACAAGCACACTTCTGTGAGCTGTTTTCAGGTAAACCTGCAGCTCTGGGGCAGGTAATTCAGACCCTGGGTCTTTGTTGGAACAGACGGGAGTGTCTGGCTCAGCAAGATGGGGTGCTGGAGTCCTAAGCTGGCAGGGAAAACAGAAGCAGAGGTAGTCTTGGCACATCAGTTGGCAACTCCAAGGGGGGGAGTTCTGTGATCCAACCCATCACACGTGGGTTTAACTGACAAAACGACCTGATTTGCCATCCGAAGAACTCAGGAAAAATAGTTCACAAGGTTTCATCCATCCCTGGTGTAGGTGGTGGTGACTCATCAAGAGCTGTGAAGAAAGACTTGCACTAAAGGCTGAGGCATTGTAGGAGGTTTGTGGAAGACTGGAGCTGCCATGCTGATGCTTTACAGCCCCTTTAAAATTCAAATCAAGCACAAAGAGGTTAACAGGAAGTGCACTCTGCTTGAGAGGAGGTCATTGAGGCCTCGTACTCCATCCAAACGTGATGATTCTCCTTACAGCTGCCAGCCGTTAGGAAACAAGTAGTTACTCAGTGGCCTTTGATCAGACAGTCGTCGTGGGAGTAAAGTTGTGGGAGGCTAGTTGTTGCTGAGTTGTGCCTATTATGAGAGGATGTGTGTCTTGTCGACTGAGTAGGGAAATGGCGCAATACTTTTGAAACAGACATGTTTGTAAGGATCTAAAACATTCACTGTTATTATTTGTGTCATAGTAGCATCTAGGGATCCCAGCTGAGATCAGGGCCCCAGTAAGAGACAGTCCCTGCCTTGAAGAGTTTACAGCCTAAATTGGCAAGACATACAAAGGGTGGAGGAAAAGGAAGTATTATCCATGTTTTGCAGATGCAGTGCAGAAAGATTAAGTGACTTGCCCGAGGTCATCTACTAAGTCTGTGGCAGAGCCAGGGAATTGTACTCGGGTCTCCTGAGTCCTGGATCAGCGCATTATCCACCAGGCCATCCTTCCTCTCAATAGTATTTGGATAATAGTTTTTACTCCTGGGACAGAAAACAAAAGTGCCCAAATGCTGCACATTTTTTTCTCATAATTGGAACCTGAAGCACCAGAAATCTAGCACCTGTTCTTGCAAGGATTCCAGTCCAGCGTTGCAGTCTTGAGAACTTCAGGTTGTTTGGATAGAGCCATGCAAGACTTTCCTTTTAAAACTCAAAAATCACACAGGGATTTGTCTGAGTTTCACTGGAGTGTTTTGGGATCATACGTAGTTCAGTGAAGCAAACCAGTGTGAACGTGTTGAGTGATGATGGACAAGCTTATCCAAAGCTGACAGAAACTCTTAACCATTAAAGAGTCTTCCATTACTAGGTGACAGTAGTGACTGACAGGCTGTTGAAACTGGAGTGCTAGCAATTACAGAACATCCATAGACATTCTTAATGTAGAGATGGAAGAGACCTGTGGCATTAGGTCATTAGTCCATTTTCCTTTGGATTTGTCCCCTGTTGTGCATTTACAAGCGATTTTTTTCCAGTCAAGTTATAAATATGCCAAGTGATGATGCTTCCACAACTTCCCTACTTTTCACTGTTGGAAAGTTTTTTTCTGATGTTCAGCTTAAAATTTTCCTTCCTTCCTTTCATCAGTTGCACTGATTTATACCTTCTTTTAGTACATTATATACTTTCTCTCTTCTTGGTGTTTACACTGTTTAAATATTTGTTGGCTACTATCGTATCACTATATGTATTTAGTTCTTTTAGTCTTTTCTCATAAATCAACTCCTCCAGCCCCTTAATCATTTTTGTTGCTTTTCTTTGAACTCCTTCCCGCTTGTCAATATATTTCTGATAATATGGCACCTATAATGCTATTCCAGGGACAGATACACTCATTCTGTGTGACCAGTTTGTCATCTCCCTGCATACCTCAGTGTACGCAGCCCTAAATTGCACTAGCCTTTCATGCTGCCATATTGAATTGCAAATTCATGTCTGATTTGCTGTGGCTACCAGCTCTAAGGCTGGCTCGGCATTACCGCTTTCTCACTCTCTGTGAGTAGCCGGGCCTGACACATTGGGTCTTCATTTACACCTGTGCAAGGCAGGTGCAAAATGTTGTCCAGTCAGAGTGGTAGCATTCCATACCCGCGTTGCCAGGTGTGAAAGATGTCATGTTACAAGACCATGGTGAATCAAGCCCCTTCTATGTTTTGGATTATTCCGCGCCCCCCCCCCTCCCCCAAATGTATTAGCTTTCCTCTTTTCCAAACTGACTCGTTTTGTTACCTTCTACATTTTATAATCTCTCTAGGTTATTTGCACACACATTGGGATGAGGGTAGCATTTGAAGAGATGGTCTGTTCTACCTAGAAGACTGCTGGCTGCTGTACTGGGATGTGCTTTTCACCTCAGGTCATGCTGGGGAAGAAGATGGCTTGTATTTGTGTGCAAAGGTTTTGGTATGTGCTGAGGGTCTTCCTACATGAATATGAGGCATTTCCTCTTTGTGGAGAACCAGTGTGATGGCTTTAGAAACAAGTACCTGGACAGTATGGGAAAACTTTCAAAGAATGATGGCGTCTAGGAGATGTGATGTTGCAGTTAGAGGGAAGGGAGATGCTTTAGGCAGCTGCTGGTCTCCTTTTTCCTCTTTCACATAAGAGGCTGAGGGAACAGCTCTGCCTGTGCTTCGTACAGATCCTCTGTGGAATCACTGGAAAAGCATTTGAATCCCCACTGTATATAATAGCCCAGAAAAGTTCCTCCAGTCCTCCCTAGCACAGTAGGGAAGGAGGTTGGGGGAAGACTGATTAAAGGATTGAGGACATTTTGAAGGTTAATAATGGGCATCAGTGGAGAAGGGTACAGGCAGGGTTAACACAAGCCCCGGCTGATGTGGAATAGAGGGCATTCTTAAAGGGACAGTGAATGCTTTTCTTCTCTAGTGGACAGCAGCCAGTTCAAATGCCAGAGCCAGGCAGCGTGGTGCAAAGAGACCATTGTCTCAGCTGTGTGAGGCTGTTAGCAGACCGGGGAATCTTTTTGTCCACTACTTTTGAGAACATAAAATGCATCAGAGCAGTAAGATTTGTGAATGGTTTAATGATCTCTCCTCCAGCAGAATCACTTTTGTCTTTTGTTTAGACCTCGGTGTCGGCATCGGCAGGGTGAGGAGCAGGGGTGACGCACAGCTGTTGTGCCCTAGGGAATGGCATTCACCTAACAAGTAACACTGATATTACTTCTTTCATTATTTTTCATCTAAAAATCAGACAGCCGGGCTACAGAATGGGGACCCAACTTCCGAGAATGCTCGTGTGTCAGTGCAGTATGTGCTGGAGCATGCGCGCCCTTTGTAGCCAGGATCAAACCATCACTTAGGGAAAGGGATGACCTGATTCAGTGCAGAGGTGGGTATCTAAGGGGAAGGCATAGAGTGGGGAGCCTCTCGTGGGCAGGTCTGGCTTCAGTGATAGAAGGCAGGGGAGAATCAGCAAGGCTCCTGTGGAGCAGCTAATGGGAAGGGGGTGGGGTGGCTGGAGAGCTGTTTAGTGGTTTGGGTGACTTCAGCAGGAGCTTAAAGGAATCAGGGGCTTTCTTAGGGGAATGGGGTCAGGTGAGGATAAAGGAGTCTCATGATTCAACCAGTGACAGTGGGGAGGAATCAAGGATGGTCCAGAGAAATGTGTTAAGAGAAGGGATTGAGGATGGTTCAGGGAGCGTTTTGGAGGAAGGATTAGGAAGTGCTTTAGGGGGAAGAATGGAGAAGTCACTTAGGGGCCTGGGGTTGGTCTCAGGTAGGGAGGAGCAGGGTGGGAAGCAGAGAAGACTGGGGGATTTGAAGGAGGAGGAAACGTCAGAGAGCAGTACAGCCAGTGCTACAGAACAGCTGATGTGCAGTTTGCTTGTCTGTGTTGGTGACTATTGAAGCTTTATACAGATGTCAGGCAATTCTCTCCTCTTTTATGTGTAGTCTGTTTAGGAATGAAGCACGTGAGGGTCGCTTTCCCTTTACTGGAAGTGGGAATGTGTTGGGGGGAGAAGGGTGTCTCCCTGTACGGAGTGTAGGATTTGTATGCACTGGGAAATGGGATGTAGTTTTACAGATTCTCACCCCCCCCAGTGTCTATGCAAAACTCTGCGTATTGGTGCTCCTCAAATAGAAGAGCATCAAATTTAAATGTATCCTACAGTGTAATAAACCAAGTGAAGACAGCATTTATAATGTGTTTCCACATGGACCTCTAATTAAATGGGATCTCTTCTTCATTGCTGTTCTTCTCCTTTTTAATCAGCATCGTTGCTTTTTGTGAGCTCTTCTTCCCTCATCTCCACCCGGTTATTTTGTTCCTTCCTTACTCTGGCTGTTGTCTTAAATTGTGCACTGACCTTGTAATGAGAGGCACTCTGACAAACAAACCCCTGTGCCATGAGGTTTGGAATGGGTGCAGGGTTCTGCCTACACACTTCTCATTGTGCGGGCTGGCTTTTTGGATCATAAGCCCTTCAAGGGAGGGACCATGTTTTCTTATCAGTACTGCAAGGTGCCTAGCACCCTGTTGGGCTCTGTAAAACAATAAGCAATAATATAAAATATTCCTTTAGCTCTATGAATAAAATCCATTGACCCCAGCGTTCCAAATATAACATAAGAACGGCCATACTGGGTCAGACCAAAGGTCCATCTAGCTCAGTATTCTGTCTTCCGACAATGGCCAATGCCAGGTGCCCCAGAGGGAATGAACAGACCAGGTAATCATCAAGTGATCCATCCCGTCACCCATTCCCAGCTTCTGGCAAAGAGAGGCTAGGGACGCCATCTTTACCCATCCTGACTAATAGCCATTGATGGACCTGTCCTCTATGAACTTATCCAGTTCTTTTTTGAACCCTATTATAGTCTTGGCCTTCACAACATCCTCTGGCAAGGAGTTCCACAGGTTGACTGTGCGCTGTGTGAAGAAATACTTCCTTTTGTTTGTTTTAAACCTGCTGCCTATTAATTTCATTTGAATCAAGCATCCTGTTTTCTTATAAAGCAGGGTTCTACAGAATCATGATACCCAGCAGTGAAATGCAGCCACTTCTGGGGTGATAATGCAACAGCTGTTTAGCAGTGCACTGGAACAGGACACAATAGCTTAGGACAAGAAGTGAAGAAGATTTTTACATCCAGTTGAAGCTGACAGTGCAGTGTAGGCAGGAGGAATGTTTGAATTTAGTAGAGCTTGTAAAAACAAACAAACAAAATACTAGTAAAAATGTAGGTGCTATGGCTTCCTCGATGACCATATATAATAAAAATATTGATATTATGTTTCTCTTGAAAAAGGCACCCCAAGCAACAGAATGCTTCCCAACACCACACTGTGGGTAAAATCCTCCACTCTGGCCTCCTTACAATGGGTAAAAGGGCTGGAGTGGTGGAAAGAGGCTCTAAAAGCTCTGCATCTGAGGATTGCTCTGGTAGAAGAACTGCAGAAGACAGCTGTATGGCCTCTGGTGTAGGGGGCAGGACCATATCATGCAGCACTGCAGCGATTCTGTCCTAGGGCAGCTCAGGAGGCCGTCATAATTTTGACAGGCCCCCAAGGCTCTCTAAATTACATTGGGAGCTTCTGTACCCTCTGGAGTAGCCACCTTAATCCCACTTCCCCTTGGACTGTGAGTTCTGAGCTGCACCTCTTAAAGCTACAGCAAAGATTATCCCTCTGGGGGTTTTGCTTACTATTGACTCCCAAGAAAAAAGCAAAACCCACAATTCAAGGTAACTGGGTTCCATTTGATGGCCCATGATGATACACAGGAGGTCAGAGTAGATGATGCAGGTTTACCTGAAAACAGCTCACAGAAGTGTGCTTGTCTTTAGCACTCAGATGCCCAACTCCCAATGGGGTCTAAACCCAAATAAATCCGTTTTACCCTGTATAAAGCTTATGCAGGGTAAAGTCATAAATTGTTCACCCTCTATAACACTGATAGAGAGAGATGCACAACTGTCTGCTCCCCCAGGTATTAATACATACTGTGAGTTAATTAATAAGTAAAAAGTGATTTTATTAAATACAGAAAATAGGATTCAAGTGCTTTCAAGTAGTAACGGACAGAACAAAGCAAGTCACCAAGCAAAATAAAATAAAATACGCAAATCTATGTCTAATCAAAGTGAATACAGGTAATCTCACCCTCAGAGATGCTTCAGTAAGTTTTTTTTCTTAGACTGGACACCTTCTTGGCCTGGGCACAATTCTTTCTCCTGGTACAGCTCTTGTCCCAGCTCAGGTGGTAGCTAGGGGATTCTTCATGATGGCTCCTCTCTTCCTTTGTTCTCTTCCATCCCTTTATATATCTTTTGCATAAGGCAGGAATCCTTTTGTCCCTCTCTGAGTTCCCACCCCCTCCTCCTCAATGGAAAGACACCAGGTTAAAGATGGATTCCAGTTCAGGTGATATGATCACATGTCACTGCAAGACTTCATTACCCACTTGCCAGCACAAGGGCATACAGGAAGACTTACAGGTAAAACACAGCCATTTGCAGACAATGGTCCTAGTTAATGGGAGTCCTCAAGATTCCACCATTAATGGCCCACACTTTACATAATTACAATAGGCCCTCAGAGTTATATTTCATATTTCTAGTTTCAGATACAAGAGTGGTACATTTCTACAAATAGGATGATTACACTCAGTAATTATAAGCTTTGTAATGATACCTTACAAGAGACCTTTTGTATGAAGCATATTCCAGTTACATTATATTCACTTATTACATTTTTATAAAACCATGTAGTCTACACAATATCAGATTTATAAAACCATGTAGTCTACACAATATCAGATTCTGAAAAATATAAATATTTTTCAGAATCTGGAAGGTGAAGTGGTTTGGAGAGGAAGGGGTTGCTCTCCTGTATTGGAAGACAATGTTTTTTTCCCCTCATTAATTTAGAATAAGCCTAGAGTTCTTGGGTGATCTATAATGTTAGGGTGGCATCTCTTAAATGAATGCAGAATGCAATGTAGTTTAATCGGAACGTGGAAATGGATGAGACTGTCCCCATTCATAGGCGCCTCATTCTCTGTCTCTAGAAGCATAGAATGTGAATGGGACCAGCATGTCTCCTTTTTAGATACTTGGATTTGATGGGGTCTCTTGCTTATATGCATATGGTGGGAGCTGATGTTCATAGGCTTGTGAAATGTGACGGATGTTTGACTGGAGGATGGTACCTAGTGGGTTGTCTCTGTTGATAAGGGTCTCTGTTTACTGAGCTGTTGGATGTGAGGCCAGGGTCTCTGGTATGAAATGTGAGGGAGGGTCTTTGTTGATATGGTGTGAAATGGGGGTTGTGGGGAGGAGTCCTCTCTAGGGACATGGAACTAGAATATAATGGGAGGAGTCTGTTTATAGAAGAAGCCCCAGTTCTGGGGCATGACAAAAGTCACAGAACTCAGGGCTGGCTGGAGACACAGATTTCACCAGTGTCACTGTTTATCTCCTTGTCTTTCCTCTGCTCAGTGCCATTTCCCTCAAACATACCCCAGGAAATCTTGCCTGGAAATCCCACAAGAATGAGCTGTTCTCATGAAATATGTGGCATTTAAGGCTTCTGCTGTGGTTGGAAAGATCCTTGTGCTGCTGGTGGCATTTCAGCATTTGCCACTCCTGGTCCTGAAAATGATCGGTAATTCTCTTGAACCTGAAATAAAGTCCAGTTCAAGATTCTGGCCGTCCTTGTCTAAAACTCGTTACTCAGCCACGAATCTAAAGTGTCCATCCAGTTCTCAGAAATACGGTCAGGTTTTTTCATGTCTCAAGAGACAAGGCTCTCTGCCATTCCCTTGGGAGTCCTATGGCTGTTCATCCCATAAACAGCTGTCTTCCTGGATATCATAGATATTCGAGATGGAGAAGACATAGGTCACTTAGGCACCCCTTGCTGTGCATTTCCTAGTGCTTAGTCCTATCTACATTGTTAATATTCTAAGCAATTGGTTCCCAGCCTGGGGCCTGCAGTCCACCAGTAATCTGTGAAACACTGGTTTGTGATCTGCAGAGAGATGCCTGGTCATCTGGTGCTGTGCCTCCTTGTTCCCAGCTGTTACATTACATTAAAGAATGCTAAAAGCACCTTAAATAACCTCACTGATATTACTTGCCCATAAAGGCAATTGCTATAGTCTCCCCAGGAATGTTATGCAATCCCAAATGGGAGGACAGCTGGTCCATGGGGAAACTTATGTGGGAAGATGATTGTCCTACGCAATGGAGGTTCTAGCTCTTCCACCTGGAGGTTTTGCTCCTGTCTCATTCATCTTGTTGTCTTGATACTTAGCCTCATTTCCCGCCCCCCCCCCCCGCACACACACACCATTTTCTTAGTGTGAACCTATCCTTCCTAATTCTGGGAAGGTGTTCTTCACATGCAGATTCCCAGGGTGTCACATTGGGGACCATGGGTAGAACTCTGTTACTTTGCTGAGGTGTACGATAGACTGCTCTCTGAGTACCTTCAGCTCCCTTTGTGCCACTAAGGAGAGCTAATTAGTCCCTTTTTGTGCAGTCTCCTTGCAGAGGTAGCTGACCTCTTGTTAATCCTGGATTAAGTTCTTACTGAGAACTGGCTCTTTGTGTGTTCCAGTTAAGATGGTTACACTTTGTTCCTGAAGAACAATCTCTCTCCCCCCCCCACCCCCACCCAGTGCCTTTGAGCAAATGATTGCCTGCCCCTTCTTCCCCCACTACTGTGGGAACCCACAAGCATTCGGCAGCTGCAGTGTCTCATGCTATGAAAAATGGCATTGTCAGTTCAGAGCACCGAGAAGGGAGTGCTTGATCTGGCACCTGTCTGAGAGCCTGCTCTCTGCAGTGGTGAGAGGGCTGAGCCTTGGCAAAGCCTCTCTTTGCCCACAAGTTTTTGAGAGCCTGCCCGGTGCATCAGGGTGGGAGCGGAAGCAGAGCCTCCACTAGGTTCCAAGGTCTAGAGCCTGTTTATGTACGAGAGAGGAGTCAGAGCACATTCCATGCACTGAGCAGGAACTAGTAAGCAGAATTCCATGCCCTGATGAGAGAGTGGAGCCTGCACCATGTTCTGTGTTATGGAGGGAAGAGAATCCATGTCCAGGCGGGCAGATGGATTCCATAACATGCACCAGGAAAGGAGCAGATTCTGTGCCCTGGTGAGTGAGCAGTATTATGAACTAGGGAGAAAGCTGAGCCTGTTCTGTGCCCTGGGACTAAGGCACATATTATACATAGGAAGAAGACTGGGCCCATATATGGAACAGACACCATTTCATATGCCTAGAGGGAAAGAGAGAGCCTGTACTGTGCTCTGCAGAATGGGAAATGCCTGCCCTGGATACTAGAAAGGGTGTTGAGCCTGTTCCATCAACTGGGAAAAGGCTAGAGCCTGTGAACTCCACCATATGAGGGTCATCCTATCCTCATTACTCGGCCCATTTATTTATACCTATGATTACCTGTAATTCCTGTATGAGCGATGTACCCTCACTGCTTGCTGACTGTACCTTGATTCATCCACCTTAAATCCCCCCCATTGGGGATACTGCAGACTGTATGTGTTATGCGCTATCCAATGTCAAAATACTAACATCCCCCTAGACTCTGTATGGTACCCCCGATGACTATTAACTGAATTTTCAACGCTCTGTATCATTTACTTTAAACATTTTCTAATACAATTTTAATTCTGAGTTGGGGCAGAGACATTTTTATGCTCTGGGGAGTGGGACAGAATCTTCCCAGCCTCTCTTAACTCTTTTGGTTTTAAAATGGCTTGTTTCGTGGATTGGGGAACAGGTTGATCCAGCTCTGTACACCAGGGAGCAGGTAGTCTGGATAGCAGGAGATATGCGTGTCAGGGTTAGGGTCAGCTACTTTGGGGGTTCTGCCTCTTAAAGGCATACTTGCTGGGGTTTCCCTCCCACTCTTGGGTGGTGTCTGGCACCAAGAAGCCCTGGATTCTTCCTTCCGTATTCCACAAATGCATCATTTGACAACTTTCTTTGAATTCTCTCTTCTTTGCCCACATCATATTCACAAGCTGTTAGTAAATGTGCTGTGAATGCCTGAGCATTTACTTCTATATATTGTAGCTGGAGGCAGATAGTGTGGGTGGCTCTGGATACAAGTTTACTTTATAGAGACTGGTAAAAGTTTAACCTCCCAGAGCTGAGAGTTTGGATTTCATAGCAGGGTCTAGTGGATAGAGTTGGGATGCTAGGATTCTCTTCCAGCCTCTGTCACTGAGATGCTGGGTGATTTGGTCCAGACTATCCCTCCATCTATGCCTCAATTTCCCCATCTGAAATGGGAATTATGATAGCTACCTATTGTAAAGCCATTTTGACATCCTCACATGAAAAAATGCTACCCGTGTGCAAAGTGTTACTACTATCCAAACGATGTGCAACTCTTGAGATTGCAAAACTGGGCTAGAGATCTCTTGAATATAGGCCCTCTCATGAGATTTCTGACATGTCTCCTTTGGGTGATGTTCCAGAAACAGAAGTGAGGGGAAAAATCCAGAGATTTAAAACATTTTAAATAGGTCCTGTTCAGAAATTGGACAAAGGGACAGAGGTCAAAAGGAGGGCTCTTCTTTGTTTCCAATTCAGATCATTCATTCCTCATGGAGATTTTATAGGCAAGTTTTTTTAAATCCCAATGTCTATTTTTATGCTTCAAATATGCCCTGTGTTAAGAGGGTAGAAATGTCTCTTTTGAATACAAAGTTTGTCTTCAGCACCAGCAATATCTTTATAGACCCAAATGTACTGTTACTGGACTGCCTCCCACATATCCATCATCAGCCTCGGACTTTAATTACCTGGACAGGTGCGTCATTTCCCATCACCTGAGATGTGCAATATTAATGAGTAAGCTTGTATTACAGCTGGGTCTGAGACAGCAGAACAGACGCCAGCCCCAGCAGCCTGAATGCCTGACTTCAGTAGACAGCAGAGGTACAGCTCATGCATTAGGGTGAGCACTAAGCAGCTTGCCAGAGAAGTGCCCACCCTGGATAAAACATCCTCAAAGCAGGTCTACCTAACCTGAGTACTCCTGCTGTGAGTGTTTTTCTCCTTTCCAGAGGATTAATTAATTATGTGGCACTATCACTCCCCCAGTTAGTGCTAGGGTTTGGGGACACTTCATACTATGTTTACGCTCAGCATTCAAGACCCTATCCCTACAGCATTAAATATCTAGTGCTAATGCTGGTTCTCAACCCTGAACCCTAACTCTAGTCCTACAACCTGCACCATAACACTAATCTGCTCACATTGTCTGGTCGCTATGAAATCCATGACACAAAGCCTTGGCTATGCTCCAACCTATGCCATAATCCAATCCTGCCCTGTTCCAAAATCTTGTGTCCTGTAGCCTAACTCTTATCTTCAGGTTGCATTGTGGCCATCACCTTGGACACTGTCCGTGGGTCATGATAAACCACGTGTGCCGAAGGCGGCACGCGAGCTGATTTTCAGTGGCACTCTCACTGCCTGGGTCCTGGCCACTGGTCGGGGGGCTCTGCATTTTAATTTAATTTTAAATGAAGCTTCTTAAACATTTAAAAAACCTTGTTTACTTGATATACAACAATAGTTTAGTTATATATTATAGACTTATAGAAAGAGACCTTCTAAAAACATTAAAATGTATTACCGGCACGCAAAACCTTAAATTAGAGTGAATAAATGAAGACTCGGCACACCACTTCTGAAAGGTTGCCAACCCCTGTGCTAAACGCTAAACCTGGCCCTGCATCTCTACCTAGCCCTAACCTTAGGGCTTACGTTATTAAATTCTTAAGTAGTACAGCTAAATAGAATCCTAAATCTAACTAATTTTGTCCTTTCTAAAGGTGGGTAAGACTTGAGCCACAAAATTTGTATCCAGGTTTGGATTTCAACCCCCCAGAGTCAGAACTGTTTGGAGTTAGAGTTTTGCTTTGGTTCATTATAGAGAGCTGGATTCCAAACTGTCCCAAAGTTTTGGGCTTTTCAGATCCAAGGTTAGGATTTGGTCCTGTCTCCAGTCTTTATTTTTTGACTTCAAGTGCTGCATATTGGTCCTTCTTGTGATGAGGACCTGAACTTCAAAAAGACAAGGTCCTAACTGAGGAAGGATTGATCAGCAGGTTAAAGTTTCCAGGATCATAAAACGCAGGGATGGGCACAAACCAATTCAGATAAAATAATAATTCCCCAGCACTTAAACCAAGCTTGAACTGATATTTTTAGTTTTAGGTTGCAAAAAGTTTTTGAATAATTCCCCCACTCCGCACAATTACTTTTCATTCTGCAGAGTCCCCTGCACTTTGGTAGTACTAGGTTCCAGACTAGTACTACCAAAATACCATGACAGATGCTGTCGTCACAATATTTCTAACTTGAATGCTAGCAGGAAGAGACCGAAATGTAATGTGAGAGTGCCAGCCAAATTTTGCAGATCTGATAAGGGTTGGGAAAGCATCTGAAATTCTGGGTTCTTTGCGCTATCAAATATTTTGATCTTTACATATCGCTAAAAATAAGTCTGAGTCTAATGAACTTTTTTTTGTTTAAAATCACTTTTTATTTTCACAACTCCCATCTGGGGCTGGAAATACAAGTGCCCAATTTTGTTAAACCCAAGTGGTTTGGAGAAGTAGCTGAACTTTTATCTGTATCCTGAAAGATTTGTCATTCATCCATCACAATTTGGGTCAAAGCTCTCCCTACCTTGAGTATTAGCCTAAACAGAACTAAATTAATGACAGTTAAGATTGCGTCAGGATGCACACAAATCCTTGAAAGCATGAGAATAACAAGTTAAGGGGAAAGTCTTACTGCTTGGCATCTTCATGTTGCCTAGGGTGCTCTTGATAACACACTCCAAAAGGCATTCACTTCATCTCCAGCACATAGTAGAAGACAATGTGTACCTTGAGTTTATCTAACTCACTCTATCATGAAAAACCTTGATCGTGACCTCACATTCCCTTGTATTGACACATTTATTTGTCACACCGTCCATTCATTGGGAAAATAATTGTTCTATAGTACACTGAAGCCACCATTAAAGTTTTACATGATGAGCCCTAATCTGACTGGAGGAGAGAGGTAACTATGGTGGCACTGTTGTTCCATCCTGTTTTTGTACCTGGAACGAGAGATTCTGCAGTATTACTGTTTAGTATTGTTATTTGTATTGTGGAAGTACGTCTGATTTTTTAAGCCAATCTCATGAGATTTGGGGCCCTGACTCTTGAGTTTTGGATTCTTGAGTTTGGCAGTACTATACTACACACAATAG
Source organism: Mauremys mutica (assembly GCF_020497125.1). Classification (NCBI taxonomy): domain Eukaryota; kingdom Metazoa; phylum Chordata; order Testudines; family Geoemydidae; genus Mauremys; species Mauremys mutica. Next base: position 9,767,370 of record NC_059093.1, read on the forward strand.
GGAGGTTAAGGTGTCATTCATGAGCTAGGTTGCAGCAATAACAGCAAGGCTACTCAGTTTAGGCCTGTGAACATTGTGATAGTATGAGACAAATATTTTTGTATATTATATACATACACACACACACACACACACACACACATATGCAAAAGTAAGTGTGTGTGTGTATATATATCTATATCTATATATATATATATGGGCAAGACTATTATTTGTCAACTCTTGGAGGCAAGGATTGTACCTACTTTTCTATTTAGGAAAGTGCTTAGCATATTGAAGATGCTACTGACAGCTTGTTAATGTACAATATTTAACAATAAACTGCTGGAAGATAATTGAAGATGGCAGAGGGGTAAGACTCTGGGCTTGTCTGAATGATGTCGCTATTCAGGAATAACTGTCTTGGAATTACTATTCCGGAATAATTTGTGTGTGGACACACTTATTCTGGAATGAGTTCCTTTTTGCAGAATTAGTTAAGTCCAGTTTGGAAATGAACTAAGATAAGCCAGAAAAAGGTGCACTTTTTCTGGACTAAGACTGTCCACGCATGGAGTTATTTCAGAATAGTAATTCCACTTTACCTTTGCATGCTACCTTATTCTAGAAGAACTTTCATGTATAGACAAGCCTAGCACAATGGGGTCCTGGACCGTCACTACGGCTTTTGAGCATTATGCTAATACAAATAATAATAATTTATAATGAGAGGTTTTTAAAGCATAGAAGTGTATGGATATTCCATGTGTAGTGGAAATGTTTGCTTAAAGTTAAAAGGAGACAATCCCACTAATCTGCATTTTCAAGTTAAATTCCCTACCATATTTGCAGCCCAGACATTAGTGGATTGTGGGGTGGCCCAATCCTGGCAGGTGCTGAGCACTTCTGCTGGGTTTTGAGCATCTCCCACTCCCAGTGATTTTGACTAGAGTTGATGGTGCTTAGCACCTTGTGGGATCAGGCCCTTTGTGCATTAGGAAGTGAAAGGTGTAAATGACTATAAACAAAAGAGAAACTGACCCACCCTAGTCACGATGGGGAGTGGGTGAAATGCAACAAAAGGAAGCTAACTGCCCAGTAAGAGCCCAAAGTCATACTGGTATAAAATGAGATGTGAATTTAAACTGCCGTCGTTATACGGGCATAACCCCTTGCTTGGACACTCTGAAAGGATTTGTCTACACTCGCGAGCTATTTCAGATTAAGGTTGGGATTGATTTGAAAGCATTATAACTATTGTAGTTAATTTCGCTGTGTAGACAAGCCCTTTTTCATATAAGAGGGCTTTTTGGGGGTGGGGGGGTTAGTTTATGTTGCTTTGAAAGGGGTGGGGTTAAGATAAACTGAAAAAACCTCCCATGAGTTTTGGGGCTGGGGGATAGACTGGTATAACTGTTTAACTATACTGGTATAATAGTTAAAACTTCCCTGTTAGATAGACAAGCCCTGCGTGGTGTAAAAGTCAGATAGGTTTTGAACTTTCTCCCATTTGTTTTAATAGTCTGAAGTAGTGGTGGTGAGCGGAACAGGTAGGGATATATGGATATAATATATACCTATGAGAGAGACAAGATGGATGAGGTAATACCTTTTATTGGACCAACTTCTGTTGGTGAAAGACAAGCTTTTGAGCTTCCACAGAGTATATTTAGTGTGTGTGCACACATAAGATTTTTAACTGGGAGGTGTCCCTGCAAACCCCCCCTGTAAGCTTCATTTTGGCTGGACGGCACTTTCTGAGATTCGGGGGGGGGGGGGTGTATAAAACCAGAGCCCTGGCTGCGCACCATTCAGGACAGACGTGAATAATTGAGGAGGCTGACTGCACCAAAGGGGTTGCATTATGTAAACCGACCAGCAGCCAGCCAGCGGACTCTGTGCGTGTGTGTGGATGTGTGCGTGCGTGTGAGAGCGAGCAAGCAGCTGTGTGTGAGACACCCTGACAGGGAGAGAGGCAGAGCGCCCTCCATACATACAGCCCAACAACAGATGCATAAAATAACCCAAAAGCCCACATCGCTGGGGTGAGGGGAGGAGGGGGAGAGACGGCGCTATGGCAGAGACCCCAGAGCTCTGCAGGGCTGCAGAAAGAGGGGGCTCGCTCAGCCACTGAGCCCCCACCCACCTCTTTCTTTAGAGAAGGGCTTTGAAATGGTCCAGGAGGTGAGTACCCTCCCCCCACACACCACTGCATGAATGAATGAATTCCTAGCGGCTCTGCACTGTGCTACGGTCCCCAATGGCTACCAGGTTAGTGCTCCTCTCCTCTTCGTTCTGCTGATGCTTGTGCGTCTCTCTCTGCCCCTCTGTGTGTGGTGAGCTCTGTTTGCAACGTATGTGGAATGGTGGGGGGGGGAGAGACTTTCTGGGCGCTGTGGGCTTGCACGGGATTGCTGGGGGTGGAGGAAGAAATCTCCTGCCTGAACATACGCTTTCCAGGCAGATTAAATCCGGAGTCCATGTTGGTTGCTGCTGCTCGTCTCTCTTCAGGGGCTGGGGGGGATTGCAAAGCAGTGAGTGTGACATCATGTGGAAGAGATGCTTTGTTCTTTCCTCTTGGTGGGGTAACCCCCCTCCCCCCCCCCGCAGTGGAATTGCTGAAGCAGTGATTTCAGTTGCTGAAAATGACACAATCAGTCGGATCTTGCCAACCCTCCCTTTCCTTTCTCTCCCCCCCCCCGTCCCCCTGCCCCAACTCTCAGAAAGGAGACTGCTGCTGGTCTCAACATCTGGGAGGATTGAGAGAGGTAGAAGGGGACCCAAGACAGATAGATGGTTGAATTAGCAATGCGTCATGGAGCAGCAGCCAGAGCTGCTGCAGGGATGTGTGTGTACCCATGTGCTCCCTGGCTACAACACACACACACACACACTCCCTGCCTCCTCTTTGCATTCCATCCTCTCCTGTTTATATATTTGCAGTGATGGGGGAAGGCAGTGTGTGTATGGTATTACTTTACAGGCCAGGGTCCACACAGGTGGTTTGTATCTGATAGGGGGATGATAGGAAAGCAGGACTGAATGTACTCTGTCAGTGTTTAGCAATAGTGGGACACTTATGAATCCTCTGCCCTGAGAAAAATGATTTGCTTTTCCGTACTCAGCTGGTTGATAATATAGCTCTTGTCGGAGAAATTGCTCTGCTCTTTAAAAGAGACATACAGATATTTTGCATACACATTGTGAGAGCCAAATGAATCTCTGGGGTTAAGTCCTTTTAACTGAGTGAGTTACACTGGAGCTGTCGACTTTGGTCCAGCAAAATGAAATTAAGCAAAGGAAACTTTATGCTGAATGTTAGGAATAATTTTCTGTCAGGCTGGGGACCGTTCTGTCAAGGGAACCCTCTTTTCCCCCCAGCTGCTTGACTCATTTAAAACTAAAGCTGGACAAAGCAAGAGAGAATATGCTGTATCAAGAACAATCCTGCACCAGTCCCCTATAGGGGGTGGGGGTGGAGGGGCTGGAGATGGACTGTGCATGATCTAATAGGTGTTTTCACCTCTGTCTGATTCTGTGTATCTGCACTGCTGGATTCTGACACTGGGCAGCCCCTTAACCTCACTTATTTTTAACCTTTAGCTTGAAAGTGTTGCTGTGCCAGGCAGGGTGTGTGTGGGGGGAGGCTGGGGGCTGGAACACTGATATTTCCAGGACAGTAAATTGGAGAAGCATCAGGTGACCAGCAGAGGAAATCGATTTGATCCCCATTAACCAGCTCTGAAGATCACAGCACCTTCCATTAGCCTATGAAAGATGATCCATATGAACAGCAGGTACTGAGTGGGAGGATGTCAGCCTCTTGCTTCATCTTCCTGTCCTGGGAAAGACAATCTCCCTGTCCACCCCCGCGTTGTCACTAGCGTGATGTGGCACAAGACTCCTCTAGACCTTTATCAATCTGTTACCACTCCTTCCCCTCTCCAGAAGAATACAGTGTGTCCAGGAAGACGCTAGCATTGCTAGGTTCAACCCCCTCCCCCGATTACGTTTTTCTCCTAGTTGGGGGGATGTTGCGGGAGGGGGAGTGGGATGGGAAGGAAGGGCATCTGGTCCTTCACCTTATGTAGTCATACTGTTACCACTGCGAAGTGTACGTATCGGTCCCCTTCCAAAGAACAGGACTGTTATTTAGCATTGAATTGGATTTTTTTGTCGACTCCTCCACATATGTAGCCGTGAATATTGCTATAGGGACAGTATTGCCTGTCCCAAGCATTGAAAAATCAAGTCAGCCCTTCCTGTCCCCCCGCCCTCCCGTCCCCCCCCACTTCCCACAATCATGAGATGAAAAATAAATTTTGGATTTCTTTTTATTTGTCTTTTGCTTTCAGAACCTTTAGGGTGTACTCTGGTTGCAATTTTTCTTCACAGCCAAGAGAGCTAGAAATATATATATATTTTTCTTATTAATGAATGCTGCAATTGTCCTGTAAGCACAGGGACCTGGGGCTTTCAAAAAAGTACCAAATATTCCGAGACTCACGATAAAAGCACAAGAGCTATCAACTCTATAGTGGGGAGATAGGGAGCCCAAGTTCATTCCAAATTCATATCCCAGTTAGTTTGACTTCATCCTTATTAAGTTATAGATATTGAGCACAGTGCCCCTGCCTGTTTGTGGGGACTGTTCAGTGGAGATCTTAGAAACCAATAACCTGTCTGCTAAGCACATCTCTGAAGAAGTTTGACAGTTAGACAAATTTCCCTCCACTGTTGATGCATCACATTGTGGATGGGTGGGTGGTTTGCCTCACTCTAGCATGGACGTGGCTGTATTTCATTAGTGGAGATGGGATTTTCAGTAAATAATTTGTGAAGTGCTTTGTGCCCCTTTGGGGCGAACGGTGCTCAATTAAAAATATGATTTTTGTGTTACCAGACTGTTGACAATATCATTAATGGAGGTTGGGAGTACAAGTCACCATCCTACTTTACACTGCTACCAGACTGTTGCTGGTGCTCTGAAAGTATCTCCCATCTCTTCCCTGCGATCTCCAGAAGTATTGCTAGGCGCTGTGGTCTGGGAAGCGAGGAACAAGTAGTGCTCTGTTTCAAACACAGCAAGTTGGGAATTTCCTTGAGAGATCCGACCCTTTATCCACCAGGTCTGATGTTTTGCCTCTAGCAGTGACCAATATCAGAGGATTCACAGAAAAGCAATGGCATTATTAAGAATACATTTGACTGACTATGCAATGTCGTGTGTGGGTGGAGGGCAAATTCCTTCTTGACACCTGCAGTGAACCTTGAAGCATGAAGATTTGATTAATCCTCTGTTGTGCCTATGTAAATATGTTGTAGAATTTCATAGAGAATGAAAACCTTTCCGATAGAAATTTTAAACCAACTTCTAGAATTCTATGGCCAGGGTATAATTCTCTGTTTAAGTCTATAGGGTTGTTTAAAAATTCTGTCAAAAGGATCCCACACTCTAATAAGTTTACAGAGAGATGCTCATAGAATCCTGTGTAATTTCTGTACAACCCTATTGGTTTCACCCTGTTAAATTTACAAGATTTCCCTCAAAGGGTAGTCTGAATAACAGCAATATATTGCTACTAGACGCGGGTGACTGAGAAGCTCGGGCGGTAGGTTGAGGGTATATATAGAGTTTTTCATTCTTAGGTTTCCACTCCGAAGCCAATCCAGATTGGGAGTGACCAAAAGTTATCATCATCTGATGGCTGTTTGATAGCCTACATGAAATGAGTTAGTGAGTCTCAACCCTGTTTCCAGTGGACATGAGTCCATATCATAGAAAAGATGCCTTCAGAGAGAGCACTATTATCCACCTTGTTGACAGTTTCTGCAGCAAAGCTGCAGAGAGTAACTCTGATCTTACCGCTGGAGGTGATACCTTCAAGTCAGGATTGAGGCACATTGGTGATGGTGTAGTTTATGCTACTGCTACCAGTACACTCTCTGCTTTGTGAGGGTTGCCAATCTGTTAACTTTCAGCTGTACTGAAATTCTTTGCCCATGTATACATAAAACATTGATCCTTGCCCCTTTTAAGAGTTAGACACAAGCCTGGGCTCAGTCACTGGTAAGCTGGTTATATAATAAGTATTCTTTCATCCATAGACCCCCCCCAAAGCACTTTCGAAAGATGTGCAAGTATTACCTTCTATTCTATAGACATAGATACCAAGGCACAGAGAGATAGCTGAGGATGACACACAGAATCAGTGCCAGAGTTGGGAATACAACTCAGGTTTCGTGACTCCCTGTCCAAGGCTCTTCTCATTGGGCCATGCTGTCTTATGTATATACTGTGTGGAGCACCAGATTCCTTGAAGCTTTTTTGACCAAGTCGTCTTCACTAGCCTCTAATCACTGAGCATTATCCTCAATTTCAGTTCTTCCAGGTGGGTTCAGATCACATATGGTGGAGATTGGGGGTCAGGGAATCTCCTGCGTAAACTCTGAGTAGCAGAAATAGGTGAATTTCAGAAAGTTCAGGGAATTGGCAAAGTCCTCAGAAGTTTGGTTTCAGATCTGAATTATCGCAAATCTCTTTGGTGTGTAAAGCTAGGCAGGATATCTTGTGAGATATCAAGAGATCTCAGTTCCCTCTTGGGTCAGAACCCCTGAGAGTAGCCTCACTCAGAAGAATCACAGAAGTGTAGGGCTGGAAGGGACCTTGAGTTCCTCTCATCCATCTCCCTGAGCTAAGGCAGAAGTAAGTAAACCTGACAAATGTTTGCCTAACCTGAATGTGACACCTCTCACTTGGGTAGAATCCAGGAGGGCAGAGATGGAATAAAAATGAAAAAAAAATGGCCTGGGATGAAAGGGGAAGGAAGGAAATATTTTGGAATCTCACAAGTTTCAGTTTAAATTTAGTTTGAATTTGAGCAGTGCTTTTCATTGCTTCATATTTCATTCTGACTGGCTCGCATATCTATAATGAGCAGATGACAGAAGCCTAGATAGGTGGCATGTTCTACCCATGTCAAAGTAGAAAGTGAAGGAAAAAATTTACAACAAGGGTCCGCATCTAACTTTTGAACACGGAACTAACTTTTTATTTATTCATTGACCAGATGCTTCTCTTTACACATTCCTAATCCATAAAGAGGTATTGCTTTGACATTGGCCTTTCTGAATGTCCCCTAGATACTGTGATTTCATATTCTCTTTATTATTGTATTTTTATTTTTTGTAGCACCAATTGTAGGCTTGATCCAGTGTTTAATTTCAGATGTGTCAATAGGACTACACAAGCACTTGAAATTAAGCTCATGCTTAAGGACTTTGCTGGATCTGGACCATAATGCTCAGTACTTTGCAGGATCAAGCCCAGTGTGCTCAGCACTGTATAATATTCCCAAATAAACACCCTTCCCTGCCGTGAAGAGCTTACAGTCTAACAGACAGGACAAAATCGAGGAGTAGAGGTAGGGATAGTACTAGTGTGTTTGTTCGTTAAAATTTAAACTATGTTTGATGCTTTCTTGTAGGATGTGCAGATGAAGTAGATATTAAATTATTCTCTTATTTGTGAGGATATGATACTGTTAGTTCTCCAAAGCTGAGCGGGTTGGGCTGGGTCAGGACTTAGCTGAGAGGCCTCTTAGGAACACCAGGTGCTACAGGAAGTGGTGTTGGTTATTCAGCAGGTGGCGCTCTTTCCTTTCAGTAATGACGACTGACCTCAGTGTTGCTGGAGAGCATTGTGTGGCTGAAGTTGCCATTTTTTTTCAAATGAGATGTCTTGGACATAAAAAAAAATTCCTTGGTACTGTTTGCAATGTAATGATCACCAGTCTGTGTCCTGGCTAAATTCTAGTTCCCATTCTACATCTGGCAGGTTCAAATTGATTTAATATTCTTCACTTCCACTCTTAAACAATTGGGTATCATTATTTAAAAAATACTATCATGTTTTACAGGACTAGCTCAAAATGCTGCAATATCACAATCATATTGTTTTTGACCATTGCTGCAGAATACTGTTTTAAGGGTAGTGTTGATATGGGCTGCTAAACAGTTTCTTTTTAACTCAGAGGTGGCTGCGTTTTAGTGACACGTGGTGTGATGTCAGTATATATTAGGATAGCCAAACTCATTTTGCCTATTTCCAAGACCACTTGAACCTCCTGGGTTCAAAATTAGTCAGAAAACTCAGTCAAAATCAGTGATTTCTGCTTGAGTTCTTGGAACCCCTGGAGGACAAGAGGGGTGGTACTGAGGGTCTCTATTGCTCAAAGGGATGCAGGCATAGCTCCTAGAACATGGATTTCACTTGTAAACATTCACAAACACTGCTGTTCATTATATTCTCCACTTGTCCATGGATACAAACCTTTCCAGACAATCTTCCAGTAGAAGGTGGTTTTTCATCTCATCCCCATTGTAACAGCGCTGACTCACCTCTGCGGTGCCTCCTGCTGATCATCCTGGGAATTAGCTCTTTTCCAGCCTTGGAGCACCCTCTGCCAGCTGGTGGCTCACCTGCCTCAGGCCCCCAGGTCCCTCCCGGACCCCGGTGCCCCTTACCCTGGGGTTCTGCTCACTGCAGCACCCCCACACGCTGGGCCTCCCCTCCCAGGGGAACCCTCAACCCTCTACACCCACCTTGCCTCAGTGGCTACTGCCCGTCATCATCTAGCCCCCTCTCACTGGGGCAAACTGCAGTCTGTAAAGGCCACTCATCATTGGCAAGGGGGTTGGACCAGCTGCCTCTGCCAGGCTGCACCTCCCAGCCCCAGTACCTGCGTAGGCCTTTACTAAGGCCTCAGCCTGGGAAGCTGTCAGGCTGGAGCGTCTCTTGCCCTTCCCCAGAACTGCTCTGTCCACTGAACCCTTTGCTCCTTCAGGCAGCTAGGCCCATCTCTCTCCAAAGCTAGAGAGAGACTCTGACCCAGCTCCTCCCTTAGGCTTTCTTATACTCCCAGCCCAGCCCTGATTGGCTGCCTCAAGCCTGTTCCTGATTGGCTGCATGGGCAGCCCTTTCCCAGGGCTCTTTTTAAGCCCTTCCACACCGGAGTGGGGTGACCGTCACGCTACACCCATACATCTGTGAGATCAAATTCATTCTTAGTGTCATTCCATTTAATGGACTTCAGTGGAGTTACACAAGGGTTGAATGTGACCAGTTAACTTCTCTATATGCTATGTAATGAGGATAGACTGTTTTCTTTTCCCGACACTTGGATGCAGGGCCTAATTCTGTGCTATGTTAAACCAGGGCACATGCAGTCACTCCATTGACTTGAGTGCAGGTGGGAGCAGAAATTCTCCCTCTCTCGTTATTATTTTATTATTTGTTTTGCAGTATTATTTGTTTTGCCTTGAAGTCCCGGCTATGGACCCTGGGACCCAATTGTGTTAGGTGCTGTACAGACACAGAACATAAAGATGTTCCCTGACCCATGTATCCCATAAAGAGACGTCGCTTGTTCTCTGGCCGGATCGCTTTTGTTCTGTCACCTAGTGTGATCTACAGCAGCTCCTCAAGACCATCTTGTAGAGGCATCTGAGGGTCTGAACGGCCTCTGGTCAGCGAGGTCTGCAAAGCATTATTTATTATTATATTTTTCAAAGTGGGTCAATCCATTTTGGCATTTGAAGCGTGGATTCCCGGTTCTATTGCAGGCCTTGGTCACTATGGAAACAACAAAAAGCGTTCGTCATGGCTGTTCCTTGGGTCAGATTCAAAACTCTGGGAGTGAACAGGAGCAGCGGAGAGTTTTTCAGGGGCTGAGGTTGGGGGGGAGGGGGGAGTGGGGACAGGGCTTTGCACTTGTGTAATGTGTGTGTTGTTCTTGTCCTCTTTGTGCTTGAATAGAAAGGCTGAATAAACAGACTCTTTGCACACATTATGTGCACTCCAGGGGAGCTCGCCATGTCAGGAATGGGGATAGTCACTGTTGTCCAATGATCAGGTGATAACACTAGCAGCCAGAATCTCCTGAGTCCTAGTCCCCACTCTGCCACTGACTCAGTGTAGCCTTGGAGAAGTCCATCTCTCTCTCATTTTCCCTGCCTGTGCAGTGGTGATAATCCTTACAGGGATGCTGTGCAAACTGATTGGATTTACGTTTTGTAAAGTGCTTTGAAGGTGGTAAATGTTCTGGACTAGTTTCTGCTCTCAAAAGCAACTAGGCAGACAGTGTGTGTGTCTGTACTTTGGTGCATATGTGTGTATCTATAAATTGGAGTTCATGCAAAACGTTCATTACAACCCTTAAAAGAGGCTGCCCAATTCTGGGTTTAATTACAAAACTGAAACTCTGGACAGTTGGGGCAAAAGGTTCTCCAACATTGTGGCAAACCTGAGCTGAATTTCACATATGCATGGAGGTCTTGTTTTGAGCTAATCAGGGCTGTTTTATACTTTTCGTTGGAAACCAGGCAAGGTTAAATGTTCTTTCATAGTTTCAAGCTAAAACCAAGCAAAACTTTGATTGGCTTTCTCTCTGTGTTTGGGGTTTTTTTTTGAAGCTGGAACTCAAAGTGAAACTTGTGATGGTTTGAACTCACCTAACCTGAAACTAATGAGAAAAGTTTGCACAAACCTTACAAAGAAAGTCAATGAGTTTCATGCAGCTGTAGTAGGGATGAGTGAACCAGCTCAGACAGATTTAGTATCTTATCTTGGGGACATGCATTTTAAGTTCCTGACCTGAGTTCTGGAGCAAACTAAACAAGAGACTTCCCTCAGAGACTCCATCCCAGATTTCATGTTGTTTCTGGTGAATGCCAGACACAGGACTTGGGAAGTTGATGGAGTGCTATAGAACACTTATGCAGTGCCGATGCTATCAATAGAACTCAACATTTGAGGTACTACATTATCAAATTTCAGTACCTTGGTTTAATGAGATCCTAGTAACCCCAGGGCACAACATTTAGAACTGTCTTGAACTTTCATCCAAACTTCAAGTGGACACAAACATTTCTGATCAACTGCTACATGTTTGTACCGGGCCTAGCACAGTGAGGTGGCCTGGTTCATGACAGGGGATCTTAGGCATGCTGCAATGTTACTACTAATAGAAAACAGTGCACCATGACACATCTTGCGTTCTGCTTGGAGAGGTAGCATTAATGCCAAAAATACTGTGAAAAAGTCAGTTCTAACTGAACCAGCTGAGATCTTGCAAAAGAGCCTGCTGCTTTCATGGGCTTTCTGGGTTAAAGAGGTCCAGACAATATTTCATAAGCCAGAAAAATAATTGAGCTCTTTCAGGTGAGGGAGGGTGTGGGTGTTACAGGTCTCCTTTTGCTCAATCCTTTGTTTTAATGACCCTATTTCTAGTATAGTCCTCGTGGATTAAACCTTTGGAAGTTTCTCTATGTTGCAAGCGTACTTAGGGTTCTGAATACCTGAGCAGCGGCCAGGTGGAACAGGACACGGTAGAGAGCAGAGCATTCAGAACCCTGGACTGCAGTCATGCTCCAGAGAGGTCGCCTGAACATTCTCTATTATTAATTGTTTAGGACAGCAGTACAATGTATCGCATACAATTCCAGCAGCCTATGTGTGTTTTTTGTCTAGAGGTTAGAGCAGGGAACTTGGGTGTCAGGATTCCTGTGTTTTCTTTCTGTCTGTCCCACTAGCTTGTTGTGTGATGTTCGGCATGTTAGTTAATCTCTCTCTTCCTCAATTGCTCCTTCTGTAAAATGAAGATGCTTCAGAAAATCATTTTGGGATTTCACAGATCTGAGTGAATAATTCACAGTGAATAATTTACGTAACTTCACTTCCTGCTCACAGAATATCTGTGAACACATCTTAGTTTCCTCTGATTTATTTGTGATTTGCATGATTTTTTCACACTTTATACTCTCTGAATTGACTCATAGACTTTAATGTCAGAAGGGACCATCGTGATCATCTAGTTTGACTTCCTGCACCTTGCAGGCCACAGAACCTTGCCCACTCACACCTGTATCAGTCCAGATTCCTCATAAATTACAAAATAAAGAGTTGAGCAGGTGGTGTGCAAAGGCTATTCACCCAGGCCCTGCACAGAAGCTAGGCCTCATGTTCATCAGTAAGGTGGAGGTTGACAGTCTAGAATACCAGTCTCAAAAGTCTGAAAGTAGCAGTGTTGACACTTGTAAAACTGACAGGGCCTTTGAGCTGCTAGTGAAATGGACATAACCTCTAGTGCAGGGGTTGGCAACCTTTCAGAAGGGGTGTGCCAAGTCTTCATTTATTCATTCTAATTTAAGGGTTCGCGTGCCAGTAATACATTTTAATGTTTTTAGAAAGTCTCTCTCTATAAGTCTATAATATATAACTAAACTATTGTTGTATGTAAAGTAAATAAGGCTTTTTAAATGTTTAAGAAGCTTCATTTAAAATTAAATTAAAATGCAGAGCCCCCCAGACTGGTGGCCAGGACCCGGGCAGTGTGAGTGCCACTGAAAATCAGCTCGCGTGCCGCCTTCGGCACGCGTGCCATAGGTTGCCTACCCCTGCTCTAGTGTTTGTCTCACAAAAGGCAGAGTGAATACCTGGTGTGGCATCTGAGGAGTCCAGCAGGAGAGCAGGTGTGATGGTGTTAAGATTGGTGAGAAATAATTCCTCCCACTCCAGGTTAGGCCTTGGTGTTTTGGTTTCTTGAGCAGTGACTTAGAATTGGTGGTTTCCAAATACTAGGTCAACATGTCTAATGGGAAACTGACTAAGGAAATAGTCCTATTCTTAACTACATGGTGAATGCTCAGAAACATAAATACAGGTCGATTACAGAACAGGGTTGTGGTACAGCTTTACTGTGTCAGTACAACACTGCAATGGGGAAGGAGGTGAAAGAAGAAAGAAATGCCAAGATCATACTGTGAGTGGGTCTTTGCTCTAGTGACATAAATAACCAGATGCTTTGTGGGGGCACTCCATTGTATAGACCTGGCTTGAGAAAGACCCCAGCAATACTTTGGACCAGATCAATTTTAGAACCAGAGCCAAGATTTTAAAAAGTGACTAGTGATTTTGGTCACCCAACACCTTAAGGGGGGCCTGATTTGGAGAAATTGCTAAGCACCTGCCCTCTGAAAATTTAACTCCTTTAATGTGTCTCATGTTGAATACTCACAGGCTGAGGCCACCAACCTCTCTAGTCATTTCTGAGCATTTAGGTCCAGACTCTTCTTGGCTATAGTTATGTTTTTTCCCCTCCACCATTGTTCTTTTCCACTGGTGTAAACATGGCCTTCTGTTAACGTTATTCAAAAACTTAGGAAGCAGGTTGGGCTGGGGATGATTTACACCTTGCACTGACATTGGGTTGGGGTCTTGTGAATGGGGCAAAATTATAATCACCCTGATTCGTAGGCAGGGGAGACTGGGGCGGGGAGAGTCATGCATGACCACAGTGACAGTGAGCTACGGGGGCAGATGAGGCTTGCAGCCTCGTTTCTTTTTTTCCCTGTGGTACATCCCACGGCAACCACCTATAGGTGTGGTTTGAAGCAAGGAATCCTGGCTGCATGGGGCCATTCTACAGCCTAGCATACTGTCATCCCTCCAGGAGTTCAGATAGTCTTCAGTGCAGTTCTTGTTAGCTGAATCAGTTAGATTTTGTGGATTGCCTTTGGGAGGTTGGGTTTCTCAACAATAAAAACAAACAAAGAGGGAGAGTAAGAAAAAAAAGCAAACAGGGAAATCAGCAGCTGCTGGAGTGTTTGTCACATATCTCCCTGATTCTTAAGCATAAACTTGAGTCTCTCCCACATTGGCTAGAACAAAGGACGAGTCCATTCCTTAATGGGTTCTTTCTTTTCCACACTCCTGTTTCTTTCTCTGTTTTTTTCTTGCTCCATTAATGTGTCTGTCTTTTTTTTTTTTCTGTCCTCCTACATAGTCTTTGGCCAGTCATATCCCATAAGGGCCTTTACAGAGGAGCTGACTGACACTGCAGACAGTTGAAGTGGGAAAGCTGAGGTTTTAGTCTGGCCTTATATATGTGAAAATGAAACTGTTTCACAGAGTTCCAAGGGGAAAGCCCAGAGATTTACTGTTTGCTCAGTCTTGTGCTTCTGCTAGTGAACCACTAGAACAATAGGTGCAGAGTGCTGCCATGGCAATACACACTTCCTGATCTCCAGTGATGGTAGGATAACCTTTTCCTGTATTTCATGTGCACGCACGCTCTGCGATAGATGTATATAGCTGGGAAGAGGAAAGATAGTCCAGTGCAGTGGTTCCCCCTTCTTCCAGACGACGAGCCATGGAGGACCGTGGCGGCGGATGAGCATCCGCTGAAATTCCATCGACAAGCGGCAACATCAATAGGCGTCGCTGCTGAAATGCTGCCGACAAGCAGTGTCATACAGAGGCGTTGCTGCCGAAATACCGCTGAAAATCGGCAGCATTTCGGCAGCGACGCCTCTGGATGATGCAGCTGGTCGGCGGCATTTCGGCGGTTGCTCATCCACCGGCCAGTACGCGGGTGCACTTAGATGCCCCAGCGGGCGCCATGGCACCCGCGGGCACCACATTGGGGACCCGGGTCCAGTGGTTAGAGTGGGTTCAATTTGCTGCTACATCACAGACTTCCAGCATGACCACGGTCAAGTCACGTTCATCCTCATTGTGCCTCCGCTCCTCATCTGTAAAATGGGGATGGTAGCACTGCCCTACTGCCCAGAGGTGTTGAGGATAATCATTAAAGATTGTTGAGGTGCTCAGAGTCTGTGGTCATGGGGGCCATGTAAGTACCATAGGCAGATGTGTGGGGTGACAAAGTGCCAAGCTTCTCTGTTGTTGTCCATGGAAGACTTTCCGAGTGTGAGCTTGTGAACTTTGAGTGAGTCATAATTACTTTAAATTGTGGTTCTGTTCTGGAAAGTAATGTTTTTAAGAAGAAGGGCATGAGGAGGTTCCATGTTTGTTTTCTTGTGGCAGCATCCATCTCATAGGCATACCATATCCATAGGCAATGTGGTTTAGGCGGCAGAGCGCTGCACTGGAACTGGAGAGACTTGGGTTCTTTTCCCTGCTGGGTGACTTTGGGCAAATCACTTCACCTCTGGGCCTTAGTTTCCCCATCTGTAAAATGCCGGTAGTGATGCTGGCCTCCTTAGTAAAGCACTTTGGGATCTTCTGATGAAAAGCTCTGTATTAACAGTTAGGTTTTATTATTGTTTATTATTGTTTCAGTTTAAAGGATGTTTATTTTTTCCTAGTT
Source organism: Mauremys mutica (assembly GCF_020497125.1). Lineage (NCBI taxonomy): Eukaryota > Metazoa > Chordata > Testudines > Geoemydidae > Mauremys > Mauremys mutica. The sequence continues at coordinate 9,782,519 of NC_059093.1, forward strand.
TCCAGCTTTGCAAAATGCAAACACAAACTTGGAATATGAAGTCAGGCATCTTTCCCCACCCTCCTGCATCATATCTTTTTGCTAGTGATAGAGATTTGGCAATTGAAACTTAATAATTTTGTTGATGATGGTGGGTACCCAAATTCACGGTCCATTTTGGTAAATTTCATGGTCATCGGATTTTAAAAATTGTAAATTTCATGATTTCAGCTATTTAAATCTGAAATTTCACGGTGTTGTAATGGTAGGGGTCCTGACCCAAAAAGGAGTTGTGGGGGGGTGTCACAAGTTTATTGTAGGGAGGTTACAGGGGGGTTACAATACTGCTACCCTACCCTTACTTCTGCTCTGCTGCTGGTGGCAGCACTGCCTTCAGAGCTGGACAGCTGTAGTGCAGCAATTGCTGCCCAGGAGCCCAGCTGTGAAGGCAGAGCTGCCACCAGCAGCAGTGCAGAAATAAGGATGGCATGGTATGGTATTGCCACGCTTACTTCTGCGCTGTTGCCTGCCAAGCTGGGCCCTCGGTCAGCAGCCGCCACTCTCTGGCTGCCCAGCTCTGAAGGCAGCAGCGCAGAAGTAAGGATGGCATGGAATGGTATTGCCACCCTTACTTCTGCACTGCTGCTGGCAGGGCAGTGCCTTTAGAGCAGGGCGTCCGACCAACAGCCACCGCTCTTCGGCTGCCCAGCTCTGAAGGCAGCGCAGAAGTAAGGGTGGCAAGACTGCGATTCCCCTAAAATAACCTTGTGACACTGCCCCTCACAACTCCCTTTCGGGTCAGGACTCCCAATTTGAGAAATGCTGGTCTCCCCCGTGAAATCTGTATAGTATAGGTTAAAAACACACAAAAGACCAGATTTCATGGAAGGAGGCAAGATTTCACGGTCCGTGATGTGCTTTTCATGGCTGTGAATTTGGTAGGGCCCTACGCATGAACCAGAATAGCATCCAGTTTACACTTCCATTCTTGTATTGGCTGGGCAGGACTAACAGGATATGAAGTAGTAAAAGCTTAATTTTGTCACTAGACTGCACAGATCTAACTCTCAATACACAAAGGAAGCACGTTTGCTGAGTAAGAAAGCGCTGTTTATACATAGATTCTTTTCTCACCATAAACGTACAGTAAGCAGATATTCTAGGTATCTTCAAATATCTGGGAATAATTGTTAACTATTTGATTGTGTAATAAAAGCAACATTATATTTCAAGAGATGCTCTTTCAGCCAGCATGCTCCCCCACAGCATTCTCCTAATACCCCATCACTTTGGGAAACTTTTAAGAACTTTGCCTCAAGTCTCCTTTAGGTTTGGGCCCCTTTATGAGAATCAGTCTCTTTTCAGTGTTGCTGACTTGTGCAATTAGTTTGCAACCCTCACAATATTTAGCATTTTTCCTAAAGCTCCAGCTTCTGGAATTAGAAGATTGCAGGAGAGGCTCAGCTTTTTTTTTTTTTAATTGAGTTTCTAGCCTTAGTCGTTGCAGAGGGAATCTGAAATAAATTATCTGAGTGTATCCAAAAGGCTTGAAAACCAGAAGATAAATAAAAAGAACCCAATATTTATCATCTCATTATTTTTAAGATAATCCATGATATTTGAACAACTGGGGTTGGCAATACTGTTTTACTCCCATCTGTATAATTGTGAGTCATAATAAGGGGAATAATCTTGGTATAATGTAGCGGTCTGAATTATTCATCGGAAATACATTATCCAACAAATTTAGCCCTTTATTTCTGTCCACAAACCAACCCTGATTTCTGCAATTGTATTTATAGGTAATTTCACCATATAATTGATGTGCACAAATTCAGCCTATGGGTTGTTAATGAACTGTTCACTGTTCTTTACTCATGGTATACAATTGGTCATGTAAGTCATATAGCACTGGTTCTGCTTCCTGACTGGATGACTTGAGCTTTTTAAACAGGAGAATAATTACCAGTGAAGAATGAATAATGAACAGCAAATGTCCTTGTTGTTAAACAAATACCCCTGTTTGCCTGTGAATACTGATATTCACAGGAAGAAAAGACATCCCCCAGATGTCTGTATGAACAAAATCACACTATGCTGGATAATTTTTATTGCGAAAAAATTCCAAATGTTTGTGAAATGGGAATAATAAGAGGCAGAAATGGGATCAAACTCAGAATTCAGATTGATATTTGTGTATGGTGGTTTTGCAGTGTTCAGCCAGATCTGTTGTGTAAGAATGGCCAGAATATGCCCAAAATTAGGCCTGGTCTCCACTTAAAGCTCTTGCTGGCTTAGCTATTTCAGTGAAGGGGTGTGATTCATTTATTTATTTATTTATTTTTACTGATGTATCTGTGCTGGCAAAAGTCCTAGTGTAGATGCAGTTATGCCAGCAAAAAAGGCCTTTTGCTAGTTTGCTTGGGGAACTGGTATAAGCGGTGTCTGTCCTAGGAAGGTTTGGTGTCTGTCCTAGGAAGGTTTGTTAGGATCGTTAAGCCCTTTCTAGTGTAGACAAGACTTTAGGGACCTGATGCCATATTTAGGCCCCTAAATAGATGGCCTGATTTGAAGAGAAGCTGTGTAACTGCTGCTTCTAATAACCTCACTGGGAACTGAAAATCAGACCATTTGCTTAGGAGCCTACGTGCTTGTCTATAAGGAAAGTTTTTTGTGTTATACCAGTATAGTTGTAAGCTATAGTTATACTGGTGTGAACCCTCAGGGTAGATACTTTTATTCTGGAATAAGGGGGACTTTTTCAGTTTAGCTTAAACCCCTTCCCGAATGACACAAGCTAAACGAAACAAAAAAGGCCATCTTATACTGGAATAAGTGGGTCCACACAGGACGTTATAGCTATAACTGTACTGGTTTATAGTCACACTTTAGCTTATACTGGTATGTTTTCTATGTAGACAAGTCCTAAAGTTGGCATTAGGTGTCTAGATTCAGGAAGCCAAGTGTGGAAAGTTTGGCCAGAGCACTTACAAAGAAGCCGCATGGCACTACCTCCCCTTGTCCTAACCTAACCTGTACGTGGTGTGGATAATATAGCTGTTCTTTGCTTCAGCTCCTCTTGGCATATGGCTAGTGACTGTGCTCTTTCTCCACCCAGCACTGCCAGTAACTCGAACCGCAGCACGCCTGCCTGCTCCCCCATCCTGCGCAAACGTTCCCGGTCTCCAACCCCGCAGGACTCCCAAGGAGACGCCATGGTGGAGAAAGGCTCAGACCACTCTTCAGACAAATCCCCTTCCACTCCGGAGCAGTGTGTGCAGCGCAGCTATTCCGCTCAGTCGGGCCGCAGTGGTGCCAAGAACTCCAAGGTGAGGCATGCGACCCGAGGATCACCTCTCCCCCCGTATACACTTGAGTGTTGTACTTACTCTTTGTTCTCTGCCTTTCTTCTCTGCATCTCTCTCCTCCCCTCATTGTTACCCAAGAACCTTTGCTGAGGTGCCCATTGGCTACAGGGGCACTTGACTGGTTAGGACAGAGTTGAGCATGTGCTAAATATACGCTTGTCTCCCCTCCACTAAGCTCAGACCACAAGGCACCGGTTGCTCTAGCAAGCGTGCCCATACTGCAGCTCCGTAATGGCTTCTGTGGGCTGAAGCTTTGGGACCCATGTCCCCTTTCCCTGGGAGTCTGCACTGTTCCCAGTGGGACCTTGAAAGCCAGCTGTAGCAAACCTCCCTTTTCAGCCATTCATCATGAGGTTCTGTGGTGCAAACTGAGGAGGAGGGCTCCAGAAGGGGCTCTGAAAAGCTTCTGGTTCACTGAGGGTGAAGTGCGTGTTGCGCTGAGAGCTGACACAGGTCCTAGGCACCACATCAGTCCCATTTAAAACCTAGTTTGAGACCATAAATGGGATTCAGGGGCACTCATCCACCCAGAACCCCAGACTTCCTTGGCTGCAGGATTACTCACAACCAGTGTATCCCATCCAAATTTTGCTCATCATTAGCAGGGGCCCCCAGTGACTGATTTGAATCTTCTTGATGGCTGCATTGCACTGCCCGGCACCTTTTCCTGAGGAAAAAGACATGGCAGGAAGGAAGGAAAGAAGAGGCTGACATAAATGGCCTCTCCGTAGCTACCCCCACCCACAGTGTGTCCTGACACCATCAAGTCGAAGGAGCTGTGTAAAAAGCCCTTTGCTTCCCCTCATTGTGCAGGTACCCTCAGTCCAGAAGGTGGCTGGGTTTACCATTTTCATTACCTTACTGGAGCCAGCTGCAGCGTGAGCCTCACTGAGTGAAAGGGAAAATTGCTCGGCGAGGGTGTGCAAGGAGATTTGGGATGGGCCTGTCCGCCCTGCTGATTTCGTTAGTGGTGGTCAGTGGTGCCTTGTGACATACAGGTTCCCAGGCATGTGTGAACAGAACAGGAGCTTTGATGTCAGCCCTGGGGTTTGTCAAAAGAAAGCTCACTGCTCAGAAGTGTTTGTGGCTTTTCAAAATTCATGAGGTGAAACATTTTGCCTTGAATGACATTAGAACATCACCAGCAATTGCACATCCGTACCGTTCTGGCTTGTATGAAATGAACTGGTGGATTCTCAGCCCAATTCATCATTGGATAATTGTCTGAATCACAGAGAAACACCGCCCCCCCCCCTGCGCAAACCATTATCCTTGCCACTTTCATTGTCAGTCTCAGCAGAGAAGCCCCAAATTCACTGGTCCGTGGAGACTGAACTCCTTTTTCACCCAAGAGGAGGTCGCATCCGGTGAAGTGTGTCACATTTGTAAGGGGCAATGAAGGGGAAGCTTGCATCACCACTGCCTGTGCCGTGCTTGTTCTCTACGACAGCATTATATTTATTTATGGCCCATTTGAACCAGGAAAAGGAAGGAGATAATGTTTCCTGTTGTATTTCTGGGTTTTCCTCCCATTGTTTTGTGAATTGTGTTTTGTTTTATTTTAATTTCTCTCTCTTCCCTCCTGCATGCTCTCTTTCCGATTTAGTCACACAAGCGCCTCTCTAAAGTAAGCTTTCTTTCTTCTTCCCCATTCTCCACCATAGAATTGTCTTAACACTCAGAAATCCTCCCCATGGTGCTGGGAAATGACCCCCAGAATGGCACATTCTCCCAGTGCTTTTGTGGGAATGTTAGCAGCCACTCTCTCCAACACCTGTAGCTTTGAGGCTGGGTTCGCTTGAAGTCACTGGGATTTCATTAATATTCATTCGCATGGCATGAGAACTGGCCCATTCATTACACTCCTTTATTTTACTTCTGTTTGACCCTGTAGTTTATTTATTTTGCTATTTGCTTTTCTTTTAACCTTACATTGACTCATTTTCAGTTTGCAGAGTGAGACGTCCGGGCTGTGATGGGCAATATAGCCTCATAGCACCATGTTTCTCCTCTTCCCACTTCATAACTTTTTAGAAGTTTGAGACCGGCCAGTTGGGCTCTCTTATTTCTCCACTACTTTTATGACTGGTCACTTGCCCTTTCTGAGGTGGGGGATTCATGACAGTTGATCACAGTCAGTTTTTCTGTGTGACATGAATATTAAAGATCAGTGACCTCAAAAGAATACAGCTGTACCCCTTAGAATAGACCTGCTTCCTAAAGAACCCTGAGAATTCATGGGCTCACTCTGAAAGGTATGAATGGAAAAAGTCTCACATCAGAGTAAGAAACCAACTGCCAGAGGAGAGGGGTATTTGAGTTTGAATTTTTGCACATCTAAGCAACAACTAAATTGCCTTCTGGAGATCATAAAAAAATAAAATAGGTGATGGGGTGATTAGGGGATAAAGCACTAAAGTGAAACAGTTTGAATGTCTTAGTTTCCCAAAATTCTGGTCTTTCCCCGGGGAAGACCTTGGCTTCAAATGCTAGGTTAGTTCCCAGTGGACATTGAAACTGATGGTCCTATCTTAGTCCCTCATTTGTTCACATCACAAAATTTGGCTCAGCCCTTCATTATTGTTGGTCTAGGCTCAAGAGATGTTGCCTGTGGGACATGATGTTGCAAATCGGGATTGGGGTGGATTGAAAAGAATCCTGTGGGGAACCCCAGACAGGATAGCAGAGAGCTCTGCTGGGGCTGCAAATGGAGGAGCATTAACAGAGCTATTTGGGTGGGATAAGTGGTGCTGGGATATGTCTGAAAGGGTTGCATTGACCACCTCTGGAATGGCAGGTCAGGATGGAGGTGCACTGGGAGAGCACTGTGTAAGTTCTCCGCTGGAATGGCAGGGGGAACTCCTGATAGACAGGTCAGGTTGGAAGTGCATTGGCATAGATATGTGTGCAAAACACACACCAAGGTGCTGGCTTGATCCACTTCCCATCTGACTCCTGCTTTCATGAGAACAAAATATTCTAAATGATATTAGCGAAAACAACAGTGCAATAAACTGAGATGAGTTCTGAGCACAGTCCCCAATAGACGGGCAGGCAGGTTGTGTCCATCTCTGAATTCACAAGCTATCTGTCCTGAGGGGGCACCTCTGGTGGAGCTGATTACGAAGATTGAAACCCCTTCTGACCTCAGGAGAGTTTGGTCGTGGATCAGGATGAATTCCCACTGGTGGCACAGTGTGGGGAGAGGAAGTTCAGGGCCAATGAACATAGTGGATTAAATTCCTCTCTCAGCTCAGATGATGATGTGTCTGTTCAGGTCCGGGATCATTGAAGATAGCAGTGTATGGGAACACACACAGACATGCAGGATGAATAAACATATATTTCATCTCTCAACCTCTTATTGTTTTATTTCAGCTTTTCGTTTTGCAAGCAGAAAAATATGCCACTTTCCTATGCAAACCAGCTCAGATTGGTGAGGGTGGAGAAACGGCTTGAGCCCATGAATTTGACACTGTGTTTATACAGTTGCTGATTGTTGTACAGTACTGGAGTAATTTTTCCGTTTCATGTTAGTTGTCATGACACAGTTCCGCCATCAGAGGGAGCCTCTTCACTTGTCATTTTGAATCATTTGAATAAGCCTGTAATAATGCTTTTCAGGAAGTTTCTTTTCTACCCCATCCATTGCTAACAGGTGAAACTCAGCCAATCCACCAGTGCAGCAATCAGACACTTTGCTCCACCTCGGCCTTAGATTTCCAGCCAGCTGGTATACTCACTGCACATGGGATAGAAGCTATTGCTTTGCTGTTAAAATATAAACAGGGTTTTTTATTATTATTTTATTTTTTTCCTCTTGCCTATAAAAAGGGGTGACCCCACTCAGAGTCAGTTAATCCCACTCACTCCCTCGTGCTGAGTCTGAATGGTGAGGATAAAATAGATCTATATTGGCAATATAGTCTGTACAGTGCCTCGCACCATGGGATCCTGGTCCATGACTACAGCTCCTAGGTGTTACAATAATACAAACAAATATTATTTATTTATTAGGTTTTATAGGAAGGATGAGCTTTCAGTGTGTCCCGAAGGTCATTAGGTTCGAGCTGTCTTGGACCCGGGTGGCGTGTTGGAGCCCATTCCATAGCTTTCCGCGTACAACATAGCTTTTTGAGCCCTCTGGAGAATCATTGCATAAAACAAGCAGGTGCTTGAGATATAGGGTATGGCTGCACTGGGAGCTGGGGGTCTGATCCCCTGCTTGTGGAGATGCTCATGCTAGCTCGCATCGAGCGACTGCATTCAAAACAGAGTATAGCCGTGGGGCAGCACAAGCTGAGGAGTGGGCTAGCTGGCTTGAGGATGTGCCTAGGGTTTTTGGCGAGCATGTAGTTGGGGCCACCAGACCCCACCACCACCCACACACCATACTGCTCATGTTGTTGCAGCTACATTCTGTGTTTAGTGTCTGTCTCCAACGAGTATGTCTCCTGAGCTGGGAATCTCACATACCCTTAGTCTCTGAAGCTTCAGCCTGGTAATGGAAATTCAATAGTTGGTAATTGGGTAGTGTTAAAAGGGAAAGGTACCTAGTGGTTAGACTGGGAGTCAGGTCTCCAGGATTTTATTCCTAGCTCTGCCACTAACTCATTTTGTAACCTTAGGCAGGTCATTTCACCTTTCCGTGCCTCAGTTTCCCCAGTTGTAAAATGTGGATCATGTTGCTTTCATGTCTCCTGGAAAGTGGGGTGGAGCTGCATTATGTATAATATGTGAAGTGCTTTGGATTCCTCAGGCAGCAGCACTATAGATGAGCAAAGTATGATCCTGCTTCCATTAAAATCAATGACAAGACCTCCATTGACTCTATGAGGAGTAGGACCACCCCTGTTGTACCAGCCAGCAATCTGAAATTCATACAGACACTGAATGATCTGTTGCCTCCTACCCATAGTATTACCTTTAATCTACCAAGGCAGAGCTGCCATTACACACAGTATGGTCCCTAACCCAAACAAGTACTTGTTAAACAATGTTACGTTAGAAAGATGTAGCAGGATATAAAGAAAAGACTCATTAAAGAGCCCCATTCCCTCCCTCGTCAAGGCACCATGAGAAGTGTTATCTGGCTGCCGAAGATGAGTAACTGTGTGTTGTGATACCCCTGGCATCTGCCCCTCTGTAGTGCTGTGTCCTGTGGGTCAGTGGAAGCTCTCCTTAGTCCTGTGTGTTATTATTTCCACCATTTATGATCAATATTATTTATTTCCTTTTCTCCTTTCAATTCTAATTGTGACAATTTCTTTTTCCAGTATGACAGACTTAACCTGATCAAAGTAAGAACTTGTTTCTTTCTTTTTTAAACCACCCGCTGATTCTTCCGGACTCTTTCCTTGATCCTGACTCCTTCCCACGTTGTAAAGAAATCAGTGCACAACCCATTTTTGGAAATGAAGCCAGGAGACAGTTTTAAGCTTAGGCTCCTGAGGTTGTGAGCAGGAATCTTCATCTTATATAAACGTTTGGGGTTATTTCAAATTGTGAGGTCTTTCTCTGACGCCTGTTACTCTGGTGCACAAGAGGAGAAGTCCATCAACCTCCCCGAAGCCACAATAGTCTTCCTCCTCCAGCTTCCTGTAACATGTGCTTCCACCATACATAACTCCTATTCTCTCTCTCTCTCCTAGGCTCCTACACCCCATAATCCATTTCCCTTCAGTCTGTGCTTTCTCTAATCTCTCTCCTCCTGGAATTCGTCTATAGGAACTCTGAGAACAGACTAATGGCAGGAGACTGGAGGCTCCTACCTGATGTAGGTTCATGTCACTTCTGCAAGATCTTATTGCTGCTTCTAAAGTTCCCTCTTACTCTAAAATTATTTCCATGCATCAAACCAAACCTTGGCAGAAGTAAAACAGACTCCCTAGAAAATTAATCTCTAATATAGAAATAAACGTAACAGGATGAACTTGCAACCTGAAAAAGGGTAAAGGAAATATAATAGGCAGTGGATCTGTTGAATAAATGCAGAAACAAGAGCATGTGCCCAGCTACTGAGTTTTCTGTCGAAACTATAACATGGGTTATAATTATGCAGGAGAGGATTCAGGTCTGGAGGGAAACTCACCTAAAGAAAAAATGACACCACCTTAATACAGAGTTCTCTATGCAACTAAGGCTGCTACAACTGCTGCAGCAGAGCGGAGTGAAATCTTTGTTGCAGTGCTCTGAGTCTACAGCACATGCAAGCTCATTTCAGCAGCCTCAGTGGCAGCAAAGTCCTCCTTTTTCTTTTATTTTTGGTTTGATTGTGGGGGATTACTTTTCAGGCACTTCTGTGCTTTGCGCTACCCAGAGGGTTGCAAGCTAAGATAAAAAAATCGGCATGAGAACCTCTCCATCTCAGATACCCAGATGCCATGGTGATGAGTTATGGATGGATGCGGGGCTGGCTCCAGGCACCAGCTCAGCAAGCAGGTGCTTGGGGCGGCCAAGGAGAAGGGGCAGCACGTTGGGCTCTTCGGCAGCAATTCGGCGGTGGGTCCCTCGGAGGGAAGGACCTACCGCCGAATTGCCGCCGAAGAAGAAAGCGGCGTGGTGGAACTGCTGTCGATCGCGGCTTTTTTTTTTTTCCCTGCTGCTTGGGGCGGCAAAAACCCTGGAGCCAGCCCTGGATGGATGGGTGGATAGACAAACTCTGTCATTAGCAAGAATTGAGCCACATGATGCCCTGGTCTCTGTGCCATTTGTGGACAAGAGTGGTTTTCTCTTTGTTTCTCCTTGCTCCTTTGGATGAGGACTCCCTTCCGGGAGAAAAAGCAGCGGGTAAGACCAGCCTTGGAAAGGGGATGGATCAGAAGGATGTAGCCAGTAAGAATTTTCTCCCTCCACAAGCTGATGGTTGTTTCTGTGTCTTGAAGACCTGTCCGCACTGTGATTCGCTTTCCCCTGCCCAGGTTTGTGGGAGAGCCCAGAAATGGACACTTTATGTTTTTCAGGAACTCTGCTCCCGGGGGTGAGGGCCACAGCTGGTTGCATATTCTTGTGGTGTTTTTGCTGTGGTCCAAAAAATGCCCAAGGATGCACAGGGCCTTTGAGTAGGGTTGGCTCCATGAATGAAGTCTGTAAAGTTCTGCACCTGTGCAGAAAGGTGGAGGGGTGAGGGAAGGAGGGGGAGTTGAGCAGTTTTCTGGGGTAGATTGTGAGTCTTCTGCTATCCCTGCCTCTGGTTTTCCACTGGAACAACCTAGATCCTCTTGAACACCTTTTTCAACTCACTCGGGGACTGATGCAAAGGATTCTGGGAAGCCTCACTCAAAAGTTGATCTCCTGATTCAAAATGTAGAAGTATTCAGGCCTGATCATTTCATTCAGGGTCTCATGGCCAGTTCCAAGTTGAGAGTTATATACTCTCTACTCTGCCTATAAAACGAGCGTATATTGTAGAATGTGAAATTAATATGATGTTCATTTGATGCATGCCTGTTCTTGCCTGGCCTGGGGCAGATATGGACAGATGACGTTTAGTGCTGCCTGGTCTGAGCAATGCGGACTCAAAACTGCCCTGAAATCCATAGGGTGTGAATAGCACAGCAGCATTTCTAAGCTAAGTGGAGGTAGCGAAATCCTGTTCCCAACACCTAGACATAGGCCAAGTATTTGTTGCAAAAAGATTTTTAAAAATAGCTTGTCGTCAGGTTAGTAGAATTGTAGCATTTTTGCAAACAACATGAAGTGATCAGGGTGTGTAGAGGTGTCGAGAGGGAGCGTGGTCTAGTCGATGGACCCCAGTGCTGGGAGCCAGCACACTCTCCCTTCCCCCGAGTTCTCTGGTACTGTCTGGCCTTAGTCATACTTTACATTTACAAACAGGCTCAACCCTGTACATCCTTAGTGTCATGAGACGCCCCAGCACAGGACTGCTCATTTGAGTAAGATCTACCTGCATGAAGGAGAGTTTGCGGATCAAGTCCACGGTAGCATTATGCTTCCCAATGTCCTGGAGGTAGACAATAAATATCATTGCCCCCTCTTACTGGAGCCTGGAGAAGTGAAGTGACTTGCCCCAGGTCACAGAGCAAGTCTGGTTCAAAGAGAGGATAACAATAGAGGCCAGGGCTCTGAATCCAAGCTCCTTCTGTAGTCCCCTAGACCAGACTGCCCCCTATGTCTCATTTCCACATCCATACAGTGGGGATAATCATACTTCCAGGCATGTCTCAGGAGGATGAAAGTGCCACCTAAGCGATAGCAGTATTACCTGGGACACCATGCCGGAATGCAGAGCATATTCCTCTCCCTCCCCTTGCAATCTGACTGCTCTCACTCACCTCCCGCTCACAAATGGCGAGCACGACTTTTCTGGCTGCACTGGTTTTTCCGCGCACTCAAATGTGACAAATGGCCCAGCCTCCCAAAACAGTGTGAAATGTCTCGATGACAGGGTGCAAAATCACAGGCAGAGGGGCAGAGAGACTCTTCACATCAGTTTCATGGAAAAATGTGCCATCAGTTTTGCCCAGCTCTACTGAGCAGTTCTGTTACTGTAGTGTTCTCTCTCTCACGCTCTTTGTTTCACATGCTGCTTTCCACATCCAAATCTTTTGGAGGGTCTGTCTGATGCCTTTTGCGAGTGACTGAAGTGAAATCAAGTTCCCAGCTCACCCTAGTAGTTCCTCAAGTGTTTATTTGGAAGGGGTCTCAGAACATGCTGGCATTTTTATCAGCTAGCCAGCAGGCCTGTGGGAAAATGAAGCTTGTAATAGAAATGATTGGTGATCATTAGCTCTAATGTTGCTAATGGGTGCTGCTGTTCTGCAGAAATGATTACAAAGTATGTGTGTGTGTGAGAGAGCATGAATTGCCTCCTGCTATAACCTCATACTTCCGGGTTTGTTCTTAACTCAGATAACTGGGAATAAACATGTTAGGCTCTGCTCTGAAACCCACCAAAGTCTTTTGTCTTTATTCCCACTTTCTGCTGAATGGTTATACTGTACATACCAGATGGGTTCTAGTCTCTCTCTCTCTCTCTCTCTCTCTCTCTCATACTAAGATCTCTGCAATAACTAATACTTCTCTTTTATTTTGTCCTTACAGAAAAGCCAGAGTTGGTATAATGTAAGTACTCCAGTTTCTCTTGTCCCTTGATACATGTGGGGGTGGTGGGGAAGGCGGGCTGGGTTAAAAGGGGCTTTGCAATGGCACTGGGGCATGTTGATCATTTCAGACAAGGTGGGGTGGGGAATGGTTCAGAGCTGGCAAGAGGGGATTGGCTTCTTAAGGGAGGGATGTCAGAGAGAAGAGCAGATAATGTGTCCTCTGAGCCACAGGCTTCCTGCTGCACGTACATAGTCAGGATCTCCCGATCCTGTCTCTCACTGGATCTCCTTGGAATAGAATAGAGTTTGGCTTTATATAGCACCAAACAGAGCTACAAATATATGAAAATGTTCACCCCTTTTGGAGTGGGTTGGAGGCGGGGGAGGGTAATCACCTGCCCACAGAGCTTGCAGGAAGATAAACTGTCTTTCATTTCTGCCTTGATCTAATATTTTTTCCCCTTTGAGATCATGAGTGGCAGTGTTTGCAGGCACAGTGCTGCCCGTTTTCAGATTTTCCCCAAGCAAATAGCATCAGCTTCCCTTGCACAGATGAACTCCGCCCTCCCCCAGGGTCTGACAGTAGATACCCGCCGTGCAGTGGCTATGCAGATGAGGTGTTAAATTAGCATCTTTCATTTAACACCGCATCGGAAAGACAGCGCCTTTCCAGCAGTTACTACACTTACGACTTTTCCTGAAATTGGGCCTAGGTGGAAAATGCGAGAATTTTTTTTTGAGACTATCGGGTGGGAAAAGTGCACAGTTTAAGAAGGGCCTGGCATGTTCCAGGGATTGATCATGGGGAATGGAGCCTTTCCCTGCTAGCTCACTATCCCAGGTCAGTAGCCGCTGAAAGTTGTGACTTAGGTGGCAGATGTTCAGCTGCCCTAGTTTGGCGAGTCTCCAGGAGCGGGTGGCTGCCCCATCAGAAGGAAGTCCTCAGCAATAGTCACTCAAGTGAGGCTCTGTTGGAAGCTCAGCAGAGAGGCCAAGGACTGAATAAAACATGGAGGTTGAACTCTCCTCAGACCCCAAGGTGGTCTCTGCAGGTCATGGGGAAAGCACATGGCGGGGCTGCTTTGTTTACTATAACTTTTCTTAGGATAAAGAGACTTCAGAGCCAGATTTTCAAAGGAGCTCAGCTCCCCTTTAGACACCTAAGTGTCCATAACAGACAGCAGCAGCTATTGGGAGCTGAGCACTTCTAAAAATCTGGCCCTGGAACTCCAGAGTTGGGACTATGGCCCTTTTTACAGGCAGTGCACTTACTAAAAGTACATAGTTTCAGGAGTGTTCATGACAGTTTTTGGCAGGAGTGAATCACTGGGCAGGAGGTCTGGGTGATATGTCTTACTCAGTGTAACACTCAATATCTTATATCTCAGGCCGTCAAACTGAGTTTGCTGTGTCCCTGGTATTAGCTAGGAAGACAGTGGCAGTGCAGAAGAACCGTTGCATGATCAGCTTTTCTGGGGAAGTGCAGTTTCTACTGGTTCTCCACAGTCCAGACTCTCAAAAGTTGTGGCTCTTCATTGACAATGACCTTGGGTTTTTCTAGGGTATGGAGTATGGCCTAGATTTTTAAAAGTATTTAGGCAACTAACTCCTGCTGAAATCATTGGGAGTTAGCACCTAAATACCTCTAAAAATCTGAACATATGTCCTCTATTCAGCAGTCAATACCTGTTCAGTAAAGCACTTAAAACATGTGCTGAACTTGGGACACATGCTTAAAGTTAAGCACATGCTTAAGTGATTTGTTGAAGAAGGATGGATTTAACATGTGGTGTCTATGCTTTGTTGAACTGGATCCATAAGCTCCTTGATTAAGGGTTCCCAAGTCATCTGATGTAGACTACATGCTAACCTAGTAGTGATTTAGTCCAGGCTTATTTGGCTTCATGCTTCCCAAGGTTCTAGCTCTCCTGGCTAACAGTATTCCCAACTTCTGTATAGGCTCTTGGCAAGGCAGAGTAAAATTTAAAAACAAACAAACAAACAAAAAACAAACCTGAGAGTAAAGCCAAAAATATCTAGAGGTGAGTGAACATACCAGGATTTCTCATTTCTCCTTCCCTCTCCTCTCCCAAGGTATCTCAAAAGTCTTCTTATCCTCTGGCCTAATTCTGTACCTACCTCTGCTGGGTGCTAGGGGAATTCTGGGATCCCTCCAGCCAATCTGTGAGGCTCTGATACAGACCTCTAATGTCCATGATCACCTACTCTAGAGTAAGATGAATTTGGAGCCAACACACATGAGAACCTGACTACTGGAGAAAGCAAAGCATTAGATCACTCTTAACCTGGGAGCCTAGACCCCAGAGAGGTTATAGCAAGGAGATACCCTAGAAATTGATCCTATGTCTGACTGATTCCACGATCTGTTGAGCTGTGTACACATCACAGTCGTACAGCACTTGCATTTTTTGTGAGCACTGAATCATGGAAATCACAAAGAGGAGATGTTTTATCATGTTGCACCAAAGTATCCTTCATCCACAGCTCCCACCCTCCAGTATGTACTGCCTATCTCCTCTGGGAGGCTGAGAGGCTGAGACAGGACTTTTCTCTCATTGCACAGCTAAAAAGACACCAAACTTTTCCAGGCACTTTCTTTCCTTCCTTCCTTCACTCACTCACTCACTTTGAACGTCTGCCTGGCCACCACTTCCTGTTGTCACCATTATTTATTTATTTTTAAATCCTCCATATCTCTAAAATCAAATCGCTTTGCTGACTAGTTCAGTTCTGAAATGAGTTTTGATTTGAAACAGGAATTTTCCTCGTGAGAGGTGGAGTGTAGACAAAGAGACCTTGTTAGTCGGAGAAAGTGTTTAATAAGGATAGGCAGGGTTGAAGATGACAACATGGCAGAAAACAATAGACCTTCTCCTATTGAAGTCAGTGACCAAACTCTCTGACTGCAGTGGGAGCTAGTGTGGATCCAGTATGCACAGACAGGCAAGGAGAGGGACAGAAGCAAGGACAGGAGAACATCTGCCTTTGGAGGCAGATGGAAGCAGTGTAGACAGATGGTGTTGGCAAGTGATCAGAAGTGTGGAGAGAGACAAATTGGGTTGGAGTAAACATGGATTGCAGACAGTAAGAAAAGGTGGAGAGGTGATCAGAAGTATGGAGAGCAGACTGACATGAACAGAAAGGTGCGGGTGTTCAGAAACACAGAGCTCAGGCAGAAGGAGCGTGAAGAAGTGGCATAAAGAAGCATGTAAAGAAGTCAGTAACCATAGCTGAAGGTGGCATTGTGTTTTATACAAGAACTGCTTGTTTCTGTGACTGCTGAGAGCCATCCCCTGCTGCATGATGCTTTGGTGTGATCTGCTTCTGTGGTTCTCTTGTGGTTTTGTGTCCACTCTATCTTATCTTTTTGTTCTCTTGTTTTTCCTCCATGTATTTTCAGCATGAGAGACAGCACATCCGGAGAGTAAGCACTGGCTGCGTTCTGCGTGGTTTTTTTTCTTTTATTTTTTTGTTCTAGTCCACAAAACCATTGTGGCCAGATGAAAGCAGCAATGTCGAAATGGGGATGAGCCACCTGAGCTCCAGGAAGGGAATCAATGCTAGTGATAGCGTTACAGTTGTCAGTAATTTGCTATTGCTTTGCACTGTGTTGGGCCAGCCCCTCCCACACATCTTGCCAGGATCTCCGGCACTGGGGACAACCAGACGCTTTCCCTTCCCCTCACCTCCAGGGACAGATCCATAAATAAGAGTTCACCTCCAGGGAGCATCTAGAGAACCCACCTTTGGTGTCGTCTTGCAGTTTAGTCAGTTCTAGGGCATCTTTAAACCTGCACACATGAAACACAGGTACAGCTGCACTGCACGCAAACTCACTCTCACCCTCACTTGTGGAGCCTTGTGCACCCTAGGAGTCAGCTCTTCTCTGAAGCACTCCTGCCCGTAAGCTTTGTATTAATACACTGGCCTTGGCTGTGGAGGCACCAGCCCTATTCCTGCTGCTTTCAACTGGTTTTCTTGTTTCTGTCTGGCCTGCTATGTTATCTCCCCTCTCCTTAACACCACTTTGACCTGTCCCTGCTTCTCCGGTAGAGGTTGCTCCCTCCCATGTTCCATTTTCTCTTTTCTTCTTCCAAGACGATAGCAGCCTCCAGCTGTGAAAATTTACTTTAGAACTCACCCTTCCTCTGCCTCCTGGTGTGTTCTCTGGTGCCACCAATGCTTTCCAAGAGATGCATGTGAGATTTGCATAAGGATCATATCAACTGGGGTGGGCGGAGAGTTTATAGTTTGTGAAGTTCAAAGTACAGAACCAATGGAAGAATAGGCCCTTCTTCCCCAGTGGTAAGAGACTTTCCATCTGTCTTAGCCCTTCTCCTTCTGTGCCCTGTGGTCAGTGGTGTAGGCTGATGGGCAGGTGCCCAGTCTGAGAGTTAAAATACAGTACCAATTCAGGTCCCTTTCCTCCGGGCCAGCTAAGTACCTTAAGGAGATTTCCACAGAGAACTCTCAATAGCCAACAGAGGCCCTTCCAGCTTTCAGCAAGCAGGGCAGGGGAGAGGACATGTCGTTCTCCTTTGGTGACTTTTCTTAGATATCTCATATGCCTCCTGCCTGGTACCCATGGAGAGCGTTCTCTCAGCTCTCATCTCCCCAGGGCTGAGCCACCAGCAATCCTCTATATAATATCCAGTAGGCAGTCTTGTGACACTTAGTCAACTGCTCTGTCTGGAGACTACAGCTTCCAGCAACCCTGGTCATAAAGGGGCTAACAGATCTCCTGACCGAGTCTGAGCTCACGGGGCCAGTGCTCTGTTCCAGAGAGCTCCCAGCTTTAGGAAGCTGCATCGCACACCTGCTGTGAGAATGTGGGCTGCAGCTGAATCATATCGTCCCATTTCTGATCCAGAGTGAACACATGCAGCCCTGCACCTGTGCTCATATCTCCTAGGTTGAGGAGCATGGATTTATTGGCTGGCTGGTTGAGTTCAACAGCAGTGAAAAGGAAAAGCTGCCAAAGGCATTTCCAGAGCCATCAGTGAGGAGCAGCAGACTTGGGTCCTGGCTTGTCAGGACTGATTGATTAGAAGTCCATTACTAAGCACCTGCAGACCTCTGCAGTCAACGTTTAGCCCTCAGGCTTCCCTGAGAGTGTCCCTCTTCTGGGCTTAAGTGCTCTGTGTCTGCTCATCAGTTTTGAGACAGGGAGGTGTGGGTGTTCAGTGACTGAGATCAGCAGTGAGTCGCCACATAGCTCTGTTTACTAAGAGAGTTGTCTGTCTGCATTAGCACAGGTCTCTTGTTGTAAGAGAAGGGGTCATCTCCTCCTGTCCAATGACTCTAAGGTGATGGAGCTTTTCTCAGGCCTGCTTCGTCCTAGAAAAGGTTTGCCAGCATAGCTCTAGCTACGAACCCACATAATGTAAATGCAGTTTAGACTGGCAAAAAAGTGTTTTTGCTAGAATAGCTTGTATCAGATTCCTGAGTGATAAGATATACTGGCAAAAATACTCTCTGCCAGTGTAGAAATATCACTAATAAAATCCCGCCTTGCTATAGCTGGCCTCAGTATTGTCACACAACCCTCCCTGGAGCATCTGGGCAATGGTGCATCCAGCAACCAGCTTTGGGGAAAACAGAGCAGTAGCTCCCCAGATGGGCTGCTGGGGCCCTACTCCAAAAAGGGGCAGTCAAACTTTGGGGCTATGTTGGCAGCTTAGAAGGAACCTCATGTACAGGCAAATGGATACAATTCTGTCCCTCACTTCCCCTCCTTAGAACAACCCCACACATCCCTGATATTTGGTTATGGGCATAGGCGGAGCTCCCACCGGCAGTTCCCTGGCGTGCCCCCACCCCCAGCTCACCTCTGCCTCCACTTCACCTCCACCTCCTCCCCTGAGCGGGCCGCCGTGTCCTGCTTCTCCCCCCTCCCTCCCAGTGCTTGCGCCGCAAAACAGCTGTTTCACGCGAAAGCAGTGGGAGGGCGGGGGAGGAGGAGGAGGAACGCAGCGCACTTGCAGAAGAGGTGGGGCCAGGGCAGGGATTTGGGGAGGGATCCAATAGGGGGAGAGAGAGGGCGGAGTCGGGGTGGGGTGGGGAGGGCTCGCGAGCACGCACCGGCGCCAACAAAAGTTGGCACTTGTGGTTATGGGTCGAAACTGCTCACTTGTGTGAGTTTACCAGCAGTGGAACCTAATAGCTTATCAACTCATGCTGCTATTACGTACAGGGGAAGAGGGCTGTGTTATGGGCATTGTGGTAGATGTATGAAATCGCTTCACTGCTGTTTTTAAAATAGGGTGTGTTTGGTAGAGCCATTGTGCTGTGTGGAATGATTCTTCCAATCCCCTTCTCCTGGAGAATGCAGCTAGCTGTGCATGGGGTGTCAAGAGACCATCCCGCCTGTGGAACAGCTATTTCTTAGCACTGGGAAGAAACCACGAGTCAGGCTCCCAAAATCATGAGCTTGGCAAAGAGATCATGGGATTTTAACTATAATAAATGTTGAGTTCTTTTTCGTTGCCTCCTGGTTTTGGAGACATCAGGGATCATGTTTTCAAGCTTTTCCCCACAGCCTCGAGGACAAGAATCTTAATTTATTTTAAAATGAGAGCTGTGATTGTCATGTAATAACATTGGATCTGTGAGAGAAATACCAAATATTGTGAGACTTGCAATAAAATGGTGAGAGTGGGCAACACTAGGAGAGGGTCTCTGAGGCTTAGTAAAGGAGCTGAGATTAGGGAAGTATGGAATAGTGTAAGGCCCAGTGCAGGGAAATCGTGGAGGTGAAAGGGAAAGCCATGGTGCTAACATCTACAAGAGTAAAAATGGGCATGAACAAATTTCAAATCCAGAGTCAAGCTTTTCCAGGATTTGGAGTGCTTATATCTGGGGTTCTGGTCCAGCCCGTTCTAGAGAGAGGGCCCAAGCCATGAAATCAGGTTGCAGAACCAATCCAATCTTCCCCAAAGTTTGTGATTTTTCATATCCACAGTTTGGGCTTAGGCTCATCTCTGGCACAGAGCTAGCCGTGCGGGAAGCAGGAACTCTCTTAGCCACTAGCAGGAATCCCCCCACCCAGTAAATGTTTTGAAACTTCCGTATGTGTATTCTGGAAACATTTCACTGCCAAAAACCTCCTTCCTTCCTTCCTTCCTTTCTTTCTTTCTTTCTTTCTTTCTTTTTCCCCACTTGGGGCAATAGGCCCTGTTCCCTGTCAGAGCATGGAGGATTCAGTTTATATTCCTCATTTTCCACATCCAAGGTCAGTGCCAAGGAGTACTCTATGGGATTCCCCTTGGAGACATGTAGACAGCCCAGCCTTCCATTCTTATCTTCTGCTTGCTCCACTATAAATCACTTTGGTGGCCCTCCTCTCTTGACTGTCCCTAAATAGGGGCATGACCTCAGGGTTCTTTGCTGTCTGGTGCCAGAGTGTCGGGCTTCTCCAGCATTTCCAGCTGCTGTATGTAGCAAGTGCTGCTTCTGTAAATCATCTCCTGCGATCTCTGTGCAGATAAAGGCCAAACAGCCCGGGAGCGGCACTGGCAAATAATCTTCCCCAGTCACTGGTGAGAAAGGATTAGCGAGAGTAAAGAGATGTCCTTGAAGAGTTAGAGCAAACAGAGCTGGCTCCAGGGACCTGCAAGACCCAGGTCCATCCAAGGGGCTTTCTGTTGACTAATCAGCTCCCTGGGCCAGCCCTACTCCCACTCTCATATCTCCCTGTAGAGTTCACCCCCTGCAACTTGCTTTCTCTCTCTTCTGGTGTGTGTTTGCATTGAATATTCTCCTTCTGTGTTTCTCTCCCTCAGTCCCTCCACGTCTTCTTTTCCCTATAGCTCTCCATAAACTCTCTATGCACATTGGCTTCATGGTAAGGGCATCAGGGAGTTCCGCCCTGGTTCCAAAAATCATTTACAAGAATTCACCCCTTTCTGCCTACATCATTGAAATGCCTCTAGAAACATTTAAACTTCCTGTAAGACATCTGCTGAAAGCCTCTGACAGCGCAGCAGCACAATTCAATCCATTTCTCTTTGAGAGCAAAGTCTGGTGCGCAGCTCTAACCGCAGACTATGAGTGGGACGAAGCACCACCAGAAACTCTGCATTGTTTGCAGTTGTCCATACAAACACTGCACGCACAGACAAAGGAACTTTCCTAACAATGGCGCCAGAGGAGAGCTAGGGCTGTTACGTCTGCTGATCCACACACGGAATTGAACATTCAGCTTCTAGTATCATCCCACTCAAAGCAGCATGTGCTACCCTGTAATCACAAAGTACCAGAAAACCAGAGATGGGATTGTGATAAGCGCGTACTTTTCTCTCAGTCTCTACAAAATCATCATCCAGACCCTGGTCAAATTACAAATACGTTCAAGATGGAAAACTAAACTCTGACAAAGGCAGTATTCTGCTTGCTTGGAAGGACTGATTGAAATACAACATGCAGTCAAGTGCTATAGTTTCATCTACAGTAGCTTTGCTGTGGCATATGCCTCATAGTCATACAGTATGCAATAAAGCATGCAAATTCATATCAGCTCCAGCATCAGGGCCTGATTTGCCAATACCAGGCACGATGCATTCCCGTTTGCACCTAAGCAAAATATGTGGAAACCCCCCACCCCGACACACACACACACACACACACACACACACACACCCCAAATAGAATGGTAGTTTTATACACACACACACCCCAAATAGAATGGTAGTTTTATACACTCCCTTTGCGCAGGGGTGAATGATGGCACAAGATGCAAGATAGTGGAGAATCAGAGCCATGGTATACTCAAACTGAGAATAAAAAGTAGGAGAGGCATAAGGCCCATTGGAAAGATGAAAAAGAATGATAATGAAAGCAGTTAAATGGAGCAGAGATTGAGACAGAGACACTTTTTTTTTAACAGTACTCTGCTGTCCTAAATACCAAGAGGTACTATACAAGAGAGAGATTCAAGCTCTCAGAGTAAAAGATCCCCACCCCACAAAAAACCCGAGGGAGATAAGCTGTGTATAACTTTGGGAGAAAAGAAAGTGATGGCCGAAACAGCTTCAGCATCGCGTCAGCCTGAGCTACTGACTCAGAATCAGACAATGACACAATATGGAGGGATGCACTGCACAAAGCCCCAGTAATAGAGATGAGTAAGCAGTTTGTTTGGTAAACACCAGTTCTCTTTTGCTTGTGAATTGACTGCAGCCAGCCTGAGATTTTTCTCAAATGTTGCCATTGTTTTAAATGATTCACGGGGTAATTTCTGCAAATAATTCTTGGTCTCTATCTAGTTCACCAGCTGTTCGTTACACGTTTTCAGTATTCAAACTTTGACCTGTATCGATTAGTTTTGATTGGGCGTGTATGTCATTGTGATATGGTCTGTTCTCTGATTGGAGGATCTTAGCACGAAGGCCAGGTCTACTCTACAAGTGTTTGCTGGCACACCTATGTTACTTGGGTGTGAAGAAGTGTGATCTCTGACCAGTGTAGCTGTGCAGGCCAAAGCCCCTAACATAGACACAATTATAGCAGCAAAACTATGCTTCTGCTGATAGTTTGTTTTGCTCGGGGGGGAGTAGAAATAAGCTATACTGGCAAAAGCCCAGTTTTACCCATATAAACTGTGTCCACACTAGGATCGCTTTGCTGGTGTAATATACTGGTATAGCCATACCAGCAAAGCACTCCTTTTGTTAACCTGGCTTAGAAATCAGGCATTTCCTAGTCTAGGGATTGGGAATTCAAAATTTACTTGCCACCAAAATTCCCCAATAATTACTTGAAAATTGCTCAGCGTTCCTGCCATTCTCTTTTAAAATGGCTGTACGCTCCTGGCGGGAGACTCCTTCGGTTAGAATATTTGGGGAAAGCGCAAAAGAGGCTGCGAACACCGGCAAATCAAAGACATTGGAACACATTTTGCAGAATATGTGGCCAAGTTCCTTGCTGATGTTAATGGGGGCAACAACGGTTTTGCCCTCTTGTGCCAGCAGAGAATTTGGCCCACTTTTGTCATAGGTGTCCATTTCAACCCCAAAACCTGTGCACATCCTTCGCGAAACACCTAGGACCAAGTCCATCCTTTGTCTCCACTCCCTCTCAATGTCTCTTACGTTCTTCTTCAGTTTTCTATGCAGTACAACCCAGACCATCCCTTGCCAAGCCTCCCTGTCCTCTCCCTCCCGCATCGATTGCTTTGGATTTCCTGCCAGAGGATTTGTGTCTGTGTTTGAACAGCCAAAGCCAGGGAGGTTTCTCCAGGTGAAATCCACCCCCTTCCCCAACATCTCGTCTGTCCTTGCCCCCACCACCACCCCTATGGTGTCATTCTGTCCCAGCTCCCTGTGTTTGTGGTAGAGTTAATGTTTAGCATGACCACCTCTGCCTGGCTCTTGCTATCACTATGTGCTGCTCCTGCTTTGCAGAGGAGGTGGGTGGATGTGCAAAGAGAAGAGAAACATCAGTTGACGCCGTTCCAGGTGGTTTTGGAAGTAGTTTCTCAACCAGCTCCATTCATTACAGCAACCAAAGCCCTTACATTGCAGTTGTCTGCAGCAGTAGACCCCCATCACAGAGCAAAGTGATTGCATTGTTTGCAGCTGTCACTGATGAAAATAGTAGTGTTGGTTTGTAGACGGGACCCCTCCGTTGTTGTTGGCAGATGGGGTATATTGCTTCCTTCCTGGCTGTGCTGAGAGAGATACATCTGTGTCCAGTCTAGCTTCAGCAATTCCACTTTTGAGTGTCTGGGGTGAGAGAGATTACTGAACCAAATGAAAGCTGCTTGCCTGCCTCCTCAGGAATCTCTCTTTTGCATCAGTGTGTCACAGTCCCTGTGCCTGGGATTAAGCCCCATTCTGGTTCCTCTGGCTTTGCCAGAGCTGAGATTTTCTGGATGTACTTGTACCCAGTTCTTTGAGTCTTTTACTGGATACACTGTGGCCCAGCTCCCACAGAATCAGCATCATCAGTGACCCTGCATTCTGAACAGGAGCTGTGCCATATTACCGAAGCCTTCCTGTGCATTTCCTCCTTTGAGCATTTCTGCACTTTAAGGGGGATAGGGGTAGTGAGGGGGGCAGTCACTGTGGATTGCAGAAGAAGGTTAAACCGATCTCCCCTGAAACCCTCAGAGTCCAGCAGCCGGAGCTTGAAGGCAATCCTCACCCTACCTTGCAAACGTGGACCAGGTTACTGAATAAAAGGAGGAGCTCCAGTTTTTCAAAGGCATCTTGGGGTAACAAAGCTCCCAGACCAGTCCAGTCTCCCCTCATGTTGCTGATTTCATGATAGCTGTGCTCTCCTTCTCCCTTCCCCTCCCCCTAAACACAAGCTCTGTCCAACAACTTTCCATTACAGGAAACATCTGTTGGAGGCAGGGCTGAGCCTGGGTTACTGCAGGGCATTGGCTGACAAGAGTTACCCAGATCCAGTAACTTAAAGCATGTGCAAGTCATTTCAGTATCTCCCCACCCGCGCCGTCCATGAGAAAAAATAACAAAGACCAAAGCTGCCTTTCAGAGCAGATGGGAGAGCAGAACCTGAGGCAGGCACTGGAGAAGTAAGTTACTGCTTCTCCGATCAGCAGGCTGCATTGGTGAGCTGCATACCAGCGTCCTGAGCAGCCTCAGAAATTGAGACTAGCTCTGTGATTTACTGCTAACACTGTGGGGTCCTGGAGAGCTGGACTATGTAAGTGACTGCTTGTCCTGAGCAGCCGTGGAAATTGGGACCGTGTCTGTAAGGCACTGCTGCCCCCTTACAGCCCTGCTTGGACTCTTCCAGCTGAAGGCACTTTTGCAGTGCTCCTTTAAGGGATACTCCGAGTGGGGACCAGCGAGAGAGAAGCCACAAGAGCACAAGTCGTGCTGACCGATGAGTTCCCCTTATGAGCCACTTTTTCAAAGTCTCTTGGAGAGCGATTCTTCTCTGGAGCTGCAGAGACTGCTGGGGCGGAAGAGCTGAATGTGAGGAGGAGAGAAGCAGGCTGCTGCTGCTGTTGTGTCTTCATTGGCTTTGACTCTGAACCAGTGCAAGTGGCAGTGTGAGCTGGAGAAGGGGAGGGTGGCGGAGAGGTCGAAGGTATCGAGGGGGTGTCATGGATTGCTTGTTGGAGTGTGGCGCGCTCTGGGGTTCCATGCTGGGTCAAGAGAATGAGGAGTTGCTGTGGTACCTGCGGAGGCTGAAGAGCTCACCCCAAGAATATGACAGCCCAGGATCAGAAGAAATTCCAGCCGTGAGTGTCTTCGTTTATCAGTGTCACAGAAGTTCTGGTACCACCTCTCTTTGTCACTTAGATCCCACTGCCAAACAGAAGACTCTGGAGAGTCCCGTTTTTAAATATGGGAGCCTTCACGCAGAGTCCCGAGCCAAAACCGTGAATCGGAACGTCCCTGATTGCAGGGGAAGGTTCTGATCCAGATCCAGAGTTTACTGCTCAACTCAATTTGTCCAATGGGCTGAACCAAAACCTCAGTTCTGATTGCACCCCTTCTCCTAGCTCACCCCACCGTGAGCTTGGGAGACATTTGAGTCCAGGCCGGAACGCCTCCGCTGGGCCCACCTCTAGCCCTGAGCCCACGTTTGGATGCTCAGACTGGCATATTGGCGAGTAAATTCCCAGTCCGCACACCTGCCAGTTTCTGTGTCCAGTGTAGGACTGGGACATTGTAATAAAGTACCTATCTTTGGGTCCTCAGACTGTCTCTGAAGGGGCTAGATGAAGTGAAGAGCTATTAATGGCTTATTAATCAAGCAAAGGGGGTGCTGCTAAATTCTTAGTGAGACCGTTCTCAGGGGAACAAGAGAGGCTGATTTCTGCATGATTTCTTTTCTTCACTGCTTCCTGTGCTAAGACTTTTGTAATACACATGGCAAGTAATCTCCCTGGCTCCCTCTCCCTCCCTTTCCTCTAGCAGAAGGTGGCTTCTGACTTCCCTGTGCTCTGCCTTCATTCACCTGCCTTTGTGATTTATGGAAAGTGTTGCCCAGCTAGAACAGGGGTGGAAAGGGATTAGACAGATGGGGCTGTGCTCCAGGAGAAGGAAAAGGGAGCATTCTCGCTTAGAGGAGAGATGTGCTACATTGGCATTTCTACCTGCCTCCATTCATAGCTCTCTACAGGCTCTACTGGCAGGGGAAGTTTAGCCGTTCTCAGAAGTCAGCATTGTGTGGTGTGGGGGAGGCTGCATTTGGCCAAGATTACCGCTCCAGAGATGGATTCATTCTAAAGTTTAGAAGACATGAGAGATGAGCCAGCTCCTGGGTCTCGCTGAGGCCAATGGCAAAACTGCCATTGATTGTCTTCATTTGGGCCAGTGTACAGTCCCCACTTGCAGCCCGCAGCCTCTCCTGTCTCCCACAGAGTGCAGGCACCACACCTGTCGGCAGCCATGGGTGTGCTGCGGTTCAGCCTTCAAACTGGCAGCTCCCGCTGGGATGGCTCCAGACTTCAGTATCCATGAGCTCCCACTGCCGGTGTTTCTGCCTCATTCCCTGCAGGGGAAGCACCTGACTCTGGGGTTCCTGTACCATTCCCTGCATTGCTACCTTCTGGAATAGCTAGTGGGATCCACCGCCTGCAGAGCTCCTCTAGCACCTGCTGCTGGGAAAGTCTGCAGTCCATGATTGCTTCCCTGCAGCTATCACTGCTGTTCTATTCCACACTGCCACCGAGCAGGCAGTGGCATAGCCCTTCTGTTTGCTGCTCCCACTTCTCTGACAAGTCAGGGTCTCTTCCTCCTTTATTCCTGCCTTCTGCACACTTACTAAACTAAGCCCGCAATCTTCTCCTCAATGTGTCACTGGGATAACACCTCCAGGTCTCCTGCTTTGTAAATTCATCGAATCTCCTCCCTGCACTACCATGCCCTGATGTCCTTGTCTTTCTCTCCCCTCCACTCCCAGTCCCTCTTTCATGGTCACTCCGTTATTTGCAGGTGTTGAGTCCAACGTATAAACAGCGTAACGAAGACTTCAGGAAACTCTTCAAACAGCTTCCCGACACCGAGCGCCTCATAGTCGGTAAGACTGGCTGGGCTCCTCCCAGCCCTTCTGCACTGTGCCCTGCTGGGCTGTAGGCAGACATTTCGGTAGGAAGCTCAGGGGCAGGTGCATGTGTCCGTTTCCTCTAGAAAGATATCACCCTGAGGCCTTCTCTACGCTTGCAGTGGTGTGTAGGGTGTGGTTAGCGCCACACTGCAGTGAAAGGCCGGCTGCATCCCCGCTGCCCCGTGTAGCTCCATGCCACAGTGAAAGGCTCTGGCAGGGGTGAGGCCGACTCCCCTGTACTCTACCCACCTAAGCAGTGCCTCACCCTCCGCACAGCTGTTCACACCCATACTAGTGGGATGTGCAGTGTCTGTACCCTGCACTCAGCTGTAAGTGTAGACATACCGCAGTGAACAAGCCTGTTGCCTGCCTCCTGTATATGTAGGGCCCGATCCTCAGCTGGTGCAAATGGCCCTTTTTCTGCTGGCGTCACTAGAGCAACACTGATTGGCTCCGGCTGAGGATCTGGCTCCTAATGTCTTCGAGATCCTGGAGAAAAGTCCCCTTCCCACTTGGTGAGTCAGGCGAGGGGTTAGCTGAGAGCTGGTTTGCAGCTGTTAACTCATGTTACTTACCACAACAATCCTTGTCCGATGGAGGGGAGAGTTATCTGAGGGAAGGGGAGAAGAAAGGGCTGAGTATAAGCAGGCAAGGAGTAGCGTGTGGAGGGGTGGGGGAAAGGAGGGTTAGAGCAAAGGCCGCATCACAGATGGGTAAAATTTAAGCCACTGAAGAGGCCCAGCTGTGCCAAGTTCCCATCCAGCTCCACGTACGTGTGTCAGGAGAGAGGTCCAGAGTTGCTGCCTGGGCCTTTTTCTTGTTTATTTTGGGTTACACATCTTAGCGGTCACTCTGCTCCACCTTCTCTAGTGAGGCCCCTTCTTCACACCTGCTCTGCGTTCCCCCTTCACATGATGGTGCCCATTTCTCCCACCCCCAATTAAGCCACCGTGCTGCAGTGGTTTAACTGCTACCCATCGCACTGCATCCATTCACTTGTACTGTGTGTGAGTGATGATCTGAGAACCACCTATTATTATCTGAAAGGTGCAAACTCTAAGGAGGGAGAAGAGCTGCTCGGGATGGTTCAGCCGGGCAGAGGTAGGAATAATGACACTGAACAGTGGAAAGGAAAATACAGTCATTTTTCCTGCCTCAGCTCTGGGACTTGTTTTGGCATAGTTGTGATTCTGTCTGTCCTGCCAGCCCAAGCAATATGCCAGTGGTCCTGCTCCCTGCTTATCTTCTGGTGTCTACCCACAGATTACTCTTGTGCGCTTCAAAGAGACATTCTCCTGCAAGGCCGCCTCTACCTCTCTGAAAACTGGATCTGCTTCTACAGCAACATCTTCCGCTGGGAAACACTGGTAAAGACCCTCTTACTTCTCCATCAGGCTTGTGCTTTCCAGGGGCATCAGCACTTTCTTGCCCATCTCAAAAGCATTCTGGGCATGCCGTGACTTCTTCGTTAACTCACCTCTTTATCCCCTTTCTCTCTCTCTCATCCCTTTTCCCTTGTGCCATGGCCCGGACCATAGCTGACAGTCCGTTTGAAGGATATCTGCTCCATGACCAAGGAAAAAACTGCACGGCTCATTCCTAACGCCATCCAAGTTTGCACTGACACTGAAAAGGTACGTCCCAGAACCCTCCACTCCTGGCCTATCTGCACAAGGTGAGTGTTGAGCTAGTCTGGTGCTGGGGTAGTATAAAGACCTAATGTAGGGTCAGCGCTGATGTTGGCATTGGGTAGATGCAACGTTCACAGAGAACACCTCTAAGTGGAGCTTTGGGGACATGAGGGTAATGTAGGGACAGCATCCAGACCCTGAGATAAGGCTGGCTGATCTAGGGACAGCGAATGGATTGTTGTGTGAGGAAAGGGTTATGCAAGGATGGCATTAGGGAAGGGAAATCATGGCTCCTGGGTTCTAATCCCTGCCACTTGGCCAAATCACTTTCCCTCTCTGAGCCTCAGATTTCCCATCTCTAAAATGGGGATATTAATATTTACCTGAGGGACATAATTGAAAGCAATTTGTGATCCTCAGCTACAAATAAATAAATGTAAAGTGTTGAGGTGTGGTGTTGGGGAAGAGGGATATAGGGATGTAAAACAAATCCCCATGTGGATTTCAAATATGAAACTGCATTTGTTTGGTGCCTCGGGGAGAGGGGTGATGTGCAGATAATCAGCGGAGCCCAGCGTGGGGTTGGGTTTAAAGCAGGGATATTGCACACAGCCTGTGGAGCAGGTAGACGTTCTCACCCAAGGCACTGGTGATACAACCCCCTGCACATGAATTCTTGACTCACAGTGTAGGTTACTAAGTTAATGGCTACTTATCAAGTCCTCAAACATGCTGCCTTGGGTAAGTGACGCGCAGATCCCCCCTTTGCTCAGTAGTTGA
Source organism: Mauremys mutica (assembly GCF_020497125.1). NCBI lineage: Eukaryota > Metazoa > Chordata > Testudines > Geoemydidae > Mauremys > Mauremys mutica. The sequence continues at coordinate 9,811,388 of NC_059093.1, forward strand.
ACAGTTGTTTCAATAAGCTCATGGATTCTCCATGTGTTCTGCTCATTAAGGCTGAGATCAGGTTCCTCTGTCTTTTGCTGGCACTCATTTTTTCTCTCTGTCTCTGCCCTATCAGCACTTTTTCACTTCCTTCGGCGCCCGAGATAGGACGTACATGATGATGTTCAGACTCTGGCAGAATGCTCTCCTCGAAAAGGTACAGAAACTTTCCTGCGTGCATGTAGCAGTGCTCCCTGCTCCCTGGCTGGGGCAGTCTGCTAGCTGGATGTGTGCTGCCTCAGATCATTGCCATGTAGCAATCCGCAATGCTTGTGGCTAATCATATACATGAACCTGTAGGTACAGTAAATGCACATCTGTGCAAGCAAATCAGGTGCAAGCAAGTGCAATTACCCCGTTACTCACAGAATTACTTCTGTGCAGAGGCATATCGGCATACAAATTAAAGCTCCTCTGTTGAAAATGTGTCCCACCTCTTTTGCCACTGCTGCAGTATGAATACATGTGTGGTCCAGCAATAGTTTTCATAAGGCCGTCATTTAAAATGAACTCCCCGCCCCCCCCCCCCACACACAAAAATAGTCCCAGGGTGTCGCAGAAATCTCTGACCACGTAGGCAAAGGGCTTAACAGGCTCACAGTGCAGGAGGGAGAGTCAAGGATGGGACAGAGACAGAGCATGAGTCTACGACATCCCAGCGCATGTGGGAGCAATGGAGACGATGCAAGACGCGTAGGGTAATACTGGAAGAGTATGGTTCCAAAACGTGCCAGTGTATTCCACCTATTCTGCAGCAGCTGGAGTCCCAAATGTATCTGGTTTGACCTGCAGATTCCATCCTGTACCAGTACGTCCATCCTCATTACAAGAGTGAGAGTCCAGGGTGGAACAGATAGGGCTATCAGCACATGGAGGTGTGCTCAGCAGTGCCATAAGAGTGTGAGCTCGCAACATACTAGAAATGTTGACTAAAGCATTTAGGACAATTTCAGTACAAGGCACTGTTAATATGTAGCAGGATAAACTTTTCTCTGTGATACCTAGATGTATCACCAGTGTAACATTGTGAATGAAACAGCCTTATTTAAATCCATATAGAAAGTCTGTCCTTAGTTTGAGGCTTGAAACAAACAGGAACTGAGATTTGGAGCGGTGAAGACAGGAAATACTTTAAGCTCTCTTTCCCCGAATTCAGGGCCCAAGGCTGGGAAGGGGGAGGGAGAAAGAAGAAAGCAATCCAGCCAGGTGCCCTTGATAAAGCATATGAATTTAATAGACTGCAGATGGGCAGAGGATGAAATGGAATTAGATTTCCCTGTGGTAAATCTGTTTCCCATTTGAGCCTTGCCATCATTTGGACGATTACCGTGACATGGTTAAATCATTGTAACCTTGATTAAGATTTTCCCGCCTTGTCACAGACAGCAACAACTGGGGAAAATGCAAACCAACCAACTCCAGAAAGGTTCACGGGATTTCTTCTTCTTCTTCTTCTTTTTTTTTTAATTAGTGAGAAATCCTTCTTGCTTGTCATTTTATTTCCTGTTGGAAACAAACCATCCCTTTATTGTCCCCCAAAACCTCTACATCACAAGTTCTGCTGCCTCTTCCCTGCATAGTTGGAAGATGTAGTCACATTCTGATCAGCTGATCCTCAAAGGGCTAGGCTTTGAAGATTGAGCTTCCCGATAATTTTGTTTCTCTTTCTAACTAGTGACCTATATGGTGTTTTCACAATAATGCCACGAGTCCATCTCTTCACAGTAACGCTAGTCTTCTCAGTTTAAAGCCCCAGGGGAAAATATTTTTGTTTTGTTTTGTTTTGTTTAATGGCTTTACCTGTAGCAGGAAAATGTGGGCAGCCTCTATTTAAAAACAAACAAACAACAAACAAACTTGTCAGAAAACCCAGAGGTCCTTTGTATCGCGTCAGTGGGAGGCACATAAATGGGAGGAGCGGTGGCAGCGCAAGAGAGTAAAAACACACATGAAGGAGGGAAGAGCTTCCTAAAGGAGCAGAACGACCATGACTGATGATATTTATACAGCACCCTGGGGATATGCAGGGAGATTCGTAATCAGGTCTCCTTCTCCAAGCTGCTCCAGGGCTATCCTCATCCTGGTGCTTCCTCTCCTCCTTCCCAGGCATCTGAAGAGCCATGAGGCTGTTGTATAGGAAATCAAGGGGGTCACACAGAGCTGTCTAGGACAGAACTTGAGCTGACAGCAAAAGCTTGCATGGTAATGGTGTGGCAACTATACCAGGGTGGTCTCTAATCCAGGGCAATTTCTCTATGTGGGAATATGTATACCCACAGTCTCCGCTCACCCAGTGAGCTTTGTGGCAGGCTCATTGTAGCAAACAATTTCCCAGCATCCATGAGGTTCATTGCCAGGAACAGACTGTCACAAGCTTTTGGCCCTGAGAGAGAAGATGCTAGGCCACTGCGAGCTAGATTACTGAACTCTCACTTCAGCTCCCAGGCAGGATATTAGCCCTCCTCTGAAAATGAAAGAAATGGCTTTAAATCGGTAAATATAGAGAGAAAGAGAGAGGTCAGCAGCTTTCTAGGAAACTGTAACACCCAACAACAGTTCCCTGTCTTAGGGCATGGACAGAAACTTCCACTAGTTCCCCTAAGGCTGAGACCCCCATAGGCCTGACCTGTATCACAGCATGTTTATGCCAGGCTTTTCCTGGGCTCTGGCATTCACTGGGCGGGAGTGTTACCTAATGGTTGGAGAAGAGGAATAAGTGTCCTTGGTTCTATTCACAGCTGTGACACCTTGGGTGAGTCAAACATGGGTGTGGTGAGGATGAGTCAGTCATTGTTAGGGTGGCACATTGAAGGTGGGAAGTGCTGTGTAAGTGCTAAGCGAGATGAATTAATTAGTGCCTGGGATTCTCAGATGGAAGGTGCATGGTCTTATCCTTTCCCCCGCTCCTCCATAGCCCCTGTGTCCAAAGGAGCTCTGGCACTTCGTCCACCAGTGTTACGGGAATGAACTGGGGCTGACCAGCGACGATGAAGACTACGTGCCTCCTGATGATGATTTCAACACTATGGGGTGAGTGAGTGAAACTAGCTTGTGATGAAGAATTGTGAATGCTGGTGATGCCCTCAGGAAATTAGGGCCCCGATCCCTTGCATGCCTCCAACTACCATTGAAGTCAGCGTGCAAGGAATTGTGGGATCACGCTGGAGGTCTGGACTGAGCATCTGATGCTTCAGATGCTTATCATGCACCTGTACCTGTACCAGTATCACCGGTGTCAGTGGACCTTGAGCACTGAAAGCACAGTGCCCTGCTATGTGAGTTAAAGGAGTAGTAGCTCTGTTAGCAAGTAGCAGGCTGTTACACTGTCTGGAGCCAACCACTGCGGTGAGGGCATGGTGTTGCACACAAGCCAATTCATTATCCTGACAGAAGATATCAAAACCTCTTGATAATTTGTATAAGCACCTGAAATGTTGGGGGCTGGAACCATGTTGGGAAAAGGCTGTTCCCACAAGGTTCCCAGTCATTTCTGCTTCCGCTCAGGCTGGAAATACCATGAGAACATCCTTATTCCAACGTTTCCCATCTCCAGTCCCGGCCAGAGCTAGGGAAATACAGAGTTAAAGACTGGCGTGTTCTCTCTGGATTTACAGCTACTGCGAGGAGATCCCTGTAGAAGAAAATGAAGTGAACGACAGCTCCTCCAAGAGCAGCATGGAGGCCAAACCTGAAGCTAGTCCCCTGCTGCCCAAGAAGTCCATCACCACCAGCACGTTGACTTCCACAGGGAGCAGTGAAGCGCCAACTTCAGTATGTGTCTCCTTCCCCTACCCCATCCCAAATCTGATTGCAGACCAGAGGCCAGGAGCATACAGATAAGCTGAAGGAAAGACAGGCTGTGACTTAGAGGAGAGAGGAGAGATTCAGGTTGATAACTTAGCAGCTTGCAGAAGTTATGTGTAATCTCTTGAGGATACTGTTGTTTCTTTCATTTATTTATTTAGACCTATACACATGCCCTTTAAACAGCAGTTCCTGATCCTTCTCCTCTTGACAGTTCTTAAATAAACCGTGCTGTAACAGGCTGCTGCTGTAGTCCCTCTTCCAATGCAATCAAAAATAACCCACCTCTCACAAGCATTGCTACGATCTCCCGTTGCGACCCTCCACAAGGGAAAAAAAGAAGGGGGACCTGCAGCCTGCCCTGAAAGTTATTAACCACGCCTGTTATATGGTGGCAATGAAAGCATTTTGGCATCTGTGGTCCCAGATTAAAGGAAACTGATTTTTCAAGACAGATTCGGGTTGTTGGTTTTCTCCCCCTAAAATCTGTTTCCACTCATGGCATCACTCCAAGGCAGAGTTAAGGTGATTGAGGTGGCCTCGCTGCACGTTTCCATACCTTGACAAGTTTGGATTGTGCTGGGCTTTAATCTCAACTCTGAATTTCCTGGGTTTGTAGTGCTTGTTTGAGGATAATCGCAACTTGGATGTGAGATAGATATAGATATGTATGTATGTATGTATATATTTTATATCCTTATGTATGTGCTCAGCCTTAACTGAAATATAAAAAGGTCTTTGGGAATACGTGATCTAACAGCACACACATGCACATGGAGCGTTAGCCTGATTTCCAGAGGTGTTGAGCAGCCCCAGCTATTGTTGAAGTCAAGGGGAGCTGCAGGTGTTCAGACCTGGAAAAATTGGTCCCTGTGTGTATTAAAAATAAATATATCAGTTAGGGCTGTTGATTAATCGCAGTTAACGCACGCGATTAACTCAAAACATTAATCGTGATTAATCACAGTTTTAATCATACTGTTAAACAATAGAATACAAATTGTAATTTATTAAATTTTTTGGATGTTTTTCTATATTTTCATATATATTCTGTGTTATAATTGAAATCAAAATGCATATTATTTTTATTACAAATATTTGCACTGTAAAAATGAGAGCAAAAGAAATAGTATTTTTCAATTCACCGCATACAAGTACTGTAGTGCGATCTTTGTCGCGAAAGAGCAACTTACAAATGTAGATTTTTGTTGTTGTTGTTGTTTACATTTGCAGGAGATAATAGTGCCCTCTTCTTATTTACAGTGTCACCAGAAAGTGAGAATAGGCATTTGCATGACGTGTTTGTAGCCAGTATTGCGAGGTATTTACGTGCCAGATATGCTAAACATGCATATGCCCCTTCATGCTTCGGCCACCATTCCAGAGGACATGCTTCCATGCTGATGATGCTTGTTAAAAAAATGATGCGTTAATTAACTTTGTGACTGAATTCCTTGGGGGAGAATTGTATGTCCCCTGCTCTGTTTTACCTGCATTCTGTTATATATTTCATGTTATAGCAGTCTCGGATGATGACCCAGCACATGTTGTTCATTTTAAGAACACTTTCACTGCAGATTTCACAAAACTGATTTTTTCACAAAAAAGATACCAATGTGAGATTTCTAAGGATAGATACTGCACTTGATCCAAGGTTTAAGAATCTGAAGTGCCTTCCAAAATTTGAGAGGGACAAGGTGTGGAGCATGCCTTCAGAAGTCTTAAAAGAGCAACACTCTGATACAGAAACTACAGAACCCTAACCTCCAAAAAAGAAAATCAGCCTTCTGCTGATGGCATCTGACTCTCATAATGAAAATGAACATGCCTCAATCTGCACTGATTTGGATCGTTATCAAACAGAATCAGTCATCAGTATGGACGCATGTCCCCTGGCATGGTGACTGAAGCATGAAGGGACATATGAATCTTTAGCACATCTGACATGATGCCGGCTACAACAGTGCAATTAGACTGCCTGGTCTCACTTTCAGATGACGTAAACAAGAAGCAGGAAGCATTATCTCCTGCAAATGTAAACAAACTTGTTTGTCCGAGTGATTGGCTGAGCAAGAAGTAGGACTGAGTGGACTTGCAGGCTCTAAAATTTTACATTATTTTATTTTTGAATACAGGTTTTTTTTTACATAATTCTACATTTGTAAGTTCAACTTTCATGATAAAGAGATTGCACTATGGTACATATAATAGCTGAACTGAAAAATACGATTTCTTTTGGTTTTTTACAGTGCAAATACTTGCAATCAAAAATAAATATAAAGTGAGCACAGTACACATTTTATTCTGTGTTGTAATTGAAATCAATATATTTGAAAATGTAGAAAACATCTAAAAATATTTAAATAAATGGTATTCTATTATTGTTTAATAGCACGATTAATTGCGATTATTTTTTTTTACCGGTTGACAGCCCTAATGTGAATCTTTCCCTCAACATCAGATGTCACTTAGGGCAGGAGCATGGCTCCCCATCTTTGTCTATCATGCTGTTTGCAGGAATGGCTACCTTGTTGTGCTTCTATAATTTAACCTTTTTTATGAGGAGAGGTGGTTGGTCCATTGCTCAGCCCCAACCTGGAGGACTGCTTTTCCTCTGTGCTCTAGTCTTTGACCTGTAGAGTGTGTGTGTGTGAGAGAGAGTGTCAGAGAAGGAGCTGTGCCAGTGGGAATTTTAACTGATAAGGGGCGTGTGTGTCAAAATCACATCACGTAGCTCTCTGTGGTGGCATCCTGATTGCCTTTCTTGCACTCTGCCCCGTCCCAGTTTGACGGGATGCTTCCGGAGGAGGAGGAGTTGGTGGAGAGTCCCCTTGAGAAGGAACTCACCCTTGAAAACATCATTGGAGATAAGATCGAGATCATCGCCCCGGTGAACTCCCCTTCCCTGGACTTCAACGACAACGAGGACATTCCAACGGAGCTCAGCGACTCGTCGGAGACCCATGATGAAGGTGGGCAGTGATGGCGGGTATGGCTGTCCTGTGGTGTCCCAGGATGCCCTGGTGCTATCTTTCCCAATTGGAGGTATTGTGGGGATACTGTGTTACCCTCCTTTACTGGATCCTCAAAGTCTTCAGCAATTCAGCATCATGAGCCAGATGAAAGGGTAACAATGAAATAACTCCATGGGGTGAATTACACTACTAATATTACGGTCGTTGCCCTGGGGGCATTAAAAGAAAGGGAACCAGCTGTGTCTCCTTTGGGCTCTTTTCCTTTCCCAGACTGTAAATGGTACAGTCCTGGCACCGCAAAAGGGGAGTCCTTGAGCGTGGAGGCCAGCAGCGTTCTCACCTCTCTCTGTCTGCCTGCAGGGGAAGTTCAGGCCTTTTACGAGGATCTGAATGGCCGGCAGTACATGAATGAGGTGTTCAGTTTCAGCGTGGACAAACTGTATGACCTGCTCTTCACTGACTCCCAGTTCCAGAGGGATTTCATGGAACAGCGTCGGTTCTCCGGTGAGCCATGCACCATCCTAGCACATGCCCCATGCCCTGCAACTGATTCAGGCAGCGTTCCCTGAGCACTAGGTGCTAAGGGCAATGCAGAAGGGGGCCTCTGCGTGTTGGTCTGGAGTGCGCGGCTTAGAGGCACAACTTAGGGTAATGCTGTTGCTGCCACAAGTGTACCTGGAGGGTGATGCTGGCTGGGCTGGGGGTACCAGTGGGAGTCCTGAAGTCTTTGGAAGTTCCAGGCCCCATTTAAGCTCAGCCCACCCTTGATCACACACCCAGCTCCAGGCACCAGGTTCCCAGTAGAAAGCATCTCTGGCTCCGCATGCAAATCCCAGCATATCACAGAGCGGCACAGTCTGTAGCCCAGGCAGAGTGTGATTCTTGGTGCAGTACAGTCCATGTTTTTACTGTAGCTCTAACATCGTCTTGTGGGAAGACAGAGAGACCCCTGACCTATCCCTGATACTGGATAAGGGGAGAAAAGCCAGACCTCGGAATTCCTCAGGCCTTTCTAAAGCTAGAGCAATGCTGCAATGAGCCTCTTTCTACCTGTTTTCTCCCAGTCCCCCAACTGGCAGTCTCACAGGACTTGAAAAGTGTGGTGGTTGGAAAGGTCAATACAAAACTCTGTATTAAAAAAAAATAGAGAGATGGCGTGAATGTGAGCACTGTCGGAGGAGGCTGGATTGACAGCCCTGGAGAATGATGTCCTGGTGTATCTGTGGGACAGTCAGCAGCTTCCGCAGCCCCTCCACACCAGTGTGCCTCTGTCCTTGGGGAGACCATGGCTAGGGAAGGGTGAGGTTTTCAGTCTCAAACCTGCCAATGAGGGGAGTAATGAGAGCCAATCCTGTTGGTCCTGGGTGTGTGGATAGCATCCCACTGAGTTAACACCTCTGTCAATTCAAGAGTCTAACTTGGTAGCCTTTCCTTTCCCAGATATTATCTTTCATCCATGGAAGAAGGAAGAAAACGGCAATCAGAGCAGAGCAATCCTGTACACGATCACCCTCACCAACCCTCTCGCCCCGAAAACTGCTACTGTCACTGAGACTCAGGTATGTGGAAGCAGAATAGGAAGGTGCCAGACAGAGACTGATCAGAGACTTATTTTAATACCCTGGGCTCTGGGATGTGCATGCGCGCTCTCTCTTTCTCTCCCCCCTGCCTGGCTTCCTCTGTTATTAATTTGCCACTCATTATCGTTGCAAATTCTAATGGCTAAGTTGTGTTACAGGGAAGTGACTGGGAATTTCCAGGTGAAGGGAAATCTGTTCCCAGAACAAACAGCCTAATTAAACAGCAAAGCTGCTGTCTGCACCAGTGGTTCCCGAGGTACAGCCTGTGGGGCACTTGCTGGTAGTCAGTGGGGAGCAGGTGGGTCACATGGGGGTAGCTCCTGTTCTTTCCAACTGCCTGTGTAGGCATCCAGGCTCTTTACTGCATAGAAGTGCTCAGAGCCAGAGGCCAGTAAAAGCAGCTGGAAACATAGAAGAGGAGCCAGTCTAGCTGTCTTTACTTAGTAGCTGCAGCTACATAGCAGGAAGCAGTAGCTCTGCTTTGAGACCAGAGCCTGCAGTGGCACTGGAGCTGCCAGCCACAGGCCAGGAGAGGAGTATCCAGGCAAGCAAGGGAGAAAGTAATGAGGCAGTCAGGAAGAATGCCCTGGGGAGCGGCGGGAGAAGATGACAGTGTGGCTGAACAGTTTGTCTGGGGGAACCCAAGCAGCAAGGAAGCATTCGTAGGTGAAGAAGAGGCCCATGCAACAGGGAAGCATATGCAGAATGGAAGGAGAAGGAAGCCAGCCAGGTAGCAGAGGATCGATCAGGTGTGAGAAGGCAGAGTGGGGGGAGAGAGGCACAGACCAGAGTGCGGAAAAGGGGAGATGAAATGAAGAGAAGAAGAAGCCAGTGCAAATAATTTTATTCCCAAGGGGACAAACCACCTGTCACTCAACAGAGAATCTGACACTGCTTGGTCATTCCTTCATGTTGTTTTCCTGTGTAAGCAAATGCTGTAGCTCCTACAGAGGTGTTATCCTGGTGGAGGAGGACATGGCCTGCATTATCATGATGAGAGGGGCTGTGTCTTCCCAGCAGAGTTAACTCCTCTTGAGGTAGCTGTGTTCGAGTGAGAGTGGCCCCACTGCACAATAACACCTGAGTTGCACAGAGTAATTGCTTTGGCAGCTAATGTGTTCTGCTCACTTATCTGTAACCTGTATCTCCTCTCCTCCGACGGGACAACCTGAGTTAAAAGCATCTTCACACTCGAGTTAAGGGGTTTCTGTTGTGTGGATGGGACTCAAGTTAGGGGCAACACTCAAATTATAGTATAACTTGAATTACCTTTGCGGTGAAGACAAGCCTTATGAAGTCTCTGGAGAATCCCTTGTCTGTACAGTCTCCGGCTTGTTAAAGTGACGAGGTTACCTTGTAAAGTAAATGGACAAGACTGTCCATTGTCCTGCACCTTGTGTAGCCATTTCCACCAGTGCAAAGCCTTTGTGAAATGCTACCAAACCCAGAATGGTAATGATTCACACTCATTTTGCACAGGTGTAAATAATTTTGCAGTGTATATGGCAATAGAGAATTGGGCCCATTGACTGCAGTAATTGATTATTCTATCCAGTAAGGCAATGCTACTTAGCCTTCATGCCAAGAAACAGATATTTATGTTGTTTACAAATATTTGCAAAATTCTTCCTTCTGTACAATGTAAAGAGCCAGAGATCAGTTTATTGGGGAATGTCAGTTACATAAGTCGGTTGGGGTATTGTTTCTGATGGGATTAGGTATGTAACTAACCCAAACTGCTTGAGTTTGGAACATTATAATCAAATTTCCAATTTCAGATTTGCTATAGGGAAATACTTGAGCTTAAATTTTGTTATTTTTTAATGAATATTCACACCAGGAAAACTCAGCTGCTAACGGAAAACTTAACACAAAAGGGTCACGTAGGTGGCTCTTACTTCTGCATGAGATGTTTTGCATGATTGCAGTGAGGAGCCATGCTCTGTCCTGGCCTCGCTCTGACCAGACTAACCACTTCCCTGTGCTCTCCTCTCCGCTTTGCGCAGACAATGTACAAAGCCAGCCAAGAAAGCGAGTGCTACGTGATAGACGCAGAGGTGCTAACTCACGACGTCCCCTACCATGATTATTTCTACACCATTAACCGCTACACGTTGACTCGTGTCGCCAGAAACAAAAGCCGACTCAGGTACCGTACTCAGAGGGACTGTGGATTTGTTGATGATGAAAAATACTCATCCACCGGCCCCTCTAGAGCACCTTTCCTCCCAGGATCTCAAAGCACTTTACAAATAGCAAAGGTTGAACTCCTGCCCTCTGCTTTACAAGGGAAGGGTGGAGAGACTGCAAGAAGCCTGTCTTTGCCCCCCAGACCTTACCCCTTGCAAGCAGAACCTCCCCATAGCTCTTGAGAGTGGTAGGAGAGGTGGCTACCTAACCCACTGCCCCTTGAGCAGACAGTATAGTTGGTGCAAAGGAAGTGTGGGTTAGGGCTGGGAGATGGCGGAGAGCCAGAGAACCTCTCTTTGAATAAATGGTTCCTAGGGACAGCTGCTGTGTACTATCAGTTGAATCTTGTGGGCAATGGGAGGCGCTGACAGAGAGCACAGGGGGGAAGCAGAGCTACCAGCAGGTTTGTACTGGGTAAAATTCCGCAGCCTTGGAGGTTTGGGCTGGGCTTGGAGCAGCGTCCGAGTGTTTGGCTGCGTATCCAGTACACATCCAGACTTGCTGGGGGGGATTTTGAAACTGGGCTGAAAAGAACTGCCACAGGGAGAGGCTTTCAGGAATGGGCCACAGGCCCCAGCCAGAGCCACCATTGAACTCATGAGAGGGAGAAATAACACATGCTCTGTTGCTTTAGCAAAGGTTTGTAGGTCGTGGGTTCACTTGTCCCCACTGCATCCAGGGGGCAAAGATTAGGAGGTGACAGCTCGGGGGTAACTGGGTTTGTTCTTTTTTCCCCTCAGGGTTTCTACAGAGCTTCGTTACAGGAAGCAGCCATGGGGGCTTGTGAAATCCTTCATCGAGAAAAACTTCTGGAGTGGCCTAGAGGATTATTTCCGTCATTTAGGTGAGAGCTGCAGTAGCTCACGAGTTCCACCGTTACCGAGGGGCCGAGGTGTGTTGATATCAGGGGGTGTGCCTGGTGGTGTGGGATACAATAGCAGACTAGCAAGGGTTGGCTACCATGGCTGGGTTTTAGACTGAGCTGGATGATGTTATTACTTCACATTTAGCACTGCCCATTAACATGTGCGGGTCGTGAGATCTCAATGCTTTAGCATGAACACAAGGTGGTCAGCACCAGACATTCGGCCAGGTGCATTATGGATGTGCCTGCTTTCATCTTCTGAAGCTGCCAGCGGTGGGCCCAGCTTTGGCCCAGAGGGTGCACTTGGCGGAAACTGTGTTGTTATGGTCCCAAGCCTCTATGAAAGTGACCTTGTATAGAGTGACCCTCAGTTATTTTCCCTTGATATTAAACACGTTGCCTGACTCACTGCAGAGAGCGAACTGACCAAAACCGAGAGCATGTACCTAGCGGAGATCCACAGACAATCCCCCAAAGAGAAGATGAGCAAGCAATCCACATTGCGCCGAAGGAAACGGCCCCACGCCCACCTGCGGGTGCCACACCTGGAGGAGGTGCTGAGTCCCGTCACCACTCCCACAGATGAGGAGGTTGTGCATCGCATCAAGCACGTGGCAGGTATGGAATTGCTAGCTAGGAGCTGGGCTCTTCAGGGATGGTTATGGGGTGGGGCCGGGCCCCTCTGGGGGCCAGGGGTGGAGTGGGAATGGGGGCTAGACCCCTCTTAGAGGTAGGGGTGCAGTGGATTGCCGCCTCGGGGTGATTGTTGGAGTGGTGTTTGGGAGCGTGGAGAGGATAGGAATTGAGCTCTTCCTAGGACATAACTTAAATGCATGACAAAATGCTTCCCCTCAGGTTCCACGCAGACGCGGCATGTCCCTGAGGACAGTCCCGGTGGCTTCCATCTCCAGAGCGTCTCCAAGCTGCTGGTCGTTATCAGCTGTGTGTGAGTGACTCCTTACGCCCTCCTGGCTTGCTCAGTCTCTCTCCTTGGGTCCTCCTGTCTCCGGGGGGAAAGGAGTGGGTTGGATAAAGAAAGAACCGGATAGGAGTCTGAGTCACCATGTTGAGATGTGGATCATCTCCAGCAGAAGCTGCCCCAAAAGCAAAAATCAAATAAATTAACCTTTTAAAAAAACACCTCATAAATGTTCCATATAGTTGAATTCTAGCTCTGGTCAAAGGTTTGGATCAGCTCCTGCTGGGGACGATCCACATCTCAACGTTGTGACTCAGACTCCTATCCAGTTCTTTCTTTATCCAACCCACTCCCTTCCCCACCCAGGCCTGACCTTGCCCTCAGCCAGGCAGAACCCTGCATTCCCACACATTCCTAGAAGTCCTAGGAGGTAGCTCAGCTCCAGAGTACGCTTTGTTCGCCAGAGCGCTTGGGAAAGGACAGGCTGTGTCGGGAGGGGGAAATCTGTAGTCAGCAGAGGGGAAGGGAGGCTAAGCCGATGAGAGGCCAGAGAAACGAATATGAACATGAGACCCCATAAATAGTGAAGAGAAAGGATTGTAAATTACAGAAACATTTTTGGAAAGCGAGGAATAAAACAGGTTCTTTTTATTGCATCCAGGGTCTTGGTTTAGACATTTGACAAATTAAGGATTTTGCACAAGTTATGCAGAGACTGTAATTTTTTATTGACCTACTTGGTACCACATACAAAGAACCCAGCAGTTCCCAGGAAAGTAAAAATGTGGTGCATTTGTCATGAAAACTATTATACTGTAGTGATAATGGTAAAGGTTCTATACTACTACTACAACGTTTTTATTATTGATTATTTTATTTATTTTATTATTTTATTATTATTTATTTACATTAGTTTTTATTGTATGTGACCAGTCGGTTTGCTACCTATTTTCCTCTCATCACATTCCAGAGTGAAACCTTCTTGGCTACTTGCAAATATGTATGTTCCAGAGTTCTGGGTTTTGGAGAAATTCCATATTGGAAGGAAATCAGCCCATTAGGAAGAGATTTCTAAGAAATCTTAAAATTATAAACAGATTTCTTAGAAGAGAAAAAGTCGGGGGAAGGATTGGTGAGAACTGGGTGTGCCTCTACAATGGTTATAGCAGGCTATTAAGAATCAGGACTGCTGGGTTTTAGTCCTGTCTCTGCCACTTACTTTGCAATGGCTACCACAGTGGTGGGCTCATTAGAAATGCACAGATGATCCAAACAAGCTTGGTCCAGCTACAAGACCTCTTTCGGTCTCCATCTACCCACCTATAAAATGGGAGTCCTGATGCTTACCTGCCACTTAGGCTGTTGGGAGGTTAATGCACTCATGTGTAAATGACTTTTGGAGGAAAGACACTATACAGGTGCTTGACAAAGTATTAATGATTTACTGTAACCTGCACAGAGAGGAAAATCTTCCCCAGGACTTAACCTAACTGAAACATGATCCTAATAACAGAGGATCCTCTGAACCAGTTTGAATAAAGTAAGAACAACCCCAATCTTTTGCCCCAAACTCAACCAGCCTTTTCAGAGGTTTGGAAAATTTGAATTTACCATTTGAATTTTACTTTTTAAATTGCTGTGGCTCTTTTTCTGCACTTCCTGGTCCTGGCTGGGATAAGGCTGAAGACGCTTTCTGACAGAGCTGGTACATCTAGCGGCAAGCCAGATACTTCCTGCTGGATGTGCTCAATAACTCTGGCACCGTGGTAGGCATCTTCTGTTAGATGCACATTTGGCAGTGCTGCAGATATCTGCGGTTAGACTGACCTGGTGTATCTGGCAGCATGGCAGATGTTTGCTGCTGGACATAGCAGTACCTTCTCTACCAAAACAATTTCTTCCGGATGCACCTGGCACATCCAACCGTTTAGGTAAGAAAGCAGAAAAGATCAATATAGAATAATCCCTGTTAATAGGCTACCAGACAGCTGTCTGATTGGAATGACTTAGAGGCTACCAATGCATCTGCTTCCAAACTGGTGCGCCAGAGATCAAAGCGTTTGTAATATTTTCAGAATGCTGTATCTCGCCAATGGCCATTAGCCAGAACCCTGTACCAGAGACATGGGGTTGGCCCACTGGTTCTGAAGCTGTGGGGATGTTCACAGGCAGCCCCAAATATGGTAATTAAAAGCCGCCCATCTTGGTTGGCATCTTTTATCTGAGCCGCTGATGCATCTAATAGATATAACAACCACAAATACCAGGTTGCTGCGACCTTGTATAAAGTCAGAGCATTGGTTGGCATGCTGTGCCGTCAGGCTCCTCTCAGGCAGCTTGGTGCAAACAGAGAAAGAGGTGCTTGCAACTTGAAATGTGAATTTATAATCTGGACAATACCGTGTGCTGGTGCCCCAAGTGTGGTGGTCTGCAGGCACCACTCAACCTCTGCTGTGCTGCTAGAGAAAGAAGAGCATTGTCCTTAGAGAAACATGCACGCAGCTACAGCTTTCTTCCCTTCTCTCTCCTCTCCTTCCTCTACCCTTTCTTTCCTTCCCTTCTGTGTATTATATGTATCCACCAGACATTCTCCCTCAGTTTCTCCTGTCCCTGTGCTGGTGTTTCTAACCTCTAGCTCCTCCATCTTTTCTCTTTCCTGCTCCCATTAGGATTTGTTTCAGGTACTGTCTCTTTTTTACCTCTTTACTCTTGTGTTTTTCACCTGTTTGTCTCAGTATCCGATATAACTCGGCACCCACTGAGCTGGAATCCTAATCTACCAAACTTGGTCTATTCGTTGACTGAGCTGATCTGTCAGTCTCCCCATTGCTCTGCCCCCAGTTGTGTTCATTTCACGAAGTTCTGTCTGCGTCTCTTTCTCAATTAAAGCTTCAGGCCCTGGTCACCCAGTTCTTATCCAGGCAAAACTGCCACTGCCATCAGCTGACTAAGGCATCCAGGACCCTGGGACCTTTGGGGCATTTTCTAGGGTGGGGCTTGAATGATGTATATAGTTGGGGATGTTTCCACCAGTGTCTTTTCTCTCCTTCCCAGTCTGGTGCTGTTGGTAATTCTCAATATGATGCTGTTCTACAAACTTTGGATGTTGGAATACACCACCCAGACCCTCACCGCATGGCAGGGCCTGCGGCTACCGGAAAGGTAACTTTGCATTTCATTGATCTTTGCCCCTCGCTAACTATTCCTTCGTGTAGACATGGGTGGCTTTTCCAAAACTCCATTGCCTAGAGCTGCCTAGTTGCCTCTTTCCCAGCCTTACACCCTAAAGGGAAGATACATTATTTGGATTGGAACCAAGCAAGCTGAGGCTTACACTGGGGGTGAGAATCAGGCCTTTCCTGCTATAGACTCTGCTAGACGAGCAGTACTCTCCAGTGGTTACAGCATGGGGCAGAGAGCCAAGGGTCACCTGGGGCTTGTTTTTGGCTCAGAAAAGGGAGTGTGGTGTAATGTGTAGAGGGAGTCAGGACTCCTGTGTTCCATTCCTGGCTTTGCTATTGACTCTGTTGTGTGACCTCAAGCAAGTATTGTCACCTCTCCCCTCTGTGGCTCAGTTTCCCTGTCTATAAAATGCAGTTAACAGTACCTACCTTATCTGGAGGCGGGTTGGGCGCTGTGGTGTATAATTAATTGAGTGCAGAGCATTTTGAGATCTTTGGCCCAAGATACTCTGTTTGGGCATATTGTGGGGAGTGTGTGTGGGGAGAAGAGGGGGATATGAGGAACTATCCACTGGGCTCACTGTGTTCCCCAAAAGTGCCAGAACTTGAGCAACTTCAAATGATCATGGATAAAATTTTCAAAAGAGACTTAGGAGCATACGTTCCATTGATTCTGAATGAGACTTCATCTCCTAAGTGCCTTGGACGTTTCTGAAAATGGGATAGTCTCCTGAGACACTTGGGTGCTTCTAAAAATACAACCGCTTAAAATGAGAAGGTGGGGGCAGTAATATTTTTTTATTGGACCAGCTTCTGTTGGTGAGAGAGACATGCTTTTGAGCTACACAGAGCTCTTCTTCAGGTCTGGGAAAGGTACTCAGAGTGTCACAGCTAAATATAAGATTGAACAAATCGTTTACCATAAGTAGTTAGCACACATTCTAAGGGCCCATTGAAGGTGATGTGACCTGTTAACATCCCTGTAGTCATAGGACAAAAAGGGGGGGTGAAGGGGCTACAGATTGTTGTAATAAGCCATAAATCCAGTGTCTTTATTAAGACCATGATTTTTAGTGTCTAGCAAAGCTATGAATTTAAGCTCCCAGGTTCGTCTTTTGAAAGCGTTGTGCACGTTTCTTTTGAGGCTGGGGACTGATAGATCAGATAAAGCGTGATCACTTGGAGGAAGATATTCACCCACAGGTGATGTGGTGTTTTTGTCTTTTATCATTTTCCTGTGTGAGTTCATTCGAGAGCATAGTGATTGTCTGGTTTCACGCACGTAGTTGTTGTTGGATATTTTATATATATATATATATATATATATATATAGCTTGTCTCTCTCACTGACAGAAATTGGGCCAATAAAAGAATTACCTCACCCACCTTTTCTCTCTAATATCCTGGGACCGGCACAACTACAGCACCGCATACATCTGGAAATGTTCATTTCAAAGCATCTTCACTGAAGCTGAGGTTGGGCAGAGGTTTCCAAGGAAGATAATGTGTGGTGGGTGGAAGTTTTATGAATGAAAGAGTGTGGGAGGTACGCTCTGGCTTTGAGGTGAATCGTCAATGACATCCTTTTACTCAGCAGCCAGGAAAACTCCCCTACATCCATCCCACCCCCTTGCTTTTCTAGAGCCAAACCATTTGTGTTTCGTGTGCATCTGACAGGTTACCCCAGTCTCAGTCAGAATGGGCTCAGTTGCTAGAGTCCCAGCAGAAGTATCATGACACAGAGCTACAGAAGTGGCGTGAGATCATCAAATCCTCCGTGATGCTTCTAGACCAGGTGAGACCAGCGTCTCCCAGCCACTTGCCCCAGAAGTTCCAATTACATGAGACTGGGTGGAACATTTCTACAACCACCCTGCTGTCTGTCTAGATCCTTACCCAGGCTGTCTCTAGCTGTCCCCACATGCACATCATGACCCTTCAGGCCCATCTTCAAACAGGACTAGTGCAAGCAGGTAAGCTTTGACACCTTCAGAGCAATCCTGAATTCTGGAGCTTCTCCTTGACGGAGTACCCTAGGCCAGACGGTGGATGTAGCATCAGGGCTGGAATGCTTGATGTTCACATCCCAGTTTGATCCACTCAGCCCTCTACAGTCTCATGGTAATATAGACAGATTGACTCCCATGCAGCTTACCGAGTGCATGTCTTCCACATGAGACCTTAAAGAGGGAGGGGGTCTGCTCCGTGTGAGCATTGGAGATCCTTTAGGGCACTTTAGAGCAGGGGGATGATGTTTTTGAACACTCCTGCCCTGCCCCCGCTACCTGTTTGCTGGTTGGTGTCCACCCTCCCCCACAGAGAGGGGCTGTCTGTACAGACTTTGCAGTTTGTAACATGCTTTTGCTTCCAATATTGTTTTAATAACATGTATCTGTCAGAAACCTAGATCCTAGCTGTCGCTCTCTGCTCCATCTGCCTGGCTGGCCACGCACCTCTCGCTCCCTGTCGCTTCCAGGCCAGGCACTCTGGTACCAAGCCAAGGAGTGCAATAGGAACACCTTCCACCAGACCATGGTGGGGAGGCTAGGTTCAAAGCCCCAGTGCCTCCAAGACTTTACAGCAGCCAAACACTCAGGGTGGCTTTTGTCTTGCAGATGAAGGATTCACTAGTAAACCTTCAGAATGGCATCGGGTCACACGAGTCGGAACCAGAGGAGAAACGGAAGCGTTTCCACTAACAGAGGCGAACACAGGAGGCCAGAGGATTGTGTGCAATACGTGTATATAGACCATATAAATATATATATACAGAATATAAATATATATATATATATTATATACAGATTTTAAAAGAGGAAAAAAGCCTATGTACTGAAGAGGAGAAGCATGGGTGCAGACCTCCAACACTGGCTGAACTGGAGCGTCTCTGGGGTAGGACGGGATGCGATGGCGGGGGCTGTGCTTTCCCAGCACTGAGGCACTGTCCGGGAGAGTGCAGCTCACGCTTACCTGTTCCCATGCACCTCTCTTCTGTGTATTCCTGGCTGTTTGTTTGTCTGTTTGTTTTAAAGGGAAGAATTGGAGCAAATGCCCCTACCCCTCCCTGCCTGAGGGTACCTGAATGTTGAACAGGTATTTAAAGGGGACACTGTCAACTTTATCTTGCTCCATTGAGGACAAGGAGGATTTTGCTAGAAGACATCAGTCCCTTGTGGGAGTAGCCTACAGAATTTAGCAGGCTTTGAGCCTTGAGAGTTCTCTGGGAAACGACTCTTATTCAGTAGTGAATGGGGTTTGTTCTGAGCCCTCTGCTAGAATGCTGTAGCAGGGGTGCAACGCGCCATGCAACTGGCCAGCCTAATTTTGCTAAGTAAAGCACAGAAACTGAACCAGATTTTCTCAATGAAACATTTCACTTTTTATTAATAGAAGTTACATTAATGGCAAAGTAGAGGGGCACTGACATGGGTTGTTACTCAGTATTCCTGGCTAAATCCAGACCCTGGCATATCTCACTGAAGTCAGTGAATTTAGCCCTTTGGTTCTTTTTCACTTGACAACGTCCCCTTTACATACTCTGTTTTCCTCAACCCTCCATGTGTTTGTGTCCTTGTCAATGTGCCACCCCTGTGCTAGGGAGCTGCAGCTGTGCTGAAAGGGCTACCTGTGCTCACTTCCCACTCAGAGGCACGTAAAGCCTAATGGCTCTGACTTGATACAACACCCTGGGTTTTTTTTCTTCTTGTTGCTCACTATTTTTAAACCCCTTCTGCCAAAAAAAAAAAAAAAAAGGCTAAGTGAGGGCATTTGGCATGTACCAGTATCTACTTACATGATACTTTCTGGTGGAAACTCACAAGAAGAGGGAGCAGCTTCCTTTTACAAAAAAAAAAAGAAACCACGATTGCAATTAAACGGATTGAATAGATCTGTATCAGGAAGACACCCACCCTCCAGTTGCATGGCTGATCCCTGGAGATGTTAGAAGTGGGGTGGAAGAAAGGCCCAGATGCTGTAAACAGGGGAAGTTTTGGTGCATTTCCTGTTGCATTGTGGCGAACCTTTTAGAATGAGGGTAGGCCGGGGCTATCAATAGGGGCAGCTACAGGGGCATCCACGCAGCAGGCAGCTCAGGCTGTTGCATTTGTATTTATTGTATTGTATTTATTTAATGATCGGGCATTTTAACCCAGCAGTGGTCAAGAGAGGAAACCTGAGGGCTGTGGTATGTAACGTCCTGGGCTCGGCCTGTTAGCTGGGCAGCTGGTGAGATGTCTGTCTGGGTATGAATCCCACAGCAGGTGGGCATGTTTTCTTGTGTCTTGGAGGAGCAGGAGAGGGACACGGCGCAGTCGCTGGGGACTTGAAAATGCCATACCTGAGCCCATGGCCTTTGAGCGAGCTTCGGTGACTGGAGGGGACTAGAAGCAAGGGCAAAGATTTAGGAGTTATTATTGGGCACACCAAACAAATGGGAACCCAGCACGGTTAGAGCCTGATCCTGAGGTACTGAGCGCACACAAGTCACACTGACAGCAGAATGACACCATGCCTTTATGTTGTGCTTTGCAAAACTGGATGAGTATCATTGTCCTTATTTACAGATGGGGAAACTGAGTCACAGAGTGGTGCCCACTGAGGTGTTTCAGTGGTAGAGCCAGGAGTACAACTCCACGTCATCAGGCTTGTGCACTAACCACCAACCCACACGGCAGGTGATCAGCAGCTCTCAGGATCAAGCTCTGACAGTGGCACATCCCTTTGCGTGGTGAATGGATAGAGGGGATTCGCGGTGGTGACTAACATGCTTCCCCATCTTGCCTTACCAGGTGGATTAGTTGGTCTATGGACCCTCTATCTCCACCGTCTCTAACTCTGGCAGGATTTTCTCAAGTAGTTGAGATCACCTGACACAGCCCTGTTTAGGGGTAGTATTGAGTACTGGATAATCTAGCAGATCTGCTTCATCTCTAGCTTCTGCATGTGTTGAAAGAGCAAGGTGAGCAACTGGCCCTTCCTGCACCATATCGCACTGGCCTACATGGCTCTAGAAGGAGTTTGTCTAAGCCATTTATCACACACTCCTCCTAAAAATGTGCTAGCTGCCTAGTTTGGCTGGGGAGGTACTGAAGCTCTCTGGGGGGCTTGTTGGTGTCTTGTATGACTATTTTAGCAGACTACCCAGGAAGGGGGAGAAAGACAAAGCAAAGGACTATAGACAGAAACATGCCCAGGAACCTAGGGAATGTACTGCTTTATATAATTTATTGTATTTATACTTATTTATTTAACTTAATGCTGCTTAAAACTGTACGTCTCCCTGGCATTTCCTGACAGAGCCAGAAGCTGCTGCTGAAATGGGCAATGTAGGGGGAGCGAGAGCCCCTAGCACGGAGGAAAGAAGAGAGCAAGGCTGGAAGTTGAGGCAGGTCAGTGCCTCCTGCTGTGATGAGGATGGGTTTGTGTCCTGCTGCTGTTCTAAGGACAGAAGAGCCCAAACTCACTGGTGGGATCCAGGACCCTGCCCAAGGAAGGTTTTCATGTCTCTGTTACTGTGGGTCTAGCTTAACCTCCCCCTTTCTGAGGTTTTAATCCAAAGGAGAGTGGGGATACTAGTGGTTTCTGTCCTAAATATGCCACTGGGAAGCTTATAACGTATTTGCAAGTGACTCTAGATCCTGGAGCGGCTCTAGACATTTCGCCGCCCCAAGCAGGGTGGCATGCCGCAGGGGGCGCTCTGCCGCTCGCTGGGAGGGCGGCAGGCAGCTCCAGTGGACCTCCCGCAGGCGTGCCTTTGGTGGACCCCCTGCTGGAGGTGAAGCTGCAGTCTGTAATCTAGCTCCTGGGTTGCATGTACAGATATATTTGTCCTGCTTAGGAGGACAGGAACCTGCCCCAGCTGTGAAGGCCAAAGATAAATGGTAGCATTCCAGGTTTGTTTCTCATAGTCACAGGCTTTTCAGTGTCTCCTACAGCCCGTTAAAGATCTGTCCATCTAGTCTACCCCTGACCCCGGCAGTCCATTTTCTAGTGTTTTGTCCAAGAGCCACAGCTTCCCTGGAAGAGTCTGTTCCATCCAGCAGATCACAGGACTACACAAACTTGTGCTGCTTTAGTTAAACTGCTGCAGATTACTGTGTATCCATTCATAACCAGTTTCAAAATGGTGTATCCCCAGCCTGTACATTTATAAGCTCAATGGTTAAGAGTGTGTACGCATGAAGTGACACCACTAACATCATATTGTTAGTGAAATCAGTGCAACTGTACATATAGAGAAGCCCTTAGTGTCAGGAAGCTTTTCCTGGCCCACTGGCAATAATTCCTCTCTGGCTTTCAGCTAGTGTATCCTTTGTTGTCTCATAGCTCTGCTTAGCTAGCCTTTTTTAAACTCAGATCCTCACCCTTTGCTTCTCTGCTCCACTTGCAGTGAAGAAACACACCCATTTCTTTGCCTCCCGCATTAGGGGTTGAAGTAGATTAAATAATGTCAATAGGGAGCCAGAATTAAGATTAAAGGAGACTAAAAGAGTTGGTACCCAAATCCTATTGCAGTTCAATGGGAGTTGGGTGCCTGACTACTTTAGGGTCCTCTGAAACTTCCAGCCTGAGGTGTGCTTATGGTTAAAAGTTTGTTGATAATCTAGCAGAGGTTTCTAGTGGTAAAATGGAGACAGAGATAAATGGAAGGGAGGATACTGTAAGTACAGCTGAGGTGAAGGTTAGTTTTCACCCTGGGCTCTTCTCTCTGAGGCTTGCCCATTTTGACCTAGCCTGAACACATGGGCAGACACATTTATTGCCTGGCTGACCTGTGGGGAGGAGGTTCGTAGCCTTCGTTTGGCACTCTGCCCCGACAGGCCCTCATCCTTCCACTGTGAGTAACCACTCAGGTTCACAGGCAGAAGAGTTTGGTTTGATTGTCAGTGGCTGACCAATTGTGAAATAGATTTTTAAAGGGTTTATCCTTCCACTCCACTCCCCTTCATGCTACAGCTAAAGCACAAGCCAGATATAATATACACAAACTAACTTAAGCAGAGAATGGCCTAAATAGTGCTGTGTGAGATGCTGCAGCGCTGGAGGGAGGGGTAGAAGGACAGATCATCTGGGACATGGATTCTCAGCTCTAATCTTTCCATATGTGGAGAGAAGAAGAAGTGTTTCCTTGCTAAACCCAGTTTTCAAACTTGGCTGCCTAAATTAGGTACCTATATTCTGCCCAGTGGTGCTTACCTGAAAACAGGTATTTTGGGCTGTAGTGTCTGTATAGTGCCTGTGTTTGAAAATGGGGGCCTAGTTACATAAACCCAAGACTTACTCATTTGTAAAGCAGCCATCGTCCTAGGGTAAGCGTGCAGTTCTGATGTGGGAGAGATGCGAGCAGAGGAGGAATGTGGGTAGGCAAACACTCAGCCTCATTTCAAAACTTTGGCATGAGTGGGAACGCTGTGTTCCTGTTAGAGCAGGGTGGAGAAAGAATGGAAACAATTTCAGCCTGTGTACTTGACTATAAAGCAGCCATGCTTTTGGAAGGGTTCAATCCTTAATGTATAGTACAAGCCACCCATTAGCTAGGAAGAATCATGATTTAAAAAAATGGGTTTAAAATAGATAAGCAAAAATAATAAGAATCAAGGTCACAAAACTCTCAACTCCCTACGCAGCTAAAGCTAAAAGCTAAACCCTGAACCACAGTTTCAAAATCAGCGTACATAGTAAGTAAATATTTTAATCTTGGACGGTAGTTGTGAATGTCAAGATCTAACCCTGACATGAACACTCCAGCTTTGACTACTTTGCCCTCTGGTAAAGCTGATTGCATGGTTAAATCGCCCATGCCAATTTGGAACTGGTTTCCTATCTAAGATCTCTCTCACTCAGTAGGTCTACACCGGAGCTGTAATTTCTAGCTCACGTAGCTATGCCCATGTTATCTTGATCAGAGGTAGCGGGTATGTCTACCCGAACTGGAAATTACACCACTTTAGACAAAATCTATGGACAGAAAGGGTATATCTCTAGTAGAGTGTAACCTTCTACCACAATGTATTTTTTAATGCACAGTTTAAAAGAAAGAGATGGTTTTTGCTGCAGGTATAATGTGTTGGCTTTACTGAGCTCTAACCTGAAAGCTGCTCTGTGGAAATAATGCTTGTGTCACCAGCAGCAGCCCTTAAATGGACCCATTTTCCCATCCCAAATATAAACAGACAATATCAGTCAGGTACAGCAAGCCAAAATTCTTCTCGCATTTAAAGCCAGACAATTCCAAGGAGTCAAAGATTTACTCGGGTGTAAAGGGGACAGTTCAGCCCAATATTTCCTCTTTGTGTATATGCTTAGTTGTCAACAGCTAATTTTCCTAACCTACATTTTTATAGGAGGGGGGATTGTTTGTTACAAATGGACAGCTGCAGTCGAGACTGTAACCCCAGTTGGCTGATGTGCACTGCAAGACATTTTGTGAGGGGTCTGCAGTGATTCCTATGCAAGAAAGGAGGAAGGTCCAGCTCTTCATTGGAATGAAAGCAGTGATAGAGCTGGATATGGGTCAGGTAAGAATCTAAGAGATTGACTGCCTACCTTGGCAGCTCTCCAAACTGCTTGATGGAATGTGTTGAGTTGGGCACGAACTCTCACAAAACCAGCCTCTCTCAGGGTGCTGTGGCTCTTTGGCTTCCAGTGGTGGCTAGAAACTTGAAGCACAGTAGCATGACAACACCATTAACATGTACAACATTGCCTTCAACTCACTCCCCCTCTAGCTCCTCAGAACAGGAGGAGCAATGCCGAGGCAGAGTGAGGTTGAACACCAGATACAACGGCAACCCTCAGTCTAAATTTCTGTGCATTAGAATGCTAAGTACACAAGAGAGGATCCCTTTCCTACCAGCACCTAGGAACAGGGCACGCTTCCCTCTCCTATGGCCTCGGAGTCCATTCCTCTTCATGGTAGCTTTGCATTCCAGGGCTTGGACACTCATCACTTGCCATGCAGCTAGCAGTACCAGAATGGAGAGGAGTTGGAGCAAGGCAGACGGTGGCTTTTCCATCATTCAGCACTGGAATGTGGAATTGGAAGAAATCTCTTCTCTCCAAATCCAGCCCAAAGCTAAAATGGCCAGTGCTTCTCTCACCAAACAAGCTAATAGGGCTTAGTGTCAATCACTTCAGAGGGTCAGTGTCTTTCCTCTTCCCCCCAAGCTCTTGCTGGATAAGGGGTCTCTGAATGCTGCTGGAAAGAGTAAGGGCACCTCAGGGGAGATCAGCTCTGTCCTCTTTGGGGACTATCCAAAACAGGTGGGCTTTTCCCCCTCTACACAGGCTGAGGGCAGGTAGTCCACCTATGAGATACACAGTCAAGATGACTAGTGTCTTTTCAGTTGAGTTGTAGGCAGGGTATGAACATCCCATGATAATTTGTACCAGGTTTGAGAGCAAGATCTTTTGGTTACTTACTACAATTAGCTGATGTTTGACAAGAGAAGAGCATAGCCAACAATACAGGCTTCTGCATGCTCTATAGCACAGGTCCCTTCCACATGCATCCAGAACCAACCTTCTCCAAAGAATACTTCAGCATCCTAAAGGAAGGGCCTTGCTCCTTGCAGTGACTATTCTACAAGGTAACGTTCTGAGCTTGTTACTGTAGAATTCTGCTGTATATTTTTTATCAGTGAAGCTGCTCTTCCTTTCCCCCTCAAACCCTCTGTGGGTTTCATGTATTTCAGCACAGCCGCACCTGGCAGTTTGCAAGCCGTTAGGCTCTGATTTGCCACCACTGGGGTGGTAGAATGGAATCTGGCTTGAGGTTGAGAAGTGGGAGGGCACTGGTTGTGAAATTACCTCTGTTCTTGTTTAACCAAGACTGTGGGTGAACACCACTAGACCAAAGTGTCTGAAATAACCAATCTGAGAAATGACTACCGTGCTGTACTGTTTGCAGGAGAGAACTGTACTGAATGTTCACTCCCCCTCTGATCAGCCTGTGCTCTCTCTGCTTGCCGGTGAATCTCTTTTGTGCCATAACATGCTTTTTTCTAGATGTGCAAATCAGCCAAAATAGTTACACTCTCCCCTCGCTCAGCCATAGCTGAATATTCCCTTAGCTACACAGGGAGAGCTGGCCCCCAAAACACATTCTGCAGCTAGTGCTTGCATGGCTCCATTTCCTCCCCTCCCTCACCTCACTGCTGCAGGACAATCAGCTCTTTTCTATCCCACTTTCCCTCTGTCCAAGATGGACTGACCTGATGGTGTCCCTGCTTGTCCTTCCTTCCAGCAGTTTGTGTTATGCTAGGAAATTAATATTTTTTATTTTGGTGGGGAAAGGACTTTCCTTCTGGTGAAGGAATTATATTTGCACATGACTCAGGGAGGCTGCTCCTTCTCTGACAATTTTTGTTACCTCACTCAGTTTGGTCAGTTTCATTGCTAACATTAAAGGGCCAGCTTCCTGCATCTGATCTTTGAGTTAGAAAAATGCAGCAGAAAGAGCTGCTCAGGCATGTTCTATTTCCAAGCTGAGTCTGAACTGCCCCAGCAGCCCTGGACTGTGGGAGACTGGCAGCTGCTACTGCTAAGAAACAGCAACTTTAGCCAACAAAAGGCTGGAGCTTGTGCCACATCAGTATCATTCTTCTCTGAGATGGCTTGGGAGCCTCTTGTCTCCCTCTCCCATTAAATAACACTTAACAGAACAAAGATGGAAGCACCAACCTGCACTTTTGGTCTTGTACATTTTGCAATGTTACCAGCCGGTTGCAAGGCATTTTTTCCCCACAGCTCACACCTCAAATGCTCCATGGCCAAGTAGTGCTGCTACATTCCTGGACTACTTCTCCTCCCCCCCCCCCCAAGGGCCTGGTGCCTGCAACCCTGATTCAGGTGAGTAATCCTTACTCTTGCAAATAATTCCATTTGAGTAAGGATTTACTCACATCAGCAAGAGTGGGTTGTATGATCATCCCCACAGTGGGCATTTCCCCTCTGCGGAGTAACATTCTAAACTGGGAGGGAGAGATACGGTCCGAGACTCACCTCTGTCTTGTTGACTAGTCTGTGGTGGCAACACAAACTCTGCGACTGGGCCACATGCAGAAGGAAGAGCAGTTGTGTTTTGAGGCGTTGTCTGGCTAACTGTGTTTGGCTCTGTAACTAATAAACCTTGCGCTGTGCGCAAGGTGTGATAAAGATACTTACCTGCTAGGAAACTAGGAATTAAAGGCTACACAGCCAAATCTCAATGTAAAGTAGCTAGAACAATGGAAAATACATTATGAATAAAAAAGTATTGAACAAATGACAGTGACATTTGAGTTGTGTTTTTTTTATTGTCCTACCTAATTCTAAGTCTTTCTTGTTATTTCCATATACAGAGAAAGGTCTTTCCTGACACCAGTGGGGGATGATCTTCCCAGAATACACATTATCTTGAACCTTGGGGCAGTGCCATCTCACTCTCCCATTTTCAATCAAAAGATAGGGAGTCCTAATACAGCTTCCCCAACAGATGGGTTCCCCCTACCTAAACATATTGGAGAGGGTAGCAGTGTCTGTCTATAGGAGCACTTCATAAATTACAGGGTTAGTGGAAGAAGACAGGAAAAAGCATCTGGTTAGTTTAGAAAATCAGAAAGGGGTGGGGAATAAAACATGGCCCTTCCTTTACTTTAAGGGGGCTGTTAAGGAGCCTTAACAACTGAGGAGGTTAAGTGACTTGCCTAAAGTCCCACAGCACAGTGAGTGCATCACAATCAAGCATAGAATCCTGGAGTCATGACTCACTTCCTCTGCTCTAGCTTCTACCTTATGGATTGAGGGTTAATATTCCTCCCATAGCATTTTAGGCTGACTATGCTGGCCTAGGAAAAATGAAGACTTCCAACATAACCTAAGTAAGGGAGGGTTCTTCCTCCATTTTAAACACTGGGTTCTAAGAAAACAGTGCCTAGGCTAAGGCACTGCTGATGGAGCATGCTTAATCCATAGATGGGCTCAAGCTGTAAGCCTGGGATCTGATTTCAGACACCCTGTGGGTCAGGTCTGTTTGGAACTGGGTTTTAGATTTACAAAAATCAGGGCATTCTGCAGCTCCTGATCCTAGTTGGGTCTCTGAATAACCATCACCTAAAAGTCTGGTTTGGGCCTGTCTAACTTTAAATGACAGAGCAATTTATGTGTACTCTGCAATTTATGCATAAAAAGCAGAGGAATTCCATATGCAGGAAGCATGCCTGACTCGGTGAGTGCTTTATTTAGGAGCAAACAGTGTGGCAGATTCAACTTAACTCTTGCAAGCTGTATAGCAGTCATTGCAGCAGGGGATATCGCATTATCTGCTAAGAGCAAAGACTCCCATTTCCTGAAAAATGGCATTCAGCAGCATCTCACCCTCATGTGCCACTTCTACATATAGACAAATGTTTTCCCCAATAATCTCAGATTCTAAGACTAATGTTTCTGAATGGGAAACCACAATCACCATGCTTAAATGTTTTACATTTAATAAAGCCAAACCCCCCACCTTGCTACTGTATCTGCAACTGTTTATATACTGTTGCAGTGCAGTACTGTGTTTATAAGTGAAACTTAATTTACACAAGAATGGCTCTGCAATAATAGGTCACATCAGACTAACACTGAGTATTCAGCATGGAGAATAATTATCACAAGAAACATTACGGGCTATGGGAGAAAACCACTGGTTGCCTCTAGGTGGTGCAACTGTCCCACCTTGACTTTCAATTAGTTATAAAAAGCTCCACAAATTTCAAAGCTGCCTCATCATTTTCCCACTTGGGAATAATCAGTCCGTTTCATTCGCTTGCTTACCTAAACCAGACTCTCTCCTCCCTTCAGGGGTTCCGGCCTTTAACTCTCTTCCATTTGAGGACACTTTGCTAATTTCAGGGACTAGTGTCTCCCAGGGATGCTCTCCTGTGGTTGTTGGAGGACACTAGTTGATAGAGGTTATTTCCATGATAAGCAAACACTATTGTTTAAGTTAACAGAGCAAGGCTAATAGAGACAATTAGAACTCTGACAAACAGTTGCCAAATGAAACTAACATCACTTCTTGGAATTTGCAATTTATAGCAGGGAAACCCAAGTTAGCAGTGGAACAGCCTGAGGGCATCGCTATTCAGGGTTAGTGTGCGGCAAGCTAGGCCGTAAATCTACATCCCATTAGCTTGCCATGGGCTAACGGACTGTATGAAACCTGCTACGATGTGCTAAATGTTCTGCAGCAGGTCAAAGCACACTATGGAACTTGTAGTATGCAGCAGGGTGTGCATGGCAAGCTAGTGCATGTAGATTGCTGCCCACTAATTCTCTGCATGTTGACTGCTGTTGTACATTTTTTTGCAGCTCTAAGCTTCTGCTTCTCCATATCCTTGTCCTATTTTTGCAACAGCGGCCTACAGTCCTGGGCAGCATGGAGAGCAAGCATTTGAATGGTAAATAGCAAGCATTGGAGTGGAGCAGGATTATGATATTTTTAATAATTAAGCGACTGTTCAGTCTTTATCAAAAGGTTGAGCACAATGCTAAAATGACCTTGCTGATGGCCATGTGTTCAGGGTAATGTGACATACCCCTCAATGCTGCAGTGTCAAATTAGCATATTTTGCAAAGGAATATGGTGAGGGTAATAAATGATACTTGTATTTACAAGGCCACTGGATGAGAGTGGGGGCAAAATTTAGGAAGGAGCAGTGCCACCTGCACCCCAACCCCCTTTCCTCAGCATGCTTCAAAGGAGAATCCTTTAGCAAATGGAGTCATGGAGCCAAAGTCAAGGCTGTGCAATGTCCAAGGCAAGTGGAAGAGAATTTACACTTTCCCCTTATTTCCTCCTGGTGCTGCAGAGTTTTCCCAAACCTGGCTGGAGTGACTTGGTCCTTCCAACTTCAGAGTTCCTGCAAGGAACAGAAGCCCACCCCCCACACACACACTTTGTGATTAACGCTTCCTTAGTAGAGGCATGGTCTTGTATACCATGATACATGAGGTTACTTCTGCTCCTAGCACCTGAGAGGCTGCAGACAGCTGCATTGTTAAAAATGCAACAATGCATACAATCCAACAGAGATGGGGCTTTGAGTTCTCAACTTCAGCTCTGAGCCCTATGTGTGAAAATAGAAAGGGCAGCATCTTTTGGAAATAGCAAGGGGGAACAACATTTACACACTTCTGAAATAGGAACAGGTTTGTTTGTTTTAATTGGGGAGGGATGGTCAGGGTAGCATATACCACACCCAATGAGCAACCAGAGCCAGACCTCAGTTCCCTGGTGACCTAGGGTGCATTAGAAGAATGCCTACAAAATGTGCAGGGCTGGACTATGGATAGTCCTTAAAGGAAAACTGGTTCAACACTAGTATGGAACTCCGGATTAACTGGCTGAAACTTGGGGATTTCGTTACTGACAAATTTGCTTTCTTTCTGACTGAGAATCCAAACAGATGTACTAAAGTTGCCCCAGCAAATTGTAGATTCCTGAAAATCTTGTTTCAGAAACACCAAAATACCGTGTTCCTGAAAGGAAATGCAAAATTGTCCAGAATTTCAAGGCTGCCACAAAGCAGGGAGCTTGCCACCCCCAAGGCCCAGCTTCAATTAGGTTTCAATGGAAAATGGCCAAGTAGCTCTACTGTGGAGAAACTGGGTTCAATTCCCTGCTTTACTATAGACTGTGACTTGAGCAAGTCTTTCTGCCTCCGTTTCCCCATCTGTAACATGGAGATAATAGCCCTGTCCTGCTTCACAGAGGGCGTGTGAGGAGAAATATATTAAGTGTTCAGCTATTGTGGGGCACATCAGTGTCTGATAAATACATTCCTGGCAGAACAAGGCTACAGAACAGCCAGGTCTTTTGCTATTAAGATTTAAAAAATAATCTTAATGCTCCCACAATCTATACATGCTTTACTGCTTTAGGGCCATGGTGGAAGTGTCGGACCCAAAGCAAGCTTGGGATACATAGACCCCTCCCCCATTTCTCCAAGCCTTTTGCCAGGACGACAACCACCCCATTTTCCTGCACCTCTCCCCAGTGGTTTTAGGGTGCCCCAGATGGCAAGGAGCAGAATCAGCCACGTGCACAATGCTCTAGCCCAGGGGTCAGAAGCCGTGTGCCAGGTCTTCATTTATTCACTCTAATTTAAGGTTTCGCCTGCCAGTCATACATTTTAATTTTTTAGAAGGTCTTTCTATAAGTCTATAATATATAACTAAACTATTGTTGTATGTAAATTAAATAAGGCTTTAAAAATGTTTAAGAAGCTTCATTTAAAATTAAAATGCAGAGGCCCCAGGACCGGTGGCCAGGACCTGGGCAATGTGAGTGCCACTGAAAATCAGCTCGCGTGCCGCAGGTTGCCTATCCCTGCTCTAGCCATACCCTTGTTTTGTATTGAGCTTGCATACCTCTTTGCAGGTCATGGCCCAGCTACTCTTGGCTACTCCTCCACGGGCACAGCGCAGTTTTCCTTGTTTTCCGATGGAATGGCGAGGTAGTCAGTCCTACAGATCGAAGGAGAGTGCTCACCACAGGTAAAAAGAACCCCGGGCGGGTGCTAGCTGCAAGCATAAGCTGAGATGCTTCAAGGGTAAGACTGGTTGAGAGTTGCCATGCTTTGAATGTCCTGATTTTCAGAGGCACCAAGCATGTATAACTTGGCACCTCTGACATGTCAGCCCTTAACTGCCCTTGGCTGAGTAAAATGCAGGGTGACTCTCGCTGCAGAGAACGCCCCTCCCGAAAATGTTTTTGGTGTGCTTCTTCCTCAAGGGCAGGTGTGGAGTTTGACCCAGGATAAAGTCAAGAATATTTTCTCCCCACTCCCACTGCACACAAAGGGCCTTATCTGATGTACATATAAGGAGGGGGAAACAGCATGGAAATAGTGGAATAATCCTCAGCTGTGTCACACTGGAACAGTCTTTGCCTCAGTTTTTAAAAACAGCGTGTGATGCTTATGATCATGTTGTTAGGCATATTGCAGGTAGGTTCTGGGAAAGTGTCTCCTACACCCTTCTGACAAGGTGCCTTCCAATACCACAGTTATGGGCCACTGCACAGCTTGACCAGCATGCCTTCACTCTGAGTTATAACACTGTCCCTTGCTAACCTAGTGTATAGCCTCTCTCAGGAGAGACTCAAGCCTGCTACATTTCACAAGGATTCTGAGATGCAGCCACAGAAATGAATACAAGCTCAAAATGCTTTTAATGGTGGCCAGATCCCTTGGTGAAACCTCTGAACCACACCCCCATTTTTTCTGCTGCAGGTGAGAAGCTCGCTCCAGAATGGAGGCCTGTAGGATTTTTACTTACGCATTTTCCTGTACAGTCTCCTCTGCTTTGGAGACCTTCCTGTAGCAATAGACCATTTCTATCAGCAGCCACAAGGTGAGGAAAACCAGGAGAATATACATCATAATTTCAGAGATGACAGATGTGAAATCTTCTCCAGCTGTTGGGGAAAGAGAATTAAAATAAATCACTGATCTCTTAGAGAATGGTGCAGTACAAAATTGGTTCTCAAAGAACCAGCCCTCTCCTGTTTTCAGCCAGATAGAGTTACCTGGAAGAATGAGCAACAGAAGACACAGGACTGTTGGCTTAAGTACCTCTCTTATTGGAACTAAGGCCAGCAGGCTGAGTCCGCTGCAGAAAATGGGGGCAGGGTCTCAACTGCCATTTGAATGAGTAGCTGTGAAGTAGCTTAGGAGGCTGTAGCTAAAGGAAGAATGGAGCCTGGCAATATAGCTGCATGTCACCTTGAACTGCAGCACCTGAGCAGCCATCTGCTGCTCCTCTCCCCATACCAGCTGCCGGAAGTAGAGGAAGAATCTCAACCTGGTCTGAGAGGGGCAGGGTTTGGCTATGGGGAGACTTCCATCAGCTGTTCCACCCTGCATGCTGGTGGAAATGAGATACACGTGCTCAAGCTTGCCACTATTTCCAATTATGTTCTCCTCAGAGCAGGCACATGCGTGACCCCCCCGCCCAAATTTTAACCAATCTTATCCTGGATGCTGATTTGTTTTCATGGTGCTCTTTCTAACCCCTACTGCATTGCTAGATGTCCTGTGCAGCAATGAGGTGACTATCCGAAATGAATACAGAATCAAAATGCTTTTAATGGTGGCCAAGAAATAGCAGGACTTGGAGGAGGGAAGGGAAGAGATTCACAATCGGGACAGATATGGTGTAGAAATCCTGGCCACTGAAGCCAGTGACACCACTCGTACTGACTTAGTACGGCCAGCATTTCACTGATTGAGGGGGAAGGGAGAAATGCACGTGAAGAAAAGAGGAATGCACAGCTGGAGGCAGGGAAGAAAGAGGGAGATGGAGAGAGATCACACCCAGTGCGGGGGAGGGAGAAAAAGAGAAGGGGTGGAGGGAAGCCATCACCAGTTCAACTGCACTGCTGCTGCTCCCTGTTAGAAGGGTGCACTGAGAGCCACTAGGGAGTAGTGTGTGCACTGAGCTGAAAAAACAGGAAGCCCATTGCACTTCCTGCTTGGTACAGCATGTTTCTCTGGTTGTTCCCCTGCCCAGGAGCTGCTGGATGAGCCCAGGACACATTTCTGAGCTCCCAAACTGGGACTACACCCAGCACAAGAGGTGCAGAGTTGCATCTCGGAGCCTGTGTCAGACTTGTAAGAAAGTGTGGCTAGGGAAACAGAAGTGTCTGCAAATGACCTATTCGCTGACAGTTTCCCCACTCCTCACCAGGAATACTACTGAAAAGAGCATTGTCTGGTTAGCAATAGACTTGGCCCTTGGCAAGGCAGGTCACACCCAATGGTTCAAAGCATTTCCACCAGTCCTCCATACCCTCCTCTACCACAGTGAGATGGATCAATCTGGAGCTTGTGAAGAGTGGGCGATGAATCTCAAAGTCAAACTCCCGGGTGACGTTACAGGTGTAGATCCCCGAATCATTCAAGGTCACATTTAATACAGTGATGGACACATCCTGCATGTCTTTGCTCCCGTTCCACTGTAGCCGGCCACTGAAGCGGCTTGGAAATTCATGGTAGACTTTTCTGTATTCATAGATCTGTAGAGAAATGGGGGTGGGGAGAGAAGGAAGAGTCAGTCACCTATCCATTTCTGGATGCATCCTACTCCCCACCTTGCGATTCCCCTCTAGCTAGGGACAGTTCCCACCTATCAGGTGGTTTAGAGTTGCTCTTCCTGAAGCATCAGGTGTTAATACTTCTATAGTGCTCTTCATCTGGAGAGCTCAAAACACTTTACAAAGAGGGCAAATAGAATTATTTCCATTAGAATTATTTCCATTATATACTGGTGGGGAAAATGAGGCACTGATAGGCAAAGTGACTCATTCAAGATCAAAGCAGGTCTGAGGCAGAAGCAGGAATGGAACCCTTATCTCTCAGGCTAGTACTTAAATCCAATGAATCATGCTACCATGTTAAATACAAAGTTACACACTGGAAATTGGGGCCAAACAAAGGTATTGCAAGAGAAAACTGAAAGTGCGCTAATGATAAATATAATGACTTATTTACACAGGGTGACAAAGCTCCAAGCCTCTATTGGTGGGTCCCATGCTTCCAGGTGGATTCAGTGACCTCAGAAGCTCACTAAGGCCCTCACTATGACCTCCCTTTCTCTGTACAGTGGCAAAGGTCAGTTTATTGAGCTACTTTCATCACAGGACAGTCTGGGAGGTGGGAAAGTGGAATACCCACAGTCTCTGTTGCTCCTTAGAGCTCAGTAGGCACAGTTTGGCCTCCTCCCTGGACCAAAGTCCACTTCCCTTCTCAAAGGGATCTCTGTAGAGCACGGGGGGAGGAGGGAACCACCCTCTACTCCAGGTTCTAGCCCTGGAACCCTAATGGTAGTAGCTGTTGGCATCTTTACCTTCACCACTGACACTGCTTTGATTCCCTAGGCCACTTCCTAGTGGTCCCCTTTTCCTAGCATCACCCTTACTTCAGGATTCAGCAACACTTCCTCTCTTCCAGCTAGGCTTCTCTCAAGAACAGCTCCATAGGAGAGCTTTTAAGCAGTATGAGTGGGACCTTAATTGGTTCCAGCTGTCTCTATTAGCGTAACAGCCTTAACTGACCCTTTGCTAGTTAATAAAGGTCAGGTGCCAGCATTAGCCTAATGACCTTAACTGGTTAAATTGGTGTCAGGTGTCTTGACTGGCCTGGAATAGCCTTTGTTTGACTACCCAGGGAACAGGGACCTGCTCATTCTGAGTCTGATAGACCAACAGGACTATTCTCTGATATCTTTCTGGTCTGAGTCCATCACAACAGCCATGAGCATTGGAGTCCTGATTTTCACCCTGTGCTGAGCTGGGCCTTCCTTTCTGCACGCTCAGCTTTATGAGTGTAAGTTGTTCTGCATTGAGGTCATTTTGATGAATGGGTGTATCCATAGAGCAGGTCCTTGTGTGTCTAAATGTCCTAAATTGTGCCCAGGAATAATTGCGGATACAAAACTCTACCCACTACTATTTGCCCCCACAAATTGCAGGTGCAAGAAGGGAGGCAAGTGTTTAAAAATCAGATTCACCCCCCTCTACCGACAGGCATAGGGGCTGCCTATTGGAAGCTCAGATGAGAAGCACTGTACGGTGGTTTAGGAGGTTGGGGAGAGTATGTGGACCCTCTTGTCAGTCTCTAGTGGATAACAGTCCATGCCATTAAAACACCCCCTGAGTCACTCATTAGCATGCTCGCCAACCCTGAATCCCCTTCTCATCCTTCCAAGTGGTCCCTCCAGATCAGAGCTCAAAACAGTGGGAACGTATCTGGAACTCACCATTGCCACTAGCTTTGTTTTCTGGATGAAACAAAGACTTGGCACATGTGAAAATATGCAAGAACTGCATATATTCAGGCCTCCAAGTAATTAGGACTAAGAAACTTGTTGCTTCTTTTCCATCATATCCACATCCGTCTATTTTAACTCATTTAGAAGGACAGTTCCAACATCCTCCCAGACAGCATTCAAAGGAGCACACAGAGACAGTCTAACCGTGCTTCCTGAATCAGATGATGGAGTAACTTTCACAGGGATGTCACTGTGCCATCATCATTAAAATGGCAGGTGACAGAGCTATGTAGCGCTAAAGCCTGGCCTCAGGGAATTCAATGGCTATAATTCCATGGACTTCAATAGGATGAGATTTGACTTATAGAGAACAATCGTTGGGCGTGAAGGTGAGATCTCGGGGTTAAATTCTGATGTGAGGAATTGGGACTCCTAAATTCTGTTCCTGGTTCTGACATGGCTTTCATATGCCTCCAAATTTATATCTAGACTGTTCAGCCAACTAACTGGCACATCATAATGGGTAACAAGATATGGCAGTCCATCCTCCAATCTTCTAATTGTGCACTCTCCACCCATGTTTGACTGTTTGCATCGGTAACCTGCAGTCACACTGTGAAGTTTGAGCGAAGCCAAATTACTGTATTTTAGCTGCTCCTCTGGCAGTCTCAGCCAGCAGCCTGTTAAGCCTAGTCTAGGATCTGGGTTCTGGGGGAAACACATCAGCTGCCTTCTCCTGTAAGCAGCATAAAGCAAAACAAAATTAGGCAAAATGCACAATGCAGGCTTGCACTCTGCCACTGACCAACCCTGTAACTTTGAGCAAGTCAGTGCACGTTTCAGTGCCTGTTTCCCCTTCAGCTACCTTGTCTATTTAGGCTGTAAATTCTTTGGGAAAGGGCCCGTCTCTTACTATGTGTATGTACAGCACCTCACACAATGGGGTCTTGAGCTTCATTGGGCCTTCTGAGTGCTGCTGCATGACAAATAATCAACTCAGTTTATGGATCAGTGATATTAGGAGGAGACAGTTATGAGACAATGTTTGTAAAGTGCTTGACATGCATCCAACGAAGTGGGTATTCACCCACGAAAGCTCATGCTCCAATACATCTGTTAGTCTATAAGGTGCCACAGGACTCTTTGCTGCTCTTGTAAAGTGCTTTGATATCTCTGGGTGAAAAGTGCCATATAAATGAAAACACTGTAGTGCAAGGGTGGGGTTAAATAACTGAAGGAGCATTGTCATCTTCAATATTGTGTGAGTGGCCTCTGGACATTTCTGTCTTCCTCAAATCAAACTTCAGATGTGACACACGCATCACCCAAATTACACTTGCTTTTCTTATTTTCCTTATGTGACCCTCATCAAAACCGTACCACAAAACCGAAGTTAATGTTCTCCCAGGCCTTTTTACCTTGCTCCCCCCCATACATTCCCTGGACATTTTCCCCATACTAAGGGGTATGGTAGCAATTAATTAGGTTAGCAAATATACATACCAGCTCATCTTTCCCCCCTTCAGTCTTGTAGAACCATTCCACCACGGTGCTTGCAGAAACCTCTTCTCTCTTCATGCAGGAGATACAGAGCAGCTTCATGTGAGTTCCTTGGACAGCCTCCGTCTCTGACGGGACTTCCACACAGACTG
The DNA here is from genome assembly GCF_020497125.1 of Mauremys mutica. Lineage (NCBI taxonomy): Eukaryota > Metazoa > Chordata > Testudines > Geoemydidae > Mauremys > Mauremys mutica. Next base: position 9,848,391 of record NC_059093.1, read on the forward strand.
GAGAACAGATGCCAACTGAAGACCATGGGGGCAGAATAGCAGGAGATGGAGAGAAATACCGGCATAGAGATGGAGAAAAACAAATGATCTGTTATTCAGGTCTCTTAATATAGACACATAATAAATCTCAGTGGAAAACCATCTGATTTATTACTAATGCTCACGGACAATGGGTAAAAGTCTAAACCGGCAAGTTTTACAAACTTTCCTTCTCCAAGCTGAACTATATAAGTACGAAATAATTAACGTGTGATTGCTGTGGGCAAAATCTTCTTGGCAGCAGCTGCTTTGCCACATTTTAAGTCCTTTTTTAGAGTAATTAATGCTACTTTAGAGAGGAAGCAACATAGTACATTCTCTCCCACCCACTAACACTCAAACATGTAGAGAACTCTGTTACAGTACTTACTGAACTCTGTATTAGAACAACCTCTGGATCCAGCCTCTAGGAGCAATTGTGCACTAAGTGAAGCAGGATGAATGTTTCAGGGTGATGATGTGTCCAAACCTGACAATTAGAGTTCGCTAGGCTCAACTCTTCCAGTTTTGTGGTTTTGTAATTTTTATTTAAGCATAAGAGGCTTGGAGTCAGGCAGAATTGGCATCTGGGGTAAACTACAGATTTGGTGGGTATGCTAGCCAAAAAGGCTTTCAATTAGGTCAACATAAAAATTGGCAGATGTAAAATATTTCCCTCTGTAACAAGGCAGAATGCTCCTACTCATCAAATGCTGCTATGACATAATGTAAACCCATGCTGCCCTGGGATGGGCAATATCATCTCTAGTGTCCGCTTTGTACATGGCCACATATGTCTTCGCTCTATCAAGATGCTGACTGTTACCTTCATGCTCTTTCCTATACATGGGGTCTGGGCTTGCCTTTTGCAGCTGATCCACCTTAATTAAATATTACTTTGGCTCACAAAAACCTGCACCACCCTCCGTAGTCCTGTGGTTAGGCTATTCACCTAGATTAGGAATGCCATGGGTTTAAATTCCCTGCTATGATGATGGACTGCAAAGAGCCTTGTCTCCAACATCCTAGGTGCATGCCCTAGTTTCTGGTGATCGGGTGCTTCCATGCTTTTGTTTGGCGCTTGACGCTGTTCCACATTAATTAAATATTGCTTGGGCAAAAGCAAAGACACCATTCCCTATAGAGTGCAGGGGTTTGGTTATGTCCTTGGGCTGTGGAAGAGGCAGGTTTACAAGTGCTCTCTATGTGCCTTAAGAATGGCTGTGGATAGATGTTGACTACAGCCTTGGTGAGTATGCCTGGTTCTTTGCTTTTTAGCAATGGGGGGGGGGGGGCTCCCTAACTTTTGTCTGTGGAAGATGTTCCACGTTAGCTAAATATTATTTGGGAGGGCAACTAGGTAAGGCTTCCTCTGTAGTCCACTGATGAGGCTATGTGATGATATAGGTTCAAATGTGGCTGCATGTCACTACCCTAATACAGTACAGTGAGGGACAGCTCTCCTTCCTGCCTTTCAAAGCTGATCCACTTTAATTAAATGGCATTTGGGCCTCCCCCAAACCCAGTACCTTCTGTAAGCTGATGGTCTCTGCCTGGGGTGCTGGAGCTGTGGGCTCGAATCTCACCTGGTGTGTGTCCACTGACCTTTCTGTAATAGGGAGGGGGTTGCTTGTTTCCTCCTTGCCTCTTGAAGCTGTTCCACTTTAGTTAAATGTGCACTGGGCCAGCCCCCCCCACCAACTCTCACTCTCTAGTCCAGTGATTAGGATACTCGCCTGGGTTGTGGGAAATCCTGGTTCAAATCCCCCAGCTGCCTGTTCAGCAGGGATTTGCACAGGGATTTCCTGCCTCCTAGGCGACTGTCCTTTGCGGTGGGCCATCCTTGTCCGAACCCCCTCTCTTTCTCAAGAGGCCATTGTCTTCTTGGGACCGAGAGGGGATTCGGACAGGGATCGCTCACCAGTGACTCTCCCCCAGGAGGTGGCAGCCCCCAGTTCACACCCCTCAAAAGAGCAGGGGAGTGCCCTGGGGTCTGCCACAACCTGGGCGTGTATCCTGATCATGGTGGACAAGAGAGAGAGGGGGTTTTACTGCTCAGCAGCAAAAGCCCCTTTAATTAAAAGAGCAAGAGGCCCTGCGACAGGCCCCTTGCTCAGCTAGGAAGGGTCTCCTCTCACCCACCAGAGGCCCTCCTGTCTTGCAGGGCAGGGACTTGAACCCGGGTGACTCACAATCCAAGCGAGCACCCTAACCCCCGTACCATAGAGGGACACAAGAACTTACCTTGCCCCGGTTAATATATAGTTAAAGTGGAACGCTTGAGCGGTAAGAGATTGAGACGCCCGCCCTGTCTCAGGGTCGGGATTTGAAGCAGTACCTCTTTAGTTTGGGGATAAGTACCCAAACCACAGGACTACAGTGGGAATCACACACACCTCATGGCCCAATTCTCATGTAATATTTACTGAATGCGTCCCACCTTCAACAGAAAGGACTGAGGGAGACCCCACAGCCCGCTACCTCCTAGCCAGGCACTTAGGCCATTGGGTTGAGAGGTAGGCAATCACCCTTCAAATCCCATCTCAGCCAGCATAAAGGGGATTTGAACCCACACCTACCACATTCTAGAGGCAAGTATCCAAACCACCAGACCACAGAGGGACTCTTGGTTGCCCAGTGGCCCAGTGACTGTTTAATTACCTATTGACATTGGCCCACCTTCAATAGGAAACACTGAGGGAGCCAGCCCATTAGGCTACCTCCTAGCCCAGCACTTAGAGCATTGACCTGCCAGGTAAGAGACCAAGGTTTGAATCCTGTCTCGGGCAGCATAAAGGGGATTTGAACCCCAACCACCCACAAACCAGCCACAACCCCAACCACTAGACCACACAGGGCTGCTTGTTTGTGCTTTGGCCCAATGAGTATGTAATGAAAGTGCAGCAGCTTCAACAGACAAGAGCAAGGGAGCCCCAGGGGAAGAATACTGCCCAGCACTTAGGCCGTTCACTTGCCAGGTAAGAGATCTAGGTTTGAATCCCGTCTCAGGCAGCATAAAGGAGAGTTGAACCCCAGCCTCCCACAGGCCGGCCACCACACCACACCACACCGGGTTGCTTGCTAAGCTTACAGCCCAATGAATATGTAATGAAAATGGAACAACTGCAGCAGAAAAGAAATCAAACATAGCCCCCAGGCCGTAATGAGAACCCCTCTTAGCCCAACGGCCGCATGTTCAATTTGGAGACAGGAGATGACTGTTCCGGTCCCTTCTCAGCGCACTGAGGAAGGAGTTGAACCTGCATCATCCACATGCTAGGTAAGTACCCAAGCCACTGGACTACAGAGGGATTCATGTCTCAGCATTGGCCGGTTCCTACTGAATGGAAGTGGCACAGCCTCAACACGCTCCAACGAGCAAGCCTCCTCAGGCTCTCCTTTCCTTCAGGACCGCGCAAAGCTGAATTCGCGCCTGTTAAATGCGCGTAAGATGAGCCTCGCGCGTACTGCCTTTGGTTTGGGTTAAACCCGCTGCCTACTAATTCTAGCGGGTGACCCCCCTGGTTCTTGCGTCACGTGAAGGGGTGAATAACACGTCCTGAGTCACGTTCTGCACCCAAGGCATGATTGTCTAGACCTCTAGCAGATCCAGCCTTAACTGTCTCTTTTCCCAGCTGAACCCGAAGCAGCCCCCGACCCCCATCCCAGGTGAGGTCCCTAAGCACTAGGCTAAAAGTTACACGAGAGGCCTCTGCCTCCTTCCCCCTGGGCTGTCTTGCGGGATGTTCAGCAGGTGCCTAACCAGCTCACGCTAAGTGGGTAAGGAACCTAAGTGACCTGAGGGCTTCCGGGCCATGGCCGGCAAGCAGAGGTTGAGAGGGGAAGATGCTGGGACAGTTTCCTTCTCCCCGCCTGATGAGCAAGGAGTTGAAGAGGGCTCTGCAGTCTCTCGAGCACGAGCCCTGGCGCCGAAGGAAAGGAGAGCCTGAGGAGGCTTGCTCGTTGGAGCGTGTTGAGGCTGTGCCACTTCCATTCAGTAGGAACCGGCCAATGCTGAGACATGAATTCCTCTGTAGTCCAGTGGCTTGGGTACTTACCCAGCATGTGGATGATGCAGGTTCAACTCCTTTCTCAGCTCACTGAGAAGGGACCGGAACAGCCATCTCCTCTCTCCAAGGTGAATATGCTGCCACAGCGCTAAGAGGGGTTTGCTTGGGGACTACATCTGATTTTTGTCTGCTGCAGTTGTTCCACTTTCACTACATCTTCATCGGGCCATAAGTTTGGCAACTAGCCCTGTGTGGTGTAGTTGGCTGGGGTGGTGGCTGGACTGTGGGAGGTTAGGGTTCAACTCTCCTTTATGCTGCCTGTGACAGGATTCGAACCTTGGTCTCTTACCTGGCAAGTGAACGGCCTAAGTGCTGGGCTAGGCAGTATTCTGCCTCTGGGGCTCCCTTGCTCTTGTCTGTTGAAGCTGCTGCACTTTCATTACATACTCATTGGGCCAAAGCACAAACAAGCAGCCCTGTGTGGTCTAGTGGTTGGGGTTATGGCTGGCCTGTGGGTGGCTGGGGTTCAAATCCCCTTTATGCTGCCCGAGACGGGATTCGAACCTTGGTCTCTTACCTAGCAGGTCAATGCTCTAAGTGCTGGGCTAGGAGGTAGCCCAATGGGCTGGCTCCCTCAGTGTTTCCTATTGAAGGTGGGCCAATGTCAATAGGTAGTTAAACGGTCACTGTTACACTGTGAGCCCCTCTGTGGTCTGGTGGTTTGGATGCCTTTGTTTAGGAAGTGGTAGGTGCCAATTCAAATCCCCTTTATGCTGGCTGAGACGGGATTTGAAGGGTGATTGCCTACCTCTCAACCCAATGGCTTAAGTGCCTGGCTAGTGGGCTGTGGGGTCTCCCTTGGTCCTTTCTGTTGAAGGCAGGGCACATTCAGCAAATATGACATGAGAATTGGGCCCTGAGATTTATGTGATTCCCACTATAGCCTGGCGATTTGGGTGCTTACTCCAGAAGTAAAGCGGTGCAGGTTCAAATCCCTTCCCTGAGATGGGATGGACATCTCAATCTCTTACCGCTCAAGCATTCCACTTTAACTATATATTAACCGGAGCCAGGTAAGCTCTTGTGTCCCTCTGCGGTATGGGGGTTAGGGTGCTTGCTTGGATTGTGAGTGACCCTGGTTCAACTCCCTGCTCTGCAGGGCAGGAGGGCCTCTGATGGGTGAAAGGGGGGCCCTCCTGGCTGAGCAAGAGGCCTGTCACAGGGCCTCTTGCTCTTTTAATTAATGTTAATTTTACTGCTCTTATAGATAGTCAAAAAATTAATTAAAAGAGCAAGACACACTCTGAGAGACCATTTGCTCAATCAGAAGGGGCCCCTCTCACTCAGCTAGGAGGAGGTCTCCTCTCACCCACCAGAGGCCCTCCTGCCCAGCAGGGACTTGAACCCAGGTGACTCACAATCCAAGCGAGCACCCTAACCCCCATACCATAGAGGGACACAAGAGCTTACCCGGCTCCGGTTAATATATAGTTAAAGTGGAACGCTTGAGCGGTAAGAGATGAGACACCCGCTCTGTCCCAACCTACTCTGAAGGGATCTGAGCTGGGGTCAGTCCCCAGTGCAAGCGTGCACCCTAACCCCTGCACCGTAGAGGGACTTGAGAGCCTCCTTTGCCCCGGTTAATAGATAGTTAAAGTGAAACGCTTGCGAGGCAAGAGATCAAGGGGCCATCCCTTCTCAACAAACAGAAAGGGGGAGGGATCTTGAACCAGCCACTCACCGGTGTACAGGCAAGGAGCCAAACCACAGGACTACCAAGAGAGCCACAGGGAAAGTGGGGCCCAATTCTCATGTACTATTTACTGCCAGTGGCCCATCTTCAGCAGAAAAGAGGGGGAGCTCCCACATCCCAGCCCGGCACTTAGGCTGTTCAGTTGAGAGCTAAGTGCTCAACTCCCTTCTCTTCAAGAAGAAAGGGGAGGGGAACCGCCAACCTCCCGGCCGCTGGGCACGCGCTCCAACCACCGCACTAACCTGACCGGCCAGCTGGGGCTCTGGCCCAATGACTACGTCACCAAAGTGACCCTCCTTCAACAGAAAAGACAGAGACAGTCCCCACATGGGAAAGCCTCCTAGCCCGGCACTCAGGCCATTCAGCGGAGAGGCAGGAGATCAAGGTTCACATCCCGTCTCAGCAAGAAGGAAGGGGCTTTGAACCCCAACCGCCCACATGCTGGGCACGCAGCACAAGCCCCCAACTACAGCCTGCTGCTGGGTGCTTAACTGGCCCCGTGACTATGTAATGCAAGTAAATGGACCAGCTTCAGCAGAAAAAAAGGAAGAGTCAAGGGGCCCAAGCGCCCCAGGAGAACACCTCTGAGTCCAGCAGCTGGCGCTTCGTTTCAGAACAGGCCATTTAAGTCCTTCCTCAGTAAACTGGGGGAGGAGTTGAACTAGCATCAACCACATACCAGGTAAGTACCCGAGCCACTGGACTACAGAGGGATGCGTGTAGTAAGTCTGCCCAGTTACTACTGAAGGAAAGTGGCACAGCCTCCACGCACTACAACCGGCAAGCCCCCTCAGGCTCTCCTTCCCTTCGGCGCCGGGGCTCGCGCTCGAGAGACTGCAGGGCCCTCTTCGACTCCCTGCTCGTCAGGCGGGGAGAAGGAAATTGACCCAGCGTCTTCCCCTCCCAACCTCTGCTTGCCGGCCACGGCCAGGAACCCCTCAGGTGACTTAGGTGCCTAACCCATTCAGCGTGAGCTGGTTAGGGACCTGCCCAACGCCCTGCAAAACAGCCCAGGGAGAAGGAGGCAGAGGCCTCCCGTGTAACTTTTAGCCTAGTGGTTAGGGGCCTCGCCTGGGATGGGGGTCGGGGGGCCGCTTCAGGTTCAGCTGGGGAAAGAGACAGTTAAGGCTGGATCTGCTAGAGGTCTAGACAATCATGCCTTGGGTGCAGAATGTGACTCAGGACGTGTTATTCACCCCTTCATGCGACGCAAGAACCAGGGGTCACCCGCTGGAATTAGTAGGTGGCAGGTTTAACTCAAACCAAAGGCAGTACTTCTTCATGCAATGCACAGTCAGCCTGTGGAAGTGGTTGCCAGTTGACGTGTAGGCAAAAACTATAAGTGGGTTCAAAAAATGAAATAGAAAGTTCATGGGTAATGGGCCCATCACTGGCTATTAGCCAAGGCAGTCAGAGATGCAGCCCCGTGCTCTGAGAATCCTTAAGCTCTTGCCAGATTCTGGGAGTGACCAACAGGGGATGGATCGCTTGGTAATTGCCCTCTTTTATTGATTGCTTTGGAAGCATCTGGCATTGGCCAGTGTCGGAAGACAGGTTACCAGGCTAAATGGATTATTGGGCTGCCCCAGTATGGCCGTTCTTATGTTCTTAATTTCCCCCTCTGCCCGATGAGGAGAAGGGATTTGAAAAGGGCTCACCTACCACCTGGATGAGTGCCCTAATCATTGGGTCCTAGTCTACAGTGTTGGGAGCACCCTCTGTTTTGCCACTCCACTTTAATTAAATATTATTTCAGCCAGATAATGGGCAAGGCTCCTTCTCTAGGCCAGCTTCTTAGGTGGGCAGTGAAGAGCTAGTTGTTCAAATCCCCTTTCATAGAGTCATAGGGTTGGAAATGACGGCAAGGGTCAAACCTTTCTGCCCGTTGAGAAGGGGGGCGTTGAAGAGTGGTCTCTTGCAGCCCATATGTGTGCCCCGATGATATAGAAGTAGGTTCATTAAGCCAGGATTTCAATACTGTGTTGCTCTGGGGTAAATATTGGGACTAGCATGACTAGGTCCCTCTGGCAATTTCCCACTCACCCTGTTGACAGCACCACTGGAATAAGCACTCATGGGAAAATGCAAAGAACATGTTGGACATTTCTTGGCACCAGTGAGACATTTCCAAAAAATACAAATAAATCAAATAAAAATAGCCACATTTGTAAAAGCAGCAACAACCCTCTAGATTTCATAAGTAAACTGAAATAATTGCAATACAAATTCTCTTTGATTTACATGAACCAGGGGTCACCCGCTGAAATCAGTAGGCAACAGCTTTAAAACATCAATCCATATGGTCTGCATGCTTTACATTTATATCCTTTCAGCCCCTTAGGAACAACTGAATGTTAAATCAACATATATAGTATTTTAAAACAAGAGTAAAGAAGAAGAAGTAAAGCACACACAATCATTATAGAAAAACACAGCTTCTGTGATAAGGCCACTTAATAATACCCTAATTGATGCAATTAACTTAATATCAATGCCATTTCCTTCGCTCTGTCAACCAAACTAAAAGCCACTATTAAGGCTGGATTTTATTTGAGCGCGTCTTAGAGGAGGCTCTCTGGGAGAAGAACGTCTTTAGAGAAACATGCCACAGCAGCCAAGCTCAGGGTTGCTTGGAGGAACCCAATCCAACCCCACAAAGAATGGAGGCACCTACCCCATATAACCAACAGGACTGAAGAGAGACAGAAACCCGTTGCAAGAGCAGCCATGATTCCTAGTGGAGATGGTTCTCAGACTGGATAAAGGCTCTTTCCAAAAAGGATCCTTCTCCCCACACCACGCCGTGCCCAGGTGCAACAGGGTATCAGGCTGCCCGCTGATCCGTGCTTGTCTGCTGTGATCGGTCAGCGGGGATCAAGCTAGGGACACGGGGGAGGGAGGTGTGGGAGCAGGGAGCTCAGTCAGTGTGACTTTAAGATGCCATTTTCTTGTGGGGAGACATCCATGCAAGAAGCTGGCTTGAACCCCAAAGGAGCTGGCGTCAGCACCACGGACAGGTCTCCCGGGAGCCGGATCACCCCCCCTCCCAGCCCCCCACCGAGCGAAATCCTGGACAGCTCCACTCAGGAGGCGCTGGGCAGCCTGCTCCCTGCCGGGGTCGGCTGCAACCCTTCCTCCTCCTCCCGGCCAGCGGTTGTTGCTAAGAGCAGCGCACCATGGAGATGGAGGCTCCGCGCACGGCACCCGCTGCTGAGTGCCAGAGGGACCGGCTTGGCGCACGCAATGCAACAGCCAGGGCCGGGGGAAGGCAGCTCCCCCAAATCAGACCCGCCCGGACCGCCCCAGAGCCCGGCTCCGGCAGGGTCTGGAGCAGCGGCGGCTGGGAGAGGCGCGCCCCTGGCCTGGGATCCGCCGGCTGGAGGCGCGTTTCTCTCCGCCCCTCCCGCGGGCCAGGTGCATCCTAGCGCCCTGGGGCCGGGCAGCCTCCCTGCTACACACGCTTCCCCGGCAGCCTCAGCAGCGAGCCCAGCCTTCCCGAGGGACGCTCGCCCGAGCCAAGCATGCGCAGACACCTCCCTTCCTCTCCCAGCCAGAGACAGACCCACCACCCCACTCATCAGACAGCAGCCTCCGCTGCGGCCTCACCTGCCCTGCTCCCCAGCATCCTTCTAGGCAATCAGAGCCTCCCTCCAGGCTAATGATCATGCCAGCGCTTTCTAGCTAATAGCCAGGGCTCACTCCCCCTCCTCGCCTTTAGTTCCATCATCGCAGAGCAATAACAGCGCAATCCTCTTTCTGGAACAAGCCATGCACTCAGCTCGCTCGGAAAGGAATCCTGACGGGAGGGGTGGGGGGTGTCGTGCGCTCCTGTCTGATTTCTGGGCATCGCTAACTGCAAGCCAACGGACCGGCAAGAATTCGGCGCTGGCCTGTCACACCACGTGCCATTAGTTTAATCTGCTCGGATGTTCCCCCTGCCTGGGGCTTTTCACCGAGTGCTCTAGAGTCAGCCGAGAGATCACTAGCTTTGCATTTATTCTTCACCATCTGCACTTACATGGCAGCTTTGCAAGGAGAGCTGGCGATGGTAGCATCCCCCGTCCCAGCCCCAAAATAAAGCTGGGGGAGGAGGCATGAGATATTTATCCACTGGCAGGACACAGGACGTCCTCGCCTCGTGAGGAGCTTATTTCTAACATTTGGAAGGCTCTGAAGGTCATTAATGTAACAGTAGGAAATACTGGGAAATCCTCTCTTCTCACGTATCAGCCTGTTCCCCAGCAGTTAATGCCAACAGCAGGCTGGGCTCTCTGCTCTTGGAGGGGAGCCACAACACCCACCATGTATTCCTCCAGTGCTGAAGAGCACCCAAGGTCACAGCTGAGCAGATCTGGGGAAAGTGGATGCTCATTAAATGCTCCCTTTCTTTCTTTCTTTCTTTCTTCCTTTCTTTCTTTTTGGTTTCCCCGTTTTTTCTTCTTGGAAGAGGCAGGATAGGGAGCAGCTGCTCCTGTGACAGCAGGATGAGACACATGGTCCTTTTAATTAATCCTACTGCACCCAGAATCATAGGTGTAGTTTGACTTCTGTATAGGGTGGGGGAGGAAGGCAGCTCCAGTAAGGCCAACAAGGCCACACCCCTGTTGTGCTAGACAATATCCCAAAATATAGAACGTGCTTGTAATCTAACCATGGACGGTGGGTCACATGATGCCTTGTGCTCAAGTAGTGAGGGATAAGAAGTCGTCGTGTTGTTCCCAGATAACAGGTTCCTTCTAACCCACCCCCGCACCCAAAGGATGCCCTTCTCCAGTTTAATGACACTTGCAGACTGAACAAGGCTCAGTGGGAGGATAATTCCTAGCCAGTAAGACCTGCGGCACAAGGTAAGATATAGTCCATCACACTGAGCATTAAGCCACCGGCTCGGCTCCCTCAGTGCCCAGGGACACAGTGCTGCAGACACAATAACTAAAGGCATATCTACATCAGAAATTTCCTGGAATAGCTATTCCAGTTTAACTCTCCATGTGAACGCTCTTCTTCTGGAATAATGATGCCTTTTTCAAGGCAGGCTAAACTAACCCAGAAAAAGCCAGAATAAAAGCATTCACATGGAGAGTTAATCTGGAGTTAATCAACTCTACTTTAATCAAGAATAATTTCCGCATGTAGATGAGCCCCAAATAAAGGACACAGGACCTAGACCAGGAGTTTTCAAACTGGGGGTGGGGACTGCTCGGGGGTCACGAGGTTATTACATGGGGAGGGGTCACAAGCTGTCAACCTCCATCCCAAACCCTGCTTTGCATCCAGCATTTATAATAGTGATAAATATATTCAAAAGTGTTTTTAATTTATAAGGAGGGGTCACACTCAGAGGCTTGCTATGTAAAAGGGGTCACCAGTACAAAAGTTTGAGAGCCACTGTCCTAGAGATATATAGGATTTGTCCCCAGTTCACCTGCCACAGTCTAAATTATGCTTAGTGGAAGGATGCTGCTTTGTAGGGCTTTTTATAGACATTCAGAAGCTATTGAATAATGTTCCTGGCTGTCTCATCTGACAGCCATGTGTTTGAAAAAGTGCAGTGGAATTAACATCTGTTCTCAGCAAGCCAGGTGTGCTGCTGGAAAAAAACAAGTCCCTGCAAAACACAGGACGCTTGGAATAGCCAAGCAGTATTTCATGTGCGATAGCTGCTCCAATTGCAGCCGCCTTACAGAAGCCTGACAGTGAAAGAAAGGAGGCCTGCCTGAGAACATGTGCTTAAGAGGAAGCTGAAAGTCAATAACAGCTGCTAATTGGCTGTGCACTTTCCTATTCCTTGGTATGGTCCCTCCATCAGGAACCTGACCTAGATACATCTTCCTGGGAGGAGGTTTCATATGAATGAAGCCCTCTTTCAACCCTAACGCTGAATTCCCAGCCTGGGAGAGTGAGGGTGCAGAAAGCAGAAAAACATGTCTCTCTGTACTTAACGGTATATGGTCAGCAACAAATGACTCATTAAATAGCAATCATGTGCGGTACTCCAACCACTGCCATTTTCAGGCTCATAGCACTTTGCAGTTATTAATGAATTAAGCCTCTGACGATCCTTGTGAGGTTGGTGGTCTTACCTCCTATCTACAGATGGGGAAACTGAAGTGCAGAGGGGCAAAGTGGCTTCTCTGAAGGAAAGGGTGGCAGAGCTGGGAACAGAACCTAACATGAAAATCCCTGGGCCAAATGGGCAAATGGAGACTGAATTCCCCTGCCCAGCTTTGAGGTTGGTGGCTCTGCCAGACTTCCAGTAGGTAAGATCCCTTTGTTCTTGCTCTGCCCGTGCTACAGACTCATCTTCTTGGGCCTAGTGGGGACTTATTCTTAAGTCCTCACATGTTTTTTACCTCATGGGAGACAGAGAATAAACACCTCCCGTGTGCCAACTATAACAGCATGCAGCCAACTGGGCACCACAGCCCAGTTTCTGCCACAGCTGGAGAGTGATTCCATTTCTGCCACACCTAGTTTTGGTCTGCTTGTCCGGGTTTGCTGAGAAAGAGCCAGAGAATACACACACCTTAACACAAACACGCCCCTCCCCGCCTGCACACGCACACAGAGTAAATGAAGGACCCTGAGGCAAACCCTCCGCCCTTTCAGACCTCCGGTGGGGACTGAAACATTGAGGGGATATAAATGTTGAATGCTACCAAAAGCAGCACCACTTACCATGTCTGGGTTTCTATGGCAACCCACCCAGATACTGCAGCACAGGAAAAAAGACGGAAGCTTTTGTGTCAGCATATTAAGGTCAGGAGATAAAAATAAATTCAGCTTAGCTGCCCCCCTAACAAACTCCCTTCTTCATTATGCCCCTTGGGCTAGGACATGAAAGGGGCAGTGCAAAGCCTGCATGGCTTGCTACTGTGTAATGGCTGTCCAAGCAATGCTCCCCGACCCTCACAACAATCACATTAATTTGCTTAGACTGAATTGTCATCCTCATTTGGCAGACAAACATCAGAAGACTCCTTCCCTGAACAGCCTCTCCTGGCTGCTAGGAGACAACACAGACCCAAACCTGTCACCAACTGCTCACAGTCAATCATTCCAACATCAAGGCCACTGGAACAGCGCAATGGCCAAATAGCAAGAGGCAGTGACAGTGCTACCTCCTGATGTGTAATTAATGCTGGGGAGAATGATCTGGAAGGAAGAGGATCAGATCCCCTGTGTACACACATACACCACTGCCCGTAGAGAGGAGTCTATAATTGGGATGGAAGCAGTAACGCTCATAGAAATGGAATAGGGCTGATGAGCAAATCAAAAGCTATAGGATTCAATAGAAAATGGCATCCTTGCTACGGTTTTTAAAAAAACATAGTATAGCACTCTATAGCAGGGATCTAATTCTCCAGTAGCTTCTGTAGGAAGATTTGAAGTTTACAATGTGCTATTAAATCTATTGGGTTTTTTCATTCACAAGGTTTTAGATGCCTTCTCACACACAGCCAAAGCTACATCCCCATCATACACCCTCCTACATGCAGGGCTGCCACTATATTCTCCATGCAAGTACATATTTACTAAGCCTACATCTCCATCACACATAAGTGCCACTGCACAGTGCTATTTCTCCATTCTTTCTGCACACACAGCTATAGCTCCATCTCTATCAAATCCATGCACACCATCCTGTGTTGGCTTCCTCTGTGTTCTCCATATAGGTACATATATCCTGATTTGACTCTCCCTCACATTGCTCATCTCTGCACGGGGTGTATTTGCATACTCTGTATATCTATCCACCCAGGGCTCTCTCTCCATCACATACAGCTACAAACTATACAGGGCTTCACCAGCATTCTCCACATGCATTTATATACCCTGGATTCCGTCTCCATACTCAACACTAAGATAACTGCATTTTCCACCACAAACACACCCAGGACTACCCTCCATCACACACAGATTCTGCATGTCTATGTTCTCGATACACTCCCTGAGCAGCACCCTGATTTTAGAGTATGCTTCCCTACTTTGCAGATCTGCCAGCTCTACAGGGGCATCTAACTAGTGTCATCCCTTTAAAGCCAGCTGGTCCTTTTTAAAATGCAGAATACCTGCTTTCTGGATCCGTTAGGATGCATAAGGAAAAGTGCCTTTGCCATCCTCGCCTGCCAGAGGAAACATAGCCCCAAAGCTGCCTCCATTCACAGCTGGCACTGAGCACTGTTTTGCTTTCAGGACTGAATCCACTTAGGGCTAAATATTGTACAATCCTCCCGTATGTGAGCAACAGGAAACTTTTCTGGCAAACAACAATCCATTTGTACTGTGTGTCTTTAACAATGTTCATAATGGCACTCCCCTTGTGATAAAAGGATTCCCGAACTCAGAAAAGAATCACACACAGCTAAGGATGATTGTGGTACAGCTTTTCAAATCAGTCTGGTGGATTTAGACACATTAAAAGGGAAGATGAATTTATACCCCCAAGGACTGCTTTGAAAATCTTCATGCATTGATCTGGAACAGACGCTTCCTCAACGGCATTCAGGAAATCATCTCATGCCAGCACCTCTGATAGCATCCAGTGGCTTACACCTGAGTTGCCACTTTACACTTTTACCAAGGCCAGAGTCTTTTACCATTTGTGGCACCTTGCTTTCAAGTGCATTATGTTCCATGTTGCTCCATGTAGGAAGGTGCCACCCTGAAAACAGCAAGATCTGGCATTGCCCTAGAAAGGTTGCAGCAGTCCAATGAGCTGGTGCCTTCCACAGGGATATGCAGAAAGCAGGTCAGTTTTGATCATGTAAGGTTAACATATTTCAGGCCTCTCATCGCTTCATTTACCCTTTGGTAGTGGATGCCAGGGGCGGCTCCAGGCATCAGCACGCCAAGCGCGTGCCTGGGGCGGCAAGCCACGGGGGGCGCTTTGCTGATTGCCGCGAGGGTGGCAGGCAGGTTGCCTTCGGCGGCATGCCTGCGGAGGGTCCGCTAGTCCCGTGGCTTCGGCGGACCTCCTGCAGGCATGTTGCCAAATCTGTGGGACCAGGGACCTCCCGCAGGCAAGCTGCCGAAGGCTGCCTGCCTGCCGTGCATGGGGTGGCAAAATACCTAGAGCCGCCCCTGGTGGATGCCAACCCATTAGCATGTCAGAGCTCTATGCACATTCATTCATACTTGCTCATTTGATTTTTGCGGCATTACTATTGGAGAAAAACACCAATGAATCAACAGCTTGAATTATTTTAGTGGCGCGGTGTCTATATTTCCATACACAAAAGCTTGGTCAGCAATAGCGGAATATTCCTTACCTTGCACTGGATGGGGAGAGCAGGATGTTGCATTCTTTCTTTAATTGTATACAATGAGAGAATTTCCTTGCAGATTCCAAAGAATTGATGCATATCTCATGAAACTCACTCACAAAAATCTGAAAGTGTCACTGGTCAATCACATGTAGGATTGGTTCATCCTGAGTAAGTCTGGTTGCAATGCTCTCTACTGTCTCACAGGGCACTCCTGGGAAAGAGGAATTTATCTTCCATCTGAAAGGGTAAATATATAGAACATCAGACAGGATGCAAGAGCTTGTTTGGAGAGAGCAAATGTTTCCTTTTGCAAACCAGGAAAACCTCTCGGACAAATTCACAGGTCATACATAAGGTGTAAGTTACATATCATTCATGAGTTTAAGTGAGCCTAAACTGTGTAGTTTACAGAATAAAAGGCATGGAATAGAAGGATGTACAGGAGGGATAAGTTGAAGTACCCCTACCCTACACTTCACCCTACACCTTCTTGTGGCCCATTGACATGTAATTATGCCATCTTAGATCCCTTCATGTTCTCTTTTGCTCACTTAGGGCCTGATCTTGCTCCCACCGTAGCTGACAGGAGCTTTGCTGGAACACAGGATGGGATTTTCAAAAAAAAAAGCTTAAGCGAGTTATATGTGCTTAACACTCACTGATTTTCAGTGGGAGATGGATATCTAACTCTCTTAGGCTCCTGTGATGGGGCGCACTCCCCCTGCACTGGACAGGAAAGGGTTAACCCTACATTGTGGGCTGAGGAAGCCACGCCCCCTCAACTCTACTGGGCATGAGCCAAATGCACCAGTATAAAAGGGAGCAGCTCAGCTCAGTTGGGTTTGACTGCTGGAGAGGAAGGCTACATGCTGCTAGTTCCAGGTGAGAATCAGCCAAAGTCTTGGAGCGTCTGGAGTTGCTGGGCACAATGCAGGTTGGGGAACCTGGAGGCAGCAGAGATCCCTGGACTGCAGCAATGGGAGCCATGGTAGGAAGCGGCCCAGGGGAATTAGATAGTGGCTTGGTCAGTGAACTGGCATTTTGAGTCAGTGTGCCTTGATTGCTGCCACCTGCCCCTGCTGACTCAGTGGCCTATGTTCTTGTCACCACTAGGGCCCTGTGCTGGGGCATGGTGGAGAGGGAGGACCTGGGTGCCCCCTATTAGGCTGCTGCAACTTCCTTTTTTGTGTGGTGGCCCCCTTCCCTGCAGGAGGCCTCTAGGCCCTATTGCCTTGTTGATGGGGGCTGATTCATTGACTGACCACTAGGCCCTACTAATAGGGGCAAGTATACTGACTTTCTCCAGAGACATAAGTGTGGGCATGTATGCCCTGCCAGTACACCCTAAGAGGGAAGAGGTCCCCAACCCTGTCACAGCTCCTTTGAAATGCCTGATAGTGCTGTGGCTCAAACTTTTGTACTGGTGACCCCTCTCACACAACAAGCCTCTGAGTGTGACCCTTTATAAAATATATAACATGACAAATGCTGGAGGCAAAATGAGGTTTGGGGTGGAGGCTGACAGCTTGTGACTCCCTGGGGGGGGTCCTGAACCCCTGAGTTTTAATCTTATGTCCACTTAATGACTTGCAACTACTTCTTCCTCCATATGCACCATCTCTGACCCAGGCCCCCCCTGCTCAGCCCCCACCAATCAATACTTTTAAAAAAACCTATCTAGCCTCGGTGGTGGTGGGGGTTCAGCAAGTGGCACTTTTCCCTCTCTGTTGAAGCTGAGTACTGAAGCAATATTCTAGGGTGGTATTTGCACCTCTGGTAGCCTATTATGTATGCAGTCTTTTGCATGAGAGGTAAATCCAAGGTTCTCCTGACCACCTTCTGGCTATTGGAGAGCCCATAGCTGGAGATACTGTCTCATTGTTTCCTTGTATTCCCCCATGTCTTTCAGTCTCCTCTGGTTGTCTTTTCTCTGATACTTTGTGTACAATTTGGGGGGCAGGGAATCTTTATTTTGTACAGTGCCTAGCACAGTGGGGTCCTGGGTCCAAGACTGGGGCTCCTAAGTGTTACTGCAATTCAAATTATAAGTAAGACAATGGAAGAGAACTGGACAATTCCCAGTACTGCCACTAGTTTGCAGGATGACCTTGAGCAAGTCAGTTCCCTACCCTGTGTCAGTTTCCCATCTGTAAAATATGCTAAATGATACTGAGAGCTTCTTTGTAAAGCACTTTGGGAACTATGGGTGATGTGAGCTAGGTATTCTTATTACTACATTTCCAGGTTGATTCATTTCACTTTGCCTAACTAAATTCCCCCAGCAGGTGGAAATGCATACAGTACTCAACATACTACTTGTGAACCACTGTGTAGTGTTCTTTTGCATTTTAAGCAGCTGCCACAATCCAGCCCCAGAAAAGACTATTGGTGTGAGGGGGTAATTCCTATCTGTCTGGTTTATTACAATGCTTTGGGGTGAAAGATGCTTTACAAATTTAAGATATTAACAATTAACTAATAAGATACTTGAGCCAGTGTCATTGTAACATCACTTAAACAGTTTTTATCATAAAAGCAAAACACAACCCAAATCACCACATATTGCACTGACATTTACTACAAAAGTTGATGCAAGGAGTTACTTTTTTGCCTATGCCAGATGAGAGAGGGACAGGATTAGAGCTGGTGCCAGAACTTTATGTAAGTCTATTTTCTGGTGTCTGCCATTAATACCATCACAAATAGCCTGCACCCTTTATTGCCTACACAAACCTGATGCCTCTGGGTCTCTGAGGGCATGTCTGCGCAGCAATTAATCACCCATGACTGGCTTGTGAAAGGTGAATTGGGCTCAGGGAGCTTGGGTTAAGGAGCTATTTAATTGCAATGTAGACATTCATGCTCCAGCTGAAGCCCAAGCTCTGGGAGAGGAGAGGGTCCCAGAGCTCAGGTGAACTGAGTGGGTGTTTAACTGCAGTGTAGACATGCCCTTAATTTAGCTGATTAAGACAGCAGGGCCTGGACTAGACACTCTTTAAAGAGATTCACTTTCTTTTGTAGCAAATTTAGCACAATTTTCCATGCTTTGCAAAAATCAAGCACTACCACATTTTCATCTGATAATCTTCAAATCTTTTCTGACAGTGGATAAATATTACTGCTCCTTTCTGCCAGCTGGGGAAAATGAGACTAAAATTTGACTTTGATAAAAGGTGCTACAAAGCTGTGGCAACATCAAGAACAGAACCTGTCTCCTGATTCCCATTTCTCTGCTCAAACCTCTAGACAGTCCTACCTCCCCCATAGAAATGTAAGTGAGCAGAGGGTGGCTAGTTTATAGTTTGTGAAGTGAGAAGAGCAAGAGGAGTCAGTAGGGAGGAGTGACACTGGCCTGGGGAAAAGCAGGAGAAGAAAGGAAGGGGAAGAAAGAGGGTGAGGGTGAGGTGGGAAAAGCCAGAGTGGGATAACAATCAGATTATGGTTTTCACATTTGGGGGAAGCCACTGCTGGAGGTGCTCATAGAGCTGGATCCAGGCCCAGAGGAGAATCCCAAACCAGTGTAATCCTTCTCCCTCTCCACCTCAAAGGAGTCCTTCAGAACTGAGTGAAGCTTGGCATATCTCCACTGGGGAGCAGCAGAGAAGAGTGCAAAAGCTTTAGCATCACTACAGACCAGGGTGTGTACTGGGATTGCTTTCAATCAAAGTATAAAGAGTAGCAGGGATACAGGTGGGTGTTAGAGGGGCACCTGCATCTAGTCTCAAGGATGCTTGAGAATCTAGCAGTTCCAGTAACCTTTCAGAAAAGGTTTGACTGATGTGTATTCCCTAGTAGTATAACTGGTCAGAAAACTAGACTTTTTCTGTAGAATTTTTTGATTCAACTTCAAATGTCCATTTTTCTTTCCCAAAATTGTAGATATTTTAATTCTCCCATTTTCTTACCCCCTTTCCACTGGATAAAGGAATAAGGTAAAAAACGGTGGTGGGAGGAGTCAACCATTTTTTCACCTCACCTTGTGTAATGAAAACTAACTTCTCCCCCTGCTTTCCAACTTATGCCATTGCAAAGTCTTCAAAACTAGAAGGAAATAAATGCAAAATAAAAATTAAAGCTTTTTAACCTAAATGTTTTGTATTGAATTTTTTTGCAAAACCTTTTTTCTAATTTTCCTTTTTGATAAGTGTTCTGAGCAAATATTCATCATTGCAATTGTTTTTTGAGCAGGTCTACCCATTATTAAAGGGAATGGGATGAGGGGAAATCTTGTGAATCTAACAGCATGGAAAGGGAGTTGGGGAGGGGGAAGCAGCATTCTGGGATAGAGGAAGGATGATCCAGTCATTAGAGCATTGCCTAGACTTGGGTAACCTGTGTTCAAGTCCCTGTTCCGACAGATGGCCCTTGGGCAAGTCACTGAGTATGTCTAAGATACAATGTAAGCTTGGGGTTCAAAGCCAATGGGAGTTTTGAGTGAAGATTGGTTGCAGCACTGGCCGTCAGTTACTGCCCAATCCCAAAAGGTGCTGTGCACCCTCAACTCCCATTGACTTCACTGGGAGTGCAAGGTGCACAGCCCTTTCAGGATAAGATTCCCCTAGTCAGCAGGGGTAAAACATAAATAAATGGAGTAAGAACAGAGGGATGCTGAGGGGTTGGGTGGTACAGAAAAGCATGGGGCAGGGGGTGCCAGACTTGTCAGAAAAAGTTTGAGAAATTAATGCTTGTCTGCCTTTGCATGGCATTATGTAACAAACCTTGGATAAGAGGGGTTATAAAATGCCTATGTCCCCTCTTAACAAGGTAACTATGCCCTTGGCACCAGGCATGACTCCTTCACCACTTGGAAAGGAAGTGTTTGGCCACATAAAAGCACAATATAATCACCATCCGCATACTGATCTCTGGCCTGGTTCTTCCTAATGACACTAGTTCATATGGATTATGTAAGACTCTATGATTATGAAATCAGAAACCACCACAGTGTCTTGGGTTCTGGATCCATGGAGCTGCTCTCTCCAAGCAGAGAATCTCCACTCTGGGACAGCTGAGGTAGAAACCCAGGCATGCAAACCCCAGCCATGTGTGTCCCTCCAGCTGGGGCTCTTACTTGCACTGCACCATCTCTTGTGAGCTCTCCCTGTCCTCTTTGAAAATTTTATTTACACAGCATGGCTCAGTTTAAAACCTTCCTGTTCTCTTTGGCCCATAGCAGACACTGGCCTCTGCCTACTCCTGCACTGCTCTTGTTCCTTCCACCCCACCTTCCTCACCCCTACTCCTGTCCCTTCTATCTGCACTCCCCCTTCCCCTCTTTCAATCCCCCACCTCACCTTCCTTGCCTGTCACTATCACTCCCCACTTACTGTATTACTCCACCCAATATCTGCCCCTTCTTCCCCTTCACTGTAATTAGCCTGCACAGAGAGCCTTTTGCACCTTTACTGCTTTTAAATATTATTCACCTTGCTCTTTCAATTGCCACTCTTCTTGCTGGGCCCTATTGCTGCCTCTGACAGGCACTTGCATGTTTGTCTCCAGCATGGTATATGCACAAAGCATGTTACACTGTGCAGATGATGCTATATAAAAATAGATTCCTTGCATACTGTAACAAAATACAGTGAGTCATTACTTTAAAAGAAGTGAGAGAGGATATAAAACATTGGCTTTGGAGAGCCTCATGTTGCTTAATTATAGCCAAAGTGTGATTTACTAATGGCTATCAGCTGCAGGGCTCTGTCCCTGCTTGAAGTCATTCAATTAAAGTTAAAAATGTCTACAGGGCTGGACAAGGTAAAAGCAGGGGAAAGGGTCTCATGGTAGATTAGTGGAACATCAGCACTCCCACCTCCCCAAAAAGAAAACAGGAGGGAGTATGAGGTGGCTTGGGGAACTGGTAATAGGTTGTAGTCACCTGTGTTAAGGTCAACTGTATCTAGGCCACTGGTTTAGGGCAGGGATTGACTAAGTTTTTACCATCTGGGGGCCTGTGTGAAGGAAGTTGGAGGGAAGCTGGGTATCTGGCATTGGACACATCAATATCATATACCCATCATCAATTTTAGCACTAATGACATTTTTGGCAGTGTCAGCAGAGATGCTATGGACTGAATAGGGTTGGAAAGTGGATCTCTGCCCCCCTCAGCCCCAGAAGTACACTCTCCAAGATGAAGGTTAAGGTACGCTGGTGGGACAATGAAGGAAAAATCTCTTCCCCTGCTAAATCTGTGTTGTGCAGAAACAGAACTTCAGGCCTGTATTTCCAACAGATCATTCTCACTGGTGGCTTTCATTTAGGGTATGTCTATGCTGCAATCAGAGGTGTGATTTGCAGCTCATGTAGATGTACCTGAGCCAGCTTAATCTAGGTAGCTTGCTAAAAATAGTGAAGACAGTGTCTTACATTTCAGTGCAGGTTAGCAAAGCAAATATCCACCTGGGGGACCAGGTGGGCTTGTACAGCCCATGTTGAAGCCCACACTGCTGCATCTTCACTGATACGTTTAGTGGTATAGCTAAATTAGAGCTAGTGTGGGTATGCCTATTAAAGCTCCAATCACACCCCCTACTGCAGTGTAGACATACCCTCAGAGAATGAGTATATTCAAACTCAATCAGGAGGTGGCAGGAGTTCTACAGGCAGTTTCATTACATTTGTTTGTAATTTATGACCTGAACTTGGTTCCTCTATTTCTATTTTTTACACACACACTATTTAGACTAATTATTTAAGGGCAGTGACCATCTTATTATTCTCTGCATGTACATCACCTAGCACAATGGGGTCCTGGCCTGTAAGAGCTCTTACAGGCTATGGCAATACAAGTAGTAAATTTATTGACTTTTGGAAAAGGAGTTGCACTGATTTGTTATAGCCTGGTAAAGCAATACCATTCTATTAGACTTCTGTATATTTGCTACAGACCTAGATCTCCATATACAAATATGGATGTAGTTAGATAATACCCACATGATCATGAATACCTAGTAAAAATGAGGTGAGAGGTCAAATCTGTGACCTTATTAAACCTGATGAGAAAATTGCATTCCAATGGCACAAGGTGTGACTGTCAACTCCCACCAGTTTAAAGGAGTTAATATCCAATCATTCATGCAGTCAGAATGCTTGGATTATATGCATGTACTTGCTATTTATTCTTCTCCTCTTGCTATACAAATAATCAATCATTGACTATAAAATTCCTTTTGACAGTGTTTAAGGAACAAGCATGATGAAGACAAGGAAACATTTTGTACATTAAAGAAAAACCTGGGGCACAGCTGCCCAATTACTCTTGCTACTAGCGGGAATAAAGTTGGAGAAGGGCGCACATAGCAAAAAAGTAGAGCTAGTTGGAATTTTTTCCAATTTAATTTCCCTGTTGAGAATTTCAATGAAAACAATTTTCCATTTCAATATTCTGTTAAATAATAAATCCCACACTAAATAAACTTTTTTTGACCAAAGTTTTCCATGGACAAATTTTTCTACAGAAACTTTCATTTAGTCAAACCCTATTTTCCATCAAAAGTGATATCCTGTCACTTTCACACCAGGCTGTTAAGAGCAAGGGGGAGGGGTGTTGTGTGGGAATTTTGACTGCTTGGTATTCAGGACAACACTCAAGGCTCTTAGTATATCCTTACCACCTCCTACATCTGTTCTGATATACACCTCAAAAGGATTTACAGCACTAAGATATAATCAGGTTCCCTGGGTGTATTTTAAGAGCAGTGTGTTCTATTAATAGCCTTCTCCTTGCATGCCATAGACAGCAACCACCCTGCTCCAGTGTCTAACAGGGGATTGATGTGATGTCAAAAGAGAACCATCTTTCACAGAATTGAAGAGGGAGTCCCTCTGCAACATAAGGGGGAATTCCTAACAACCATGTTTTGAGGCAAACCAGTGGGATTGCACACATCCCCAGTAAAAACATTGAATTAAATTTAACTTAATTGGAGATTGACCATTTCTGGCAATGAAAATACCTTTTTCCCCCATCCACTGAAAATGAGAGCCTTCTGGCAGAAACAGATTTGCATTTTCTAGCAGGCCTGTGGAATCGGTTCTTGTCACTAGTGTTACTCCCAATAGGAGTTTTATCTGGTCTTGTACAGTGCTATTTTATTAGTAATATCATTAGGAAAGATCCAAAACCACAATACTCCTACTGTATAATGTGTTTTGGGCCATTACTGTAGTTTAAAGTGTGTATGTTCAAAGCACTGTACACAATAAAAAATATCAATAATATTGATAACCTGTCTTTTATTTATAAGGTTAGTAATTTGCATCTTGAACTCAAAATGCCTTACAACCATTTAGGGTCACATTTGACACTTGTATGTCCATGCAGCTCCCCATAGCATCAATGGGAAATGAATGCATTTATCTGAGGATAGAATTTGGCCTTAATTATGCCTTGTAACACCTCCAATAGGATACTCATTTTATAGAGGAGGGGAAACCTAAGTATGGAGAGACAGCCATTTGCCCATGGTCACAGAGAAACTCAAACCTCAGCTTGGTGTTGTAACTACTTGGGTTATATCTCCACCTTGCCAATGAACCCCATGTAGTCACTGTTGGCTAAAGAAGCCAGCATGCTGTCATTAGACATATCATTCACTGTCTTTCCTCACTACCTATTCAGAGCAAACCTTTTCCTCTCATGCTACTGAAAAGCAGCAGTCCTTTTCTCCACCTTACCAAGCTCTTGGAACATATTTGTGAATTCCTTTCATAGGGCTTAATAGCCATAGTTGTGATAATTGGGCCTACACATTTACCTTACTTTTTACAGCTGAGCTCACAATTAAGTCCCTAGGCAGTCACAATAACCTACATTTATTTTATTTTAAATGTTGAGGGGTGTGTGTGTGTGGAGGGGGGGGGGGGGGAAAGGTACGAAAATGGAGACAGACTGAATTAGTCCAAACAGAAAGGCCTCTTGATAGAACTTGCCTGTATTAAGGTCATGCTTGGCAAATAAAAGTGGAACTAGAATTAGAACCCAAAGTGGTGTCAAACAAGGCTATCCTGATCTACCAATAAAATCTGTTTCACCCATCACTCCCTTCTAGGGTCCTTGAAGAAAGTTGAGGGAGGAAAAAGGGCTACTGGAGCAAGCTTCACCATCATGGCTGTCACCCCACCATCTCCTGGGACCCCAAGCCTTTGTTATGCTCATCCTGAGAGAAGTCCAGACCAGAGAGAGGGACCCAGATGACACTGCTGCCTCTACCGACTAGAGCTGAATCCCAAACACCACCCAGGATTAAGCAGGATTGGACTTTAATAACAGTAGCAGCTCCAGGTCATCTCAGCAACTTCTTTTCCTCAAAAGGACAGTTATTACCATCTTAGATACTGTCAAGTCTTTCTCCCCCCTCTAAAAACTCTCTCCAGCAAAAGGGAACAAGGGATGTTAAAACATTTGAAATGTCAAATATTAAAGCTTTCATTTTAACTGTTTTCCCTTTTCTTTATTAAAAGGCTAAGGATTTTTTTATGGTGTTTGCTGTGGTACTAAGCAGGCTCATGTGTCTGTATACAAAACTCCAGAGCTCCTTTGATGCTGCTTAATGTTGGACAGTGAGCAGGTTGTGCTAATACCTTTTAAGCCCATATATTTCATCTAAACTAACACAATAGATGTCTAGGTTAGTGACCCAGTTGATTGTTTCAGGTAACAATGAGTGTATATATCAGATATATCCTGGTGTGGTAGTTTAGGACACTGGTTAGTTTGGTAAGTAGAACTAGTGACCTCATAACTTTAGTTTACCCAGCTGATCTTTCTTTCCTATTGTGACCTTTATATGTATTAAATTATTTTAAAATTGTTCATTTGATGGCCTTTAGTGACCTATATTACATAAAGGTAACACTTGGTTTTTCTGTAGCTCTTTCCTGCTTTCTATTGTATTGCAGTAGCATTTAAGAGCCCCACTCACAGACCAGGCCTCCTCCTGCTAGGCACTGAACAAACAGAACAAAAAGAGGGACCCTTCCCCCAAAAGCTTACAATTCCAATAGAAGACAAGAGACACCAAGGGGAGAGACAGATGGAAGGATCAGCAATTCATAACCTAAAATAAGGCAAGAGTGAATCAAATTTCAAGCTTCTAGCTGAAAAGGACCCTTGAGTGGTCAAAATCCAATAACCTAATTGGATGACCTTTTGGGTGGCTTATAGTGGAAGAGTCAAATGGCATTTGACCTGTATTGAGCTGCACATGAAGAATGTGTTTACAAAGATCATATTTCAAAAATCTAGCTCTATGGGAGTGCAAAATTAATTTTGGTCAGTCACCATTTTAAATATCTGCACTAAATGAGTGATTCTTAATCCTTTAGGGTTTTTTCCCAAATTGCAGTGAAAACTCCAACCTTTTAACAAGTTGAAAGACTTTGATTTCTCTCCCGGCCTCCAATATTTTTGGAGCAGCTTACTGAACTGATCAAAATGCTCACAAATTAAATACTTCCGCCCTAATTGTACTGCTCCTGGACTCAAATGCTCTAATAACCAAATTCTGCCCTCAAACAGGCTCTTAAGGAAGGTCTAATGTAGACAAACACTTCCCTCTATTGTTTAATAGGTTGTTCTAGTCTCAGGGCCAAATTGATGGTGTTGGAGAGTGGAGTCTGCTGCTTGGGTACAACTTGGGCAGCTGCAAAGCAAGCTTACTCTGAACAGTCTGCTAGTGCATCTCAACCCTGCTCTGGAGATAAGTTCAGTCTCCAGTTTCCATGTTGACATTGCCACTAAAGGATTCACTCAGTGCAACTGGTAGAGGTTTTTCCTAATAGCATGGATGGTTTCCCACTTTAGGAAATGTACTAAGACCCACCATCTCCTCTCATGTAGCCCATCAAACAGCCATCAGATGGGAACAAACTTGAGCACCGACAACCTGACCTGGAGTCAGGGTTGGTGATGGATAGATCTATATTTTGTTCATTAGAATAGGTGGAAAAGCCACTCAAAACATTGAAAAAAGTTTCCTTTTTTAAATAAAAAATAAATTCAGTCTGGAGCAATAAAGTAAAACTAAATGTAAATTTCTAAACTGACCAGCTCTAACCACTACCAAGCATGTAAACTATCTCTTTGCATTCGACTGTTTCCCCTTAGAAGAGAAGGGAACACTCTCCTTCCTTTTGTTCTCAAGATTTCAACAAGCGTCAGCTGTATGTTTGTAAAGCAGCTTTCACATGTAGCGCAGTTCTACACCAAAGTTGGAAGCAGAGTGCAAAATAAGAGCAGTTTCCAATGTATAAATAAATCAACTCCTCCATAGTGAAGGATGGATGGATGGATGCATAAAATGGTAGATCCTAATACTCACTCCAAAAACAGGAAAGGAGTCTTGGGATCAGAGCTGTTTTTCCTGTCAGATCCTGCTGTAATGAGGTCAACCCAGTCCTGGTTTCAATTAGGATTTCCTATTGCAACGCTTCCCAGCCCATGCCTCAGGCAGTCTATGGTGGTGCTCACGTGCAACATGACCTCTTTTCTTTCTGGTGAAGCTGGGAAAAGGGAGGAAAGAGCAGTCAATCACACAATCCATGCTTGGGTTTCTAGCTGATAGTTCTGAGCAATTTATCACAGCACTTTTCAAGGTGAGGGCCCCATGGGGTTAGCAAAGACAAGCCAGCAACCAGGACTGAAGTGGGGCTTTCAGCTATGTTAGGTAAAGAGAAAACTAGAGGGGGGAAAAATCACTAAATGTACATTAGTTTAACACAAATATTTAACCCTTAATTTCCCTGAAGTAGTGAAGGTAAATAAACTAATTATTCTTTCATTTCCCCTTAATGGCAGCCTCAAACCTCTCATTGCCACTTATCCTTCTCTTCAAAGGATGAGCATAGGAAGCAAATGTCTGGAAAGTGGGCACAATTTCCTGCAGCAGGTGAAGTGAATCTCATGGAATCACATATCCAAGAATCAGGGAGGGTTTCTGGGACTGTGGAGAAAATGTGGTTTGGGATTTGCTTGGAGCAAGGGTCTTGGCCTGCCTTGCCTAACAGGAAACCTGGGAACTGCTCCCCATACCCAATCTAGATTAAACCTAGCTCAGGTTTGTCTATATGAGCTGCAATCTCACTCCATGGTTTAGTAGGGGCATGCCCTCTGACTCTCCCCAGTAATCTAAAGCCTAATACAGGACACTCAGACTGACAGCCAATTAATAACACAGCATTGAACAATGACAAGTCATTGAAAAGACACTGACCACAGCAGAACCTCCACAGTGAGGGGGTTGGAATCCTATTTAGCAGTGCTGAAACCTTCATATGGGACCCTCAGAAAAGGAACTGAGCCTTTTATTCCTTTGAGATAAACACAGATTTGTGGAGGCTGGGTGTGCTATTTACAAACTCATGTATGGGAACAGAAAATAGGTCACCAACCAGCATATTTGAAAGATGAAAAAATCTGCACTTTGGTTCCCTCTTTAGGCAGGGACTCAATCACAGCGACAAGGCAAAGGGTTCTCCAGCTACATCAGAAAATCCTCTCAGTTAGTGCTACCAGACATAGCAAAGGCTTTGTTACAACACCAGATTCGTCATGGACAAAGGAGCTTTCAACTACTTCCCAAGTGACCTATATAACAAACCCAACCACATTAAAGGTTGAGTAATAGCCTCACTGAAGGCAGAAAGTGGCCTGGCTTGTTTTGGCTCAAGAAAGGATTTCAGTCCCCTTCATGATTCTGGAATCTAAACCAGATCAGGTTTAGACTTAGCACAGAGGCAGAGCTACGTCTCTGAGATACGCACTTTTGAGACTGAAGTGCTCCAGGAGGGGATGCAAATTATTTGTTGTAATTTTTCATGAGTTAATTCTCCTGCACCCAATAATTCAGTCATTCTGATTTTATCAACTTCTACCCTTGGGCTCACACCACACCTTTCCTGGTTCCACTGAGCAGGGCCATCCAACCTGCCTAGGAAAGAGAAGGACAGGGCAACAGAGAGACAGGTTTGCTCAGCAGCTCTTCTAGAAAGAGCACATCAGCATGTGTATTTAGGACCAGTAAGTGGCTTGTTTCCAGTAAGCAGATCATTTCCAGTCAAGTAACACCCTGCATGTTGACCAAAATCAAAGCAGTGCCCAGTGATTTGACATTCATAAGGGAAAGTTTGCCTTTCCTTTGTTATACATGAATATTAAAGGCCTGATTCTTTAAAGGCAGAAGCGCAGAGCAGGCTGCAAAAATGAGCAGGTATGTGCATCCGTTTGCACTCCATTTACCATGGCTGTGCATACAGAGTATTTGCACACCCTAACCCCAGCTGGAATGGTTACTTTGTGCAGTCATAGTAACCGCATGCAGAAGTTAGACATGCACTTGCATTTTTGTGTATGGCCTGCACTCCTGGTGTTCTGAAAATCAAGCCTTAAGAAAAGTGAGGGGGGAAATCTCAAAAAGGTTCAGTGTGTAGACTCAGATCATAAGTTACTATGGCTAGGCCTTTACATTGTATATTATGTATATTGGGCACTTTACAAAGCCGAGCCACCTCTACCCCCAGCACCATCTAATCTGGTTTAGATGAGATAATCAGACAAGACAGAAGCACAGGAAATGATTCAAGTCAGGGAAGCTGAAGAAGGGTGAGGAGACAAACATAGGAGTGGTTCATGGCATGGAAGGACTGGTCTTTAAGGATGCATATGAAGGAGAAAAGAGAGAATGCTTTGCAGACAAGAACTGGGGACAGTTCGGACACATTTAAGGGCTCCAGCTGCAGGAGCAGAAGCAGGTTATGAATTCCCTCTTAGATCAGGAATGCTAAGACCTGGGCCTTTCATTCAGCTCATTATAGAGACAAGGGCCATTCGTAAAATTTCAGAACTGGGCTTACATCTGTGAATCTCTTTTTGCCTTTTGTCCCAAAGCTTGTCAGTTTCTCTTACGAATGGAAGCCAAGAGTGCTCTGCAGCTGACAGCAGGTGCTCAACTCCTTATGGGATTGGACCCTTTTTGGCTCTAGCTCATCTCTCTATGGAACATGAGCGCATGAAACTCATTGACCTAGTGAGGAGTATTTGGATCAGAAATAGTAATAATGAAGAATAGCCCTTTATAATATATAGGTGCCAATGTCTGATAAAATCCGAGTGACAATCCTTTTTTGTTAACTAGTGATCGAGGGTTCTTGGATTTAACTGATCACTAGCTACAGGTCCATCCTATGCGGGGACATAATCATTAAGTCAATTGCCAGTTTTGACTACATCTGCTGTCGAGTCATATTTCTGCCCTTCAGATTCCTGTGTGTTGGTATTTGCATGCTTCGCCACCTCCCCAGCACTGATTTACAAGTTGTTCTGCCAGGCTTATGGGATTTTTTACATAGAATCCAACAATTGAGTCAAGAATGCTTTAATGCAACAATATCTTTGCAACTCATGCTCAGGCAAGTTGGGCGAATCAAAGGAACTGCTTTTGCAACAAGAAATTCACATTGGGCATTTCAGATTTAAAAAATAAAGGCTGCTTTTGATAGCTATAGATAACGCATGGAATATTCAAAAGCACCTAAGAGGTTTATAAGGACAGCTGAGCAGGAAAAACATTTTCTGTCCTGTGAATATTTTTGAGAATTCTAATTTTTTCTCCATCTTAAACCAGGACAAAAAGTCAAATTCTCTAAAATATTCACAAACTGACAAAAAAAAAAATCAGGCCAATCAAAATGCTTTGTTTTGATAATTTCAAAATAACATTTCAATTTGATCCTGACATGTTGTTCTTTATTAACTTTTTTTTTAAGTTTAAATTTCAAAGCAAAAAGTCATTTTGAACTGGAAATTTTTTCATTCAAAAATGTCATTTTTTTTTCAAGTTGGGAAATTCATCCAATCCAACCCTGTTCCAGGAACAGTATAAATATTGATGACTCCCCAGTTTTCAGTAAAAAATGACTCCCTGAAACATTCCGGACTAGCTGTACACTTAAGAGTATAGGCCACACTAAAAGTCGATGGGACTTGTGCCAAGTCATCTAGAAATTCCTGAAAATCTCATCCAGTGGTGCCTGGTTTTCTTCTCACTTACTCTGACAACCTCAGTGGAATTCTTTCTGATTTACACCAGTGCAAGTTAAAGGGGAATCAGGACCCGTGAATTTTCAACTGGCCAATGGAAAGCCTACATTAGTTTAGGAGGACAAAATATTTTCAGTGGACAACCAGACTGGTCGTACCAGATTAGAGTTTTGTTATAAGGGGCCTGATCTTACCTAGGAGTCAGGAAGCTCTGCAACTCACAGGAGACAAGGTAACTTGCAGGATTGGGTCCAAGGATAATCCATAATATCCCCACCAGAGGGAGAAGTGTAAAACTGGTGTTAACCACAGGGACCTGGAAATGGTGACTGGGTATTCCTGAAGCATGCCCTTTAACCGGCATGCGTTGAGAATTTTATGTACTATAGTAGGAAAGGCTTGGTGCAGGTTGTTAGCACTTTTTGTGTCCTGCCATGAGGGTTACGAGAAGCAGTCACAAAATTCAACAACTCCTGTGTGTGAAGGTGTTGCAGTCTCTTGTAAATTTATGAAAGTATCCTGATCCTGTGAGAACCATTAAAATATAATTACAGATGGACAAAATATCCTGGTCTTTCCTGATATTCTCCTCTGCTCTACCAACACTAGCCTCAGCACTTCTTTCATCATTTCTTTCTCTTCCTCCTGCCTATGCTTTTCTCTGTGCTGCCTCCTTCCCGTGGGGTGCCCACACCAGCCCTGTTTGCCAAGCCACCCTCTTAAAAAGTCCTTCCTATATTCTCATGTCTGCTGAGCCACCTGCCAGAAATGAGTTAATACAGAACAAACAAACAAAATGTGACACAACTATCAAGATGGGCACTGACTAATGGGTTTGGTATATAGGCCCCGATTCAACAAGGCACTCTGTGGGCGGTCAGCTGTTTGTATCATTAGTTACTGACGAATATATCGTTTGATAAGTAACAGTGGGATCCATGGTTTTATGACTGAAAATGTTATCCTACCCTCAGTCCACCCCATTTTGTTGCTTTTACTTGCTATGGCATGTCTGACACTTAGCCTGGAAATGCTTATGGCAAGGTATTTCAATCAGATTTGCAAAGGTCTGTTTAAGTGCCTAAAGATGAAGATAAATACCTAGTGAAATTTATAAAAACATCTAAGCAGGTTAGGTGCCTAACTCCCACTGAAAGTTAACAAGACTTGGGTGTTTAACTCAGGCATTTTGGCAAATCCCAGAACTCCTATCTGTATCTTTAGGTACCAAAATACCTTTGCAAGCTGATCTCTTCTCTGAGAGAGATATATATATATATGCACACACACACACACACACACACACACAGGGGCGGCTCCAGGCCCAGGCACGCCTGCGGGAGGTCCGCCGAAGCCGCGGGACCAGCGGACCCTCCGCAGACAAGCCGCCAAAGGCAGCCTGCCTGCCGTGCTTGGGGCGGCAAAATGCCTAGAGCCGCCCCTGCACACACACACACAAATGAGACAAGGGGCCATACTTACTAACCTATTTAGACAGATCTTTGTATGTGTGTGTGCATGTGGGTATTAAAACACCTAGAACACTTTTGGGTCTTGTAAAAGTACTAAACAATAAATTCTAGGCATAACTGCCCAATTATCCAACAATGCATGAAGGAGCTGAACAAATAGTGTATATATGAGGATTCCACCCATTCATCCTTATTTCTGTGTTTCATAGTGCTGGGAAACTTTTTAAATTGGGGATATGGTTCTGTGACTAAATTCGTTTGTTGGATCAAAATTAAGCTGCTGCAATCTATTAGTCTAGTCTCTCTGGCAAATATTTAGGTTTCTTTTCCTCTTGTGAGATCCTAATTTTACAGATGTTAGTTGGATAAATATTATTTTTGACCATTCTTTATTGTTCTTTTATCTTCTTAGTGCTTATGTTTTGTTTAAACATGCTAAATTAAGCACAGTCAGCCAGTCACTTAACCGCTCCAATCAGGAGAAAATTGTGTAATTATTCTTTATGATACAATATAATTCCTGTAGGGCCAATAATTTCAGGAATCTGAGATTGTTTATGATAATATTTTCCTCCATGAACTGCCAATGGCCCTTGTAGAAACTGTTTAGAGGTTACACTAGCCTTTTGCTCCTTCTAGAATGTAATTTATCTTCATGTAGTAGCATTAATCTAATAATTAGTGAAATTCAAGTATTCATCCATGAATACTTGAATGTAATGCTGATATTTATGTTATAAAATAATAAAAACAAATGTTATTTTAAGAATCTCCTATTTTGAATGAAAATCCAGAAACTTCTGAAATTTTGAATTACAAAATTCAAGTTATGTTCAAGCAAAAATTAAACTTTCACATCAAAACATGCAATACACCAAATTTCCACATATCCTGATGCAAAACACCATTTTGCACTGCCTTTCCCCTCCCCCCACCCCAAAGGGGAATTTTTAGAGTTATGAAATAGCCCAGAATTGAATTATTGATTTTGTGCATGTGAAATGTCTATAGAGGGGTTTACATTTACAAGTGTGCAAATATTAACCAATTTATTTTAATTAATGAGGGATTTATTTCATTTCTGTGCCTCTGATGAGATTGAAACTTCTTCCAATCACATCCACGGCATTGTCTGTCTATACTATACTGTCTGTCTAAGCATCAGAGGGGTAGCCGTGTTAGTCTGGATCTGTAAAAGCAGCAAAGAATCCTTATGGACGAACAGACGTATTGGAGCATGAGCTTTCGTGGGTGAATACCCACTTCATCTAAATTACACTACAATTTTAATGCCATTACTCTAAATTCGTTGAGGCAAAGACTGGAATGTCCTCTTAATGGTGGAAAGTATATGGATGGTGCTTAATAAGGCTTCAATTCAGCAAAGTCCTTAAGCACATGCCTATCTTTAAATATGCAAAGAATCCTCTTGATGCCAAGAAGGATGAAAACATCTCAAGAAAGGCTATTTTTATGGTACTTCCATTCAGGAACCAAAATCCTATTCTCAGGAGATTTCAGCTCTAATATCAAACTACAAGGAGTCTGCAAGATTTCCTGGACTCCTGGGATGCAGATGGAACTAAAGATCCCAAATATCCGAGGGTGGTTCTTCATTAACAGTTCCATCACCTCTTCCAAGAACTACTTTAAATGTTGTTTCCTACCCAGCCATCTAAGAGTTCAAAAGGGAAGGAGCCAGTCTCTCCATGAAAAAAGTGTAAAAGGAACTAAAGTTTTAAATTGCAATTAAATCAACTGGTTAGCTTGATAACCAATTACTGTAACGTGTGACTCTGGCAGTTTGGGAACCCATTTATTATCATTCACATTTAAATAGCACTTCTGTAATGTGCAAATGTTAATTATCCTCCTGGTGAAGGAAGGTCACTATTATTAGCCCCATTTCACAGATGGGGAACTAAGGCATGGGGAAGTGAAGTGACTTGCAAGTTTCCTTCCTGCTGATGTAAGACTGGGTTAACAATCCTATAAAGAATCGGAATATCTTATAAACACAAGGGTGTTTTTTTTACAATCATTAAGCCAATGTTACAAGCCATTGCCTCCAATTTCATACTGACAAAGTAGCATCTGAACTGACAGTATCACAGGTAATTGGGTAATAAGATCCCAATTTAAGAGTGCTTCAGATCATGGGATTTGATTGGGCTCATCATAGAAACAGGAGCTGTAATGTAGCCAGCCTTCTGTACTATAACTTCTGAGTCTGAATCATACCTCAGTGAAACCCTGTGTGATGATTCAAGAAAAGAAATGAATCAAAAACTCAAAGTTCTGAACATTTCAACCAACTCTAGTGTTAGTGTAAGAGCTAGAGAGTCAGGGAGAACCATTGGGCCTGTCTGAATCCATAAACCTCAGTAAAGAATCCCCATTATATTCATTAGAAACTAATCCTGTCTCTTCTATCATGAGGGACACTACAGGGCCGAGCAGCAAAGTTCCCAGAATTTTGATTTGGGCCCCCACAGTAGTATAAATATATATTATAAGAAACTTGGCTTATTTCTTCTACTTCCTGCTACTTGACCAACTCAGAAAAGAGGAAGGGAGGGAGTAAAAGAAAGATGAAAGGGATAGACAGAGAGAGGAAGGGAGAAAAATCAGCTTTTTAAATTAATGTTACTATTGGATTAAAAAGAGTTATTATAGCAAACTATACTTCCTATGACCAGAAAAGAGCAGAAGACACCGCTAGTGGCCTCATTAAGCTACAATCCATCAGAGCTCTTCATGGAAGATGTTTAACCAGAACACATATCTCCTGACTCCTAGTCCAGTGTTCTATCCACTGCTCTATACTGCCTGTCAATTTTCAGAGATAAGTAAAGTTCCTTGGACTTTCAAGTAAACTGATTTGTGGGTGAAACTTTGGTACTTAGAAGACCATATAGCATTACCTGCACATGCAATTATTTACACAGAATGAAGGACATCCTTTAACTATTCATCCAGCTATGGCACTTAATATATCCAGTGGTACAGGGATGGCTTTATCAGTGGAGTTTCAGCGAGGAAGATCTGATAAAGCATAGCTCATTCAGTAAGACATTTTAGTTATCCTTTGCCTTATCCATCTTCTCATATGGATTATCAGAATCGTGAGAGGATGTTGTACTTAGCAGTCCTTGCCCTATTTATAATCAAGTTGTTAATGAGTCCAGGATATCATCTATGGATCTCAATCCACTTCTGTTTCACCTCTAGTGTGGGAGGAAAGATATACCAGACACATTATTTCCTTCTGGTTGAGAGCCAGTTTCAACGATGCTGCAATCTCCTTTCCCACCCAGGCCTCAATCTTTCTTCCTCCCTGACATTTGTGTGGCCAGTTCTGCTAAATTCCTTGCCTGTGCCAGGGTTCCATTTGCTTGCACGCGACTCAGTGCATGCAGTTTCATTCACGATCCAAGTGCCTGTTCTTAAACTTCACATATTTAAATAGGATTGGGTGACATGGTGAATCCTTGATTCATAGGCAGTTTGTTCACAAAGCACTCCAATTAATCTAATCTTGATCCAACACTTAACGGGAACAAATATCTTTTCTACAAATCATCATTAAAATCAAATCTTTTTTCTTAGTATATCAGTGTAACGGAGTGAAACTAAACCCCTGAACAATATTCAAATTAAACCCCAGGAATATATACATACACAAATCAGTAACAGAGACAGTCCCATACCTAAAAGCTAGATCTAAATACCCTCTGAACTCTGGGAAAATTTAGATCCAAATTTAACCAATGCCACCTGATCTCATCTATATATACAGTCCTCTTAAGTGACAAGGTTCAGTGACAGTCCTGCTCACACTTAGCAGCCTGCCAAGGTGTGAATATGGCATACAGTGTGTGGCAAAGACCTACAGCAAAGAGGACACACAAATTATCAATCCAGGAAGCTGGAAATCATTCCTTTTGTGTAAAGACGTCGTGAAATCCATTAGGGATTTCACTATTGCTGTTGATTTTCTATGGAAAGTGCTCAGAAACTTAAGTGATGATCAGTAGAGCAAAACCTTAAAACAGATACTCCTGAGGGCATTCTGCTCCGAAAAATAAAAAATTCTGCACCAACAAATTAAAAATTCGACACACAATATTTTAAAATTCTGCAGGTTTTATTTGTC
This sequence comes from Mauremys mutica, assembly GCF_020497125.1. Lineage (NCBI taxonomy): Eukaryota > Metazoa > Chordata > Testudines > Geoemydidae > Mauremys > Mauremys mutica. The sequence continues at coordinate 9,884,110 of NC_059093.1, forward strand.
AATAGATAAATGCAGAGGTTCCAGCATGGCAGTGGGGAGCACCGGCGACTGGCTGCATGAAGGTGGGAGATCACCCTGTGGCCCCCCGACCCCAGGACATGGACTCAGCGGCAAGGCTGCATCTGACCCTAACAGTACAACGCCTGGGCCTGCCCCCAAAACACCCTGGGTCCCTGCCCAGCTGCACCATGTGAACCAGGTGTGGGCAAGCAAGCTCAACCAGACAGGATCCAAGTGTGGAGAGATTCAGGTGTGGGGTGAGAGGGTTCTGTGCGGGACAATCTGGGTGCAGGCAGCTCAGTGGGGAGTCTGGATGCAGAGAGACTTGTTGGGGGTGTGTATCAGGTGTAGGGGCAATGGGACTCTCCAGGGACTTCCAGGTGAAGGTAGTTGGGGCTCAGCAGAGAGGTCTGGGTGTGGGGCTTTCAGCAGGGGGGTGTCTGGGTACGGGGGGACTGGGGTTTGGTGGGGTAGGGGTCTGGGTACAGCTAGTTGGGGGTCAGTGGCATGGATGTCTGGATGTGGGGGCTCAGGGCAGTGTGGAGGGGTGGGGCTTGTTATGGTCGGGGTTTGAGTGCTGGGAACTCAGTGGGGGTGGTCTGGGGTGCAGGGGTGGAGGTTCAGTAGGGTAGGGTTCGGGTATGGAGTGCTAGGGGAGTTCTGAGTGTACGGAGTGAGGCTTGGTGGGGGTGTCTGGAAGGTCTGGAAGCATGGAGCTTGGGAGGATGAGGAGCAGCTCCCCATACAGTGACCCCTCTCCCCCACAGCTGAGGAGCGATGGGGGCAGGAAGTAGGGGAGGATGCTGAGCTTCCTGCAGCTGGGGGAGGTTTCTGGGGGTGGGTCTGACACAGCCCCAGCCACTCCTTGCAGGGGAAGAGGACGTCCTGTCCTCTCCTGCATGGCTGGGACTAGCAGCTGATTCCGGCTCAGTGTAGAAGCCACTGGCTGGGGTGTCCCCAGCCCTGCAGTGATTTCTGTCTCCACCAGCTGCTCCAGGCACCTGAAACAATGTACCTGTGCTGCCAGGGAATGGTGTGTGACTGCTCTTGCAGCTTCCCTTTGCTTCCCTGTCAGAAAGTCATTTTTCTGAAGAGAAGCAAAAAAATCTGTGGGGACCTGAATTCTGCGCACGCGCAGTGGCACAGAATTCCCCCATGAGTAGTTAAACAGATTAGATAAAGATATCTATCATCTCGCTTTCATGATTTCTGATGTAAATAAGTGTCCACAATAAAAATGAAGGGACACCAAACTGGTGTGCAACTTTAGTCACTTTAGAGCTAAGAATAATGATGTCCCTTGAAATGAGCAACACTCGAAAGGTATAATCACTGTGTGATCGAGAGCTAAATCTGACTCTCTGTATATTGTATATGCCACAGTATATAGGTGTGAAGCTCATCTTTTTCCTTAGGTGTTTGGGGTGGGGAAGGCTATTTAGTGGTGGTGGTGATTTTATAGTTGTTACAACTTGAGAAAGCAGTGTGGCCTAGTAGATCTGGCACTGGTGTGGGACTCAGGAGACCTGAATTCAATTCCTTGCCCTGCCACTGCTTTGCTTGGTGACCTTGGGCAAATCTCTTCCCTCTTTGTGCCTAAGTTTCCCCAGCTGTAATATTGGGATAATAATACTGAGCTCCTTTGGTAAGCACTTTGAGATCTATGGATGAAAAGTGCTATATAAGAGCTAGGTATTATTAGTATTAATTATTATTTGAGGTAGTTGTTTGTTAGTTATTTATTAAATGAATGACTATAAGTATTTATAAACCTTTAAAGATGATTTTAAAGGTCATAAGAACGTAACGGCCATACTGGGTCAGACCAATGGTCCATCTAGCTCAATATCCTGTCTTCTGACAGTGGCCAATGCTAGGTATCCCAGAGGGAATGAACAGAACAGGTAATCATCAAGTGATCCATTCCCTGTTGCCCATTCCCAGCTTCTGGCAAACAGAGGCTAGGGACACCATCCCTGTCCAATTCTGCAAGCCTTACTCAAGCTCAATATGCAAAGAATCAGGCTCTACATGTTTATACATGCATTTGTATTTTGCAATGTGTAAAGCACTTAAGCCCTAGAAAATAATATAAATAAATCAATATATACACTATCAACAGATCATTCTGTAATTGCTATGGATACAAATGAATTACCAAACAAGAGGAATATGAGGAATATGAAATAAAAACAAATTCAATTGTTCATTCAATTAAAATACTAAAATATATATTAAAAAAATAACAGATTTTTATACACAAATGCACGTGCAATATCAGTCAGTGATGCTATCCTTGCTGAGACATTTCCAAAATCTAATAGAGTACAATAGATTGTATTTGGTACATAGTGAATTAAAAATGTCAAATGTCAGTATCCCGTCAGGACCTCCATTCCATCAGGCCTGGAATCCTGTCTCTAGCTGCAGGAATTGCCAGTACTTGATGTTTTAGGGGAAAAAAAAGGGTGTGGGGGGATCACAATGCACCTGGCTAGCTATGGAATACTACATAACAGAAAACAATTCCTTCCACATCCTGGCTGTGATCAATTTTTGCCCCGAAGCATGAGAATTCATCTTTATCATTATCTTTGCCCACTTAAACTATAGTTATTATTAACTGGTCATAGAGAATTAAATAGAACACATACTCTCTCTCTACTTCAGAGTGAGTTAGATGACGAGAAACAGCAAGAACGAATGAAGTAGGGGGTGAGGCTAAAGCCTTCTGATTGTGTTGGTATAATGTGGACCTCACTCTGCCAGGAACTGGAGTCTGACAGTCAGAGTCCCAATTCAAGACAGCACTTAAACACATGCTCGGCTTTACGTATATTTAGGTGCAGTCTTGAATCAGGGCCTGAGTCACTTCTTATAGAAATCAATTAGCTGTCAAAAGATAACAGCTTTTATTCACTGTCAGCCTTAGCAACAGTCAAACTGGGAATTTAGAAACAAAAGGGTCTTGTATACTCCTTGAACCACCAAGCTCCTGCTAAATGTACTTTAAACCACCTGGAAGTGGACAGAGCACAGGCCGGGCTAGCTGACTTAGAATCTTGGCACGGTCAGAGTTTCTCATTTAATTGCAACTTTGTCTCTGTTTGCATTTAACAGGTGGATAGACTGGTTCTGAGCAACCTCTCAACAATATTTAGCATAAATCAAATTAAAAGGTATTTGCTTCCATGAGAAAAGTAGGTGAAAGGTCCTGTGTAGCATATTAGGTAGGATGGATTTTCCCATCACAGCTACACCAAGCTGTAAACACTGCACCCTCCCCTTTCTCGGGGAGGAGGTTTCTTTATTGTGGAGTTTATTCTTTACTGTGACATTTTTCCGGTCTTAGTGTGTCCAAATCCTGAGGTCCTTACTATACTTTTCCTCAGTCCCTTACTCAAGGACACTCTTACTGAAGTCAATGGGAATCTAATGGAGTAATACACTGAACAAGGATCTGCCTGAATAAAAGCTGTTATCTTTTGACAGCTAATTGATTTCTATAAGAAGTGACTCAGGCCCTGATTCAAGACTGCACCTAAATATACGTAAAGCCGAGCATGTGTTTAAGTGCTGTCTTGAATTGTTCTGAAGTCAAGCAGGCTCAGCTCCATTAGATCAGAGCTGCATTTTTCCCCATACAGTCCTGCATTTAGACATATGCTTTGGGGACGGTGCTGGATGGATTGCAAGAATTTCTCCCCAGCTCTGTCTCACTCCCCCCACCCCACATTTTTACCCCTCCTCTCCTTGTCTCCACCATTACACACATATACATCTGTATCCAGAGGCTATAAATCACTGCACCCTCCCCTTTCTCGGGGAGGAGGTTTCTTCATTGTGGAGTTTATTCTTTACTCTGACATTTTTCCAGTCTTAGTGTGTCCAAATCCTGAGGTCCTTACTATACTTTTCCTCAGTCCCTTACTCAAGGACACTCTTACTGAAGTCAATGGGAATCTAATGGAGTAATACATTGAACAAGGATCTCAAGCTTTGCACCCTGCTAGCATAAGTCCATACGTTTAAAATTGGTAGCGGACAATCAAAGAGGCTAACATTTGCAAAAGCAGTGAGAACGTGCATCATGAACGTAACACATTGACGATCTCCAGCACTCCAACAGATTGCCCCATTCCATGAAAAGCTGCTACATAAAAGGGTTTGGTAGTCATTCACTCTACCATTTAAAATTGTTTGTCACCCACCGGGGAATCGCTAACCATATTTCTGCCTGTAGAAACCTTAAGTGGGGTTCAGGGATAGGAATAAGACTGTTTCACCCTTCTATAGCCTCCAGGCCTTGGAATTCAAGGCTCTGTACAATTTATGGTCAACTAAACCTTACAACCCACCTGTGAATCCTGTAAATATTATTACAGATGAGAACACTTAGGTTCAGAGAGGTCGTTCTGTGCCAGAGTCTTGGTTCTTGGCTGGAAGCTTTTGCCAACTGTGAACCAGTACTTTGGCATTCACCCTTTAGCTCTTGCAAGCTGTGACGAAGCACTCTGGCGTGCACCCGCTAGAAGCAGTTGCAAGCTGTGAGCCAGCATTCTGGAATTCTAATCTGGAAGCACTCACAATTTCTGTGCTAGTGAACTGGCATTTTCATCTAGCAGAAACTCGCAGGTGAGACTGCAACAGCTGACGGTGATGGAAAAAAATTACCCATCTCTGTGAACAACCTACATGGGACTAACTGACTCATTCTTAACCACCTTCCAGCAGAGGTCATGCAGATTGTAAACATCTGGCCACACACACCTTACAACTCTCCAGTAAAGGTCATGCAGCCAGTCCAACAACTGGTCAATTATTGGTTAATTGGCTGCTTACAGTCTTAGGACCATGATGACCTGCTTTTCCTTCTACAACAAACCACAAGATGAAAGCTCTGGTATGGTAGCCCAAAAGGCAAAAGAAGCATTTTTGCCAAAGTAACCATTTTGATTATTGTGCTTTCAATATCGACGCAGGAAATAAGTAATATCTGACAAAGGATTGACTTTTGATGGGTCCTAGAGTTACTTGTGGTGACCCTGGCCACTGCTATATTCAGAGACCCAAATATAGATACAGAGGGCAACATCTGCATTTGGAAACCATTTCTTCGAATAGATTGCCATTCATAGTCAATTATGGATGGGATTTTCAAAAGCATTTAAGTGTTTCTTAAGTGACTTAGGAGCACATATCCTGCTGATTTTCAACAGGACTTGTGTTCTAAAGCCATTAAGCATTTTTGAAAATCCCACCTTGTGCTGATTGTTAGTAGTATTGCTGACATGTTATAACCGATATGGGTTAATAGGTCTTCTTCTTTAACTCTGAAGACTTGTGTTCACCCCAGAATTAACTGTTACCCTGAACACAAGTCCCATCCAAGCACAAATACCCTTAACTTGAGTGCGGTGGTGCCATTTACTCGAGTTGGCTGGCCTGACAGGAGGTATAAAGCTTGAATGACCACAATTCATCAACCGCTAACACAACCACACTGTTCAGCTTGAGTGTTATTTCAGTGTGGCTTCTCTACTCGAGTGTAGATATTTCTGCAGTGAACACAAGCCCTACATCTTTGTCCCTTCATTTTGGGAGAGTGGGGGGAACTGCTTATTCTATCTTGGTATTTCTACTAATATGTCCATTATCACCATGGCATCTGCGAACCGTACTGACATTTTGCGTCATTAGCAGTATATTTTATACAGTTTGATACAGATTGTTCACCATTAAGAAGTCTATATTTACCAGTTGCTCCCATAGCATTACATGTCAGGTATTACTCTCTACATAAGAGTAGGAGAAATCTGCAATATTGCAAATACCACTATGTGGGAACCTTGATAAATGTTGACTTTGTAATGTCTCCCATTTTAGGAGAGGTGCAGAATGCTAAATTATTGATAGCAGCAAGACTTTGAATTACACATTATTGGAAAGATGTGACTTCTCCTAAGGAATTGTGGTATAGTAAAATATGGACTGTCCTTGTAATGGAAAAGCTTCCACACCAAGTATTTACACAAGAAAAGCACCAAAAAGTAGATGAGTATTTAGAAATTTGGTCACCCTTGTAAGAGTACTTAGAGGAGGAAGGCTCCTTTTTAGCCAAGTTCTTTGAATATTAATTGGATTTTGAATACGTTATAAGTAACATACAGTGTATTATGTTAAGATTTTATTGTAACTTTGCCTTAATAAAAAGTTAAAAATAATAAAAATAATGTTTGTTGGCACTCAGAGTATAATTAAATGTTTTACTATCATTAGTGTGTATCCTAATATTCCTAAGCAGAAAGTCCTTTGTCCTTAAGAAATAAATTGGAGCACAGGGTGAAATTTTTCACATTTGTAAACAAAAATAAAATAAAATTCCAGTTTTTTTATTTGGAGAGGAGGAAACACTTCTCTCAAAATTTTCGTCAAAGTTTTTAACTCGTTATAGAACTGGTTGCAATTTTTCTAATTTAGATGGGGGAAAAATGAAGAACAAACAAAAACTCCTGAACATCTCTAGTAGACTCAAGGGGCCAAGTTCTCCCTTTAGTTGCATGCATGAAACTTCACTGATGTCAGGTCGACACCCACAGTACGCCCCTGAACACTGCATGGGGTAACTGAGTGAAGAATTTAGCTGAAGGAATCCTAACATCCCAAAGAAACAAGGGACTTCCACAGTCCCGTGGGATAAAACTACCCTTTTACCACAAGAATTTTCAGTGCACAAGACTCTTCTCCATCTCTCTCTCAAAAACAAATTTATTACATTAAGTGCATATATGCATTACATGTAATGTAAAGTTTTTAAAGAGCCATTGTCAAGGTATTATTTGTATTTACACATTCTTTCCCCCATCTGCCTTACTGTTGTTTATAGATCTGGTTGAATTTGTTCCAACTTCAACATTTCAATTAAATTCAGGGGAACAAAATAAGGACAAACTTTGATTAGGTTTTTCTGAAATCCCCCATCAATATTTTTTAACTAACTTAAAGCTGGTTGAATTTTTTGGTTCTCAAAATTTTATTGACATTTCAAACCAAAAAAAAAAAAAAAGGGCAGGGGCAAGAAGGAGGAGAGATGTGTGCGATTTTGCTTCCTTTTATTGAATAACTATTATTTATTAGAACCCCCCTGGGAAACTTGAAACTAAAATATGTTTTCTTTACTCCAAAGTTCTTGTCATCTGACACCTGTTCAATACCCTATTTGAAATGAGTTGATAGTGTCAAGCCAGTTCCCTGCAGACAAGTATGCATCGAAGAAAAAAAGTCACAATTGGTACTCAATAACTGACCACCTTAGCACAGATCCCAGTGGTGGACTAGGCCACTGTTGCCAATTTAATGCAGTAGCCTAATGTGTCATACCGCAGCTCCTCATGATCCATACCCCGCACCCTTTTCATCATCTCACCTATTCCCTTCCTCTGCTCCACCGCTCCCATTCCAGTGACCCAAATTCTCCTTCCCTCTCACCTTTTGTCCTCAGCCATACTCTACCGCCTCCCTTTTTCCACCTCATCTCCTCCTAATCTAGTGCCTGTGGCGGTAACTATCCACCCTAATTGTTGATTTAACATAATAGTTTTAAAACAGCAAAGATGAATGTACTAAAAAAGTCATTTAAAAAAGAAAGGAAAACTAACCAGACGAGTATATAGCCAGCAAAGGGAGTAAGACAATATTGGACCGAGCCCTTAGACTGCAAACTCCTTGGTACAAAGTCTTATTTGTCTATGCAGCATCTTGCACTCTTCACACTTAGGCTATGTCTAACTGCAGTCAGAGATGGGACCGCAGCATGTGGAGCCATAGCTAGATCCAAGCTAGCTGGGGTAATGCCAATAAAACAGAGGTGAAGCTGCAGCAGAACAGACTAGCTACTGAAGTACATACACACAGTCCAGGGTGCACCTGCACTCTCATGGCTTCACTAGTATTGAGCTACCTACATCAAAGCTAGCTCAGGCTGTACTGCAGTCAGAGTTGTAGACAAGACATTCCCTTAGAAAACAACAATGGAAACCAAATGATGCTGTCCCCACTAGAGGTGGGAGCAGGGGCGGCTCTAGACGTTTCGCCGCCGCAAGCACGGCGGCATGCCGCGGGGGGTGCTCTGCCGGTCGCTGGTCCCGCGGCTTCGGTGGACCTCCCGCAGGCGTGCCTGCGGAGGGTCCGCTGGTCCTGTGGCTCGCCTGCGGGAGGTCCACCGGAGCCGCCTGCCACCATCCCGGCGACCAGCAGAGCGCCCCCCGCGGCATGCCGCCCCAAGCACGCGCTTGGCATGCTGGGGCCTGGAGCCGCCCCTGGGTGGGAGATTCCACGACAGGGCTGGGGTATGTTGGCAGGGATGGAGCGGGCAAAGCTTTCTCTAGGGCTGCTCATGCTGACTCTGGATAAATAGTGGACTTCATTCTCCAGTTATCAGTTCATCACATTTTCCCAGCACTAAATTCTATTGTAAACACAAAAAAAGGATCATTTCCCTTTGAGATGAGAATCACCCAAGCATCAAGAAAGTGACTAGTCAATAAAAGAAAGAATCTGAAAAATTCAGTCAGCTTCATTTGGTTGTGAGAAAAACAAATATTGTTTAAGAAAATCACTGTGTTTAGGGAAGACATTTCTATGGATCACACCTTGTTTTGATACCACATTGACTATACTTTCATTGGCTGCTAAATGCACCACAGGCAGCTATGGAGGAAGTGGTGAAGAGACATATTGCTATCAATTTTCCTCATTCTTCTTGCATTTTGTATAACACAAGTGAGGTAACTGCTCAAACAAATAACTCCAAGAAGGAGAGAGTGGAAATTGAAAGGACCAAGAAAAGTTCCCTTGTCACTGTCTTGCTTTGTGTCTAGCTGTTTTCCTCCCAAAATAACCTCCCAGGACAGCGACCCCGCAGTGAAGATTCCTTCCAAAACAAACGTGCCTTTGCAAGACATTTTCATGCTTCATTTCCTTTTTCTTTTCTCTTTCTAATTTATATTTTATTGACCCCCTGCTCAAATAAAAGAACCTCCCCATAAAATAATAAATCAATGGAAAGAAAGGGAAAGGAAAGGGGGCAGGGAGGGGAAGGGAAAATCACATCTAGGTTTCCTTACGCTAGGAATTAAATTAAAGATTTATAAGAAGTCAGACCCAATCTTTTCAAATTTGTCTGAGGTCCCATTTCTCCAAAGCATTATGCACTCCTTAGCTGCCAGGTTAGCCAGGTCACTGTGTCAAGCTTCTATCCCTGGAGGCAGACCTGCTCCTCCATCTAAGCAATACGAGTCGGTTGGCTACATGCACTCATCTAGAGTTAGAGAATTTCCAAGATGATGGGAAGTAATTTTTAAAGACCAGCTGTAGCCTGTTATGACTTCCTGGCCCAAAAGACCCTCACTAATTTAGGTTGCATGTGCCAGGGCTACAACAAGGATGTGTGTATAACTGTCAATCCTAGTCAATGTGGAAGCTCCTTGTAAAATGTTAAAAACTCCACTATGATTAAAGTTGATTCATGTTTAATTTCTTTTCTTGCTAGGTTTCCCTTGCATTTCCTTTATGAACAGAGCTATCAAATTATTAGGTGCAGAATGACTGGCTCAGAAGTTGGTAATAGGCCTTGGAGACTTTCCCCTCTAGTTCACTAGTTGAAATTAACCCAACAGTTGTTTTTGAAAAATGATGTCATCCAGTGACTGCTTGGCGGCCTGCGTGAAATGTGTTGGTGAATCTCAGCCCATCTGGCAGGGAACAAATGTCCACATCACAGAGATCACCACCGCAGTTAACACAAACTGACAACTTGCTGCTGTAGCAAACTAAGCAGAGGCACCAACGACTGAAGGAGGCACAGAGAACAAACTCTCCCCTCCCACTCAGCTGAAGGCCCTCCAGCTCAAGACTAAAGGACACTAACGGACAGGCAGCCGGATCAAAAATCCAGAAGGGCTGGGTCAAATCCTTTTGTAAAATTACAATGTATCCCCCATGGGACACACTGTAACCATGGTGATGGTGCAGAACCCCCCCCCCCATTGATATCAAAGGGAGTCATTTGCCTGGAACAGGAGCAGAATATGGCCCACCACTTGCAGCCGGGAAGTAAGATCTTTTTGCCTAATGATTCCCCACATTTAACTAACACTGATTATCTTTCTTGTGTGTCTAGTGCAGCCTCACATTAACCTGGCTCTTTCTCTGTTAGGCTAGGCTATGTCTGACCTTCGCGTTGGTGAGGGGGACAGGGGGTGCAAGAAGCCTGCTTGTTGTGCTCCACCCGGTCTTTGTGCTCTCCTGAGAACAAGGTTGGCTTCCTGCTAGGCCTCTTTTGATTACAAGCCAATCCAAACATAATGGAATGGGTGGAAGCAGGGCCAAGGGTTAACCGTAAAGGGAGTAAGAGAGGGAAAAGGCAACATCTCCCCATACTCTGTTAAAGGGGTGATTTTTGCCCACCCTAGCTTAAGGGAGCAGTGCCTCCAAGCAGCTCCCCCTCCTCCTTGGCTGGTACAATAGGAGCTCCCTTTTCTGTTTCAATCTGTCTTCACCACTGATGCACCAGCCAGTGGAGCTGGCTGGCTGGCTGCAGTGTGGGCACACTGCGTCTCGCCAAGGGATGGTACTTAGGTATGCTGCTCTTGCTCTGTGCGGCAATACATCTCCCTGGCACACAACACATCCTGGTTCTCCCCATGGAGTGCTGTCACTTGGCAGCACTCTCAAGGATGGGCTTCACGACACCAAACTGGTCCTTTCTTTTTAGTTTTGGTTTCAGGCAGAATTCTCCATGCATTCTGCCTTTAAGGGAAAATGTCTCTTGATCATCAAGAGTGAGCCTGCCACAACATGCCAGAGCCAGACGCCCTTCCCAGATCAGGTGTCTGAAATCAGAGCTTTGTGGCTCAGATCCACTGCTACTGTTAATGCAATGAATGAATGAAAACTGGGGTTGTTGTTTAACTCCTGCTCCCTCTGCTGACTCCCTCAGAGAGGGAAGCAGCACACCTATAAAGAGCAGCTTGCGAAACCAAATAAGAACACAGATCCATTCACAAGGCCATACAGGTGTCTGCTGATGTCTGTATGACACAACAACACTATTGTTAGGGATGCAGGTCCCGATTCAGCAAGATACTTAAGCATCCCACTGAAACCTACAGGACTACTCAAAGTTTAGCACACGCCTTACTGAGACTCCAGTTCAGCAAAGCATCTAAGCAGATAAAATCTAAGAATTGTGAGGCTGGAAGGGACCTTGAGGAGTCATCTAGTCCACCCCCTTGCACTGAGGTAGGACCAAGTAAACCTAGATCATTCCTGACAAGTGTTTGTTCAACCTGTTCTTAAAAACCTCCAGTGACAGGGATTCTCAACCTCTCATGGAAGCCTGTTCCAGAGCTTAACTACCCTTAGAGTTAGAAAGTTTTTTCTGATATCTAACCTAAATCTCTCTTGCTGCAGATTAAGTCCATTACTTCCAGCCCTATCTTCCGTGGACATGGAGAACAATTGACTAAAGTCCTCCTTATAACAGCCCTTAACATATTTGAAGACTTATCAGGTCCTACCTCAGCCTGCTTTTCTCAAGACTAAAAACATGCCCAGTTCTTTTAATCTTTTCTCATAGGTCAGGTTTTCTAAACCTTGTACAATTTTTGTTGCTTTCCTCTAGACTCTCTGCAATTTGTCTACATATTTCCTAAAGCGTGGTGCCCAGAACTGGACACAGTACTCCAGATGAGGCTTCACCAGTGCCAAGTAGAGCGGGACAATTACTTCCCACGTCTTACATACAAACGCTTCTGCTAATACATCCCAGAATATTAGCCTTTTTTTCACTGCATCACATTTGTTGACTCATGTTCAATTTGTGATCCACTATAACCCCCAGATCCTTTCCAGCTGTACTCCCACATAGCTAGTTATTCCCCATTTTGTAGCTCTTCATTTGATTTTTAACTTCCTAAGTGAAATACTTTGCACTTGGCTCTATTGAATTTCATCTTGTTGAATTTAGACCAATTTCTCCAATTTGTCAAGATCATTCGAATTCTAATCCTGACCTCCAAAGTGCTTGCAACCCCTTTCAGCTTGATGTCATCTGCAGATTTTATAAGCATATTCTCCACTGCATTATCCAACTCATTAATGAAAACGTTGAATAGTACCAGACCCAGGACTGACCCCATTACATATGTCCTCCCAGTCTGACAGAGAACCATTGATAACTACTCTTTGAGTACAGTCTTTCAACCAGTTCTGCACCCACTTTATAGTAATTTCTCCTAGACAGCATTTCACTAGTTTGCTTATAAGAATGTCATGTGCGACTGTGTGAAAAGCCTTACTAAAATCAAGATATATCACCTCTACTACTTCCCCCATATCCACTAGGCCAGTAACCATGTCAAAAGAGAAAGTAGGTTGGTTTGACATGATTTGTTCTTGACAAATCAATGCTGGCTATTCCTTATAACCCTATTATCCTCTAGGTGCTTACAACCTGAATGTTTAATGTGCTTAAGGCCATCCCTATTCAGCACAACACTTAAGCATATGTTGAAAGTTAAACATCTGCTTAGGTCCCATTCAAATCAATGGAACATATATTCATGCCTAAAGCTAAGCACATGCTTACATGCTTTGCAGATTAGGGACAGAGTGCAGACCTGGGCTGTCATTGCAGACAACCACCAAATCCATTAGATCCTAGGTCTGAACCGCAAACACTTTCACCAATATCTCCCATCTCTCCTCCACTTCCAAGACAACTGAATGTCCTTTCTATCACTGCTAACCTAATGTGTCATTATCTACCTGTTGAACTGTCATAATGCTAGATCGTGAGCTCTCTGGGGCAGGGACTGTCTTTGTTTTACTCCTGTGTACAGCTCCATGCACAATGGGTCTTCTAAGTGTTACCACAATATAAATACATAACAACAAAACAAGGGTGTCAACTGGTTTTAATAGGAATTGCACAAGGGCATAGCTGAAGAAAGAATTTTGGCCCACACATTTCAATAGAGGAGAAAAACAAAACAAAATGTGATAATTAGAAAGGCTGGATTATTATTTTCCTAGACAGATGTTTAGAATCTACAGGAAACATCCTTTAATTTCCTTTTTTACCATTCTATGGTGATGGGAGCTATATATATGGATTAGATTAATTCTCCTCCAGAAGACAACAATATTAAGTTTGGTTAAATAATCAGCCTACATTTACTGACAGCAGCTGTCTAATTTTGTGTACACATTTAAAAAAAATAAACTCAAACATTTCGGAGTTTGATTCTCTATCATTTGTGGCAGCTGATGGGGAAGGAAGACATGTATCACTGATTATTTGTTAGTTCTTGAGTAACCATGGGGTATTTGTGAAAAGGTTCAAGAATTCCAAAAGATTCACTGATTTTAAAACATGAAGGGCTCATTCATATTCAGATTCATGCCAGGAAATGAATAATTCTCTATGCTACACACCATCCTACTGTTAAATAGCTATTCGAGACTGGAAACAATACTATATGCTTTAGGAAACCACTCACTCACCACAAATAATGAACATTTTGCAAGAAATTTCATGAATGACAAATATATTAGTGGTCATTGGGGTTAGTCTGTGAACTTGAAAGTAGTTAAAATGTGCAATAAATATTATTCATAATCAAGATATGGACTTATTAGTATTGCAATAGCACAACAAGGCCACAATCAGGGATTAATCCCCCATTGTGCTAGGTGCGGGATACACATGTAATGAAAAGACAGAATCCCTATAACTAGTCTTTGACATAATTTTATTGAAAATCACCACCACTATGTCTACAAGAGAGATATTGCCCAAACAGCACAGAGATCACTCAAATACCGCGATGTGTAACAGGAGGGTGAACGTTTGGTTGGCATCTCTAAAGCAACAGTCTCAACCCTAACCTCTTTCTACATTATCTCATCTCAGTCTCATCATAGCCTGGGGAATTAAATATGGATTCTTATAAGTTCTATAAAATTAGAATTGTTTCCTTTGTGATTTTAAAGATTATGTGGCTTGCTTCTCTTGAACTGGAATAAAATTCTAATAGTATTTGGCAGTGCAGATGGTCTGGCAGAATATGTTTCCTGCTTCACTAAAAGCTGGTCTATACACAGTTTTTGCAGTGCTTTAACTATATCGGTTGGAAATCTCAATAGTTACAAGGTTACAACCCTATAATGTAGCTATACCAATAGAGTTTATTCCTATAAATTGAAGGGAATTAAATATATGGGTCTAAGTCACCTTTAAGCCGCTACAGTTGCAACTACACCAGGGGGTATCCCAGTGTAACTATTTCAATAATAAAACCACAGCCCCAAACAAAAGAGTACAGTACAAAACCATGGATAAATTCAGTTTCAATGTTTTAGGTGCTCTGCTGCTGTATATTGTGGCTAATCTACAATTTTAACACTGATCCTCAGGCAGAATGATTACAATTTATAGAACATATTTCTTCCATCTCCTATTCTTTGCCTGCAAAACCTGCTAGGGTGGCACAGATAAAATTCCAAACCATGGATAATTACTAAAAATCATAGTCTGACCTTTATCTTTGCAAATCTGTGGATGTCACAATATGCAAGGACACCAAATCCTGATTTCCATCTACCAGTTCTTACTTGTTCCTAGATTACAACTCTGAGTCCCCTGTTCATTGTTCCTCCTGGCTCACAATTTCTATTTTGCAGGCCCATCTGCAGTTTTCATGATATCATTTTCAAATTAGATATATTTGCCCTTGCATCCCCCTAGTTCCCAACTCAATCATATCCCTGGCTTCCATTTCTCAATTTGCAAGTACATTTCCCCCTCATCATTTCCAGTCCCAATTCTCTGTTTTTAGGTATATTTTGTTCTGTTTGTGTCCCCCAGGCTTCTAGTTCTTTAGTCCCTGGTGTGTATTTTAGCAATGTATAGGCTAATTTCATTGCAGTGTACTAATTTACAGATCTGGACTCACTGGAGATGATGAACAGAGCATTACTTTTGTGAATGACATATATTGTGAAATCCCAGTTACTTATTTACATACGAAAGAGTTTATATTGTAGCTGTTCCCATTAAGGGCCCAATCCTTTCTCACTTAAATCAACAGCAGAAGTGGGCAATAAATAAAATTAGAATAAAAGCCTTTCCATTTATCTGTCTGTATATTTATCTTGTGCCATCGACCACATGATCCAAGGGCCAGTTGAATCATGCTGAGGACAGGGAATTAGGAAACACAAACCAGGAATTAGGAAGCTGGAAAAGGAATCTGCTTCAGTTTCAGAATATTAGTCATCATATTAAAGAGACTCGACCCCCATTTTATTTGGAATTTGCTCCTGGTTAATTACAGTATGGATTTGATCCTGCTTCTGTAGAAATCAAGAAGTGATTCACTGTTGATTTCAATAGGACTACAGCCTATATATTTTTAAAGGGTCAGTGTTAGTGATTTAGATTAGCAGCTTTAATCTCCTATCATAATTCAAAACTCATGCTAGCGATTATGGTTCTTAGCAGCATACAGAACAGTGCAATTCAGTAGTTTTCCTGAATTATGCCATTTAAATGGTCCATTATTGAAATACTCAGCCTTACTGTAAGACCAGTTTAATCCAGTTAGAAAGGAATGTATTTTTCTAAAAAATATAGTAAAAAGAAATCTTCCACATATTTGATTTGATACTTTAAAAACAATCTAGAATGAGGGGGAGGATGAGTCATTTCTCGTATTCTGGCCTGGTGAGAAGTCACGTAAGCATTTTATACCTTTTATCCCGATTTCTATTTCCTCAACCAAATATCAGCAAAGACAGAAGTTACCATTGCTTTGGAATGATGGGAAATGGAATTTACCTGGAAGTTCCTCGAGATGTGTGGTCCTCATCTGTATTCCACACATGGGTATGCATGTGCCCCATACTCTTGAGTCCAGAAATTCTAACAAGCAGTGTCTGTTGGGCTGCAGATGCACAGTAGATCTCCTTGTGCTGCCGAACAAGGGCATAAAAGGCAGTGCAGGCTGATGCCTCTCCAGTTCCTCTTCTTACCATGAATCCAATAGGATCCGAAGCAGAGGGGATGGAGAGCAGGTAGTAAAATACAGATGGGGACCACATATCTCAAAGGACTTCCAGTTACAGGTAAGTAAAGTCCATTTCTTCTTTGAGTGCTTGTCCCTATGTGTATTCCACATGTGGGTCATTGTCAAGCACTGCTCAGACTGGAGGGTGGTATATAGCAAAGATGTTTTCAGTACTGCAGTTCCCAATATTGCATCCACAGCAGAGGCCTGAACTAGTGTTTAAATCTAGCAAACGTGGCTGGAGCTCCAGGTGGCTGCTCTGCATATGTCTAGTATTGGAATGTCCTGCAGGGATGCTGTAGAGGCAGATTGTGCCCTTGTAAAGTGTGCCCTGACTCTGTCAGGATGAGGTATTTCTATTAACCTGTAGCATTTGATGATGCACCCAGAAATCCAAGTAGAGATTCTCTGAAAGGATGTTGCTTGACCTTGTGATCTTTTGCTATGGCAAGAAAAAGTCTTGGTGATTTTCTGATAGGTTGGGTGCAATACAGAGAAAGTTTTCTGTTCATTTGGGACACAAAGAGATCCCATTGATGTGTACTTCACTTAGTGAATATTTCTCCAGGACAGAGTCGTGAATCTCCCACTCATGGTCCACAAAAAAGTGCCTGCTGAGGTTGTCTGTTAAAAGAGATCTGAGCATCTGGAAGGTATGCAGCTTGGATAGTGGTGCAGTTTCTGGGGCACTCCTTGATGCTTGGAGATGAGGCAATTTCTGAGACGCTGAAGTAGTATCATCCTCGGGGGTAATAATGTTCCTCAGGAGGGCTGGGCTGGAGATGATGGGAGACTCCATATGTCCTGGTGTCTATGGGGTTTTGCGGTTGGGACCAATGGTTCCAGCACATCTCAGGAGGTAGCATGGTCCTTGGACAAGCAAGCTGGTACCGACGATGAGTCTGGACTGGGACTGTTATATGGAACTGGTGGGTGATGGTCCTTGTGTTTTGGAGCTGGCATCACTGATGGAACTGGTAGATCTTTCTTCTTGTGTCCTTTGCCCTCCAGCCTGGAGGTTTTCAGTGGTGCTGGTCCCTTAGGATCGGTGTGTGAAGGCTCAACTGCACTCGACAGGCTCGGGGAGGGATCGCGTCTTTTGTGGATGGTCCTGGATGGGGATCTGTCCTTGCAACTGTAAGTGTGCACTTACTCTCATAGGAAGCCCTGGAGGAAGAGTCCTTGGGCTTAGGAGCTGCAGACTCTGCTTCTAAGTTCATACTTCAGGGCGCTCGGGGTGCTGCTCATCTGTTGGGGCCAATATACAGGGGATCTCCCTGGCCCGGGTCAGTGTGGGGCCATATTGCTTTCTCCATAAGATGTTTCCTTAGATGAAGCTCAAGAACAACAAATACTGCACTTTGCAGAGATATGCATCTCACCCAAGCAATAGAGCCAGTGTTGGTGATCCTCCCTCTCAGAGAAGATGCAAGGGCAGGAGATACATTTCTTGAACACTGGGATTCCGGGCATAGTCCCAGACCATGGGCAGGGAGTCCCCAGTACGGGGGAAAAACGAGCTATATTAACTATACTATAAAACGCTAGCTATCCTAATATAAAAGATATGAAGTATAAAACTATTTACAAATCAATTTGCAGGTTCTATCAGAAAAACTGCAGGAATCTGTGGACATAGGATTCCGACTCTGGTCAGCAGTGGTATGAAGGAACTGAAGAGACATCAGCCCTCACTGCCCTCTTATGCCCTTGGTCAGGAGCACAAGGAGACCTACTGAGCATGTGCAGACCAACGGACACTGCTTGTTAGAATTTCCAGATGTGGGTGCATAGCGTGTATACATACCTACGTGCAGAATACAGGTATAAAAAGTTTCATAAATCTCTCAGAGCATATGGTATTTCACTTGGAGAGCTTGTGACTGATGCAAGATAAACACTTAAAAAATTACCCTGTTCTGATAACTGCAGTTGCTTAGAAAGCCCTGAGCAGCAGCTGCCTCTCTTTTTTTCTTTTTTACAACCTCAGGTTAAAAATCAGAGCAAACAAACCCAATCTACACCAAGAATAGAAAAGTCAAAGTACAAACTTTTAAAGGAGCACTCTTCCCCCGTGATATTACAATCCAAAGTTATTGACTGAACATATAGCACCTATCCTGTTGGTACCTGAATGGCATAGTGATGTTATTTTTAGAGACCCAGTGCAGATACACGTCAGATCCCTTAAAGGAGTGTAAACGACAAATGTTGCCCACACCCTCTCTGCCCCGCCACATGTTTTGAAGACACTGGGAAATCATTTGCAGGAGGTCAATGCTGGCGAATCTCTGAAGGAAACTCATTGCTTTTAACAAGGTGAATAATGTACCTGTTCCTCAGTTGGAAGCAAACATTGCAAAGGAATAATTAGAAACTATTTGACCTGAAACCCACATGCCCATTACTGTGGTATTTTTCCACCCTACTGCAGGTGAAGCAGAAGATGGGCTGGACCTGAAAGAGGAGGGGAGGAGTGGCAGAGCAAGTGCTTATTTATAAAGGGACATAAAGAGAACTCCCTTCTCACAGGCTTTGGAAGGCAAACCTGTCCTGCCTGAAGGATGCCTAAGTGCGGGGAGGATTCCAGCTAACATTGGCTTTCCAGTTGGGAAGAGGCTACAACCCCTGCGAGCTCTTGCACTCTGACAGCAACAACGATTCTGAGCTACTTGCACCTTGTGTTCATACCACTTTTCCTTTTCATCCAAGCACCTTACCTCAGTATATATCTTCCTGCCTGAGAGATCCATTGCTCCACTAGAGCAGGGAAGGAATAAGCTCACAAAAATGGGAAAGGTGAGTGAGTGTTCACTGAGACAGCTGCTATTTAAACATCTGGTTTCTTCTGCTAAGCTCTAAAAAAGAGAATTTATTTGATAAATTAAAAATGTATGTATGTTTGAAATGTTTTTCTGTATACATGCCTGCTAAGGCAGGGGGGAAAATGGGTCAGAAATGCAGGTTATTGTGTTTCATAATGATGGGAGATCCAAAGAGATTTCGGTCTTTCAAGCAGTTCTAATGCTAAGTGTTTTAAACCCAGAAGAGCAGAGAGATCAAATAGGAAGGGGAAATACTGTTGAGAAGTCTCCTTTGCAAATGGATGAAGGATCAAACCAATATAAGAAGGTCTGAGAATTCAGGGTTAAAAGGAAGAACCCCAAAACCTCTCTGGGAACTAAAAGGAGATCTTGCATAGGAGGACAGAACAATTCATTAGCTTTTACTTATCTCTATGAATCTTCTCTCCTGTGTCTGCTAAAGTTACTACAGTCCATAGAGTTGTTTCCTAGTTTCTTCTCTTCATGGAGACTTGAAAAGCTGAGCAGATTTTTTGTCAGATGAGGAAAGGAAGGTGGAGAAGGATGAGAGTGAAAAAGATAACGCCGATAGATAACCCCAGCTTGTGTATCTTAGGAAAAGCAGCAGAGAGAGAACTCATAACAGAAAGCCTTTATCTGGGATGTCTGTGGTCAAACAAACTGAAATGCCCTAGAAGTGGTTGTTCTGGGAGTTCAACTCCTAAAATATTAATGGGGGCAACTTCTTCCCCACTGCCTCCTCCCACTTGCCCCGCCCCGCCCATGCACCTCCAAAAAAAAATGGTGAAAATTGCAGCATTCCTCAAACTCAAGTGCACCTAGGGGTTGAAATGTGGTTCTTTTTGGTAGTTTTTAGTTCAGAAACATAGGAATTAATATTTTCTCATGCGTGTATCAGATAATATACACCCCCATTATTTTATCTGTTTGGCTTTGAATGTTTTTTTTAATTAAAATGTTCAGTTTTAAACAAATCTGCTTTTGTCAGTGTAGAAGTCCAAACATGGAAAAGCATCCTGCAGAAGTTTACATGTATGTATCAGATACACACTGTATGCAAACATAGCCAAGTAGAACAAGCCACTACCTGCAGTTCAGCCAATACGTATGATTCAGTCTGCAACTCAAAAGATTAATCCCTAAGGAATCCAGTGAGAATGGGGTCAGCCAGTAGCTCTTCCAAGGAATGGCATGCAGTTTACAGAACAATTATGATCTGGAATTATGATTATAGAAACTAGTGAATTAACAACACAGGAAGCCTGCCCTTAAGTCTGAGCTATTAGCTTGTAGTGAGGAGGCAGCAGAAGAAAATAGCTTATCAATAAATCTAATGCAGTTAAATAGGTTTGGCAGCTTCTCTATGCTGAGGGTTGTTATTTAACTGCTGTATATACCCTGCAGAAAACTGGCAAAAACTGGGCTAACAGGTCACTAACTCTTGATCTGTTCTGTGCTCTGTGCACAAGGAAGCAGAGTTCTCCCAGTGTTCTGTGAACAAGAGGATCACTCTAACTAGTGAGTGCAGTTTTTGCCGCAGGGTATCACTATATGACTAAGAGGCCAATTAGACAGTGCTGCTAAACATCATGATTTTATCATGAGTGTGACAATATGAGGTGTTTTTTCTTAAAGGACAAGCTCCTGGAGTCAGGTGAATATGAAATCTCAGCTTCTATTTGAAAAAAAAATGTTAAACACGAAATCACAAATCCTAAATATGCCAACAGCAGAAATTAAATACAAAAATCCCACATTTTATTATTTTTAAAATTTCATGATTTTTAAGGCAATCTAATGACCTTTTTTTGGGGCCTGACTCATGATTTTTGAGTGATTTGCATTGGCAATGGATCTTGGGCAACATTTTTATCCTAAGGGCCAGATCCTCAAACTCACCTAAATTGCCATATCTCTACTGAAGTCCATGGATCTATGACAATTTGCACCAGCTGACAATCTGGCTGTAGCTGTACATTAATGCTATAGAAATTTCAGGTACAGGACAGCACCAGGAGCTATCAAATTCCCAGAAGGAAGAGACTGCAGCCACCTCTAAAACATGGAAAGCTTAGAGGTCCTGGCTAGGCACAGTATTTCCCACTCCTGTTAGCTACAGTATCTTATGATCACATGGCAACACAAAGCATAGTAAGACCAGTTAGACCTAACTTGCCTTCTCATTTCTGATTCTAGAAAAGGTCTGACATTTACTCAGTCGAGATCCATGGCACACAGGATCTGGAGAAAACAGACAAGGAAGATGAAGAGGAAAAGTACAAAAACCTGAAAGGCAACAAGAAAAAAAGCAAGAAGACAGATGACCTTAAGAAAGAACTGGACTTGGTGAGTGTCTTTTTTTTTTGCGGGGTGGGGTGGGACTAATCTTGCTCTTATTGATAGTTCAGGATCAAACTGACCTGTATAAACAGAACAATTCTTGCAGAAATTAGCTGGTATTGGAACAGTATCTCCTTTATTCCCAGCACTTCTCATCAGGTCTGCATTTTCCTAGGTGAAGTGATTATAGCAGGATTTCACCATCACCTCCTTGGGTAAGGTTCCATTGGCACAGAGCAGACTGACAGAAAGATAGAAAAGCAGAAGCCAAGCCTCTCAGTTCAGAAGCTGGTAATATGTCTTAGAAATGTGTACCAGATTGAAGTGCAACTTTTTCAGGCTGAATGACTGCAGAGTGGATTAGTTGCAAGAGCTCTGGGCTAGGACTCAGGAGAATTGACTTCTATTCCTAGCTCTGCCAGTGACTTGCTGAGTGACTTGGGGCAAGTCATTTCCCCTTTCTTTGCCTCAGTTTCCCCAACTGTAAAATGGGAATAAGGATACTGGTTTTCTTTATAAAGTGATTTGAAATCCACTGATGAAAAATATTAGATGAGAGTTAGGCATTATTACAGTATCTTCAAAGGGCACCGAGTTACCACAAACGTGTTTCCAAGGACTCTACTAATAGCAGTACTTGCGTGGTGCTTTTCATCTTTCAAAGGTCTTTACACACACCAAGTCATTAATTCTCAATATCCATCCCTTCCAATGAAGTGAAGGAGTGTTCTTATTTTCATTTTACTGATGGGAAAACTGAGGCACAGATAAGTTAATTTACTCAGTCAATGTGACAGAGAGTCAGAGCTGAGATGAGATGAGAATTTGAGAGTTCTTGGCTTCTAAGATTGAGTTCAGAATACTACACTATGGATAAAATTATCAAAAGTTCCTAAGTGATTTAGGAACCAAAGCTCCATTTTCAAAAGTGAATTAGTTACCAACAGGTCAACAGGACTTAGGTTCTCTGGTGCCTATGTCACTTTGAAAATGGGACTTGTGCACTTCTGAAAATTTTATCCCATGTCTCTCTCCAAAACCAAAATGAAGTCCACAAAATTCCTGTTGGATTGTGTTTCTACCATGCCTAGCGCAATGGGCCTCTGATCCATGACCAAGGTGCTTCAGTTCTACTGTAGTACAATTAAACAACAATTTCACTCCAATAAACTAGATTTCCAACAGGATGAGATGGAAACATTAATAATCTCACTAACGGTCATATTTTAACACCTCTGATGTAAGTTCTGCCTTTTATAGTCCAGAAAAGGAAGAAAGTACAGTTAAAGGATTTGTGGGGGTACCTTCTGACTCACTGGGGTCCTTGGCCATGTAAACTCACTGTGACCCGGTTCCCTCATATGTAAAATGGCTATATGTCTGCTTCACGAGGGTATTGTGAGGCCTAATTAACATTTGCAAGCTCTGAAAGGTGCTATTTATGGAAAATAAAGAATTATCACCAGGTGGGATTGAAAAAGACAAAGCCATTCTCTCTCCTTCCCCCATTATTCCACACGTAACCCTAGCAGCCCCTGGGGTACCAGCTTTGTTGTGAGCCATGTATCTGAGCAGTGCACTTGTAGTGATCAGTGTACTTCCTGGGCACAGGGGTCAGGGCTGTCTGAGTGTACATGCAGAAGACATCTATGCAATGCTTTGTTCCGCAGCATTACAGTCAGTTCATTCTAGTTTTCCAATACATTAACTTTGCAGCCCCTCCTACTTTTTTAAAATGATGCTGTTATGAAGGGAACTGAGAACAAACTTCTGTCATGTTAATGGATGATCTGGTCTGTTTGCCAACCCTGAGAACATCCCTTTACAGTGAGCAACTCCCATACTGTTTTCTGAATAGTATCTGTTTGATCTCTGTACTTCCTCCTTCCTTCATTCCAATTTCAATCTCTGTAGCTAAATCCTACATTTAATCAAGTGCATTATACCCATGGGATGTCATTGCAGGGAAAGGAGAAAAGTTGTCAAGTCTCCCCCTACAACCACCCCTTTCTACCAATGGCAATAACCTGCTGCTTCTGGCTAGAAGACTGTAGTGCATGACTGCACGAGGCATGTTACTGCTACTGTTCAGACCCCATTCCTATCAGATAAGGGCAACGATTTTTAGTACACACACAGACACTGTAGCTCTTCTTAATTCAGCATGTTGATTAAAGTGCTTAGTGTTTTGAGGCCTACAGCATCTGGGGATTTTAAGATTAGTTATCCTATCTAAAGGAAGCAGGATATGTCTACACTATAATCGGAGGTATAACTGTGTGTAGCAGACACACCTGAGCTAGCATCGATTGAACTAGCCTGGTGTAACAATAGCAGTGAAGCTGCGGGAGCACAAGCTAGCCACTCGAGTACACCCCCAGAGCCCTAGGCGGGGTTATATGGAGTGCTGTCCAGAGGCATCGTCAGACCCAAGTTCACCCAACCGGACCCAAGCCTGAGATGGTCGAGTCATTTTCCTACCTGACCCTAAATCTTTCCCCCAAACCTGAGTCAGCGCTGCCACCACTTACTGCTCATGGGGTTGGCATAGTGGTGGCCGCGTGTGCTGGCAGCTGCATGCCCCACTTCTGCCCCCTGTTGCACTGTGCGCATGTTGCAGAGTAAGAGGCACTGCAACTCCTTGGTGTGCACAGCACAGCGAAGTGGCGGTGGCCAGTGGGAGTGGGTCAAAGGCAGGAGAAGGAGAGCTGACCTGAGCCCGACAGGGTCGGGCTGTTTTCTGACCTGACCTGAGCCCCACACTTGTGGTCAGGTCCTGTCAGGTTGCAGGGCTCTGCTGCAGTCAGATCTCAGATTGCCATGTAGACATACCCTGCAAAGAGTTTCTCTGTGGAGGAGGCTGGGGGGAGAGGGAGTTACAGAAGTGCCGAAAAAATGTGGACGCCATTTCCCAATGCTGATTTGCACTCCACTAGCTTTTAAAACCTAACAAGCTCAAAGCACTTTACAAAAAGACCAGTTAAGCCGCACAACACCTCTGTGAGGTGGATATTTGTTGTGACTCCCATTTCACATTTGTATAGGTACAGAGAGGTGGTGTGACTTGTAAAATGTCACACGATGAGTAAATGGCAGAGCTGGGATTAGAACGCAGAAGTCCTAGCTCTTCGGCTACAGCTGCACAGAAAAAATTGAAATTTTGATAAAAAACTGTTTGTGGGAGACTATTTGTGGGGTTTGAGAAAAAAACATTCCCTGGCCATCTCTACTCCCAGCGTCTCATGCTAAGCCAAAAGATTGCACGGTGTCAATTTTTGTATGGAGATGGCTTCCCATCACTATAGTCTCTGATCTGTCAAGTATTTCAAAATAGAAATTATGCTTTAGTGTCTAAAATGATGGATGACTTGCAACCATGAAAGGGGAATTTCCAACTCCATCTTCCAAGTATGCAGCCCTGCATCATTAGTTGTGTGGTTATGGGCGTGGTTCTTGCTTTCCTTTGAAGGATCAAACCTTTACCACCACTCCTTGAGGCATGCCACCATAAACTGGCAGCCGGACCAGTAGCCAAGAACCCAGGGCAATTTCAGTGCTCCTCAACCCCAGAAATACTGAATTTTTCAGACCCATTTTCAATTTTAAGACAGTCTGCTCACTTCTTTTGTCTCTTTCTTTTGGCCTTCAGGATGATCACAAACTCAGCAAAGAAGAGCTGGAGGAAAAGTACACTACAAGCATCAGCAAGGTGAGTGCGAGCAAGGAATATGAATCAAATATCCTTAGTTCATCTATGGCCTGATGCAAAGCCCACTGAGCTCAGTGGAAAAGCATTGATATCGGCTGGCTTTGTAGGAACCCCATAGTCATTATTAAAACAAAACATTTTACCGGCAGGCAGGAGGTATTAACTCTCAATAGATACTGAAAACAGAGATCAGCCCACATAGAGTGATTGAGATCCGGATTTTGATATGAATATCTCTGAGGTTTGAAGAAATTTCTGAGCATTTTAAATCAACACTATTGGAAAGCTTGAACCCAATGTTTGGACCTGATCTAAACTTTCCCAGAGTCTGAGGGAATTTGGACCCGGTATTCAGAATCAGATCGGTCTCAGTCTAAACAGATGGCATCAGTAAAACAATATAGAATCATAGAAATGTTGTGCTGAAAGGGACTTCAAGAGGTCATCCCTGAGGCAAGTAACCTAGACCTTGACAGATGTTCGTCTAACCTGTTCTTATAAACATCCTCTGGCAGGGATTACACAACCTCCTTTGTAAACCCATTCCAGGGCTTAACTATCATTATAGTTACAACGTTTTTTCCTAATATCTAACCTAACTTCCCCTTGCTGCAAATTAAGGCAATTACTTCTTGTCCTACCCTTGGTAGACATGGAGAACAATTAAACACCACCTTCTTTATAAAAACCTTTCACATATGTGAAGGCTCTTATGTTCCCCCTCAGACCTCTCTTCTCTGGAATAAATATATAGAGTTCTTTCTACCTTTCCTCCTAGGCCTTGTTTTCTAAATCTTTTATCATTATCATTTATCTTATAACACAACTGTAGTGAGAAAGCTCACTGCAGATGACTTTACCTTTAAAGAAACCTGTGATTAGTGGAAGTCCATGGACTTGACTTCCTATTGACCCCCATGGGGTGGTGCACATGCATATCATGGCATTAACAATACTTAGGTATGAAAGCACCTTGAAAATATAAGGTCACAGACTATGGACAATCAAACCCCTATGTCCCAGGGAAGAAAGAGAGAAAAGCACAGTTCCAGGTTTCAAATATGAAGTCTGCATTGTCTGACTCAATGTTTACAATGTTTTTTTGCATTTGCAGGGTCTCACTAGTGCAAGAGCAGCAGAGATTCTGGCCCGAGATGGTCC
The DNA here is from genome assembly GCF_020497125.1 of Mauremys mutica. Taxonomy (NCBI): domain Eukaryota; kingdom Metazoa; phylum Chordata; order Testudines; family Geoemydidae; genus Mauremys; species Mauremys mutica. The sequence continues at coordinate 9,910,275 of NC_059093.1, forward strand.
CAACGCTCTCACTCCTCCTAAATCCACTCCTGAAATCATTAAGTTCCTCAAGCAGATGGTTGGAGGGTTCTCCATCCTCTTATGGGTGGGGGCTTTGCTCTGCTGGATTGCCTTCGGGATTCAGATTGCTCAAGGTGTTGCTTCAGCATTTGACAATGTAAGTACTATACCAGCTATCTGGTCATCACCTTTTTATAGTTTGGTAGGGCTTTTTAGAGAGCTGGGGTCTCCAGTCCTCCTATTCAGTACTGAATCATTCCAACAAATGACAGATTTATTGGTATATTCTGTCTGCTCTATCTATTTTAGGCTTTTGTACTGCCACCCATCACCATAGTATCTAAGCACTTTTAAGTGCAACAGTGAAGTCCCTAATGGACTTTACGGAGTCTGACTCTTCTCTTTTGGGGTAAAAACTCTACTTGGAGCATGTTCTTTTTGTTTGCTTCTGGTTGGTTGGTTGCAGTTCTTGTTTTATTCTGGAGATTAGGATAGATGGGACTTTGAAGACACAAAACAAACACAGTTTAAGTGTGGTGGGGGAGGGAGGGAGGGTTGTCTGTTCATTTTTTAATGGTAGCCTCTGCATCTTCTGGCTTGGGGTAAAACTTTCAAAAGCACCTAAAGGATTTAGAAGCCTAAGTTCCATTTTCAAAAGTGAGGTAGGTGCTTTCAGAATTTTATTCTTTGTCGGATGAAGAAATAATAAAGTATCATAAGGCTATTCAGTTACTATTCCCAATCCAATAGTTTCCAGGAATTACTGGGATTCTCCTGAAGGTACTTACTCCTGTGAGCTCTGCAGCCTGACATCAAACCCAAAAGATTCAAAAGTTTGGATGAGCACCCAGTCTTCTAGGTGCAAACCCAAACTGGAGGGTGTGTAGTTCATCTCCAGCCTTCTAATCGTGTGTTTCCACCCTGACCCCCAAACAGCTGGCTTGGCCTCCATTCAGATGAGATTCTTATGAAAACTCTTAAAATCCTAGTTTGCCATTTGAGGAGCCGTTATGGTCCTTACTGCTTATTAAGATGCATGAACAAACAGTAGAATTCCACAGTTCTCTCTTAACCAGTTAAACTAGTTCCACCTCTGCCTGAAGAGTTTATTTTATCAAATTGTGTAACTATGTTTTGTACCAGGAACAATAGTAAATGTTTTTAAAGTAACTGGAATCATTTCTCTTATCGGTCAGCTGTACTTGGGAGTAGTCCTCGCACTGGTTGTCATCCTCACCGGTATCTTTGCTTACTACCAAGAGGCTAAAAGTACGAACATCATGGCCAGCTTCAGTAAAATGATTCCACAGGTGAGTGGCCAGCCTTCCTCTCTGTTTCTGAAGAGCAAGGGATTGAAACAGTTGGAGGTTGAAGATTTTAAATGTATTAATGGCACAAAACTGGCCTGGCATCTTCTTTAATAGTGAAGGGAGAATTAAGTTTCCCTTTTCACTCAATAGTGGCTTTGCTCATGGTATTCCCATAATAGAATTCAGCCCCCAGGGCTTTTGGTGGATGAGAAGCAGAATCCAGTCTTAGAATACAGAGTTGGGAACTAATTTTTCTCCAAACTCCATCCTTCACCAGAAGGATCCAGATCAGTCTTGGGCAATTATCCTCTGTCTTACTAAAACATGAGATTCTTTAGTTTGTGTTATTGGTGTAACTCAGACTAATGTTAACAATTATCAAAAGTGCAAAGCATATGTGGTATTGTATGAACATGTATTGCTACCAGGCACCTTGCCCAATGAGCTTGCAGCATAATATGGAGTTACTGCTCTGTCAGGTTGTAAATTGAATTAAAAAAGAATTCACCAAAGAGAGCTGGGCAGCAGTATGATTACAGCAAGGAAGACCTCCCATTCCTATTCCCAACTCTGCTACTCATTGTGTATAATCTTCGGCAAGTGGCAACCTCTGCGCCTGTGTTTACCTGTCTGTGAAATGGCAATAGTATTGCCTCCCTTGTAAATCACTTTGAGATCCTTGAGTGAAAGGTGCTATACCAAGTGCTAAGTGTTATCAGCTGACCTTGGTGATCTTTCATTGGTGACTTATGTGGAATTTAGTAGATGACGAGGAAGAAAGGAATTATGCTGATGTATAACAAAGGGGAACCAATAGGGGTGAAATTCAGCCTGAGCAGAGCTCAAAAACAGAGGTAGGTGGTACACAGGCCTTGTATCTGCTCTCTGCACAGGGGTGAATTTCACCCATGGTGAAAGCAGGATGTGGGGCTGGTTTCACTCTTGTTCTCTTGTCTTATAGCAAGCTCTTGTCATCCGAGATGGAGAGAAGAAGGAAGTGCCTGCAGAGCAGCTGGTGGTGGGGGACATGGTGGAGATTAAAGGTGGCGATCGGATCCCAGCTGACATCCGTCTGATATTTGCTCAGGGGTGTAAGGTAAACACCAGCTTTAGGATGTGTGGGTATGAAAAAGGATATGTGATGTTTATGCCACTTTTTTCAGAGAGGTTGCAAGAAAGGAGAGACCATTTGTACAGAGAGGATAGCTCAGCAGCCAATAGAAACCTTGGTTTTACATCTATGCTGTGCTTGTGCAGAAGGTCCACTGTAGCACACAGTTCACATGGGACAGAAAAGCCCATTACTTATAACAATTCCCCACTCCAAGGAGAGTCAAGTGCAGCATCTCTCCGTCATACCACAGCCAGTCTCCTGCCAATGCTATTTCCCAGTGCTGTGACCCAGTAAACACTCGGAAGCACTGACCAGTAAACCTCTCTGCAGTGTTGGAGGTAGCTACTTGAGTTATATGTCCCTCCAAGTCACTAGGCACTACACTGGTTTGATTCGATCTCCATGATAATAGAGGCATTTGCCTTGTCATACTCTCCTATCAGGAACAAAGTTAGACTCTTCTCATTACTATATCCCTGCCACCTACCACTACAATTGCTGCAGCCCTTCCATACAAGTGTACATAAGCAAGGGTTGCCAACTGCATGAGTGTGTCTTTTGTTGACTGACAGGTGGATAATTCCTCCCTCACGGGGGAATCAGAACCACAAAGCCGTTCCTGTGACTTCACCCATGAAAACCCCTTGGAGACTAAGAACATTGCATTCTATTCTACCACCTGCCTGGAAGGTAACCTGCAGACTGAAGGAAGGGGCTGAAGAAGCTGCCTGTGTATAGGCACCACATCACACCTAATACTAATTCTCAATGGTGCTTTTTCTAGGAATCCCCAGAAAGGTTTTGGACAAAGAAAAACAAATTAGCAATTACAAAAAAGAAACACACCGTGCAAACAAAAATAAAACTCAAAGCACTGGGCTAGCCTTAAGTTCTACCTAGGATCCACAGCTGACGTGTATTTTTGGGCTGTCTGGTCTGGCGCTTGATATAAGCAATAGCTGATTAACTCCTACTTGCTTTTGGCTTTCCCATCATTATCCTAAGTCATGGAAAGTCAGAGCTGCCCATATATAAGTGCTTCAGATGCTTGAGGAAGTTGCTCTTATTTTCAGAGGGGGAAAAAGTATTTGGTGCCATATATATCCAATTATTTACTACATGTTTGTCTAGCACTCTGTACAATGGGTCCCTGATTGTTGACTGAGACTTTACAGTGCTATTGCAGTACAATTAACGAACAACACTGATGAAAATACACTGTGACAACCTCCCTTCCCTTAGATAGATAATCCCCCCAGATTTCTGGGACGGATGTAAATAAAAGGATGAGAAAGGTCCCTAATAACAGGTTAATATTGCACATAAGACTTGTAGCACAATGGGGTCTGGGTCCAGGACTGGAGCTCCTAGGTGATGAAGTTATATTATATTTCTTTACTAATTGTAATTCTCTTTAGGGAACCAACCCCACACTGTGCTGATAACCTCTCCTTTTCTTCCAGGTACTGCCACTGGGATGGTAATCAGCACTGGGGATCACACTATCATCGGGCGCATTGCCTCTCTGGCATCTGGAGTTGGGAATGAGAAGACACCCATTGCTATTGAGATTGAGCACTTTGTGCACATTGTGGCAGGAGTGGCTGTTTCTATTGGGGTTCTCTTCTTCATCATTGCTGTGTCCATGAAATACAAGGTTCTGGACTCCATCATCTTTCTCATTGGCATCATTGTGGCCAATGTGCCTGAAGGACTGCTAGCCACCGTTACTGTAAGTCTACACAGGTCATTAGCATGCATTGTACAGCTCTGCTTCTGCTTGTCTCACAGTTCATGTCAGTATGTGCATCACAGTACAAGGTGGTCTAGTAACAGGGCCAGTCTTAGGTTCCTGCAGTTAACAGTAGGGGATCCCCAATTCTCATAATCTCTTAGTAGAGCTAGGATTAAAATGGGTTCACTCTTATTGAGAAATGGGCTAAGGATGGAACTGTTTACTTAAATCCATCTGAACTTTGGGGCCTTGGACCCATCCAGGTTTTGGAAAGTCCAAACTCAACTCCCAACCCAATATCACCATGTTTGGCCATCTCTAGTTTTTGTGATCTTATAGCAGATGCAACAGCTGTGCAAGATCAAGTATTCACAGGTGACCTCATGTGAACTCACGCCAGCCCTGAGAAGACCGTACAGAGATCTTTTCAGAGCTGGGAATTTCCCAATTCAAGATGGGGAACTCTAGAATTAGCAGAGACCTTAATCTCAAAGACTTCAGCACAACAATCCCATGTACCTATGTGTACACATCCACATACCCTTTAATATAGTCTTGCGTACCATTTCTGTCCCTGTTACTGACCCGCTATGTGACGTTGAGCAAGCCATTTCCCTTCTATTTGCTCCCATTTCCTCATCTGTAAAATGGGGGTATTACTACTTCATGTGTGTATGAAAGATTCAGTTCAGTAATAGTTATAAGCATTGCAAAAGCCTCAGATAGATGGTACAAAGAAGTGGAAAGTATTATGAATACCATTAGTAATAGTCCTAATCCTTTCCTCAGCATCGAGCTACTTATGCACTTCACGTGGAAAGAACTGCCACTCACACATCAGTGGTCTTAGCCACAACCATACTCAAGATGTGAAACCATTGTCAGTCATCTCTGGTGACAAACAACTATAATAATTATTAGTACCAGGACACCACAGTGGTGGTCACCTTGGAAATATTATGACAAAGTTAGTGGTAATGTCAGCTACCATTAGCTTTGCGGTTACGAGCTTCTCCTAAATTCTAGTCCTTTTACTTGAAATATGAGCCTAATGGCTGTCATGCCCTCCTCCTACCATCAAGGCAATAATAGTCTTGTCTAACCACGCATGAGCCTCTGTGCCAGATGCAGTATTTGCTAACTAGAAGCCAGATTCTGTTCTCAGTTACACCATTATTAATCTGGAGTAGCTTCACTGGCATCAATGAAATTACTCTAGATTTACATGAACGTAATGGAGATCAGAATCAGGACCTCTAGCTTTAGCAGGACTATGGTTGGTTCAAAAATACCATTTTCTAATAAAAAAAATCAGAACATTCTTCCAAAAAGCTCAGTGAACATTTCCTGGATTTTCAACCAAAAAAAAAAATTCTTTTGAGGAAAAACTTTTTGGCTAAGTTTTTTGGAAAACAAAACCCATTTTTTCTTCATTTAAAATATAAAAAATTTACTGCATTTTTCAGATTTTTCCTTGAAAAAAATGTTTTAGTTGAAATTTCAAACAAGCTCAGGTTACAATCCACGGAGTCGCGTTGTGCACAGCTTTATTACAATGCTCACTGTAATGGTACCTCGCTAACAGGGAGCTGCAATTCTCCCATTCCCCTAGGTGAGTTTGTCTCTGACTGCCAAGCGAATGGCAAAGAAGAATTGCCTGGTAAAGAACTTAGAAGCTGTGGAAACGCTGGGCTCGACCTCCATCATCTGCTCTGACAAGACAGGGACCCTCACACAGAACCGGATGACTGTTGCCCATCTTTGGTTTGACGATCAGATCTACTCGGCTGATACCAGTGAAGAACAAACAAGTAAATATATATGGGAGCTGGAGAAGGGCAGATGGGTGGCTTAGACATGCCACAAGGTGGATGTTAATCTGAATGTAGCTGAGGCCGATGGTGACGACTTGTAGTCACATCATCTGATGGCTCTTTGGTGGACTGCCTTCAAGGGACTCAGGACAGGTCCCACTGGACAAGCACCACTGGACATCAGAAAAAGCAATCCAGCTGGTAACAAGAAGTCTCCCCTCACACCTTGTTGACCATCTTAGGAGAGATGGCAAGGACTGAATGGAGCCTGAACTCCAATCTCACCCCTGCAGATGGTCCTTATAAAATCAGGTTGAGGCACCTTGTGTGGGGTGGGGGGAAGAGAGCCTGTCCTACAGCTGTTTTCTGGAGAAGTAGAATTCTTCTGTCTAGGAAGTACCAATCCATCCCCTCTCTTCAGGACTAAACAAACAAGGCGTCTTTGCCAAAATAACTCTGGCAGGACTGGTATGGAGGTATGGTGTGCACAGGGAAAGATATGGTTTGAATTTCTATATACCTGAATCTGATAAGAATGGCTGTTTTCTCCTGCAGCTGCTTTAACATAAGGATTCCACTATCCAGTATCTAAAAAGCTACAATATTGGTATTTTTTTTGCTTTTCAGCCCAGTCCTTTGATCAAAGTTCTCAATCGTGGGCAGCTTTATCAAAGATTGTAACACTCTGCAACCGGGCCGAATTCAAACCAGGACAGGAGAACGTTCCAATCATGAAGGTATCCGCTACTTTCTGAGCTCATTGCTTTTCCACTGAAAAGACTGCATGCAGAGTTTGTCTTTGTTTTTAGTGCTGCCTTTCATTTTAAAATTCCCATCGCTTTTGTGTTCCTTGCTTTACCCTTGAAAGAAATATAAAGAGGGAACAGACAAAAGCAATATTCATTTAAGTCAAACGACAGCTCAGATATCAAGATTAGTCTTTCCACACTATTAATCTAAACTAATCAAAAGATAGAAAGGGTAAGAGCTCTGAGTTATTTCCTTGTAGAGCATTTGTTATGGGCAGTACTCTGATTAGAACAGGGGACTCCAGATTCCTGGGCTCTACTCTTGATTCTGTCACTGACTGTGACATGCAATGGAACTCACTTGACAATTGGGTAAACCGAGGCACTGACATTAAGAGAGTAGAACATTCATTTGCCCCAGAGCAGAGTTATAAAGCTTCCAGCAAAGCAGAGAACAGCCACAGATCTTTCACTTCCACTGAATTAAATGCAAATCTCATCTCTTTGCAGTAGCTTTTTCACAACAGCAACCCTAAAGAATGGCTCAATATCACTACCCTAAAAGACTGCAATTAATAAAATCAACAGCAGTACAACCCAAATGCTCCCATGGCATAATTCAAGAGAAGGATGGAAAATATAATCTCTCATACTGATTGCTTGCTTTAGGTAAACTGGTTGGTGCTTTGCTGCCAGAGCGACAGCTACATTAGAAAGTACACACTCTGTCACTCGTGTGTAAAGTTACTTCAGTTCCTTGGATGAAAGTGCAAAAGTATTACTACTAAAAATACATGTTTGTTCTTCCCTGCACAGAGAGTTGTGGTGGGCGATGCCTCTGAAACAGCCCTGCTGAAATTTGCTGAAGTAATCTTGGGTGATGTAATGGGCATTAGAAAACGGAACAGAAAACTGGCTGAAATTCCTTTCAATTCTACTAACAAATTCCAGGTGTGACTTTCTTCTTTGGAAAATGAACCAATCAATCCATATCTTTGTCCAACCCAGTGTTTGTGGCTGGGGCATGGCGACAATAATGGGGAAAGAAATTTAATATCCTATGCAGTTTAAGCTCAGAAAACCGGAGCCACGTATATAATTGGAGGCAGCTTTCCCGCTGGGACTTTCATGCAAGGCCATGCAATTAGTTCCAGGGAATTCAGGTTACATTATGAAAGAGGGAATGGAGCTGTAGCCCATACAGTGTGGCCAAACTGCTTTGAGCACTGTATGTAGGAACCTATAGTTTCCATAAACATCATTAAAGATGAGGGTGAATCCAATCTGCATCATTTTATGCAAATAACAGTATTGACAGCCCTCAGGCTCCTAGAAAGTTGACAATGCTGCCAAAGACTGGGCAAAGTTTGGGCACCTGTGTCTTATTATTAAAATACTAGATCACTGTGTGATAATAATAATATGTCATTAGAGCAAGGTATTTCATTCTATCAATGACCAGATTTATCACTTCAGAAAAGATAATGCACCATTAGTGAGAAAGAGGAGGAGAAATATTTCTTGGCTCCAAGTTAAATGGACTCTTATGGCCAAATTCTGCTGTCAGACAAGCACGGCCAATTCCCATTGCCATCACAGTGGGGGTTGCATATCTGAGGGCAGAATTTAGCCGTTGGTGGGTTACAGTGGAAACTGAAGGGGACCATACACTGTTTCAATTATTCCATCTTCCTGGTGCATACAGCTCTCAATCCATGAGACTGAAGACCCCAATGATAAACGCTTCCTGCTGGTGATGAAAGGAGCCCCAGAGAGGATCCTAGAGAGATGCAGCACCATCATGATCAATGGCGAAGAACAGCCACTGGATAGAGAGAGGGCTGAGGCTTTTCAGACGGCATACATGGAATTGGGAGGCCTGGGAGAGAGAGTGCTGGGTGAGTTCAAAAGGGAACTGAAAATGGATTGCAACAGAGAAGGGAATTGAGAAATTAAAACTGAGTTAAATGCCAGTGGCCCTGGGCAACTGGATGTTACAATAATGGATGCACTAGGTGTGCATGGGAATATTATACATGTGACAATCCTCATTCCAGTCTTGGAATGACAGCTGAAAATGGGTGCAGTCTCAGAGGAAACAGAAGAGAAACTACCTGCTCATTCATGGATGAAATGGTAAAAACCAACAACCCTCAAAATAAGTAGAGGGTTAACCCACATTAACACTGCTGTAAACTCTTTCCAGCAGGGACCTTGGGACAGTAGCTTGCACTATGGGGGGAGGGGGCAGGTACCAGCTACATTTCTTTGAATGCTGGTGCTGTAAAGGGACATTAATGCAGCTGACAAGGGATTAAAATTCCACCACAGAGGACATTTCATGGTTGTTCTTTAAAATGCAGTGGTGTAATGTAGAGAAGAACAAATAATCATGCTGAACCAGGTCTCCCTTTCTCTTTTTACCCTTCCCCACCACCCTGCTCTCACACTGCTCTACTGGGTTTCATTCCAGGCTTCTGCCATTTGTACCTGCCAGAGGATGAGTTTCCAGACACCTACCCCTTTGATACAGACTCCATGAACTTCCCCACCTCCAACCTGTGCTTTGTAGGGCTCTTATCCATGATTGACCCGCCTCGCTCCACTGTGCCAGATGCCGTGTCAAAGTGCCGCAGTGCTGGGATCAAGGTAGGGTTTCTGCCAGTCAACAGCACGGCAGGTCTACATAAGGGATTCCTAAAGCACCCATGAGATAGCCTCAAGTTCTTGCCGCATCATGGTCACATTTTACTGTATTCAGATTAAACACATCTCAGGAGATAATTTAAGTCTTATTATCTCATTAACGTTGGCCTGCGGTATTAACATGGGAGTAAATTTACACCCACTTAAAGTCTCCTTTACACTGCCAGCGTGGTATGAAGAGGACTTAATGTAAATGGGCCCATTACAAAGATGGGCTGAAACCAAAACCCCAGATGCAAAAGGATTCCAAAATTTGTGGGGAGTGCAGAAGTTGATCCAGATCCAACCTTGTAGCTCAGGCCCATTTCTAATACACAAAGGAACTTATGGAGCTGGAATTATTCACCCTAAACCATGGAAGAGTGACAAAATTCCTTCAGAAAGGGGAAGAACTACATTTAGATCTCAAAGCTGAAAACTTTTCTAGTCTATGCAAAGCAACAGCTTCCCTAGCTGTCTTGCTAGGACATCCTCAAGTATATATTCAGCTCAAGGCTAGTGAAGGGGAGTGAGTTTCAATTGCATATTAGATAAGGAAAGGGAAATCAGCCTTTGAAGCAACTGGCCTAAGGCAAAATGAAGGCTGTTCCAATATTGGGTAAATTACTGGCATTCTGAGGCTGCTAGGCTTGCTACCAAGCAGCTCTCTCTCCTAAAAGGTTGAATAGACACGTGTCCCAATTTTCTATGATACCTCCTGTCACAAGGACCTATTTTATGTTGCAATATTAATCAGTGTTTCCAACACACAATGCAAACTCAGAACAAAGAGCTTCTTTACTCTACAGTATTGGTCCCTATCAACTCAATAGCAATACAACAGCATTTTTGGGTTATTAGTGTACTATATAAAAATAAATACAGGACCTCTGTTTAGGAGAAGGAGTGAGGCAGATCAGAATTAGAGAAGGACCCTGGTTTCCTGAACCAAGCCTTCCCCTTTCACTTTCAATTCATCAGTGCCAATGTCACTTGGCTTAGGAACTGGTGCTAACATAGGGCTAGCAGGTTACTAGCAACAATCTGAATGTCTTTGAAAACCTGACTGCATGCTCAGCATGCTAAAGAAACAAAGCCATTTGTTGGTGGAGAATAGCCACCTCAGTTCATCTTTCCTTCTGCTACTCCTAAGGTTCTCATTCAATGCACTTGTCCCTTCATCAGGTTATCATGGTCACTGGTGATCATCCAATCACAGCAAAAGCAATTGCCAAGAGTGTAGGCATCATTTCCGCGACCAGCGAGACCGTGGAAGATATTGCCAAGCGCCTCAACATTCCAGTCGAGCAAGTCAATAAACAGTAAGAGCAGACAGCACGCACCTGTAGCTATCTGGAAATGAAACCTTTCCTTCTCCTCCAATGCGTGTATTAACCTGTTTCTACAAAACAGTCACTTTTTGCTCTCCTGCTTCTTGGTACTTGATATCCATCCAACTATTCATCTCTTCTACCCAGAACCATCCATCTAGTTTATTCTGAAATGTACTGAGGCTGAATGGAGTTTTGATGATTCAATGAGAGAAGAATAAGATAACCCATTCTACCATTCCACCTCTTCCAGCCAATACAGAATTGCTCCCTATAGCACATTCTCTGTTCTTTTGCAAGGTCTACTGATGGGGCCTACTACCACTTTCTTCACTAGGGAATTGTAGTAATACCTTGCATTTCTACAGTGCCTTTCAAGTAATTCCTGCTGACAAACGACTAAGGCTACTTATAATTGACTTGCTTATTGCTGCCAAGCCCAACCCACTGAACTGAGTACAATGTATGAATGTATTGTTTGCATCTAAGCCTTTACGTCTGAGTTTCACCGTGCATTCCTGTGGCTATTACAGGGATGCTAGAGCTGCTGTAATTAACGGAATGGAGCTTAAGGATATGACCACGGAGCAGCTGGACGAGATCTTGATCAATCACTCAGAAATAGTCTTCGCTCGCACCTCACCCCAGCAGAAACTGATTATAGTGGAGGGCTGCCAAAGGCAGGTGAGTGACAGAAGGCAACAGATAAACATATGTGGCCCTAATGGATTTGTACAGTGATGGTATTTGCTCAGATGTCCTCCTCAGCAATAGACAGAAGTGATAACCTAGTGGTGTTAGAAACAGGTACGAGGGAGGGAGGTGAGTTCCAGGTTCTCTTTTCATTCTGCAGCCATCTGAATCTACATACTGTAGTGTGCCTTTGGCACTCCTGTCCTACACTAGATAGAATCTAAGCTGCTCCATTGCATGTCAGGAGTCCCATGTTGATAGTGGCTGACTGACACTCTTCTGTGGTAGGGTCCGGTGCTTGAGGGGAAGTAGCAGAGCGGTAGCTGCACTTTGGGTGTGAAGTTCTAGTTGTGATGGGCACAGTGCTGGAATCCCTGGGGCCAAGGATTTATTATTTAGGATGCCCCTTTCCCCAGATGGTTCTATAAACCCAGATGAAAGCAGCATTGTGACCATGCCCTCTTGTCCCTCCCCTTCAGTCTCACTTAGGCCTTCTGTACAGCTGTGTTTACCAATATAGGGCATGAGTCCCAATAAACTGCTTTATAACATGATTTGTCTAGGGCCAGCCCTTGTTAAACTGTCTTATAGCTTAGATAGGAGACTAGTGCGGGACAGGATTTTAAGAGTTTTGTCCCATTCACCGCAGTTATTTTAAAGCTGTCTGGAGTAGAACCAACACAGTGGGTATATAGTGTACCATGAAAAAGGTGAGCAGAGCACCATCCAGAATTCTTCCAAGGGACTTTTCACGGCTATGCGATCCCCCTGCTTCCCCACCAATACAAGCTGTGACTTACCCCATGGCTCTCTCTCAAATTTGCAAGGAAAGCAGATGCAGCATGACCCACTTTTCACTTTTGTAGCTTTGGCAGAGCTGAGCTTTCCCATCAACATCAGCTCTTTGGGTTTAATCCTGAATTGCTTTCAGGGAAACAATGATATTACTACTTAATTTCTAGTATCACCCCTTTTTAGATGGCAAGCTCTGGGTACACGTGTTCTGTGCTGTGCAGATGCCCACACTCCAGTAAGATTTGGTTCTTTGAAGGATGAAGAGCAAAAAAAGTCAGTTCACGTTCTATGTTTAGTAGCTAGAGCCTATAAGCCCTTCTGTTCATTGTATTATTTATAACTGGTATCACGTAGCAAAATCCCCCAAGGGACAAGACATTCAGTATTGGTCATAATCAGTTTGCCACATTTTTTCCTTTGATTTTTTTCCGATTCCGCTCAGAACACTCCAAATTCTCCAGAAGCCAAAGCGTCTTTGAGAGGATACTTGGTTACATTAGGAAGTTTCATCAGAGAGGCTAGTCCAGAGAACAGGGGCCTTTTCTAGTTCACCAACTCAAATCAGTTCAGGTTCACAAACTAAAAGTATTTAGTGGCTGTTCAGTAGCCTTCATTAAAGTTGGAGTGGGGGTGTCTCAGCTACTGAACAAGTATCTACATCACATACCTGTGATGTAGACAATCTTCATAGACACCTTAGGAGAGAGGCCAAGGAGTGGATGGACCATGGTAACTGAATTCCCCTTTGCCTCCTCAAGAGTATCCCTGGTTTCTTCAGCCAGGGATGGGATACATTTGCAAGGCATTGTAGAGGAAATGTATGTTACCACTGCCTATATTCTACCTGGCTAGATGAAGAATTTGGCTTCAGGCCAGGGCTGCCCATCCAGCACCTTTCACCAGCACACATTCACTTTAAAAGAACAGCTCAAGAGCACTGACATTAATTTTAACTTGTACTGAACTCCGCTCCAGAGGCTTTAAAGGTGGGGGCTTTTCCTTGCTGGAGGATGGACTAATTTCCTCAGTCACCTGAATCCTACTGTGTTCCAGGATGCAGTTGTTGCGGTGACTGGAGATGGAGTCAATGATTCCCCAGCTCTGAAAAAGGCAGATATTGGAATTGCTATGGGTATCGCCGGCTCCGACGCAGCTAAAAACGCAGCTGACATGATCTTGCTGGATGATAACTTTGCTTCTATTGTCACAGGAGTGGAGGAAGGTAAAAATAAGATTGACTACTCTCATCCCTAATGTAAGCTGCAAGCAGTCACATTGGACTTATAGCTACTATCTCCGGTCTTATTATTTTAAAGAGGCCCACTTGCTTGCACTATTGTTCACTTACATTTGCACACACCATTACCTGGAATATGCATGAAAACTGGGGGACTGCATGTTCATTTTGTTGCAAATGTATGTTTGCAATCACACATTTGTGCATACCAGAATCGCTATTTTTGTAAAAAAAGGCATCTCCTAGGGCTAAATGGTCAGTTTATTGACCTTTATGGTAACTACGTACCCAATTCTGCATGCACTGGTCACGTGTCCCTTATTATCCTACACAATCCAGTCAGTATCTATGGACTTAATTTCTTTATTCAAACTTCAAACTCTGTGGACCTATCGGAACCATGGTAGCTAACCACTTTAAAGTTAGAGGCAGATGTGAATCATCTCCAACCACAAACACATCCTAGGGTTTTATGACCTGCTCACAAAGAGCAAGGCAACATTACACAGATACTATTTGCTCAATTCTGCTGTGCCTATCAGTTTGAATCCTGAACAAAAGCACTTCATTCATGTCTGATCCCATATTGCTTTCAGCCTCAAGTTACTAGTGTTGCAGCAATCTCCTGTACCCTTTCTTTTCTATTATTTATTTGCCACCCTCTCTTCCTTGACCCCAGCTATATTACCACCTATTCTAAACGTTTTAACTTTAACTGCTGAAAAAAACATGGTGGGAAATTTTCAGCCAGCATTGGCCTTAGTGAGTATTTTAAAATAAACTTTCTGTTTTTCCTCAGGCCGCTTGATCTTTGATAACCTAAAGAAAACCATCGCCTACACCCTGACCAAGAACATTGCCGAACTCTGTCCCTTCCTGATCTACATTATCGCCAGCATCCCACTGCCCATTGGCACAATCACTATCCTGTTCATCGACCTGGGCACAGACATTGTAAGTTGTCTTACCCCAGGCATGGTTAAAACCATCTGGCCGCCCGTGCAATTTCACATGCATTTTATTGACTCTGAGAATGAGTAAGAGGCTAGGGTTTGAGTGCCAGGGAGACTCTTGAGCCTCTCTGGGCATGAAGCAATTAGATTTGATGTACATCTTTGAGGGATTAGTCATCAGTCACAAACTGAGAGCCTAATCACATGGGATACCTAGGATAGCAAAACAAGCAGAGGCCTAGAGTGAAAGCAGCTGGATTTGGAGGAGGAGAAAAAATAAGGTGAGGAGGGGAGCAAGGGAGAGTGGAAAGTAAAGACTTTGCTCATGTGCATTGACCACTAAACCACTCTGGCCAGGCCTTTTGATCAAGATATGCAGACAGTGAACTATCAAGAGCACATATATTACCAGTCAGATCATCCTCAAATCACCCATTTGCTACAGTATAGGGAATGACCACCAGGCATACAGATGAGGCATCCTTTACACTCCCCATAGATTCAAGAGACCCCTCCTCTCCTTCTGGTTTCATCCAACCCTTTGGGGTGGACAAGCAATATGTTCATGGCTCCAACGCATGTGTTTCAGACCTCACTCAAACCTTTCTATGGTCCTGAACTGCAGACTTCATTGAAAAGAGCCTTTTATCATTTGCTCCTTGACATCTGGGGCACTCAATGTTAACATAATCCAGCTAACAGACATTGTAGAAAGAACAGCCAGATTTATTGAATCTCCCAGAAGCAGGCAGAGGTGTGCCAGTGAGGTTCTGAAAGACAATTTCTCTTGTAGATCCCCTCTGTCGCATTAGCCTATGAGAAAGCTGAAAGTGACATCATGAACAGGAGACCCCGGCACAAGAAGAAGGACAGGCTGGTGAATGAGCAGCTCGCTGTGTACTCTTATTTGCAGATTGGTATGTTGGGTCATTCACATAAGAGGTGGGTAGGCTGGATGAGGAGAATGAGAGTCAGTGAAAGACTCCTGAATTTGGTTCCTGGCGACAGGAAGGAGTGTAGAGTAGTGTTAGAGAAGGGGGGAGGGAGTCAGGACTCCTTAGTTCCATTCTTATGAACTCAACTCATTGTGTGAACTTGGGAAAGCTTATTTAACTTCCCTCTGACTGTGTATGCACCTATGCAATAGTTACAGAAATGTTTTATCCACAGGAGTTGGGAGGCTTAATGTAGAGTGCGCTGAGATTCTTGGTTAAAAGGCTTCCTATACGATCCATGCAAAGTACTATGGATCCAGAAAGAGCTAGTTCACTCTGATGCTCAGCGGATTTTTTTCTTTTTTCCCTCCCACCGCCCAAATACATTAAGTCTCACTCCATCCCTTTCTTATTTCCCGCTCTTCTACTTTGCAGGGATCCTACAGTCAGTTGGAGCCTTCCTGGCCTATTTTACCGTGTATGCTGAACAGGGCTGGCTTCCTAACACACTGCTTGGCTTACGTGTCAATTGGGAAGATGATTACTATAACGACATAGAGGACAGCTATGGGCAAGAATGGGTAAAGCATTTGTAAAAAAATCCTCTTCAGTTAAATCCCTAGTTATAACTGGAAATGGAAGATTCTCTCCCCTCACTGGGGGTGTGGTGGGAGGATGAAGAGAAGCTTAGAAATGTTTGGAGGTGGACCTGATGGGGAAAGATTTAATTTTAGTGACTTAGATTAATTTTAACTTTATGGCACTAGACATGAATTAAATTTTCCGAGGTTAGATTTCTTGGAGCTGTTCTTTAGCTTTGGTCATTCAACTTCAGAGCCCACTAACTTGACATCTAGAATTCACCTCTTTTTGCTTCTCTCCTACCCCTGACACCAAACATCCTCCCCTATTTCTGTCTCAGCTATAGGTCTTTGTCAACAGGAAGCTCTCCACCACTCTTGCCTCCCTTTCTAGGGTATGTTTAGATCCCCTCTACTCCCCCAGTAGTGCTTCTGCACACCACTATTGTCCAGCTGTGATGATACTCTCTATAGTACAATACTGACTCTCCCCTTCCCAGCACTGTGATGCAATGTTGCTTAAATTCCATAACCTCTGGCTGACATTAAATGAGTGTTAAGTAGAACCACAACCTCAAGATTTAATTCCAAAATCCAATACTGAAACTAGATCCTAACAAACACTGTTCCCTAGAGGAATGCCTGCTGCCCAAGACCATGATGGTTGTGGGGGTCTCCCATCCTTACACTGTTCCCTACAGCAATCACCATAAGCAGAGGCAATAGGTGAATTGATGTAAATTCCCCACTGCCAAGGCTGTCAATGTTCTCTACCGCAACAGCTAATGGGAGAGAACAATGGATTTCAAGCTGTTGTACAAGTGTGAAGGTGGAATTATTCCAGACTTATACCCATGTAACTGGGAATCAGTCTTTAGACTATGCAGACATTCCTATAATGTAAGTACATACACTTCAGTGCCCGACGTGTAACAAAGATACTTTTTTATTCCTTTGCAGACTAGATACCAACGGACATACCTGCAGTGGAGTGGCTACACTGCCTTTTTTGTCAGCATCACAATTCAGCAAGTGGCAGATTTGATTATCAGGAAAACAAGGAGGAATTCCCTTTTCCAGCAGGGTCTTCTCAGGTGGGTGCTAAAAGTTCATTAATGGGAAGGGGGTCTTAGCCTGGAGATCTAACAGTCTTACTCACCCTCTGAATGTTCCTTGGGTGAAACTGGAGTCAGAAATAACTTTCTCCATTCTTCCTTCTTGTTCCTACCAACTTCCTCTCTCTCCAGCTTTTCTCCATCATCCAAGTTTCAGTTAGCAATGAAAATAGCCCCAAGAAAAACAGCTGTTCAAAGTTGTTTGAATACTGACATTTCAAAATTAAAATGTTTTAAAATGAGATTTTTGACATTTTCGCCATTTCACGCAAATCCCCACCTCCTTTAAAAACAAAACAGAACTACAGAGCTAATCAATATTTTGCAAAATTTCCAAAAAGGAGAAAATGGCGTTAAAGCTTTTTCATTAGTTTTCAGCCAGCTCTGGTAGACTTTTGACTTCCAGGAGCTACCAATAGGCCAAACTCTGTCAGTGCTGAGCACCCTTCAAGCAAAATTGAAGCCAAATGATTGAGGGCATCTCACAGTACTGAGGCCACAATATAAAAGCCAACATCTTGTCCATATGACCTTTATGCTCCAGGATGAATGGCTGTATTCAGTTTTGCATTCAAAAGGAAAGACACTGTATCCAGCCAGCATGTCTGTCAGAACCGTTGTCCCTTCTGAAATGCTCATTATGGACTGTAGCACAGAGCCTGCACCTAGTTAAGTAGGGCTTCTACTCAGATTTGTACCTTTGGGTTATATGGTGTTAGAATGGTATCCACTAGTCAAAGACACTAGTGTTATAGAGATCACATAACCATCTTCTGTATTGGTTTTCTTGTAGGAATAAAGTCATCTGGCTGGGTATATTCTCCCAGATAGCAATCGCTCTGATTCTCTGTTATGGTCTCGGAAGTGTTACTGCCTTGAACTTCACGCCCCTTCGGTGAGTTCCAATTCTTCTGTGTTCCACCTCTTCTTCAAATGTACATATACACATTACATGGTAGGAAATCTACACTCAGTGGCATGGCTAATTGGAGGGGCATGCCATGTGGAGTAAAATTCTTAGATAGCAGAATTCAAAGACTAAGTTTTAGGACATAATTACTGAGTTGAGTTGGTTGAAATTTCTCAGTCAAAAAAAATTGGGACACATTTTTCATGACCTTTTTCACAAAAACATGTCCCATTTTTGACCAGCTCTATCACCAAGGATAGAGGAAACAGTTTATACAGAATAAGAACCTCCCTAGCCCTTATTCCAGAACTCACGCTATTGGGTGAGGCTATAAAATGTTTGCTTGACTACATTTTATTTAAAATGACTTTCCTTTCATATGTCAATCCAGTTTCTGATGTCTTCTGAGTCCAAGATATCACAAGAGAGCCTCATTTTGCAGCCCAATTTTCAGAGCAAACAAGTTCTCCTCATTTACAGATTCAGAAAGGTCAAAGGGCCAGATTTTTTCTCTAGTGACAGCATCAATTCAGAATTCAGCTGGAGGGACTGCTCCTTTCAAATGATAAGATCTGATTAATGAATCTCCTTTCTTTCCCTTTTCCAGGGTTCAGTATTGGTTTGTGGCCATGCCTTATGCCATCTTGATATGGGTCTATGATGAAATCCGCAAGCTTTTCATCAGGCAATACCCAGGAAGTAAGTAGAAGCCTCCCTGGGACTAGAATTCCATTCTCAGTCCATTTCTACCACCCCCCCTTCCAACCCCAGCTGTATCATTTTGATCGAGATGATTTTAAATGGATTATCTAGATAATTCCTTATTTAATTTTCTTCTACTGGAAGAAAAAAAATCCTAATTCCTTGATATTTTCCCCTCCTCCTATCATAGGTTGGTGGGACAAGAACATGTATTACTGAAACAGCCGTCATCACTGTTCTCCTTTCTCCCTGCTGGAGAGTTCTTTAATTGTCTCAACCGGCCTCTGCTGCTGAATGGTCCTGTCTGTGCAATATAAAATAACCACAGGGGTTCCCCTCATCCTGAAGAAACAAGGATTTACGAGGCTGAAAAACCACCTTACACTGTACTGTAAAGCTTAGACTTGGCTAAAAATTTAAATGCTATTTTTTATAAATACTTTTTTTCCTGTTTAAAGTGTATAAAGTTAATGGAAAAAAAACCTCTTATGTATATAGATATTAAGGAAATCACACATTTGTAATTTAAGGCATCGACTTGCACTAGGTTTGTTCAAGCTGTTTTATTTGTTTGCTGTTTTGGTGCAACTGAACTGTGAGCAAGTGCATATGCAGATCTGAGCTATGTCACCAAGGATGACTAGACTGTATAGGCACAATTTGATAATAAAAGGACTTTTTCCAGAAAGCAGCTCTTTTCATTACCCATCTTCCAAAGGCACAGGTAGAAAATTGCAGTGCTGTTGGATGGCTCAGGGGATTGGGAGTAGGTTATAAGGCCTTTCAGCCACTGGACAGAGTCCAGTACAAGCTTAAGAGCGAATGAAGGTCATTTCCATGAGACGGACTACGGAAAATAAATTCAGGCTCCCAACTCCCACTGAAGCCTATGGAACTGATGGTGCTGGCACCTTGCAGTATTTGCTGAGCATTTCACAGGATTGATACCAACAATTTGGGGCCAGTCCTGCATAGCATGGCACAGGAACTGAACAATGAACATCTTGCTCCTTTACTCTCAACAGTTACAAGAGCTGTAAGCTTCAGATGTCTACTTTGGCTCTGATTAAATTGGGTATAGCCTTTGAGACTTTGTCTTAAACTAGTTTGTAAAAGTGTGATGCTAGCTTATGTAACTCACTTGAGTTACATAAGCTAGCATCACACTTTTACAAACTAGTTTAAGACAAAGTCTCAAAGGCTATACCCAATTTACACACCTAATAAGGCTATACCCAATTTACACACCTAATAAGACTCTCGTCCAGGCAAAGCAAGTTGCAATGCAGCATGATCATGTTAAAGCTTAGTAGGGAACAGCAGAGCGCCTGCTGAAGTACAGTTTGCCTTGTCTGAAGGAGAGCTTCAGAAGGTGTTACTTGGACAGCTAATATGCTCTAATAATACACCTTTAACTCCTAACCCTCTAGAAAAAACTTTAGGGAAAGAGGCAGGAAGAGCAAGGGGTAGGGAGAGAGACAACTAGGAGAGGTATAGAGAAAAGAACAGGGCAGGGGAAGGAAAGTGAGATGCTTTCAGCCATAAGGACTGAATCTTTCAAGACACCCACACCCGTGCAAGTGACAAAAGTGACTCTGAACTGAACTCTGAAGCCTCCCTCCCCAGACCTCCTCCCTGCAGTCCATCTACTGTCAGGATAGCAATCGCATGTGGCTATTGGACAAGATATCTTGATCCTCATGCACTTACACAAGTAAAAGGACTTAAAGCAGAATGAGGAGCAACAGCAGCGCAAACAAACAAATTGTGAGGGTGAGTCCAGATTCTAAGCATCCACCATCTTAAGCTGTTTATCACACAGTCCACAACCCAGCTGAGACCTCAGGAGCCAAAGCAAGGGCAGCTAGCAGCAGAAACCAAATGCTGAGTGGAACAGAATTGACTCAGAGGAGCTGTCAACACCATTGTCCTCCCACCGATGCCAGGACTGAAGTGTGCTGTTCTGCCTAAGACACACGCACAACACGCACAGAGTCTGTTGTGTTTGGGTGTATATAAACACCCTCCCCACAGCTATAGTCTTATATTAATTAGTCAAAATCACTAGCTAAAGTCGAGGCCAAACAAGATATAAACATACATTCCCATACTAGACCAGGACAATGGTCTCCTGAGGTTTGTTGTTCTGTCTCCAGCACTGACCGACTTCAGAGGAAAGAGGCTTTTACTTAGATTGTAAACCTTGTGGGGCAGTGACTTTTTTTGTTCTGTGTTTGTACAGCTCCTAGCACAATATGGTCCTTGTCCATGACTGAGGCTCCTACACAGTACCACAATGCAAATAATAGATCCAGCAATGTGTAAAATACTCATAACAGTGCTACACTGTTTGAAATTTGAAGAATGAGGAGAAAGAGGTTGTATTTCATTATGAGCTCAAAGATGACCAGAGTTTTGTAAAACATTTTGTTAAAGCACCAGGTTCTTTTGAGTAAACATGGCCTGTTTTCACTGCAAAAAAGTAGATCATTTCCAAGCAAATGGGGGGGGGAGAGGGGTGTCAATTTATAAACTAAAAACAAGGGGAGAATGTACTCAGTTTGGGAATAAAAGAAAATTCTTCATAGAAACCATCCAACAATTCACTTTCTTTTTTAACGCAGCTTTTCAATGAGAAAAAAGCCATTTTGTTTAAACTGTCAATAAAGTGAAATCAAGAAGTGTGTGAACTTCCATAGGACAAAGTCTGTGAATTTTGCACAGCTCTGCTAAAACCCAGGCAATATTAGACAAGCACTGTCTACCACACAGAAACTCTCCAGTAGTATAAAATAACCCCAGGCACCCCTCTAACCAATTTAGGTTAGACTACAATGTGTGTAAGGAGTTGAAAATGCTAAATGGCAAAGACTGTTCTTACCCAAAGTCCAAGAGATCATAAAAGCATTGAGAAATCAAAATGGCAATCTGAAAAACAATCTCAGATTAAGAAGTCTGATGTCTCCTGGCTCCAAAAGATGCAGTCTGGGAGGAATTCTTATAAAGAGGTTATCTTGTTATGCTTAAATTCTGCCAGCATCTTGGTATTATAAACACTTCAGGTTAAGAGTGGAAGAATGTGGTCTTGTAGAACAGGGAACTGGGAGCTAGGACTCATAGATTCATAGACTCTAGGACTGGAAGGGACCTCGAGAGGTCATCGAGTCCAGTCCTCTGCCCTCATGGCAGGACTCCTGGGTTCTATTCCTGTTTCAGCCCCAGCTTGGTACATTATTTATTATTTGTATTGGGGTAGCTCCTAGCAGCCCCAGTCATGGACCAGGACCCCACTGTGCAAGGCGCTGCACAAATACAGAACAAATGATGGTATCATTATATAGGATTTGTTGATAACATTGCATTCCACTATAATGAGCAGAAATCTTACATTGAAAGCATGCTGGCTAGGCAGAGTCTTTGCTCTCTATGCAGGACTGAATAAAGATAAAAAAGAAGCAATGCCAATTCTTTGCATTTTGTATAGTTCCCCACCAAGCCCATTTTTCTAAAAGAAAAGTGCTTACAAAGAGAGCTGTTTTCCTTTCTAAAATGTTATTTTCGGGGGGTCAGAGAGACTGGGGGAATATGAGGAGCAGCACTTCCTCTGTTGAGGAGGTATAACATAGCATCCCAGCCATCACTTTTCAAAGCCAATGTAAAGTACTCTCCTAAGAAGAGATGTCTGATCAGACAGAGCTGCTGGGGGTTTGAAGAAAAGGCAAGTCACTGGGTGGATGGGGAGTGAAATATTTGTATTTTACTTACACATGGGAGAGGGGAAGTCCCTACGTGATGGATGGGATTGAAGAATGTGGGCTGGAGGGATGACTCTGTACTAATAAAAAAATCTAACAAAGAAAACATACAAAATCACCAAGCTTGAGAGAAAGAACTGTCCAAATTTTCAAGGCCAAGATGCAGCACAGAAGGGTTCAGACCTGGAAGTGCATCCAGCTTTTAATTTTGATTTCATTGGAGAGTATTTTTTCCCCACATGTCACAAAGTGTTACCTCTTGGCTTGGCAAAAGTTGCCTTTGCTATGTTTGAACCAATTCCCCTTAAACAAAGGAACAAAAAAGATTCTAAAGCAATATAGTCACAAATCATCTAATGTCTCTTACAATGAGTTGAGGGCATGGACTAGACATATGCCTTGGCAGAGTTAAACACGGTTAGGTGGGAGGTTTATACACATACATGCACAAATCAAGGAGTATCTTGAGGTGATATTTCACAGAGCCAGTGAAACAAAATTAAAGCACTTAAATGTGGCAGCCTCTTCCACCCCAAAGAAAACCTGCAAGGCCTTTTCGTGCCTTGTTTATTAATGAAACAATTTAATCAAATAGACCTGAGAGTGGGGGAGAGGATGTTTCAAGATATGAGCCTGACTGTTCCAAGTGCTGAGCAGCCGAACTCCAACTGAAGACAGGAGTCCATAAGAACGGCCATATTGGGTCAGACCAAAGGTCCATCTAGCCCAGTATCCGGTCTTCTGACAGTGGCCAATGCCAGTTGCCCACGAGGGAATGAACAGAGCAGGCAATTATCAAGTGATCCATCCCCTGTCGCCCATTCCTAGCTTCTGGCAAACAAAGGCTAGGGACACCATCCCTGCCCATCCTAGCTAATAGCCATTGATGGACCTATCCTCCATGGATTTATCTAGTTCTTTTTTGAACCCTGCTATAGTCTTGGCCTTCACAACATTCTCTGGCAAAGAGCTCCAACCTTGCTTTCGATCAGCCAAGTAAGTGGCTGTGCCTAAAAGACACACGGGGAGGGGAGCAGAAGTTACATCAGAAGGTAGCTTCTTTACACAGTCAGTCATGTATCTTACTACAGCTATGCTACAAGGATGCCAAGAGTTAAGTTTCTAGCTCATAAACTAATGCCTTTTTAAAAAAAATATGAAATTGTGCTTTCTTGCTTCAGCCTTGGCCAAACCAGTTGGGCCAGATGTCCTTTCTGCTCACATTTGAGCTACTTAACTTTCCATTGCCTTCTTTGTCCCCATTTACACTTTATTTCTTTGCACAGTTTGCTCTGGTTTGTACTAGCTTTCACCACCTCTCCTTTTTGTGTGTCTTATTGCTAGGGTATTCTTGCCTGCTGGTCCAGGATGAAACCTGAAAGTTGGTTTAAGGTGAAGTGTTTATTTGCGTTGAAGTGAGGAGAATTCTGCAGGGACAGCGAGCTTCACTTTATAAGGTGAATGACGTCTTACAACTATTTACACAGGCAAAGTGTGCTGCTTTCTGAGGCTTGAGGTCTTAATCCAGGGACTACCAATGTCCTGCTGTGTGTGTGAGTGCATGCATGGACACCTGCTTCATCAGGAGATTGGGAGCATGAGCCTTACTAAGTAGTAGGCTCATGCATGATCCCTACTACATTCAGACACTGGGAGTTTGTATTATCTTCTAAGCAGTCGGATTTCAGAGAAGTCAGAGGCATGGGCACTTCATCCTGGCATTAATCCATCTTAAATACTATATTAATAATGATATCATCTAGCTCTTATGTAGCTATAAGCACTTATAGCTGTAGCTCTTATATACAGTACGATAGATGTTGCTCTCAGATTCACACATGCAACTCCTAATGGAATCAGCAGGAGACTCACATGCCTATATGAGGACACTATTTGGTCCCTTCTGTCAGCACCTCAAGCAGTATATAGTTCCCATCCTCAGAAGCCAGTGGCTCAGAGTCTGAATCCTGAAAAGTTATAATTATGTTCCCGCACTCAGACACTTGCAATGCTCCCTGCTGCTATGGAAACAGTCTTTGTGTGATCTGACTATTTCAATCCATAGACTGATGAGCTAGCAGTGCACAGACACTACCACAAGAAACACTCACCAGCCTGCATATCAGGATATTCTTGCTCCATCATAGAATCATAGGACTGGAAGGGACCTCGAGAGGTCATCTAGTCCTGTCCCCTGCACTCATGGCAGGACTAAGTAATATCTAGAACATCCCTGACAGGTGTTTGTCTAACCTGCTCTTAAAAATCTCCCATGATGGAGATTCCACAGCCTCCCTAAGCAATTTATTCCAATGCTTAGTGACCCTGACAGAAAGTTTTTCCTAATGTCCAATCTAAACTGCCCTTGCTGCAGTTTAAGCCCATTGTTTCTTGTCCTATCCTCAGAGGTTAAGGAGAATAATTTTTCTCCCTCCTCCTTCTAACAACCTTTATGTACTTGAAAACTGTTATCATGTCCCTGCTCAGTCTTCTCTTCTCCAGACTAAACAAACCCAATGTTTTCACTCTTCCCTCATAGGTCATGTTTTCTAGAACTTTAATCATTTTTGTTGCTCTTCTTTGGACTTTGTCCAATTTGTCCACATCTTTCCTAAAATGTGGCACCCAGAACTGGACACAATTCTCCAGTTGAGGCCTAATCAGCGTGGAGTAGAGTGGAAGAATTTCTCTTAATTAATTAGCCTCTTACAGTTGGTATGGGTACTTCCACCTTTTCATGTTCTCTGTATGTATAAATATCTTCCACATCCAATGAAGTGGGCTGTAGCCCACGAGAGCTTATGCTCAAATAAATTTGTTAGTCTCTAAAGTACCACAAGTACTCCTGTTCTTTTTGCTGATACAGACTTACATGGCTGCTACTCTGAAACCTATCCTTACCCTAATGATCAGGAATCCCAATTCTAGCTTTGGCATTACACATTTAATGACCAAATAGGTCATAAGATGACAGGCCACTTAAGAAGGCCTGTCATGACTCTGGGACTTATAATTTTAGGGACTGGAGTGCATCTTCACTGCCATTAACTCACAGGTAGGGCTTGTATTTTGAAAACACAACCATAGACAAGTTATATGGGTGAAGAATTTTTCCATTACCTTTCCAGCAGTGCCACCTCCGGAAGATGGACCATCTCCAAAGATCAACACAGCATAGTCGGTCAGTGGCTACATTGTTTGTGGCTGTGGGAAGAAGATAAATGTAGCTGTTAATTTTATTTCCCCCAGAAATCTCCCAACAGCTGTTGGTTTTTCAATAGGTTCATTACAGTTGCAACAACTATTAAAATTAGAAATGGCCATAGTGATGCTGGAGAGACAAATCCAATCTATTGTCTGCCTATCCCTGTAACTGCAGGGTTTTATTGATGATGGACCTTATCAGTGAGCAGTAGCTAGTCATCTATCAGGCATGATAGAAATGCAAGACATTCTGACTGTGTCCCCAAAACTATGCACATTCATATGCACATACATTGCACTGCACACAAAGTATAATAATGATGATATTCAGGGCTGACAAGAAGACACAAAAGGGGGATAATTGTACCAGGGCCCTGAACTTAGGGCTCCCCTAAACACCAGTAACGCCTGTGTAAATAAAGTGAAATGGGAGAGAAAGGGCCTCCAGCAAACGATGTACCAAGCTCCCAAATTTCTCTCAACGGGTCTGATGCTGCTCTTGGGCCTTGACAAGGTCCCAGTGTGGTCTCGAGCACTGCACAATTTGGGGCACCCTGATTTAAAGCCAGGCCCCAAGCCAATTACTAGTTTCCAAAGATTAACAGAAACACTCTGTCCTTGTGAACTCACAAATTCAGGCATTTCCCTCTCTGCGGGTACTAGAGCTTTCACACACGAAAAATGCCTTATCTCCTACATCACGTCTGTATGTGCTTGTTAAACCTGCTCTGATCAGGAAAACCTATGAACTGTTTCCAAATCAAGACAAATCAAAGTGACTGAAAAACTAGCACAGACCCACCAGTGCGGCAGATATCCTATGAATGGAGGCTTTCTGGCTACATTGCAAATTTCCATCTCTCCTCTCCCTATAATCACTCGATCTATCTAGCCCCCAGGTCACAGCACCATAGAGGAATATGTAGTTTGCATTCTTAATGGCAGTTGGTTCCTTACTCAGACATTAATTGGATTCCATTTGGCTTAAGATTGTAATCATTCCATTTATAAGGTGAGGCAAGAAATCACAAATTTCAATTATGGATGAAAAACTGTGGGCTGGAGAAAAGACATACAGGCTAAAAAGAAATGCCAGCTGCAGAGATCACTTTCCCTACATGCTTTGGCTATACTATAAAGCCTTGTGGAAATAATCTCTAAACTGAATGACGGTAGCTGAAGAAAGAACAGGAGTACTTGTGGCACCTTAAAGACTAACAAATTTATTTTAGCATGAGCTTTCGTGAGCTGCAGCTCACTTCTTCGGATGCTGAAGAGGTATGGACTATTGTGTGGTGTCCTTAATCCCCCATAAGATTTTATCTTCAAAGCTTATTAAAGATCATTTAAATGTTAACGTCACTAAGCCTGGCTATTTAGGAAACAAACCTCAACTGGAATCGACTTTGACTAGTTCAGTGCTGTTGGATTATCTTTGTACCTTGCCAGATATTTTCAACAGAATGGCAATAAGCCCACTACATTGCTGCCTAACACATCGGGTACACTGGACTGCATGCACTGACTGGGCTAGTTCATGCACTGAAGTGTAAAAAGAATGCTATTCTGGGATAGCAGCCTGGCTTTTATACAGCACCTATCACCACTGAGGTGCACTCATGTTTGAGGTGGAGCGTGGCAACTAGACTTGGTCAAAAATTTCTAGAATTTGCAATTTCAGTGGAAAAATGGGTTGAAATTTTCAACGAAAAATTTTGAAAAAAATTCCATCCCAATTGTTTTCAACCAGATTTGGAGCTCACTTGAAATTTTTGACGAAGTATTTAATAGAAACTTAAATTAAAACAATAACACACACAAAATAAATAAAATGGTGTCATTGTTGTGAAAACTAGGAACTTGGATACCAAAGTTTGATGTCCACTAATTATAGCCCTGATTCTGCTCCTCTATAATTCTATGTGGAGAAGGGGATTGTCAGTGAATTCAAGGAAGCTGTCCTTACGTGAAAGGAATTCCATTGACTTCAATGGGTTACTCACAAGTAAGGGTTGTTGAACCAGGTCTTATATATTGAAGTCACTGAGACGAGTCACATGAATAAAGTTTGCAGGATCAGGCCAATTGTTTGTAATGTAAGACAGAAAGGTAAAGGGGAATAAAACCCAGCACCTTATGTCCTAGTCTCTCCCCATCACTGTCAGAAAAGGTGCTTTCCCTCCAGCCATGTGTCTCCTATATTTAAGAACAGTGTAGTTTTGAGGAATTATGATGATTATTATTGGTATTAAAGCAATACCTAGATTACAGAAGTGCCCAATGAGGATCAGGACTCCATTGTGCCAGACACTGTAAAGACACCTAGTAAGAGATGGTGCCAACCCCAAAGAGTTTACAAGTTAAACAGAAAAAAGACAACAGAGGCACAAAGAAAAATGAAGTGACGTGTCCAGTATTGCATTGTAGGTCAGTATGAGAGCCCTGGAGCCCCACTCCAGTGCTCTAGTCTCTGGACAACCCTTCCATTTGCTCCACTTCCATTTAACACTTGCAAAGAATTCGGAGAGCTGCCGGTTAAGAAACAGAAATCATATGTGTTTATATCAGAGATCCCAGTTAACAGGCTGATTCTCCAATAGCAAGAGTCTGCAGGGGTAAAAGACATTCCTCCAATCAGGATTTCAGTAGAGTGAACATGTCACTAGATCAGCATGCACCGACAAGCACTTATATGTCTAGTCATGGACCCATTTCCACACAGAAGAATGGTGGAGAAACTGGATGTACTGGACTCAAACATCCCACATTTCTATGAGGTTTTAACACCAACCAAAATATTTGTGCTCCTTGATCTTGCCTGGGTATCTTGAAACACCTAATGTAAACTAAAGGCCAATCCTGCAAACCTTATACATGTAAGTAGTCTCACTGAAGTCAATGGAACTAAGGTTTACAGGGCTGAGGACAGCCGGCAAGGCACTTTGTGTTCAAAGCCCCAGTACACAGCTATCTTGAGCCAAAAGTAGAATCATAGGGTTAGAAGGGACCACAAGGGTCACTTGGTTTAACTCCCTGCTGCGATGCACAATTTGTTGTGTCTAAACCAGTGGTCCCCAACTTTTTCCATGGGGCAGGCGCTGGACGACTAGCCGCCGAGGACCGTGGCCACCGGACAAGCAGCCGTCGAAATGCTGCCGTGAAGAGGCAACGTCACAAGGCATCACCGCCATCAAGAGGCGTTGCTGCCAAAATCCCACTGAAATTTGGCGGGATTTCGGCGGTAGCGCTTCTTGATGTTGCCAGTTCCTGGTGGCATTTCGGCAGCTGTTTGTCCGGCGGCCAGTAGGTGGGCACACATCGATGCCCTGGTGGGTGCCATGGCACCCGCAAGCACCACGTTGGTGACCCCTGGTCTAAACCATCCCAGAGAGATGGCTATCCAGCCTCCTTTTGAAAACTTCAAGTGAAGGAGCTTCCACAACCTTCCCCTGCTGTGTGTCTATCAGTTGTCACCCTGCATTTAGAGATAGCTGCATTTTGGTGTTGTTGCTATTAGTAGCTTAATATTTCTTACTCTAAGTGCAGGAATCCAGCATGGTTACTGCAGATATGCAGGGAGGAAATGTTGAGTTTTTGCCTCCCCCAGGTAGTCAGTGTGTTTCATTCTAATTGAAGCACTCTCTTTTCCCAGAAAGCTTGACATGCAGAAGTGGATTTACAATTAAACAAACCATGTGGTGGCACAGGGCACCCAACGATGGGGAGTGGGGCGGGGCCCAAAATGCAGGACAAATATCTGACAACCTGCCCCCAAGTCCCGGCCAGCAGCGCAGCAGGGCTCAGGGAGGCAGGCTGCCTGCATGCCTTGGCCGGTGGCCCCACGCCACTCCCAGAAGCAACTGGCTGCTGGCACATCTCTTCACGCCACTGGCAGGGGAAGGCGACTCTGCATGCTGCCCCCGCTCCAGGCAGTGCACGGAGATCTGCTGCCCCCCTCGTCCCCAGGGGCACGCAGGGACATGACAGCAGCATGGCTAAGGTGTCTCCCTGCCTCCCTCCCTCTGCGCTGCTTCACTCCTAGAAGCGGCCAGCATGTCCCTGTGGCCCCTGGGGGTGGGGGAGTGTCTCCGCATACTGCCCCCACCCTGAGCACCAACTCCGCAGCTCGCAGTGGCTGGGAACTGCAGCCAATGGGAGCTGCAGGGGCAGCGCCATGCAGAGACCCCCTGCTCCCTCCCCTGCCTAGAAGCCCCTGCCAGAGGAGAGCGTGCGCCAGTTGCTTTGGGAGCCATGTTGCTCCAGATAAGCGCCGCCTCCCTGCCCCAGCCCAGAGCCCGCACCCCACACCCAAACTTCAGCCCAGAGCCTGCACCCCTCACCGCCTCCCATACCCCAACCTCCTGCCCCATTCAAGGTACTTCACTTCATTTTCATTTACTTCCCATTACTTATAATATAGGAGGAGGATGAAGAAAAAAAAGAATGAAAAACCAGGCGGCGGCGGGGGGAGGAAGGGGGGATAAGAGAGAATGTTCTTTTTCTTGGCTGGGTCCCGGGGGGGGCACCTCAAAATGAAGCTGCGCACAGGCCCCCACTAACTCTAAATCTGCCACTGTTGACATGACTTGAAGGATCAGACAGCATTTGCATTTATATGTTTATTAGCCTGAGGCTCTGTTCTCCTTCCACCACCCTGACCGTGTTGTATTCGTTCAGTAGATATTGCTGCTGCGAATAAGAAAGGTAATTCTGTTCCCTAAGGGGGAAATCCTCCCCACAACTCTCAGCCCATGTACCCTAATCTAGCAATTTCCACTAAGGCAGGAGTGGGTAAAAAGGAATCTCAAGGCAAAGGCCACTACTCCAAGTCCAGCCTCAGGTCAGAAATGTTCTCTGCTGTCCTCAAAATCCCTCCTAAATTGGGTCAATACCCTCTGGCTCCAACCCCTGCCTGACCCATCCAAGAGAGCCACGGCTGCATAAGGACTCCTGAAATCCCTTTCCCCAGAGGAGTAGATCTGTATCAATTCCCCTGCAGGCAGGGCTCTCTGCAAGTGGAGCCTGATTCAAAGCCCACTGAAGTCAAAAGGGATATTTCCATTGACTTTAGTTAACTTTAGTTCATGCCCTTGCAGAGAAGTGAAAGGTTCAAATTTGGGTCTTAGAGGCTGTTTCCTAAGCTCCACAACCTTGAATACCATAGTTAAGCTGAAATAACACACTCTGTAGACATGGCTAGGTCGATGAAAGAATTCTTCCATCTAGCTACCTACTGCCACTATGGGAGTGGATTGCCTACACCAGTAGTTCTCACCCAGGGATATGCTTGCCCCTGGGGGTACTCCAGGTCTTCCAGGGGGTACATTAACTTATCTAGATCAGTGTTTCTCAACCTAGGGGTCACAGGGCAGGTTTAAGGGTGTCGCAAGTGCAGGACTGGCCTTAGGAGGTGGCAGGCAAGGCAACTGCCCGGGGCTCCATGCCACAGGGTCCCCAGCAAAGCTAAATTACATACTGCAGCCCTGGGTGGCTGGGCTCAGGTTTCAGACTCCTGAAAGGGACACAGTAGTTGGGAAAGGTTGAGAACCACTGACCTACACTGACAGCAAAAACCCCTTTGTCGATGTAGGAAGTGGCTACACTAGGGTGCTGCTGCAGCACTGTAGCTGTGCCACTGTCTCACCCATGGTGTAAACATGCCCTGAGTCTATTGAGAGTTTAGCCCTTACCTTTACTGGCAGACCAATCACTTGTACATAAAAGGTTAGACCAGAATTCACTGAACTTTAAGATCCACAGTGGGGAAATGGAAACCCAATTCCCAGCCCTCCAAATTGTTCATCCAGTCATTTCTAATCCAAAGTAACCAACTTTAGCCATGGAAATACAGCAATTAGTGCTACACCAAGGAGTACAATTCAGTGCTCGTTAGTACTCTACATCACAGAAAGTACTTAGCTGAGAATTAATCAGAAGATATTAGTTGTTTTAGCACATAAGACTGAAAGTATAACCTGGGGGCAGCATAGTCAATATAAGCAAAAAGAAATAAAGTTCAACTCACTTTTATTAGTGTTTACACAGCATAGCTCCTCCAACAAGTAAATCACTTCCCTACGTGGTTGGTCCGGCGTGGCATGATTTACAGAGATGCACAGGTAGTTCTATTGACTACAACAGAGTGAAAGCTAATGATTTTTGTACACCTGGGGATGGCACTGCTCCTGTGGTCTAAGGCCTTGTCTGCAGTAGGGATTAGCCTTCATTTCAGCCATCAGTGTAGCTTAACCAATACAAATTGTAGTTTTCCTGGACTAGGCTTGGAGCTTGCCCCAGGGTAGTTACACCACTGCTAGTTACACCACCTGATATTGGCATGCAGGCTTTACTCACATGAGTATTCTTTCCTTGTGGAACTCGTGCCCTTTGGCTGAGTCTCCCTGGGCAAAAAGGTGTGTTCTTAACTTGAGGTAAAATCCTTGTGAAGACAAGGCACTTTGTCATTTGTACAGGAGTTAGCAACTCAAGGTAAATACTATGTGGGACCCTTGGGTTAAACTTGAGTTGCTGACTCCTGTAAAATTGGCATACTGCCTTGGCTTTACAAGGATTTCCCCTGGAGTTAAGAACTCACTTTTCCCCCCCGCAATGAAGACAAGACCTGGGGGAGGGGCGGTGTTAAGGGCTCAGTAAAGGTTACATCTGTGAGTAAGGGTTTACAAGCTCAGACCTTCATTTTGTCAGCTCTTCAAGGCAGAGATTTTATAACTCTGCCTTTGTGTTAAGAAAATTTCACTCCTTAAATACCTTGAGTTTACACTTCTCACCTTTGCCTAGCTCCAGTGTGGAACAACACTCAAGCTACACACAGCGCTAGTGTTAGCGGATGATGAATTGAGCTCACTCAGCCTTTAGCCTATGCCCACAATGGACCACAATGGAGTTAAAAACATAACCACAGTCAAGCAGGGTTTACGAGGGTGGACAGAGCTCAAGTGAAGGGCAACACTCAAATTAACTCAGCAGTGAAGGTGAGCCCAAAAGCACCAATGCACACCTACAGACCAGCCTATGTGCAAATGCACAGGGGCAGGGAGAGCTCAAGGAGCTCCCCACCCATTGTATCTTGCACAGAATATTGTTGGGAGCAAATTTCCTGATTCCTCATTGATTGCTATTAATCTAAAGGCAAGAGTAGAGTCTGACATTCACCTCCACCCCAGTTCTAAAGCAAGCTAAGCACAGAGGAGGAGCATAATATTCAACTCCTGCTCTAGCATATGAACCCCATGAGCTTCTACCAGGAATTCTGCTGATTCAACCAGGACGGACCCTAGAAGCATCAGCCATGGTGCAGCACCAGTCAGACTCTTGCCGTTAAATGAATAGAAAACAAAAAACTTAACCCACAACACTCTCATAAGCACTGATTTATGCTGATTACCCCTTTCAGCTCCTTACTTTGCAATGGCTGTAACTTCATAGCTTGGCAGTAGTAGCTCCTTTAACTAATGAAGGCCTCTATCATATCCTTAGTTCAGAAAAGCAGAAGAGTTTCATATATTCAACATACTAACTCAAAGGCAGAGCACATTGTGAGACAGCTATCAACAGCCAGCAAAGAATCAGAACACTTCCAAGCAGCCCAGCTGTGCTTAATGAATCATGAGTAACAGTTGAAGAGCACACCTGTTTGCAGATATGTCCTTAAGGGGAGATGTTTAAATGCAGGGGAGTTGAGAAAAGTCAGCAACATGAAATGACAGACAGTGATTCAATAAAACATTCTCTATATGGATGCAATAGGTATATTTAAGTGAGCTCTTGAAATCAAAGCATGCTTCATTTCTGTTTGCATACTAATATCTAAGCTCAATTCATTACTGGAAATATGTTATTTCTTAAAAGGTCAAACCTTGAAGCTCTTGCTAAGTATTGATTTAAGCAAAACTCCCAGTAACTTCAATTGCAGGCTTTCTTGAATAAAACCCTTCAGGATAATTTTATGTTTTATTCTTACATTGTTGGAATCAAACAATATATATTAATTGCCTATTTACTGAAGCCAGGGTACGTTTTCAGATTTCTGAGCAAAACATTTTTATAAAATGCAAAGCAATGTATTTGAGACCATAGACATTGTTATTAGAAAAAACATTAGGGCATAAAGGCATCAACAGGATTGGGGTCTTATTGTGCTGGGCACTGTGTAAATGCAGGTAGTGATTCCTGAAAACAATTATGCTTGTGCATATGTGGACAGCTGCCACTGGATTCAATGGAGCTGTTTTCAGGCACAAAATTAAGCACGATTATACTTATGGGAAGGATTTAGGGTCATAAAAATCAAAGTGTATCTCTGTTCCACTGAGCTTATAGTAGGAAGACAATGTGCATGAACATAAACTCTTCTGGGCATGGAACACAGCACCAGTATTAGTACAGTATCCTGGATAATGGGATCCCATTACTGATTGGGCTATCTTGCTGCTGCTAGAATATAAATATTTTAAAATAACTCATCTAACTAATGGGATAGATTTGTCCCAATGTATTTTCCGCTGTGCCCCGCAGACCAGCAAACTTGCACTGCCAAGCCAAATGAGGTCTGTTCAACATATCCTACCCATTGTCAACAGAAAGAGAAATAGGCAGCGATTCACATGCCCACGTTTATGAGGCAAGCAGCATGGTCTTGCGGTTAAAGCACAAGCCTGGTTTGTCTTCCTGGATCTGCCACAGAGCTCCTGTGTGACTAGGTCCTGGCTTTCAGAGTTGTGGAGTACCCATAATCCCATTGCCTTTAAACAGAGTTGTGGGGTATCCAGCATTTCTGAGAAATCAGAGTCTCAACCTAAAATAGTATAGGAGCTCCCTGCCTCCTAGTAGTGTTATCACATGTAGATAAAAGTGCGTAGAAATTTTGAGCCACTTGATTTTTCAGTGCCCAACTTGAGACATTTTAAAGGCAGTTGATTTTCAAAGGGTGGGAGCTCAGCAGTTTCACATCCTCTAAAATGTCTCAAGCTGGGCATCTAAAAACCACTATTTGTTTTTAAAAATGTTCACAGTAACTGATTTGCAAAGAGCTTTGGAATTCTTGACTGGAAAGCCCTATAGAAAGATAAGAGTATTATTTTTTGAGCAAGTGAGACATAATATATATGGAAGGATGGGAAAGAGGTTTGGATAAAGCAAAGACTAGCATGAACCTTTGCCCAGAACCTCCAGTTCAACATCTTGTTGAGGTCTGAAAAGTTTGGCTCTCCAATTTCTCTCCATTACCTTTTGTAATGTTTGCTGTCCAGAGCTGAAGCAGAAGTGAGATGGGTTCTTCTTGCCTTATTTCCAGCAGCAGTGGAAATTGAAAGGTCCAGAAATTTCATGTGCAAAAAATTACTACTTGCCTGACCTGCAGCCCAAATCTGCATAAGCCTCCAACTCCTCCACCCCACCCCATGGTTCACCTAACACATCTACCATAGCCACAGACAGACCAAAATGCAGGACTGCACTGTATATAAGAATGGAACTTCAGGCCAGCTTCTGGTCCCATTGAAGACAATAAAAGACCTCCCCATTGACTCCAATGGGAAGATGATTTGGCATTTTACCAGTCACCTGGTGAGAGAGAACAAGGAATGTCCTGATCCAAAGCCCATCTTGATAATGAAAATACTGCAAATGATTGAGTTATTTATTTTTCCATTTGGGGAACTCAGGTCATCCAGAGCTTCTCAGTTCTATCCCCCTACCCTAGCACCACATAGTCTCCATACCTCCCCAGCCACTAGTCTTGAAAAATTTCCTACACTAGAAAGCAGATGGCTTTTCAGTCCATATATCTGAGAAGCTACTAGAAAAACCACATTGTTCTGTTCACGCCAACCTCTCCTGTGAAAGTTCTATCATGCCAGCTTGCCAGGACTGAAGCCCTGTGGAACTGCATTATAATATTCCAGACCAGGGACTGAGATGGGCCGATAACACCAGCCACCTTCTACTCTCATACCCCAAGTGTCTCAAAGTGACCTTATAGCAGGCCTCGGCCAACGTGCTCAGTTTGCTTTATTTAACACCTATTCCAAACTCATGATCTTGAAGCTGAAAGCAGAGCTAAATGTGGTCAGGGATGGGCAGCCTGTTATGACATATGAGAGAGAGCTACAGCAATAGTACAGGAACTGTTCTATTCAGTCACTAACGAGTCAGTTCCAAGCTGATCTTCTCTAGCTCAGAAGCTATGCCCGCCAGCCTTCCACAAATCCAGACATCCCATCCACAGATCTTTGCACTAACCCCTCCTCTGAAGCATCAGTGCATCCTATGCAGATTCAAGGGCATATCTGGAAACCAGCAGGCCTGTTACAGATTACAGAGCAGAAACCGGGACAACGTCATTTGAAGGTAGCAAAGCAGCAAGATCCGGTTCTGCAAGTTTTGCATATGTATGATGCCCATTGGCTTCTCCGAATGAATGGTTTGCATCATTAGGTCCAGATTCCAGGGATTAGGTAGGCGGAATGTATATCAGATCACAACTTTACCTATGTACTTAGGGCTGGCCCTGGCTGAAGGACAAGGGGAATACATTTGCAAATAAGAATTAAGCATTTAGATGAGCAATTTTTTATTTTCTACACCCCAAAAGTCTCTCTCTCTCTCTCATTTCTCTCACTCCCACTGTGTGTACTGGGGCTTGTTCAGAGACATATCTGAGACAAGTTTGGTGGGTCTAAATCCCATTTGAATATGTGCACATTGCAAAAAACAAACAAAAAAAATACAAAACACCATTGTAATTGACATTTACTGGCCCCTTTGGCCTCTCGGCAGAAATGGTACCAAGGATTTAACAGAAAGACAGGGCCTGGCCCAAAGCCCATGGAAACACTCCCCTTGATCAGGTTCAGGGAAAGCAAAGGATGCTCTGACCTCTGACTCATTCCTAGGTCATTGTTGAGGCCACCTTGATGGAGGGAGCTTGCCGCGGCCACTACCATGGGTAAACAGAAAACTTTAGTCTCCTGGGCCACTTAAAAAAATCTGCTGGTACCAGCCTGTACCTGAGACAGGAGATGTGCTGGTACCAGCAGAGAAGGGAGGGGGAGTGGAACTGCCTGTGATGGATGGATTCATGGATAGATTGCGCCTTCTCTTCTCTGCTGGTACCAGCAGATTCTTCTGTCTTTATGCACCACACCCCCCTCCAGGCACTGACACCTCCTCTCTGGTCCCCTCCCTGTCACGCAGGGCTGTTCATGCTGGGTCAGATGGGGTCAGGGCTCCAGCAGCACAAAATAACCACTCTCAGTTTGTGCTGGGGGAAGCCTTGAGTGCATGGGGGATGGTAGGTGGATGAGAAATGAAACAAGGTAGCTGGGGTATGGAGAGGTAGAGAGGGGGAAAGCACAGAATTATCTTTATTTAACCCCCCTAAAAGACTCACTTTTCCCATGAGGCCCCCACCAACTATACATATTTATTATCTATGTAAACTCCCTCCAATGGGTATATCTACAGGGCAAGCGGCAGCAAGACTCAGAGCCTGAGTTGACAGACTCTGGCTCGCACTACATTGCTACAACCAGCTGTGGGCTCGGGCTCTGATGCCCAGGGAGTGGGGGGTTGGCTTCAGAGTCCAACCTGCAACATCGACATGGCTGTTTACAGTGCCATAGCTCAATCCCTACAGAGTCTGTGAACCTGGACTCCGAGACTCGCTGCCCCAGGCTGTGCACCATGTACCGCACTGCTCCTTGTTCTCTCTCAGGGCCTGGTTTCCAGAGGCACTGAGCCCCTGATAGTCCCCACTGACTTCCCTTGCAGTTCTGGGTGCTCATCCCTTCTGACAATGAGGACCTCTCTCTCTCTCTCTCTCTGTTTGTGGCAGTAAGTTTTCTGGGTCAGGGACTGTCCTGATACATGCAAATTGAACAGGGTCTAGCATACTCATAATGCTTAACAACGTATTAGCCAAGGTGAGAGAAAGAAATGGGGAAAGAGGAAAGAGCGTGGGAGAGAAAGAAGTGAAGGAGAGATGGAGGGAAGGAGACAAGGGAATGGAGGGCTGAGTGAGGAATGGCTGGAGTGCCTGAGACCAAGTAGAAGGATATCAAAAGCTTTGCACATAAAACAAACTGAGTAAGTTGCAAGAGAGCAGTTTTGCCAGCTATAAGCATCCAAAAATTGAGAGTCACAAAATCATGAGAGTGTCTTAAAATCATGAGAGTTAAAAAGATAATAGATATTGGCTTCTCTTATTTGTTCTCTGCATTTAGGCTTCATGTTTTCTAGCTTTTCCCTGTTACCTGGAGGGTGGGAAACATTTCTTTTTTTAAATGAAAGCTGAAATTCTCTGAATCACAGTAAAATCACAAGAGCTGGCAACACTGCAAGAGTGTGAAAAATATCTGCCTGGCAGAGGCCAATGAATTAGCCACAGAACAGAGCACAACCGATAAGAGAATCTGCCTTTCCATCTTCCAGAAACAAAAGTGGTGCCGGAGAGTCGGTGGGGATAGGGTCAAAGTTCACAAACACCTTGCTGCACCTCTGGGTCTCCCTTTGATTATCTGGCCACCGGTCATGCTGTTTGCATGGGGGAGGAAAGGGGAACCATGGACTTGGGAGTAAAGGAGAATCATGGACTTGTACCGAAGAGGAACAGACAAACTGCATAGCAAAGAACAGTCGTCTGTACACATGCAAAAGTCAGAGCCAGGGCTGGTTTAGCTCTAGCTCTCATCTGAGCTCCTAAAGTGAAGGGTTGGGGGAGTGTAGATAAATGGTTCTTATTTTGGGCCATTTTTTGTTAAAACACAAACTACTGGCTCGATGCAGTTGCTCAAATGCAACAATGTAGACACCTCAGCAGTTTTGGGGATGCTTGGAGCCAGGGTTTTCATTTGGGCTCATCTCTAAAACATGACTTTGAATCTACATAAAATACACCGCTACCCCAATATAACGCGACCCGATATAACACGAATTTGGATATAATGCGGTAAAGCAGCACACTCCGGTGGATCAAACCAAGTTCGATATAACGTGGTTTTATCTATAAAGCGGTGAGGTTTTTTGGCTCCCGAGGACAGCATTATATCGAGGTACAGGTGTAGTTCAGTGGAGGATGTCAAAGTGCTTTGCAGAGGGCACAAGTACTATTATCTCATGGTGCAGAGGAGGAACTCAGAAGCACAGCGAGGTTAAATGATTTGCCCAAAGTCACATAGCCAAGTCAGTGTCAGAGCCAGGAACAGACTGTACTCTCAACAGTAGAATAGTGTCCTGTGGATCTTCTTTGGGGTCAGATCATGGCAGTATGAACTGAAGAAAGCTGAAATGGGCAACAGAGATAGCACAAAAGGGGCATGACTGTAACATTTAATAAAGAGACTCCAGTGGGTAATATACTGGATGGCACACTGTATATCCTGCTAATTGTCTTTCTCTAGTTTGCTCATTTTTTGACCATCTATATTGTTTCCAGTGACTCCTCAGTATTCCCTCTCTTTCAAACACTTCTCATTCTTCAAAGGAGTTTATTTCAAATACTCAAAACATGGAGTATAAAATCTAAACGTGGCTGTCTATGGGGATCCTTTCATTTTTAATAATTAAATTTAATTTAAGCCAGTGACTTGATCTCTATTTCTCACTCTCTTCCTGATGCAAGAAGCTGATGTTCCAAAGGGCACTGAGAAGACTCAGCTGTCTGATTCTGAAGGTTACCACCTTGTTGTGCAAATAAGACTTCATTGGCTCTGCTAGTGTGAAGACTGCAAACTACACCACCACATTGCATGTAGAGCCTGTCAGCTGATGAGATCAAAGCACTTGACTCATAACACATGAGCCTGAAAAGTTGGAAAAGCAACTGCATCCAAAATCCACAGCTAGCTCCCATCTCTAAAAAATGGGCCACATCAAAATCATAGATCTGAATGCTCTCAATTTCTGCATCTGGATCCAGATTTTGCATCTTGAGGCCATGTCTACTCACTACACTCCTGTGAGGTAGGTATTTCATTTTATAGATGGAGAAACTGAGGCACAACTGTTGAGCTACTTGCCCAGAATCATGCAGCGAGTCAGTGGCAGAGCAAGGGACAGAACCCACCTGCCCCAACTTTCAGTCCCCAGCTCACATACGAATTACTTGCAAAGACATGCATCCGCAAGTCAATTCAACAGCACACTTCTGTTCTTTTGAGTCTTCATTTCAGCATTTCCAGTTAAATTGTTATGAGAAATAGTATGGTGGCTTCCTTGCACACTTCAGCGTAACCTTGATTCCCTTCAGAGAGGATTTTTCAGTGATGAATTATTATTAATGTGTAGGAGCCAAAGTCATGGACACAGAGACACAGAAGAATGTTGGTTCCTGCCCCAAAGAGCTAAGGTGTCATGGCTCACGTCTTGCATCTCTTCAATCAAGCAATGGCTTTCCTTTCTGCTCTCACGGCACGGCTGTTCTGTGGGATATTAATATATTGTTGGCTTTAGTCACCTCTTGCTGCTATTTGGTGAAAGGGGGCTCATCTTTTTACCTGTATTTTTATCTTAATTTTCTTTTTAAAGTGAAGTCTGTGGTGGCCAAATATGCCAGCCTATTAAGCTCCCAGGACACTGAAATCTTCTATTTATCGATTATGCAACATGGGCAGCAGCAATGCATGATCCCTCCTGTGCTACCCAACCAATCCATCACATGAAAGGACCCATACCAGTCCCACACAAGACACAGTCAATCAGTGGAACTCAATGCCACAAGATATCATTGGAGGCAAGAACTTAGCAAAGAAAAAAGATATTGGACATTTATACAGATAATAGATATATAGATAATGAGACTATCCAGAGTTATAATGGTAAGTATTAAAAATAAGCAAGAGTTTGGAGAGAAATAAATGCTCACGCTTCAAGGCAGATGCTAATCTAGCAAGGGGTTAAGTGGTGTATAAATCTCGTGCTGGCTTTCTGCACAACATTGGGAAGATCATACCCATTCTCTCTTTCAATTGCAGGGGGAGGGCAGGCATTGGTGGAATTCAGTTCTTTGTCTATCGTACATATTTTTCTACAAAGTGTTTTGTGAGCTTCTTTGCGAATCAGATCACATAAAAGCTGCCTTCTATGTAACTGTGATAACGGAGACAGAAGTATAAAGCAGAAAACTCCAGCAGAAGCCAGGACTGTCACAGACCTATTGCACCCCATACCAAATGTGTTTCATAATGAAGAGCTACGACAGCATTTCAGCAGGTCCAGTTCTTGTGCACAACACAAACCAATCATCATAACCCACCATCCTAGCTGGCATTCTCAGCAGGAAGTCTGAAAACCATGAAGAGTGAGTTCCCATCTTTGGAAAATAGAAACTACCAGACTGGATCAGACCAGCGCCTCACCTAGCCCAGTGTCCTGTCTCTGACAACAACCAGTACCAGCTGCTTCAGAGGACGGTGCAAGAAACACTGCAGTTATGGGATAACCTGTTCCCAGGAAAAGTTTCCTCCTAACCCTAATTACCCATGTAGCTTCAGTCCAAGGTCTCTGCCATGAAGTCTTAAATTATTTCCCGGAACGATATCTAAGGTGCACATCAGAAAAAAAACAAAGGAGAATAAGTCCAAGTCAATATTTCCTTTCTGAGCTTGAGCAAGAGATCAGGTTGTTTTGCAAGAATAGTTTTCTAGGTTGTGTTGGAGAAGCCAAAGTAACCAGTTTACAGCATAGCCTCAATGTCTTCCTCATTCTTACATTTACCTTCAAGTGAGAAAGGATATGTAAATACATTAAAGGGAAACTGTGTAAGGTGGTAAATCATTAACTGGGACTATTTGATTACTTAAAGTACAAATAGCATCTAGAGTTTAAAACTAAACATCTAAAAATAACGTTCACCCCTTTCAGAAATCTGAGTACAAAGATCTGCTGAGCACCTACAGGGGGAACAGAATCAACAATTTCCTCTTGAGAATCAATAAAGAATCAACTTTGGATTTTTTGAAGACATAATACATCTCAGATTCAGCTCTCAGCTAGGGAGCAAATTTTTCAGTATTTCTCTGCAACCATGAAACTAGAAACATCCTTCTGGCCTCCAGTGGACCCTGAACTTCTGCTGTATTCACATGACTCCAGGGTTTTAAACAAACATGCCCAAAAATTTCAAGAGCTGGTAACACTGGAGTTTCATCTGATCCCCCTGCAGCTTCAGGCTATGCAGGCTTAGCCCTGGTCTACACAACCAAATTATGTCAGTATAACTATGTCACTCAGAGAGATGCAGTTATACCAACTGAACTCCCAGCCTTCTCCCATCGACATAGTTACCACATCTTGGGGAGGTGAAGTACCTAGGCCAACAAGAGAACCGCCCCTGTCGGTGTAGACAGCATCTTCACTAGGCGCTACAACGCTCTAAATGTAGACGAGCCCTTGGTCTTTGCTTTATACTCTCTGTGCCCAATTCTTGGCTCTCCTGGGGCCACTTTGCAGTAATTTGGGTGGCACAAAGTGGAAACAAAGCAGCCATCCTCCCCTACCACTGCCACCTTTTTCCAGTGGGCCCAAGTAGGTGAAAGATCCTCCTCTACCCCACAGGGAGCATTCCATGACACATAAGAGGTGGCTGGGAGATATTCCACTAGCAGGAAGCAGTGCAGCCAGGGCAGCCCTATGCCCAGACTATTCCTCAGTTAGTATGTGCTGCCCAAATGAGAATTAATTCAGGGAGGGGAAATATAAGCAACAAACTTTCATCTCTGCATTGATGCAGTCACAAATTCCTTCCTTTGTAAGCATATAAAAAGATACTCTCTCCTCAGCAGGGTAGATAAAAAGCAATCTTTTTTTTTAATTTAATTTTTAAAATTTAAATTAAATATGAGGTTTTTTAAAATTTAAAATTAACATACATTGTTAATTTCAAAATTTAAGGCATAGGCTTATAATAATTGATTAAAATCATTTAAATTAAGTACAAGCAGTGCCAT
The DNA here is from genome assembly GCF_020497125.1 of Mauremys mutica. Taxonomy (NCBI): domain Eukaryota; kingdom Metazoa; phylum Chordata; order Testudines; family Geoemydidae; genus Mauremys; species Mauremys mutica. The sequence goes on from NC_059093.1 coordinate 9,952,857, forward strand.
GTTTGCTGCCAAGGTTTAAACAAAGTCACCCCATTGAACTGCTAGAAGTCACCGGCAATCAGAGATTGTTGAAATGCTAAACCAGCTTTTGACAACAATAGAACATACAGATGCAGAGAGAAAATTTTATGCTTTTCAGTTTATGCAACCAGTTCAGTTCAATGATTAGTTCATTCAAAGTTAAGAAACCAGTTGGGAGTTGAAAAAGCAGGAACACTCATTTTCTTCTTTCAATCTATGAATAAAAACTAGGTGTGAGAATGAGATCTACTAGTTCTAAAATCTTGAAGGCCATGGTGACCAGAAACAATCAGTTAAATTCACTAACTGCAGATAATACTTCCTTTGTTTAATAAAGTTGGTTTTAAATTCAAAGCATGTTTTGCTAAACATTTTTTCTTATGTATTCCCCACATTTAAGGCAGTTTTATTTAATAAAATAAATAGAATGCTGTTTTTGTTTATTTTAATTGAATTTGAATTTCCATTCAAATAGAGCTCGACACAAATGACAAGGAAAAATTAGTTATCTAGTAATTAAGAGATGTGTCATTCATAATTTTCTAACATAATAAAAAAAGTGTCACAAATTAAGAATCTGAATAAATGTAAGTGTAGCTATATAACTGCTTAAATAAATGTGTATGCATATAGTGTACTTTTCTAGTTAGTAAAAAAGCACAAAATTTAGTGTAATGGCTATATTTAGTTGCAAATCAAAATGGTTACCAACCAATGACAATCAGCCTTTCTTTAGGAAAATAACTACAAAGTAGAAATGCAAAAGATGATGAAAATGGATATATTAACTAAACGTTTCCTGCTTGATAATTTAAATCAGGATTAAAATAGGTGATTTAAACTATCTATCCTGCTCCTTAGAGACTTCAACAACTCTTTGGCTCCAAAACTATCTAGAAAAGAAGATGGAAATGCCTGGGACATGTGTTGAGAATTAAGCCAGAACATCTGCCATGGCAGGTGAGCCATTGGGCAGCTGGAGGAACATAAAAAAGGGGCTGATTGAAAGACTCCCCCTGGAGAATACTAGTTAGAGAGAGAAAACTTGCGGGACTTAACAACACAGAAGACGTACAAGCAGCAGCCCAGGATAGACACGGATTGCAGAGCGTTGTTTGTGCCCTAAATAGCACTTGACAGCATGGAAGGATTCAGCGAGGGACATACAGCCAGCAATCCCATTTAGCTGAGATTCTCCCCCTTTCTGACAGAGCCCTTTCAAGTGCAGTATCTCAGTTCTTGGAGTTTGTTTTTTAACATCAACCCTCATATTGCACAGAGAACACAGCTGTCTGGCATAGTTATGTTTAAGTTATGCAAAATTCTAGGAAGGCAGAGATAAGGAACAAGGATCCAAACTCTTTCATAACTAGCATAACAATGTAATATGTTTATATTAGAAATATAGTAACGTTAAACTAAATTTACACTGTCACTAATCTTACACTGCATGTTACTTTAGACTTAGCCTTGGAAAGTCCCATCTAAAAAAAGATATATTAGGCTTGTAAAAAGTACAGAGAAGGGCAACAAAACAATTAAGGGTATGGATCAGCTTCCATATGGGGATGGGGAGAGTTTAGAGTCTGGGAATGTTCAGCTTATAAAAGAGACAACTAAAGGGGGATGTGATAGAGGTCTATAAAATCATGAATGGTGTAGAGAAAAAGTGCTATTTACCCCTTCACACAAAACAGGAACTGGGCAGTCACCCAATGAAATTAATAGGCAGCAGTTTTAAAACAAACATAAGGAAGTACTTCTTCACACAACACACAGTCAACCTGTGGAACTCATTTCTGGGGGATGTTGTAAAGGCCAAAATTATAACTAAGTTCAGAAACGATTTAGATACTTTCACAGAGGATAGGTCCATCAATGGCTATTAGCCAAGGTGGTCAGAGATGCAATCCCATGATCTGGGTGTTCCTAAACCTTGGACTGTCAGAAGCTGGGGCTGGAAGACAGGGGATAGAAAACTCAATAATTGCCCTCTTCAGTTCATTCCCTCTGAAGGACCTGCTGCCAGCCACTGTTGGAAGACAGGACACTGGGCTACATGGACCATTGGTCTGACCCTATATGGCCATTCTTTTGTTCTCTTCAGCTACCTTCCCCGTGTGTATAATGGGAATAATTTTCTTTATAAAGCACTTTGAAACCAACAGGTGGAAAGCAGTAGGACTGTCATTTTGAGATGTCAGGAGTGTAACTTCAAAACAAGAGTTCCTACTAATTCCCATGAAATTCGACTCCAGGATATTGTCTGCATGCAGGAATTATTAAGAGACATTCTCTGACATGGGTTATGCATGATGTCAAATGCAATGATCATTGTGATGGATTTGGAGCTGTTCTGTAGTAAGTTATCAATACCATGTATTGATTTGATTATTGGGGTATTTCCTGTATGAATATAGTGGTTTAGCTCAATAGAGGTTGTGTGAAAAACAGGCAGGAAGGAAAAGAACTGCTCAATATGGTCACCTCTCTGCAAACACTTCAGAGTGGTTAAGGGAGAATGTCATAACTATTATTTATGTATATTACTGTAGTGCCTAGGAGCCCAAGTCAAGGACCAGGCCCCACTATGCTAGGCACTGTACAGACACAGACCAATTAACTTTGATGATTTTGTCTCTGCCCCAGCCAACATAGAAAACTGCTTGTGACCAGGACAGGAAAATGCCTGCCAACACAAGAACAACAAAAGAACTGTGGGAGGATTAAAAAGGGACACTCTCAAGAGAGAGGCAATAGTCATTCAGGAGGAACCAGATGGAGACACAGGGGCCCGCTAAGGGTGTCTGAGAAGCTAGGCCAGCCTAGGCTGCCCCCAGGAAGTAGTAGGGCTCTGGGTCAGAAAGACATGTGTGAACTGTTTGTGGTTTTGAGATCTTCTCTCTCTAAAAGTGTTGTTCCTATGGTTCAGATTAAAAATACTCCAGTTTTAAGAAGGCTGTCTAGTCTAGTCACTACATTCATTACTGCTCAGGGGCTCTCCCTAAATCACATAACACATTAGGAGGTGGGTCCTTAATTTTGAATGTTTGTTTCAGTGTTACAAGGGGCAGGTGGGTCCTGACAGTCACTAAAACATATTATGTAATTTAGGAACAGCCCCCACCCCTGAGACTCCAGAAGGGAAGAACTGCAGGTGCCAGGTGAAATAGGGTCCTGGGTGCAGTCAGACTTGCAGGATAAGAATGCTTCAAACCCAGGGTACTGTAGCCCAGGGAACCATCTAGGAGTGAGAGAATTGCAAAATTTCCCCCTCCCTCCTGAGATAGATACAGGCATGAGCCTAAGACCCAAGCAGTGGACTCTGAGAGGGGACACAGGTGCAGCAAGCCCTGTAACTGTGGCAATCACAATGGTCCCTTCTGGCCTTGAAATCTATGAGTCAATGGCATTAGCATAGAGAATCATCAGACCTGGACATAGGTTTCAAGTTGTTCCCTTTTTCATTAAACTCCTAAATTTGCCTGCGTTTGACCTCTTTATCTTTCCTTTTATCCTGAAGCAATCTCACAGCTTCTCTGTCTCCTGTGAGCTCTCTGCTGTTTGGAAATCCCAGAATTCCTGCTCATGTTTCCAGAAGCAAAACATGCCCTTGTGAGTCTAAAACTATCCACGTCAGGCTGAGGGAAAGCTGACAAACAAGGAAGAACGAAAGCAACGTCCTCTGAGAGAAAGCACAATAGATGCCTCCTCGCTACAGACTGCGCCAACCCTGCTAGCAAAATGGCGGCTGGACTCAGCACACATGGAGACTCCTTAGAAACGTAAAGGTGCAGGAGTCAGAAAACAGAAGACATCCCAGTTTCATAGGTACATAAACCACATTGGTTACGTGACTTGAATAAATGAATATCTGATTACTCAGTATAACAACTTCTGGTGTATTTCTAGTTTTGGCTGGACTTGCTCTGCCCTGTGCTTGTTGGCTATTTCTTCTGCCCTCCCTCATTCCCCATCTTAGCTCCACTCCACACTTGTCCCTCTTACCCTCTTCTGCCCCCACCCACTTCCTTTCACTTTTCTTTCCATTTAGTTGATCCCCTCCTAACTAAACCTCCCCAACATAATGTTTGCCATCACGACATTAGTCACTCTGCTTGTGTGTTTTGCCCATTTCCCCTGCTGTCTGTCTTGTCTACACAGACTGTAAGCTCATTGGGGCAGGGACTGTCTTTTTGTCTGCTGTTTGTATAGCACCAGATTCCAGTCCCCTGCTCCAGTGTATATGTAATTATTTATACACATTGCAAAAGCTTCATTGGGAGAGACAGAGAGCCCCACACTAGAATAGCCCATAGCCCAGTGCTTAGGACACTCATCAGGGACAGGGGAGGCCCAACTTCAAATACCGTCTCCTCATCAGGCAGAGGAGGCAACTAAACCAGGGTCTCCCACATCCCAGCTGAATACTCCAATCACTGGGCTAAAAGTTACAAAGGTGGAGGTGGGCAGGCTGCTTCCTATGTTTTATGGAGATTTAGATGGGCTCAGAGCACACCTAATGGATCATCCCCAGGCCTCATTTGATGATCCCACTGCAGCTTCTGCCTGAAATACGGTCCTGGGTGCCTAGATGGAGGCAGCTGTGCACATGCTCACTGGCAGAAACTGAGGCTCCTCAGGGACTTTAACAGTGGAAGTTTAGGCACATAGAGAGTTGGGGGATTTGAGGATCTCAGTAGTGCTTGAATGTTGGCACCTACATTAAAAAAAAAAGTATTTAGGTATTGAAATCAATGGGAGTTAGGCACCTCAATAACTGTCAAAATGTGGTCCTTTGCCTTTAGTCTTTCTGTCCCTCAGTTATTATTTGGTATATTACTTGTTTATCCATATTCTGGAACCAGTAAAAGGTTTTACTAAAAGTAACTAAACCTAATGACTTCATTTATTGCATTTTTATGGGGAAGAGAAGTTGTAATGAAGCCAAGGGCCAGGCGACAACTGGTTGTGGGTAGATTCTTTACTCTAAATTTGGTTCCCTCCTTTTTTCATAGAGGAAAAACTGTGTTTTTATTGTTATCGCTTTGATTGTTTCATTGTGTTTTATGAGAGGTTGTTTCTGTTTGGATACAGAAAGACACCTTGAAGCAGCGAGTTTGATCTGGCAGTTCTACGTGATTATCTGAACCTTATCTACAAACGCTGATAAGCAGTTTTAATGGGCTTATACTATTCCCACCCTGGCTTCGCTAACTGGAAGACTTAACACCACACAAAGGGTCCTGGCCACGCAGATGGTTAGGGGAGTTAATGTGGTGCAAGGCAAAGGTAAAAATGCTATAGAAATTCATTAAACAACACACTTTAGCAGTGTTGGTAATGCAAGTACTGAGTTTAAAATGAACTAACAGTGGGGCTGATCATGCAAGCTGATGCCTGTAGGCAGCTGCCACCCTGACAGCCAGTTTAAAGATGGGTCTCAGAGCATCTAGGTTCCCTGCTCTGTGAAAGGAGCCTGGTAGCCCACAGAGCTCTCAGGGCTTCTAAATTCTTGGGTCTGTGGTGTGGGACTCCCTGGCTACTCCTGGCTCCAGAGATCTCCCCAGACTGCTCCCCACCTACTTCCTGGGAACAGTACCTAGGAGTCAGGGGCAGCTGGCTGCTTTGTTTCATCTAGAAAAAAATGCAACAAAGAGTTCAATTTTCCCCTAAAATTGTGACGTTTCCTTTCCATGGGATTTTTTGAAATTTCTATGTTTTGTTCTGAACTGGCCCAAACCCTTTATTGAAATGTCAAAATTTCCCACAGAATGGAAATGCCACATTTGGACCAGCTCTAGTTCTAAGATCCAAACAAACGTAAGAACATAACAACAGCCATACCAGGTCAGACCAAAGGTCCATCTAACCCAGTATCCTGTCTACTGACAGTGGCCAATACCAGGTGACCCAGAGGGAGGGAACCTAACAGGCAACGATCAAGTGACCTCTCTCCTGCCATCCATCTCCAGCCTCTGACAAACAGAGGCTAGGGACACCATTCCTTACTCATCCTGGCTAATAGCCATTTATGGACTTAACCACCATGAATTTATCCAGTTCCCTTTTAAACGCTGTTATAGTCCTAGCCTTCACAACCTCCTCAGGTAAGGAGTTCCACAAGTTGACTGTGCGCTGCGTGAAGAACTTCCACAACCCTACCCAGAAAAGTCAATGCACTTCTTATTCTAGCTGTCTCATTTATTCTGTGGAGACTTCCCTTATGTTTTAGTAAGAATGTGTTCTTGTCCATTGCTTCATTGTGCTATTTTGGAGACCTATCTAAAACATAGGGAGAATTGACTCTGTTGAGATGCTTATCAATAAGATTAGCATTTACATGACCTAGGATAGATTATTGAGTGAGGTTCTTTGGCCTGCCTTACACAGGAGATCAGACTAGATAGTCATAATAGCCCCTTCTGGCCTTAATTTTCAATCAATAGTTTCAGTGAAAATGCAAAAGCCTTCGATGAAAGCAGAAATTGATTGTTGGGAAAAATTCTAGTGTGTTGAAAAAGCCAGTTCATTTATTTATGCTTTGGGGAGAATATTTTGATTGAAATTTTTCAACCCTCTCTTTCTCTTCTATGTCTTGTGAAACAGGCTAAAGGCTATGATTGGGCACCAACTATGGATACATGGGTGCAGGAAAAGCTTCTTTGACAATCAAGGATGGGAGAAATATTCTCCTTATGGTGTTCTTGGGTGGGTGAATGACCGCTTCCAAATTCACCTGCAGGCTGACTAGTATGAGAATGTTGACTATCAAAGTTCCATATAAATCTGGAGTGAAATCCTGGCCCCAAAGACAACAATGGGAAAACCTCCCATTAGGCTTTCAAGAGGGGCAGAATTTCATCTCTGCTTCTTACATGTATAATGCCAAAACAGTATGAAATACTTTATTGTCTTTAAAGAGAAAAGGCCCCTGGCCCCATATAGGCACTGGACAGACCAAAGATGAATGATAGAATGCAAGAAAAAACACCTGTATTCAACAGTGAAGTATAGCACATCTTATTAGTTTATCCTATTAAAATCTCTTTTTAATTATGTCATCTTTTTGTTAATGTTCACATACAGCTGAGGGACTAGTGTTTTTAGGCTCCCGGGAAGAATGCTATTTTAAAAGGAGAGACTTAAAGGAGGAGGAAAAAATGGCAATATCCTGGATCAGGACAGGATTTTCAGGTAACCATTCGCATTGTGTAGCACTTTTCATTTTCAAAGGGCTTTGGAATGGTTCGTTAATTCAACCTCCCTGCACCTCTGACACACAAATAATTGTCATTCTTATTTTACAGAGAGGGACACCAGAACACATCACTGTTGTCAGAAACGTTCACTACTTTTGGGTCCAACTTGAGGCACCTGTGATGAGAGAAGCTGACCCCAGAATTGTTTTAATATGCTGTAATTAGGATGCTGTGTATAGGCATCACTGATTATTTTATGAGGTTTTAGATATGAAATGCCTAGTCTACTGCCATATGTAAATATAGATGCTAGTCCTATTAAGTGAGTGAGGATGGAGACAACAGGACATGTTTGTTAAAAAAAATTAGGTGGATACAGTTATTCAGTGCACATGCAAGCAGGTCTTTTGGCAAGCAATGACCCAAAATAACCCTATTTGCACAAGAGATACAAAATAAGCACATGCAATGACATAACCACCTCCCCCTCCCCCCCCCACAAACTCACTGTATTATATTAATAGAATTTGTGGTGAAATCTTGGCTCCACTGAAGGCAGTAGGGACAGGATTTCAACCTCAGTATATGCACAGAAAATGGTCAACAAGACACCTTTCCACACACTACAAACAGTATCATTCCAGACATTTTCAAAATTACTCAATCCCCATTTAAGGATCTAAGTATGTGGCATGTGTTTCCAGAAGCACTCAGCCTCCTATATCTGCCATTGCCATTGATTTAGGTATGTCTTAGTTACTGGATGCTGACGCCTGTTGGAAGTCTGGTCTCTAGGTGTTAAAGTCACGCTAAACACAGAAGGCCTGATTTTCAGAAGTGCCAAGCATCCACTGCTTCCATTGACTTCACTCATGTTCTTTGGAAGTTCCGCTCCTCTGAAGATCACGGCTATGTTGTGCAGACCCTGCCTATAGGTGAGACCTCATTCCTTGATTCTCCTCCTGCAGCATAGCTGGCATCATCTACATTTCAGGGACTCCATTGTTATGCCTTAGATCACTAGGTGCTCATGTCTTTGCCAAGGTAGTTTCACCTTGACATCAGTCTCAGTCCATCTTGCCTCACGCACACTAAACCCAGGAACATTGTTCTTTTTCAGAGGTGCTTAAACATTAGCGACAACATGGTCTGGTGATCAGAGTGCAGGAGTAGGAGGGCTACCTCTATTCTGCTACTGAGCTGCTGTGAAACCTTAGGTAAGTCACTTAACCTGTCTGTGCAACCTAAATCTCTCCATCTGGAAAATGGGGATAACATGCCACCTAAGCAATGTATTTGAGATCCTAGAATAAAAAAAAAAATCTACTATGACCATCTGGACTGGTCTATTCTGGATTCAATACCAAGGTAAATGAGAACTGAATCTGATCCTAGTACCACAGAGTAGAGGTCTGCTTGGGCCTAAATTGTTAGCCCAACCCAGACCTGAAATGGGCCCACACCCCACCGAAGCAGGTCAAGTAGTTTTCCCACCCAACCCTGCTGTTTCCCCTGAACCAGAGTCAGCACAACTGCTGCCCAGCGGTTGGTGCAGCCACAGATGCATGAGCTAGTGGCTGCCTGTGTGCGATGAGATACACTGCAACCCCTGGGCATGCTCATTGTACAGCGCAGTGGCAGTAGCTAGCAGGAGTGGGGCACGCAGACACAGCCACCGACCTTATGGGCAGGAGGAGTAGAGCTGACCTGACCCAAGCCTCAGAGGATTGTGTACTTTTCCAACCAGACCCACCCCAAACATGATACTTGTAGCTGGGTCCTGGTGAGCTACAGGCTCTACCATGGAGCAACATTCACAAGACTGAGGGTCATGGGGGAGATTGTGTTGGTGGTTACTCTGGTATAAATGCAGAGTAACTCCAAAGAAACCTACGATTTTAATTCGGTGGTAGCTGTGTTAGTCTGTATCAGTATAATAAATAAATTTGTTAGTCTCTAAGGTGCCACAGGTACTCCTTGTTTCTTCTACTATTTTAATGTTTCTTTCTCTGTAAGGGAGACATGCATGAAAGCCCTTCAACACAAACAGCCCTAATGGTCCACTGACACACCAAGGGATGAATTACATAACATAAAGCAAAGGTTACATGAATCAGAAGGAGCAAAGTAGCCAAGCAGCAAAAGAACCTCCAACTGGTACCCATAAAGCTGGTTACACGTTAACCATGACATCAGTGCAAGTTGTGTTTTATAGTTTACATCCAATAATCTAGTAATCTTATAGGGCTTGAACATGTGGTCCTTACTCAGGCTTGAGTGAATATTTTGCCTGCATAAACTCACCTGATCAGGGAGCTATAATCCTCCTAGTTTTCTCACTTTTGAAGCAGTGCCAAGAAAGGCACCAGGCAAGGCTAACGTTCTGAGCTCTTTCATCTGAATCATCCACAGGAGGAGCCAAGAAACAAAGATACATGACCCAGGCCTTACAAAAGGAAGGTCAACTAATTTCCATGCTAGCACTATAGTATGTTTCACATAAAGTGATGTTTCAATGTAGTGAATTAAACATTACAATCTCTGTTCAGCAAGGTATGTAAGCATGTGCCTAAATCCAAGCATGTGAATAACCCCACTGAAGTAGTAGCTCAGTGAGATTAGTCACCAGCTAAAGAGTTTTAGCTGGACTGTAAATTCCTTGGGGTATGGAGCTCTGACTTTAAATGGGTCTGTCAAGCACCTTTTCTGCTGAATTAACAGTAAATCAGTGGTCCAGTGTAGCAGGGCTCAATAAAGGGATTACAGCTCAGGAGGTCTCCCCTTTCTATGCCCATACTTAGATCATTATTTCATGGTACTCCCTCTTGAGATGCAACTTTCATTTTTCTGTGAGCCATCATGAAGGAAGCAGTTCTCACTTCCTTTCAAAATTGGCCAGCAGAGAATGGAAGTGTTTTTCCACAATAAAATTTGGAGTCATTCAGAATGAAAGGCAATACACACATGTAACATTCCTAGTGTTGCAGACTCCTGGACCCAACCCATCCACAGGTGCTTCACCAAGGAACAAGCCAGCAAACATGAAACAACATTTTCAAATGGCAGCCGGAAAGGAGAGGTCCTCCAACAGCTCAGCACCAACCATCCCTTGGGATTTGCCACTATCAGGGTCTCCTGGATTGTTTCGGAGAGGAAACCATAGTTTTAGTCCTGTTGCCCTGGGGCGATGGACTCCGTTTGCCTGCAGCAGAAACACACAACACTCATGGGTGGGTGCTGGAAATCTAAAGGGAACATAACAGGATTAAATCCTATTGTCTCTCCCTTAGGTTTCAGAGACTCACCTTCTGCAGATGGAACCTCTAAGTGCACAGTTGCTTTTTTGCCAGCCTTTTTGGATTTCACTCTGGTAGAAGAGACCTTGGAATCTTCCCAGTTCCCCAGTTTAGCTTCAGAGAGAGAGGAGAAAAGCATTCTGATTTGGAAAGGTTGGAAACTTCAACACTTGTACCTCCATGGCACTCGCTATCTGATTTCACCAACTGTAGCACTAATTCTTCAATTAATATCAGAAATAAAAAGGTCAAAAAAAACCCCTAAAAAGTCAAAGATTAAGGAGGAGTCTAGTATAGTTATTCTAAGAAGAGACTGGGAGTCAGCTCTCTTGGATTCTATTGCCAGCTCTGGAAACTTAGTCAAGTGATTACAGAAGGTGACGGTGCAACAAGAACTCCTGGGTTCTATTACCAACTCTGCCACTAACTCACTGGGTGACTTTGTGCAAGTCATTTATCTGCTCTGTGCTTCAGTAAACAGAGGACAATAATACTTACCAATCAGAAATACTGGGAGGAGAGTTGTGGCTCAATTACTTAACATTTGCAAAGTGCCTAGAGCTCTCCAGATAAAATATTCTATATAATTACAAAATATAATCAACTACTCAGGCTCTGAAGGTGAGTATATGCAGAATAAATAAATCTCAGACACTGATTAACATTATAATGGATTATTATGCTGGCTACCTGTCTCGATCTGATCCAGTCATTGGATCAAGAGCTCCATAGGGCCACAACACTACCAGGTAACTGGTTTAGGCCACTGCAAAACCATATGGTCAATCAGTAAGGCTGATCCCCAGACAAGTTCTTCCTGCTCTGTGCAACCCTCTCTATGGGTTGTGATGTGTTAGCTAAAACATGTAATACTCCCAGGAAATGCTGGGCTAGTTTAACTGTAAATTGAAACAAAAAAAAGCACACTCTTTCCCAGGAGAGAGATGTGTTGCCTGCAGCATGCAGGTCTGCTGCTGTCTAAAACACCAATACACCACCCCAAATGGAAGGAAATTCAGAGGCACTTTGGACATAAATACCTGTAGAAAGGGCACCATTGCTTCCTAAGCACTCCCTTGAAGCTGAGCATGGCTCTAGCAAGGACTCATCTACCCTAGGTCTCCAGGGTTTAGGAGCCTCTTCTCTAAAATTCCCTGACTGGGGTAGGTATGGAAACCCAGGCCCACCCACTCCCTGGGTTCCAGTTCAGGGCCTGCATTTGAAAGGGCTAGAACCAGTCCTTCTCCATTTCTTGTTATCCTCTAAGGTATTTCCTCCCTCTCTAGTCTTTCTTTCCCAGCCTCCTAACCTGTTTCTCCCTCTTTGGGGTGTTGGTGTTTGTTTCTCACCAGTCTGCTGGAAGGAGTCCCTCTCTGCAATCCCTCGGTCTCACTGGCAGCAGCAGCTTTTCTGCTCAGAAGTTCCCTCTCTAATTGAGATCCTTAACCTTGTATCACGCTCAGGTGCTTCCCTGCCTAATTGACGATCTCCCAGTTACTCAGTGAATTAACTATTCCCAGGTGAATCTGAGCTGTCTCATCCCCTCTAAGATAGGCCAGCTGCCCTCTCACAATGCCAGTTTGGCTCCAAGAAACTGCAAAGAAATATTTCTGACTGCAAGTTTAAATCTTTCTCTCTTGGCTTGGGCTTTGATCCCTTCCCGAGCAATACAGCTGAGATGGTATCTTGTTTTATCTTGGAAATAAACCCAACATTCTAACAAGCTTCATGTATCAGTCTCATAAGACCATCTAGCTCAGTAGCACTACTTACCAAGGAACTTAGGGTTAATAACGCCTTCATCTTTCAGTAGTGGTGTAAATATTACCTCTGAAGAACCTTCACCACCTGCAAGGGACAAAGGAATTTCATAAAGAGAGAAATATTTATCCTGAGGATGCACTATCTAGTGGCCAGAATTGGGACTAGGCACCAGGAAATCTTAATCTGACAGTTACTCACTGTATAGCTTTGGGCTAGTCATTCAGGCCAAATTTTTCAGAAGTGGCCTCTGATTGGAGGTGCACAACTTTAGACACATTGGACTTGATAGTCAGAAAGTGCTGAGCACCTGCAGCTCCCATTGACTTTGACTGCCGTTATCGGTGCTCAGCATCTCTGAGAACATAAGAACATAAGAACGGCTATAGTGGGTCAGACCAAAGGTCCATCTAGCCCAGTATCCTGTCTTCCAACAGTGGTCAATGCCAGGTGCCACCAGAGGGAATGAACAGAACAAGTAATCATCAAGTGATCCATCCCCTGTCACTCATTCCCAGCCTATGGCTAACTGAGGCTAGGGACATCATCCCTTCCCATCCTGGCTGATAGCCATTGATGGACCTATTCTCCATGAGTTTATCTAGTTCTTTTTTGAACCCTGTTATAGTCTTGGCCTTCACAACATCCCCTGGCAAGGAGTTCCACAGGTTGACTGTTCATTGTGTGAAGAAGTGCATCCTTTTGTTTGTTTGAAACCTGATGCCTATTAAGAAATGCATAGCTTGGGTTGGGAACCCCCCAAATTAATCCTTATTGAACATTTCAACCATAACATCTCCTTACCTCTGCTTCCCCATCTGAAAAAAGAGAGGTGATAATACCTGCTTTGCAAAGGGCTGTAAGATCTGCAGATGAAAGGTGCTGTATAACCTGAAACTGTAAAATCTTTTGTTTTTCTCTGAAAAGGCTACAGAAGGGACTGATCAAGATAAGTCACTTTGGTCTTGAATGGAAACCTTTCTCACAATGCTGGGGAACACTCATGAACATGCTTGAAGCATAGACAGCACCTGTGAATAAGTCTGGGAAGTGCTCTGCAACTCCAGGACCCTTGTTGTAGGCCAGAGGTGTGACGGTGCCTATCCGAAAGGAGAATGGTCACCATGCCCTGTACCACGTCTTGAGTGGCAAAGTGTTAGAGGATTAGGGTGACTAGACAGCAAATGTGAAAAATTGGGATGGGGTGGGGGGTAATAGGAGCCTATATCAGAAAAAGACCCCAAAATTGGGACTGTCTCTATAAAATCAGGACATCTGGTCACCCTAAAGAGGATGTAGGAGATCTCACCACTCCCATTTGGAATGCTAGGAAGAGCTGTCACCATGCCCGCCAAGTGCTGCGTTCCTTTACAAGCCCCCCATTTCTTTTGCTAGTCATCAAAACGTCAGCGGCCAAAATGCAGAGGCATTTTCTTCTCGCGGGACTGACAATGCTGTACCTACGTGTGACACCGAGGAGTACACAGGTCTCTCTCTCGCTCAGAAGCTCTGAGGCATAGCAATGTTGGTTCTGAAGCAAATTCTTCACCTGGCCACTCACGTCTGCCAGCTCGATTTCACCTGCAAAGCATGGCACAGATAAGGGCTGAAGATCAGCGAGCAAATGAAGTCTGGGAGCAGGAGGAGTATGATCAGGCCCATCTCTAAAATGAAAATCTTTCTTGTTCTGAGCATAAAAACCTGCACAGGACCAGCTAGAATCCATAACCGGTAACTAGAAACATACATCTTACTAGCTTATTTCATGTGATTTAACAAGCTCATGGGGCCTCCTTAGAGACATTGGCTTCCTGTTATATCACACTGAGACCATGGTAACTTGGAGCTTTTGTATGCAACTATACATGGGATTACATGCAAGAGCACCAGAGGCTGGCGCCTGTGGCCTGATTTGAACTGGACTATCTGTGGTAAAAAGTTGTAAATCTGCAGGTAGTTAGCGTGGACATTCTCTCAGACTTCAACCTTGTAAGGCTTGATGATGCCCCCACCCTGAAAGTGAAAGTCGGCAGAAACTCGGTCTAGTGTCAAACTGCATAGTCAAGCACAGCTGTAACAAGATGGGGCCCCTGGAAAGGCACAGTGACCCACCCTACCTTCATTCTCATAGCCACAGCAGTGTTTGATGCTCTCCAGGAGAAGCTGGACTTTGCAGTGAATGTTAAAAAGGGTCTTTTCGTTTTCTGTTGAGAAAGACATAATTCATGGGGCAAAACTTAAACTGGTTGTGGCCGCTGGGAGCAGGCCCATCGAGAGAAATATGGGGCTCTGGTACATCATGTTCACTGAGTCCCCACCCCTACCATTTTGCCCCCATTTCACCCCAGTTACAGATATTGAGCTTGGAGCCTCAGTACAACTGTCTCCCTTTCCCCCCATCTTGTCAGCCTGGCTGGGAGCTTGGCACAAAACCAAAAGCTTTCTCTCTAAGCTATTCTGGCTTAGCCTCTCCCAGCAGGAGTCACTTTAGGGGATGGTTGAATTCTGGATGAGAGGGGAAAAGATAGTTACCTTTTCCGTAACTGGTGTTCTTCAAGATGGGTTGCTCATGTCCATTCCATATTAGGTGTGTGTGCTTGTCACATGCACCAGTGCCGGAAGTTTTTCCCTTAGCAGTATCCGTAGACCGCTGTGCCTCGACTCCAACCTATTCGATCAGGATGAGTTCCTCCCGCAGGACCCCAGGGATCTTTGGCATTTGCCGTATCTGTGTCAGTAGACTAGCGATCTATGCCTCACGCTGCTTGACCTGGACTGGGATCTAGAGCAGGACCGGGCTTTGGAGCAGGATGGTCATCAGTAGAATCTCCCTGATAGAGGAGCCGGTGTGGGTGGCACCAGTAGAGTCAGGATCTCCTGCGCTGCCTGCAAAGCCTCGGGCATCGATGGGACTTCGAGTTGACGGAGGCCCTCGTCAATGTCCGGAGTGGCAGGCATAGTAAGGGAGGGGCTTGACCACTCAACATGAGTTGGGGCCCGACTCCCTGATGGAGGTGTTGAGCCACCCATTATGGGTCTTGGCTCTCCTCCGTTTCTCTCCTTTCCCTTACGGGATGTGGGAGATCTTCTCCTTGCAGACATCTTGGAATCCCTGGCCGGGGTCAGGGCCGGGGAGGGGAATTGGTGCCGGCTCGTAGATGGCACCAGCGGGGCACTCTGTACTGATGCTGCACTGCTCGGGGCCGAGTCAGACCTGTGCTCCGGTGCCGGAGTCAGCACCGACTCCATCAGGAGTGCCCTGAGACAGATGTCTCTCTCCTTTTTTGTTCTGGGTTTGAATGACTTACAGAAGCGACGCTTGTCTACAGTGGGGATTAAATCAACCTAACAGCAGAGCACAGGGTGTGAATTTTTCACAGTTCTAGGGTGACCTATAGTTTAGGTTATGACCAAGCTCCTTCAGGCCCTTAGGGCCAGATTTTTAAAGGTATTTAGGCACAGCAGAACTCAGCTTTGCAATGTCTTACTGATTAAGGAGTCTAAATGTAATTTTAAAATGTGATTAAACACATAGGATCCTAAATCTCATCAACTGTCAAGGGGATTTTGGCTCTTAATGGCCTAAATACCTTTTGAAAATGAGATTTAGGTGCCTGACTCAGTTAGCGATTGCAAGGCTGAGCCTAGTAATGCCTAAATACCTTTTAAAAATCTGGGCCTAAATCACTTTTGAAAATGCAATTTAGGCTCCCAAGTCACTTAGGCATTTTTGAAAATTTCACCCAGGAAACTTTTCACTTACCTTCTCCTAACATTAGAGCTGGTTGTAGGAAATTTTGAAAAAGAAAATCACTTTCTATGCAATATTTTATTTTTTTCCCTGCCAAAAGCAGTATACCAAGGGGGGACAGGAATGCTAGCTTTATTGCCTCTTTTGTCCTGAGTGACTAAGTTCCTTATGGACATGTAGGAGACAACAGAAATCCAAGGCTGGCAAGTCACTTACCTCCATGAAGGACCGTTACAAACATTTCTACCAATAACCTAAAAAAAAAAGAAGGCAAGAGACCAGTGACAACTTTCCCACTATCATATACTGACACAGAAAAGCAATCCCAGAGCCTGGCTTAAGTCATCCCTGCGACTGCTCTGAGTTAGGTGTTTGCTCTTAGCCAAGTTGTTCCATAGCCTCCTCCCACCCTGTCCTTTGCTAAAAGCTCCTCCTGGGTGCTGATAAGTGGCTATGTTCCCCCAAGACAGAGCTGCAACGGTAACCAGACACCATGTTCCAAGTTTGCCCGTGCAGGCCCAGGAAAGTCAGAACCAAGGCACAGAATGAGTGAGGGAAACAACATCTAAGAGGGGTAGGTACCTGAACAACATCCCCCAGGGGGAAGGACCCTGAAATTCCTTTACATCTGACCAGGCAGCCACCTTGTAAAAGCCAAACTGAGCACGTCTGTCCCGGCTGCCAGGTGCCAATGTGCCCTGTTTCTCTCACTGACGACGCCACCTGTAGATATGCCATGCAGAAGTGCCCTGTAAACATTTGTTTGTGCTTAGGAACCTGCAGGGCTCAAAAGCCTCTTCCTGAGGCGACAGCTGAATAAATATAGTTTCTATCAATTAAAGGGGCCTGGTTGAGGCTGCTGGAATCTACTAGCAGGCACCTGCCTGTGTGGGTTGCCAAGGTGTTATGCTGGCTCCCAGCCAGGCAGCTTTACCTTACTATACCTTACCTGGAAGAGATCTGAAGACACCTGGGGAGAAAGGGAGGGAGGAGGAGGCTGCAGTCCACACTGCAGAAGTCAGACACATTTCTGCTTGAGTTAATGTTCCTAAGCTATTAAAATTCAGACCAGATAGGATGAAAGCACCCTTTTTTTCCAGGAAAACAAATAACCTTAAGGGTGGAGCCTGCATGAGATGTACATAATTTATTTTGCTGAGGGGCAGGGATTTCCTACAATGTATGTGAAGAGTCTAATTTCCTACTCTCTTTTTGTCTTATTGATTGAGAGTGGTACATTCAGAACACTGATATAAGTTAAGAACATTGATATTTTCAACCCTGCACAATTATGGATGATTAACAGTGAGTAGGAATACATTTGAGTCTATGCCTTCACAGCTGTAAAGAGTGTATATATGTAGGAACTACAGCATGCATCTATCAGTGTACATGTGAACACCTATGTTCATGAACATATGTATTTGTATCAAACTGTATCCATTAGTGTCTTTGTTTCTGTGCATATATTTATCTGCCGATATGTGCCCATATAGCCCACAT
Source organism: Mauremys mutica (assembly GCF_020497125.1). Lineage (NCBI taxonomy): Eukaryota > Metazoa > Chordata > Testudines > Geoemydidae > Mauremys > Mauremys mutica. Next base: position 9,970,391 of record NC_059093.1, read on the forward strand.
GATGCATATGTGTGGGTTGAAGGTTGTGTAGCCTCATATATGTACCAGCATGTCACTGTGTGAATGTACATGTATGAATGTCCCATGGAAATTAGGTGCCTATGTTTTCACAGGTCTGTTCGCCACAGCAATGATGGAACATCATCAGTTGGATGCTTTTAGCTGGTACAAAAGGATTGCTGGGCTCCTTCAGGAGATGAGCTGGTGGCCGCTGTGGTTTGCAGAAGATGAAACAGCTCAGATTCTGTGTCTTTAATTCTCTGAGCAACACAGCTCTTCTTAATTTCCAGCAACTGGGCCTGGTCTCTCTTCGCAGCCCAGGATTCCAGCTGCTCTGTGAAGTGTTGTGCTTCCTCCTCATGAATCCTGCCCAGCGTCTGCCATAAAAATGTAAAATAAAACAGCACACTCCCATGGAGTCAGACAGCAGCAACTAGCAGCTACATCTTTCCTGAGGCAGCCTGGCTTAGGGCTAGAACGTAGCACTTAGGACCAGGAGACCTGGGTTCTAGTGATCTTGAGCAAGTGAAAAACTGTCAATCACATGTCTGTACAATACCCACCTTTATAAAGCACAGCAAGATCAAGGGTTCAAAAATGCTATTGACTTGCAACTATTATCATCCTTCACTTATAGGGAATCAATCCTAAGACCCAGATTCAGTGGGTAAGTCTACACTGCAATCAGAGGTGTGATTGCAGAATGTACATAGACGTATCTGAGCTAGCTTTCATCTAGTTAGCTTGGGCACTGATAGCAGTGAAGATGTGGCAGCACTGAAGTCTGTGTAGTTGCTTTTTGAGTTAATTGGATCAAAACTAGCTCAGATATGTCTATATGTACTATATAAAACTGGTCATCATCTATTAAAGATTCACAGCCACCTCCAGGAATATATTCCATGTAGAAGCCATTCCCCTTATATCCATATTTTTGTCCTCTCGTTTACTGAAAGGGACATATTTGCATAAAGAGAACCAGGATCTTCATTCTCCTGCTGGTTAATCCCCACTGCAAGTCACAAACCTTGGTTGCTTCATAATCCATCTCCACAGCAACTATTTGTGATGATACAAACAGAAAGCTCTAACAGATGAGCTCTTAGGAAACAGAAATCCTATATTCATGCAACTGCTCGCTGTGACAAGACATCAAGGAAAAGAACACCAAGAAATGAGAGACAGGAGTAGGACTAGTTCTCAACTGAATGTTTTCCCAAGTTTTCTACAGAGGGCTCTGGAAAGCTGCAATTTCATCTGGACTCTGTAGCTCCATGCAATGTTTGGACTGTAATTAATTATACCTTTCGATACTTCTATAGCAAAATAAAAGTGTGCAAAGTGTTTTACATGTTCCAATGAATTAAATTTCACAACTGCTGTGAAAGTATCACTTATAGCCCATTTTATGGATGCAGAAACTGAGGGACAGAGAAGTAAAGTGATTTGTCCAAGATCATACATGGAGCCAGGCAAAGATCTGGTAATAGAACTGAAGAGTCCTGGTGCTGTTCCCTGCTCTAACCACTAGTCTACACAGCCTTACTGTTCTAGCAAAAGCTGATATTATGGAGACCCACATACATGTTACAAAGTTATCCAACTTCTAGATCACAGTATGCCCTGCTAGGGGCCTAGAGAAGCTTAAGTTCTGTTAATGACCACAAAGTTCAACAAGTTTGCAGAATCCAAGACCAGCTTTCTTCTCCTTTTCCCTGTGTTTCAGCAGATATCTTGTTTGTCTGGATCTGCATAGGTAAATTTCTGATCTTCTGTTGCCACCTATATTCTGGGGCTAGATTCCTGGAGCACAGGGTTGTCAGCCTGCATGCCGCATGATGTTATGCCATTTGTGTCACAACAGAAGACTAAGTGATGGGAACACAACCATACAAGGCAAACTGCATGACAAAAGACTTTATCCTGGAGGAAAATCTTTCCCCTTCTCTGATGAACTGAACTAATGATACTGTAGTTGATGGGTCTGCAGGAAAGGAGACAACTGGTTCAGGGATGTCTGAACTGTTCACTTAGTCTGGCTCTTCACCCTCACCATTTGCAGCAAAGAAGGCACTGTGCATTAGGGGCTGCACCAAGTTGAAGGTGAGCTGTTGTGGACACCTCTGTGAAGTTTGGTAAATGCACCAAGTCCATGAAAAGTGGTTCATACCGCAAATGATTGCTCCTGGATTCTGAGCTTCTGGTCCAGTAGTTCCTCCTCCTTCTGGATTGTCAAGGCCTGCACTGTAAGCTGGAAGAATTCCTCATTCAGCCCATCCAGCATCTTCTCTAGCTTCGCAACCTTCCACAAGAGAACACAGACTATTGAGACCCTTCAGTCAAAGAGCCCTCCAATGTACAACCAAGTCAATTGACATTCAAAGGAACTGAAGCCCTGATCCTTTCCACATGGAAATACACAGCGCTTGGATGCAGAGGTGGAATAAATATATATAAATAAATAGTGTTGGTGAGCTCACACTACCTAATTGCAGCATTTCCCAGCAGGAGTCAGAGGTGCAAGCCATGCGGGAGGTCACAGATGCTGTAATGCCATCAAGAAGAAAGAGTAACAGAGCAATGGCTGTGAGGAGAGTCCCCAGGCTCTCTTACCAAGAGTGACAATAGAGAGTGGTGAAGCAGTGACACTGGGGGGTGGGGATCACCTATTCTCTACTAAGAGTTGGCTGGTCTGTAAATCTGTCTGTCATACTAACAAAGCTTTTAAAACTTACTAGAAATGTTGGGTGCCCATCTTTCAAGGGGCCTGATTTCCAGAGTGCAGCTGCTTGGCACTTTCAGAACTTCACACCCTTTTAGGAGGTGTTAAACTGGGCACCTCAAAACTGAGGCGCCCAAAAGCCCTGGTGGCTATCAGTATGGTGGAAATTTTAAAATAAAAGACTGAAAAATGAAGAGAAAATGTCATAAATTCAACTTCTTCAATATATAAGGGTCTAATTCTCCTCTCTCTTATGCTGCTGAAAAATTAGGAGTAATTCCACCTACATTGATGGAATAACATCAGGGAAGAACTGAATGAGCTGAAGGAGAATCAGATTATCACACGTTGGCTGGCACCTGTGAATGAAGTAGGTACAGCCCTCTTGCGCCACAATTGAGGCTCCTGGTTTGGCCACTTAAGAGGGTGAGTAGCACCAGAGGCTATAAAATGTCAGGGAAAGACCCGGTGAGAGTGTCATTTAAGAAAAGTCGGGAGACTGGAGGGGGGTCTCTGGGGAAAGCTGCAGAGAGCAGAAAGTTCTCAGCACACCCTCTCTGGAAAGAGGGAGTAATTATCAGGGAGCCAGTGGAGGGTCTAGCCTGCTGTTCTTCCTGAACCTCAGACAATCAAGGCCAGAAAAGGCTGGAGGCTGAGAGCAGCAGAGGAAGATGTTTTCTGGCTCTTGGAACCAGAAAGCTGAAGCCAGCGGGCCAAAGAGGCTGCTCTGAAGAGCTGGGGCATGGTAAGGGATGCTGGAGCGGGGTCGGAAAGCCAGGTCATAGTGAGGGACACTGGGGCTGGGCCGGAGAGCAGGGGTATGGAACGCTGGAGCAATATTTGATGTATTGCCTGGATTACAATGTTGGTATTTGTAATGTGCATGACTTTTTCTTCTGTAGTAAATTATCCCCACAAGGGCCATTTGTACTCAAGGACACTTTGGACTGTTTCTGGGGACTCTGAACAATGGAAAGTAAAATGGGTGGGCCTGTCATGTCATGGCTGCAGGACAGCATGCCACGTGGGGTCACCCTATGATACAGGCCCACACCTATGAGCGACTGACCTGAATGCCAGAGGAATCTGCATTTCTCTTATCCCCCTCACCACTCCACTTCATTGCTCCTTTTGTCCTTGAACTTTCCATCATCTCCTGAATCTCCGCCTGACGCTGAAAACATTGGTAATGTTGCAACCTAGACACAGAAAACACAACATGTACTTCCAGTATGACTCCTCTGATCACCCTCCAGAGTCTCCATTTTAATTCCTTCTTCACCTGCAATAGACGGGAAGGGAGTTGGGGAAAGAGGATGAAAGAGTGAGCTGATTCACTTGCAATCTCATTGCAAGCCTGGAAGCAAGTTTGATAGGGTATGTCTACACAGCCCAGCTCTATAGATTTGAGCTAGCAGGGCTTGTGCTAGTGCTGTAAAAACAGCTGTGTAGACAGTGCTTTGAAGTTGTGGCTCGGGGTCTGAATCCACCCCATTCCCTAGGGTCCACATAGCTTCAGTAGAACAAGATCTGACTACTTCATAGTTTTCTTTGTCCAGAAAAAATTACTACAACTAACAAAGCTACTCAATATCCTCCATGTTCCAACTCTCCCTTGACCCTGGGTGGGTTTGACATATTTTGGGCATCTTTTGCAGGTCCATGCAGCACAAGTACACTGTGAAATTTGTCCTATAGAGAACATTCATGTAGCATAAGGGGTGGAACCAAAAGCAAGCAATGAGACTTCACCATTTTTTTTTGAGAAGACAGTCTAATAATGCCAATTGTTGGGAATTTCCCCCTGCTATTCAGCTTAAATATTCCTTAGCTCAGTCTCATCTTTTTATTCCTTCAATGGTCCATCCTATCGCAATCCTCCTCCCCTCCTTGGTATTAGAACCTTCATGTACCTGTAGATAGTTGTCACATCACCCTCAAGCTATGCTGCCCATTTTCAGTGGTAGCTCTTTTAATAAATCATTGCAGAAAGCCTGCAGTGTTATTTGGCTCACAGAACTCTTCCCGGCAGACTGAAGAAGGAACTGCTACATCTCTCATTAAAATTTTTTTTAAAGTACTTTACAAATATTAATTAAATATACCTCATACCCCCTGGTGTGAAATAAATAAGTCATATTAGCCCCATTTTTGCAAATGGGAAAATTGAGACTCAGATGGGGGAGGGTAAGTCACTTGCTTGATTATTAGAATCCTAGAGTGCACAGACCACTAGACCACACCTCTCTCACTGCACAGAAAGCATTCTCTGGGCACCTTTCCAGGGCTCATAGTCAGAAACTCAGCTTGGATGCAATATCAGTGGCAACAGCTGCACTCATGGCTTTGATCTGTATCCAAACACAACTTTGAAAGCAGAAGCAAAGTAGTCTAACACAAGAGTAGGAGAGATATATGCCAATTATCTAATTAGGCAAAAACTCAATATAGGAATGTACAGCAGTTTTGCTCTGTAATTCCATATGGAGCAATTAATAGATTCACAGATTCCAAGGCCAGAAGAGATCATTGTGATCATTTAGTCTGACCTCCGGTATAATACAGGCCAGAGAACTTCCTCAAAATAATTCCTAGAGCAGATCTTTTAGAGAAACACCCTATCTTGATGTAAAAATTGTCAGTGACAGAGAACCCACTAGGACCCTGGGTAAATTGTTCCAATGATTAATTCCTTTCACTGTTAAAAATGTATGCCTTATTTCCAGTCTGAATTTGTCTAGCTTCAACTTCCAGCCACTGGATTCTGTTATTCCTTGCTCTGCTAGACCAAAATTCCATTATTAAATATTTATTCCCGATATAGGTACTTCTATACTGTGATCAAGTCAGCAGTGCCACCCCTTAACCTTCTCTTTGCTAAACTAAGCAGAGTGAGCTCCTTGATTCTATCACGATAAGGCAGGTTTTCTAATCCTTTAATCATTCTTGTGGCTCTTCTCTGAACCCGCTCCAATTTATCAACTGCCTTCTTGAATTGTGGACACCACAGCAGGACACTCTATTCCAGCAGTGGTTGCACCAGTACCAAATACAGAGGTAAAATAACCTCTCTGCTCCTAATTGAGATTCTCCTGTGTATGACTCCAAGGATCACATTAGTCCTTATGGCCACAGTATTGCACTGGGAGCTTATGTTCTGCTAATTATCCACTACGACCCCCAAATCTTTTTCAGAGTGTCTGCTTCCCAGCATAGAGTCCCCCATCTTGTAGGTATGGTCTATGTTCTTTGTTCCTAGAGGTATACATTTATGTTTAGCTATATTAAAATTCATATTGTTTGCTTGCAACCAATTTACCAAGCGATCCAGATTGCTCTGTATCAATGATCTGCATTCTACACTATTTACCATTGCCCCAATTTTGTGTCATCTGCAAACTTTATCAGTGATATTTTTTCTTTTCTTCCAGGTCATTACAAATATTAAACAGAGTAGGGACAAGAACAGGTCCCTTTGGGACCCCATTAGAAACACCTGCTCAATGATCATTTCCCATTGAAAATTATACTTTGAGACCTATCAGTTAGCTAGTTTAATCCGTTTGATGTGGGCCATATTAATTTTATATTGTTCTAGTTTTTTAAAATCAAACTGTCATGTGGTACCAAGTCCAATGCCTTTCAGAAGTCTAAGTATGTTGCATCAACACTATTACCTTTATCAACCAAACTTGTAATTTCATCAAAAAAGATATCAAGTTAGCTTGACAGGATCTATTTTCCATAAATCCATGTTGGCTGGCATTAAAATATTACCCTTCATTAATTCTTTATTAATTGAGTCTCCGATCAGCTACTCCATTATCTTGCCTGGGATCAATGTCAGACTATCAGGACTATAACTACCCAGGCCATCTCATTTACCATTTTTAAATAGTGCAGTCATGCCTGCGGGAGGTCCAGCCGAGCCGCGGGACGAGCGCCCCCTCCGCAGTCATGCCTGCGGCAGGTCCGCTCGTCCGCGGCTCCGGTGGACCTCCCGCAGGCATGACTGCGGCAGGTCCACCGGCCCAGCCTGCCGCCCCCTAGATTTGGCCGCCCTAGGCAACAGCTTGGTTTGCTGGTGCCTAGAGCCGCCCCTGTAAATAGTGGCACATTAGCTTTCTTCCAGTTTCTGGAACTTCCCCAGTGTCCCAAGAATTATTGAAAATCAACATTAATGTTGTCCACTGCCAGCTCTTTTAAAATTCTTGGATGCAACTTATCTTGACTGACTGATTTAAACATATCTACCTTTAATATCTCTAGTTTAACATCATCCTGAGATATTAGTGGAATGGAAAGAGTGTTATCATACAATGAGACTACTTCCACTGTCTTTTCTCAAATACAGAACAGAAATATTTATTGAACAATTCTGCCTTTTCTGATTATTATTGATAATTCTAGTATTTCCATCTGCTAATGGACCAATTCCACTGACAGGATTCTTTTTGTTCCTCATATACTTTAAAAAAACCCACCCAAACCTCTTCATATTGTCCTTAGCTCTACTGGCCATACATTTCTCCTTGTGTCCCTTTCCTTAATTTTTTTTTCTACAATTCCCAACTTCTGATTTATGTTCACTATTATAAGTTTTCCCTTTTTTCAATTATCTATATCTATATCTAGCTAGCTAGCTGCCTTTACTTCCCCTCTAAACTAGGTTGGTTTTTAACCAATACAGCCTTCTTCCTTGACTGTGGAATTGTGTCTTTTGCGACATCTAGTAAAGTGTTCTTAAACAGCTCCTGATTATCATCCACATTTTTCTGATTCAATTCTTCCTCCCAGTTGATATGGCTCATAATTGTTTTTAACTGTGTGTTGATCTCCAGTACCTCTCATGTTGGGATTTCTCAAGGAATTGGGGATCTGGCGACATTCGGATGCTCAGAAGTTCTTCAAATATTGTCTGGGAGTCAAAGCAAGTGGATGGTTTATCTTCTGCAGGATCCTAAAATGAGCAACAAGAGAAAGGAAACAACCCATGGGGGTCACAATTCCAGAGCCTTATTTCCAGAGATGCTGAATACCTGCACTGTTCCACTGATTTCAGCAGGAATTGTGGGTATTCAGCACATCTGAAAAAATCAGACACACAGACTCTCAATCAAGGTGTGAACACCAGAGAGTCAATCAAAAGAGCAACGTTTCCTCTCTGATCACACTGGATACTGCAAAAGTCCTGCAGGGAAATTAACTAATGAACCTGATGAGGACTGGCTGCCTCTCATTGCAGAATTATTGCCATTCATGCTTCCTGGGCCATGTTTCACTTTTGGGTGTTAAAAGTGAAACTCAGCAGTACCTCTGAGCTTGGTGCTGATACCATGTAAACCCACTAAAGTGTAATGAATTCAAGTCAAAACGATAAATCTGCCCCAGGTATGCTTAGAAGGTGCTTTAATGCATCAACAAACCTTGCACGAAGTCTGAATGTTCAACAAACCCAGCTAAACCAGGCAAATTTTGGGTGGACTGGAGCACATTTCACACTGCTCTAATCCACTATCTCCTTGATCTGCATGTGTGATTGTCACTGCTGCTAATGGAAGTCACCTAATCTCAACTACCTTCTCTACTGCTCCCCAGGAACACTGGAAAAAGGCATTGGCTAGAGCTGTGATGCCTTTGTTGAGTTCCATCTGAAAGCAAGAATGAGCAGTGGCAGCTGCTGTAGATCCTGGAGAAAGACAAAAGTAGACAGAATCACACCTCATTCACACCACTCATCTTTAGTGATCACAGTCCTTTTAATACAATAGTATAACCTCTTTAGCCACTCCACTGAGCACACATGATAGTAGAAAAAAGAGCAGCAAAGGCAAAAGTAACCAAAGCATTTGTCCAGCAGAAATAGTTTTAGAAAGAATGGAGGATGACAGTGAGAGACATAGGGTCTCGATACACACTAAGGAAGTTTCCCCAAACACTGCAGTTTAGAGACACATCCCCACAGTACACAGGCCAATCGTGTCAAAGGGATTGGGGCTGGTGGAACCATGGGACAACTACAACTAGAAACAATAACTCCTTTCTCCCTTACTAATGCTAATTAGAAAGAGATTAAACAGAGAAAGAGAGAGCGAGAGAGATAAATAAACAAAAATCCATGCCTCATTGCAAACAGAGAATTACACATGTAATGGTATAGGATAAAGTTGGTTGATCTGACTGTATAATGTTCAAAATGCCACAGTAACATCGTACATGTATGTAATACATTGTGTTCCAATGGAACTCTATGAGTCTGATTTTCAGGGATGCTGAGTACCTGCAGTTGTGGTGGTAGGTACCCATCACCACTGAAAATCTAGCCCTATATGTGTAACTGCCTTCCAGTGATGCAAGCGAGTAATCAACAAACCAAGGACAAGCTGTAGTTGTGGGAGAACGATATTCACCAAGGACATTGGGGCAAACCCCTATTCTTACAAAAAGTGCCATGAGATCTTTAGGGCCTGCTTCTACTCTCACAAAAGAGAAGCAAGTCCTTGATGTCCACATCAGGAAGATGGGGCCTTGATTTTTTAAGGCAAACTCCATGTTGGTCAGAAGGATGAAGGGCTGAACTGAGCTTAATGGTATTTGAACCTATAGTTCCAGTCATTTCAAACCTGATACTCAGAGTCCCAAGACAACCCCTCTGGCTGGTATATAGAAAAAACAACATGTTTCTTTATGGGGGAATGTCCAACTTGGATTCATTATGATGCTATCCTAAAGTTAATTAAAGGAATCAGCCTGGATACTCAGCAGCCTGCCAACCCAGCTAGCATATGTATGCTACTTTCACTATCCCTGGACATGTACAGCCCATCTAGCATACACCTGGTCCTATTTTCTACATAGATAGATAGATAGATAGATAGATAGATAGATAGATAGATATAAAGAAAAGCTTAATTAAGTTCAGTTACCAGAGGGGGGGAATCTTGAGATTGGGGATGACCTAGGAGCTTTGGGATTCACCTCCATTGATTTCAGATCAGTAGCTCAACAGCAGCATAGAGGCTGCTAATACTCATTAGCTGAAGTTATAGACAGTGGTTCTGAAGTGTCACTGAATTCCAAAGCTCTGCATGGGATGGTCTGACATTTCCTTGATGTGTGATTTGCATGGTAATTACAGGGTAGATGCATGCTCTCTTTCTCTTGCCAATGATTCACTGTGAAGCACAAATACCACTAGCTGCTTTCTGCAGTGATAGTTAGGAGTTGGAGCAATGGAAAAAGTTGTGCAAACACCTTTAAAGAACAGACCAGTTCACTTATCAGCTCTGAAGCTCGCAAAGGGATAGAAAATAGGAGTGAAATCAAGGCTAAATCCTCAGCTGGTGAAAATCAGCATAGCTCCATTGACTTCAAGATTTATTTAGATTGTAGGGTTTTGGGGGCAAGGACTATCATGTTGAATTTGTGCAGCACCTTGCACAATGGGATTCTGGTCCATGACTGGGCACCATGTTAATACAAATTATAATAATAATTTTAACAGCTGGAGTCCTGGCTCTCAAAGAATTCAAACATTCAATGAAAGCCTCCCTTGTATTGGGCTGTGATCCTACTGCTGGAAAGTGCCCACAGCCTTTGAAGTTTGAGCCTCAGTATCAGGGCCAGAAAAGGCTCGAAGCATCTGGGGAAAGGAAATAATGTGAGTGGTGTCACGTAGAGCAACCCTGAAGGACTCTAGATAGAGCTGTGTCCAGGAGAAAAGAAAACCAAACTTTGCCCAGACAGCAAACTCTTACCAAGCAACAAAGAAATTATTGGGGCTATGAAGACATCCCTATAAAAGAACCTGTTCCTCACCTGCTGAGTCACAGATAGAATATAAATAGCAGACACCCTGCTCCCATCGATTGCTGCCACTCATACCTGCTTTGATCCATGCCATGGCATTCAGCAGGATGGATATAAATTCCCCAGCATTCTCCAGGCGTGCTGAACATATATACAGGAACCTGTTGGTGGCATCATAGTAGGAATCTCCAGGGCTTTGGAGAGCCTCTTGGACCCCTTCTGGGCTTTGGTCTGGGACTGTCTGAGCCAACATGAGTACCACAGCCGGGTGGGAGCAGGCCCTGCTTAGCAGGCGAATCACAGTGCAGCCAAAGCGGTAAACCACAAACTGACGAGGGGACAAGCTGGCCAGATCTGTGGTGACCAATGAATTCCTGGTGGACCTCAGAGAACTGTCACTCAAATATGCCTCTGGAAAAGAAAAGACACAGCAATTCAGGTAAGCAATCTAGCATCATTCCCTGCTCCCTGGAGCTGTCTTCTTCCCTCTGTCAACCAATACCATTTCCTGCTCCCTGGGGATGTCCTCCACCTGTGAACTAGCACCATCCCCCTACTATCCACAGCTCTCCTCCTTCCTCTGTGAAATTCTCCATAATAAGCTAAAATTCTGCAAGCTATTTCCTTCCCATTATCACAGGCTTCCAGAGAGATACTTTCTGGGGATGCACAGAGTGTAGGTGTAATGGCACCCTGCACAGAGGGTTATGCCATTATAAACTGCTGGGTTCTTTAAAGAAGGCTGGGGCAAATGAGTCCAGTGTCTGCTGCCAAGCCACGCTTTTGTGGGCTCCATATACAAACTGTCACATGGTACTTCTCATTCCCACCCACCTAGCCATGATTGAAGGCTCCCTGTAGCTTCAGGTTTAGCAGCTTGCCTCAGACAAGTCCAATCCCCAGAGGAGAGAAATCTTCAGTCTCCCCTAAGCACTGTCACTCTTACTGTCATTTTCAGCACAGAGGCCAAGAGGTGAATGGGCCCCAGAGACTGACTTTTCCTCTAATCTTTCCCAGCCAGGATTGAGGCACACTGCCAGGGAAGCTTGCCCTTCTAATACTTATGCTGTACCTGTGGATCAACAGAGGACTTCATTCTCCAGGGAGGTCAAACCACCAGCTATGACTCATGTTAAACTAGTTAATTAAATGCAAAGATATTTTATGTATAAGACTATGTAAGAGTCACTCATCTGGGTGCAAATGTAGAGTGGACTTCGTAATTAATGATTCTTCCTCCCGACACCAATTGTGTATGTTTGCATTCTGCACAGGCTTCAGGACACGCAAGAGGAATTTTGGTTCATTACCTGCAGCAGAAGCAATAGGACACTGCTGCTGCTTCTCCAAAGCCTGCCTGATCTCACACAGGGTCCTGGCGAGGGGGGAAGTTGCCATCAGACTCTCCACCTCAACCTCAGTCAGACAGGCCAGCATGGCCCTCCCAGGCTGAGGATCTAGACCTGGGAAACACAGACATGGCATGTCAGCTAGAGGAACACCTCCAGGCCTGGAGAAAGGAGGTGGCTTCATGAAGATAGCTGGACAGGTGGGTAGTTACTGTGTAACACATTGCCACAAGCAAGAACTGTAGTGCCTAGAGAGAATGCTTCTCCTGAGCCCCAGGTGGTAAGAGAATCACGGAGCTGATGCTCCTTCATATCTAGATGGTGTCCGGCTCTCCAGACAGCATTCACCTAGTGGCTGATCAATGGAGTGGCACCCAACATCTTTCACAGGAGGTGGTTGCTGAGTGCATGGCTGCAAAATGGCTAGGGCTCCTGCGGATTTCTCCCCATCACAATATCGTTCTATGCACTGAGGGCGAGGGTCCATATGCTGTAGGGCCTTTCTTGGACTGGTGTGCAATGGGAGCTTACTGGGCAATGCTCTTTCACTTTACCACCATTTAAAAAAGACCTCTCTGTAAATACTAATTATAAAATGTCCAAAGAAAATTTAAAAAAGAAAAAGTGTGGCTACCCATACACTCTGGTGATTATTTTAACCAAGTATCTATCTAAGCAGCCTCCACAGCACCCCCTGAATTGTTACCATGTCCACAGCTGAAGCATGGCTCTTACCTTGTTCTTCACAGGTGACAAAGGGGCCTTTCTTATTGGAGCGTCCATGCTGCTGGAGCCTGCCAGGATCCTGTATGACAAACAAGGCCCAAGTGTATAGACATGGATAGAGACACAAGCCATTGGGAGTAATACAGAGGTCCATTTTGGGTCAGCTGTTCTTCACCTGCCCTCCCTCCGCTCCTGCTTTCCTTTGACTGGCCAGGCTGGATTCTGCCGTCCCATCCTGTCCCTGTACGTGCTGTGATGGCTCTTGCTTCACAATCGTCTTCTCATAATGGACTTTACCAAGAAGGATTTTCAGAGCTTTCATTAACTCTGTTGCCTCCCGCCACTCAGCACCTAATGAATTCAGCAACAGCAATAATCAAAGATTGTTCCACACATTTATAAAGCCCCGCTCATTCCCAAGTGCTTTAAAACCTATATGCAAGTCTCATTTATCCACCACTGACATGCAGCCAATGTGGTCTTGGTTTACAAGTGTATGGTATTTTAGGACAGGAAGCTAAGAATGCTGCACTTACACTACTGGGAGAATGTACAGAAGCGCTGCGGAGTTAACGGAGCTGGGATGTGACTGGGGCACTGAGGTTGGGACTAACAACCTTAGTAGAGCCTCAGTTTTACATCTCATTTGAAAGGGAGCTCAGGAGGCAGCCCAGTTCCAGGCTTGACTCGAGCTTTATGAATTCAGACCACTGCTGACGGTAATAGGTTCATGGAGGATAGGTCCATCAATGGCTTTTAACCAAGATAGTCAGAGGGTTGGATCACTCGCTAATTGCCCTGTTCTGTTCATTCCTGAAGTGTCTGGGACTGGTCACCATCAGAAGACAGGACACTGGGCTAGATGGACCTTTGCTCTGACCCAGTGCGGCCGTTCTTATGTACTTAATACCTGTCTGTAACACTGTGCAACCAGCGCATTTCATCTCCAGCCCTTGTGGAAGAGTCCTACAAATTAGCCTTTAATAGGGTTAATATCTACGGGGCTCTCAAAATTAGAACTCTGTGGAATTGAATGGAGAATTATGACTTATCTTATGCCATTCCATAGAATTTAATAGAGAATTATAGGTCTGCTATGGAATCCTATAGGTTGGGTCCAATAAAGCCAATGGAAAAAGTTGATAATGCCCTATTGAATTTCTTAAGGTTTACAGTAATGTTTACAGATTTTACCCTGTTTGATAGGCCTCTTCCTCAAAGGAACTTACTTAAGGAGCTGCCATCAATTCCTATGGGAATTGTGACTTGCAGTGACATGGAAAACTGAGATATTGAGTTGTCTCTTCTCTCCATTTACATGAACCATACCTTTCCTAACCATGCTGTGGATGGCTCATGGAGCACCTGCCATCCAATCCCTACTGCTCCCTTCCCTCCATTCTGGTTCTCTCACCTGTGTGGCCCATTGCTTGAAAGTCTCTGCTGGTCAATTCGTCATTTCGCCCAATGCCCATGGCTGCCTGGGTGCTCCCCTGGGTTCTATGCACTGAGATGCTTTGCCTGGAGAGGCCTTTCAGCCCTTCAGAGTCCAGAGTTTGCACCATGTCCTAGTTACAGAGAACAGCATCATCATGCTCTACCGCTCTTGTATTCACTCCTCCCTTTCCCAGCCTCTCCAACTAAGCACACAGACACCATGGGCTAAATGCCACCTTCACATGCAGGTCCCATGCTGGCATCCTAGGGCAGAATTTGACTCTAGATCACGTGCATTTGTAAGGACACTATAGTATCAAGCAGGGCTGCCCGGGGGGGGGGCAAGAGGGGCAATTTGCCCCAGGCCCCGAGCCCCATGGGGGCCCCCACCAGAGTTTTTCGGGGCCCCTGGAGCGGGGTCCCTCACTCGCTCCGGGGTGCCCGGCAAACTCTTGCGGGGCCGGGCGCAGGAGCTTCTGCCGCTCCCGGTCTTCGCTGGCGGGGGGTCCTTCCACTCCGGGGCGGAAGGACCCCCCGCTGGTGAATTACCGCCGAAGACGGAGCGGGACCCGCCGCCGACGTGCAGCCCAGTCTTCGGCGGTAATTCGGCGGCGGGGGGCCCTTCCGTTCCGGGACCCGCTGGCGAAGTGCCCCGAAGACCCGCGGCGGGGGCCCCCCTCCGCCGAATTACCACCGAAGACCGGGCTGCGCTTCGGTGGCGGGTCCCGCTTCGGCGGTAATTCGGCGGCGGGGGGGGCCGCCGCGGGTCTTCGGGGCACTTCGGCGGCGGGTCCAGGAACGGAAGGGTCCCCCGCCGCCGAAAACCCCGGGCCCCCGGAATCCTCTGGGCGGCCCTGGTATCAAGTGAACTTTGTGTGGCTTAGAGTAAGAGTCTAAGAGTATTGTGTATGCCAAATGACAGGTGCAGCAGTGGGTGTGTATCTCCTGAACACTGGGAAGCTCCAGAAAAGATTCCAGGAGCCCCGTGGCTCTGCCTAACTGCTCTGTAAGAGCAAATGCACTGCAGCTTCTTGCAAAACTGGAGCTGCCCGCCCATGCTTCTGTCTGTACAGTGCAAATAAATCCAGCACCTCTCTCCTGGACCAGGCAGTAGAATGAGACTCAGAGCAAGGAGCCATGCTTTCAGCAAAAATGTAGCAGGTACCAGAAACATTTGTGGCTATGGAAACCACACTGGGCATTTAAAATGAGTTGCACTTCTGGTCACTGTGACCCAGGGCAGCTGGGTTCCAAAGTGCTACTTGACAGGTCACTCCTGAAAGGAATGTTGCATTATGGGATTGCAGCCAGAGGACCACTTATACCAGTATAGTTATGTGTGCATCCATACGGCCATTGTGATTACAAAACTGTACTGGCAGGAGGCTCATGTCTCTCCCCAAAGGAAGCGAAAATACCCAAAAAAGAAGAGGGTTTTGTTGTTAAGGGTGGATAATCATGAGGCTGTGCTGAAAATGGATCAGTTTTGCTGGTACAACTTTCTAGTGCAGACCAGGCCTAACAGACACTGAAAATCTAGCTAATAGGCTAAGTACCAGGGATCCAGAGCCCACAGGTAGCAAAAAGCTGGAGCAAAGAGTTTCATCCAATACTGCACTACTATATAGCCACGACCAGGCTCAGAGGTATTTCCAGTGGGAGCAAATTCCAGAAGTGAAAGCCAGGAAATGCCTTTTGGCTGGCTGTCATGCGTGTCACCCCGGGGACAAGATGTAGAAGTACTCCAGCTACGTGCAAAGGACTGGGCACTAGGAGAAGCTGTTGGCTGAGAGAGGTGGGCTCTGGGCACTTCCAGGCTCTGTAGTGACTAGCTCCCTGATCTTCACCCAGAAGTGGACTGGTAGCCAGTGCGGAATGATATGTTCCTGCTGGTCTGCCTTGCTCAGAGAGTGGACAACTGTATGCTGCACCTGGTAGCCTTTCAAGGGTAGCTCCAAGTAGAATGTGCTGCTGTAGTCTAGCCTATATAGAGGTAATGAAGGCATTGCTAACCACAATGAGGTGAGAGTAGAAGGATGGAATCTCTTGCCCAGCTGCATGTCTCTCTGGCCATTGCTGCTATTGGGAATCCTCAGGCACAGCAGCTATACTGAGTCAATTCCTACCCAGTAAACTATCTATGCTACAAGGTCCAAGATCCCCTTCCTTAAGCTCCTCTCCATACTGACCATCAGACCCTGGATCCTCTGGTTGATCCCCCTGTAAAAGGCCAACACATCCACCCTGTGTTTTGCCATCTGAGAAGCCAGGTGAAGGTTTTGGTCCTCCAGTTTATCATATAGGGTGCGGACGCTGAAATCTTCCAGGTCCCTCAGTGCGGGCTGCTCGCCTGAAACACAAAGTACCTCTAATTTCCCATTGCTGACTGGAAGGCCTGAAGATATTTCTCTCCTGGAGAGTCACCAGCTGAATCTCCAAATGGCTATGATCTCATGATACACCATTTCATTCTGGGCCTTTAATACCAATCTACATCCCAGTATGCTTCACAGAGTGCAATAAACGGTAATGGGGGAGAGAGAAGTGTGGTGTGAAGGAGGAAAGGAGAGTCGAGTCGATGAGGCAGGAGATACAGGGAGGCTGTTGCACATGGCTGGAGCTGCAAGTGGCTGCAGAACAGAAGGCCTTTACCTAACAATGGCAAGACAGTGAGGGTCAGAACCAATGCTAGATACCTGGAGGGAATGGAGCAGAGCAAGATAAAGCCCACCCTGGGGGTGGCTAGATAAAGTGCTTTGAGGGTTCTAATAACTAAGAACCGTCCATGGATCTGTCTTCTGAAATGAAAAGGGAGACCCAATGGATCTGTGGATACAGGTGATGTACTCAGATACTTTTGTATGTGAAAGGAGAGCTGTAGTGTTGGTATGAATTGCACATTTATTTTACAAAGCTCATTGGATTCAACCCCATTGGCCTTTTCTTGTTTGGAGAACTGAAACCCAGTCTCAGCGGGAGCGCAGAAGGAATGCAGAAAGGGCCAGCTACAGTCTTTTCATAACTCGGCCCTGTACTTCCTGTGTGTCCTTAAGTCACATCTCCTGCATGTGTCTTATTCTGCTGATCTCTCCCACAAGGAGAAAGAGACCAGCCTTTGTAATGCGCTTTGAGACCTGTGGCTGAAAAGTGCCAGTTAAGTGCTAAGTGTCATTCATTCTCTGATATTACCATTGGGGTTGTGTGGTTTACACCACAGCAGCTTTTGCACATTAATATGTTCTGACTGTTGGTGCAGTGCCTAACTGGAATCACAATAACAATATATTTATTATTATTTTTCTAGGAGATGCGAAAGAACAAACACCTGGATCCAAGGACCTGTGTGGCAGTGGAAATGAAAAAGCCATCCTGTCTCTCTTAGAGCAGGGGCCAGTAAAAAGACAGCCACAGAGCACAGACACCAGGTGCTGTTTTTTCAGTACTTCACGGAACTTTGCTGAACAGAGCATGGAATCTTCTCCCCTTGGAAGTTCCAGGCCCCACAGCCCCAGCCCACTGTGTCTTGTTCAGCTCTTAGTTTTAGCTTTTTACAGCACAGCAGTTCCCAGAGCCACTAGATGGTGCCACCTGCTGGGTCCTGAATTTATTGCATTAGCATGAACCACACCTTGAGCCCATCACCTCTGAGATGATGTCACTGAAGGAGGGGAAGACAGACTGTAGGTTGCTGGGCACTTAGAGAACATAAGAGCCAACAGCAGAATACAGGGCCCTCATTTTCCAGGAGGTTGGCTTTGCTCTTTAATGTTGTGCATCCCTCCCTCACCTCAGATATCCTGAGGGTGGTTTCCCTCCTCAATACAAGGTGTGTATGTTGGGGGGACTCTTAAACCCATTACACAGCTGGCAGGCTCCTGTCCCACACTGGGGAGAGAGAAAGTGTTTGAATGGAAGGAGGAGCCTATCAGATGTTTGTGTCTCTGAGCGATATGGCAGCCTGAGTGAGTGTGTGACCACAAATGTATGGGCATCGGCATGAGTTTCCAAGTGTGCAGGCACCAGGATACTATGGTATGGGTGTGGTACACGAATGAGAACAGAACAGAACAGAGTTGGTGGGAATGAGTCTGAGCAAGTCAAAAGGAGAGAGTCTACCCTGTGACAAAGTGCTTTACCTGGACCATGGATAACTCCTTTCTCTCCACCATCAGCTCCTCTTCCAGAACCCCGGGGACCAAGGGCTTCATAGAACTGAAGGCTGGAGGGAGAAAAAGAGAGTGTGATGCATATCCATGAGTGGAGCAGTACACGCACGCTCCATGCACCCACTCACAGGCCAGTGCAGCCTCCCAGCAGCAGCAGCAGCTGCAGTGTCACCAGTCCAGTTCAGACACTAGATTAATATTTTCCTTGTTGATTCTGGAGTAAGAGGGGTAAGGAGCAGAGAACCAGGCAAAGTGATTCATGCAAAAAGAATGAGATGATGGCACCGTGCAGGGGATGCCGGTGGAGATGCGAATGGGAGGGCCCTGGTGTGCAATAGGAGAAACCACCACTCTGTGGGGAAGCAGAGAAGCTTCATCTCTGTGCAGTTAAGGACCCATCACACTGTGATGTTGGATAGGAGTGCAGTGCCAAAGGCCAACAGGGATCAGCACCCCACCTGGACTGTGCAGTAAGAAGCTCGTTTCCTTTATTGCTCTTGCACTCTGTCCCCCAGGCCTCTATTTGTAAGCCCCAGAGCTAGCGGAGTCCCGGCATGCAGACAGACTCACCTGTCTTTAATGAGGATGTACTCGGGTGGGATGTGTGGCTCACCCAGGCTCCTCCACCGTGGCTTCCAGTTGTTCATGGGACTGGGGCTGGAAATGGGGAGCCGCAGCATGATAGCCAGGGTGAACAGCACAACCGTCAAGAAGCCCAGGACAAAGAGCACTGCTAGAAAGACCAGGTGAGATGGCCGGGTGAGGGAGCTATGTGTCAACATCAGTGACTGAGTGCCGCCATGGTACCTGGGATGGTACCATGGTGCAGAATGGTTGGGGCCTGGGCTACCCTTTTATCTAGTGTATCATTAGGGGAATCGTGGAAAGGATATCACCTAGTGATGGACTGGCCTTGCACATCCAACAAGGGAAACCCTAAAGGCTGCCTGCAAATGGAATCAACAGCATCTCATTGACTTCCTCCATTGGTGCTGATGCCTCCAGCATCCAAAGCAGGAGGAGCACTCACCATTTCTGATGCAATCACCACTGACGTGCTTCAGAGGGGCACTGCCTTCTCCATACCCAATAACAGGGACATCTAGCAACCTCCATCACCTTGGCTAAGCACTCCCCTTCTCCTTAGCCCCAACCTAGCCCAGAGGAACATTTAGTCACCCCACCTTCACTAATCACACTCAGGTAGGGAGGGCTGTGGAATGGTCCCTGTAGGCCTGGCATGCGTGTGGATGGAAGGGGAGTTCAGCACTGACACCTGAAGCCGGTGATGGAAGCCGGTGCTCACGCTTGCAGGCTGCACTTTCATGCATATTTCTGCTCTCTCTCTTGGCTAGTTGAGGGATAACAGAGCCAGGCGTCTGAGAGCCCCCTCCAGAGCTGTGCTCCTGGGATCAGATCTTCCCAAATTTTTTTAAAATGAATTTATTTCCTTCCAGTTTATCAGGAAACACTAACAACTGGCAGTCTGGTGCTGAGGAGAAGGTAGCCATTGATTACCTGCATTCCTTCCATGAGAACTCGGAGGGAAAGGCGGCCCCTTTAACTCCTGCCTCAGGCCTATTGCTAGCTAGGGACAACAGGAAGCCTTGGGAGGGCTGGCTCCAGGAGGGAAGGGTACTGATGAGAACAGGAAAAGGCCAGGGGCTTGATGCTATTTCCAGAGAGGCAGACTGGTTTAAGCATTTGTAACTGTTGCCTGGTGGGCTTAAGCACCCTCTGATGCATCTGGTGATGGACTGGGGAGTGAATGAGAAGGAAGACTCTGCCTTTGGCGCAAGAGGAAAGTTATGGGGACCCATTACCTAAAATATAAACAAGTTCCCCTGCACGGACAGGGGCTTAGCACTGAAGGGCTATGAAGTGCATGGTGCCTTTCCATCCCTAGCACAGCCCCTTCAAGGCCATAGTTCTATGAGCACCTCCTCACTGTCAATGAACTTCTGCCCCAGTGGGACCCAAAAACCCCTGTTGTGGCTGGTCCAGCTACAATTCGGGCCTTCTGGAAGCTTGCAGAATGTAGCTCGCCATTCACACACACAAACAATATTCATCTCACAATGCAGCTGTCTCTGCAGGGTGAGGGTACTGAGAGATGCTCCCCATGAATTACAGCAGCTGACCCTGCAGGCAGGGACGGCTCTATGTACTTTACCACCCAAAGCACGGCAATCAGGTGGCTTTCAGCGGCATGCCTGCGGGAGGTCCGCCAGTCCCATGCCTTCGGCGTACCCACCGCCCAATTGCTGCTGAAGCCGTGGGACCGGCGGACCTCCTACAGACATGCCGCTGAAGGCAGCCTGACTGCTGCCCTCATGGCAACCAGCAGGCCGCCCCCCGTGGCTTGCCGCCCCAGGCACGCACTTGCTGTGCTGGTGCCTGGAGCCACCCCTGCCTGCAGGAGGGACATGAATAGATTGGGACAGACAAATTAACCCTTGGAGCAAGCTCACTAATATCAAGGGGTTTACACCAGGAATAGGTTTGGCCCATCAGTGCATGATGCCTATAAAAGTGCTTCTCTCTGGTTAGTGGAAAGAGAACCCTATTAAAAGGGTATGTATCAAATGGGAGTTCATTCCCACACTACAAGGAAGGTCACCAACAAGCTCCTTTGGTTTAAGGTATCAATTCACCTTGATTGCTGTACCTGAGATAGTTGCCCAGTCAGGAGCTAAATTTAGTGCCCGATGTTTCAGAACCCCGTGTCTGGCCAGCTGGTATGGAGAGGAGGGCTGGAAGGAAGCGTTGACAGGGTCACAGCCCATGTTCTCCTCGTTTACAACCACGATCAAGATATGCTCCTGGACAGTGCTATCCCTGAAAACGTATCTCCCAGGATCTAGGAAAACATGGGCAAACCTGAAGGAGAGAAGGAGAAGATACAGACAGATCCAACTGCCTTTAGGGTTAGGATCTACAGCCATTAGCTTCTCCAGCCAGAAATCTAAATGCCTTATCTGGAAGAACCATTCTTGGGAGGACTCAATGTCCATGTTCATTCAGGGCCTGATCCAAAGCTCTTTCCATGGACTTCAGTGCATCAGACCCTCAGTCCAGGTTTTTCACATGCTGCTCTTTGCCATAGACATAGCCTTTCACCGAAGGAACCACCCTCCTCCAGGAAGAAGGGAAACGTACAACATATCTCATTATAACAACATCACTCAGTCTTGAGCTCCCTTCCCCTTTAGCACTAGGAGTTACCTGGAGATGTTGAGGTGAGTCTCCCGAATAAGGTGGTCCAGTCTCCGGAAAGGACCAAAATCCCAGCCAGGATTGCTGTTGTACAGATGTTGTTTCTGATAGACGGGGTAGTGGCTGGAAGTGCGATCTGGGAATGAGCAGCACAGAATTAGCAATTCTGAGCCAGTTGGTTAGGATGGATGCAATCAGGCTGCATCGCACTGAGCAATGCGTGGGACCGAAGGGGTGTTACACCATCTAATGATAACACTTTGCACATCACAGCACTATGGGTCTCACAATGCTTTACACACACACACACACACACACACACACACACACACACACACACACACACACACACACACGAAGCCTCACAATCAGGGAGTAGGTACTTTTATCCTCATTGTACAGATAGGAAAATTAAGACAACAGTTAAGTGACATATACATGGCCACTCAGTGAGCCGGTGGCAGATCCTAGAATAGAACCCAGGAGTCCTCTGCAGTCAGGCGTGTCTAAAGGTAGAAAGGCAGGGGACATGTAGAAGAGATGCAGACATGCAGTACCAACCCATAGTTTGATAGACAGTCATATATGTGTTGGGTCTAGGCACATAGGATGATTAGACTGACTAGCGGACAGCACGTGAATCCACATGACAAGACTCACTGTGGGGATGGATGGTGAGCTGGAAAAGGATGGCATCTCCCACATTCAAACACACAATAGGGTTGGGGATGCAGGGTAAGGGATGGGTATCCTTGGAGGAGGCAGTCTGCTTGCCACGCCGAACTCTCTGCAATGGCAGATCCAACCAAAAATCTCCTGGGGCAGGCGATGGAGAAAAAGAGGACAGGAGTAGGAGCATTGCCAGAAGAACACATGCCAAAGAGGCAGCGTCAGACAACACCTACCCCACGACAATGTAAAGCCACTTCCCTCCCATCATTCTGCTCTGGAGGCCCAACTCTGCTTTCACTGAGACCAGTGTCAACCAGGAGTGACCCAACTGAAATCAATAGTCTAGTGGTGGGAGAGGAGCATCAGGCCCTTTCTTGTCAGTGCATTAATCTGCGAAGATACAGAATCCTCCACTAGTTTCTTGGAAGGCTGGAGTGATCTCATAATTATCAACTGCTTAATTCCCAGGTGCCCGAGGGGTTTGAAAGTGCAGCCAATTAATGTCCCTCTGAATACAGGGTCACATTCAAGATTTCCTGTAAAATGAGGACTCCCTAGTGTAATGTGGTGCATTTGAAAACAAATTCCCTTTGCCCCATGTAGCTCATAGGAAACTTAAGGCTATATGCTGACTCTATGTCTTTACCGAGTTTTCGCTTCTCACCTGTGAGGAATGTATCCAGCATGTCTGTGCTGGAAATAATGAAACCAAATACCCCAGCGGAGCCAAACAGAACCAAATGCACCTGTTGGCTCTTCTGCACGTGTTCATCTGGGCCCAGAATGTTTATCACCTCCTGAAAAACAGGGCAGGGCCTCAGGGGGACAGAGAATTACCAGTGATACTATTAAT
This sequence comes from Mauremys mutica, assembly GCF_020497125.1. Classification (NCBI taxonomy): domain Eukaryota; kingdom Metazoa; phylum Chordata; order Testudines; family Geoemydidae; genus Mauremys; species Mauremys mutica. Next base: position 9,993,341 of record NC_059093.1, read on the forward strand.
CTTGGAATCAGGCTACTTCCCATGTCCCAGCCCCACCTCTACCTTTAATTAATCTGCCTGTGACTGTCTTAGTGATTCTTCCCCACAACATTCAGTCACTACCATTCCATAGGGATTCACCATCCTCTCACCTTCTCCACGTTCCACGTCCTCTGTACAATACGGAGCCACTCCCTTCTTTCTGTGCACAGTCTGGCTCCTCCACATCACACCAACACCCTACCTTCGAACCCAGCACAATCCCCTTACCTGGCTGCAATCTATTAGCTCTCTCCAGCCTCACACCACCTGGGGAGCAGGGCCCAGCCTGTCTCAACTCACTCTGTCCTCTCCTTCCCCAACACTCAGGAGGAGCTCTGAATGGATGCCAAGGCTCAGAGAGATCTGTGGGGTGTTCAGCAAGCACTCTCGGTCACACAGCTCTTCAGCAGAGACGTACTGCTCACAGCGACACCTTGCCAAAGAGAGAAAGGGTCTTGGTTACTTACAGTCCCTGGGCAAGCAGCTGCAAGATGCAGATGGTTAGACTAGCTCCATTATTCTATAATCTGTACAGTCAGGTGGTCAGTTCTATAAAAGTGGAAAACAGGGATTGCCAGAGTCAATCATATGCAAGGTCCATCTACTGCAGTATCTCAGACAGTGGCTAGTACCAGGTGCTTCATAGGAAGGTATAGGAACCCCGCAGTAGGCAGATGTGGTATAAGCTGTCCTGTCACCTATGTTTCATCCTGGTCTCTCATAGATATTGGTTTAAGTCCTGAAGCATAAGGTTTGTATCCCTTCCAGACTTGTTGCTGAGAGCAAGGAGAGGTGAGATCAATGTACATAGTGATTCAGTGCTCTCCTGCTATGTTTCTATGCATCTATGTTTTTAATCTCTGGAGGAGTTTGAGGTACAGCAGTTCACCCACACAGAACAGGGTAATGTCCTGACTGACTTCTATATTCAAGAGCCTCTACCTGAAACCATGAAACAGATTTAGACCAAAAATGAAGCATCTCCATTAAAAGGATGAATGAGGAATAAACTCTGAATTCATCATCAGTTTTGGTCTTAATTTCCCTAAGTGACTAATGATTTTGAGAGACCAACTTAAGACAGCTCAAAGTGCTGTTCACTCACCCCCTGAAGATCAGGGCCCTTTCAGAGGTCTCTAGTTGGGCAACCGTATTATTAGTTACTTTTGAAAATGTGAGTGCCTTGTATTTATGCTTCTTCATTTAGCAGAGCGAAGTCAGTGTTAGTGAATGGAGCTGGAGACCTAAGGCCAATATTTATCCACAGAAAAAGTCCAGCAAGGGGAAAGTTTTCATACCCACTCAGCCCTGCCCTGGAGAGACACTGCCCCCATTTCACCCAGCCCCTCTAGGGTGGGACTGATACTCTGAGCTAGCCAGAGTTTTCATAATAGAGTGAGACTTACATGCCCAACTCTGCACTGAGTTCTCCGCCCAGAGCACCACAGAAGGGAGAACAGTCATATAGTTCGGGGGAAATGCATTTGCGTGTGGATGCCAGACGGACTTCCCCGGGAGCACAGCGCTCCTCTGCCTGCAACAACAACGTGAGCACACGCATGTGAGATAGGAACAAGCAATAACGTTGCACCACGGCCATGGCATCACTTGAACTGTCTCCCCCACCCCATCCAACAGCCGAACTCCAGCATTCGGAGGGTAACCTCTTATCCAGTTAACACTGATACAAAAAGCAGTGGTCAGAACACAGGGAGGAAGAAGAAGAACAATTTCACTTCCATTACAGTTCTCCAACCAGCTCTAAGTGAAATGTGCCACAATGACAACCCCAGAGACATAAGTCCCATAGATATGGCCTCTATTACCATAGTACATAAGTACCTCACAACACCCTGGGGCGAGAGAGAAGTATTATCCCCATTTCACAGAGTGGGAAGTGAGGCACAGAGAGACTTATCCAGAGTCACAGAGGGATTTTGTGGCAGAGCAGGGAATTGATCCCAGACTCGAGTGCCATGTTTGTGTTCTAACCACTGCACCATCCCCTCATACGTTACATTACCCATCCCCTGAGCCATTCAGTTTCAGTGCGCACAAGGGCTGTTCCGCAGCAGTCTTACCTGAGGCTGGCAGTCTTGGTCACTGTTGGTGTCAGAATTTTTCTTGCCTCTCTCGTCATAGTAAACGTACCCTGCTTGGCAGATACAAGAGCCATCTGACTCCTGAAAAGCCCGGTTCAGCCCATGGCAGCTACAGCTGCTAGCCCCTTTGGAGACAACAGCAACAGTGCCATGGAATTAGGTGTGCGACTCAATGGAAGGGAGCATCTTTTGTGGAACAAACTGTGCCCACAAAAAGGGAACTCTTCCCATGTCATCCATTCCCCACGGTTCCATGGCGTATCTGCTGACTTTAGTGACACCCCCAAGTGCGCAGTCACTTTATCCTTGGAAGGCTGATACAGCTATGTGGAGGGGGGTGGGGAGAGCTTGATTCAGCTGCCTTATGCAGTCTCAACACCATTGTCACAGAAGTTCCTGTGGCAGGATCCTTCGCACTGAGAGGCAGGAGGGGCCCAGCTGGGGGTTTTCAGAAGTGGCAGATAGACAAGCTCTCTTTTAACTTGTCCATTGAGCCATCTGGATCAGCTGAGGGCTCTGTGGATCACTGGTTCCAGCCCACTAGGGACGACTTAAAATGCTAGAGTTATGCAGCAAGGCAGACCCTGGCCTGTTATCTATTCTTCCCTCCTGCTTGTACCCAGTGGGACTAAATCCCCTCAGCTACCATAGTTTGCATGGGGCAGGAGGCAGGTTTGAAGGCCGTGCACTCAGTATCAGCTGGAGGGCAGACGAGGGGGTGGGAGGCAAACACAGAACATCACAGAGGCCCCAGTTGGCTGTCCTGTTCCTGGTTGAGGAAGTCATTCATAATGAGCACAGAGGCCAATGGTTTGGTGTTTTACCACTACTCTCTAATCAAGCAAGCCAGATTCCCCTACACAGGGTGTGACTCACCTGGCTGGGAGGAGGAAGAGCTCCCACAGGGGAAACACCCTGTCTGAGCATAGAGGTGGTTGAAGGAGCCAGCAGGGCAGGCATGGCATTCCTCGGGCTGCTTTGCCAGGCTGCTGTTGCCGTGGGTCCCTGGGGGGCAGGGCACAGGTGCAGGTGCCAGGGGAGGGCAGTAATACCCCCTGGGGCAGGGCTGCTGGAGATAACTTGCACTGCCTGGGGAAAGCAACAGGGGCATTTCAGACACAGAGACTGCTGTCCCCTCCACTGGGGAAACACTGGACAGAATGGGAAGGACCCAGCCCAGTGCAATTCTGGAGATAGACAAGGGGATGAAATTATTCAACTGGGATGAAACCAGTGGCACCCAGTATGGTGTATGTGTGAGGGTCTCCATGCCCTGCACAAGTAGCTAGTGTGCACAGCATGCTTAACAAAGGATCCCAGTGGAAACCTGCCATCAGCTGTTTGAAAGATGAGTCTTCCTCTCCTCTGAAAGCCAACAGTGTCGCTTGGCAAGTCCTGAGTGCCCTCTAACACCCAGACTCACAGCGGGATCCCCTGTAATATACGAGCCCTCCCACAATCCAGACTGACAGCTATGTCCCCTATATTGCCCCAGCCTTCTATTCCATGGAGTCCCTGCTCAGTTACCTTGGGGGCAACTGAAGCCTGATGGGCAGGGCTGGCAGGATGGGCTGATGAGGGAGTCACTACGGTAGGTGCCTGGATCACAAATCCTGCAGCATTTCTCAAAGGAGTCTCTTGGGCCGGTCACATTCAGGGCTGCATATCCTCCTTTGCACAGCAGTGGATGGGCACTGCCTGGAGGGCAGTAATAGGGGAACACACACCTAAAGGGAGAGACAAAGGCAGGAAGCAAGGTGAATGGGAAAAGCGCTTTGCTGCAATTCCTGGTGGCCAGGCTGGAAGGGAACTAGTCTTCACAGCATCCTAGGATACAGGCAATGGAGAGGAGGAGATAATTGCCTGGGAAAGCAGCAGTTAAATGCCTACCTGGGAGAAGATAATTGCTACATTTTAAGAAAAGTGATAGAATGGAACCTGCTTCAAATGGAGTGAAGCGTCTTTATATAATCAGTGAAAGTCCATTCAAATGCAGTGAAGCTTCTCTCACTACACTATAAACAGAGTTTCACCACATCACAGTTCCCTGAAAGCAAGCTGCAATGCACTGACAGCTGTCTAAACCCCAGAACTACATGGAGAGTGATGCTTTGCACAGATATATTCAGAATGACCTTGAGCTGCATTAGCAATACTGGACTGGATGTGAAAATAACACATCATACTAAATTTGCAAAAGCGCCATTTAAATCGGAACCCTTGGAAATGCTCACACATTTCTAAGCACACAGTTCTGGATTACAAAGTCATGGCTCGTACACAAACTCTGTTTTGCACGTGTATGCAGATACCATGTGGACATGCAAATCTACATTTTACAACTTCCAAGAATGAATTTCCAAAAACATTAAAATAAAAATTCAGAGGTTAGCTCAGTGCAAATTTAAAGGGGGTCTCATCAGGCCAAATTCTTTCTCCCTTCCCCCCATTCCCCACCCCAACCTCAGGCAGACTGCTACAAACTGAGGATCACCATAACTGGCCGCAATAGTTGAAGTCCTACTATTTCAAAATCTGCGATTGTGATGGAAAATATTTTTGAAACATTTGCAAAACCCATGAAGGTTGTGACTAAAACCTTCTGATTTTACAGAGGTGGATTCAGAGTATACAGAGCTGCCAGGACCCTAGTTATGCCTTCACCAAGAATGCGCTATACTCACCGCTGCTCAGGGGTGTTGTACTTGGATGACCCTTCTGGACAATAATATCCACCTGGACACATGGAAGGGACCCCTGTGCGGAGCCCGCAATAGGAGCCACCCCTGCATATGGTTGGAGTCACTGAACCTGATGGGGACATAAGAACTGTTGATAACATGACATTCCCAGGGAGCAGTGGAAGGAGATGGGGGGATATTTAAACCCTGTGATCATTCAGTGGGCAGGACATGTGGTTAGGATGATGGAGGACAAATCAGCTCAGTGTCTCATGGAAGAACATCCTTATGGTGCCCAACCTCATGGCCAGCCAAGGAACAGATGGAGGGATAACACTGAACAAGACGTAAGAGCTCCTAACATGAATTACCATCAATGGAAAAAAATATGACCTTGAGAAGAGGTAGGGGGGCATTGTGAGAGTGGCCAGGGACTTCTGTGGTCTATAGAGCCAGGGAGGAAAGTACCATCCCTATATGCCCCACCTTGTTCACTGACAGACACAGACTCATTTGCTGGAAGTCCATCTACTTGCCTATTAACTTAAACTTTAACACAGAAAGGGACTGGCTCATGTCTGGCTGCTGCAAGGCACCTGTTCTTCTCCAGTCCCAGCTCATTCTGCTTGGGTGTCACAATCACAGCAAAACTGAGGATGGGATTCCATGGGTGACAACCAGGTAGGGCCTCAGGATGATCAGCCTGCCTGCGATGTCACCTCAGGGTGAGCGGCCCTCATGAGGCTCACTGCAAGGAAGCGATCGCAGGGTCACCCCTGCCTGCTACAATCAGGAGCCATCATGCGCAGTGTTGTGCAGGAAAACAAGGAACGTGGGCATCTCACCTGGTGGGCACTCGTAGCTGGGTGGGCAATGAGCTCCTTGGACATTGGGCAGCCCCGTCTCTGCTGGGTCCGGGCAATAATAGCCAGGAGAGCAGGGGTCACACGCTTCCAAAGACGCTGCACCAGGCTGGGTCCTGAAGGTACCAGGTGGGCATAAAAGCCTGTCCCCTTTACCTGGGCACCAGTATCCAGGGGGGCAGGGGTAGTCTTCAAAATTGGTAAGGCCTGGTGGAGAGAGAATGAAAAGAAGGGCCATGAAGCTGCACAGGTTCTATTACCTCTGTGAACAAGAGCGGGTCATGCAGCAGACCCTGGAATTTCCACCCCCTCCCGTCTCAGGGATTGATCCTGCTGCAATGGGAGATTTGCACCTGACTTCAACAGCAGAAATATTTGGCCCTCAGCTGGCAGCTCACCTGGTGTTTGGCAGAGATAACCTGGGGGGCAAGGCTGGCAATCCGCCAGGCTCTGTGCCCCTGGGGCTGTGCGGTACGTGTGCTCAGGGCATTGCTGAGGTGCCAAGAGAGTGATGGGCTCGGTGAGATTCACGCTGCCACAGTAGTGTCCAGGGGGGCACGGATAGGTCACTGGATCCCCTGAACAAACAGAAAACAGGAGCGTCAGCAGAGGTACTCACACTCTCCAGCCAGAACCTCCTTCCCCAGCCTCCTCCTGGGCCTCTCGCATTGGATCCGATTCAAACACCCACACGGACAGAATCCAGCCACAAACAGCACACCTGTCTGGAAGACTAGAACCACAGAGCACAGGGGAACTGGAGATTGAATTTGGTTTGGCGCCCCTCTCTAGATCAGTGACTCTCAACTTGTTCAGACGATTGTACCCCTTTCAGGAGTCTGATTTGTCTTGCGTACCCCCAAGTTACTCCTCACTTAAAAACTACTTGCTTACAAAATCAGACATAAAAATACAAGAGAGTCACAGCACATTATTAATGAAAAAAATTGCTGATTTTCTCATTTTTACCATATTATTATAAAATAAATCACTTGGAATATACATATTGTACTTACGTTTCAGTGTATAGTATATAGAGCAGTATAAACAAGTCATTGTCTGTATGAAATTTTAGTTTGTACTGACTTTGCTAGAGCTTTTTATGTAGCGTGTTGTAAAACTAGGCAAATATCTAGATGAGTTGATGTACCCCCAGAAGACCTCTGTACCCCCAGAGGTATGTGTGCCCCTGGTTGAGAACCACTGCTCTAGATTATAAAGTCCTGCTTACATTTACAGAGCTTCATAAAATAATAAAAATGAATACTAATAAAAAGTATAAGGTGAATAAAGTGTGTATTTATTCTTTCCTCTGCAGTATCCAGCACTGATGAAGGCAGGGTACCTTACTGGCCAGACCATGGATTTTTCCAAGCTTCCTGTGTTTCACATTCCGGACACCTACATCAGTACCAGCTTGACTGGCTCACTGATTTCACACACACACTTTCCTCTCTGACACATAATCAATTATTCCCACTATCTCCCGAGTCCTGACCTGCTTTACACCAGTGGCCTGGTGGACAAGGTAGGCAGTCTTCTCTCCGCCTTGCCCCAGGGATAGCTCCAATGGTGTTGGGGGGGCATGGCGTGGGCACCTCGGAGCCTTCCTGGCAGTAGAAACCTAACAGAGAAACAAAAAATGTCCCTTTTGATGGGCAAGGTGACTCCGTGGCTATCTCCCTCTGATACAGCATTAGCAGCTGCAGGGCTGTGGGTGAGCTGTTCACACGAAGAGAAAAAACAGTCACCTTCAGAGCTTGTCAGGCCAACAACCCAGCACTGTGAATTTGCACCAGCAAACGTTGGCATCATTATGTTCCACCAACCACCTCCTGACATTAGCATCACCCGACAAGTCACAGAGGTAAAAACTGACAGTGGGTAGAGTCCAAAACTCCAGGAGTCCCGCTCCAACATACAGCTAAGGCTATAGGGACGGTTATCTCCCCTGGCAGCTGAGCCAGAAGAGCCCACACTCTGGGATCCTATCTGCAGCCCAGGGTGGATGGTTTGGGGGTGATAAAGCCAAAACCGACCATGCAAAACACTAATTCAATGTCCCCTTTTGACACCAAGGCATTCCAAGAAATAACCAAATGGCAAAGCATGATGAATTATCACATGGGAGGTCAGAGCTTAGGACTCAAGGCTCTTGCTCTGAATTCAGCACAGAAGGGGGAACAGCATGCAGACAGCTTGCTCAGCCCCTTAGGGCAGCACTTACCAGGACAAGAGGCATTGGCGCTAGACTGGGGTTGAGGCATAAAGTTCAGCCGGGCTCTGGCTTTGGACCCTGGGATTGCTTGGATCTGGGTTTTTTGGTCAGGCATGTCTTTGTTCAGAAATCAGGGAAATGGAAGGAGCTGATGAGGAGGTACTAATGAATGCAGGACTTTCAATACAGATAAAGATCCCCTTTACTCACCCTAAACTGATGGGACTTTCAAAGCAGGGGTCAGCACAGGTCATGCAGAGATATCAGTCACTTGCTTATTCAGAGACTCCCTGGCTGGTTAAAACCAGATATCTACTGTACACTTTACATACCACTGTGATTTTCACTCACCTGCTGGGCAGAGACCCGCACGCACCTGCCCCGAGCGGCATTCTGTCAGGGAGCTCCAGGGAAAGTCATGGCCCTGGGGAGTAGACTCAGAACTCCCGGCCTGGCAGAAGTACCCAGCAGCACACTTCCCCTCCAGCCGCCCGCCCCTGGGGTAGAGAGAGCAGTGGGAATTTACAGGGGAAGCTGCTGGAGATGTGCCGCATGCAAACACTAGCTCATATGTTGGACCCTGCCTGCAATGTACCCATTGCTGGCAAACTGAGAACTTTATAGCCCTAAAAGGCACAGGTGGACTGAGGGACTGGGCCCCCGTTTGATAAAGACAGAGAATAGAGGCGAGGTGGGCTTCTGTGCTGGAATGCTGACTCTGACACAGGCCCTTTCCGTGACCTTGGACAAGACACTTCAGGTATAATTGACAAGGACGTTCAGTGAGCCCCAGGCTCCCAAGTGACAGTCACTTTTGAAAATGGGACTTAGGCTCCTAAGTCTCTCTGATGCCTTTGAAAACGTTACCCATCATCTCTCTCTGCCTCAGTCATGCGTCCCCTCTGTACGATGGGCTGACAATGCTTACTATCCTTGAGAGATGGGCCTGAACTCAAACACTGCAGCCCAACAGTGCCAATGGTTTGGGAAGTTCACCTCTGCCTACAAAGTTTGTGCCTGGGGCCCATCTCGATAGACCCCACACCATGAGGTTATTGTGCACTAAATAGCTAATGTCTGTTAAGGTCTTTGCTTTTTGTTATAAAGAGCCAGTGAAGTGCTAAGCAGAATTATTTTCACTTGCTTTCTGGGAGCAGGAATAATCTGCAGAAACGACTTTAAGCTCTTTTCCTTACACTGAGCAGGGTCAGCTCCAGGCACCAGCGCAGCAAGCACGTGCCTGGGGCGGCAAGCCGGGGTGGAGGAGGGGAGGGAGTGGCATGCCGGTTGTCATGAGGGCGGCAATCAGGGAGCCTTCTGTGAGAGGTCCGCTGGTCCCACGGCTTCTGTGGCAATTTGGTGGCAGGTAAGCCGAAGGCGCGGGACCGGTAGATCACACACAGAACTGCCACCGAATCCACGTGACTGGCGGACCCTCCCGCAGAAACGCTGCCGAAGGCTCCCTGACTGCCGTGCTTGGGGCGGCAAAAAACATATAGCCACCCCTGACGCTGAGGCTGAATAAAATGAGCAGCCTGTCCCAGCTGAGTCCTCAGTTTGCCCAAGGAAACTCCAAAGGGTGTTCCTGAATTTTGTGGTAATGTCTGTCATGACCCGATAAATGTCTATAAAATAACAAGTATCAGAGGGGTAGCCGTGTTAGTCTGGTTCTGTAGAAGCAGCAAAGAATCCTGTGGCACCTTATAGACTAACAGACATTTTGCAGCATGAGCTTTCGTGGGTGAATACCCACTTCTTAACAAATGGTTTACAGAAGGGAGACCTGGCACTTATGCTCTCCCTCTCTCATAGCACAAGAACAAGGCGAGTCTCAGGAAACTGGAGACAGTATCCAAAGCAGGACAGCACAGAGGCAAAGGTGGAGGGTTGCCTCCATGCAGCTCTCAGTGGCACAATCTGGGCTGGAGTAAAAGGTTTCAGTATGTATACTGGGGTCACTCTACCAACTACTGAAGTACAGCCACCTCTGGGGTGGAACAAAGCAGCTGCTCAACCACGCACAACAACGCAGCCCAACTATTTAGGGCAGACAGGAAGAATACTAGCTCCAACTGAAACTACCGAGGCAACAGGCAGAATATGGACCTGCAATAGTGACCGGGTGAACAGGCCAGGCATTCTGTCTCCTCCCTGAGGCCAGTCATGTTTGAAGGGGTGAAAGTGCCATCGGGACATGGAGAAGGAACCAGTGTACCTAATACAGAAACATGAGAGTAAATATAAAGTCAGAGAGGGCCTGGAAATGCTTTACAGTACTTCTCTCATGCAGGCAGCCCATTATTTGCAGTGACTCTACTCTTTTGAATTGGAAAGTCCTGTCTCATGTAGCTGCACAAGCATTGTCAGGGTGACAAAACCTGCCACATCTCCAGCATGCTCTCACTCACAGGGCATACTTATTCACATGCTCTGTGCTGACATGGAATTGCTCCAGGCTATCAGGGTCTGATCAGTGCAGAGGACATTGCAGAGCCCTTAGGAGAAATCACCTGCACTCTGAACTCAAGAAGGGCTCTGCTTGGTGCCTACCTGTCTGTTCACCCCCCAGGGCCGTTCCCCCATGCCTGCTCTTGGCTTTTAGTCTCACACATACTTACACCACTTCTTCTCTCCCTCCCCTCCAGCTTGGAGGAAGATATGCACAAGGGGCCTGATTCTTGCCTGCCTGCCACCTGGTTATTCATCCTAGTGCAGAAGCAGTGCATTGTGATTGGATAATGTTTTACATCCAGATCACTCAGGTGTAAATGATTCCACCAGGTATAAGGGAAAGGTAAGTAGGGTCCATGGTTTGCTACTCCCCCATTCCCTAGCCTTTAGAAGAATCCCTCCTTGCTTGTAGTGAGATGCACTGACATAGGACCAATAGGAAGATATATACCCAGCAGGGAAGGGACAAGGAGTGGAAGGGGATGTAGCAGTGGCAGTGTGGCAGGGAAGGGCATGTCCTGGCACATGCTATACAGCCAGGCCAGGAGAGCAGTATGAGCTCGCGTGTGCTACTGTGCGTGTGAATGACTATCCCATACGTACCTTCAGGACAGTAGGTGTGTGGAGGGCAGGGCTGGGGGTCTCCTGCAACTGCCTCTTGGCAGTAGAAGCCTGGTTGGCAAGGAATGCAGGACTCAGAACCCCTGTTTGGCTGGTATTCCCCAGTGGGGCAGGGGACTGGATGGGCAGACCCAGAGGAACAGAAGTGACCCTAGGAATCAGAAACAGAAAGAAGAGAAATGCAGAGATCCAAACAAATTCAGAGTCTGTTTCTAGGGCCAGCTACTGGAGCTGCTGAAGCCTGTAGCAAAATTCCTCTTGACTTAACTGAGGCCAGGCCTGGGCCCGTGGCCTCTGCAGCTTCTCTCCACATGAAGGCTGGAAACTCTTTGTCTTAATGTTAGCTGACACTGTTGGCTGTCACCAGCAGGCAAACCTGGCAGAGGTGGCAAAGACTGAATGGGTATGGAGACCCAACCCCTTCTCATCCCGGTCAGAGGACAGTACCTTGGGGCAGAGGAATGCAGTGGGGCTGAAGGAGCTGAAGTTCGCTGGGCAGTAGAAACCCACAGCACAGGGTCCTGTAGGTGAGCTCAGACCGATGCTAGCGCAGAAGAATCCAGGATAGCATGGCACACAGCTGTCCTGGGAGGAGCCACCTGGGTTGGAGGGTGGGAAGAGCTAGCGTTACAGGGGAATGGCAGATGGGGGAGGAAGAACTCATCTGAACCACAGTAACATCAATGTTGTATTTGCTACAACAATTATATTGCAATCACCACTGCCTCCAACTGGCTGTAAACAGAACTGTTCTACTGTGTGTCACAGGCACTATACTGCTGACCACTAAGGGAGAATCTCCCTTAATTCAAGTGACAGGGGCCTGTGTTTTTGTAGCTGACAGGTCTGCTTTGCATCTTTGGTGTTGTTTTGGATGTTTCTAGAGGCCCTGGTGTCCAGCATTGTGACCACCATAATGTTCCCAGGTAGCTACAGATTTGTTACCATATGCTGTGAAACCAGAAATTAGGCCCTGCTGCTCTATGGATCCCAGGAGAAATCCATGAGGGGAGCCGCACTCACCTGTGGCATTATTCAGGGTGCCCACTGGGCAGGCGACTGGGAACTCAGTGCCCTCCGGACAGTAGTGTCCAGGTGGACAGGGCCCATTGAGTGGAAGCCTGGGTGTCCTGTGCGGAACTGCATCGGCAGCTCCTCCTGAGCAGTAATATCCAGCTGAACACAGACCTGACATTGGGGAAAAAAAGAGTGCTCAGGGCTCAGCCCATGGCACTTAGTTCCAGTGGGGTTGGGGGAAGTACCTGCCCCAGCCCCAGCCCCAGAACTAGGCAGCTGGGTCCAGGATGAAAACAGCTTTCTACTGTCTCCTCTACAGCATCCACCAGGGGCTCCCCTATGTCCCCACCTCCATCTTCTGACTCCCTGGGCCCTTCTATTCTAGACTGACCTCCCATCCCCCAGTCTTTACATTCTCCCCCCCAACGAATCAGTCCTACTGACACTCCCAGGCCTTTCTTTCCTCTCCTGGTTCCCCTTGTGACTCTGTCCCCTGGAATGAGCTCAGTTTTTCCTCTCTTCCTTCATAACTAAAACCTTTGCATCTTGGCACCGTCTTAGTTGCTCTGTGCTAGAGAGACAGACAGAGATGAGATGAGGGGATGGCAGAGAAGGAGAGAGCACTGGGGGTCTAGAAAGAAAAGAGAGATGGGAGAAAGAGTAGGAACAGATTGAGAGCAGGAAGAAAGGAAAGAGAAAGGGGAGAAGAAAAGGAATTGGGAGGGGGAAGCCAAAGGACTTGAGATGACAGATCCAAATCCCTTTACACAAACTTTATTAACAGAATGACGGAGTGATGGAGTGAATGAGAATAACAGAGAGGGAGGTGTGGGGGGTTCCTTTAACTCCCTTTCTCTGATATTTTAGGAATCTCCACCACCTCCTGGCCTCATTCAGCTCAGAAAGCCCCACTCCCTGCCCTCCCCACATGAAGCAGGTGTAAGCCTCAAGGACTTCCAGTGCCTGGTGGCCCCGGATCTACCAGGACAACTTACCATCTGGTTCCCAGTTAGCGTCCCCCCTGCAGTACCTCCCCACTGGACACAGTTTGCATGCAGCAGGGGACAGTGCCCCTTCCAGGGTGTTCATGGTACCTTCAGGGCATGGCAGGGGCATTGCAGTCCGAGCTGGACAATAGTAACCTGTAAATACAAAGAGGTGAATTAGGCACTCCTCATCAGTCAAAGCACCTGCCTTGGAAACCTGGCTCCACTGAGAGTTAATGGCAAAACTCTCATTGTCTTCAAAGCAGCCAGGATTCCACCCCATGAGTACTGGGGTCATTCGTAATATTTACTGCCCTTAAAAGAAAGGAAGGCACTGCTGGGTTCGGAGCACAGGGTGGGTGAGCAGCAAAGGGGGTCTGTGTGCATTTCTATGGGCTTCCCCTCACACATTGCACCTTCCCATCATGGGTTAAGGGTTCTGCTGTACAGCTGGATTCCTTACCTTTGGGGCAGCTGACTGGCTCCACAGTGGTAGCATGTCTGCAGGCCATACCAGCCGGGCAAGGGAGGCAGGTGCTTGCTCCAGGCATAGGGCTGAAAGTGCCTGGCTCACAGGGTATCTCCAGTCTGGTGCCAGTGGGACAGTAGAAGCCACTGGGGCATTTGTAACCACGAATCCCATCGGAAGGGCAGGGAGCAGAGTTTCCTTCAAGGCAAACATACCTGTGAGTGGGAGGAAAGAATTCAAAGAGCTGAAAAATGGGCCTCCCAGCACCGCTCTGATGGAGGAAATGGAGTTGGGAGCTAGGCACATTTGGGACTTTTTCTTTTCAATGCAAATGACTGGTAAAACATCAATTTGTTTCTGCTACTGCAACTGAGGGTATGGCTACACTTGGAGCTGGAGGTATATATTCCAGCTTGAGCAGACATACCCACGCTAGCTCTGATCCAGCCAATGTGCTAAAAATACACCTTCAGCACTCAGTGTAGATGTACCTTAATGCCCACAACATGCCCCCAATCTGGACAAATAGGGCTTTTCACTCTGACAGGTCTGGAAATTGCTTTTTTCAAAACTGAGGTTTTTACTTAAATGAACAGGGCTAAACTGCTCAGCTTCCTTTGTCTTCTGTCAGAATAAGGGTGCAGCCACTGAGAATCAGGTCACTTTCATTTGGATGCCTAACATTTCTGCTGCACTGCACGACAGAACACCAATTCCAAGCTTGGGCACCCCAAACAATTTCTTTAAGTTATATCTGATACAGAAAACAGACTCCAGTAATTATCTGTGGATATCACTAAATACATACACCTCTACCCCGATATAACGTGACCTGATATAACATGAATTTGGATATAACGCAGTAAAGCAGCGCTCCCAGGGGGGAGGGGGTGCGCGCTCCAGTGAATCAAAGTAAGTTGGATATAACGTGGTTTCACCTATAACACGGTAAGATTTTTTGGCTCCCGAGGACAGCGTTATATTGGGGTAGAGGTGTACAAGCATTTAATAGCCTGGATAATTAAATCCTCATTCTCCCACAATCTCTCCTATGGGCTAAGAAGACCATATGGACCCTGCAGCATGCCCTAAAGGAGAACAACCTCAGGTCAAAGGGGGACTGACTTCCCAATCTCCCCCAGAGAGGCTGTTCTGCCAGAAGCCATCTCTCATACCAAATGGGGTCCAGCTTCTCCCCATGTCGGTGCTTGTCACCTGATCAAGTCACCTCTTAACTTTCTCTTCAATAAACTAAATACATGGAGGGTTTTTAGTCTCTCACTGTAAGGCATGTTTGTGAGATGGATGAGCAATGGCCAAACAGCATTTTTTCATCTGCAGGCTCTTGGAGTGTGATGTTCCCTTTTTATTGATTAGTGCACCCCCTTGTGGAAGAAGAGTTTAATGCAGGAAGAGAAAAGAAAAAAAGAAAATGTTCTGTGTTGACAAATTATACATTACTTGGACATCACAAAAGGCAAGATCTCTGGGCTAAATCATGAGTTTTGTAGCAAACCAAACATCTCAGTATTTAATTTAATGCGGGTGGAAGGCATAAGGTTGACAGCCATGGAGACTTAAAGCTTCTGTACCATCTACAGAACAGACAGACCAAGTACAGGCTTCATAGCTGACCTGAAAGGACCAGCATCCCTCCAGGGGAGAGAAGAGTAGGGTCTCTGGGGTTCAGTTAATCCTTGACATCTGTTTGGAGATTGTCAACAAGAGGACAATTGTGTCACTGGGGTGGACTTTCTGTGGCCCTGCATCTTGTGGAGTCACTTGCACCAGTGCAAAGAAGGCTACAAAATGAACCAGGTGTTGTGTGGTTGCAAGTTACACCCAGCTGGTATAAACGATTACACACAGGGTGCAGGACAACAGAGATTCAGACTCAATGTCTTTCATGGTTTGAACTCCTGTCCCAGCAGAACTGGATTGATATCACAAATGCGTTTTGCATAGGTCAGTGAGTAGCCACCTGTTGGCAATAATATTTGATGAGCATCGATTTGGGATGGATTCTAACTGGTGACCTAGGAGGCAAAAGCTCTATATCCTATTACCAAACTACTGGGTCATCTCAGTCCTGTGCCCCTATTTGTCAATGATGAGGTGTTATTGGGTGCCCCGATGTTACTTCCAACGGAGGCCTGAAGGTCTCAGTTTGTCAATACAAAAAGGAGAATGACCACACTGCCACACCCTGCACTACACGGCGATGTCTGGGACAGATCAGACAATCCCGCCTGACTGCAGTACTGTCCCGCTGGGCAGGGCTGGCACTGCTCCTCTGCTCCTAGGCCCAGGGAGGTGGAATAGGTTCCAGGAGGGCAGGGAATAGGATGGCTTGTGCCACTGGGACAGAAATGCCCAGGAGGGCAGATGTCATTTCCAGGCAGAGGTAGGCCAGCAGATTCCACCTGTGAAACAAAAAATAGAGAGAAAGAGAAAATTAACACCCAGGAAATACAAGTTTCCCAGTTAGTGCTGCAGAAAGACTGGAAAGCATGGATTTGAGCTGAGCACTGCAGGTCTGCTCCCACTGGAGCTCTCACTGAAGGACTGGCCTGGCTTAAAAGGGGGTCCTGGAATGTTGGTTGGTCCAACTTTGGCCAATGTTTGTGCCATGAATTAGCCAGTGGGGTTTCTAGGCAGCACACCACCGGTGTGAGAGGTGCAGGAATGAAGACATGGCAGGGACTGATTCCAAGGCATCATCTCATCTCAGCAACCAGGCCACCACCTACTCTTAGAATTTATCAGGAGTGGAGCTGCCTCCCAATACCAAGGAGCTCACCCACAACATCTGAAACATTACGGTACTCTGCTGGAACGATCCCAAACACTTCAACTTCCACTGGCATTACTGGAGTGTTTGGGAGTGATTACTCTAGAACATTATAGAGTTGTTATTATTAATAGGATAGAAGCCCTTACTCCCTAGTTCAAACCCAAGATCACTGCATTGTGGATGCCATGGTGGGCAGCCGAGCCTTACTCTGGCATTCACTCACCTTGTGTCTGAAGGGGGCTGGGTGGATGGCTCCCTGGGTGCAGTAATACCCTGAGTGGCAAAGCCCCGATGGCTGGGACAGTGCTGTAGATGAGCAATATGTGCCTGAAATGAGCAGAAAAGAAATCCAAAGTGAGGGGGTCTCCAGGTCTCCTCTATGTCATATCTGCTGAGAAAGTCAGTGAGGAGTAACTGAAGGCAGAATTTGACCTTTCATCTTTCCCCCAAGTCTTCCCTCAGATGCTCTATAGATTACTTGTGCCAGACCTTTACTTACCTGCTGGGCAGAGCTCACAGTCAGATTCACCAGTGGCACCAGTCTTGGGTCCAAATGTACCCTTTGGACATGGATGTTCTGTACCAAAGCTGGTACCGGGTGGACAGAAGTATCCTGTAGGGCACAGCCTGGGAGTCTGTCCCCCAGAACCTAGAACACAAGGAATGGCAACTTGCTCTGGAGATTTCATGATTGTTTCTCTTGTGACTAAGGAGTTTTTACGTGTTGACCCTAAACTCCTACCAGAACATTAAGCCTTTCTTGACCCCCTGCTGGCTCAACTAAATGCAGGATCTCAGTTCTAGTCCTAAATTCACTGATCATTGTGTAGAGGCTGCCATCTTCCTCCCAAGACTGGGCAGAATCAGGGCAGTGGGTGAAATGCTCATTGTAAGTAAATCATGCTGAGTGTTTTGAGTTCTCTGAATCGGAGGTGCTACAGGAATGTCCATCATCATTATTACGTTGCTATGTTTGTCTGGATGCAAAGCTTCGTGGCTTGAGGGTGGCAGAAATGGTCTAGTGTTGTCCCACCCCTACTGGCCTGCTGCTTGACACCCTGACAGGTGTATTTCTCCTTCATCCAGTGGCAGAACTGACCTGCCACCCTTCCCCGCTATACCAATGCATGCAGTGCCCACCTAGCAGAGGCTTACTGAAGTGAATAAGGACACTCTGAAGTCAATGGGAATTGCACCCGTGGGTCTCGGAGGAGAACTTGCCCCATTGTGCTTAACAGGAAGACACTGTTCTCAGTCTTTCCCCAGCAACAGACACCGCCCCCCTACCTCAAAAAGCACAGCCCTCCCCAGTACCCCCTCACTTTTGCTGGATGGTTCACAGAAGAATCCTGCTGGGCAGATGTCACATGATTCTTTCCCTTCCTGTGTCTGGTGGGTCCCCCTCTCACAGGCCATGGGAATGGCAGATCCTGCAGGGCAGTAGAAGCCACGGGGGCAGCGATAGGAGAGAGGAGTGGCTGAGGTCTGGCCTGGTGGGCAGTAGTAACCAGCAGAGCACAGTCCCTCTGCAGTAGTTTTTCCTAGCCCTGCAGTTATGGAGGCAGAAGACCCTTTTGGTTCCCATCCTATCCCTCAGGTGCATGGCCTCATCACACGCCCAGTTCAAATCAGGAAACAAATGTTCTCCACAGTGAAAATCCAGCCTCAGAAAGACAGACGCTTATTACTGCATCACCCAGGCAAGCCAGTCACTGCACCAATCAAAGCAGAGCTCTGCTATGCAGTAACTGTCCTGAGGAAGCATGAGGTTCTGGGTACAGCTCTGAGTTGGGCTCTAGAAGGTTTGAGTTTCATTTCCCGCTCTCCCACAAATTCCTTGTGTGAACTTGGGCAAGCCACTTCACCTCTGGTTCCTATCTGTGAAATGGGAACAGTAATCCTGCTCTATCTTGCAGGCCAGGTGCAGGAAGGTGAGTGAGTTAATGCTTGTGAGGTGCTCAAATATTACAGTGATAGGGATCAAATAAATGCCTAGGTAGACAGACAGAAGGCGCTTACCACCTGAACAGTAGTAATTATCTCAGAGCAGTAATATGATCCTTCACTTACAGTAGATCATGGCTGCTAACCAGTGTCAAACACCTGCCCACCAGGCTATTTCACGTCCCTGGAGTATGGGGGAGACATCTCTGGCATCGAGATCATACACTGCCTTTGTCTTTCTGTTGGGTCTTTATTTATGATATTAAGAAGTTCCTATGCTACCTCACTTTACTGAGCCACACCAGACATTTCATTCATGACTCTGGCACTGACCATGTGGTCAACGTGGTAACAAGTGTCAGCAGCTTTTTAAGGGGTTTAAACCCCAAGGGGGCAGAGGAAGTGTGACTGGCCCAAGGTGGTAGAAAAGAGAAACTGGATGAAGCTGAGCCAAGGAAACCATTGTTATACCAAGAAACCCTTCTGAATGGTGAAATGTCTGAGCCTGGAAGAGGCACCCAAGGGAAGTGTGGGAAGACATATCACTTGAGACATGTAAAACTAGGCTGGACATATACCCTGCAGAGAACCTTCCTACACTGGCCAAAGGAAATGGGCTAATGATCTAATGTGATTATTTGCAGTTATAACAGGATAGATCCTGGAATGTCTGTTAAGGCAAATCTGCAGGAAATAACGCTGGGAAGAGCATCTACTCCCACTTGTCTGCTACTCCACCTCCTCTTCCCCAAACACCAAACAACACTGATGAAGACTCATACCACTGCAGAAATATCCGGCCGGGCAGGGCTGACAGTCTGTTGAGTGCCATTTCCCACCGTGTGGGTTGAGGCTTCCAGCACCACATGGGACTGGGGACTCTGTGCCTTTGGGGCAGTAGGATCCAGGTGGACAGCGTTTCTGGTCTGGCCGTGTGGATTTCATATCACAGTGATACCCAGCATAACAGGTTCCTGCAAAGCAGAGAATTTCAGGAGCAAGACTAAGAAACGTGAATCTCAGAACTGTCAGTGGGTTGGTGGCTTAGCTGATCTTGTCTAGAGGGTTTTGGTCTAGAAATCCAGCTACTAAATTCACAAGGATTTTTGAGATTTCTGTCTCTTCCAGCTTTTAGTCTGTTTGGGGATCTTCCAAGTTTAGTTCCCATTTGATCCAAGCTGGAACAGGATTCAGAACTTCACTCTCCCCAGCATCTTGGTGTCCTACAAATTGTAATGGGCCAGACCCATCCCTAGGTTAGCTACTGATTGGTGATGCTGTGGAATAAAAACAATGGCATGAATCTCATACATACACAACCATGCTGTATACTACTCACCTGAAACGCTGGTCAACCCTTCTCCTTGGCAGAACTTCCCCCCAGGGCACGGCAGACAAGCATTGTGGGATGCCATCCCAGACTGAGGTAGAAAGGTACCAGTGGGACATGGCACTGGGCTGCTGCTACCCAGTGGGCAGAAGTGTCCTGCTGGGCACAAGTCTCCAGTTTCATCTTTAACAGGATTAGGTACACGTGCCTTCAAAATGCAGTAATACCTGGGCAAACAAGGGCCACTCGGGGTCAAGAGGCCTGGTGCAGAGGAGGATGAAAACAAAAAAAACAGAGGCATTATGTAGTTCACAAGCTCAGAGCTGCAAAAAATGGCCAAGCCATGGCATCTAGATTAATTCAGAGTCTAATGCCCCATGCAGCACTCTCCTGCTCCTACACCACACGGTGATTTATCCACAGAGGCATTTAGAGATGGGGCTAACAAAGAACCTGACATCCACCTAACCAAAGAGAGAGAATACAGGATCAATTAATCCCAGACCCAAACCACCTCTGGTTCAGGATTTGTAATCCTTCACCAACTGGGTTTGGCCATCCAAAGCCATCTTTGTCTTTTGCCCATCTCTGTCTAGCTTGCAGAGTTGAAGGGTTTATAATGACATTGGGATCTTCTATATCTAGAGGACTTTTCATCTCCAAAAATCCCCCAAAAGACTGTGCAGAGATGGCTTCACCCACTGCTGAAATGTGGCCACGTCTGGGATGAAGCACAATAGCCGTTTACCAGGACATAGCGTCACAACACAACAGTGCAGGACAGTGACTAAACAAGGATAAGTATATTCAATGTGCAAACAGGTATCCCAGTTCAAACAAGCTAATCAGGGGGTTAGTTTTTAAGGCCACATTCCCTGTTGAGGTTTCTCTCTCATGCATGAAATCAAGACCTACTGTCTTCGTTTCAAGTTCAGTTGGACCTTCCAAGACAAAATGCAGGATCTTCCCAGCCTGAACAGGGAAGCTAATCTCCACCTGTCTGCTCCTTACCTGCATCTGCACAGAATTTCCCTCCAGGGCAAGCCCTGCAGTCCTTGGAATTGCTCAGCCCAGTCTGGTTACTGAAGGTGCCCTCAGGGCATGGGTACTGCTTGGCAGCTTTAGTTCCTGAGAGGCAGTAGTATCCAGCCGGGCAATCTGTTGGCTTGATCGTTCCATGTGAAAAGGTCTCATTATGATCTTGGATTTGGACTTTTGGGCCACAGAACCTACCGATAAAAGGCCAAATTGAAATTAACCTGTCACAGCCCACAATTCTGCCAGGATAAAGAAGGGCCATTCTTCATGCAACACCTGTAGTCTGTGACTGCAAGACAAGGCAATGTGGAATGCCCTTCAGGAAACAAATGAAGGACTCAGATGAAAGCTGTCTGGGGGAAGCTATTATCTTTGGGACCATTTTGCACCTCCCTGGAGATATGTCTACAGGATGACAACTCTGTGATGAAGGGCTTACAATACAGAAATTGATATAATGAGAAGGAAGGAGATACAAGGACATGATCAAGGAGACCAGCCATGTATATCAAAGGATATAACAGAGCAGCCCAAGGCGAATCATCAAGAGGGGAATTCATATGCTAATTCCCAGAGGAAGAACCAGGATACTGGAGCAGGCTAAATGCATTCCACTTACTTTCCTGCTGGGCACGTCTTGCACAGGCTTTGACCAGTCTGGTCCTGGTATTTCCCAGAGGGACAGGGTTTGGGCTCTGGGCTGCCTGTTGGACAATAGTGGCCAACAGGACATATATAATCTATGAAGAAGAGAATGGATTGGATTAATGCTGAGACTGTGCATAACTCCTGAGTGCTGCTGCTTAGGGCTGTAATGGCCAGCTGTAGTAAGGGACAGTGTCAAAGGGAAAGAACTCACAGATTTAATACCATGAATGTTTCATAAGGAACTGAAGAAAAACTGGGATATGTTAACAGCTTTATCAGACACATCCAGCCAAGCTGGAGGCCTACAAGGGGCTCAGTAAGGAACAACTCCAGCGGCCATTGAAATTCTTCCTCTGACTTCACTGGGGGCGGAGTATACCTGAAAAGCAGGGGTTCTCGAACTGGTGGTCAGGACCCCTGAGGGGGTCGTGAAGTTATTACATGGGGGGTCACGAGCTGTCAGCCTCCACCCCAAACCCTGTTTTGCTGCCAGCATTTATAATGGTGTTAAATTAAAAACACTTTTTTATATATATATTTCTCAGGGGGGGTCGCACTCAGAGGCTTGCTATGTGAAAGGGGTCACCAGTAACTAAGTTTGAGAGCCACTGCCCTAAAGCTCCCAAAGCCCAGTCCTGTCCCGCAATGGGCCTTATGAAAAGCTTGAGATGGATTCTTCAGGGATTTCCTCTGTTTCATTTGTTCCAGTCCACGAACACAAAGGGATAATCTTTGCACAATTATAGCCATGGGTAGGGTAAGGTCTTTCTGTGTTTGTCAGGCGCCTAGCACAAAGGGGTCCTGGTCGACAACTGGGGCTGCAAAGTGCTTCCACAATAGAAATAACAATGAACAAACTGGACAACCATACAGATTCACCTCCAGCTCAGCTCAGCAACTGGTGATAGAGCTTAGGTGGCTTTATCAGAACTGTTCACAGCTCCCCTGTTTGGCTACAGCTCTTAAAGGGACATACCTCATAGTAACTAGCAATTCTGGAACATTTCCATTATTGCTACTTTCATTCATTTCCCTATGAGAAGGGTCATCCAAGAACTTTCCTACCTGGATTAAGGCCTGATACAGACCCCTCTGGGCAAAACCATCCTTCCTTACATCGCCCCTCTGGTGTACTTTGGCCTCGGTGGGAGCAGAACCACCCTGCTAAACAGGATCGGCAATCTTGTGCTGATTGGCCACCATGATGGGCCAAAAAAGATCCTAGAAAAGAAAAAAATCCATGCTAAGATTCTCCCAGCATCCTGAATATGCCTGGATATCCCTGTGGGGAGGAGCGCTGAAAGGCTGGAAGGAGAGCTCTCAGCAAGTCTAGTCCCAGCCTCTCTGGCCAGAAGATGCTGAAGCGAATAGTGTATGAGCATTGGCTGTGGTGGATCTCACAGGTAGTGCAGTCTCAGTCTTCCCTGTGATGTGATGGTTTAGGAGGTGGCATTTGAGCACTAGTTGCTGGGTAGTTCATATCCATTCTGGTCCTACCTAAGGAGGAGTAGGTCTAGTTTACCATAGCTACATGCCAATAACAGGAAACTAAGCAATCCAAAAAGTGTTTCTCTCTCTCCCTCCCCTTGCCATAATCCTTATGCATTTTAATGAAGGCGTGAAAGACCAGTTCCCATTGTTTGTAGGGAACAGAACTGAAATGGAGGATTTAAAATGTTTTCAGCTCCCCATTGCTTTGCCACATTTCCCCAGAGTGGCTTGGCAAAGCCATCTTTCCACCTCCTGGAGCATAGATGTTATTGGGGGCACATTTAGGGCTGGATGCTCCTCATTTAACAGCCTCAGAGTGAAAGCTAAGATCCCATGCTGACAGAAGCTGCCCCTTAGGCACTGCTGGGGTATGCTTCAGTGCCACACAGCAAGGGGCTTTAAAACAATGTCAGGAACTCAGGTATCCTACGAGGCATCAGGCAAAGGAAAGAAGGGCACCCAGCAGCTGCTGTCTGATCTACCTGGGGGACATGGAGATGGAGAAGAACTTCCTTGGGGACACACGTAGCCTGGAGGACAAATATTTCCCACTGCCCCATCTGTTGGGTTGGGGAGCGTGGACCCCCCAGTGCAGTAAAAGCCAGCATCACAGGGACCAGATGGCGCAGCCAGCTCTGCAGATGCACAGTACGAGCCTAGAACAGGGAACAGAAGGAAGACCCTCATTCAGGCTCCATGTCTCTGTGCTTGTCCCACTAGATTCCCAAAGCATTTGAGCTGCAATGTCATCGCATACAGGCCATCGAAGCAACAGTCAATGGGAGACAGCAGCGGTCTAGCAGTGACAGCACAAGACTGGGATAGTCACAGGAGTTTGGCAAGGTTGGGGAAGGGTTTGTGTCAAAAAATGTGTCTCTCTGGCAAAAAATAATACAACATATCTTCTCCTACCTGGGGTACAGGGAATAGGAAGGGATGAACCACCAGGACAAAACGTTCCTGCTTGGCATAGCCTGAAGGACCCACGGAGTGAAACTTCTGACCCTGCTAATGGAAAGGACGGAACTTGAGAGAGGCAAAGGAACATATAGCAGCAGAAAGAGCCTCACTCTCATGTTTTAACCTCTCTTTCTTGCTAGGTACTTACAGCATATGACCTTCATCACCACAGTATGTGAAATGTACCAGATGGGTGAAAATTCCTCCCTATGCATGTCTTCCCACAATGGAAATACCCACCTAGCCTCTCCCCAGAGAAGTGATCTACTTCTGCCAAGATCAAAGACCCATTGCAAACACACATCCCCACCACAAACAAGGATTCTTGTTTCATTTAACGTTACTGCATGTGGCAGCATCTTTTCCTCTCTTCACTCTGTCTTTTACCAGCACTGCAAAAAGACACTTCGTGGGCCCTTTTCTTCAACTGTGACTTCTTGATGCTTCTGTAATATCACCACATCTAATAATAATAATCAAGTTCCACTACTTCTTTCAGTGCCAGAGAGTGATTACCTAGGGATATTGGCTCGCCTGATGCCGATCCGGGTGGACAAAACCATCCAGGTGTGCATGGTCCATCAGGACTCGTCAAGCCTGATTTGGAGCAGACTTTTCCAGGGGGACACAGCTGGCACTTGGAGGCATCCCTCATGTTTAAGTGCTCACTGTAGGTTCCTGGTGGACAGGGATACTGTGTGGCAAACTCCGTATTCCTTGGGCAGTAATGTCCTAGGAGGGAGACAACAGTTTTCCTAACAGTTAAGAGATGCTTGCAATGTCTCAAATTGTTGGCAAGGGGTGCTGGGGTGCCCTCTCCATCAGTTTCCCCAAAAGAACTGGTCCCAGAATATGTCAGTCAGTCCATGGTGTGACTCATCAGTACTATACAGGACCTCCAGCCAAGGTGGAAGCATTCAGTGAAGCCAACAGCACTTTATCTTAGTGCTGAGCCTTACAAAGAGCTGCTAGTGCCCTTATGACACTGTTCCCCACATTCTCTATGACGTAACTGCAGCTGCACTTACCTGCAGGACAGTCTGTGTAATTACTGGAACCAGCCTTACAGTAAAAGCCTTCTGGGCACTCCAAACACTGCACCATGTCCCAGAATGGGCTGTAGCTCCCTGCAGGGCATGGCTGTGCTCTGCTGCTCCCCACTGTGCAGTAGTGTCCTGGGGGACATGGCCCGCCACTGCTTGTGGTCTGTGAAGACAAAGTGCCATTGTTACAAAAGATGTTCCCACTAATCTCACTGTGGCCCAGAGATCCTCAAATGTCTTTAGTCTCCTAACTTCCACTGATTCCAATGGAAGTTAAGATACTAAATATATGTGTGGATCTGGGCCTATCTGCAACCTCAGAAGAAATGTATCTTGCAGCAGGAATACATCAAATCCTAATGGGGAGGACTGACAGAGCGATGGAGAATGCTTTGTTCATCATTCACCTCTGACCAATCCCTCCTGCTGTAATCCCATCATAGCTCACAAAATGAGCAGGGGAGGTGCTTGGGAGGCTGCCAAGGAAAACCCAGGTTTGCTGTAGGAAGTGTTGCTGGTAATTTGGTAGATATTTCTGTCTTTCAGAGTCAGCCTGGTGCTGTGCTGCTGGGGTGGGGGAAAGGTACTGAGGCATGAAAACACGAGTCTGAGCCCCTGCAGTCTTTAAGTTCACAAGGTTTTTTGTGTAAGAGCCATGCCAATAGATGCAGTGTCCTGGATACATTCACGTTATGTGGACCTCTGTAATGCCAGTTGGAAATGGCATTCTTTTTCACTTCTCACGTTGTGTAGTGTTGCTGTGTGCTGGTAAGAGAATCATGAATTCCACCCCAGAGGAGGATATATGTCAGCATTGGGTGAATAACTGCTGTTTATAGTTTGCAATGTTCTAGGATTCTTGGGAATGAAAGGTAAATTTTTTATTCATTCATTTCTGTCCACACATCATAAGAGGACAAATGGGAGTGAGGCAGCATGGATATGAAAAGGCTGAACTATTATGGACATGTTTTACACCTAGAACAGAGAGGAAGTTCGGTATATTTGGTGTCTCTAGACTCCTTCAGCCTTAACAAACAAGATGCATGTGTCAGGGAAAGGAAATTATGCAAACAGTCTCAGAAATCCGAAGAGAAATTTGTCTGGGATAGAATTCTTCCCCTCACACAATAGCTTTTTGGCATGGTACTGATGGTGGGGCTGATGGAACAAGCGGTCAATGGCAAGAACAAATCAAGGGGAGAGGGTTTCATGTATGAATTGCAAATATGGATGCCTAATGCCCCCAGCAGGCAATGGGTGGTGGGACTTGTATGTCAGGAAGAGAAGAACTATATAGACCGGGGTAGGCAACCTATGGCATGCATGCCAAAGGTGGCACGCAAACTGATTTTCAGTGGCACTCACACTACCCGGGTCCTGGCCACAGGTCCAGGGGGCTCTGCATTTTAATTTAATTTTAAATGAAGCTTCTTAAACATTTAAAAAACATTATTTACTTTACATACAACAACAGTTTTATTATATATTATAGACTTATAGAAAGAGACCTTCTAAAAACGTTAAAATGTATTACTGGCACGCAAAACCTTAAATTAGAGTGAATAAATGAAGACTCGGCACACCACTTCTGAGAGGTTTCCGACCCCTGATATAGACATTTGGTTCTCTACATCCACAAATTCAGGGTTTCACAATGTTTATAACCCAGACACAGCTTACTTTGGAAGGTCTAGGAGAAACAGCTCCTCTTGTGCAATAGAACCCAGCTTCACAGACACCAGCAGGAGATATGAGTCCAGTTCCATTGCAGAAATACCCTGAAAGAGAGAGGAGGCATGAGAGCACATCTATGGTGTTGGGCTGACAGACTGATGGACAACAGCAGGTGAAAACCGAAGAGTAAACGATAAAAACCAAGAGGTCTGGCTATACCCAGATACATATTAAAGGAGATGTTTCCATTCAGAATAGCTTTAACACAGAACATACCTCACATGCCTAGAGAGACAGCATGCATTGCATTACCAACACACTCCAACCCAAACCATCCTGCGGGGGAAAGAGAGAGTCAGCCTCTGACACTGCAAAGCACCGGAAAGACCTTCTCCTGGGGTGAGGAAGTGGGAGACTTTATCTGCTCTGTGATCCTTTTTACCTACGTATCCCTGAAAGAGCAGTCACCCACTGTTACATGCTTTAATAAGGCCCAGTTTCTCAGAGGGCTTCATGAATGCTATAGTCTGGTTAGAACCTCCTTGATCCATCTCCCATTACTGTACCTGCGTCACAGAGGAGGCAGTCTCCCATCTCAGTATTCCGGGTAGAATTGCTATAATAACCAAGAGGGCACGGATGTGGAAGAGCAGATCCTTTAGGGCAGTAATTTCCCACCGGGCATATGTTCCCCCTCAGGCCACTGGTAGGTGTTGGGGTGGCAATCCCTGCACTGCAGTAATATCCAGCTGAACAAGGTCCTGTGACACGTGACTGTCCTGCTAATGCACAGTAATGACCTGAAAGAGCAGTGCATTGGAATCAGTATTAGCAAATGGTAACAGGGGGTATTTAAAAGAAAGTGTTGGATATTTATACGAATAAGAAAAGCAACTGCTTTAAAGTGAGGTTCAAAAGCTTTAAAGGATATCAGCCTTCATGACTCAGGCCATAAGTCAGTCAGCAGATGTGGTCTGGTGATCAGCAGACTAACTAAATTGTAAATTCCCTTTGTCATTTTCTAGGCATGTAAAGCACCAGGCACATATATGCTGCTGTGTAAATGGATTATAAATTAATGACAAAGTTCCCCCTTCCATATATGAGCATTGTACATAAAGGTCCACTATTGGGCAAAAGGGTAATGCCTCCCTCTGAAGTATTTGGCATTGGTCACTATTGGAGACAGGATATCAGAGTAAATGGGTCTTTCCTAGGCTGGTCATTTTTAAGAGTGTGGCTTCCCCGCACTCAGTCCAGTTCTCCATGCAGCGGAGTGTGGCTCTGTCTCAAACTTCAACAAGTGACCTAATGGCAAAGAGCTTCATAACCCATTATCAATCCCCTGAGCCACTCAAACCACTGCTGAAGTTCAAGCATTTTTGAAACTCACTTGCACACATTGTTGCTATGTCATTCAGGGTGATGTTGACTAGGATCCTACCTGGATCACAAGGGATACAGTGAGAAACATGACTGCTGCCGATCTGTGGGTTGTAAGTCCCCCTGGGGCATGGGTATTGAGTCGCTGAAGCTGTACCAGGGGGGCAGTAATGGCCAGCTGGACATTCACTCCCAGCAAGAGAAGAGGAATTCTTAGGACAAAAGAACCTGCACCCATAAGAGGAAAGAGCAGAAGGAGGAAAGTTAAAACTCTCAGGCCAACACTTCATCCATATGCACACTGATGACTCTGTGAAGTGAATGGCTTGTCCTTGTGCATGCTGCACTGTACTGAATGGGTAATGTATCAGACCTGCTCATGTATATAAATACTTTCTCTCAAGTGTTTCCTCATGCTGAATGCAGGAAGTGTACTGACTATGATGGCATAATTGCCAAAGGCATAGGAACATAATAGTCTTCGCTTCAGGCATACTACACTAGGGCTGTGATTTCATCAGGTCCTAGATATTAAGCAAGGCCAAACATGGTCATTACTTGGATGGGAGTCCTCGAAGGACAAGCCAGGTGCAGCAAGAAGTGGTATGGGTAGCACCCTGGGACAGGAATAGACCAATACCCCAGCATGGTGCTAGCAGACATTGTTTATTGGAAGAAACATGAAAGTGAAGTCCTTTATCGCCTAGGGCCATGGACTTTTCAATTATTTTTTTTTTGTTGGTGCAACCATGGGTGGTACTGGTGGTTTTCTGGCCAGCAGCCAGTTTCAGTTACCTTCTGCTCTAAATCCTGCCACTGTATGGGAAATTAGCTCACCTAATTTCCACTGCTAATCATTTGTGTAGTGTTGCTAGGCAGCTGTTACAGTTGCTGTGCTCCTTTTCAGAGATGGGTGCACTTCAGTGGGAGGGGAAGTCATTCTTGTCTGCCACATATTGTACTGCTGAAAGGTTGCTGAGAACCATAATTACGGCAATGGTCTTTTATTTATACTGCACACAGTAATGAGCACTCTCTCATTCTTACCCTCTAGCACAGAGAAGGCAGCTGGCTTGCCTTTGTAGAGGGTTATATGACCCTGCTGGACAAGCCAGTGGAATGGATGTGCCCCTGGGGCAAAAATGTCCTGAAAAAGAAGGAATAAGGCAGAATCAGCAGACTCTTTCAAGGTCAGGACTAGGGGGCAAATTCTACCCGTGACTTACCATATCCTGAAACGGACAATGCACAAACCCTCAGGTTTTGAGAAATTCTAAGAGTAGTGATGTCTCAGAGCTCCTTGCAGCCTGCTAGGAGTTCTCTTCTTGACCTGCTGAACTCCCAGAGTCTCCTGTGGAATTTGCTCGGATAATTCTTACTCAACAAGTTAGTAACTATTCACCAGTTAGCTTGATGTGAACCAAGAGCTGCAAACAATCTACCTGTGGGACAGGGGCCTCCGGTCTTGTCCAGGATGGGAACACTGGCAACGGTGGACCCCAGTGTGCAGTAGAACCCTTCTCTGCATTGCCCTGTAGGGGTCTGGAGGCCAGTGGAGTTGCAGTAATGTCCAGGTAGACAAGGGGAGCACTGGGTCTGTGAGAAATCAATGGGAACATCCACATTCTCACTTCTGGGGAGATAGGAAGGAATATTGCATA
The DNA here is from genome assembly GCF_020497125.1 of Mauremys mutica. NCBI lineage: Eukaryota > Metazoa > Chordata > Testudines > Geoemydidae > Mauremys > Mauremys mutica. The sequence continues at coordinate 10,022,739 of NC_059093.1, forward strand.
AAGGGATCTGGGGGTCATAGTGGATCACCATCTAAATAGGAGTGTAACACTGCTGCAAAAAAAGCAAATATTCTGGAATGTATTACCAGGAGTGTTGTAAGCAAGACATGAGAAGTAATTCTTCCACTTTACTGCACGCTGATTAGGCCTCAACTAGAGTATTGTGTCCAGTTCTGGGCACAACATTTCAGGAAAGATGTGGACAAACTGGAGAAAGTCCAGAGAAGAGCCAAAAAAGTGATTAAAAGTCTAAAAAAAATGACCTATGAGGGAAGATTGAAAAAAGCTGGGTTTGTTGAGTCTGGAGAAGAGAAGACTGAGAGGGGACATGATGACAGTTTTCAAGTACATAAAAAGTTGTTACTAGGAGGTGGGAGAAAAATTGTTCTTCTTAACCTCTGAGCATAGGACAAGAAGCAATGGGCTTAAATTGCAGCAAGGGCAGTTTAGGTTGAACATTAGGAAAAGCTTCCTAACTGTCAGGGTGGTTAAGCACTGGAATAAATTGCCCAGGGAGGTTGTGGAATCTCCATCATTAGAGATTTTTAAGAGCAGGTTAGACAAACACCTGTTAGGGATGTTCTAGATAATACGCAGTCCTACGATGAGTGCAGGGGACTAGACTAGATGACCTTTCGAGGTCCCTTCTGGTCCTATGATTTATATGAATCCTGCCATTGCCACTGATTCACTGTGGGACCTCAGGCAAGTCATCTCATCTCGCTGAGCTTACGTTCCTCATCTGTACAATGGCAGTAACTTTCCCATCTCATAGGGATGCTGAGAGGCTCAGTAAAGTGCTTTGATAGCCTCAGACTCCAACTCTGGGATATTACTTTTTCAGTGTTCTTTTCTAAGGAAGGATTCAGGTGATTATAAGCATTTAAACAGTCTTCACATGTCTGCTCAGGCAGAGAGGCACTAGGCAGAGTTCAGCTCTCTAAGTGCACAAGCACCATTGCTAGTTCACCCTGTGCATTTTCCTACCTCTGAGCTCAATTTGATCCTTGTGCTGAAGGTTCCCACAGGACAATGCTTGGGGACAGCAGTGCCCTTTGGACAGTAGTGGCCTGGAGGACAAGGGCCAGCCTGACCTGCAATGAACAAGTGAGAAAGGCGTTCAGCTGATTAAAGGCTATGGATGGAAACGAATATAAAAGGCATTCACTGATCTTATAATAGCCATGGTCTATTCAAGCCAGCAGCAATTCATCTGTAGATTTCCCACAATTCCTTAATTCTCTCCCACATGGGACAACGCTGAGCTACCACACAAGGTCATTGGGCCATTGTGGCCTCATATCTAGAAAAGATGAGTGGGAATCTGAGCTTTGCAGTTCTGTTGCTAACTCAGGGAGTGAGTGTGATCTAATGATGAGCAAGAGACTGAGCGGCAGGATACCTGTGCTCTATTCCAAAATCAGGTATAGAGTGTCTAGTCATTGGGACTGGGAAACAGGACTTGGAACCCAGGAGTCCTGACCTTCAGTCTCCTCCTCTAACTATTGTTCTCTGCTGCTGAGGAAAGGCTAGATCAGCTGCTGAGTCATTTACTCACAATTCACACATCTAGGGTTCAAACAGCAAAAGGGGCTTTTGAATGGGGCCAGAAAGGGGAATTCTAAACAAGCAGCAGAACCCGGAGCCTAACAAGAACTAGGCCCAAAGGCTCGACTCTGAAGTGGGCATCACCCAGGGTCACTAGACAAAAATCAACATTTTAGCAAAGGCAAAAGACAGCACCTTGAAGCCTGGCCTCTGGGTTGGGCCTGTCTGATGCCTGTGCACAGTAGTAGCCTTCCCAGCACTCTCCAGTCACGTCTGTTGCATTATGGTACAGACAGTACTTCCCTCCATCACAAGCTCTGCACCCAGTGCTGCTCTCCAGCCCTTGCTCAGGGCTGTAGGTCCCTGGTGGGCAAGGCTGCCAGTCAAGACCTGTTCCTTTGGGACAGAAGAAGCCTGAAAGAAGAGCACAGTCATATTTATGGGTGGGAGAGAGACCTAAAGATGACGAATCAGTAAGTGAGATCTCAGCAATGGGATCCACATGGTTTTATAGACTCACTAGGGTCGCTTGGGCTGAAATTGTTGGACTCAGCATGAAGCTGAAGGAACAGAGACAGCACTCATGCCCTGGTTGATTTTCCATGGCTCAAGGTCTCTCCTGCATACAGGGGCTTAAAGAAAGTCTTTGGAAAGCACGGAACAAACTAGACATTTAGTGAACGTATGACTCACCTTTAGGACAAAATTGTGGCTTCTGAGGAGGGACACAGTATTTACCCTCTGGGCAGGTGTAGCACTCTTCTCCATGTGTCTGTGGCATGTAAGTGCCAGGGGAGCAGGGGATGGGATTCTTGGTTCCCGGGGGACAGGAATGTCCCATGGGGCATGGAGCTCCTGAGAGGCCATCGGTAGGTGTCGGTGTTCTGGCCCCCGCAATGCAGTAAAACCTGGAGTTGCAAGAGCAGAAACAAGAGCCATCAAACACCAACAACCTCAAGACAAAGAAACAATCCCCCTAAGGATACAGGTGGATAACTGACTGAGCACTGAGTGTGAGGAATGCTGAGCGCTCAACACGCAAGGATGTTGGATCCTCTTTATACCTAGGGAAGGAGCATTTCTGCAGATCCCAGGCCCTGTGTTGACAACAAAGGCACACTGACTGCAGACAGCTGTTCCCATCCAGGGTCCAAGAGAGTGTGGTCCCTTCAAGTGAGGAGTTGTGGGTAATTCATGTCAGACCTGAGAATCAGAATCCAGGATGTCCTAGCTCACTGCCCTAAGCTCATTCCAAGAGATAGCTGCTGCTGTCCCGCATTATAGTTACAGAAGGGAAAGGTGTGCTGTGGTGTACCTACCCTGGGCTGCAGTGTCCTGATGGTGCTACTAGTCCAGTGCTATTGCAGTAATGTCCTCCAGGACAAGGCTGGCATCCCCACAGATTCTTATTCCCTTCGTTGCTGGACCAGGTGCCATGTGGGCACAGAGATGGAGTGGGTGTTCCTGATTAGATAAAGTGCTTCAGAGTCTACTCGGTATCAACATGGGGACAAGGCAGCAGACCACACAGAGGGGCATTGAAGTCAGAATGAACTGGTCATAGACATTCAATTGGCTAAGCCTGACACAGGAGCAGAGCGAGCCCAACGCAGCTTTATCCCGCTGAAGTTTATGAAGTGGCTATGGGATAGCATAGCAGTATAGGCTACAGAAAAGGTGAGAGGAAGCTGGCTCAGTTAGGGCGCTAGCCTGGGACTTGAGTTCAAGTCCCTGCTCTCTCACAAAGCTCCTGTGTGACCTTAGGCAAGTCACTTAGGGTCAGACTAAAGAGTTAGGTGCCTAAACACCTTTAAAAATCTGAGATTTAGTCTCTCTCTGTTCCCCATTTGTAAAATGGGGATAATAGCACTGCCCTACCTTACAGGTGAAGATAAATACAATAAAGATTATGAGACATTCTGGTACTATGGTAATGGGGCCACATACATACTAAGATAGTTAGAGCTAGCAGCTACTGCAGTTCCGTACTCTCCGAGCCTAAGGCACTGTAGGGAGCAGTGCTGAGGGAGATGGAATTCCAGTCTCTCTCTGCAGGAAACACGGCAGGGAAATTCCAGCGCATGCTTCACAGGAATTAAGAAGAATTATGTTTAATAAATCACTGTACCTGCAAGACAATAATGCCCAGGAGGACATGGGAGACCTGTTACTCCATCCATTGGGTCTCTTACTCGGGCACCTCCCTTGCACCAGAATCCTTCAGTGCAGTCCCCTGGAAGGCAGGATACACATTTATACATATAAACAAAGCCAAATGAAAATAATGAGGATTTAAATATAAGTTCCAGGACACAGACACAAAGTGGAAGCCTGAGTTGGAGCAGTGATAACTTCCCTGACCCTGACTCAAAGGGCCATCTCTAGGAATGAAAGGGGAGTGCAATCAGAGTGGTTTGTACCATCCTTAGCTGCTCTGCTGAGCCAGACAGCAAAGGATTTATTGTTACACAGGCACCTGTCCAGTAGGGTAAGGACTGAAACTATGAACTAATTTCAACTAGGCTACCAAACGGCTATGACCTTGGGCAGCTATGAGGACTGGAGATATTCAAACAGATATCCTAGAAGTTAAAGCATCTGCATTTGAGTTCTATTGCCTCCAACCATTCACGCTTGCAATTTTACTTAATGAAAGGAACCTTTCCTTCTTTTTAGAATAATCTGATCAGGAAGGGAAAGGATGGGCCACTTGTTCATTTCAGCCAGATATCCCAGAGCACTTTACGAAGTAGATCTTACCCAAATTTTACAGATGGGAAAAATGAGGCACCAACAGGGGAATAACTAGATCAAACTCACAAAGTAAGTCAGTGCCAGAGTAAGGAATAGAACCCAGGAGTCCTGACTCCTAGTCCTTTGTTCTAATCATCAGGCAACAACACCCCCCCACTAGACACACAGAAAATGCTCAGACTGCCCAAGGATGAATGGCAACATACCTGTTGGGGCGGAGAGACCAGGAAACTCACAGTATTTTCCAAGTGGGCATCTCTGACATTCCTGGATACTCTTCAGCTTCTGCCTGGGACCAAAGGTACCTGGGGGACAGCTGTATTGAGTTCCCTGGTGTGTTCCGGGTGGGCAGTAAAAGCCCTGAGGGCATGGGTAAAGGGTGAAATCACTGACTGGCCCTTGGCTGCTGTCACAGTAGTAACCTGAAGGGAAGGCAGAGGAAGAAAAAACAGTTTAGTTACTGGGAGATATTAGCTACTAAATGTCTACTCATCTACAGATGAGAACTGCAACAGGCTCTCCTAGGATTTCAAAAGCTTCCAATTGGTCATTCAAGGAAGCAATCCATTGCTGATCTTTAATTATTCTTGATCTCAATTACACCACTGCTGGAACAGATAGACAGTTTTCCAACCGCTGCATATTCAAAAGGGATGTCAGAAGCCACTGGTCCCAGAGCGTGGGTCACTGGCTATCACAAGAGCATTACTGATGTCCCCACGGGAGTTAGCTGGTCACGTGGTGCTGGTTTCTCCTCCTTGCTTCCAGCTGCTACATCCCATTAAAAAGGGTGAAAATACTCTGCACCTCTCCCTAATGTCACTGTGTCATGTAAGCCAGGGTTGCCATTGCCACAGGGATGCTCATTGATTGCCAGTGGGAGGGGAAGTGGAGTGTGAATGGGGTGGAGAAGTGGTGCGTGACATAGAAAATGCAGTGGGGCAGGAGGGGGACAGCACAAATGAATTGCAATATTAAGATGTGGCCCACACCACAGAAGCCCATGTCATAATCTATAAATTGCTGGGCTATGTTGCAGTGTCAATCCTCCCACCATGAATATGAGAAAAACTGCCCCATTCTGTATGGCATATCAGACCGGCTCAAGAACAGGATTATATCACACACTAGCAGCTAAATAATGCTACACAATCTACATAATCAATATCTCTCCAATGTCTGTGAGTGTGCTGCTCTCGAGGTGCTGCAACATAAACTAACACTACTACCTGAGGGGAATATCTTGGTTCATGGCCCCATGTTGTGACTCTAGGCACCCCTGTAGTCACACCCTATGCACTACAAAATATACTGTGTGAGGTATCATTTGAAAACTACCACCACACTGGTGGTGTGTGTTAATCTTATCTGTGAAGTTATGAATTCCCTCTATATGATGTTACTAGAACATATTTAAGGCCATACAGCCTAGCCTAGGTAAAGGTGATAATCTGGTCTGTCCTAGACAAATGAATGTGTGGGTTTACCTCAATTTATATATTAGAGTAAAAAAAACGCATCAAGCTAATCTGTCGGGGGGTTATCCTGCTCCTGAATTTGAGAGACCGAAAATCGGCATGGCACTTGCACCACAGAGACACAGGAGACTAATCCCCATGAGGCCTTCATGACTTGTAAGATGAAGACATTCCCTTTGGGGATATAAGGAACAGAGGGAGGCTCCATTTTTATCCTTCACTTTAGGAGACAAAGGAACCAAGTGATTTAATCTCTGTGATGGATCCTGGCCAGTAAAAGCTGGAAAGGAGACTGTGGGTGAAAGAAACTATCTTGAACAAAGACTGTAACTTGCTAGATTAAGTTGTTGTCTTTCAGATATATGTTTTCACTTTTATTTGCTTGTAACCATTTCTACCTGTATCCCTGTTACTTGGTACCACTTAACATATGTCCTTTGTTAGTAAACTTGTTTTGTTTTTACTATAAAGCAATTCAGTGCTGCATTTGAAGAGAAGGGTGTGTTTATTCCTATTACATTAATAAAATGCAATACACTGACTATTAAAAGAGCAGCAAATTTAGTATCTTCTGTGAATGCACAGTGGTAGGGACTGTGCATTGCAGAGAAGTATCTCGGAGGAGCTTGGGGGCTGGATTTCATGGATTTTTACCTGCTAGGTGAGGTTTGGGAGGACTTTACTGGTGAGGAAGACAGACTGATGTGGCAGGGAGCTGACGCAGCCTAATCTCCAGCAAAGCTCATGCATGCTGAGGCATAGAGGTAACAGTGGCTCACAGCTCTGGGTATCCCCAGCAGTGTGTTACAATGTATCTAAAGTTTCAAAAGGACACAACAACAAAAATCTGATCTGCAAACTGTGATCTGTGAGCATCTTTACTTGAAAAAGCAGCAGAATCAAGCCGTGTGTGGGGATCACCCCATAGGGATGGGGGAAATCAGTTTGGATAAAGCTGTAGTTTTTGCTCATATTCAGAATCAAACTTGAACCCAAATATTTTTTTGTATAAGCTTCAGAAATGTGCTGCTAACTTTACCACTTCTGGTTTCATTTCTGAAGTGCCAGTAGAGAGGCCCCTTCTAGTGGTATTTCCATGTAGGACCAGATGTTGGCTACCCAGTGAAAGCAGGTTAGAGGTGGATCAGGCCTACCAGGCAGCCCCCTAAATAGAAACCCAGACACTGGAAGGTGGTGAGAGACCACAGGACCTTCCCTCACAAAGAGACTTGTGATCAGGTAAGGAACAGAAATCTCTTGGAGGAGGTGCATTGCATGGGGGCCAAGAGAGAAAGTCACATATACTGGGGAAAAGGGTGGACTAAGATACCAAATTCTTGGATATTTGTCTGGACTGAAGCCATTCTCTGAACCTCCTGTCTATATCCCCCATCACTGAAAGGGAACCGCCTCTGGCTTTTCACCACTAACTTGGTGAGTAACACCCTTGCTTATACCAAGTTCCTGGCCAAGTCACACATGCCTACTCTCTGTTCCCTCTTCCCTTTGGGCTCTCACCCATCTGTGCCCCTGGAATCACTCTTGCCCTGTACTGGATGCTGAGGTTTGCTTTCACGTGCCTTACCTTCCCAGCACTCTCCACTGGGGGCACTGAGGCCAGAACTTTCACAATAAAATCCAGAGGGACAAAGCTGGCACTCAGAAACCATGCTCTGCCCTAGCAGGTTGGAAAAGGTACCAGGTGGGCAGAGCCTGGGCATTGTTGACCCTGCAGCTGAGAGAAGAAAAACAAAACATAACAAACTGACTATGAAACAGTCTAAAGGCTGCTGCCCTCAGGAAACAAGGACTGAAGGAGCCCAGACTGACACAGAAATACTAGAGTCAATCTCTTATAAAGCACTTTTCACCCATAGGTCTTAAAGTGCTTCACAAAGGAAGTTCAGCATCACTAGCCCCATTTTACAGGTGGGTAATCTGAGTCAGAAAGGGGAAGGGACTTGCTCAAGGCTACACAGCAGAAGAGCCAGGAATAGAAGCCAAGTCTCTGACTACCAGGCTGTGCTCTATCCACCAGTCCACTCTGCCTTCCAATATTTTGTTGCAAAATCACTGATCAGCAGGCCAAGCATTCTGTGGCTAGGCATTCCCACCCCGGGCTCAGGGCATGCCAGATACTCACTGCAGTAGGTGCCCAGGGGGCAGATATTCCCAGTAGCACCGTCAGTTGGTTTAGAGCTGGCTGCTCCTCCTGTGCAATAAAACCCAGCGGCACATTTCCCGCTGGGTTCAGACAGACCTGGGGGATGGAAAGGACAAAGGGGCTCAACCTGAAGCAAAACACTGAGACAGTGGGGTGGAAGCAGCAGGAGCACGTGGGTCAACAGCCTGCAAGGCAGCAGGCTCCAATCTTCCCAAGGGGGAAGCCTCAGAAGAGATAGCTGAGCCCCATTCTCATACAAGAGCTCTGGCTGATCCCCAGGGCCCAACAAGTCATAAGCAGTCTTGTGCCCCTGCAAAGTATTAAGCTAATAACAGCTTACGTTAAACACACCAAAATGATATTGAAAGAGCAATAAAAACAGCAGGGAATAAATGAACCAAAGGCTGTGATAGCAGTATCTCCAGCCCCAATGGAAGCAGAGAATGAAATGAGTCTGATGGGACACCCTGACCTTTTAGAGCCAAGAGGTTTGGACAATTGGGCTCAGCTTCAGGACACTTTCAAGTGTTTATCCAGACAAAATCTTATGAGATTTGAACGTTGCTGGCTATAACCACCAGGAGGCTCAGTGACTCACTCAAGGTCACAGAGTAACCTATGGCAGAGTCAGGAATAGACCGTAGGTCCCCCAGGCTCCCTAACGAGAACTCAGTGTAAGTACAGTGGCTGGAGGCAGTGCTGAAATAGCACTCACTGGGAAACAGAGACAAATATGTGCACCAAAATTCTCTCCTTCAGACTGCCCCATGACAACTCAACCCCAATTTGCATGGCTGTATCCTCACCTGACGCATGGCAGTAAAACCCCGGAGGGCAGGGAATGGGCTCAAGGCTGCCCTCAGGGCAGTAGAACCCAGCCATGCACTTCCCTCCGGTGGCAGTGGCTGGACACAGGCAGTTGGCATTGGTGTAATTATCCAGGTCGAAGGGCTGTGCAGTCCATGCAGCCGATACACAGAACCAGCCTGAGCAATGAACACACAAACAACGTGGCTGAGAAAATAGCAGCAGCAGTGGAGCCCAAAGAGTTACCATGGATAAACAAGGTGTATGGTACACTACCTTGGTACAATAGTGAATCCCACTGTGCACGCAACAGGCCAATGGTGCCAGGGTAGAACATCACCATGGTATAATAGGGAATATGTTGCACATGTGACAGGCTGATAGTGCAACAGCATAACACCAGCATGGCATATAATGCATGTAACAGTGTAATGGTGCAACCATGTACCACCACCATGGTGTATAATGATAAAATCTATAACAACCCCAAGATCAGTCCTTCATTGCCTGGACTAGCAGGGACTGGGAAGGCTGCAGAGAGAGTTGCTTTCAGTCTCCTGAGTGAGAAGGAACAATACCATCCAGCCACTTCAGGTGGCTTCCCAGAGAAACTCTAGAAGGCACCACGTCTGGCCCATTTAGGCAAGGACCAGCCAGATAATCTTCAGACCTTCCTAAGAGGAGACCATTCTCCATGCCCAGTATGCACCCGGTGCTGCTCCTGCTGGGCTAAACTCCAAGGCTTGAATTCTCATTTGCATTGAGGATGGAGTACTGTAAAGAGCCCTTCTCATAAAGGAGGATCAGGTCTTTAAAGCCTACATGAGTTACAGTGCGAGTGACCCTGTGTACAGAGACAGAAGAGCCATCTCAGGGCAAGAGCAATGTGCACACGTGCTGGCACACTTGTTTCCATCTCCACATAAACGCAGGGCATGTGGGCTAGTTGGAAACCTCATAGGACCCCTCCATCCTTCGGATTGTGCGGCCAAACTGACCTGGACTCACCTGCATCACACTTCCCTGACACGGCTGTTAAATTCTCCTTCCCACAGTAGTGCCCTGGGGGGCAGGGTAGGCAGCTATCCAGGCTCTGGGTCATGGGGTCAGGGTTATAATAACCCCGGGGGCAAGGAAACTCAGTGGCGAACCTTGTTGCTTAGAAATGAAGAGAGAGAGAGAAAGAAAGAGAGAGGATTTTTCCTGGTATTTATAGGCCATAAATACAATTCCTGCTATAATCTCTTACATTATAATTGAACACTGCCCCTGTTGGTGTATCTCAGCTCACCCTTCATATGGGGTAGGTCAGACGGCAAGGCTCAGTCAGTCTCTGGACTCTGCTGAGGTTGCAGATAAGGGGGATTCAAGCTAGTTGTGTTCATGACTTGTGTGATCCAGATACTTGTTCATGAATAACGACTGAGACCAACCAGTTCATTTCACAGAAGCCACTGTTGCATTTAGAACATGAATATTTCAATCTGGCTAATGGCATGTTTAGGACTCCAATCCCATGTCCCAGGAGCAGGGCTTGTTTCTCACCTTTGGGGCAGTAGAAGCCAGGTGGGCAGGGGTAGGCATGGTAGCTGGTGGTGTTTTCAGGGCAGTAGTAGCCAGCTGCACAAGGTGAACACGCAGCTTGCCTGCTCAGGTTGTTATAAGTTCCTGCAAGGCAGGGAAGGGGATAGCTGGCCCCTTCTGGACAGAAGTGGCTCACAGGGCAAGGGCCTCCTTTGTGCCATATGTCTGTGAGGAAGAAAGAGAAATGCAGTGGGAACAAAGGCAAGAGATTGCACCCAAACACTGGATGTTTCTCTCTTGTTGTGGCATTGTGATCCCACAAGGGAGATTGAGACAAGGCAGTGCCAGGTTAGAAAATTACCAGACACCATTCCTCAGGGTATGTGAGCTGTAGGAATGATTGATGCAGCGTGCACAGAGTCCTTCCTTATAATGCACTTCACAGGCAAGACTGAGCCAAGTCTTACCCAACATTTAGCCTCCCTACATTTTTCCATGAAAACATTTTCATGCATTAGCCTCACTTGAACCAGCTTTGGAGATCGCGGAAAGAGATGGAACAGCCATTGAGAGAGTTGAGGTTCTAGGCCTAGGAAATTATTTCTCCTCAGATTGCATGGAGTATAAAGGCAAAGATGGGGGGAGAATGGGATACCTTTAGTACTAGTGGGAGCCTGTAACTTAACGCTGCTGCAGTGCCCAACATATGCAGCTATTGGGATAGTGTAGACCAATGGAATGTGACTTCCCATTTCACATGTGCATGTGTTGTTTCAAATACCCTTCTCTAGAGGGCAATGGGCATGGCTTATGTGAGGGTCAGGCAAAAGTGAGATATATAAGGTCATTAAGTAGATAAGAGGAACAAGAATAGAGGGATCCGGCAGCTGAGTAGGCTGCAGACAATAGACAATAGCTATTAGGGAGATGCAGAGGATGAGGTCAGCAAATGAGGGAGAGATTAGAGGGGTGGGGGAATCCTGGGAAATCAGGTCCTATTCCCCCAGGTATGTTTAGATCCAGTGTGGCCAGGTGGCAATGCTTTAGGCAAAGTCAAATGCCTGACAGTGAACGCTGTAGGCAGGTGAAGGCACCGCTTACAATGAATCACCCTGGCTTAAGGTTTATTGTACCTTCACCCAGTGACATCCTCACCTGCTGGGGATGAGGAGGAGGCTCCAGATAGGCAGTAGTAGCCGGCTGAGCAGGATCCTGAGGGAGCTGTGAGACCGGTTGAGCTGCAGTAATAGCCAGGCGGGCACACAGTGCAGCTTGACTCCAGCCAGAGGTAGAGTCTGGGGAGGCAATTGTGGCATAGCTGGGAACGAGGGCAGCTAAGGCCAATGTACCCCATTTGCCACCAATACCTAGCATCATGTGCTGTGATAAATATTCCTCTTTACAGGAGCCACTGTGCTCTTTATATCAATCTAGGGACAAAAATCACACTTCTCCGATCCAGAAACCACAACATGATATAGCTCCACCTTTCTGTACCACTGCCACAGTCCCACAACCTACCCTCCAATATCACAAATCACATCACTGCCCAGCGCTCAACATCCAGTACATTTGCCCATTCATTTTTCCATTCACGTGCTGTCCCCAGTGTGGTTCGGTCCTTTCTCTGTGTTTCATTCTGTACCATCTTGCAGCTATACTATCAATGTGCTGGCACCAGCGCTGCAAACAAGCCTCAACTCGTGGGGGATTGAAGGAAGCCTGAGGCTTACATAGTCAATACAAAGGCACCTGCACGGTGAACCATACAGCACCACACTCTGCTGCTTAAAGAGTAAGTATGACAAACCACCCAGAGGAGAGACTACAGAAGCAGGTTAAAGAATGCATATAGTGCACCTGCCCATGGGAACAGCAGGAGAAAGATAGAGCCTCTGTTTTCAAGCCAGCATGACCACAGCCAAAGAGTTCACCTGTCCGAGAATGTGCCCACAGGGCATGGCAATGGGATGCTGGTACCAGCTGGGCAAAAATGCCCAGGTGGGCATGGGCCTCCAGTGCTTGTATTTGTGGCTCCATCAGGGTTTGGGACACTGGCTCCTGTATTGAAACACAAAGGGAAAACAAATCCCAAGTGACAAACATTGCAACCCTTTGGCCACTTTCGCCCTTGTGGCCAAGGTGGCCAAACGCACTTTTACAGTGGAGATAGGGACTCCTGCCCTGTGGCGGGGTGGTGGGACTAGGGGCTTCTGCCCAGTAGGGATGGAGTCTAGAGACTTCATCCCCACAGGAGGCGCCTGCCAGGACTTGGGGCTGAAGCCCTGAGCTCCACCACCCTGCTGCAGATCAGAAGCTCCAAGCAGGTGAGGCTGGCTCTTGAACTTCTGAAGATTATTGTATGTGGCTCAGAGGATCAGTAAGTTTGGCCACTCCTGGCATAAACAAAGGTATGTACTGTGTTTAACACAAGCTCTCCTTGCATTAAGATGCAACCATCACAGATGGAGGCTTGTTTCTGAATATTCCATGTGGACTGGACTCCATCCAGGGGAAAATCTTAGACTTGGACTCAGTATCAATAAAAGCGCACGGGTAAAGATCTGATACTAATCTAAGGAGTGGCCAGGCCTAACAACCTCACACAGTAAAAAATTAGTTCACGCATTTAAAAACCATGAGAATTTTATTTTTTTAAAATTGGGTTGATTTGATTTGTTTCCATTGTACTTGGGTCACATTTCAGGCTTTGCTCTACAACCATGGGGACTAGAAACTTACTTTTTTCCCCTAAATCAACACTGAAATTCTCATGAAATCACAGGAATCCAGGACCAGAGGGCTTTAAGAAAAACAGCAAATATTCTTGACATTGGCAGCACAAAGAAACCCATGTGGTTTGGTAAACAAAACCTATGGAGTGTTTTGTATTATACAGAAGGACTGGCTCTGGCCAAAGCCCAGAGCTGCTGCTGCTCCCCTCTCATCTTGCAACCCCATGGCTCTGAGAAATCTGAGTTCTGATTCTTTATGAGTGTCATCGCAAAGAGGCTGAGGCATCTGCTCATGCACCAGAATCAACCTCCCATATTTTGCAAATAATTTCTGTCACTTGCCAAGAGTCGATACATAGTTTCTAGCCCAAACCTGCCAAGTAAGCACTCATAATCTAAGAGAATACACTGTTTGTCATGCCAGCCGACCATGCCAACACCATCATGCCAACCTCATGCTCCAAAGCCTCTCTGCCATCACCTCATATTAATGCTACTGCACCAGCTTCCTATCACAGTGCTAACATGCCAACCTCATACCAGCCCACTTTGCCATCCTCCTGTTCAAAGCTTCTATACCTACCTCATGCCTCAGCAACCTGATAGCAACCTATCTTTTCAGAAGAAGGCAGGACAAATTAAACAGACAGAATAGAAGAGCTCAAGGAATATGGAGAAGATAAGGCCCCCATTCTCCCTCCCTTTGCCCTTGGGAATGCTAAATCAAGTACCTGCTGTGCAGAAGAATCCTGGCCAGCAGGGGCCACTCGGAGAGGATAATCCCCATTCTCCACAAAACATCCCTGGAGAAATACACAGGGGAGAGAGTATCATTTAACTGGAAAGAGCACTGGGCAAACCAGCGTACAGTGTGCACTTCTGAGCAGGGAGAGGGTGAATCAGTGAGAGAGCCCATCATAGCATCATCACAACAGGAAAAGCAGCTTTCCAATTTAAAATTTGCTCCTGTGAGACACCATGGATGTTAGAGCATCCTTATCTCCTCCAGGGTAGTATCAGATATTGGTTCACAAGGGGGACACTACAGATAGCATTTAAGTATATTTTTATATCATTGTTTATTTTACATTTGTTTCCTGGAGGTAAAATGCATTCATTAGGGGTTTGGGACAGTGGCGCCAATTCAAACATTTCTTGGGAGGTGGGGGAATTCCAGTCCCTGCCCCTCCCAGCAGGAACCCTATTCTGGTTCTTGCTCATCCCCCCACCCTCTTCCTGCAGGGCTCCCCACTGTCCCTCGGGTGTGGAGTTTCCCCTCTCTCTCACTAACGCAATGCATGAGCTGGTACCCCCAGCAGTGGAGTTCTCAGCAGACTCCCCTGCACTCTGCCGTACGGGAACAGACTCCCTGTGCACTAGATCGCAACACCATTTGGCCTGGCTGTGACGAAGGGGCAGACGGGTCAAATTTGAGTGGTGTTGCAATCATGCAGCAGCAGTACAAGACTGCTGCTTAAAAATGGTCAGCCCATGCCCTTCCCCCCCCCGCGCCACAGCCTATGTAATTGTGAGAAAGTGCAAAAATCTTGGGGTGAGGTGTTTCCCCCTCTGAACTCCCAGTTGGCAGCACTGGTTTGGGAAAAGAGGTGGCACATGGAGTTATCTCTCTCTTACAGAGTGGTCTGCAGGATGCGAGAGATGAAGAACTACTGCTCTAAGAGGTATCCTTACCTGCAGGGCATTGCTGGCACCTCTCGGCCTGGCTGATTCCATGATATGGGTTGTAAGTCCCAGCTGGACAAGGGTAAAAGCTGATTCCAGTCTTCTGGGGGCAGTAAAAGCCAGGTGGACAATGGTGCATTATGCCGTGCTGACAGTGAAACCCAGCTGGACATGGTAAGCATTTGTCTTGACCTGAGAGGGCAGTTCAGGAAAGGGAAGAAAAAGCATCACTGAATGGACTCACTTCTGTAGGACTCTTACTTGCCTGGTTCTAAACTTGAAATAGGAGGACTGGAATGGTATTTTCTTTGCTTTCCTGGCTTCACTGGTCTTTATACATACTGGAAAGCTCATGAGGCAGTTTGTTTTAGCAAGCTTTCCAGCCCTGGTTTGCAGGTTGAGGAAGTTTGCAGAAGCATCTACATTTCTGGGTGCTTACCCAAAAGGCCAGCGGCCACTGTAAGGGGATTTCTACTCACCTCCAGGTCTGCCCACTTGATGGACGCACAACAATGAGGAAATCTGGTTGAAAATCTAACAGCTCTGTTATTGTAGAACGAGAGCTGCTTCTGTGCTTCTGGGACTTGGGCTGCTGTAGGAGTGACACATATGGAACATTGTCCTCTGGGACACATCATCCCAGGACACATGTCTCCCTGTCATGATGCAGCATCCTCATGGTATGACAGTGCAACAGCCCTGAAAATATTTGGGGATGTATTTTCATGTCTTTCAGCCCAGCTTGCAGGACATGGGATTGCCCCACTCCAATCAGAATAGGTGGAAACCCTGCTTTGACTTGCAGGGTTATTTATAACCATGCTGTAAGGGTTAATGCTTGTCACACTGCTAACTCCTTGGCAGCACGGATCTACAGGACTTTAAATAGTGTTCCACACACTTATGCCAGCAAGTAATTTGTTCTGGTAGGCATATTGCACCATAATAGGGTAACAGGAGAATAACACTGGAGCCGTGGAGTACAAACTGGATTTCTAGTTCCCTCCCAGTTAGATGGTAGCTCAAGCAAAGCAGCCCTCTCCTCAAACCCTGACCTGTTGCATTGCTGTATTCCCCATCTGGGCAGGGGGAGGGTGCTGCTGAGCCTGCAAGGCAGAAGTGTCCTTCAGGACAGAGATCCCCCATCACAGCATCCACTGGCCTTGGGGTCCATGCCCCTCCTGTGCAGTAATAGCCTGAAAGCAGAGACCACAGGGAATCACTCAGCCTGTCTTGCTGCAGAAGTGGGAGGGCACTCAGCAGAATATAAGAACCATTATAGTGATGGTGTGAGTGAATTGGCTGGTAGTTGGAAAAGCTGTTGACATGTCTCACCTGGTGCACAAAGCCCTGTAGGGGAAATCTGGCCTGCCACATTGCAGAAGAACCCAGGGGGACAGGGGAGACACCAGCTGGCATCCTGGGCTCCCCTTCTCTCGTTCCAGGTACCAGCAGGGCATGGCATCTCACTTGGGTGTTTTGTGCCAGCAGGGCAGTAATAGCCTGCTAGGCAAAGATCACCAAAAGGAAGTCCAACCTGGATCAAGGAAAACAAGGTGGATATTGTGCCTGATGCACTTCACAGTGTGTTAGAGGGTCAGGCTTCACCAGCCTATCCAATACTCACGGGTGAGGTGCTGTTGGACCCTTGGGCACAATAATATCCTGGCTGGCACAGTCCCTCAGGCATGGCCAGACCAGCTGTGCTGCAGTACATGCCTGCCATGCAGGGTTTGCAGGATCCTGTCCCCATGGCACCGAGTATGTCGGTGTAAGTGCCCTGTACAGAGAAAGCTATTGAAGCCATCGGAGGGCAAGAAATCTCCAAGGGAGAACTTCTAGATGGAAGGAAACACTCTTGGCTCTTACCACAGGACATGGGAGAGGCAGTATACTCCGAGCTGGGCAGTAATACCCTTTGGGACAAGTCACAGGTTCAGCCAGGCCAGTCTGATTGCAAAACGTCCCCTCTGGGCACTCTCTACACAGAGACTGACCAAGGACCTAGAGGGAGAACGTAGCAGGAACTGAGTGTCTGAGCCCCCCTTGTTCAGAATGAAAGTTGTGAGCAATGTGGAGGGTGGCACAGGTGTCACAGGCCCACGTGCTGTTGTGGATAACACCATGTGTCTGGATAGCAACAAAAGGCGTACGGTTTACAAAGCAATCTAAAGACGTCAGAGCAGATCCCTGTCCTGGACTGCAGGACATACTGTCCCTCTTCCACCCCACTCCAGACAGGGTCAGAATTTAGTCTGTTGCAGCTGGGTGAGCGTCAAGCTTGAGAGAAAACCTGAAGCCAACAGAGTTTCACTAGTCTGGTGCTAACATCTCACACGTATCTGTCCCCCGATTCAGATTCTGAAGGCTTCTATGGACCCAGAATAGCCAGCAGCTTAGTTCATTGCACTTACAGGCTGGAAACTCCCAAGAGGGCAGGGTTCTGGGCTGAAAGCTCCAGCCAGTGAATAATGCCCCTCCATGGCCACATGCTGAAGGGCAGTCTTGGCAGCTCCAGTACAGAAGTAGCCAGGTTTGCAGGGTCCAGTGGGAGCTTGGCTGTTTGTCCCATCACAGTACAGCCTGGGTTTGGGAAAACACACATCATAAGTAGAAACATTTCCTTTTGCCACAGGAAAGCATTGTCTTAAAACAGTAAATGCCCCACTAACTGGTTGGAATCACATAGGATTCACAGATCCCCTATGTTCTTGGATCTTGTAGGGATAATGCAGGAAAGGCCATCCTTCATCCGGAATTTAATTATTTTGATCAAGACAGTAAAGTCTTATATTTCACAGTTTGATACTGAGAAGAATAAAGCTTCCTTCCCCTTAGTAACTGTTAGGGAAACGTGAACCAAAACTTTTCAGTAGAGATCAGATAAGCTCACAAAAGTTCAGATGCTTCCCCCCACCGCCCCAACCCTCAAACTCCTAGCTCCACAAGCCTGGGTTGGAAAAGCACACAAGGGAGATATTCTCATGAGATTCCTGGTAGATTCCTGGATGGAACACAAATACATCAGATACCTCTTTGTTATATTGGCCTGTATCTTACTGGCTGGAAACTGGGTGCACAGGAATGTAGTAATGGAAAATACCAGGGTGGAGGGAAGGTTTGGATTCACTCTGAGCTTTGGTGAGGGAGAGCTAATATTTTATTCAGACTTGTTGTCCCTTTCATAATAAATTATAAAGGAAATTGCACGGGCCACCAAACACCAGATTTTACTGACAGCATTTACTAGAATACAGAGATGCACCAATCCAAAGGTCAGATGCATCCGCCTTAAGTTTACATTCCTCACCACTGGCTGCTCTGTGTCACAGCCTGAAGAGTCTCTGACTATTTTATGTATGCTTACCCACTAATATCTGACAGCAGCTGTGTGTGTCCTAGAGGATGAAACCCTTATAGTTATTATTAGAGACATACACTGTCCTTCATAATCATCCATGCAGCTTAACAGACTCTTAGACTCCAAGGCCAGAAGGGGGCCGTTGCAATCATTGAATCTGCCCTCCTAGATAACACAGGCCAGAGAACTTGCTAAAATAATTCCTAGAGCAGAGCTTTGAGAAAAATGTTCCATTTTGATTTAAAAATGGAGAATCTACCACAACCCTGGGTAAATGGTTCCAATGGCTAATTCCTCTCACTGATAAAGGTGTGTGCTTTTTTCAGTCTGAATTTGTCTAGCTTCAGCTTCCAGCCATTGGAAACCATGGCTGTCAATGGGAATGCCACACATTGAACAAGGAGGTGAATACCCCCACCCCATCTAAACAACACAGGGTATCCCCCTGACAAGGACTAGCATGAATTTGGTGGACGATCTCTAGGTCATGGCACCCTGCACTTAGGATTCAGCAAGCCTAACTTTAAGCATGTGACGAGTCAATGGGATCAGTCTCCTGCTGAAAGTTCCTCACTGCAGGTCCCCCTGACAATCACATGGCCTGGTTTATAGCAATGGGAGAGCAACCACACTTCAGCCTTATAAAACTGAGCAATGTTCTTCTGCAGAATGGGAAACTTACCCAGGTGGGCAGTCCAAACACTGCTTCAGGCTCCTCAACCCACTCACATTACTGTAAGTCCCTGGAGGACAGGGTGTAGGTAACAGGGAGCCAGGTGGGCAGTACGCTCCAGCAGGGCAGATATCACCTGTCACCCCATCTGTGGGCAACTGGAATTGGAAAACAGATCCTTTAACAATTAATAGAGAAAGAAGTAACTGTATCAAATGAGATGAGTATGTTAAAGAGATGCACGGTTTTAGTCCCGAGTCTATACAGAACCTTACATCAATGGAAGTGTTTTCCTTTTTTTTTAAATTCCCACATTATTTTTTGTTTGCATGTAAACACTCCCTTACCATGTTTGCGACCTAAATATTGCAGCACTGTGCTAGTGCATGAGAGCTAGAAAGAGAAACTGACTATAAAGAAAGGTGATAATGATAAGTATCTCTCTGATGTCCAAGCTGAGAGCAATGCAGGAAATGGACAGAGACCATTACTGGTGAAAAGGAAAGTAGATCTGACAATCTTGTCACTTTCAATGACTGATAGACCCAGATTGGCACATGGGAGTCCAAAGCTCTGAACACTGGAGAAGTTCAGACCTAGGTATAAATCTGAGGCCTAATTTTGCCACTTGGGCTTCTCCACTAAATCAGAACCCAGAATTCAAACTTCTCAAAGTCTGTGGCTGTTTGGATCCTTGTTCTAATCTGGATCCTACCTCTCCAGCTCAAGACCATATCTAGTTTTAATAATAGATAGTGTTCATTAATAACAGAGAGAAGAAAATTCACTGTATTCAAGGATTTTTTTTTAATTGAATAGTTTTGCATGGGATGGTAACTTGAATGAAACTATGCCAATTTACACCTGCTGACGATATAGCCAGCCCCTGTTATTTAGCCTGTCCTTTCAGTTACAAGTGCTGAGACTGGGATAACAAGATCGTAGGACTTGATCTTGTGTCCGTCTAAGTCGCAGGCAAATTTCCCATTGACATCACTGGCAACAGAGACAGCCATGGGCACACAGCGGGGAGAATGCTCAGAACAAAGGACTGCAGAGCTAAGGCTCCTGGGGTACGTCTCCACTGCATCTGGGAGCAAGCCTCCAAGGCCAGGTAGACAGACTCGCTTTAACAGGGCTTGTGCTAGTGTGCTAAAAATAGCTGTGTCAACGTTGCAGCACTGCCAACATGGGTTCACCTGAGCTTGGACCTGGGGGTAGGACAGGCTTCAGCTTGGGTATCTGGGCCCAGCCCTGACCAGTGCCACAACAGCCACACATCCCCCTAGTACAAGTCAGTTTATGCGGGCTGGGAAGCTTGCTTCCAGCTGCAGTGTAGGCTTACCCCCGGAGTCCTTCCCTCCTGGGCCGATGAAGGAGAAGATGGCACAGGAGCCCGGCTTTGAGCGAAGAAGAACTTAACACACAACTTACTGGTGTCACTGCTCTGCCCCGGCAGTGGAACCCAGCCTCGCAGAGGCCACTGGGGCCTGTCTGTCCTTGGCCAGCACAGTAGAACCCACCTCCGCACGGGCTGCAGTCCAGCAGCGCAGCCAGCTCCTTTCTGCTACCGTATGTGCCCTCCGGGCAGGGCTCAGGATGGGAGCTACCTCTGGCACAGTAAGAACCCTGCAAAACAAAGCCAGGTTCTCACAAGGCTGAAAGCTCTTACAATAAACCCGGACTTGGCCCATCTGCTTCCCCTTTTATTACAAAACCACTGCAGAATAACTTACAGCTGGGCAAGTTTTGGGCTGTGTCATGGCAGGAGAGTCACAATAGTACCCTGCAGGACACGGTTTGCAAGTATTTCCTCCGTCCACAGCAGAACTATCCCAGTAGAAGCC
This sequence comes from Mauremys mutica, assembly GCF_020497125.1. Classification (NCBI taxonomy): domain Eukaryota; kingdom Metazoa; phylum Chordata; order Testudines; family Geoemydidae; genus Mauremys; species Mauremys mutica. Next base: position 10,043,313 of record NC_059093.1, read on the forward strand.
AGGCAGACAGGGAAAAGAGAAGGGGAATCCAGTCCCTGGGGGGCACGTGTATCCTGGGGGGCAGTCTCCAGTCTGGGAAACAAAAGACAAAAGGGATTGTCAGTCCTGGGGTTGTCCTTGTTGTTTCGAGGTGGGATGGGTGAATCAGTTCAGCTACAATAAGGAGTGGCTTGAGCTTTGACCAGAATTGGAAACTTTTATTATTATTGGAGCTGGGCAGAAAAGGCAAAAGAAAAAGAAAATCCTATAACATTTTTTAAATTCAATTTTGCCCTGTTTGTTTGTTTGTTTTTGGGGGGGATCAGTCAAATTTTTGATGAAAAAAGTCAATATAAACTCAAATTTTGAAAAACGTCCACCAGCTCGCTTTGTTTATTTATTCTTGTTCATTTTGTTGAGTGCTGACAATGTGCTCGGTGCTGTACAAAGCCCAGTTAGAAAAGACAGTCAATATCTCACAATATAAGCTGTTAAAGGAAGACACGTGGGAGCTGAAAGAGAGCAGAAAGAGGTGTAGGAGATCAGTGATGGAGGGGATGGGAGAAAAAAGGGGTGTGGTTGAGGTACAAAGAGAGGATGGCTTGATGGCTGGAAAGAGGGAGGTTGTTGCATGAGCAAAGGGCAAGGTGAATGAAGGTGCAAAGACAAGAGTGGATGCAATAGACAAGAGAACCTAGCTGCAGAATATCAGCCTCATTTTGTCTCCTGATCTCAGGTTAAAGGACCCTCTGGCTCACTCCTGCTACAGTGTGGAATGACTGGGCCCTTGGGATGTCTACAGAGTTCTGAGGGCTGAGACTCTTCCCTCAGAGAACATCTACACTGTAGCTGGGAGCATGCTTCTCAGGCAGGTAGACAGACATGCTAGCGCCCCGGGAGGTAGTATGGGCAGAGGCTTAGGTTAGCTGCCTGAGTATGAATCCAGGGACCTGGGTGGGTTTGTACTCAGGCGACTAGCCCAAGCTACTGCCCATGCTATTGCAGGCTACCCAGTGATTTTTAATGAGCTAGCTCAAGCAGGTGGGAAGCATGCTCCTAGCTACAATATAGACTTACCCCTGCCGAGCAGGGAAGGGTAACACGGCAATGACAAACTTCTCTCTCACAGATGAAAGTTTGGCTCCCCCCATGCTGCTGAACCTCTAATCTAATTATTTTTACCATAGATTTCTTCTTTACATCTCATATTGATGTGGGAGTCCCAGGTCTTTGGAGACGGGACTACCAAAATGACAGCTCCCAAAACCTGGGCGTATCTTTCATGGGCCATATTTCATCAGAGCATCATAAGGCAGGAGCACTGGATAGACAAGCAACATGCTAACTATTACTGAGAAGGCTCCATCACCAGAGTCACTGTAGGAAGGCTCTTAGGTCTGAGAGCACTCACTGGATGGGGAATTCCTCGGGGCTCTCTCCATTCCCTGTAGCAGTACTTCCCTGCAGGACATAGCAAGCATTCATCCACTCTGCCCAGACCCTTCTGCTCGCTGTAGGTTCCATTAGGGCAAGGTCTAGCATGAGAGTCCTGGAAATGAAACACAGACTGCTCTTCAACATAGTGTTATCACTATTGCATCCCACAATGCAAAACCTCCTACTGCAGAACACACAAAAGAATCCCACTTAGGTCTGGGAACAAACATATGGGAAAGGATATTGGGAGCCAGATGTGGAGGCAGCGAAGATGATATTGAGGAAGCAGAGGGAGGTGTCAACATTTAGCAGCCATAGATCTACACTCAACTTTGTGACGATCTGTCAAGGTGCCTCCATTTATCATGAGTGCAGCTACACACTGTACCCAACTACAGGTTTAGATGCTTCACCAAGGGGATTGGTGCTCACATGCACAATCCAGTGGTTCAGGAAGGCATTTTCCTGCCAGTCCCCTCAGTTCCTAACAGACACTGTTAAGGTCCTTGGGAATCCTTTTGCCTTCTTCTGGAGCTGGGATTCTCCAATCTTTCCATTCTGCAGATTGTTTCGTAACAGAGGTGTATGCTTGGTCTACGTGTTTCAAGAGCACTAATTCCATTTCTGGCTAACAGAAGGTACGATGAAAAGCAACTGCATAGACCTTGCTCTAGATTCTAGAATTCTTATCTAGACTCATGCTTCTTGTAGCAGGAACCATCTTTTTGTTCTGTTTCTATAGCACCTAACACAGTGGGGCCTTGGTCAATGCCTAAGGATCTTATGCCTAAACACAATATGAATCAGGAAAGAAAGAAAGAAAGAAAGAAAGAAAGAAAGAAAGAAAGAAAGAAAGAAAGAAAGAAAAGTGGGTCTAGGTTAGTGAATCCTATTATTCCAGGTATTAAATCTCTTTATTATTATTATTAAATTAAAATTATCTAGTGGCAGCAGCACCCACAATGTGATGGGTTCTCTAGAGACATTTAAAAAAGAATAGTCCCTACCCTGAGTAGCTTCCAGGTAGATGGACAAGTAGACAGAGAAAGTTAAAAGGAAGGGAAACAACATATTTTTATTTTATAAAACATACATCTTAAATCAGTTCTCTGTAGGCAGCATGGTAGAAATGACTTAAATGTGGAGGGGGTACGAATAACAGTAAGGAGGAAATGTGTATTAATTACATGTAGATAATATAAAAACCTTAATACAAACTGAATGCAATTTCCAACAAGAAAAACCAAACTACTAAAAACATCCTTAAAAATACAGCTGGGAAGGTAAGAAAGAAGTCAGAGAGAAAAGTAAAGAGGCCCAACATTATGGCACAACTTTATACACGTGGCAAACACCAAGCTCTCTGAACACCAGGAAATCATGGAAACCAGAGTAAAAAGATCAAACAGCCTAGAGCTGGTAAGGACTCCATCAGCAAGACTGACTCTACTCTAGCTTCTCAAAAGCAAAGCCCAGAAGATGAGAGAATGGTGAATAACAATAACCAAACAGATCCCCTTACAATGTCACCCCGGGGACAGTAGTATCCTCTTGGGCAGGCATTTCCGTTGGCATCTGGAGCGACTGCCTGTCCTTCGGGGCACAGCAGGCCTGCAGGGCAAACCATAGCAAGTAGCATGGCCTCCCTGCTGGTGATTTCATCAGCACAGTAATGTCCAACGAGACAGGACAAGCAGGAGGCAGAGCCTGGGTCCTACAGGATAGAGGACACATGATACAATTTACATTTTCACAGCACAAAGGGACCCCAAAGCATTTTGAAAGCTATGTCCAGGCACAAAATACTTTGCATAGGAATGCAGCTAACTCAGGGGTGGAGGATTGCACATCGGTAAACAAATTGCCCCAAAACCACTGTAGCTGGGTGGAATCACTCAAGCCTCAGGACACTATGACAAAACCCTATTCTTACAGAAAGTATCATGGCATCTTTAATACTCGCAAAGAAAATAGAGGAACCCCGGTTTTAAGGTCTCACAAAACATACCTCTATAGACAAAAAACATGTAATTCAGTTTATTAACCATGGAAGCATGAAAGACTGAGTATCTCAACTGGGAAGCTCCCCCTGCCATTGTCCATGGCTTATCTGTGGATAAAGGACTTTGTTCCCCAGCCCTGTCAATCCAACAGCTTTCATCAGTACAATAGGAAAAGAGAGGAACACAGAAATCCCCTGTTCCCCCCAGCCTCTCCATGTCACACTGGATTGGAAGGCACAACGGAGAGGTAATCTGGGTCTATCTGTCATACATAAGTCCCCATTCATCATTTATCTCCCCTCTGATCTTAATGAATAGTTCCAGCAATGATTACCAAATCTCTGCAGCAATAGAAAGTTGGCCCGGGTAGAGATAGTAGGGCAATTTGATAGCGATGACATGTCGGTTTCCCATCAATATGGAAATTTAGTAATTATCACTAGAATTATTCATTACAGCTTAGTGACAGACAAATAAGGAATAGACCAAGCTTTGTTCGTCAGAACAGCTATCTCACCCATTGTCCCCTTCTGTGGATCTGACCCATTGTTTTACTTTCCACAGTCAAATGAACATTTGATTCCTTTGCAATCCCCCAGGAGCTGGGGCTGAACAGAGGAGCCTGCTCCCGTCATTCCTCTGCAGTAATTAGCTGACATTGAAGGGGAAAAAACCCATCCAAATTACAAACATCTATAAAACTGTGAGCAGCCAGCTGGGGGAAAACAAATAAAACCAGAACCTATTAACACAATGGCTATTTCCATGGCAATTGGATTGTGGTTACAGCTGTTCCTTTAACTTGCATTCATAATCATGGAAATTAGGGTTAGGACTGATCTGCGCAGAGACTCAGAACCCTGAACCTGCAGGATCATTTCCTATATTATACTCTCCAGGCCTTTCTTTGAGCCAGTTTTTAAAAGGACAACAACAGTGACAATGCTTCTCCATTGCTTTCCATAAGAGACAACTCCACAGTCAAATAGACTCTACTGTGGGTCTTGTCTGTATTTAACTTAACATTTCCCATCATTTCATTCCTACCAATGCAGCTCCACTATTGATAGACAGGCCACAGGCATTTCTACCAACATATCATCTACACCAGCTCTCAGCATGCTTAGATGACAGAACAGTAATAATGCTAGTGCCTTGTCTGCACTACAGTTCCCACTCTTGCTACTTCCACTGTCAATGCCAGGGTGAGAAAGTTAAGAACAAGCTCATTGCAGACCCTGCCTTGGAACCCAAGGGGAAGGGACCATTTTGGTCCATGGTTTGAGCTTCCTTCCCTGCCACCCTTCAATTCTTGTGCTGCACAGCAATTAGCATGAAACAATTTCCACTTACTGAAAAGCTGCCAGCACCACATGCTTGGGGAGCCACAGTGCCAAGGTCAGGGCAGTAGTATCCTCCAGGGCAGGGGACGCAGTCTTCAGCCACCTTTGCTCCTTGCTCCTTGCGATAAGTTCCTCTGAATAAGGATAGAGGGGAGGAGGCAGAGTCACCCATGGCAGCAAATTTGGTGCAGGCTGGGTGTTGCTCTTTCCTTGGATATAATACAGGGGAGACACCACGGGAGGAAACTGAGACAGAGTAAACTCACTGTACCCAGAGCTGGTAGGAAATATCCCACCTGTGATGGAACTCACACAAGCCTTGACCTCCGGAAACATGCAAGTTAAGATGGAGCACTCCACTTGCACACACTTATGATGTACACACATATTCCATACACTGGGATAGGGACGAGTTCTGAGGTCCCACCTCAGTAACACTTTAGGCCCTGCTCAAATGGGTCAGTGCATTGGTCTCAAGGTCCCTTTTTCACAACACACAATCTACTTACACTGGGCATAGAGTTGGCTTGGAGGTCCCATCTGTGCAGTAGGATCCCACAGGGCAGGCAGTGCAGTCTTCCACTCGGCCATTTCCCAGCCTGGTACTGTAGGTTCCCGCAGGACAGGGGAACTGGGTGCTTGTCCGTGTACCTTTCCCAAAGATGAGGAGGTGATGGAGATTCTAACACTAATCCTTCTCTCTAAGTGAGATAGCATGGAAAGGTGCTTCCCCACCTACATCTAACCAACACTTTGGTGAACATCAGCAGGTGTAATCACTGCCATGGCAGATATTGCAGAAACTTTGCAGTTTTGAATCTGGAATCACAAGTATTTGTACCAGAAGCTTGATTCTAAATGTTATGCTGATGCAATCAAGGGATGGAAAATACCTTGTGACCTACGTGCCAGTCCAAATAGCTTGAGTTTCAAATATCAAATACTCAGAGAGCACAGTTTGCTATCAACCCGCAGGCTGAAATATATTGGTGCAAAACACTGGCTGAGTAAACAATGAACAAATGTGTGAAAACCATGCTCTGTGTGCTGATAGTTACTAAACACAAAAATGAGCGAAATTCCCCATACTCTGCTTAGTATCTACTTACCATCTGGGCAGTAATATCCAGGGCTGCATCTCCCTGAAGGCGCATGAGCTCCTGTCACACAAAACCAGCCTGCAGGACAGGGCAAACACTCCTCCTCTGATGCCAGGCTTGTCCTATTGCTCCAGGTGCCTGGGGCACACTTGTATTGAGCTGGATATTTTGTGCCTGGGGGGCAGTAGTGACCAACTGGACATGGGACAGGGGGCTTCTGCTTCCCCCCTGTTCCTGCAAACACAAGGATGGCGATTAGGAAAGGCAGTGTGACATAGTGGATAAAGTGCTGGACTGGGACTCAAGAGACCTTGGTTTTCTTTCTGGCTCTGCCATTGGCCTGCCGAGTGACCTTGAGCAAGTCACTCCATCTTTACATGCCTCAATTGCCCCTCTGTAAAATGGGGATAATGTTATTGACCTCCTTTGTAAAGTGCTTTGCAATCTATGGATGAAAAGTGCTATGTAAGAGCTAGGAATTATAATTATTATATTGATCAGAGAGTGAGTCACTTTGCAGGCAACACTCTGAAGAGTCTTCCAGGGACTGATTCCAAGGAGAGTGGTCAAAGTGACGAGATTTGGGAACCTATGCCTGGCTGCTTGTGGGTCAGTTTATTCATGCTAGAGCAGCACCTGTTGGTTTAAATCAAGGAAAGCCTTAAATTCAAATTAAGATCTAACTCGACACAGACACCAACTTAGTTACACTCGATGAAATCTTCCCAAGGCACTGAGCAGTCTGCGCTGGGAATAACCCCATGGAAGGTACTCACTGCTACTGGCCATAGTGCAGGGGTACTGGGACTAGACTGGAACCTACCAGTGTGCTCCATGCCATTGGGCATGTAGGAACGTAGCTCTCCTCATTTGCCCAAGTCTCTGGGCTATCTCAGAAGGGGTAAAGAGAAGTACTCATGTCCCTTTGCCCATGCCACTAGGCTACCCTCAGAGGGCATGTCTACATTGCTATGTAAACCCAAGTCTGTGGGAGCCTGGATTTTGGACTCAGTGTTTCAAAGCCTGCACTTGAGGGTCCACACTGCATTGTAACCTACGTTTACAATTGCTGGACCTGGGTCTCACAGCCATGCTAACATGTCCATTCTGCACTATACAGACCTTCTGATTCAGGTGTGTGGCTTGAGCTACATCCACACTGCAGAATGACAGGGTTGGACCAAAGTCACAGCAGTGCTTGGGCTCTGACCCACCCCCTCTAGCAGGGTCCTTCGACCTGGGGTCTGAGTACTTGCTGACTTGAATCAGTCTGATCTGTGTGTGGACAGAAGCGGGGCCTGGGTTCAAACTTGAGCCAGAGCCTGGGCTTAGTGTGCTGGGTAGATAGACTTACAGGGCCTGGAAAATACCTCCCTCCAATGACCCATAGCACTGGGTCATTCCCATAGAAGCACAAGGGTCCAAGGAGTAACACACCTCTCGTACAGACGAATCTGGCAGGACATGTTTCACACTGAGACTTATCAAAAAGATGGAGATGGTTGCTGAATGTGCCTGGAGGGCAGGCGTTGCTGGGAGCATGAGGGCTGGAAGACCCCACCGGACACACATAACTAGAAAAACACAAGCAAGCTGGCTGGGTCCAGGGTTTAGATATGATAGAGCCCCTCCTGCCCCTCCCCAAACATTGGGACCACTTGTCACATGGAGGGGGCTGTGGATGAATTCTGCGGCTAAGCAGAAGTTGGGTCACTTGATGCAGCAGATGAGTTGGGTTGCTTGATAAGGGCTTGCAGCCTCTGCTGAGGTGGCAGATAGGTTGAACGACTGGTTTGGAGACAGGAAACTTGCCTAGGGAGTTGCAGGAAAGCCATAATGGTGGGAGCAGGGTCAGGACAATTCTCTGTCATGTGGGAGGAGAGTTGGGCAGCATCTGTGAATAGCCAGAAGTGGAACTATAGGGGGGGGTGGTATGTGGGGGGGTGGGGGGAAGGAGAAGACCATCTTTTTATTCTGTTTGTACAGCTCCTAGCACAATGGAGTCCTGGTCCATAACTGGAGCTCCTAGGTAATACAAAAAAATTAATACAATTTGCAATGTAAGGGCTTATCATTCTTTCTCATCCCAAAACAAGGAGCTTTTATTATGCCCCTATATTTCCTTTACAACTTGACAATGCCTCTATCTTCACATTTCTTTTGTGCAGCCAATATTTGTTTGTTCTACATTTTCAATAAATAAAGTTCAATTTTTTAACTAGGTCTAGATGTTAGGAATTGGGATGCTTTGCATTATGAGGATGCTCACTGAAACCTCATGATTTTGTATTATTATTATTTGTACTATGGTAGCACTGACCTAGGAGCCCTGGTCACAGAGCGAGACATCATTGGCTAGGTGCTGTACAAATGCAGAAGAAAAGATGGTCTCGTCCTTAAAGACCTTATGGTCCTATTAAAGCTCTGATTTCCTGTTAGGCTGATATCACCTGACTGACAGGTGGAAAGGTGACAACTCACTTCCCCCACACCCTCACGCATTAACAAAACAAAAGAGGTAGAACCAAAGATCACAGTCACAGAAAACAGTGCATTGAATAACTGTTACTTACCCAGCCATGCACTCCGAGTCTGGCTGGGGCAAGCCAGCCTGGGTACAAACTCTACCTGCTGGGCAGGCTCTACAGTCTGTGGCATCATCCTGCCCCTGGAGAGGATTATATGTACCCGCCTGGCATGGGCGTGGGTAACTGGCACCAGCAGGGCAAAAATACCCAGTGGGGCACTTGAGACACTGTCTGATTCCTAGGGAGAGAGAGAACACTGAAGGCCTCTAGAGAGCATGAAATTGCAAAAAGGGTTTTAGCATACAAAATGTGGCTCCCTTTCTTTTACCATGATGAGTCCTACTGCAAGGAAATATGATGATGTACTCCTAGACAGGGTGCTAAAACCACTGAAGCACCAGAGGGTGGCGCTGTTGGACTAGCTGAATGTTTCCTTAGTTGAGTCACTTTTGGATGCAATAAAACCATGTGGATTGTGTTCTGAGCTGATAATATGAGGAATAGATACATTAAAAACAAACAAACACATCAGCCTGCAAATACACATTGATGCAGGTTAGCCAGGGTCCCCTTATTTATGTATTTAATACCCCAATATCTGGACTCTGGTCTTGAGAGAGCCTGGTCTGTATAACAGTTGAGCTGTTTTCATGTTTGTATTCTGAATACGGCATGATGAATGGGTTTCATAGACTGGAGACATACTCAGCCCAAACACATAGATACCTGCTTGAATGACAAACATGGCAAACGTGAGTCTCTGAAATCCTGTGTGTTAAACAAAGGGACTTAAGGGGACGCTGTTGAGATAAAAGAAAAACACATAATAAAAAAATCATTCCTTTCCAGTGTTACTGCTCCTGTCCCAGGTTTATGGAGTGCATGCTTCTCCAAGGATCCCAAAGTGCTTTACATACTAAACGAAATACAAATTTAGTAGCCTCTTCTGGTTTGGAACACAGAAGCTTCTTAAACAGCACACAGCATGTATACCAATTTAGAAAAGGAAGGGGAGAATACCTTATCTCACTGAAATGACAGAGGGAATTTTAGGCAGGAAAAATGAAATTCCTGAACTAGGATTTGTCTAGGATACCAGGATTAACATGAGAATTTAGAAAGACTAAACCCAGAAATTTCTACAGGAAAATTTTACCCAAAAAGTTTTTCTAAATCAAACATTTTTCAGTTTTAGTTTTTCATTGAAAAAACAAAAACTGTTGACCAGCTTTAGTGAATAAATGACCATGAATTGCCAGGACCTAAGCTTTAAACTCTGCAACAGCAGTTTTAACATTTTGTAATCATGACCAATGCCATGTGAGTGGGGACAGGGAATAAAGATCAATCTCTTACCTGAACTACAGGGTGTCACCCCTTTGGTACTGGAGTGTTCCACACTGATTTAGAGGAAAGTGTCTCACCTTCTGACTCCTCCATACTGCTACTTCTGTTATTTAAGCATCTCCCATTCAAACACCAACCGAGCCACCTCTGCTTAGCAGAGTTGACAAGATCATCACAGAAGGTAGTACAGCTGCAGGCTAACAGTTCAGATTATTAAACTGAAAGAGTTTTTAAAATCTAATTTACTTTGCACCATCTATGATGTTTGTTTAGATGCCGCTGGCCTTGTCTGTCTATTGAATTTTGTTGTCTGGCTGAGATTTGAGACTTCTTCCTAGCTGCGCTGTGAAAATTCACTTCTGATTTTAATTTCAGAAGAGGGAGGGAAACAACGATTTCCTAGTCTTAGCTGGTGAGCAAAGAATCATTTAATGGTCAGGATGCTTTAGCAGCCGAATTGTCCACTAACAAGAAATGATCAGATAGAAGAAAATATGTCTTAGTTTTAGGAATGTGTTAACTTGTTAATACATGTGCATCTGAGAGGCAGTGGTGCCTAGTCATCATAGCAGGGGATTGGGAATCAGGACTCCTGTGTTCTGTTTCCAGTTATGACTTCATTAGTGTGCGACCTTGAACAAATCATTTAGGGCCTAATCTGAAGTCAACGGAAACACTCTCACTAACTTCAGTGGACTTTGGTTCATTCTCTTAATCTTTCTGTGACTCACTTTCCCTATTTGAAAAAGAGTGTTAATCTAATTGTCAGGGGCCTTGTAGGGCACTGTAACAGTTTGTGAAGTGCTTTGTCAGATCAAGGCAGTATAAACACATAAGGTATCATGATTGCAGCAGAATGTTGGTAATCCACACCCATTATAATTTACAATGAAATGCAACAGACCTTACCTGTGCCTTGGCAAAGATTTAGTAGCAGAGGAGACTTTAGTGAAGCTGCCTATTAGTTAAGCATGATTATTTGCACCCAGATATATTACATTCCACTCACTAATACACAATGAAAAATAAATAATTAAAAACAAATGACAATTATCGAAATAAGTGAACCAAGTATAGTTTGATGCATCATTCTGGGATTTTTCTCTTTTTTTAATTGAGTTTGCCCAATTACTTTCTAATTTGCAAAATTCAGTCATTCTCAACAGGTTTCCTGACTTCACAATGTTCTACTGTAGGGAAAACAAAACAACAACAATGCAGAAGGCAAATAGAAAAAATAAGCCACAATCTTGTAGCAGTTGATTTCAAAAGTCTGGTTATTTGGGATTTTCCATATTTTCCTTTTACATACACAAAAACCATGCAAAAAAGACTTATTAATTATAATTATTTGTACTGCAGTTGTGCCTAGGAGCCCCAGCCATGAACCAGGACCTCATTGTTCTAGGTGCTGTACAAACACAGAACAAAAAGAGGGTCCCCGCCCAAAGAGCTTACTGCTTAAGTACATTACTGTCCTGCTGTTCTTCTCATTAAAGGTTTGAAAATGAGGTTGGGTTAGAGCATGGCCTTGAGGAGATTGTTAACTAACATGATGTTAAGCACAACATTGCAGTCACACAGCAGGCAGTGTCAGCTCTTGATTCACCCTATAGTTCACCGGCTGACATGAAGTTAGACACAACAGTGCCTGTCTGAAGTGACTGCTATGCCTTCTGAATCTGCCATTGGCCTGCTGGGTGACAGTGAGCAAGTTCATTGCTCTGTGCCTCAGTTTTCCCCCATCTGCAAAATGGGGATCATAACATTTATCCTCCTTTGCATGGCGCTTTGATATCTACAGATGAAACAGATTAATGCTATATGAGAATTGGGTGTGATGCTGATTATGTAACAGGATTCCTCAAGGTAACAAGATCTGGTTTTCTCTCAGAGACAAGTCTATTAGAGGCATCATTCTGCAAGCTGCTAAGGATTCCTGTCTTTTCTGGATGTTGAGGGCACTTAGCACCTTTCAAGATACATTCCAAAAATAAAATAAAACCAACCCAGGGGCCAGAGCTTACAAATCCTTACTCATGCGAGCAGCCCAATTGGTGTCATATACTGAAGGGCTAGTCATTGCTCTATAGTCACAACACAGAACTTTGAACAGCTCAGCTTTGACACAGTCCAGGTTTTCTCAAGATATGTCTCAGGAATCCTGGGATTTAAATGCTTTACAGAGATTCAGACTAATCTGCATCAATGTTCTCACAGGGTGATAGGCAGTGAGACTAGTGGCGAGTTTCCAGAGCGGGCCCTGATTTTGCGCACTTGATGCATATTCATGAAGGTGCCCTCTGTTTCAGAGGAGGCCTGCTCATGCAGTCTGTTCCATTAAAAACAGGTTTGTTTCACTTACAGGTGTCATCCATTAGGACAAAAGTCAAGACAGAGGCCAGTGGCCAAACCATTGATCTCCTGCCCTAAATGGATGTCACATGTAAGTAAAATAAACCTGTTTTTAAATGGAATGGACTGTGTGAGCTACCTTATCTTTTCAAGAGCATGCCTGCAGGGATATGCATGCTGTGCTGCATGCAATGGCACCGGCTATTCAGATACCCACAGCAGACAGTAGCAGACCTCTCCCTCACATATTAGGAACAGGAAACACTTATCAGGGACTTGTGTGCTAGGTGCATAGGCACTGCCATGCTAATTTAGACCAAACAAAGCATACAGCATCTAATCATTGTGCAATGCTCTACAAAGGTGGACATTTCTTCCTGGCCCCTGCAATGATCAGCTAGTGCGAAGTCATCCCTGTGCAGAGGGCCAGGCTTAATTCCTATTTTGAGGGGGACATACCTTTGTGCTGTCTCTCTGCATCAGAGTGAATTGCACCCACAATGCCCTGAAACATAAGCTTTGACCTCTATCTGATCATATATATAAAAATGTTTTTATTAATCATAAAGTAATTCAGTCTTTTTTTAAACCGTGGACACGTTATTTGAACCTCCTTTTCCCCACGCCACAACACCTCTTCTACATTCCCCTGGAATTGGCCATGAAACTAGTTTCCTTTTTGTCCCTTTCCAGGTGGACAGTCATGGCAGCTCTGCGTCCAATTCTCTCACCAAGCAGCTTAAGCTAGTGATAAGCTGGGTAGCTGTGAATCTATGGCAGGAAGGCACCTGGGTGCTGGAATGACTGCAAATGTGTGGGTACCAAGCAACCAAAATGAGCCAAATTTGAATGGTGTTGTGATCCTGTTCACCAGGCTGCAACACCAGTCACTCAGATTTGGCTTAGCCACCCCTCTGTCTTGCCAGCAGGATGATGCTCTGCTGTTAGGCCATCCAGTTCTGGTCAGGGGGGCTGGGCCCCTGTTCCCTTTCCTACTTGCTGTTCCCTCACTGAATTCAGGTTTTCAAAAGTGGGGTCACGATCACCCTGTTTAAAAAGTGAGAGCTAATGGCTCTTTGGTCCCCCAGCACCTATGGGAAGGCAGGCAGGATGGGTCTGGGGAAGGAACTAGACAGAAACTCTGCAGTAAAGCAGCTTGAAAGAGAGAAGTTTTAGGAATCCCCTGTTCAGTGTTGGAAGAAAGTAACTCCTCCTGTGATTCTTTTGTCGTGTCTCTGGCACAATTTTTGGGAAGGTCTGAGGTGCTGAGCATCTAAAAATCATGTCCCCAAAGTCTTTCAGATGTGTGTTCCACTGATAAAGTTATCAGAAAGTGGCATAAATGCCTGTTTCAGTAACCTGAATGTTGGCCAGTCAGTTTGTGTGGGTAGCTTCACTGCTTTGTACACATAGTGCTGTGAATATGACCCATGTTGATAGCAACTGACAATCATCAACATCATCCGGTGTCTATTGGGAGGCTGGTCCCTAGAGGAAATGATTGGCAGGAGTTCAGTGTGTTGGAGAAGCTTGTGCAGGACCCTTGCAAAATGTGTTTGCATCCCCCTCTAGTGGCTGATCTGCTATCAGAGCACAACCTACTACTGAAGGCAGCTAATGGAATTACTCCTTTAGTTCAAATGGCAGAGTTCTGTGCTGCAGATCTGAAGGCTCTATGTTCAAATATTACTGACTTCCTATTACTCTGCCACTGTCCACATCTTACATATCAAGAGGTTCAGCATAAGGCTTTGATCTCTGGGACTGTTAATATTCTTCCTTTCACCAGCCAAAAACTATTTGAAATCTCCTCTTCTATTGCATTTTAAATAACTTCCATTACACATAATAACCCAATTTAATCTTATTTTAAGGTTCTAATAATTCCTAAAAGAGTCACTGCACATCTGGAGGTGAGTAGGAGATTTCCTAGGTGTTCTCCTCTCTGTACTCTACAATACCATCTCAGCCAGAGGGTAGTAAATAAGCACTATAACTGTCATACCCTGTATAAGCAACTAATTAGCAGGGTGATTTAGATCCAGAATTATTTTCCCCCATTGTGCAAAATGGAGATGAAATAAAACACAGACCTGGCAAGCATGAGGAGCCATCGCTGGGTTTGCAGAACTGCTCTCGGGGCTCAAAGCTCCCTGCTGGGCATGGAGGGGCTGTAAATCCATCAGAGCAAAGGTGACCTGAGAGAAGAGGGAGTCAGAACAACATACATGGCTGGGAAACTGCATTCCGTGCAGCTCAGTCTCCTGAGAGGCCACTTCAGAGAGGAGATAGTTCACTGCTAGGCTGTTCCACATGGAGCATCAAATGGAGGCCATACTGAGTCAGATGCATGAGTAAGTATGGGCAAATCTCAGGGAGTTGCAAGTCCCACTGTGCCGTGCTCTGGGAGCTCTGCTTTAGAGTGTGTATGGGCTGCAGGGGTGAGGAGAAGGCAGCAGAGCGCTTATAGGTTTCGTACTAGTGGCCTACTGATCTGCCCTGCCCCTACCCAACAGTTGAGTCTCAAAGCGCTGGCATTAGGACATCCTGAAGAGGACACTGTGATGTAAATATCATAATATCACAATGCAGGTTGAGTTTGCGGATTGATGGCTGATGCCTAGCCCCAGTGTGTTGGGGTTTGACAAAGCCTACATCACACTGCAAAGCTCAATGTGTGAAACAAGCTTGGCAGGTGATTCACTCCTCAAGCACACCTTTTACTCTTCCGTTTGCAGAGTGATACATGCAAGGAGTGGGGGTGAGTGTTTAACTGTATGGAGCACTGCTTGGAAAAAGGAATCAAAGGTCTTCCGGGATCTGAATCAAAGCCCATTGAAGTCAATGGGGGTCATTCCACTGGGTTTTGGCTCACACTCTCTAAATGTCTGTTAGATGAGTGGATGTATGCAAGCACTAAAACACGTACAGCTCACCTGATGGGCATGGATGGCATTGCAGGCCTTCTGGTGATTCAACGGGTTCACGGTCCTGTTGAATCTGACCCACAGTATCCAAACAGCAGGAGCTTTCATTGCACCTTTGGCAGTCACTCTGCCCAGGGGCATCAGTGCAGGAACCAGGTGGGCAAGGGAGAGGCTGGATGGTACCAATGTGAGGACAATAATGGCCTAAAATAAAACTAAACAGTGAGTGATGAGGCAACATGATAGAGCAGCACACAATCTCTCAGGGCCCGTGCATGCCTCATGCACTCAAAAAGAGCAGCTGAGGTGAGAATGGCCCCTGGTAATGGAGCAAGCTGGTATATTATTGATAGGAACAGTGAAGACCCTGTACAGGATGGCTGGCTTAGTAAGTGCACTGTCCTCCTTGAAGCTCTGACTTACACATTAAAAGAGTTTCAGAACTATTGGCTATGAAATGCCAGTGTCACTTCAAGAAAGGGAAAGGAAAATATTGCAGTACTCGGAGCTCCAATAAAACCCCATACAGAGTGTGAATGAAAGCCAGGTGATACTGGAGGTCAAAACCGGACTCACATTACCTAGCTCCAACACCCTCTCCCTCTGACTCCAGCTCTCTTACTCAACAGATATATATCAGCTGCTAAATTGTTTTAAGTCAGAGGTGAGGAGCATCTTGGGGTAGTACTAGAAACTGCCCCAGAAAAGTCATCAAATGAGCTGTAAAGCACTTTGATTTTCAAAGGCAGGTATATCCAACAGACCTAGACAAGCAATTATACAGCATTTATAGTGAAAAAGACCAAAACTGAAGAACGGGCAAGAAATCCAGAGAGAGGGCTTCTATCAAAGCTCCAAACATTGTAATATTTGAAAAAAACAAAGAAGAAAAAGGGAAAAAAAAGAGAATCCTGCTTTTTTATTAAAATTTGGAAAGCTGAGAACACCCAAATTTTAAAATCTGAATAATGGCAACCACCTCTATAGCTGGCTGAAAAAACAAGAAGAGGGAGGGATGTGAAATGTTGGTTGGAATGTTTTTTCAGTTGTTTTGAAATTTCAGTGAAAATTTTCATAGAGATTTTGAAACTCAAAAACATTTCAGCCAGCTCTAGTCTGTATAAGCCCAGAGAGCTGCAATTTACGTGACTGACTGTTCTTTTATCCAAGAGCATACTCATTTCTGAAGTGCCAAATAATGCTGCCATGAAGAATATCAACAACTTCTTTCTGCAGTATAAACAGAGACACACAGTCACAGCAAATGGCACAGTCCCACAAAGTTACCCAATCCATCGTCTTCATGGAATCCAAGTACCAGAGCTAGCTAAAATCTGTCAAATTTTGACAAAATTTCAAAATTATTAAAAAAAAGAGAAAAAGTCAGGAAAAAATTCCAGTGAAACGCTCACCAAAAAATGTTTCTTGTTTTTGAACCAACCATAGAGCTGGTAAAAAGTGTTTGAACTTTGAAATTCCAACAAAATTTCATTTAATGAAATTTCAAATAAAAAATGAAGATTTTTTTGTTAAAAATTTAATTCTTTCTCCTTTTTTACAATTACGTCTTTTCCTAGTTCATTAATGAAGGCGTTACATGAGATCAGACTTAAACCAGTGAGTCCTGTTACTTCATCAGACCACTCGATGCATCACCAGATATCTCTATCCTTTATTTATGGACCTTCTGCCCGTTTTCATTTAGCAACAAAGTGCGCACATCCAAGCCAGTTTGAATTAATTTTTCCAAGTAAGATTTTGTGGGACTTGGTATCAAATGCTTTACTAAACTCCAGATGGTTATTTGAAGAATGAAAAAAATAAAAGGATTTAATTGTGGCATAAAAGTGCCATTGCTATGCTGAAATATATCCCAATCTATCTGCATAGCAATGGCTTTTTATTCTCTCACGCATGATATTCAGTATACAGATTACATACAATTAAAGTCAGTCAAACAGTGGAAAAGAACATCATGAATTCTAGGGTTTCAATCTCCTTTGACCATATCCAAACTCTTTAATATCCTTGAGCTTCAAAAAATGGTCTGTTTGATTCAATCAGACATATATCTGACATAGAACACATGCATTCTACCCTTTAGAATACCAGGAAGACTAATATTAAAATCCAACATGGATACTTTCTAAATATTTCACCTGTCACCTACCTACAGTCTCTCTTTTATTATGTGCATGTACAGCACCTAGCATAATGAGGGCCCAATCCTGGATGGAGCCTTTGGTTGCTACCTCAATATGAATAATAAGAAAAGTAATAGTCTCATCACTGTAATATCTAAGATCTGGCCATAGCCTGCCATTTGTTCAGTTGGTTAAATATTTGCAAGTACTCAGCAGTTTTGCAAATAGCAGGGCTGGTTTGCAAATCCTTCACAAAGTCTAAAGAATCCAACATTTCCTGGATTTTTGTTTGCAGCAAACATTACATGCCCAACCCTCTATACAACATAGTAAATGATATGTAACATTACACACATACCCTAAGCCATTCTCCCCTCCCAGGTCTCCTAGGCGAGTGCTATTTTTCGTATATCCTTAGTCCCAGTAGCTGGAAGTTTGGTAACCTCAGCATGCGTTACTCAATTTCCACAGTAGTGAATTACAGACAGCATTTGAATATGAACCTCTGGGGCCTTGATGCTATCCCAATCTCTCTAGCCACTCCATTTCTCCTTTTATCAGACAACAAGCAAGGCAACCAGAATACAAGAACACTTCATTATTTAATAAGAGGGATTCTAATTACTGACATGAGAATCAAGTTACTGGGTTCAGTGACTCTGCAGGAGACACCTGCAGCTGCTCATTAAATACTTCAGCTTCAGATGCAGCGATGTTGCTTAGAGGAAAGGAAAGCCTCGCATGACTGAAAATATGAACTGTGGCCCCAGTAATGGTACCAACCACTCACGTGCACAAATGCACAGCTATTACAGTTCCACCTTCTCCCAGGAAGAGGCAGTATTAGGAATCGATGGGGCTAGCAAAATATAGACAGTGCCAAAAGTCTACACAGACAAAGTCAATGCAAGGAACAGTGTAGATTGTCATGGTTATCGTGGAACTCACAGCTACTCCTGTCCCATTCCCAGCCTCTTCCAACTGGGGATATTGTAGGGAACGGTATAGTACAGTGAAGCTAACTTGGGTGACGTCACAGCTACTTCAGATCCTATCTCTGACTGCACAAGAGGTGGCTTGAGGGAACTCATACCTGTGGCCCCACTAATGCTATCAACCACTCATGTGCACAAAGACAAGCTATTCCAGCTCCACCCTCTCTCAGCAGGAGGCACTCCATTCCCAGCCTTTCCCACAGCAAAGGTATGTCTTCACTTATTTGGGTGATCAGCACCTGGGTCTGAGCATCCAGCTTAGCCTAACCAAGTTTTAGCAACCACATGTTAAAGCCCTCCCATAATTACTGGTGTGGCACTTCCCTGTGTGTGTCACTGGATCTTCTGGGGGCATACTGTGCCACAGTAGAGCAGAGCCGCTCTGTGATTCTTTCCCAGTGAATTATGGGATAACTTGTCTGTGCTTCTGGGCATACAGAGAGGATTGTGTGTGGGAAGGCACTGAAGTGATCTAGCCTGCATCCTCACTGCAAAGGGCTACCAGCTCAAGTGAAGGCTGCACTGAAGCATTAGCCTACAGCCACAACCAGCCTGGGCTGAAAGCACCAAACACAGGTCAGAGGCTTGTGTGTGTGGATGGGAGAGGGGTTAGTGGCAACATCTAAGTCAAAGCCCAAGTTAACTCTGCAATGAGGACATACGTCAAGAGTAGAGGCTTGGGGACACTCACAGCTACTCCCAGGCTTAGAACTATTCCCAAAATGAATTTAGGTTAATTTCAACTGAAATGTTTGTGGTGTGGAATATTTCTGAACAGCAAGTGCCTGTGAAATGGAACTAGGTTGCTTTCACCTGTTTCTCCTTCATTTTCTTTGCTGGTTCTGAGCTAATCAATCATCTGCATAATATTTTATGCTTTCATAATTTTCAAAGACAATTGTTTTAAAACAAAAGTTAAGTCCCACCCGACCTATCTTCCTGCTGCACTTGATTCTGCACTAATATCACAATGATGAATGTGTGACACCCCTGTCATTCCCACAATGACACACTATGATGTCCTCAAGACAGGATTATTAGGAGTTCACTGGAAAAAAAAATGGAGAGAGGAAATGGACAGTAAAAGGGAGCAGCTCTTCAAATAGCAGCTCACAACACAGAAATGAAAATTCACTTAATTACTTGCATAGCAAACTCCTTGGTAAATAAGTGCTCTCTCTGTTCCAATTTAAAAGCCAATCTATAAAGTAATAATAATAAATCAGTGTTTGAGAGATCATTGTTTAGTGGTTAGAGCAGGAGACTGGGAGTCATGACTCCTAACTTTTATTACTGGTTTTGCCACAGACTCACTGTTGCCTTGCCCAAGTCACATGAACACTCTGTGCCTCAATTTCCTCATCTCTGTCATGGGGATATTAATATCCATTTTACATGGGTATGTTTGAGAGGTAATGAATGAAGGAGAAGCTCAACAAGATCCTCAAATAGAAAGTGCTATACTGAGTTCAAAGCAGTTATACAGGTGATCAGTTAAAATCACAGAGTGAGAGCTGTCATTGACTAGTGTCAGAAAGTAACTGTCATATTGACTGAAGTGGACATTAAACTGCAAATTTTGGATTTGATTTCACATTCCCAAACTCCACCATCATGCCAAAACTGTGGGTGGTGATGTAGATTTGGGGTTTCAGTCCAGATCCATGACTATTCCTGATATGACATCATCACGTGGAAACCTTGCCCTTTCTCCATCCTCTGCCACTGCTTCTCAGCTGTTAAGGAGCTGGACAAGAGTGTTTTCCCTCTCCCCCTTAACTAGGTGCAGGTCCAGTTCTTACCTACAGCATGCAAATGAGTCCCACACACTGCCAGATCCCATTTTCTCAGTTCCTTGGGATCTAGGCAGTGAGTGGAGCATTGGTAAGAGGTGGGGACCCCTCCCGCCATGCATTGCAATGTACAATATGAGAGCCACATGTGCTCCAAAACCCCAGGATGTGCAAAGCGTTGTTACTGATGGGACTTCCTCAGACCACAGGTTTAAAGGCTAAGGAAGGGACTTGAGGATGCTGAATAGAGCTCTGCCTACCTGCTGGACAGGGCTGGCATCCCAGAACTTCCTTGGTGGAGAAAGAGCCGAGAGTGCAGGTTACACAATGTGTGCGGCTGGGGTTTGGCTCCTGGCCAGCTGAACAATGCTAAGGGGAAAAAACAGAGTTTGAATGTTGCGAAGGTTGATGTCTCAGTGATGTCAGAAATGCCAAAGCTGTGTCGCAGTCAGTACAATGCCTAATAAAGCACCCTGCCCAGCACTGGACTATATTTTAGAGCTGGCAAAAGATGCTGGATTGACAGGACTGAAGGCCAAAGCTCTGTTTATGCATAGAGCTGAAGTGACCTTCCAGTGCCACTACCCCTCTAAAGTGCTCCAGCCCTGTTCTAGGGGCATGGTTCTCAAACTTTTGTACTGGTGACCCCTTTCACACAGCAAGCCTCTGAGTGCAACGCCCCTTATACATTAAAAACACTTTTTAATATATTTCACACCGTTATAAATGCTGGAGGCAAAGCGGGGTTGGGGTGGAGGTTGACAGCTTGCAACCCCCCATGTAATAACCTCGTGACCCCCTGAGGGGTCCCAACCCCCAGTTTGAGAACCCCTGTTCTAGGGGGACCATCTTTGGATGCAAGAAGGTGCTCCAGACTCCATGGCTCTTTCAATCCACAGCCTCTTTCAATCCATAGCTGAGAGGCTAGGGTTTTTTGTGACATGGACACAAATCTACTGGGTACTGGACTGAGACTCACCAAATTCATTTCACAGAGGCCATCTATAGAAAATCTGAGATTCACTGTGAACCTGAGCTGTATCTGAACAAGCTTCCTCACAACAAAAGGCTCCTTGCCCTATTACCACCCCACAGAGACATGCCCTCTCCTGATGGTACACCCACATCACCATCTTCAGGCCTTCTTTGTTTAGGATGAATGGGGATTTGTGCTCAAAGAGCATTGTGCTGCATACAGTACCTGTCTGTTTCGTCCATCAGGGCAGATGTATCCTTGGGGACACTCCCAACACTCCAGCTCTCCCTCAGGTGAGTACTGACCAGGATTGCAGCTCTTCTGCAAACCACTGTGTGGATCACACAAATAGCCATCTGGACACAAGCGACACCCCGCTCTGGTCTCTGAGCTGATAAAGCCGTCTGGGCAAGCCTGTCAGTGGGGGTTAGAAACATCAACAAGTAGATGACTGAGCACGTTAGTCCCACTTTTTGATGAGTGACAGAAACACAGCCACCACCTGTAGAACAATCATCAGTAAATAAGCAGCTCCTCCATGCACCCAGCCCAAGCACTGGCCTCTTCTTGCTGCAAAATAAGGACCTCTTTAAATCCCTCTGAATTACAAGCCTTTGGAGAGCTGGTGAATAAATCTGGGAGTGTGGTAAGTGCAAGGAAGTAGATGGACAATCCCTCTCAATCTTTTTGCTGTTACTCTTCAAAGCCCTGGAAGGAAGGCCAACAGGCTACACGAAAGTATGATGCCTTGTAGGGGAATGGAGCAGGTGAGTCCCCTGAAATCAACCTGGGTATTTCTTGTGATGACAGTATGTGTTTTACACAACAATCAGAGAAGGGCCAGAATCTGAACTGCCCCCATCCTAAGCTATGTGGTTTGGACAAATGGAACCTAGACAGAAACTAGCTCAGCTGACAAGATTTTAAAAACAAAAATTAACTTGCAGTTTTGTCCACCTCTAATGTATTACTGATGGCTGGAAAAAGCACTAATGTGTGGATGTGATGTTGCTAAGGATAACACTAATAACACCTAGCTCTCATATAGTGCTTTTCATCAGTAGATCTCAAAGCGCTTTACAAAGGGAGTTAAGTATCATCATTCTCCCCACTTTACAGATAGGGAAACTGAAACATAGGGATGGGATGTGACTTGCACAAGGTCACACAGCAGTAGAACAAGGAACAGACCCCAGGTCTCCTGAGTGCCAGTCCAGTGCTCTCTCAACTATGCCAAACTGATTCATATGACAGTGAAGGCAGGTGTCGTGCCTCTGCTGAGACATGTAACAACTAAACAAAAGATGGTCACTCAGACACTGTGCGTGCTACTTACTGACATACGCTGCTTGGCCCAGCAAGCATTATGTTCCAATAGAAGTCCTAACACTGTACGTTACACTGCCAGCAGTGTAAATATTGAACAGGGATATTGCATTGCTTTGTATCCCCCTGCAGAGCCCCGCTGCTCTCTCTGCAGCTGACTGAGATATCCCTGGCAGGTAAAGTGAGTGGATTTTGTGACAGACTTTAAAACTACGCTGGAAAATCTGAGAAGTCGGGAGACAGACAAGTCACACTATCTTTGTGTACAGATGGGGAGTGCCACTCCCATCCACCTCCTCACCTGGCAGGCTGTGATATCCGCTTGAGCTGTGAGACGATTGGCTGTTCCCACTGGGCATTTCCGAGGAGCTGCTCGACCTCCGGGACAGCTGGATTAAAAAACAAGGCCAGATTAATTTTTAAATTAACCATTTCACTCCTGTGTCCTTTACTCCCCTCACTCTCTGCAAGTTTGTTGTCACTGTCAGCTTCCCTAAGGCAGTGCCCTAAATACAGGCTGCTCAAACACCCATTCGACCACTCTGAGTAGGTGTAGGACCACTCAAATCCAAAGCCTGCAGTGGTCTCCTTGTCAGAAATTCCAGTCAGTAGGACCAGAAGCAGCCAAAGGAGGGAATGCTGTACTGGGAGGGAAGTGGTTATATGGCAACCCCAGCCCCCAGCAGCCCTCTGGATCCAGAACTGTGCAGGGGAGACTTCCCTCCAACTCTGGGGGCACTAGGATCCAGATGGTGCCTCTGTTCCCCACTGTGTGGCCTTGGGGAAAAACTGCAGGGAGCAGCCAGCTCGAGATTCCCGCCTTTGGAGCAGGCCAAGCAGGGATCTCTGGACATTCCACAGCAATCTAGAATGTTCTCTGACTGTCTCTGCACTGGGCTGTTGGCTCCAACTCTCCCCCTCACTGTCTCTTCCCCTCAGTTTCACTCCATATCTGCCCCTCTCACCCTCACCTCCCTTCCTTTCCCTGTTTTTCCATTTAATTGATCCCCCTCCTCAGGTAAACCCACCCCAAAAAGCCCCAAACCAAAACCAAAACCAAATAAATTGTGGAACATCGTACCGTCCACTCTACTTGTGTGTTATGCCCTTTCCCTGCACCCTGTTCTCTCTTGTCTGGTTAGACAATATTATCTCACATTGATTCCCCTGTATGTTTATATCCAACTATTCTCTCTTGTCTTATACTTAGATTTAAGCTCTTTGGGGCAGGGGCCATCTTTTTGTTGTGTGTTTGTACAACACGCCAGGGGGCCCTGGTGTTACAGGAGCACTATTTATACAAATTATCAATAATTGGCAACTAGCTAGGCTTTTCTCTTGAGCAGCCCACATCCTCAGCTTCATTGCATAAAATACTGAGTTACAGACTGTAAGTGGGAAGCATTTTCAGGAGGAGGCGCATGAAAACATGGGGTTGGAGTACACCAGGGTCCAAGCAACCTGTCTTTCCAGATTGGGTTTGTGTTTGCCCTCACCCTGAGTTTGGCTTTGAGCTTCTGAGCCTGAATGATCCCAAAACCTCAAAGGGCCAGATTCGCCCACCCTCACTCAAGTCGGGCAGTAGCTAGCTATGGGAGTAGCTGTATTGTTTTCATCGCAAGGGTAGCAGAACCTGCTCCCTAGCGAATTGCAGATGACCCAGCAGAGTTTGGCATGGTTCCAGCTGGAAATAGGACTCAGCTGGGACTCGCTTGGAACTTATCCCAGGCTGGCTGGCAGGTTTGTGTATCACAGATCAGCATCTTTTGGAAAACAGTGTCCAAGCTGCTGTCACTCTCCTCACTGCTCTTTGTACCCAGACTCCAGCACTCCCAGGTTAACACTCCATGCCTAACTGTCACAACATTTCTCCACTAGCACGTCTGCAAATAGGTGTCCAGAAAGCAGAATAGACTTGATAGCAGAGGATTCCTCTAACCAGTGGCCAGATGCATCATATGTGCATCCTATATACTAAGAGAGCTGAGACTGAAATGCAGAACTTTGTGCTGCTGGCGCTAGTTTTGCCTCTCTTTGGCTGAGTAGACTGGAGCTCTGTGAAGCTTGTCTCAGCTGGAACCTGGCCTTTGCCAAGCTTATACTCCTTGGAACAGAGCACCAGTATCTCTTTGCAACCTGCTGTGTTCCATCCTACTGGGAACTTGGTATTAGTATACTAAAGGCTGAGCACTTACATCTCCCATTGACTTCCAGGGGAGTTGTGAGTGCTCAGCACTTCGGGAAATCCCTAGGTAGCATTACTAGGACAAAGAAAAAGATGCTTTCTTGGTTACAAGCAGAAGATACACGTATGCGGGACTAGCACTCCCAAGATGTCCCCATCATACGTACTAATTCCATGTTCAGCTGGGGTGGATTCCTCAGAGGGTGTCTCTATACTGGGTATTTCAAAGTTCTGGGCAGGGTTATGGGGAGGAGAGACCTTATGCACCCTCATTAATTGTCAGAAAAAGGCTACAAACATGAGGGATTCCATAGCACCCTGTTGCACACTAGCTGCTTGGCCAGTTTATAGATTGTCTCCTGGTGTTTTCTTGAGAGTAGAATGATTTCAAGTCTCTCACCTCCAAAGCTCCCTAATGTTTTATTTTCCAAGTGGAGGGTGAGCAGCGGGAGGGGGAATATCACAGAGAAAGATGACTTGCTTACTAAAATCCGACGGGGCACTCCAGGCAGTTGCCAGCTGTGTAGTAGTGACCCTTATTGCAGTCAATGAGGCAGCAGGTCTGGCAGTCCACGTTGCAGTCTGCAGATGTGGAGAAGGTCCCTGTAAGGAGCAGCAAGAAGGCAGATGAAGGGGTAAGTTAACATTGCAAGGGGAATACATCCAGGGCTCAAAGACCAGCTGCCAGACATTATGTGCCATGGAACAGCACAATGCTGGACACTCACCACTCACTCTTATTTCCTCATTAATAATAGTAATAATACTTTGCATTTATATAGCAGCACCTTTTATCTACAGAACATAATGCACGTTACCATGATTAATTCATTCCCCCAACATCTCTCTGAGGCAGCCTACATATGGCAGTGATGGGTGCATTTGAAATGTGTAGAGAAAGAAAAATATTTTACACTTATTTTGGAGATGAGAAAACTGAGGCACAGAGCAGTTAAGTGACTTACTCAAGTCAGTGGCAGAGCCAGGAATAAAATCCAGGTGCCCTGATTCCTAGACTTCTCTTTTAACCACTCAGCAACATTGTATCTCTTTTGGTGTCCAGACTCATTCTTCATTTACTATGGTCAACAATGAGAGAAGGCATCTCATGAGCTATTGAAGCCTGTTTTCGTGACATTTCCACCTGAATATCTTCAACAGAGTGCTCTGGAGAAACTCCAGTAAGCTTCAGATATACAGTCTAATTTTAGATGTTTATTGAAACCAAACTACTCCATAAGAACAATTATACTGGCTCAGACCAAAAGTCCATCTAGCCCAATATCCTGTCTTCCAATAGCAGCCGATGCCAGGTGCTTCAGAGGGAATGAACAGAACAGGTAATCATCAAGTGATCCATCCCCGGTCACCCATTCCCAGCTTCTGGAAGTGGGTCTGTAACAGGAGTACATACATTCTACAAAAGGGCATATGTATATATGCCTGAATGTTGTGAATTCTATTTTCAAATAAGGTAAACAGCATTGTCTATTGGTGTGAGGAAGGGGCTGGACATCAAGAGACAGGTACTCGTGAGGTCTTGAGTAAGAAACTTCATTTCTCTGCCTCAGTTTACCAATTAAGTTTACATTAAGTTCACAATTTTACTAGCCCTCCTTTAGAAACCACTTTGAGATCTCTGTGTGAAAAGCCATATAGAAATATAACATAGTAGTAGTTGGATGCTGAAATTAGCACTTAACATGTAAATGCTCTTTATGTATCTCAACATTAGTTTGCAGGACCAAAAGATTTAGATTTTAGGATTTAAATATCCTAATAAGTGGCTTGATTGAGAACAATAAGCTCCCCTGCATCTGTTCCAACCCATCATTAGTAGTCCATGTAAAATTCCTTATGGAAGTGTGTGTGTGTGTGTGTGTGTGTGTATTCATGCATGCAAGAGAAAAAGTGCATGTAGGGTGGGGGGAAGGGAGAAGACTGCAGTTTTTATACTTCTATATAATAGTTCATTCAACTTCAATTTAATCTTTTTTTTTAATTCCCAATGTGACTGTATCACACTGCAAACTAATTTATTATTATTTACACTTGTTATGAAAACATGTCCAAACTGTTTTTTTCCCCTTTTAAAAGGAAATGAAATCGACGGAGTTGAGAATGCATACTGCAAAGTACACTCTGAAAAATATTTTGTTTAGGGTGGATATGTAACCACCATTGCTGGCTTGTGACCAAGACTACAGCTTTCTAGCTAAATACCTGTCATCTCTCAGTCTTTTGGGTTTCCAAAGGTAAAAATGCCAGCACGAATAAAGAGAAAGAAAGAGAGGAGTCAGTCCAAAGGAGGTAAAGTTTTCAACTCACCTGTCAAGAAGGTACTGAAGATATAGAGCAAAGTTAACCAGCTCAAAGCACTAGCCATCAGGACAACTGAACATCCAGATGGATCAGCTCTTTCAAAAAACCCAGGCTACAAAGAAACTGCAGGAGACCTGCTGCCCCAGCAACTGATGTTTTCCTTTGATGAAGCCAAATGTAACCAAATCTCTCCCAGGTAATCACTTTCCAAAAGAGCCTGAAGTGAAATGAACACCAGGCAGCAGAAAGAGACAAGAACATAAATGTTCATCTCTTAGAAAATGTTTCAGGGGCTTCCTCCTTCAAATCCTTCCTTAAAACTCTCCTTTGCCATGATACCTATAAAAAACATGACTGCGGTTTGGCTGCTGGCGTGCTGAGATGACTGACTATATTGACACATTACTTCCTTGGGCTCCCCCACTGATCTGTTAGTATCCATCTGTTGTTTCTTGTTTTATACCTAGATTGTAAGCTCTTTGGGACAGGGACCATCTTTTTGTTTTTTGGTTATACAGCACCCAGCACAATGGGGCTCTGGTCCATAACTAGGGCTCCTTGATGCTGCTACGCTAGGACCCAATCCAGTGTGATGTGGAGCACCTGTGAAACAAGCTCACTTACCCGGGAGCTTGAGGGCAGGACTGTTATCACCTCGCAGATCTGGCAGGCAGAGAGACAAATAAGCAACTCTATGTGAAGGACCTTGGAGGGTCCCATGTTTATTTTGTTTCTGCAGCTTCAAATAGTCTCAGTTTGCAGGTCATTTGCCCACCCTTGAATCTGAAATCCCAACTGCACTCTTTCCTCCTCTCCGATCTGTAATGTTCGGAAGCTCTGAGCTAAGTTTTCTGACTGTAGACTACTCCCTGGATGGTGCACCATGCTGCACTGGATGCAATACACTCTGCCATAGATGCAGCAGCTTTGGAGGGCAAACAGGAGTGGAAACTTGCCTGCAAGAGCAAAGCGAACAGATCCAAGGAGCAGATATACTGATAATATGGGACCATTTTCACAGATTCATAGAATATCGGGGTTGGAAGAGACCTCAGGAGGTCATCTAGTCCAATCCCCTGCTCAAAGCAGGACCAGTTCCCAACTAAATCATCCCAGACAGGGGCTAAATCATCCCAGACAGGAATATACCATACACTGGTGCCATTCTGCGAAGCAAATCTGCACTAGCATTGGGCAAGAATGTTTTCTTATTTAACTTCTTTTCCAAATGAGCGTTTCCAACTTTTAAGGGTAATATGAAAGGTTCAGAGCATCTGAGCCTGCCTGAATAAAGATTGTCAGGAAATGTGATGCCTGATTGCCCTTCATTAGAATTGATACCATGTCCTGGTTCCACTTTCTCTGTCACTCTCTGAACCAGCCAGGACTGAGTGTTTGAGAAACAGAGCAGCCAACTGTTGGGTCGGGAAAAGAAAATGATCTTCCTTTGCAAGCAGACAATAGAAAGCAGTTCAAAGCCCAGGCATCCCTGAGAATGACCCCAAAAAAGGAGCTGTGTAGTGTAAATATTATGCTAAAAGTTTCCCAATTAATACTATGTTGTAAAAGACAAGAGTCCAATAAACACAACTTAGTTTTCAGGTATAAGCCTCTAGGTAGGTTACAGAAAAATCATTTAGGAGAGGATCACTAGGTGACACGTTGAATGATACAATCAAACTTTATTAAAAAGAAAAAAAAAGATTAGTTAAGCAAACAGGCATGCAAGTCCTACTTACACAAATGTTACAATTATAGTCACACTCAAAGATGCTATAGGGTATCAGTGAGTGAGCAGTACACTGACAATAGAGTGAAGTTAAACCTTGTAATTCTGGAATCTAACAGTAACCTTTGGATGTTAATTGGAGTTTGCTACAATTTAGCAAAACTACTTTTTCTTATACTCAATTATAATACTAATTAACATTAAAATACCTTTTACAATAATTATATTTCTGACACCTTCTTATTGGCTTTTTAAGTTACACATTATTTAAATTAACATCTACACTAATGTCCTTCCCATACTATCAATATAGATAGCATTTTAATAAAACATTTACAATTCTCAAAAACACTAATTAAAAACCTTGCTCATACCAGTTATAACCAAAACAAAACAGTTACGTAACCTGGGTCATGTCCTTGCTAACTCTTACTTTCCCATTACACTGTCGCCAACTTATCTTTGACTAGCAACTTCAGTTTTCCATTCCTCTCTACACTTAGGCCCCAAACCTAAATTCTTCTTATTTCCATCCTACAGGCTCCAGTATGCATGCTCCAAAGCTAAACTCATTCAGGTCTCAGCTGGTGGTGGGCATGACAAGAGATTCTGATGTGATAAGGGAATAGTTGGCTCGGAGTTTTGACTATATTTTGTCTCTGGCTTGGGCCAATAGTGGACAAATGTCATAATTCAATAGTTGATTGTTGGCTCACATAAAATTAGTTGGTGGCTTCAAGTCCAGTTTCTAGTGTACAGTTGTCCATGACAAGACACAAATACTTCCTGCAGCTGGCAAGTTTGTCAGGGGTCTCAGCAAAGATGTCAAGTAGTGGAGATTCAACTGCCTTTTTACACCGAAAGATCCTTCCAGAAGAGCATTGAGACACATTGGCAGAAGGCAGTGTGGGTGAAGGCAAAGATCCTTTTGATCTTGATATACCAGATCTGCAGCTAGGAATATCAATCTTTAGGGATGTCCACCTGTCCCCATCCCAAAAGGAATCCTTCAGGGTTGGATTAGGACATGAAAGGCTCATTATCCCTTGGGTAACACAAACCACTGAATGGAACTATGCCTCACAATATGTAGGAGATCGGGTTTAATCAGTGGGGTGCAGAAGCATTATCCAGCAAAGGGACCTATGCCCATTTCACTAGCTAACAAGGTGCCATCTGTTGTACTTTATAAAGTCTTTAATTAAACTCTTCCAGTAGAACTCAGATGCATCTATTTCCTTCTATTTTACAAACAATTCCTGGGATTTTCTGCAATTAGCTTATATTACAGACAAGAATTGCCAATTAAAACTTAATTAACACATTGTAAAGTGAGGCACCCGGCCAACTTTGTTGCTGCAGATTCTCTTCCAGTTACCAACCTACAAGCATCTCGTACTTCAGCAAGCTCAGGAAGATGGACGAATCAGAGGAGCAGGACTTGGACTAGTGAACAGTTTGACTAATTTCCCCTTATTTTTCTGTTCACTGGCAAATTGTGACATCCTCAGATTTATATGTGGGTCTCTTGGGTGTGAATTTCACCTCTGTGGAGAGGGCCAGCTTACGGCTAACAGCACATCAGCTCAACTTTGAGGGTTTATGTGGCCCATAAGTGCTGACCCTCTGCATGAGGATGCATTTCCACCTCCACAAACAACAGTGCCAGATGAGACGTAGGCACAGAGAGGGTTGAGTCACTTGCCAGAGGTCACACAGTGAGCTGGCAAGTGCGGAATAGAACCCAATTGTCTGGACTCCCCAGTTTTAGGCTCTAACCCATTCAGCACACTGATTCCCATCTGACTTGGACCAGTTTTACACTGGTCTATCTCCACTGACTTCACCAGAGTATTCCTGATGTGAGAGGAGAATCGGGCCCAGTGTACTTCACTTGAAGAGTAATGCTAAAGAAATAAACTGCTGTGAGAACACAATAACCTGGGACTCATTCCAGGACACTATGATTTATTTCCATACAGCAATAGCATCCTTCATGTGAAAGATCACAAAACAGTTTACTTGAAGAGTCAGTCACAACTCTGTATTGCTGGGTATAAAGAAAACACAGGCAGCTGCCATTTCAGCGTCTCTGGCAAGAAATAAATAGACACAGATTGAATTATAAAGGAAGGTGATGTACAGAAAGTGTAAGGAAGGTTAGGAAGACTCCACCGGAGTGAATAAAGAGGTCTATTCACTGCCCAGTTACAAATCTATGGGAGCTGGCAACTACCAGCATATTTATTTCTATAGGATATAGAACAATTGAACAGCTAGGTCTGGAAGGAGCCATTTTGCAGCACTCTAGACCATCCCACAACACTGGTGAACTCGTACTCTTCTTCCTGAGCTTTGAGAATGCTGTTCTTTTCTTAGCTGGCCCCACTAAATTGTTCAGCCCTGATAGCCTCCAGCATTCTGGAGATGGGCTCCTGGACCTTGAACTTTTTCCGGTTGGCTGCAGAGATAATCTGACCTAGTCCTCCTGCTTATGCTCTGGGAATGCGATTGATCCAAAGTTCATTGAAGTCAATGGGAGTCTCTCTATTGATTTCAAAAGGTTTGGATTAGGCCCTTAGTGGGCAGTCTTCTGTCTTCTTTAATGAACTCTTGACATCTGGATGTTGGTTTAGCAGACTTGAACACAATTTAGGAAGGCTCATGCTTATTCTTAAACTATTTTGGCCAGCCCCAGACACAAAATACATGGGTAGTGGCCAGATAACAGGAAGGCCAGGTACTCCTTGATTATGACAAGAAGAAACAGTTCTGTTCAATAGACACTACTGATAATGCGCTAATTGCTCTGGCCATTCTAGAATCAGATTTCACCAAGTGACCATGATGCCTTCCAATGGTTGTTGCTCACCACTGATATCAGGAGAGCCATGTAATACTAGAGTAAAATACAATAGTTCATATTGAACTTAATCGCCATTTCATTTCAGGCAATTCTGTGCCCCTCAAATTTTGCTCGACCATGACATTTGACAAAATGGCCATTTTCTGAATGAAAACCCATGCAAATATCCAAATTTGGTAGTCACATTTCAACTGAAATGGACCCACTTTTGAGAAAAGCAAAGGGATGGGGAACTTGTAAGCACAATAGGCCCAAAATGAAATGTGACAAAAGTCACACTTGTTGCAAATATTTCATGCTGTCCTATGTATAAGCTCTAATACTGGTGAAAGCTAACAGAGATTCCCCCTTTAGACAAGAGGGACATGTCTGTGATTTTGGAGGAGAAGGTTCTGAGTTACAGAACTGGAAATTTCAAAGGAGCCTAAAGGAGAGGAGCATCCAACTTCCTTTAATGAACTTCAATGTGATTTGGGTTGCACATTCTCCAGTCCATATGTCACTATATGCGTAGTTTACACAGTTGTCTGTTGGTCTGATATATGGCTATAGACTCATTACACACTCTTCACTGCCTGGGATCCCCCAGTTCTGCAGAGCAGTCAATACTCTTCTCTTATCCCAGTATAAACCACAGTCTGTCCATTTATAAATCGGTATGTGTTAGACCTAATAGGCAGCTAATGTTCCAGATTTATGTATGTAAATGGCAATTAAATTTCAGTGAAAAATGAGCACTTTGGCTTATAAAAGAGCAGCAGCTACACAGATTGATCAGGGATAGTGTCTCCTCTCATCGGCTTCTCTTTCTCCTTTCTTCCTGTTTTCATCATTATTATGCAGTGCTGCTTGGAAGGCTGTGGATTAATATATTAAAATTCCACCTTCAGAGCTGCAAAGTCAGTGCTGCATCTCCTTCTCTCCCCCACACACCCATCATCCTGAGAAGCAACAAGGGTATGTCCACACTGAATCCCAAGGTGTGATTGCAGCACAAGTGGACATACCTGCACTAGCTTTATTCACATTAGCATGGCTATAAATAGCTGTGCAGCTGCAGGGGCTTTAGCACTGGGACCATGGGAATGCATTGCATTTGTAGCCCACGCTGACATCAGTGCTGCTGCATTTACACTACTATTTTTAGCCATGCTACAGCAAGTAAGGCTAGCATGGGTGTGTCTACTTGTGCCACAATCACACCTTGGATTGTAGCATAGACATTCTCCAAAAGACAGCCTGCTTGCCAGTCCCCGCTGATGGCACATATAAAACATTTGCATGTTTCATGCCAGTTTATAGGTTACTGTTGTGCTCATTGTTCGTGAATTTGAAAGATTTGTCAACACCTCAGAAGCAAGAGGAGACAGGTCTGTAGCCAACCCCCACCCCTACTCCCACAAACCCACCTTCCACTCTAGAAACCACAGACAACACAGCAGTACAGCTACTGTTTTAACGTTTTATAGCAGCAGAGGAAGTTTGGTGCTAGAGGCAAGAACTATGCTGTTCAAAGAAAGGGCAACTCCCTGACTTGTTAAACACATGCAGGCATCACCTCAGCCAAGGTGCGAACCCACACATTTAAAACTCAGCCTGCTCTCCCAAAGATATGAAAGTTCCTTCTTTTCTGTGAGAAACTGCAGTAGTGAAATTAATTACAGGTATCATTTTATTCAGAACAGTCATCTGCATGCTAAATTCTATCCCACCAGGTTACAAAGTTAAATGATGGATTTACAGAGATTAATAGCTGCAGGAGGAGAGAGAAATTAAAGGGTATATACAAGAGTGATGTTTTCAGATGGGACTTGAACTGAGATGGAGAGCTGATGAGACAGAGAACTAGAGAAAGCCCCTACCAGAGAGAGCAAGCTGCAGTAGGAACCAAAGCAGTATGGCTGGGGACAGATGAAGCAAGAAGGCCAGTCCAGGTTAAGCAGAATGAGCAGGGAGGTGGGCAGAAAAACGCAAGGGGTGAAATCCTAGCTCCTTTGAAGTCCATGGCAAAACTCTCATTGACTTCAATGGGGCCATGATTTCACACAAGATATGTGAGACAGCTAGAGCAAGTCAAAGATGGATAGTTTAAACTGGACCTTGAAAAGCAATGGTGGCATCACTGAAGTTGCATGAGGCATGGCATGATAGATGCTTTGCATGTGTAAAGAGCTACTGGAATTAAATAAGTGCCAGGATCCAAGGGTCCACCATATTTCAGCTCCCATGTAAAAAGGCTACAGATAAGTTATTACAAATAATAACACTTTATTATTATTATGAGTAGCATCTAGAGGACCCAACCTAACCAGGCTACAATATACAAATAGCAAGAGTCAGTCACTGCACCAAATCACTTAGAATTTATGTAGACAAGATGAATAAAGGATGGAAGGGAAAATAAAGGTGAAGAGGACTGAAGTAACGTGACAAAAAAAAATCATACAACCGGAAAATGGCAGGGCTGGGACTAGAACACTACACTATATTGAACCCATTTGATAGATAGGGAAAACCACAGAACAGCAAAGTCAACTCAAATGAGCACCAAAACTGGGAACAGAGCTCAGACTTGACTAGATGAGCCTCTCAAAAAAAATTATTTAAACTTTTTTTCTGATGAAAAATGGCTTTTGACCGGACACAAAAATTTGTGAGAATTTGTTGAAAGTTTTCACAAAAGAATTGAAAACCAAAACATTCAATGTTTATTTTCTTCCATTTTTTGTGTGTGGAAGATAAAAACCGTTTTTGATCAGCTCTACTTCTGGCTACTAGCCCTGTGACCTATCATGTAGATGGTGCTGTCTCCCATCACACCCCAAATCACAAACATATGCACCTTCCCAGTGGGCCTCCCAGTAATCAAGACTCCCAGCAGAAAGTAACTAGGAGTGGAATTTGTTCTGTGGCTGCCCACTGACATTGTGATGGGGCAGGCCATGCTTCCACAGCATCAGAATGCATGTACCAGAGTTGAATATATTTGCATTGGCATCTCGTCGGCACTCTCTAAATATCAGTGCACTGAGAGGATTCAAGCAGCATTTGCTTAAGTGATTATATAATTACACTGCGATTAATGAAAATTATACTCTGGCGAGAGATTCTCAGGAACCTTGTGTTTCTGTGCCTTCTCCTAGTGGAGAAATGGATTGGAAAGGCCAGTTCCCTCTTGCTCTTACTTGCCCGTCAGCTCTTTCACTTTCTGCTGTGTCATCCAGCGCAGGCAGCTCTGGAGCTCGATTAGCATTGCATGTGGATTTGTTGCCAAAAAGCAGATTTGAAATCACACCAAAGAGCTCATGTTCTCTTCTAAAGATTCCATTGCTGCAATATTAAACATGGCCTGTGGGGGATAAGGAGAGGAATTAATAAATGTGTTTTTTGCATTGCTCAAAAGTAAATAAATAGATGAAAATGTATTCAGGGATGTTGATTTACTGCTACTGCTTAGTTCTTCAGTAGAATGATGGGATTGTAAACTCAGTGAATCAGAGCTGACTCTTCTGGAAATGAACCCAAAGGAATTTGGGCCAGTGCTCAGCAGCTGAATCAACCTGATGATGGAATTAGTGAGAGGAACCAGGATAAATGTAGAATGAGCTTGGCGGAAAGGCCATGAGAAATATTTAAGGGCATGCTGAGTAATAAACAGGGCCAGCTACAGCTCCACTGCCTGCTGTGTCCATCCCAGCCTAGGACAAAACCAGCCACAAAGCTGGCACTTTGGAACATCAGCATACCATGGGGTTCTGTTGCTTTACCACAAGCCAGGCAAAACAAACCAGTTTGTTTCATGACTTTGGACAAGATACTTACCCTTTCTCTGTGTTGGTCCCAAGGCCCCAGTCCTTTGTGATGCTCTGTAGTTGGTGCAAAGCAGACCGAAAGCTGGCTTCCTTTGGGTGGTTTAATGCTGGTTTATGAACTCATCCCCCAGTGCCCACCATAGGGGGTGTGGACAGGGAAAAGGGGTGTGACAGGATCACCCCAATTATTCCCAGCCGCTGGAACAGCTCCTTTGAGCTGCAGGCAGCAGGGCATGATGTGCTCATCTAAATTGCTCTGGAGAACCAGCTCTGCTCTGGGATAGGTTGGGATTAGGGGAGTGCAGAGATTACTTAAGTGGTACCAAGGCCTAGTGCAAGTCCTCTGTACACAGGTGAATTTCATCCTAAATTCACAACACTATCCACCATGGATATCTCAGCCAGAATGTCAGAATTTCCAGCCAGAATATCTCTGACTGTGACACAAACACACTCTGAGTTAGCAGAACCTTAGCACTGGCATTCCCTGCCTTTCAAACGTTTAGCTGTGCTACCTAAATTTCCCCTTGATATAATTTTATCCTATGGAATTATTTTTCTTTTCTTTTTTTAATAAAGTAGAGGGACTTTTTTTTTAATAGAAAGGCACACAAAAGCAGCCGTGTCCCCGCCCACCAGTAACTTCTTATTTTGTTGAACTCCCGTAACCTAAATATAATGGAACAGATTTTTCTAATTTTATAAAAAGCAATAGCTTTCCTCTCAGCTCCTGAGACCTTGTCTGCTGAGTTGCAGCATAGAGCAATTTTTTAAAACAGCTGAGTGATAAAACATCTGAATATAGGAATTTATAATGGAAAACACTGGCAGACCCTTAACTGGAGCATCTTCAACACTGCCCTCTGATAAATCTTACTTTCAAGCTGAATTATTTACAGGTAAATGGACAGAACTCTTTCAACAACAAGGTTAGGCCAATAAAGCACATTCACTGTATTTCCAGCCTGGGAAGATTATATGTGTTGTTTGATTGCTATGGTCCTTGGTAACTAAATTGGTGGGTATGTAGTTTAACAGATGGATGGGATGTTAGCTGCATTGGGCCAAATTTGCATGTGGTGTAAATAGACACAATTACATTTATGTCAATAGAGTAATGGCTGGATGTAAACCTTCATGCTTTGGGTCATAAACCAACTGATACTGGAGGACAGGAAAGGATGTCCCCTAAATGCAGGTTATTCTAGAATTGCCCAGAATAGGGGTTCTTGCAATTTCCTTTGAAGTACCTAATACTCACCGCTGTCAGAGACAGGATATTGATCTGATCTACTATGGCAATTCTCTTGTTCCTAGGTAACAGTGAGCTAAATTTAGCTTTTTCACACAGTATGATAGTAGACCACTATGGCTACCAAACAACTAAAATGAAAGATTAAAACAGGTAAGATATGTGGTTAATCAGCCATCTGATGTTATTGTGGGTTACAAAGCAAGCCCGTGGCAGACACAGAAAGGGAATACAGATCTCCTAATTTTTAGCCCTGAGTTTTAGCTACTAGATAATATGTTTCTATCTCTCTCTCTCTCCTTCCATCTCTGCATGGAGTAAATAGCCTGAAATCTCTTAACAACATGGTGAAATGTAGCATCTGTTTAACAGAGCAGAGCAACACCTTACAACAGCGCAGAGCAAGTAGTGCCAGGGGAAACTAGAATTATCACTCCTACGCTTGCAAAAAGTGCCACACAATCATTAATGACTACAAGGGGTCACAGCCTCAGATTCATGTCTTATCTGGAAGATGTCATTTCCATCAACGCAGAGTACCATGCTGGAGAACTAGATTGCTACTCACTGTGAAGGACGAGTGTGCATCACCTACTGAATAACCAACACCAGCTGGGTTTTCTTTGGAGGTATTCCATCCAAGTACTGATCACATCTGACACTCTATTAGTTCAGGAGAGATGAAAAGATCATAGCCTATGGTGGTGCAGGTACTGAAGCAATGGACACCTAATGCAAACATCACAAACAGAAACCAAGGACCTGGAGAGAATGTGTCACCCCACTGAGAAGAATGGATGTTTCTTTTTTTGAAAAACAGCTCAGACTTACCCTGGAGACAGAATCAGCCTTAAAGTGAATACAAGAAAGACTTTTTAAATCTTGTCAAGAGCTTACAAGAGAATGTCCCTTGGGAAATGGGCCATGGCTAAAAGTCTCCAAGGACAAACTAGCAGTATCTGTGACAAAGCACAGAAAGGAAAGGTTTGACCAATGTGCCAACAACAGGACACAAAGGGGAAGAAGATGCATTCATTCAGCGGAGCCTGGAAAGCAAAAAAAAAAAAAAAAAAAAAGCTCAGGCTTTAAAAACACTACCAGGCTGATGATTAATCAAAAGCTCCAAGTGTTACATTAAAGGACCTCACGTAACCCGTCAGAGGCACTTGGTAATGATTTCATCCTAAAGCACCGATAAATTAGAGGCGCCTAACTTCTGAATCTGAGGATCCCATTAAAATGATGAACAGCCTCTTGCAGGCTCTGTTATTCACAGGACAGGACGGATGAAGCCGACGTGTCCATCTAGCCCCTGGAGGAGAAACTTAAGGCTGGTCAGAACTCCTCAGAAGTTTAATGGAAAGACAGAAAATATTTTATATGCATGTGCAATGTAAAATACTAACCCAATGCACAGACACAGAATATGTTGTAATTCTGCAGGCAGCACAGGATTTATTCACATTTGCAAGATTTAGTCCTGGCACCACCATTACTCTCTCTTGGGTACTCTTCTACGAAGGATGCATCTACCTCATGTAGATTAATTCCAACAATTCAGGATATTTATTGTAGGTTTAATTTATACACTCCTCCACTTGCAAGTGTGAGAAATGGTGCAATCTGGCCATATATTGGGCAGAGATAGGGCCTGGGGGGCCAGGACTCTGGGATTCTTTTCCTGTCTCTGTGAATGTCTATACAACAGCTGAGTGGGTGCTTCCCACATGGGTAGACCAACATGTACTAGTTCTGATCAAGCTAACATGCTAAAATTAGCAGCATGGGCATGACAGCATGGGCAGTGGCTCAGACTAGCCTCTCAAGTATGTCCCCAAGGGATCAGGAGTGATTGTACTCAAGCAACTACCCTGAGCTGCCACTGTGGACACACTGCTATTTTTAGCATGTAAGCTTGAGTAGAGTTATCGTGTGTCTATCTACACATGCCAGGAATCATCCTTCCAGCTGCTGTGTAGATGTACCCTCTGTTACCGACTCATTTGGTATCTTTGGATGAAGGTGCTCAGATGCTGTGGTGATGAGGGTCATGTAAGACTTGTCAACTCACAAATATTGTACCACTTTAACTATACCAGTATAGTTATATCGGTACAATCCCCCTAGTGTGGATGCTTTTATATCAGTATAAAGGTGCCTTAAGCCATGTCTTCATTACAGACTGCTGCTGGCATAGCTATCTCAGGCCAGCTCTATGCTAGTGAACTTACAGTGGCACAGCTGTACTGATGCCACTTGTGCCGCTGTAAGATCGCTCGTATAGCTGCTCTATGTTGATGGGAGAGAGCTTTCCCATCAACATAATTAAACCACCTCCTACGAACAGCGGTAGCTCTGTTGGTGGGGGCAGTTCTCCCCCTGACATAGCACTGTTCACACTGGAGCATCTGTCTGTGTCACTTATGTTGCTCAGAGGGGTGTTTTTTCACACTCCTGAGCAAGATAAGTTATACCAACAAAAGTGCTAGTGTAGACATAGCCCCTAGTCGGGGTGTAAAAAGGTGTGATCCCTGACTGACATAGCTGTGTGGCAAAAGCCCCTAATGTAGACACAGTTATATTGATGAGACTGCACTTTTATTGTAGATGGAATGGCTATACTGGTAAAAGCACAGCTTTGCTGGTATAAGCTGAGTCCACACTAGGAGCACCATTGCTGGTACAGTATATTGATATAGCTTTACCAGTAAAACACTCCCAGTGTAGACATGTCCTTATACCAGTATAGTTAATTTAGTAAGGGAAGGGGAATAAGTTATACTGATGAAAGGCACCTTTATACCAGTACAACTGAGTCCACATTAGGGGTTGTACTGGTATAACCAACTCAGTTAAAAAAAATCACACTCCTAAGTGACACAGTTATACTAATACAAAAGCTATGTAGGCTAGGTTGACCTATTACTTTCCCCTCTCTGTGTCTTTGTTTTCCAGTCTGGAAAACAAGCAATACCCACTTTACAGAGGTGATGCAAAGCTTAATTAATAATGAGGAAGCACTTTGAGATCTTTGGATGGAAGATGTGCAAAGAGTTATTTTTAAGTTACTTGAATTTAAATGCTT
The DNA here is from genome assembly GCF_020497125.1 of Mauremys mutica. Lineage (NCBI taxonomy): Eukaryota > Metazoa > Chordata > Testudines > Geoemydidae > Mauremys > Mauremys mutica. Next base: position 10,082,817 of record NC_059093.1, read on the forward strand.
TACATGTTTTAACAGTTGCTGCTGCTGCTGCCAGCCTCTGCCATTGCTTTTCTGAGTCCTCTTGCCTTTTTTTGGAAGAACAGTCCCAAACCTAGCAGGCTCTGCAGGATTGTTCCTCACACAGTCCAATGTGTCCAGTCTGGTTGCAAACTACCCAAGTAATGTGGCTTCCACAACTGCCCTTAGGGCCTGCTCTGACTTTCTTGTTAAAAACATTATCCCTTCAAAGCCAAGCCTGTGCTGACTTCGGTTCTTTTTTTCTACTAAGTCACTCTATCATCATAGAAGGCAGAGTGGGAGAATGCACATCAATGATTAGTGTTGGGTTTTTTCTCCTGGTAAACATCCATTCTAAATGTTTAAGAAGAAAAGTGTGCTAAATAGTAATGATTACTGAACTTTAATACAGTACTTTTAATAGAGAAGCTGAGGCACACAGGGAACCAGTGACTCATACAACATAATACAGCTGAATCTATCAAAGCCTTACATATATGGATACCATCACCATAGTACTTGAGCATCCCACAAAACCCCTGTGAAGTAGAGCTGTAATAGTGCCCCTATTTTACAGATTGGGGAACTGAGGCAGATAGCCAGACTAAATGACTTGCTTAAGATCACACAGTATGTCTGTAGCAGAGTAAGGAATTGAACTGAGGCCTTCTGAATCCTAGCCTAGCAACCTAGCCACCGATCAAGAGCAGAACCTGTTTCTCCGGATGCCCAGCCTTGTGCCTCATCCACTGAACCATGCTATCTAATTGAATGGCTGGAGGTTAAAGCCTGCTAAGGCTATTAAAAAGTGATTTCTCCACAGCCCCAAAGCCATTCACCATCCATGAACTTGAAATCCACAAAGCTTCTTCATTGGCTTTGTGCCTCGTACACTCCAGGTGAGCTTTAGAAAGGATAAACCACCCTGTCAAATAAGTGTATCTGATCAGTCTTACAGAGAATCAGTGTGTATATTTTATTTATTTTAAATGCCTGTGCAGACATTTGGTTCCTTTATGTTACAGCCTTGTCTGCAAGTCACTGATATACTCTCCCATTCACTCCCTCTACTGATATACTCCTGTTGTCCGTCCTTTCCTCCAGCTCACTCAAATGCATCCACGTTGTAGGCATCCCTCAGATACCATTACAGTAAGCTGCAGCATTATCGTATAAATTTATAATCAGAAGGCATCATCCCCCACTTCGTACGTAATTCAAACTCTCCCACACCCTGACAAAAGTTTTTTTTTTAATTTATAGAGTGAATTTCAGTCACAGTTAAAGTTAATTGACTTTTTTTTTTTTAAATCAAGGCCTGGGTTCCTAACTGTCCCACACAAACATTTGCTTTTTTTATCTCTTCTCTGTTTAGTCTAGTGTGAAATTGTTTTCCAGGTAGTGATTAATTCTGCTCTGTTTTTTCCCCCTTGTTGTATAATTTGCAGTGTTTGAGAAGTCTATACTAAACTGCAGCTTCCCTTTTATCAGCAGTGTTATTACAACTTTGTCAAACACAAGCCTTTACCATCGCCTGTCACTAGATCAGTTATATTCTCCCTTATTAGTTTTTATATCTGCTTTGTTTGTTTGCTTGTTTTGAGGTAACATCAGTTTATCTGAAAAAGATGGATGGCATGGCAAGGTGAGATATAGACTCATAGAAATGTTGGACTGCAAGGGACCTCAATAGGTCATCTAGTCCAGTCCCCTGCACTGAAGCAGGACTAAGTATCATTTAGACCACCCCTGACAGGTGTTTGCCTAACCTGTTCTTAAAAACCTCCAATGACGGAGATTATACAGCTTCCCTAGGTAATTTGTTCCAGTGTTTGACTACCCTGACAGTTAGGAAGTTTTTCCTAATGTCTAACCTAAATCTCCCTTGCTGCAATTTAAGTCCATTACTTCTGGTCCTGTCTTTTGTGGTTAATAACAATTTAGCACCCTCTTTGTATAACAACCTTTGGTGTACTTCAAATCTGTTTTCATGTCCTGCCTCAGTGTTCTCTTCTCCAGACTAAATAAACCCAGTTTTTTCAATCTTTCCTTTCATATTTTCTAGAACTTTAAACATTTTTGTTGCTCTCCCTGGACTTTCTCCAATTTGTCCACATCTTTCCTGAAGTGTGGTGCCTAGAACTAGTATTCCAATTGAGGCCTTATCAATGCTAAGTGGAGTAGAAGAATTACTTTGCATATCTTGCTTACAACATGCCTGCTAATACATTCCAGAATGAGGTTTCCTTTTTTTGTAACTGTATTACATTGTTCACTTATAGTTGGTTTGTGATCCACTATAACCCCACCACCACTACCACCCACATCTTTTTCTGCAGTCCTTTTTCCAAGGCAGTCATTTGCCATTTTGTATTTGTATTTGAGACCATTTCTCCAGTTTGTCTCGATCATTTTGAATTCCAATCCTGTCCTCCAAAGCACTTGCATCCCAGTTTGGTATCATCTGCAAACTTCATAAGTTTACTCTCTATGCCATTATCCAAATCATTTGTGAAGATATTGGGACAGATCTGTGCAGGCCTCCACACTATATGCCCTTCCAACTCAATTGTGAACCATTGATAACTATTCTCTGAGTATGCTTTTCCAACAAGTTGTGCACCAATCCTATAGTAAGTTTGTCTAGGCTATATTTCTCTGTATTCCCATTAGGAATGATTGCTAGGTGCTGGCTGTGATCTGCCTCAGTGTCTAAACAGTGGAAGGGGATCTTCCCTCTCATGGGAAAGGACTTGTTTCATATCTAGTGTGGGATCAGGAATAAAGTCTCCTGCCATGCTCATGGCACAGGGACCCACCTGGGACAGATAATTGGGTGTATTATATCCAGCAAACTGAAGATGTGGGAGGAATCAGTATACAGGGATAGGCTGATTTTATATTGCACGTAGAAGGCCTTGTCATAGTCTTTTCTCCCTAGTATTCACTGGCATTCAATCAATGCCCTTTGGTCCTAGGCCCAGAGGGTAGATCTCTCTCTCTCTCTCTCTCTTTTTTTTTTCCTGGACAAGACAGACCTTCATGGGGGAAGTAACAACATGACATCCACAATCTTCAGGCTTAGGGTACATGATCTAGGGGCTCTTTATGCTTAGAACTACCTTTGGGCGGTAAGAGGAAATAGTCTAGAGTGCTGATATAGCACCCACACTGAGCTGAACACTGTGCAGAGATGCAGCAAGACAAGTAGTTATATCCTGGTCCCACTGAGTGAATGACAAAACTTCCACTGACTTCACTTGGGCCAGGATTTCACAGATTGGTAGATGCGTAGACTCTAGGGCCAGAAGGAACCTCCATGATCATATAGTATGACTTCCTGTATGCAAAGGTGCAGAAGATGGATTAAAGCTTATCTCTTAGAAAAACATCTATTCTGGTTTTAAAGACTCCAAACAATGGTGAGTCCCCCACTGCCCTGATAAGCTGTTCTAATGTTTAATTAACCTCACTGCTAGGAAACTATGTCTTATTTCAAGGTGAAAATGTCAAACTTCAATTTCCGGGCACTGGATCTTGTTAAGCTTTCATCTGAAATATTGAAAAAAGCCCCCACTAACAGATATCACCCAGGGCCCTGCCCTAAAGAGATGTCAGTCTAAGAAACTGATCCTACTAGCATCCAAACAGGTAAGTAACCTTCCCATGAGTAATCATCTTGATTTCAGTAGAACTCCCCATGCAATTAAAGTTATTCGTTTGCTGGTGAGGGCTGGGACTACTCATATAAGTAAGGTCATTCACCTAGTTAAGTCTTTGCAGGGCTCTAAATAGTCAAAATCCAGCAGAAGAGAGGTGTGTGAGATGAAGACAGGTGTGTGTGTGAGAGAGAGAAAAAAAGGATGCAATATAAAAGCAAAACACGTCACATGCCTTATCAGCTTATTTGCTTCAAATCTTGTTTGCTTTGATTTCACTCTTTATAATTCTGTGTTTATATTAAAATGCAAATTAAGTACCCATTTCTCCCTAGCCTGTGTTCTTTTCCATTTGAGTTGCTTTTCCCCCCTTCTTTTTAACTCTGACTCATCTTGCCTGTAAAGTAAATCCACCCTTTGGGTGCTTTCCTGTTTAGTGTTGTACTTTCCAACATTGTGCTCTGTTTTAATCCCTGCTTATTATGATGTTTGTGGCTTTGTCTGGTTGTTTTCTGTTTTCTCTCTCTTGCTTTTAGTTTTTTCTGTTTGTATTTAAATCTTTTCTGTTTATCCCTTCCCCACTTTCCTTATATTAACCCTTCCTATTAGAACGTCTTCTGTTCCTCCTTTCTGATTCTGAACTCTGCTCTTCTCTTTCCTCCTGAGACCATGTAGCCTTTCTTCTTTGGTTCTTCCCATCCACTTTCAATTCTTCTTCATTCCCCCGTTACTTTGACATCACTGAAAATTCACACAGTTGGATTTCTGTCTGGTCCGAACCTATGAATGAACCTTGCTCCCATGTAAAAGACCATGCAAATGAATTGAGATCTATTCACAGAAACATTTGCACAAATCTATCAGTAATGAATGCTCTCCTAGACACTCAAAGCTGCCTTGTTTTTCCATACACACAGACAGACAGAGTACTTGCTTTGGAAGTTCTCTTCAACAGCCAGTAAATCAGCCTTTGCCTGTTCCTCTTCAATTTGTATGTTCCTGATACCCTAACTCACCCTCACTTCCCAAACAGTTCCACTGATTTCAGTGCAGCTACTTGCAGAGTGAGGTACTACTCAGCATGACTGAGGGTGGTAGAATCTGTCCCTTTGTAAGTGGAGCTCTTCAATCAGGTGTTTTGGTTATGAGTAATCAAGGGCCTGATTCAGGTTCAAAAATAGCGCTGTAAGGAGAAATTACGGCTGCCCTTGGTGGGCTCCCTGTCCACTGCTTCTCTCCAGAGTCAGTCACTGCACATGGCATGTGATATCTGAGCTTTTCAGAGGTGGCAAAATGGTGACTAGTCTCTGACAGGACAAGAGACCTGTCAGCCAGAGACAACTTGGCTTGTTACAGCCCAGCCCAGCCTAGCTGGGGAAGAATTGCTTTGATTCGCTCCATCAGTGCAGCAGTGGAACATTTGCAGGGTACTCTTCAAGTTACTCCCAATGAGAGCAGGGCTACATGAAGTACTTTCAATCAGAGCTGGACAAAACGTTTTTAACATATTTTTTTTGGAAAATGTGGATTTTTGTCAAAAACAAAATTTCTCATAAGAACATTTTTGTTTTTCATGAAAATGTTTGTGTTTTTGTTAAAAAAATGAAAATCAAAATCTTTGTTTTAAAATTAAAAAATATTGGTTTTATGGGTTTTCAGTTTCTCACTCGTTCAGTGATAATCTGAAATTATTCTCACTTCATCTTCAAAAAAATAAAAAAATGTTTTTCATTGTTGTCAAAAGAACAGGAGTACTTGTGGCACCTTAGAGACTAACAAATTTATTTGAGCATAAGCTTTCATGGGCTACAGCCACTTCATCGGATGCATGCAGTGGAAAATACAGTAGGAAGATATGTCAAAGATTTTCCAGGGGGGGAAATGTAATTTCCCAACCATCTCTATATACAATTTGTATTCAGAATGTTTATTGCTTTAATTATTGTTCTTCTATGAAATATCTGGGCTCATTTAGATGATCCCTGTTAGGGGACATCTGCAGTCTAGCTAATTGAGTAACTGGCTCTGGGAGATAGGGCCTTTTGCTAGCTCTGTCAACGCGAGTTCATAGTCTTTGCTCAAGTGATCATAGCACAAGACTGGGAAGCATGGCATAGAGTTTATAACTCCAGCTCTGACACTGACTTGCTGTGTGACCATGGGCCAGTTTCCCCATTTGTACAATGGGGATAACAACACATGCACAACTTTGTAAAATACCTTGAGTTCTATGGATGAACATCCTATATAAATAGAAAGGATATCATATCTCTCAGTTGACTGAATTTCCACAAACACTTTAGAATAGCTCTGGAAGCTGTTTCAGATCACAAGCAGGTATTGGCACCGTACTGTGCAATGTCCACAACTGTTGTGGCTATTGTATTAGAAAATCCAGTATGGCTTTTTACTTGGTCTTGTCCTGTGTGACCAGTTCAGAACCCAAGCAAGATGCAGCTGCATTTGGTGTCATATTGATGTTGCCTCATATTGGTATTGCCTTCTAACAGTTTTCTAAGCCAGAAAATACAGCATGTTTCCAATCCCATTATCACAAGCTCTCCATACCTGGAAGAATTGCACTTTGCTATCTCTGGTTGCACAGATATTACAGCCGGTGTAGCGGAAAAAGGCTTTGTTATGCGTATGGACTATTTATAGGTAGAGACTAAATGGCTCGGGTGATTGGTGTTGGGTTATATAGCTTTTAACCACATGGTCATCAGTGTGAATCTAGCCAAGGCAGTTGTGACTGAAAGCTGCTACCCTCTATGGCTGTTTGGTGGCCGATGTGAATTGAGTACAGTTTCCAGTGGACAAGAGTAATTGAACCACCCCACAATTGACAGTAATAAGAAATTTTGTTGTCAAATTCAGAAGAGGTGCCATGGGCTGAACAGGCCATGGAAAATTAATTCCTCTTCCAGATCAGAGCTGAGGCACATCACTGTTTGCAGGGCAGTGTTAGAAGCTCACACTGCTCTCTGTGCTGTACCAGCTATGAATAAAGAGAAAAAGCCAGCACCCGTGGTTGTCAGCCCAGAACCTTTCACCAGCATTAGTAGCTCAGTCCTGTACCAATTGAGGTCAATGGCAAAGCCTTCATTGATTTCAGTGGTGCAGAATCAGGCATTAAATGCACACCTCATTATGGGGATATAAGATCTGACAAAATAGAACAATTCACTTAATACAGTACTATGCCTTTGTTAGTGGTCAATCCTGAATGGCCCCCAAAATTCAATTAATAATAGTTTAACTTAACCATGAAATTGTATACCATGGGTACTGGGGCAAATTCATCCTGTCTCCAGCTAGTAATTAGATGATGCCCTGAGACATGAAGAATGACTCTAGTCAGTGAACTAACTGCAGAGGGCCTTTCCTCTCAGGTAATTGAGTCTTATAGTTAAGGCACAGGACTTGGAGATGGAAAATTGAGATTCTGGCACAGGCTTTCTTCTCCACTCTGTGTCTCAATTTCCTCAGTAGCAAAGTGGGGATAATGATATTCACAGTGAGGCTTCGTTCATTAATATTGGTAGAGCATTTTCATATCTTCAGATGGAAGTCAACTGGTACAGAGGAAAGCAGCATTACTGTATTGCTTACATTTCCATATTACAACATAAACAACCTCCCTGGAGGAAAGATGCAAGTTTAGAGTATTGATAGTTATTATTCTACTGAGTCAAGGAAAAAATACAATAACGGCAAATAGCCCAAAGCAAATATTTTATCACTAACTGTATTTTTCCCACCAGCATTAAACCATATCTATATATTTTCCCCTGATTCATATGATTTAAAAAAACCCCAAAAACATGACACTATACTACTAGGACAGATATCCTTTAGCAAGCAACACTATTCCCATAGCAGTCACTGACTGCAGCCTTTTCTATTGTGCCATTTAGAGAGGGACAGAGATTTATTTTGCACAGTGGCAGGAGAACTATTCATTAGGAGGCTGGATCCAAAGACCATTGAAGTTAATGGAAAGACTTCAGTGGGCTCCGAATTAGACCCTGTATCAGTATGGTGTCAGGCTAATGGTTGCTTCCATGGAGCCTATACATTTTTTTCCTAGCACCATCTGTATTCTTTTATCCTTCTCTCTCTCTTTATCACAATCTCACTGTCAGACAAATGTAGTCAGAGATGTTGGCAGAAAGATACTGTATATTTTCTAATATTTCATTTAAGATCTACTGGCAGTTGTTTTTGTTGTTTTTCTTTAAATGGAAAAGGATAACAATAAAATTAATTGACTGCTATCCAAATGATTCTGCAAACGGTTGTGCTAGAAACAGTGACTCAAGGTCACTCTGCAATCATCCTGTCCCTGTCTAATCCCACCATTTAATGCAGCAATTTACCCACATGGATGTTTATATTTTGAAGGTCACCAATGAAACCTTTTGTCATTTCAAAGACATGGTAACTGCTTGGACTGGCTCAAGTGGCCCACTGCAGAAAGTTGAACTGTGATACAAAATAGCACTCTGGGACTCCAGTTGAATTCACTGGGTTAGTCAAGTGAATCCTATATTCCATGGCAAGCATTCTCTTGCTTATATATATTATATATAAGCAGAGAATGCTTGCCATGAGGGGACTTTATCCAATACTTAAACCTCTCCTTCTGCTGGGAGAGGAAGGCACTCATTTGCCTCTAGGCAGAATTCATTGCAACTTACAGGGCCAGAAATAAAGATGACTTCCTCCTAATGAAGGGGAAAAATTGAATGCATTTCTTCTGGAAAAAGTAGAAGTGTGAAATTTAGTGTGTGAAATAGAAGAAAAACCTCTCAATTTTTGTATGAATTTTCCTGCACGTTCTTTACACTATGTAAAGATCATTAACGATCTGGAGGATGGTGTGGACTGCACCCTTAGCAAGTTTGCAGATGACACTAAACTGGGAGGAGTGGTTGATACGCTGGAGGGTAGGGATAGGATACAGAGGGACCTAGACAAATTAGAGGATTGGGCCAAAAGAAATATGATGAGGTTCAACAAGGACAAGTGCAGAGTCCTGCACTTAGGACGGAAGAATCCCATGCACTGTTACAGACTAGGGACCGAATGGCTGGGCAGCAGTTCTGCAGAAAAGGACCTAGGGGTTACGGTGGACGAAAAGCTGAATATGAGTCAACAGTGTGCCCTTGTTGCCAAGAAGGCTAATGGCATTTTGGGTTGTATAAGTAGGGGCATTTCCAGCAGATCAAGGGATGTGATCATTCCCCTCTATTCAGCACTGGTGAGGCCTCATTTGGAGTACTGTGTCCAGTTTTGGGCCCCACACTACAAGAAGGATGTGGATAAACTGGAGAGAGTCCAGCGGAGGGCAACAAAAATGATTAGGGGGCTGGAGCACATGACTTATGAGGAGAGGCTGAGGGAACTAGATTGTTTAGTCTGCAGAAGAGAAGAATGAGGGGGGATTTGATAGCTGCTTTCAACTACCTGAAAGGGGGTTCCAAAGAGGATGGCTCTAGACTGTTCTCAGTGGTAGAAGATGACAGAACAAGGAGTAATGGTCTCAAGTTGCAGAGGGGGAGGTTTAGGTTGGACATTAGGAAAAACTTTTTCACTAGGAGGGTGGTGAAGCACTGGAATGGGTTACCTAGGGAGGTGGTGGAATCTCCTTCCTTAGAGCTTTTTAAGGTCAGGCTTGACAAAGCCCTGGCTGGGATGATTTAGTTGGGTTTGGTCCTGCTTTGAGCAGGGGGTTGGACTAGATGACCTCCTGAGGTCCCTTCCAACCCTGAGATTCTATGATTCTATGTTTGCACCCATACACAGACTCTGAGCTCTTTGGGGGCAGAGACCAGTTTAATTATTTATATAGCACCTAGAACAATGGGATCCTGATCTCTCGAATGCGGTTCTTGAGCACTACTGTAATATGGAGAGACAAACATCTTCAGAAATGACTAGTGATTTGGGGTACCTCAGTTTTGGGTACCCACCTTAGGATACCTTAAAGGGACCAGATTTTGAGACAGTGGTTGCTGAGTACCTCTTGGAAATTAAGCTCCTTTAAGGGGGCATGCAAAAATTGAAGCTCCCATAATCACTAGTCACTTCTGAAAAGCTTAGCTATAACAAATAATCATTTTTTTGTGAAATTTCACAAAAATGGTTGTTGCCTGTGATAAGTCACAAAGGTGCATAGTTTTTGTGCTGATAACAAGCCTATTCCAAAATGGGCTTGTTTTCACTATAATCATTGCCTCTCAGCGCCAGCATTTTGCAACAACTTCACAAAACTCGAATACGATTGTAATTTGCAACAAACAACAACAATAACACGGTGAACATGTTAAAATGACAAGCCCTTTGAATTTCACTTGTAAATATTTCGTTCACCTCTAGGGTTGATTAAATTAATGGGCCTTCAATAGAGCTACATGGATTTAGACCAGCTGAGGAAAAGGCCTACTATATAAACATATAACTGAAACAAACCACAGAGTTCTGCATGGCTCTAATAACGTGTTACACTTTTGCTGCAATGTCCTCAAAAGCAAACATGGTGAAAGCAGAAAGCAAGAATCCTATTCACTAGAAAAATTGTCTGTGATGAAGAGCTGGACTTGTTAGGAGTTAAATTTAATGTTGATAATGTCACATGTCTGATGCGAATCTAAACATTTTTATTTGATCAGTAGTAATGACATGGAATCTCTACAACTAATGTTCACTGTATCTGTTGCAATGATGCCATTTTTTATATACTCTTTTTAAAAAAAAAATATTTACAGCCAAGGAACATTTAAAAAGAGCTTCTAAAGGGGATTTAGAGATAACCGACTGACCCTGGGAGTGTTTCCCAGTCTAACCAGGCTTGGAGAGATAGTCAGTCAATAATTACTCCTTGGGCTTGGAGCCCGACTGGATTACTGGCTGACTAAACTACTTAACAAAAGCACTTTGTGGTGTCTGAGCTGGAGCATAAATGGTATTCAAGCAATACAGCTTTATATCACATCAATAAGGTACCAGTGTGCTAGGCTGTGGTGTATCAAATGCATTTTTGAATAAAAGAAGGAAGAAACAAAGAGTTTTTTTCCATTGTAAAGCAAATACCAGTTATTTTCACAGAATCACTTCAGCTTCCTGGAAACTAAATAGTAATTGCAGTGCACTGAATCCAGAAGGGACTTTCATTTCATTTTACCATAAATTAGAGACAGCCCAGAGCCAGATTGGAACAGGCCTAAACTTTGGCGAAGTCAAGAATCCAAACTTGGATTCAAATTAGCTTTATTATTTGTTCTATAGTAGCATCCTAGGCTCCCTCAACATCCAAGAGCTATTGTGCTGGGTGCTGTACAGACACACAGGATGACATGGTCCTTGCTCCAAAGGGCTTACAGTTTAAGGCTCCAACCTGCAAATATTTATGTGCATAAATTTACTGGCATGTATATGCAATCCATGGAGCTCAATGAGGCTAACTCACATATGTAACATTGTTCATGTACCTAAGTGTTTGCAGGATCATGGCACATTTTGAAAGAAAACATAAGTGAGAGTAACAAGCAATAGGTGAGAAAGGTGGAGTGAGGGAAGGGGACGTAATGGAGATAAGATCAAATGGCTATACATGCTTATGTCCCACTGAAGTCAATGTATGCTTTACTGAATGGGGATTAGACTGGGGTGACTATATTTCCCAAAGGGAAAATGGCACACCGTGTGCGGTTAATCCAAGCCCCCACTGCCCGTGGGGCTGGCATTGCTGCTTGCCCAAGCCCTGTCTGCCCCCCACGCAGGGCTGGCATCACCGCTTGCCTCCTGCATGTTCCTCCACACCCTACTTTTGCTAAAAAGGTCAGGACAGCTGGGATAAGGCTTAAAGGGACTGTCCCAGCCAAAACAAGACGTATGGTCACACTTGGATAGACATAAGGATGTGCTTAAGTGCTTTGATGAATCAGAGCATTAGCATACAAACTAATGGTTCCAAACCACCTGAAAGGTTCCCCCACCTTTTATTAATAGATAAGTAGTGTCAGTTTTCCCTGATTGCCATTCAGCCTAGCCGTGGTTAGCTTTTCATAGGCATCACAGCAGATCGGATATTGATGTGAGATTAGAAGGTGCAGAAGATACATATCATACCTTACATATCTAGGGCCAGATCCTGTGCTGGCATAAATTAGAATACAGTGATTTACACCAGATGAGGATCTGGATGCTAAAGATTACACTGGGCACAACCAAAACCTTACATTCAAACACTCAGGGCAGAGCTGAATGTCGTGGCTCACTACACAAAATGGTGTTTCACTATCTACAAGTTAAGCTCCTACCGTAAAAGCAAAACTAAGGGCTAGTCTCCATTAGTTAGAGGACAACTTGAGCAGTCACATCAGCTAACATCCTGCTGTCCACTACTTTTACAGTCACTATAGATGGGAAAATTGTGTTCAATATTGCATCAGAATACGTATCCAAAAGTAGCTGACATGATGTTGACCCATGACTTAGCTCTGTAATCAGCACCCTGCTTGTTATCATGACTCCTCAAGGTCTTGTGCTAACTCACTATTACTTTCTAGTGAAGACAGGAGCAAAAAGCTAAAATTGTGATGTTGGTGTGTACTGATCTCATCCCACAGACATAGCTCCATAGTCCACCTTCTCTAACTCTACCATGCAGTGGTTAAAGAAAACTGAAACAGCAGGGGAAGCTCTCACTGCTCCAGCTAAGGAGGAAAGGCAACTCTAGGTGAGTGCTGCTTATCTAAAGAAGGGGAGCTCCCCCACCTCTGCTTTTAGCAACACACTGGGATCTATGCTCTCCCTAGTTCCCCTTCCTTTCACCCCTGATACTAAGTAGAGGATAGTTTATAGGAAACATATAGGTGAGCTGCTCTAAAACCCCACAATATATTTACAAATACCACTCCTAAAAGACCCTCATGCCTGCCCAGTTGCATCACAAGAAGTTACCGCACAACTGTATTTCCAGCATCCTTTTGCTGGAGCGATCCATGATAACCATGTAATGAGACTGCTGTATGGCTGGCAGAAGTACCGGTATCACTTCTGAAGCCAGACTTCCCATGGGCTACTGTGAATTAACCCACAGCATGGACATCAGAATTTACAAAGTTTAAGCCCCAACATAATAAAATGATACAGGCTATGGGTATAAGACTGGCCACAAGTACTGGGTACCACACATACCACCAGCTTCTTAACTAAGTGTGGAGGCTGAGCGAAGACCACAAAAAGAGAAAAAAGGAAATGAGATTCAAATTGGAGGCTCACGACATTAAGCCTCCATCTCCAAGGTAACATAAAAGAGAAACCATATAATGGAAAGAAATAAAGCAGGGAGGAGCAAATCTCCCCCTATCATTTATGTGATGCTCCCTATGTACATGGCACTCTGCAGTAGGAAAAATTAGAGATGAGCCCTAATGGCCTAATTTTCAAAGATGACTTGAATGGGCACCTTTGTAAAGCAGGCTGTTTATAACCAGAAAAGCCTGGATCTCAATGAATCCAGAATTGGGAAGTTTGCACTTGGATTCTTAACCAAATTGTGCTGTTCCATTCTAAAGCAGTGCGAGACTCTTCCTCCGTCCCTGAAAACAAGAATGAAGATGGTAGATGTATCTTTTCAGAGAGCTGTCTTCCCCTATCTGCCCTGTTTTGCTTGTTGTAATCAGTCTTTTGGGGAACAAGAGGGATGCAGAGTTCATCCATGCATCCTCCTTCCTTTGCAGTCTTCAGAGTCTCTTCCTGTGCTTTGATCTTGGTTAGAGAATGCCTTGCTAATTACTGATGCTTCCCAGCCAGGGAAGGAAAAAGAGTGTTCTTCTCGCCCTCCTCAAGTGGCTGCAACTGCAAAACACTTTTAGCATCTGAAACCTCTCCATAGTCAAACAAAACAACCCCCCCCCACAGCCAAACAAACACACAGCTGTACGTTAATGTGCACCATGCAAGCTGTTCTTGTCTGCTAAAGACGTGGGATTTGATTTTATTTTTCAGCAGCCATAACACCTTTTTTCCCCAAGATGGTCTCCAAGTAATTTACAAATGCAGAGACGCGGCAAAACAAAATAAGAGCTGGGGCATGGGGGTGGAGAGAAAGTGAATCATCAGTCTGTGTTGGAAAGCATGGACTCTGGGTGTTTTTCCAGCATTTTTAATCTAAGGACCTCAAAACACTTTATCAGTGTTACTAATCAACCAACACAAACCACTCTGTGAGAGCAGGAAGTACTAGAACCATGCAAGATGTTCCTGGTTCGAGCCCAAACGGGGCAAAATATGCCAGGTCTCAGGTTTCCATAAGACCTCAAAATTTAAGCCAAGTTCATGGAAAGAGTCTATGATGTAAACCAGTGTTACTCACAGGGTGGTGAAGCCCCATTTTAAGTGAACCCAGGGGGGATCAAACAAAGCCAGTATCAGATCTTGAGGGAAGAACAAAACTCATCTCAAGGGCCATAGTGCCTAGTAGACAGAGGAAATACAGTTTAGAACTCCCCCAAACCAGAACAGACTCTGAGCTACAGGGTCTGTTCCAAAAAGAGTTGAATGTTACACTTACACCAAAGAAAAGATGGATAGAAGGCTCTGTCAGAGGGTTTATAGCCTCTGTAATTAAAAAAAAAAGTCTTTTAATGTAATGGACACATGTATGTAAGTAGACATGACTAGTCCTTTTGTGGTATCTTTCTCTAAATGTTATCATGTGGCAGTGAGTGTGCCATTGCATTCCATATTCCTTATGAAAATATGCTTACGATATGAATATGACATAACTGAGATATACTTAATGCCAGATGGCTCATGTGAGATATCATTGGAAAGCTTATGATTTACTGAATGTGATTATCCAGTTTATATCCCTGTATCATTTGTGTATCTGAAGTTAGGAATATTGACTATGTATCTGTATTTCCACTATGCTACTTTGGGTGACACCCACTGCTAACACTTCAGGTAAAACAATGGAAAAGCCAGACAGGGCAGATGGCACATCAGCGAGGACAATAAGTCGTGAAAAGCGTGGTCTTCCTGTGGACGCTCCATACTGCCACTGACTCATGGTCACTGTGATACTACACGGTCAGGTGGTCTTGTCACCTGTTACTAAAATATTACCTGGGACTTTTTGTAACTCTCCACTGTAAGGGGAGTGTGTGTGTGTCAAGTTTGGGAAACAAAGGATTCCCACCTTATGTAAATCCTATTTAAGGGCGCGGAGGAAGGCGAACAGGCCTCCTCCTCTCCATGGCCTGTCTGCCCAAGAAGAAAGACTGCAAAAGGGAAGAAAAGGGGCGGGGTGGGGAGGGAGAGTTGAGACTGAGACAGGGGTCTAGTCTGAAAAGGAACAGAACTGGATCTCTGAACCACAGAAGCTTTTCAAACTGCCTGCAACAATATCTAGGGTGAGAACTACTATTTGTAACCAACTTCTTTAGGGAAAGTAGCTTAGTTTGCGTGTTTGATTTCATTTGCTTAGTAATCTGCTTTGTTCTGTTTGTTACCTCTTTTATCACTTAAAATAATATTTGTTTTGATTAGTATTAAACCCAGTTTATGTAATGTTTAACTTGGGGGCCAAGAAGCCTGCACACCTCTCTCCACATTGGGGGAGGGGGGATTTCATAATATATCTTTGGGTCTGCACTCCAAGGGAGGTAGACATCTGAGTGCTGTCCTTTAAACTGAGTCTGCCCAGAGCAGCTGGGGGTGGCCCTGCCTGTGTGTGTGTTAGAGGAGGCTTTACTAGCCTGGCTCAGCAAAACAGGTTAAAAGGGGCCCATGCTGGCAGAACAGGTAGACTCCGTGGTATCTCAGCACATCAGGTGGCTTCCCAAGGGGTCCAACCCGTCACAGTGAGTTCCACAGTTTGATTAAAAGCAAAAAAAGCATTTTCTTGTCAGCGCTTTAAATCTGTTGCCTTTTAAACATCATTGGCTGTCCTCTTGTTCTTGTATTGCAAACTAGGATAAATAGGAGCACCTGACTGACCTTTCTACCAGTCATTGCTTTCTATACCTCTCTCATATCACCTTATTCATCTATCTGAACTAAATTATCCTAATCTTTTAAAATCTCTCCTCATACAAGAATCCCTCCATGCATGATGCCTCTAAATCAGTTTGTTGCCCTTCTGTAGGCTCTTTTCCCTCTCTGTCCTTTCAGAGATGGAGTGATCAAAGCTATGCACCATATTCAAGGTTAGAATGGGTAATAAAAGAATGTATCTTTGGGGACTGAATGGCTCAGAGGACTGGTAATTAATGGGATACAGAGTGTCTTCTTTTCTGTGACACAGGTACAGAACCAGTTCACAATGATGGCTCAAGTCATTCCCAGGTGGGAGCTGTTCAGCAGCTTATGTGAAATGAGGCTGGGGGTTCTCAATCCAGTTCAGAGTGAACAGGGTGTCTTTATAACAACTACTGTTATCACCATGTAATCTGCCCGAGCAGAAGCCCAGGACTGAATGGATCACAGAGACGGAGATCCCCTCTCCTACCTTGACAGAGGGAAGTCTGTTGGGAAGCGTGCACTGCTGATGCCATTCTGTCTGGGCTATTGACCTCACATCTTCCACCAGTAGTACAAGCTCAGTAACAGTTAAAGAAGTGCACATTTTTTAATGCTGGGGGTGAAAAATTAACTAATTCCACCATTATAGAACAGGGGAAAATACAGAGCCAAGTATTTACCCAGTCCATTGTCAGTCAGTCAGTCAGTCATCTGGTGAAAACAGCTCTAGCACCTTCTCCTCGTGAGCTATGCTTTCACCAGGCTTTAAAAGTCAAAGCTGCCTGAATCTACACCCTTCACTCACCCAGCTTATGCCCAGGAGCTGAGGCACTCACTGATCTCTCGTGCACACGCACTGCAGAAGCATGACCAGGGGAATTTAGAGACACACGCTTGGTCACTTGTCTGAAATGGTTTTTGCTTTTGCTGGTTTCTGTGTCAGCTGCACACAGTAAAAGCACAGGGCCAAATTATGGATCACCCTGTGCCTCTGTGTTGGCTGGAGAAGGGGCACTAAGAGTCCTGTGCACTCACACAGGGGGCAGCTATCATTTCGATCCCAGTGCTGAAATATAGTGGTGGGAAACCAGCACTGGTGCTCTTGCGGGAGGAGCAGCTGCTCAGCACTGCAGTGTGTGCTGCTGGAGAAGAATGATCAGGGCCTATGCAGAACTTGTGGGTTCTACTCCAGCTATAAGCAGATCAGATGCAGCTTGTGGCTGACATATAACAAAAGCTGTGGAGACAAGGAGTTGTGCTCAGTCTGTACAAACACGCTATGCAAGTGCAGCCACTCGGCAGCACTACAGCTTAGGATAGAAATGAAAGGAATGATGAAATGCCAGGGGGAATGTAGGCAGGGAGAATACCCTATATGGAAGCTGATCAGGATACCATGGTTTAACACTTGCAAAATTGCCATGGGTTTACACATGACCTCATCCTCAGTTTTACATGTTATTTGAAAGATGGCAAAATGCCCCCTAAATCTATGCTTAGGCACTGGACCAGTCAGCCTGCAGCATCTATGATTTCCCTAAAAAGCGACAATGAGTCCTGCGGCACCTTATAGACTAACAGCATAAGCTTTTGTGGGTGAATATGTAGTTTGTCAGATGCATGTCATGATTTCCCTGTAGGTCTCCCATCCAAGCCCAACTTTACTTAGTATAAGACAGCTGACAAGACCATACTTTGAGGGTCTATGTGTGGATTCTCTAATGCAGCGGTGGGGCCAATGTTAGCCCAGGTGGATAGTTTACTGGTGCTGGGAAAACTGCTGATTGTAGCTTTGGTCTCTTTGTACCTTTAATTAAGTCAGAAGTGGCTAGGGACCAGAAGAGAGACTTGTTTATATACTTTATAGCTATGAATCAAGAGGAATAAATAAATATACCTCCCGGGGGCGATATGGAGTATAAATGGAAGCTGTGTGGGTGTACTGAGGGCAATACAGAGATTTTAGTATCACCTCCCACCCCTAGATTAACAGGAGGGGGTTGAAATTTACCTGCAGCAGCACTCCTATTTT
Organism: Mauremys mutica; assembly: GCF_020497125.1. NCBI lineage: Eukaryota > Metazoa > Chordata > Testudines > Geoemydidae > Mauremys > Mauremys mutica. The sequence continues at coordinate 10,100,541 of NC_059093.1, forward strand.
AATAGGCTATAAAGCGGGTCGCTGAGCCTTTGGGGAGGCCAGTGCCATCGTAGGTACTGCAGAATTAGGGCATTAGAGGGAGAGTGTCAATTGCATTGAAGGGAGAGTGTCAAAGAGCTTAGAGTCCACATTTATGAGAAATCTTTTCATTATTGTTTTATTTCAATACAACCAGTGGGGTTTTCAGGCAGTGGTTGGGATGAGGGAGAAATAAACACTTCCCTGAACACAGAAGCAGTGGATTGGTTGGTGTATGAGAACCAGTAAGTGAAACCAACTATAAAAAAAAATACCATGCCCACACATAGCACTTTTCATCAGTGGATCTCAAAGCACTCTACAGATGTGGTGAAGTATGAATAGCCCACGTTTTAGGCAGGGAAGCTAAGTCACAGAGAGTTTAACGGCCTGATTTTTCACTGGTGCTGAAGACCTGTAATATCTGTTGAATTTCACATCAGCTGCAGGTACTCAGCACCTCTCAAAATCAGGCCGTAAGTAACTTGTCCAAAGTCATGCCACTAGTCAGTGGCAGAGCTAGAACGTGAGCCTGGCTTTCCTTGCACACACTGCACTGAGGATGGTTTTTATCTTGACAGAGTCCCGTTCAGAAGCAATTTTCATTCTAACCCCCATTTCAGTTGCTTACAACATCCGCAGAAAAATTACCTCCCAGGCTGAAATTGGTCATGGTTGGATTCAGCCAGAACTGATGTTTTTTTGTGGATGAATACCATTTAAAAAAAAATCCTTTGAGCTGTTTTTTTTTAAGTTACCCAAGCTTGAAAACAAAAAGGGCAGCTAATGTGATAGGAAAGACATATGTCTGACTTCATACTTATGCCACCCTGCCTGATCCCACAGCTTCAACAAGCCAACATTAGTGCATCCCAGCGGACACATTCAAATCAGTTAAGAGGGGTTACCAATGGTATAGCCTGTCAATATATCAATCTGCATACTTTGTAAGTTCCACCTCTTATTTAGATAAAGAGGGAGGAATCTCCTTAAACCCCCACCAATTCCACCTATATGAACATGGGTGGCATTGCAAAATTGGCCAGGATCATTATAGGGTCATTTGGCACTCTTTGGTGCATCAGGTAGTTCAGTGTCCTAGGGCTATTCCTTCCTAGGACCCAACCAATGAACAGGCTTCCCCAAAATAATTGGTAACAGGTCATACATTGAACCAGTGGACAAAGCAGGAGTGTGGGAGTTTAATGAGTGCTGTACGGATACTTATGCAGTGCCGACAGGATCAATACAGTTCAGCTACGTACCTCACAATCAGGTACCAAGGGTCTTGATTTAAGGATTGTAACTAAGACATAACAGCACTGGCACTGCTGGAAACAAAACACAGCTTGACAGACCAGCCAACTGGCCTAGTATAGTGAGTCCTCAGATATGTTCCTGTGGTCGCTCTGGTTAAGGTCAGTGGGGAAACTAAAGCACCTAGTTGATTCAAAGATTCTGAGATCCAGCTAAAAACAGTTCTGGCTGTGACAACCCCAACCACCACCACACACGAAGAGAAGGCAGTTAGGGGGGAGACAGAGGCGCCTGGACTTTTCATACAGATGGCAGTTATAATACTATGACAATTAATTGCATGTCATCCATCTATAGAAGCCAGCACTGTGAGCAGCATTTTGATTTCACTGCTGTAGATGTTACCAAGTGGTGTTTCTGTTCTAAAACTAGGAAAAGCCACCACAAGTGCTATTCAGAAAGAACCACATGCAATTCAGGTTTACTCCAGAGCATCTTTCTGAGGGGCAGGAGGGTGGAGCTGAGCTTTCATGCCATGTTACTAGCCTGTACTGGGTCATTACTCGCGAAGGGAAATTTCACCACAGCTGAGTTGATGGGTCTTAGATATTTCCCATGTTGTAAGACTTTTTGCCAACATTCCATGGCTTGGATAGAGGCACAGGATCAAAAGAATGACTGTAACTGATGATGATGCACTCAACAGATGAGATGCAGCAGTTCAGCTATTTCCCACTGCTGGGGTGGTATGTCACAGGGGCCTCTTACTGGGACAATCAGCATCACAGAGCTACAGCTATGGGGTATCTGGTTAACTACGGGGCACTGCAGAGGAGTGATGCCCTGTTACTCACAAAGGCTTTTATAGTCACCTGTGGCACAACTCCATGGTGTTGTGTGCTGCTGAGCAGCTGCTGTATTCCTTCCCAGCAGTGGCCACATTTTAAGAGTTGAATGAAAAGGTTTGTGTACGTATGTGTGCAGCTTGCAGAGCATTTGGGGACAAATCACACTGCAGGTCACTACCAGTATTGGGACTCTCGCCTATTTGAGATACAGCTCTTTCCCTAGAAGCACCTCTTTTATGCCGGTGCACTGCAGTACACCAGCATTCAGGCTGTTAAATGCATTCAGCCTCCCCCAGATAGGAGGCAAGGAGTCTGAGTCACTACATGGATCGTTTCCCATGTTGCCACAGCAGCGAGATAAGGCACAAGATGCAGGACAATTAAAAATCCTCATGCCTCTCATTCCCAAATCCCACAAGATCTAATTAGGAGTCGGAGAGTATGGGAGGAAGCAGGTCAGCACGTGAGTCCCTGTGTATCAGTTACTGTTGTAGCAAATTTACTCCCCACCAGGAGGAGAGCCCTCTGAATAGCTGACATTTGCCAGTGCTGTGCATCCTGGGTACTGACCCCATCCAAACCTTCCCCCTCCCCTGAGACACGGGTGCTCATCTCCTTTTGTTATTTCCCTGGAAGAACATGGAAACAGGCCTTCCTAGCCATTATCCACATCCATATGCGCATCTGCCTAATGGGCTGTAATTTGTCATTATTATTATTGTTATTATTATAACTGCTCCTATCATTATTACCAAATTATTATCATCATTAGGAGCGGCATAAGTAATTGGTTCTGGGGTTGTGGTGAATACACAGCAATGAGCCACTCGGAAAGTGCAACTATAGGGATTTCCATCCCCACCTTCCCTGTATGTAATAATGTTACCTGAAAATAGAGAGCTAGAAAAATCACGGCGTGATAGAACACAGCAAACAAGAGTGTGTTCCCACGAGGCCAGGGGGTGGGAAGGAAGCTGGCCTATTGAGAAATACCAGGGGCTAAGGGAGAGAGAGAAATACAGGGGGAGAGAGGGAGTAGTAGAGATTACAAAATAAATATCTTTAGAGGACCAAGGTTTTATTAACGTAACAATTCTAGCTGAGCATCCACCCTGTAAGGTGCTTCTCTGACCTAAACAAAACCTCTTTTTCAGATCCATCCATCTCTAGAATCACAATGGGAGCATCTTCCAACCACCCTCTTTGCAGTCTTCTCTACCACCCCCTGCTTTCTTCCTTTCATCCTCCAATTCCTCCTTCCACCCCTTTTGTAATACAGGGGCAGACATCCTTCATCCTGCAGAAACTGGTCCTCAGGGCTGGTTACACAGGAGAATGTGGGCATTTTGGCTGCTGTTCTTTGACTAGATCAGGGGTTCTCAAACTTCATTGCACTGCGACCCCCTTCTGACAACAAAAATTACTACATGACCCCAGGAAGGGGGTTTGAAGCATGGCAGTGGGGCCAAAGCCGAGGCCCGAGCCCCGCTGCCCGGCGCCGAAGCCCGAAGCCCGAGCCCCACTGCCCGGAGGCAAAGCTGAAGCCCGAGCCCCGCTGCCCGGAGGTAAAGCTGAGGCCTGAGCTCTGCTGCCCTTCAGCTTCAGCCCTGGGCGGCAGGGCTCAGATTTTGGCTTCAGCCCTGGGCTCCAGCAAAACGCCAGCTCTGGCAACCCCATTAAAACAGGGTCCCGACCCACAGTTTGAGAACTGCTGGACTAGATGGCTGCTGCTGTGAGAGAGCGGAGGCCTCTGCAAAGTACAGTTAATTGCCCCCACTCCCATGACTGCTGTGCACTGTTCTAAGGTGCAGTAAGCCTGCTCATTTTAGACAATAAGTGACTAGCTCTGTACTGATTTACGGATCAAAACAGCAGCCTTCTCCTGCTCTACTTCCCCCTGAGCATATGATGCCTGGAATAACTTCCTCAATACAGCCCACATATTTGTTAATCTCAGGTTCTTATATGATCTCCTGGCTGAGCAGGGGAATCTAGACAAATGGTTTGGACACATTCAATAGTTTAACATGAAAGAAAGGATGATCCAGTGGTTAGGTCAGTAGCCTAGGACCTAGAAGAGCCACCTTCTATCCCTGACTATGCTACAGACTTGGGCAGGTCACTTAGTCTCTTTGTCCCTCAATTCCCTATCAGTACAATGGAGATAACAGCAGTGCCCTACTGCACAGGTGTGTGTAAGGATAAATACATTAACATTGCTAAGGGTTCTGCGATCTATGGATGAAAAGTGCCATATAAGAGACAGGTATTATTGTAACTTGCTCTGACACCAGCTTCCTCTGGGGCACTGAGCAAGTCACTTAGGCTCACATTTTCAGAAGCGTCCCCTACTTTTGTGTGCTTATGTTTTGTGTGTACTCAACTTGAGACAGCGAGGGCTTGACTTAGAGGGGCGGAGCACATGCATCTGCAAGTGAAGTCGGGGCAGTGACTCTGAAAACTGAGGACCTAGCTGCTTCAAGTTGGACACTCAAAAATAGACACACACAAGATTAGGGGACATTTGAAAGCATTGGCTGTAACCTCACTCTGTGTCAATTTCCCCTTGGTGAAATGGGGCTGTACTTACTTTACCTTCCTCCTAAGGGTATTGTGAAGCTCAAATTTTAACAATAAAACAAAATAACACTTTCACTTACCTAGCATGCATCTTCAGAAGCCCTCACAGAGCTTCTTAAATGCAGGTCAGAATCATTACTACCACTTTACAGGTGAGAAATCCAAAGACCAGAGATTAAGGGGGGAGATTTTCAAAGGTATTAAACAGCACCCAGATGCCCAGCTTCTGTTTGGCTCTGACTCCTTGTGCCTATGAGAATCAACCCCTACACACAGTTTATGTAAATGTATGGGAATAAGCTATAGTGGTTTAACTGCATCCACACTAGGGGATGTACTGCTTTAACTATATTGGTATCAAATCACACCCCTAACCAAAATAGTTCAATCAGAACAAAAACTGTGTTTAGAGCAGGCCTCAGTGACTTATCTAAGGTCACAAAGTGAGTCAGTGGCAGAGTGAAGACCAGGTCTTGTGCTGTCCACATAGTCTTTAATAACGATAATGGAGAGCATTAGAAGGACATGCAGAAACCCAAGGACTTGCACTACTGTGCATCTGATTTCTGCTTGGCTAGTTAGAGGTGCAAACCCTTAGATGTGTGTCCTAAATCTCAGTTGCAGGTGAAACAGCATCTTTGTAAGGGAGTCCTCACTTCCGAAAATGTGTCTCAAGTATTATTTACTAGTTAGAGGAAAGAGTTAGCCCAAATACTGCAATTAAAAAATGCCTAAACAAATCACACACAATTAAAAAAAAAAGAAACTCTCAATCCTAATTAATTAAGTACAAATGCTGAATCAAGTAGTAATTATCTTACCTAGTTTTATTTTAATTAGGGGGAAAATCAGTTTGTCACTGTCTGCTCTTCATCAGAAATCTCTCTGTCCAGACCACTATCTGTGTCCTATTATTTATCAGCTCTCTCTGATGGAAATAGAATCATAGGAGGAGGATGCATTTGGTTGGGGCTCCCTGTAACCCAGGACAACTGGAAGAATTCTACACTGTGTGGCAGATAGCTTTTCCAGATGCTACCCAGCGTTATGCTACCCAGCCATGCTTGCTGTGGTCTGCCAATTCTCAACAAGCTGAATATGCGTGCCCAATAGTAGCCATGGCATCTGCCTGCACATTCCACATGAATGCACTGGAGGATAGCAACCTCCTCCCATCCTCACCCCATGCTTCGAGTTTGCTGCCAATGCCATCTTCTGTGCCCCAAGGGCAGCTCTGTATTGGAGAGCAGATAAAGGGATCTCTCTCTCTTCCCCTTCTACATGGCTGCAGCACTGTTGGAGGCCTGATTCTGAATAATGTCGGACTGGTGGGAGGTCTCAAGTGGGATTCCACAGGGATCTGTTCTGGATTCAGTGTTGTTTCGACATCTTTATTAATGACCTGGATGTAGGTACAGAGAGCATACTGATCAAGTTTGCAGATGACACAAAGCTGAAGGGGGGCAGTAGTTTGCAGGACAGAGCTAAAATTCAGAGGGATCTTGATAAAGTGGAGAACTAAGCTATAGACAACAAAATGAAATTCAGCAAAGACAAATGTAGCGTGATACACTTCAGGGGAGAAAAACCAAACGCACACATATAGAATGGCGGAAACCAGCTTGGCAGCAGCACCGCTGAGAAAGCTCTGGGAGTTGTGGTGGATCACAACCTCAACATGAGTTAGCAATGTGATGCTGTTGCAAAAAAAAGCAAATGCAATTTTAGGTTGCATTAATAGAGGCACAGCATGCAAGTCACAGGAGGTGATAGTACCACTCCACTCCGCTCTGGTTAGGCCTCAGCTCGAGTAGTGTCCAATTTGGGTCACCAATGAATAGAAAAGAAGTAGAGAAATTGGAAAGGATCAAGAGGCAAGTGACAAAGAATATCAAAGGCATGGAATGCAAGACATATGAGCAAAGGCTGAAGGAACTGGGTATGTTTAGTTTGAAAAAAGAGGAGATTAAGTGGGGACTTGATAGCAATCTTCAGATACTTGAAAGGCAGCCATAAAAAATGGAGAAATGTTCTTTTTTGCCACCAAGGGTAGGACAAGAGGCAATGGGTTCAAACTACCACATAGCAGATTTAGATTAAACTGAGGAAATACTTCCTAACTGTAAGAAAAGTAGGGCAATGGAACAGACTGCCTCAGCAGGTTGTGGAAGCTTCTTCACTGGAGGTTTTCAAAAGGAGCCTGGATATCCATTGCTTTGGATAGTTTAGATGTAACAACTCCTGCATATTTAGAGGGGTTAGACTTGAAGATGACCTTGCAGACCCTTCTAACCCTTGGGTTCTATGATCTCACTAATGGGAGGACAGAGGGAAATCAGGAGTAACTTCACTGCTATAAATGGAGTTTCATCAGCATAGCTGAGGGAAGAACTATGTCCTGTGGATGGGATACTGTTTGTGGAGAAGTGTCTAGCTTTCATGAACAATGTACCAGTTTTGGGGATGGGGGAGGACTTCAACTCCTGGGTAAGTTTCTTCTGTCAGTTATTTATTATTGATTGTCTTCTGAGTCCCCGTGTCAGCATTGTTCAATGGATGAATATTAAGTCACTGATAAGCAGGACTAACCACAAACCACATCACTTGGGACAAAGGGGAAAATGTTGACAACAAGCTTTCAGAATTTCCATACAAAGACACTCATAAATAGCATCATGCATGGAACAGATGCTCTGCTTTGTTCTATATTCCCTAGTCACTGAAATCAGAGAGTGCAGGATACATAAGGTACAGCAGTCAATTCTTGGTGTTAAATAGGAAGATCAGGCTATTATCTAGTCTACGCACCTTTGGAAGGTAGAGGCCTCTTGTGCATTGTTCCTGCCTATCCATCCATTGCCACTATTTTGAACTCAGTGCAGGGTGAACATATTTTCAGTGTGTTTCCTGTCTCCATTCTCACTATCCCCTGCCCTGTTGCAGAGTGAAAGTCTCTTCAGCATTGTCTCCTGCCCATCCATCTGTCTCAACCACTCTCAGCTCTTCCCAGGGCAAGAGGTCCCATCTGTCCATCCACAAACCGTTTTCAACCCACTTCAGAGTGAAGGCCTCTTTAATGCTCCTCCTCCAACTGTTTTATGGAAGGGGATTTTGTGCATCCATAAAGTGAGAGGCTGTTGCAAGAATAAGGTGTGGTGTAAAATGACAGAGTAGTGGGAGTAAACAAGAATCTCAAAGAAAAAGTAGCTAATCTAATTCCTGCCATGAGACAGTGTTGATGTCCAGGGAAAACACTCTCCCACTGATTAACTCCTCTCGCTTTAGATTCATACACAACAACCACCAGCATATCAGAATGCCAGAGCCATTCTGCTCATAGGAACTGCCAGACTAGACTAGATCAGTGGTTCAACTAGTCCAACATTCTGGTCTCCAACTGACATCAAAATAAGCTTCAGAAGAAGCTACAAGAAACCCTACAGTTATGGGATAACTTGCCCACAGGGAATGTTTCATCTTAACCCCCAATAATTTGAGGTTGGCTCATTCCTTAGAGCATGAGACAGCATCTTCCTTCACAGCTATCTGAGAGGTGTCTGAGTCCAATGGGCTGACCTGTCCTTGGAGCAATATGGAAAGGAAGCAAGAGACAAAGAAGGACTCTGCCTAAGCAGACAGTAACACAGTATCTCCACGGGCAGATGTCGTCAGCCACTGCCAGCTATGAGTGTTTCATTTCCAACAAGGCCCAGCAGATCAAATTAAAGACAGGCCTCTTGTTCCATGGCAGTTTATTTAAGTAGAAGAAGATTATGGGATGGAGGTGACAGCTGTTATCAAATTACTACGGTTTTCAATATACAGAGTGTGATATTACATCTCAAAAAAATCAGTTCAATCTCTTTTCTCTCTGACTAGATAATTTCATACACATCAACACACTAAAAATCAACTCCTGTTCTATTCATTCCTTTATTAGAAAATCCGTTGGGCATTGCAATGCGGCAGATCGCCTCCTGTGTAAATGAAGGACACTGAGGCTGCAGTGTTTTTATCTCCTGTAAATTCCTTATCTCTGTTCTTGCAGGGTTCTTTTCTTCCTTTCTACCAGGGTGTGTTCAAGATGCCGAAGAGGGAGGCTAGAGGCCATAAGTAGCATGAAGAAGGGTTATCCAGTGGCTAGGGCACTGGATTGGGACTAAGGAGTTTGGCATCTATTCCTAGCTCTGATCTGATCTGCACTAATTTATTTGTATTGTGGTAGCACCTACAAGCTCTAGTCATGAACAGGACTCCACTGTGCTAGGCATTGGACAAATGCAGAGCAACAAGACAGTCCTCACCCCCAAACAGTTTATAGTCTAGGGGATCTATTCATAGGCCAGGACCTCATTGTACTAGGAGCTCTATAAACATGTAAGAAAAAGACAATGCCTGTCTGAGGAGCTTCCAGTTTAAGAAAAGAGACAATAGATGGGGGAACACAAGGTAACAGTGAGGCAAAAATGGTCAGGCATAAAAAGCAGCAGTCAGAGCACACCTGTGTTGCCTAACCATCATTACGTTTTTTGTTGGCATCACAGGAAAGGAGAATTTTAAGAAGCACAACGGGGCGGGCTTGGCAGAAGTTCTTCCCCTCGCTGTGCCTCTCTTGCCCCTCCCCCAGTCCTCTATTTGTCTGGTCTGTTTAGTAAGCTGTCTCATACTTTGTGTCTGTACAACACCTAGCACAATCTGAGGTGCTCAGATGCTATGGTAGTCATGGCTGTATAAAAAACCTGAATAGATTAGAATGAGCCCCATGCTCTCATTTTGAGGAACACTAGCTGCTAGTGTAATGCATCTAATAAATAATTCGAAGTTTAAAGGAGGACATATTTTGGGAGGGATTACATGGTAGAGGAAGGTAACGGGTATGAAGGGAGCCCACTGAGAGTGACTAAATGTTCTTTCCATTTGATGGTTGCGTGAAATAATATGATGTCTTCATGCTGGTTCCCAGGTGGAAATTGTTCAGATCACTACTGCCGCTGTTACTTTTGTTGGCAGCCTCAGCAGAGAAGCCAAGGACTAAATGGACTGTTAAGAATGGTCTAGCCTGAGAGGAGAACCTTTGAGGTCAGAGTTGAGACACATTGATGGGGGAAGCTTGCCCTACACCCAGTGTCCTGAGGCTTTATAGACGATTTCATTATCCAGGGCTGCTGATCCAGCCCCTCTCACCAGCATGAAATTGCTTATATATATATATATTGCTGTTGTTTAAGAGCCAGCACGTTTGACTAGATAATAGAAGAAGGTTCTCTTCCAGAAAGTCACTGGATTATGGAATATTCTGTCAAAAGGAAGCAGACCGGGAAAACAAACAGTATACATGAGTTTAAGGCAAAGGCAGGGCTTTAATTGACTTTAAATACCATAGCTGGACAACACTTTTGCACACAAGAAAAAGTCTTGCAAAAGCTGGATGATGGACTAGAGGGCTTCAGAAGCTTTTACCTGTGAAAATTACCATTTTCACAGGTAATTTTAAGTTAGATTATCCTACAGCTTCCTACACTTATGCTACCATCTACTCTTAAAGGCATCTAAGATGGTGTAATTCATATGCCCAGGTGCTTGAAGAAGGTTTAAGTAGAGCCAAACCTGTCCCTTCTTCCAGAAACTTTGATTTTAAGTTACACCAACTTAGACCCCCTTAGACACGGATAGGATAGGTGGATGTAGTTCTAAGGAGTCAAAGTTGTGAAGGGTGATCTAACTCGCATATCACCTCTGAATCTGCCCTTGAGAATGAGAAAATCCAGATAAAGTTGGCACAAAATGCACATTGAGGAGACTGGCAAGATGTGTAAGTTACATCAGTTTAGATGCCCTATTGCCTTTTAGGCTTACCTCTGAAGGTGGCTCTGGATAATTCAGCCTAGACCCCTCCCATGTTTTGGGGAGATACTCTCCTTGCTGTAGATGAAAGAAGAGCACCCAAAGAGTGGGATAAAAATGTCAACAGATTTAGATGCTTAAGACCCACTGATTTTCAGTGAGAATTAGGCTCTAGTCCTAAGTGTCTAAGTCTCTTTTGAAAGTTTGACTTGGGTTCCTAAGTCAATTAGATGCTTTGAAAATGATGCCCCTGGTAAATATCACCTCTACCCTGACATTTTGGGCACATCACTGGCTTAGTTGCTCCTGGAAGGCAATATTTTTGAAAGTGACTAATGAGTTTGGGTGCCCATGTTTTCAGGAAGTGCTGAGCAGCTACAGCCGGAAAATCAAGACCCTTTTAGGTGTCTCAGGTTGAGCCCTCAATAATGGAAACATCCAAAATCGTTGGTCATTTTTAAAAAATCTGGGCCTTGGTCTGCAACCTGCTATACAAGTATACTGGGAACACGGAAAAGAAAACATAAAATGGCATCCAGTGACTGTCTTTTTCAAGTATCAGAGGGGTAGCTGTGTTAGTCTAGATCTGTAAAAGCAGCAAAGAGTCCTGCGGCACCTTATAGACTAGCAGACGTATTGGAGCATGAGCTCATGCTCCAATACGTCTGTTAGTCTATAAGGTGCCACAGGACTCTTTGCTGTCTTTTTCAAGATAATTGCCAAACTAAAAAAATTCAACTATCTTGGTGGAAGATATTTGGCAATGAGGGAGGAAATACAGGCTCTGCATAAGAGTAGCAAGCCTATTCCCCACTAAAACAAAGCAAATTGATCTGAATATAAAATGATCCATTGGTTTACAGTTGCACTAGAGAGAGCTGCTGCAGACCTGGGCTATGTGGGCTCATTAAAGGGAACAGACACAAGATCAATGGGGTTTCAAGCTGGATTCTGCTGACTGCCAGGCACATGGGAGGGTGTGTTTTTTTACACTGCCATCTCTCTTTTTCCCCCCTTCCATTTACTATGGTATTAAAGGAACACAAAGGTTACATTAGTTTCCTGGAGAATGCAGTATTGGCCCAGCAGGGCCTATGAACCCTCGCCGAGGTTTCCTTTGGAAAGAATAAATAGCTGCTTTCAATCACTTCATAAACAACTTTAAAATGAAGCAGGAAAATAAAACCAGCCACAGTGAAAAGGTTTTTGATACATTTTTCTGTGTGTGTCCTTCCTGAGGGAAGGTCAGTGGAAAGAAACCTCTTATCAACTCCCTCGCTCTTCTTTTTTTAATGATATATTGTGGCAAAAGGTCTATTCTTCACAGCTGTTACTCTCATCCTCCCCTCTAAGCCTCATTCTTCTTTCTCTGCAAAAAGCAGCAAGGCTGGATTACAATAAACACTTCATACTCAAAGAGCACCTTTTCTTCCAAGATGCTCAAAGTGCCTTATAAAGAAGAAGTCTCCTAATGCTGGGCGGCAATATACAGCACTTCTACAGCAGCACTTCTCATGCAATAGGCTTACACCTCAGAGTGCTTTACCGGAGGTGGGTCAATTTCATAGTCAGCATTCTACAGATGAACAAATTGCTGGCAAGGCTGGGAATAGGACTCAGATCTCCTGACTTCCACAGACGTCCGCCCCTCGCTGGAGTACACGGCCTCCACCTTCCAGGTTATTAGTAGAGATTGGCGAGTAACAAGGGACTCATAGATCCAGACTCTGTTCTTGTAAGAGGCCCCCATTTCCACTGGGCATTTCAGTGTCACAATGAAAATTTCACTGTGTCTATTCAGACCCTTCATCAGCTTAGCCCATCTCCTTCAATTGCATCAGCAATCAACCCACTGAACTTCTATGGCTTGTGTCAGGCACCTAATCTAACCATCTGACTATAGTGGTCCCTTCTGGTTTTTAAAAAAGAAGTATGACTCTGTCCCCAAGATGATGGCTTTTGATTTCTTCTCATCTTCCATACAAACAATATCCTCTGAACAATGCCCCTGATATATTTAAAACTATTGTTCTCTTTCCCATCCCCAAACGCACATAAGGGCAGACTGAGTTATTGCAACTAGTCTGGACAATTTAATTCAAATGCAGATGAACGTGCTTTGAGTTATGTTTGTAGCTGTTAAGGAGTAATTAGCAATTTTAACAGCAGAGGTTCCCTTCCAAAGCCTCTCTAAGGCTGAGGCAAGAATCTGACAGCTCCCAGTCACTCTCACTCTGAAGTGATGCGCTCCTTCCCCCTTCTGAAGGCAATTTGCATTCTTCAGGCAGTTTGGCATCAATATTTTATTAATTTCTTTATTTCCTCCTCCCTTTTTTTTCTAGCCTTGCTTAGCAACTCCATTTCATTTGCCTGCTCCTATTAAGAAGACTATCCATCCAGCTGTGTCCTAAAGCCACGGTGCTCTCAAATGCAACTAGGACCAGCCAAACTCAAGAGCCTTGTCTCTCTTTCAATGGAGAATGTCTTCATGCCTGCAGCAGTTCATATTAACATGAGGCAGGTAGACACATTTGGCTCAGTCACTAGATATTTATTATCTCTGCCAATACCCAAATAGTGTCATCGTGGCAAATCTCTTCCCTGCAGCTAACCTTCCCCACAAGCTTCTCTGATTACCTTCCTAGATGGAGCCAAAAGAATCTTCTATCCGATAGCTCTTTCCTCCTTTGACCATGGAATATACCACTGAACAACACATCAGGGTGGAAAGCCGTATATTACTGGGCTTAAACAAACAGTCCACAGCTATGACACTGCAAATGGGCTATCCAATGTGTTCTATTCCCTCTGGGACATCATAGAATCCAGAAAGGAAGGAATCCTGCAATGTGCTGGATCTATTTAGCAATACCAGGGGACCCAGTGGAATCAACTGGCAACAAGTTATGTACATTTTGGATCCCACTTTGGACTCAGAAGAAAGAGGGTTGATGGAGGAGTTGTGCGTTCTTTGGAAAATGATAGAATACAGCAAGGAGGGGCTCATTCTATCTACGATGTGAAAAAGGACTTAGGAGATTTGCATGTGGCTGGAATGTCTATTATTATCTATCATTTCTACTGCAGTAATGCCTAGTGGCCTCAACCAAGTCAGGGCCCCATTGGTCTAGGCTCTGTACTAACACGTAGTGATAATGCCTGCTCTGCCCCCAAAGAATTCACAATCTAAAGACAAGACATAACCAGTGGAGGAAACAAAACCCTGTTTTGGCACAGTGGGGTGGAGAATGTGTTAACAGAACCAGGAGGAAGTTTTTAGCCTGGACTAGCTGTGTGCACAATTCACAGGTATTCAGTAGCCATATTCACTACTTACCACTGCCTCACCTTTGTCAGATGGCTGTAGAAGTTAACAGACTGCAGAATTCCTTCAGATTTGAGAGACTTGGGAAGATTGGCTCATACTTTAGTAAGTGGAGATTGGCCCAAGCTGCCAAAATTTGGACCCAAACCTGGAGCCTAACTTCTCTAGATCTTTATTTAAACCCAGCTGAGTGTGCTGTGTGATCAGGAGAAGTGAAGCCCTAGTGTGAAATAAGATTCCATTCTTCTTTGGTCAGGTGCCTTTCCTATTGGTAGCAGCTGGAGCTTTGAGTTGTTTGTTTTATCTGTCTCTGTGTTTATATATTTGTTACACTGTCCAGTCTTGCATGCAAATTACAGATATCCTTTTAGTAACTGGATCTGACCCCAATCAGCCTGTGCAATGAAAATGAAGGCCAGGTAAGAGGTTCTCACTAGAACATTGTGTATCTGATAGTGTTGGGTGGGTGTTGAAGAGGAGGGGTGGCTGGCACACAGTTTTATTGTGGAATTGATTATACACCTTTTTTGGGGTGTTTAAGCATTTTCCACCCTTGACAACACTCTAATTCTTTTCATCCAAGGATCTCATAGCTCTTTAAGTCTCACCGCCCTTCTATAAGGTCAGTGAGATATCACCATTCTTATTTTACAGATGGGTAAACATATGGCACAGAAGTGTTGAGTGTCTTGTCCAACGTTCCCAGAACTGGGAATAGAACCTAGAATTCCAGGCTCATGCTTTCCTGATCTAACCTCACTGTGTCTCATCTACCATAAGCAAGCTGCAGTTTCATTACTATGCATGTACTACTATTTACATACATTATAACATCAGACCCTATTTTTATGATGGGTGAAATATACTGAGCCAAAACAAAATGCCTGCCCAAAAGAGTTGAACCCACCGACAGATGCAGTGTAGCTTAAAGAAAAAAAGGTGCAAATTCAGAGGGTGTTTGTAAGGTAGTAGAAGTTCATCACTGGTAAGTGTGTGTAAAGGAGTCCGGCTAAGGCTGAGTTGGTGTAACTTACATTCAAGAGGATTCGAAGGCGGTTTAACAAAGTAGTGGTCTTACTCTAACTTAGATCTTCTTACCCTCTTATGTGACTTGTTTTTCCTTCTAGACCCCTCTCTTCCAGATCCTTGACATGGAGATTATATCCATTTAGATTCCCATAGTTCTCATGCACCCAGGTACCAAAGCACAACTTACACCTTTTCACACATACCCTCTGAACCTGATCCCAAAACTGTCCAAATGTCATTAATCACCGGTTGTCTTCCTCTGCATTTGAAATGATCCTTTCTTCTCCACCCCGTCCATCCCCCACCCCGAAGGTAACAATGGTTAATATCAGCTGCACTTCCATTTGCCCCACTGAAATGATCAAGCCATTTCACATTTCCCCAGGTTCACATCCGCATGAGTTATTCTGTCTGAACCAGAATCAAGCCCTGGAAGGATAAGAGTGCCTGGCTGTCAATGGTGCCAGTGATGTCATGGGTTTCTAAGTAACAGCCAATCAGCTTTGTATAAAGTCCAGCATGGTTTTCGGGGGGGTGAGGTGGGGAAGGAAAGAACAACACTTGGCAAACCCATCCATTTTCCAGAACAATAGAGAAAAGAAGCTGCTTGGCAGTCCCCACTCTGAGAGTCAGGAAGATTTTTCACAGCTGATGAGGCAGTTGCCATAGAAATGCTACAATATGTTTTGCAGTAAGATGCTGTTTGGCTCTTGTTAGAAGAGGGAAACTGCTGGGCCAAAACATCAGCAATTTCATCTGCTGTGATTTAAGTTATGGGGCCAGCAGCACTTGACTGGCGAAGCCCTCCGGCTGATATCATTCTTTTCTCATCTCTGACTGTCCACAGGAAGGAGGATGACTAGCACTGCAAAGCAGCAAAATTACATGATACCCTAGTGGGGGCTGGGAGACACACACAGAGTGAGTTTGTGCTTTGTACTCATAGGGATGTTCACAAATATTGCCTTGCAGTAATTTCCCTGCCCTACTCTCTATGAGACTGACCCAAAGCCCACTGAAGTCAATGGGAAGACTTGAATTTACTTCCCTTGGCTTTGGCTCAGAATCTATATTCTCAGCTGAAGATTGCCAAGGACAGTATACAGTGCCGGGTTCTCCATTGCCTGGCATTATGTGCCATTTACAGCTGTACAAAGTGGGTGGAACACAAATCAGAATTCTTCACTCACACCAGTTGTGGCGTCTTACATCTCCCTTTGTTCAAGTATAAATGATGGAACAAGGTGAAAGGCAAGCGGCGAATCAGGTCAATGTACCTTTTCTAAAGGAGAAAATACAGGGAGAAAAAGAGGGATATGTCTGGATGTTCCAGAGGCATCAGCAGAAGCAGGGAGAAAGAACCAAGCAATCTGAACAATGGGTAATGGAAACCTTGCACCAGGGAATCCTGTTTGTGTGCTCTAGTAATCACGAGTATCAGAGGGGAAGCCGTGTTAGTCTGGATCTGTAAAAAGCAACAAAGAGTCCTGTGGCACCTTAAAGACTAACAGATGTATTGGAGCATAAGCTTTCGTGGGTGAATACCCACTTCGTCAGATGCATGTGATGCCATGCATCTGACGAAGTGGGTATTCACCCACGAAAGCTTATGCTCCAATACATCTGTTAGTCTTTAAGGTGCCACAGGACTCTTTGTTGCTAGTAATCACAGCAGTTACTGTATTTAGGCCCAACCTCTGAATGCATTCTCCCAAACTCCTATGGGTCAAAATTAGTCATTGCTATTCTCGGTTAAAGGTCTACAGGTAGTTTGTGGTGTGTGTGTGTAAAAATCAAGAAATTTGTGTTGACATTTTGCCCGTAGTTTTTTAAATTTCAAAATTATCAACATTTGATATTTCAACCAACTCTACTCCTAGTATACAGGAAGGAGAATCTTCCCATCTCCAAATGCAGGAAGGATAATTCAGACAACATTGAAAACAAGATAAAATTATCTAATTCTCAACTGCTAGGGGAGAGTATATGAAGAGGGTGGGACAAAAGGCTAGCCAGGGGTATGCTCCTTTGTTTGCAGTCATCACTAAGCTTGATAAGTTTAGGGAGGGGATGGTATGATGGGATAGCCTAATTTTGGCAATTAATTGATCTTTGATTATTAGTGGTAAATTGACCAATGGCCTGTGATGGAATGTTAGATAGGGTGGGATCTGAGTTACTATATAGATTTCTTTCTTGGGTGCTGGCTGGTGAGTCTTGCCCACATCCAAGCCCACATCAGGGTTTAGCTGATCACCATATTTGGGGTCGGGAAGGAATTTTCCTCCAGGGCAGATTGGCAGAGGCCCTGGAGGTTTTTTGCCTTCCTCTGCAGCATGGGGCACGGGTCACTTGCTGAAGGATTCTCTGCACCTTGAGGACTTTAAACCATGATTTGAGGACTTCAATAGCTCAGACATAGGTTAGGGGGTTGTTACAGGAGTGGATGGGTGAGATTCTGTGGCCTGTGTTGTGCAGGAGGTCAGACTAGATGATCATAATGGTCCCTTCTGATCTTAAAGTATATGAGCCTGTGAGACTATCACAACCCAGCAACAGGATGAGTGTTTCAATGTAAAGCCACTGAATATTACAGCATCTCACATTCCTTGTGATTGACATAGACAGAACACTCGAAAGGTGTCTATGAGCCATGCCGGAGGGAGTTCTTGTTCTCTACAAATTCATGGGGCTCAGAGTCAGATCCTCAACTGGTGCAAATCTGCATAGAATTAATTCATGGTGCAATGCTGATTTACACCTGCTGAGGATCTGCCTCTTTATGTCTAAGAAGTTTGCAAGAACACAAGTAAAAATGTGCATTGGCCCACATCTACAGCATGAATGGAAGAGGGTGAGAAATATTTGCTGATGTAGAAATCAGTGAGATTCATTATGTGACAAAACACGGCAATTCAAGACAGGAAGAAAAGTATTTAGAATTTACAGAGCTAAGGGAGCCTGAGGCATTATGACACAATAAAAGCAGACATTTCGGGAAAGTGCTACATCTGACTCACCCTAACAAGACAATTCAGAAACAAAGGACTCTCTCCAATAATCCATGCAGGAGCCACATTCATTCTTTCCAGTTATTCTAATACAGCTTTTTACTTTTATATTCACAGGGTTCCAATTCATCCCTGGTTTAACTCCACTAAAATCAATACAGTTACATCAGGAATTTATTTGGTCCATGTCAATTATTGCATGCATCAACTTCCCTGCTCTTGTAGAAACCACAAAGATGGAAAAGCTCTGTTAAATCTAACCCTCATGGTCAGTGCAGGAGTGGCCTCTACAGTATATTCTCCAGTCCTTGGTTCAGTTCAGTTTGAAATTGTCCCATTTAAGGGGCTTCCTTATAAAAGATAGAATTCCAGTGGCTATGTGCCTGACCTTGGGACTTTGGGTTGCTATTTCCTGTAATAATAAAGAAGTCCCTTCCCAGTTCCACATACCTCAATTCTTGAAGGGAAATCTGGCCTCTTCATCTCTCCATTCTTTCTGCTGCCATCATGAGAACTAGGGACACCTTCCAAGACTCAGTCAAGATGAGCAATCTCCCATATGTGTTCAATTGCTCCAGGAAAAGCTACCAGCAGATGGAAGAAAAAATTAACACCAGTTTCAATCCAATAACATCTGGCTTGATTAATGTTTCAATATTATCCCCTTCTCTCTTCAACACTTGATCAATCACTGCACCAATCAAGAATTCTGATTCCCACCCACCTCCTCTCAATAGAGTATGGCTCCTTTCACTACCCGTGCCCCATGGAACCTCAGGATTTTAGGCCTGTTACCAATCCCTAGGCAATCTATATTTTCTCATAATCAATAGTAAATTAAGAAAGCACATACCCCATATACAGAAAAACATGGCTACTGTATGTGTATTATGAGGACAGGAAGTGGGTGTTGAGCAGGGATGGAGAAGATTAAATTGCCTTTTTTCTGAAAGAACCAGCATTGGCCACTATCACACATATGATACCGGCCTAGGTAAGCCATTGGTCTGTTCTGATAATGACAAATGCTTACGACAACGATGGATGACATTTTCCTATGATTTACAGCAAGTTAACCATTGAACATGAAAAGCAGTTTGAAAAAATATATATTTTCACCGTCTACTGCGTTTTGACTTCTCTGATGCATACCATACACAGGACCTTCTATATGTAACTAGCTAGATAAGTTTGACATTTAGTCTATTGACCCTGCCTCCATCCTTTGTGACAAAGTTTCTCCTCTACCTTATTAGCAGATTTGCACACCTCAGTGATCTTCCCCTCTGGTGGAACCCACAGCCTGGGTCAACTCCTCCTGTGTCTGATCAGGAGTTGGGAGGTTTGGGGGGAACCCAGGC
This sequence comes from Mauremys mutica, assembly GCF_020497125.1. NCBI lineage: Eukaryota > Metazoa > Chordata > Testudines > Geoemydidae > Mauremys > Mauremys mutica. Next base: position 10,119,814 of record NC_059093.1, read on the forward strand.
CCGCCCTCTACTCCGGGTTCCAGCCCAGGGCCCTGTGGATCGCAGCTGTCTATAGTGCCTCCTGTAACAGCTGCATGACAGCTACAACTCCCTGGGCTACTTCCCCATGGCCTCCTCCAAACACCTTCTTTATCCTCACCACAGGACCTTCCTCCTGATGTCTGATAACGCTTGTACTCCTCAGTCCTCCAGCAGCACACCCTCTCACTCTCAGCTCCTTGCACCTCTTGCTCCTAGCTCCTCACATGCACACCACAAACTGAAGTGAGCTCCTTTTTAAACCCAGGTGCCCTGATTAGCCTGCCTTGATTGGCTGCAGGTGATCTAATCAGCCTGTCTGCCTGAATTGGTTCTAGCAGGTTCCTGATTACTCTAGTGCAGCCCCTGCTCTGGTCACTCAGGGAACAGGAAACTACTCATCCAGTGACCAGTATATTTGCCCTCGACCAGACTCCTGTCCCCACTGGCCTGGGTCTGTCACACCTTGTATAATCAGTCCAACTCTCCAGCTGCATCTTGTGGCTTGCTTCCAAGAACAGGGCAATTCCAGGAGTCCAGTGGATATACTAAGAGGAGCCAGTGCACCTTCAGGAATCAACTTTTCTCTATACCTCTTACTCTCCTTCCTCCCTGTTAAGAAAGTTTTGTATGACAGAGCTTCCTCCAGCACAACTCAAGAGCTCACCCCTCAGATCTCATCCTTCTGCCCCTAAATCAGCCATCAGAAGCTGTGACTGAAATAAGATGAGGCACTTCCCTGCCTCCCTTTCTAACCAGATGAGGTTCCCATTTTTTTCAGCTCTGTCAGCTTGTGGAACAAAAAAATCAAGCACAGGCAGGAAGCCTGGACATCTCCCTTCAGTAATGTTAGGCCACTGGGTCAGATTTATCTTCTGTCCATTATCCAAATACAAACAATCTTCAATTACATCTTCATTTCTCTGGGGCCTGCAGAATGAAGCAGGCTGGGGACATAATGCACTGACCTTTAAACATAAATATAGAGCTCATTATCAAGAATTGCAAGGAAGGCATTGCCCTATAATGGTTCCAAATGAGCTATCTGATATCTACAGAGGCTGTCCATCTAACGGAATCCCTGAAAAGGACAAGAGTTGCTTAACTTTCGTAAAGTCTCCTTTCCCCATTGCATTTGGAAAACATCAATTTTTGCACAATAAGGCAAGAGTCCTGAATTTCCCACTAGCTAATGATAGTGTAGAAGGATGCAGAGTTGTGTGGATTTTATTTTCAGTGCAATAAATCAATTCTTGTCTAAGGCACTGAATGGAATCTGTGCAGTATTCAGAGATTTATCTGAGCAGCTGTACAAGTACTGAAAAAAATTGCCTCCCCCTTTCCAAACTAGCTAGAAGAATAACTGTGTCCCCCATTATTGTGGCATCTCACAGATATTGATGCATTTATCATCACAACATACCTGTGAGATGAGGAGTTGCCAATATCCTTTTTCCATATTGAGAACTGATACACTAGGAGATTAAATGACTTGCCCAAGATCATATAGGAAGCCTGTGGGAGAAGCAGGAATTAAACACTGATTTCTTGCATCCCAGTTCAGTGTCATACCCACAAGACCATCCTTCTTCCCTGTCACAGGTAGTAAACTGAAAAAATGATGGCAGGTGATGGGTGGTAGAGCAAGAAAAGAATGAGTTATTCAACAGAAAGGTAAACTGATTTGTACAAGTACTTGCTGTTTTCTGAAGAACAACATTAGCTGCGGAATTGCATTCAGAAATCTACATTACAGACATAGTCCCTTAATGTCTTAAGTAGACAATACGTTAGACGGCCAATGTTAAAACAAATGGAATCACCATTCCTCCTCCTGCTCTAGTGCCAGCTTATATTGGAGACTTAATGCTGGATGGCTGGGCTGCCATGGTGATTCATGCTTCCAATTGCTTGTTTTCATATTCTGACTTGGTTTTGACATTGTAATCATCAGGAGGTCAGGAACTGAGACCCTCCATGAAATTGAATTGCGGCTTAATTGATGGCTTTGAGAGCGCCACAGTGAGACAAAAGCTGCAAAATGTGGGCTTGCAAATCATGTCCATGAAATCTTAGCAAGGAAGGATCCCTGGGAGAGTGAATTACACTCACTGAGAGGTACAGGGGAGCCATTTTCAATGCGGAGGGATGCGTTTTGTTTTCTTCCTAGGTTTTTATTTTCAAGCACTGAGAGAGTTTTGCCACCAGCCACTTTCACGAGCAAATGCATTGAAAGGAAAAAAAAATAATGTACAAACTCTCCTCAAAACAAGAAGTGAGAGAGATAGGGGAGAGGAGTTCAGGAGAAAGATGTTATTGTATTTTCTGAATGTCACAGCAGGTGTGGGAGGCAATCTTATTAAGGGAACTGGGAATGAACATCAATCATCGAAAGAGCCCCTGGAGAGTATAGCAACATGAAGTGAAACAGGCAAATGCTTGATTCAGAGTCACTGAGTGGTCACCCCAACAGACAAAACCTCTTCCAGACGGTGCTCTGCATTGCTGCTAACATGGAGAAATTCTCTCTAATAGCCACACAGAATTCTCGATAGCCCTCAAATTGTGTGACATGGGAATGTGAAGCCTTGCATTGCCTTTTTATGGGGCAAGATACTGCCTTTGACATCCCATGAATGCTGAATCAAAACTTTGCATAGGGGGGCTACGTGGCTATAGCTTCTAAGAGGAACTGTAGCTAAACATGCTGGAATAGCAGCTTCACCATCCCTAGAGGAGAGATGCAGCATGTTCCTTAGTCACTGCTCATTCATCTCCATGATTCTACCCTCCACTCCTTTTGATAGCTGGAATCCATAATGGTGTTGGGAGGTAAAAGGAACTGTGATGGCCAGATCCTGAGCTGGTGTTAATCAGTATAGCTCCATTTAAGTCAATGAAGCTACATCCATTTACACCAGCTGATGATCTGATATACTTTTGCATAGAGATGCAAGGCTTAGATTCACGTTTTGTAAAGTTCTTTGAGATCTTCCAATGAAAGTCGATGCAGAAGGGCAAAGCATTCTTGGCTCTTTATGCAATCACAAGAGTTCCATTTGTGTACTCCTCGGTGAGGCAAGAGGTTTTATGTTTGGTCAGCTTCAGAGTGAAAATGAGTTCAGTGAAAGAAATTGTCACTTGTCATTTTAATATTGAAACAGTGTATTAAATTATGCTCAGAGTGGAGACAGTTTAGAGTTGCTGGAAGGCCGGCTCCCTTATCTTTGTAGGGATGAGGTGCACTACAAAAGATTCAGAATAGAGTCCCAAACCCTCTTAAGCCATCCAAAGAGAGAGCTTGCGGGAGAGGAGAATGACCCAACTTCAAAACAGGTTCTTTCGGAGGCTCAGACAAACACAGCAGGAAAAATCAGAGCTGGCTTCTTGGAGAATGTCTTTTCAAATCTTTATAGGCAGTGGAAGCTTGTGCCTTTGAATAATACTGAAGGACTAGAGTCGATGCTTGTTCTCATATGCATTCAGTACTTCTTACAATATCACTTGAGCCCAACTAATATATTTGAAAATCTGCCCTGGCCTCCCGGGATACTGGTAGTTTATGTGCACTCCCCACACCAAAACAGACAAAGGCACCCTGGAAAGAGAACTACTGCCCTTTGTAGATATAAGCTGAGGAAGAGGAAGTGTGAAACCAAAGCCAGGTTTTGCAGATCCTCACAAGGGAGCTGCCAGTTACTGCAGACACCAGGCCAGTCTGAATGCAGTATCAAAAACTTCTTTTTTTTCTCCATTATTACAAGACAGAATGCCAATCTTTTTTCCCACAGCTCCAGACTTATCAGTGTTGCAGCCATATAGCCAGAAGTCCACCCTGCAACCTCACTGTGTGAGCACAGCAATCATTCACCCAGTCTTCAACCAACCCCCGCCTGTCCTCCCAGGAGTCCTTCAGCCACATACCCAACACATTTCTCTCATTGCCAAGAAGAGAGTATCTATGCTCTGATGTTGGGAGCATAACACGAGGCAGCCAACACAACATGTGAAGGAAGATGGGCAACCACGGAATTACAGGCCAAATTTAGACCAATCCTAAAGCATTCATAATTTCCTCTGGTGCAGCAAGAGACCTGGTATTTCTCGCTGACCTTTTGACAGATCTAGCATCACAGACAATTGAATCGACAGAGACACTCAAGACGATCAGATTAAACACAGCAGTGTCATTTGGAGTGTTTTATCGCTTTGTAAAGGAAAATGATAGCTTCAGTTCCCAGAGCTGCCTTTCTCAGGATCCAGACACAGAAGCTTCTACCTAACTGATACTTCACATTGTGCATGGGATGAGTTCTCTCATCTTCACCACCTTTCCCTTCTTTATGCATTGCCCTGTACAAACAGCCAGATGGCACATGGGTAGGCCCCTAAGGATAGCCAGGAAGGGCACCGTGTGCCCTGCTCTTAATGACCTTCACCCACTTCCGTAAACTGGCTCTGATGGACACATGTCCATTTTGTCTACCTGTTACCAGTTATCACCAGCATCTACTGATCTAGGCTTTGCTCATGTTACCCAACTGGCTCTCTGGGATTTGATGGGCAACCATGTGTGCACCTGTGGGAGCTGAGTATTACCACTTTCCAGCTAACAGCATCATTCAAAATTTAGTTTTCAGGCAGATCTTTAAACTGTGTTTCATTCTCATCACACTCATTCCCATCCCAGCCAAAGAGAGAGTGGAGATTCCTCCAAACACCCTTTAAAACCAGTAGCTATGCCAATGAGGCACCAAAAGGTCTGAAATTGTGGCTAATGCTATTAAAGAGAAAAGGAGGAAATGCAATGCACACAAGGAGCAACACTGAAAGAGGAACCAAGAAATAAAAGACAAAATGGTGGTGAGATGAATTTACTTTGAATCAAGAATTCTACCTAAACCCGCTGACAGCTGCATCCTCTCCAGTTCCACTGCTCCCTATCCTCCAACCAAGACTCTCTCCTGACTGCTCCCCAAGCCTTCCTCCTCCACTTCCAACTGCATGCCTTCTCCCACTCCACTTGGTATGCCAGCGATGTCTCCATCAATACAGGTTTCATTCCTGACTCAGAGTTAACATCCACCTACCCGCTTACACTCTGTGCTGTGAAATGTCCATTCTACAACAGCTTAGTCCCTGGGGTCCTTATCCAAAGCCCATGGAAGTCAGCAAGAGTCTGTCCATTAATTTCACTGAGCTTTGGATTGGATCCCTAGTGCTGCATAAATGCAAAATCAAATGCACAAAGAGAGAGGATGATACAAACAGAGTAAAATAGTCACCTCTTGTTGTCCCTAGATAGCACAGTGATGAATGAAGTGCCATATATGTTATGATAAGATTAGAATAGGCAAAGATTATTTTTGATTAAAACAAGATAGGCTAAAATTCGATTAGGATAGGATTCGTTTGGATTAGGAGATGATAAAATCAGATTAGGTTAAATTACGATAGACTGGAAGCAAAGTATACATTTAACAAGACTGATTCTTAGGTGCTTTTAGTAAGTCCCACATGAGGCTGGGTGAGCCAGTTCATTCGTTCATTCTCAGGTACTTATATGGCTCCTTTTTCTGTAGTATTTTAGTGCCTCATGATCTTTAATGTATTTATCCTCATGCACCCCACAAGGCAGGGAAGTCTGATGATCCCCATTTTACTGAGGGGAACTGAGACACAGAGATTAATTAACTTGCCCAAAGTCACAAAGGAAGTCTGTGGCAGAGAATGGAACTCAATTTAGGTCTCCCAAGTCCCGGACTAGTGGGGATTAGCTCTTCACAGTTTAGCTCAGGTCCAGAAATGGACGTTCTGGTTTTGTTGGTATTTCTTTCCCAACCAGAAACAAGAAAAATAACTGTGCAGAAATCTCACCGCATTTCGTATTCAGATTTTGTAGCCTCACCGTTTGGATAGCTCGCACTGAGATTCCAGCAAACGCTGAATTTCAGTATACTTCGGCATGGAAAAGACCTATTAGGTTTTCTGTCTTCAAACCAGGCCTTTGGAGCTTTGCCCATCACTGGTGTTAAAAAGGTATTTCAAAGAGTCAATTGCTGACAAATGTAGGGATTTGTAGTAATACCACAAGGTACGACCAGCTGAGATAAATAGAAGGATACAAGTACCAGAATAGGATTTAAACACAAAGAATTGTGGAAATCAATCGTAAATGAACTGGTAACCAGCAAAGAGAAGCTAAAGAAGGTGGAATGTGCCCATATTTCCTTGTTGCAGTCAGATACACTGCTGTGTTTGGAACGGCATTAGCAAATTATCGAGCAATCCAGAGAACAAAGCATTACGATAATCAATTCTTGTAATAATAAAGGCCTGAACTAAGCATTCTGCTTCAGTAACATTCACACAGTCCATAATTTCACAGATATTGTGTCAGTGAAAGAAAGGAAAGCTCAGCTCTGTTATTTATCTGCAATTACTTTTTCTGTGCGAATACATATTTATTAGATTTTATGCAAATAAACATTAGGAGTAAAAGGAGCTACAGAAAATCAATCTTGTATACAATATAAGCAATGGCTTTCCAGATAATAAAGTTAAAATGAAAGGACAATAGTACTTTGTATACCTCTATTATAGCTATGTCTTCTCACAGACTCCTCCCTCCCTGCCGCAGAGGAAGTTCACAAGCAAATGAAGGTTTGCTTTAATGGGAGTTTCCATCTGCAAATTGCAATGCACTAAAACAATTCAAGACACATTTTTCAAAACGGCATTTCATCTGATGACAGTTCGTTATAGAGTCAAGAAGTCTAGTGGTTATATAACCCACGTGGCACTCTGTCCCTCTTTAGTGGCACCTAGCCCAGTTAGAAATTGATGAGCCTGCTACAGCCTTGGGCTAGGAGGTATGTGGCTTTTAGTTCATGCAGTAGAGGCTCACACACTAAACATCCTAAGTCCCAGGTTCGATCCTTACTGACAATGACCACTGGGCTCTGGTCAGCATTACAAGAGGAAACTGGGAGTCAGGACTTCTCAGTTTTTGTCTGGTCTCCCCTAACTTGCTACAATGCCATGGGCAAGTCATTTGGGCTGTGTGCCTCAGTTCCCCATCCATCAAAGGGGAATAATGATACTTGCCTACTCAAGACACTGAGCAGTGCAGAGCATTTGCAACTCTCACTGAAGGCAGTTTGACTTTCTGCATCTCTGAAGAGGAGGGCCCAATGTTTTTAAGTGGAAAGGCAGGATACAAGCACAAATTATTACACACTGCAATATTATAGAAGTAGATTCCACTGTACTTTATAGCATTGACTCATCTGTATAATTTTGCAGGGATGGTGGGAGTTATGTTTTAGTAAGGATTGTAGATCCTTCCTGTATCAGATACATTTTGAAAACAATCAGTGTACTGGGGAATCATGTACATACACACACAGCCACAGTGTACTGGGGACTAGTGCATATGCACACACACACACACACACACACACACACACACCATTAAGACAAGTAGGAGGATTTATGCACAGTGCCAAGGAGAGCTCTAACCAAAAGATGGTACTCCAATGAACTACATAAACTGGCCCTTCTATTTCACACAGCTCAGAAATCAGAATTTGCTTCTTTATATGAAGCGAGCTGGACAGATGAGAAATTTTTTATTTCTTTCCCACCCCTTATCCGGTATTTAAATAACCAATTGACAGGACTCACCACAGCAAGACATCTGAATCAACAGAGGGCTTAACAGTGAAATACACCTGTGCATCATTAGCACGGCACAGAAAACCAATTCTGTGTTTGCTAACAACTTGCTACAGAGTTAGTATATAAATAATGAGATAAAATTTGGCCAGAAAGGGTCCTTATGAGGTCCCAGAGGTAAAGTTAGCTAAGGATGAAGGACAATTACCCGTGGAAGCAAGAACAGGAGCTATTAGCTTACAGAAGAGCATAATGCAATGCCAGCTAGCTACAAGTTCAATTAGACAATGGAGCAGGCTGCAACACAAAGATAGGGAATCACCATCACTGAAGAGTAGCTAATGCTGAAATTGATAATTAGCCGTTGGAGATGAAATCATGCTGAACAGTATTTTGCCATGATTCTTCAGTGAGGATGGACATCTCAGCCTCCTTTCAGTCTGCAAACTAAATTATTTCCTTGGTTCAAAAATCTGCCTGCGGTTTGCATCCTGCATTTCTCACCTTCCCTTTGCTTTCAGCACACCCAAGAACTCTCAATGAAATGCTACTGAAACTGACACACATCAGCGGAATTCACAGCAGAGCTATCTTTACCCATGCATTTTTCATGGCTTCACTGTGACTCTGTCAATCAGTCCCAGACTTGCTTGCAATTGGACCTAGCTTTGCTGTAAAGATTTGTGAACTTCCGACAACATTCTAGTGAACCTGGTTGGAGTTTTGAGCATGTAATGAAATGCAAAGCCAGGTGAATTTCATGGGGTTTGGGAATTTTTCCACATATTCCACATAGCTCTATAGATGGCCCATTGAGGTCCTTTCCAACCCCAAATATCTAATTAGTGTAATTTATTCCAATCATGTAGAGGGCCTGGATTTAGCACTGGACTTGGAGTCAGGAGATCTGGGTTCTATACACTAGAAGCTGGCGTAGATCAGTGTAAGCTCCATAATGAAGCCATGCCAATGTACACCAGTTGTGGGTCTGGCCCCCTAACCATCCATCCAGGGTCTTAAATTGGCTCCCATTACCACTTCTGTGGTATGAGTACTCTCCATTCCCCATCCCTCAGTTGCCATCAATGCTAAGAGCTAAACGTATTCCAAACACCCTGTTCCTGAGACAATATTGCAGCTTTTCTTGTCTATTTTTTGTTGCAGACAAAGAGGAGCAGAGCCACTGAGCTCAAAATGCAGCCCGATAATGGCTTTTCAGATGCTGTTTCTAATTTAAAACCCAGCAATGAGAAATGTCTGGCTGGTTCATGAGCAGAACTTGTTTAATGCTTTAATTGGTACTTATTCTAAACAGTTCATTAGAAAGGCAGCTCTTTTTGCCAGATATTACAGACGATCTGACCTGACAAGCAGGAGGCCAGCTACTCAGATCAAGCAAAACCATTAATTAACAAGCCCAGGGTCAGCCCCACGTTTACAGACACATTAGGTGCAATGGTGAGGTCGCAAGGGAAGCAGAAGCAGCATGTAAAACATGGTCAACACTCTACATTTTCTTGTTCTACCTTTTTCAGCATAGTAACCTGCAGATTGATTACCTAGGGCAGCACCTTTGGCATGAAGGGAGAGGGATCCAGGGTGCACCATTTGGCAACTGGCTCTGAAACACAATTGTGTATCATTCTTTGTATTAGTCGGTGTTATATTTCAGAGACCAGGTGGGTGAGGTAATCCAACTTCTATTGGTGAGATAGACATGCTTTCAAGCTCCACAGAGCTCTTCTTTAGGTCTGGGAAATGTACTCAGCATCACAGTTAAATATAGTTGGAACAGATTGTTTAGCATTAGTAGTTAACACACTATTTCAAAGAACCATTCAAGGTGAAGTGGCCAGTTAGTACCTCTCCAGCAATGGAGGGAAGAGGGTGGTGGGCTAGGGGGTCAGTGAAATATAGATTGTTGTAAAAAGCCATAAAAACACCCCCCTGAGTGCTGCAAGTTTCAGCGCTGTAAAGTGGCAGTGTAGACAGTGCACCAGTGCTGGTAGCTACTCCCCTCCTGTGGGGAGAGCTCTCTTCCAGTGCTCGTGCTGCGATCACACAGCCACGTTAAAGTGATAGTCAAATTGGCACATAGGATATGTCTACACGGCAGCTGGAAGCACGCCTCCTGGCCCTGGGTAGATAGACATGCACTATCTCAGAGTGTAGACTTTGAGGCCTGGGCAGTTGCATGGGTTAGTCATCTGAGCTTGGACCCTGGGGGTTGGGTAAGTTTGTACTCGAAGAGCTAGGCTGTGCCATGGCCCCTGCCACAATGTTCACGCCACTATTTTAAGGTGCTAGCTCAAGCAGAACTAGTGTGTGTCTGTCTACCCATGTTGGGAGGCATGCTTCCAGCTACAGTATAGACATACCCACAGAGGTTTGATCCAGAGCCCACACAAGACAATCTTCCACTGGGTTTTGGATTAGGTATGTACTGTGTGCACTGTGCTGGGGAAGCGTTCCCTAATGCACAATGACAACACTGAACAGCATCTCCAGAGCTGTGGCCTTTAAAGAAGAACGAAGAGCCCTTTCTCTCTTTGAGCTTTATTGCCAGTGCAATGATAGCTCAACTTCTGCTGTGACATCCTCACATTATTTTTAATGTCTGAAGTTCAGAGAGTGCAATGAATCACTGCAGCTGATGGGCCGTCACCTTAGCAGCTGGATTCTATAGATCATTCTGTACTGAAGGGACACAGGCTTTCATTACCTCAGTCTTGGTTACATGGCCCAGGCCCTTGCACAATTCCCCAGAGAGAAGAATTTTTTTTTTTAAGATTAGGGTGAGAAATTGGCATCTGGATTTCTTTAGATGGAGATAAAGTGACAGAACTGCCAGAAGGTTACTTTCCTCCACTGTCTCCGCTCCACTGCCCCTCCACCCTCTTCGTACACCTCCCCCCTAATCTGCTCCATCTGTATCTGAATTTGTCTGACACATACTGCGTTATGCCTTATTTAGATGAGATTTTAGAAGACCTTTGTCTATAAAGCACCATACACATCTACGGCACCATAGGAATAAAACTGAAATGCGACTAATTAACCCACCTCCTGCATCTCATTGCTATCTGATCCCCTTGTAATGCTATGGATTTGTCTTCCCTGATTTTCCAGACTAGCAACACATCATCATGCCAAGACTGTCCTTTTCCAATACCTAACCCTTCTCAGTACCGGCCCAATATCCTTGATGGAGAAAAAGTTACACTCCAGTTTGGCAAATTTATTGCGTCAACACTGTTACCCCAAGACTTGCCATTTCCTTTCTCACTCAGGTTTTGGCATTCAAGAGTTTCAACAGAGCCATTAGCGTTGCCACCATAAACACTACTACCTGGATTCTTATGATTTAGACAAACTGAAAAGTTATAATCATTGTCCCCCTAACTTCCCCGGCATGTTGACCTTTCTACATTTCCCATTGATTCCAACATTATGATATTGAGGGCTTCCAAGGCGCCATTCAGAAATGAGTTAATTGCTGGGATGGCATGTTGGATTATTAGCTATTAATGTTGTGGCTATTGCAACTTCACTTTATGTTATTTCATATATCTGAGCCATTAAAAGGCCTAATGACTATCCATCAGTATCCCCCCCTCTTCTCTCACAAATTCCTGGCATGGCAAACACTTACTCACCATCGTCTAGGTTATTTTATTTAATATCGTTAATGCTGTCATATTTCAAACTCATTATGAAATCTGTGACAGGAGAAATTAAATCTATTCATACATAATACAATGTATCCACAGATTAATTTCCTGTTTAATCAATTATAATGGTGTCTCAAAGAGGTTTTTTGTTTTTTTTTCTAAAAATGCACAAAGCTAAAAAGATTTTCCAAATAGTTCAGTCAAGCCTTAATTTGGTTCAGTTTTATTTTTAATATATATTTAAAGAATGAAAATAATACTTGTAATTTAATAGAGGAAACTGCATATTGTGGAGATTTGATCAGTTATAAATGATCATATCAGAAACCAGACATTTGCTGTGTACTTTTTTGCAATATATTTAATTAAATGGCTTTTTACTAGCATTACATTCACTGTAACAAATACAGTATGAACAGCAGACAGGCAAGCTGTGTCACATTACCATCATTGGATGGAATCATTACCATCAACGGATGAGGTGAAGCCATTAATCAAGAAGAGCAGAGCTTGTGTACTTGGTCAGCATAATACCTCAATGGAATTTCCATGTGTTATTTTGTGACATACATACTGGGAGATTTTAAATTCCAGGAGGTACTTTAATAAACATTGTTTTCATTTGAGTATTTCAAGTATGTCACAGGATCATGGTGTCTAGAGATGGGAATGAATGGCCAAATCTGAGATCACTGAGGTTATCTCTCTGCAAGGACGAAATATAATTTCCCCAATAATAGAGCTGGTTGACATTTTGATCAATTATTTTTCCCCAACAAAAATATTTCCAAGGGGAAAATGTCTATTTTTACTACATTTTCCAATAGGCAATGAAACATTGAAATTCAAATTGACATTTTGAAATGGAACATTTCATTTAGATTCAACATTTCATAATCTGCATTTTTTTAAACTTTCTGTATTGTGAAAAGTTTTGATAGTTTGACATTTCATCCTGTTTTAGGACAAAACCAAGTGCACTGGGTGGGGAGGAGGGGAGCGGGAGGAGGTGGCCTGAGGCCAGTTCCCATGTCTGCTGCAGGCTGCCACTGGGACCTTGGGCAAATCATAATCTTTCTGTGCCTCAGTTCCCAATCTGTAAAATGGGGTGATAATACAGTCTTGTCTATTTAAACAGTAAGCTCTGTGTGTCAGGGATTGTTTCTTATTATGCATTAGTATAGCACCCATCACAAAGTGGCCCTGATCTCAGCTGGGGCCTCTGGGTCCTACTGTAATACAGATAATATACAGTTTCAACGCAAAGTGCTTATACCAAATGCAAGGGCTCTTTGAGAGGTAGAAATGACAGGCTAGAGGTCAGCCCGGTCATACATCCACTAGACACATGTGTCTGGTCCCCAAAACAAACAAATACTACAGCATGGCAGAAATTTTCTTTTATGTGATAACAAGGGGCAAGTACTGCCACTATTCTGTGCATCGAGTTCCTATTAGACACTGAGACAGACTCCCCTTTCATTTACACTAGTTTAAATCAAGAGTCACTCCAATCAAGTCAATGGAGTTTATAATGGGGTGAGAAAAGAAGCAGGCCCACTCAATTACAATTCATATAGGAGAGTAGAACATATCCTCTTGGGCTGAATTTCCTGTGCACACAAAACAGAACCAAGTTCAGCCCTGGGGTAACTCCATCACAAAGTTAGAATTACACTGAGGATCAATTTAACCCAATCTTTCCTAATAACAATAGTGCACTAGAAGTAATTCATAAGTGTGATAGTTTCATTGTCACTACCTCACACTGAGCATCCACTGAAGAACATATTTGCACATGATAAATAGGAGGATGTTAGCAGATGAGTAATGCAGCTTTACAGGAAGGTGATGGGTGGAAAATAAGCCCAAATTCATTGAAATACTTGAGAATTTCAGTCAAGGCTTTTGTCCCTCAGACAGGAAGAAGGAAAAGTGAAATATGAATGGAAGCTGTACAGATAGTGCCTAGATTGTACTTGTAGGGAAGACAAGTCAGCTGGGTCCGTCAGGATCAACAGAGATTACAAGAAGCTAAGAAATATTTTAGTGGAGACTGCAATAGAGAATTACACTGAAACTGGCCTTAGGTGACTGTCCCAAAAGTCCAGCAAAACCCAGTTTCCTAGAATGGATGGTCTTTAACCAGAGCTGAAATAACATGGTCCTGCAAAATTTCAGGATACTTTAAAGTTTTCTGTTAAATGGTGGTTGTATGTTGCAAGAGGTACCCTGCGCTTCATATCTAAGGATTTCACTGTAGCCTTGTAAAATGGTCATGAATAATCAGCCCAGGCCCTATATTTACTTATCGAACCTTTACAAGCTCAAACTTTTTTTTTTAAACACTTGCCCACCAAAAGTAGTTATTTGTGGTAGCAAGTGGACTTTTGCAAGGCTGCAGTAATAAAATCATCTCCAAAACTACACTGACAACATTTTCTCTTTATAGGTAAGTAGGTAAGTATTAATATCTTCATTACACAGATAAGGAAACTAACACAGAGAGATAAAGCAACCTGCTTCTAAGATCACAGAAAAGCAGATGATGTTGCTATTATTCATATTAATTAATACCTTCTTCCTTGAGTGGTCTGCATTGAGACCATGGTAACAACTGCAAAATAAAAGGTACTATTCTAAATAAGGACAGGAGACAGAATCTGGCACAGAATAAGTCAGTGGCAGTACTGGGAACAGAACCCAAGAATCTTTACATAGGTCCCAGAGTTAACCACTAAGCTTCCAATAGCAGCCCATAGTCTTATTGGCGATGGATTCTCCAGCAGGAATATCAGCCATAGCAACCCTTCCCCTCTAGAATGGCTGCAGCTAGTTCCCTTTCACGCAACATAAGTGTCTGAGAGCGAACCAATTGTTGGCCTGCAGCATCTGCTGGCATGATACCAATTAAACATCTAGCACTGCAATGTAAGCACGATTTATGTGATAACTTAATGATGCTGCATATAATAAATACTCTCTTGAAGTAATCCATCATATGTCCCTGGGGCACACGCACACACTGGCTCTGATTTTTCTTCTGCAACAGGATTCCCAGTTGGCTTTTGCCAAGGAACATTTGGCTTTTGCTAAGGAAGATAGACAAGATTTTCATTAGGGTGGACATGTGGACTCATCCCTTCCCAGAGGGACAGAGTGAATCAAAGCAGGGGATGCTGGAAATCAGCAGTTCCCTGGCAGAAGGTGAATGTAAGTTGAAAGAAACGAGAGTAAGTGCAGAAGGAAATGAGCAAATGTGAATATATGATCAAAGATCTCACCCTGTGGTTTCCACAATGTATTCCTAAATCCCATAGGATTAATACACACTTATTTTACTACCCATCTAACGTACAAGGAACTGATTCATGTGGTTGTTAATTTGATTTTGATGCATTTTTTTAAGATCAGGAAGACACACCTATTGTGTAATTAATTGGTCAAAATTCTCTCTATTGTGCACAGTGGGGAAGTGGCATATGTAACATACAAAGATTTATGAAATAGTTTTGCTCTCTCTTTAGGGATTTGATCCTGAAAGGTGCTCAACTTTAAGCACATGCATAGCCCCATCTTTGAATTTTTGAGCATGTTAAACCAAACCACAGATACAGTCCCCATAGGATCTGAGCTATGATTTGCCATAATGGAAAATTCAGATTGGAGAATTGTTAACTGAAACCCTTTAAATGAGATGAGGACATGAAGATATAAAAGGCCAAGCAAATACCTATGTATTGCCATCACCACACAGGTATATTCACTCTGTTGTATTTAAGCTACTTCTGTGTTTACTGTCTGAGGCCTGGTCTACACTAGGACTTTAATTCGAATTTAGCAGCGTTAATTTGAACTAACCGCTCAACCGTCCACACCAGGAAGCCATTTAATTCGAACTAGAGGGCTCTTTAGTTCGAATTTGGTACTCCACCCCGACAGGTGGAGTAACGCTAAATTCGACATGGCTAGCTCGAATTAGGCTAGGTGTGGATGCAAATCGAACTTAGTAGCTCCGGGAGCTATCCCACAGTGCACCACTCTGTTGACGCTCTGGGCAGCAGTCGGAGCTTGGATTCTCTGACCAGCCACACAGGAAATGACCCGGGAAAATTTGAATTCATTTTCCTGTCTGGGCACTTTGAATCTGACGTCCTGGCTGGACATCGGGGCGAGCTCCGCAGCACCTGCAACGATGCAGAGCTCTCCAGCAGAGGAGTTCATGTTATCTGTGAATAGAAAGAGGGACCCAGCATAGACTGACTGGGAACTCTTCGATCTGATCGGTGTGTGGGGCGAGGAGTCTGTGCTTTCGGAGCTGCGCTCCAAAACACGGAATGCGAAGACCTACGAGAAGGTCTCCAAAGCCATGAGAGACAGAGGATACAGGCGGGATGCAACGCAGCGCCGCGTGAAAATCAAGGACCCAGACAAGGCTACCAAAAAATCAAAGCGGCAAACGGACGCTACGGAGCCTGCCACCACTGCCCCACCAGTGACCGTGGACTCTGACGATGGGACAGTGTCGACGGCCAGTTCCTCAGTGATGTTCGCGGACGGGGAAGATGAGGAAGGGTTTGTGGAGGACGAGGCAGGCGAGAGCGCTTACAACGCTGGTTTCCCCGACAGCCAGGATCTATTCATCACCGTCACGGAGATCCCCCAACAACCCTCCCCGGCCATTAACCCGGACCCTGAATCAGGGGAAGGAGCAGTCGGTAAGTGCTTTAACCATGTTAACTTTTATTCTTAATATAACAGGAATCTTAACTGTGTGAAAAGGAGGTCTCTCTAGATATGGGGATAGAACAGAAATCATCCTTGGAGATCTCCACGAAGCTCTCCTTGCGTTAATCGAAAAGCATCAGCAGGAGGTTCCTGGGGAGAGCTGCCTTATTGGGTGCTCCGTGGTAGCACAGTTTTCCGCGCAAGGCTTTCATGAGGTACTCAGGGAGCACTGCCTCCCCGAGCACGGCTGCATCGGGCCCTGGTTCGTGCTAGCTTTCATAAAGCATGCGCTCTCTATCTCCTTCAGTGACCCTCCTCAGGGTGATCTCGCTCGGAGACTCCTGCATCTAATTAGGGTAATTACTGTAATTTTACGCCTGGTCCAAAGTATTTTTAAAAAATCTACGGACAGACGGCATAGCACAGACTCAGCACGCAGCTGCGTGACGAGCGTAACGGAAAGCCAAAGAATATAATGGACGCTCATGGAGGGAGGGGGGAATGAGGACGCAAGGTATCCCACAGTTCCTGCTGTCTCCGAAAAGTATTTGCATTCTTGGATGAGCTCCAAATGCTTCTAGGGTCAAACACAGTGTCTGCGGTGGGTCAGGGCATAGTTCGGCAATTTGCGCACACACCCCACCCACCACCAGAAGTGAAAACAATCCTCTCTTGACTCTTTTACATGTCACCCTATCTTTACTGAATGCTGCAGATAGACGCGATGGTGCAGCACTCAACACCAACATCCTTGCTCCCCCCACGCTATGGATGGCTGATGGTACAAAAAGATGGGTATCCGTCCTCAACATCAGCCTATTGGCACATGGGGCAGTGCAAAAGGACTGGTAACCATGCGTACTAGCATCTGTGAGGTTGATCAAGGGCGCCTGGCCCTAATTTTTCATGGTAGATGGTGCAGTATGGCTGTTAACCGTCCTCATCATTGCAACAGGGGGCTGAGCTCCATCAGCCCCCACCCTTCCTGTGTAAAGAAAAGATTGAATTGCCCCTGGACTAGCAGAGGGATGATGGGTTCCTTCATCCACAGTAATTAATGTCCTTCCTGGACTATCATTGCAGCTGGAGGCTTCCTTCCACTCATTTCTCACAAACAAGTCACTGTGTCTTATTCCTGCATTCTTTATTACTTCATCACACAAGTGGTGGGACAATGGTATGGTAGCCCAGGAAGGCTGTGGGAAGGCCGGAATGAACAGGTGGTGTTGTTGCAGGAGCACCCCCTTGTGAATAGCATACAGCTCCAAATTTATGCAGGATCGGACACAGAGCAGCTGTGCTATCTGGTTCTATGATACAGTGGTTCTCTAGTACACTTGCCCATAATCTAGGCAGGACTGATTCTATTTTTAGATACCAAAAAGGAGGGATTGACTCAGGGAGTCATTCCCAATTTTTGCTTTTGCGCCCCTGGCTGCTCGGCCAGGGGCACTTATGACAGCACCAAATGGGGCAGTGCAAAAGGACAGGTAACCATGCCCATCTTATTACCATCTTATTACCAATTTATGGTATGGTAGATGGTACAATATGGCTGGTAACCATCTCAGCTGTCATGCAAAAGCAAAAGCATGCTGCTGTGTAGCGCTGCTGGCCCGCCTCTGTCAGCGGCATCTAGTACACATACGGTGACATACACAAAAGGCAAAACAGTGTCCATGGTTGCCACGCTATGTCGTATGCCAGGGCAATTCTGGGAAAACGGGCTTGAAATGATTGTCTGCCGTTGCTTTCCCGGAGGAAGTAATGACTGGCGACATTTACCCAGAATCCACCGCGAAAATGATTTGTGCCCCAGCAGGCACAGGGGTCTCAACCCAGAATTCACAGACACAGGCTAGACTCAGTTAATTGTTCGCAAAAATGTATCTTTGCAAGGAATTCACTCCCTGTTTCCCATCTCACAGCTTCCGCTGTCTCCAGACCTGCCACAGCATCCCCCTCGCAGAGGCTGGCAAAGATTAGGCGGCGAAAGAAAAAGACAAGGGACAAGATGTTCGAGGAACGTATGGGCTGCTACCTAGCAGAGGCGGACCAGCAGAGCCAGTGGAGGGAGACCGTCTCTCTGTGGCAGCGCTCACGCAGCGAACGGGAGGAGAGGTGGCGTGAGGAAGAGAAGCAGGCGACTGAAACGCTGCTTGGACTAGTGAGGGAGCAAACGGACACGCTCAGGCGCCTTGTGGATGTTCTGCAGGACCGCAAGAGGACAGAGACACCCTGCAGTGTATCTGCAACCGCACTCCCCCGCCACAAAGTCCCATACCCCCCTCACCGAAAATAATCAGGAGGAGGGGCGGCCGGGGACGTGAATACTGTCACTGCACCACAGCACAGTGCTCAAGTACCCAAAAGCTCTCATACCCTACAGTTGCCAAAGTCCTTCACTTCCAGACTCACAGTAGTCCCAATCCCAGTCCCATCCCCTAACTGTCTACTTAATTAATAAAAATGATTTGCTGTTAATTACTGTTTCCGTTATGTTTTTTCAAAGAAGACTGTGTTTGAATGGGGGGCGTGGGGAAGGGGGTGGTTAATTGCATAGGACAGTCACCTTTCCCAGGGTACAGACACGGGGGCAGGATCAGCAGCGGGTCACACACACGGTGCAGTCAGTAGGCACCCTGGTCGGTATGGGAGGTGTTTTCCAGGATCTGTGTGGGCGGGGGAGATGTGACTTTGCAGCGGGGGAGGGCGGTTACAGATCTTATACAGCGGTCCTTGTCCTGGACCGCTGAGTCACGCAGCTGAGGAATCTGTATCCGTCCTCCTCCACCACAAGGTCACATATCCGCCCGCACACAGAATTCCATAAAGAGGGATGGCAGGCTCCGTTGAAAGAAGCATTCCGGCACTGCGGACCGCTCTAGGAGCAGGAGCCTGTCATTCCTTGAGTTTAGAGGCGGTCTTTACATCACCGCACACCCTACCCAGCACAGCCTGCGTCCCAGTTTCAACCCTTTCACGAAAAGTCATGAATAAAGAAACCTTTGTTAAGTAATAATGGGACATGTATTTTATTTTTACACGTGTGCTGGAAGTGGGGGTAACGGGGTGAACGGGGTATGTAACCGAAGAGGAGAGTCAACAGTAACTGGGTAAAGAAACAGGGGCAGGTTCAGCTTCTCTGTAAAGAAACTGAACAGTCACAGGTCACGCTGCTCGCTCGCTGGTATTTGAAGAGTTCCTTGTCGCTGTCCCAGGCGCCTGTATAGGGCTTCATGAGCAAGTGCATTAGCGGGCAGGCTGGGTCCCCGAGGATGACTATAGGCATCTGCACATCCACAACAGTTATTTCGTGGTCCGGGAAGAAACTACCTTCCTGCAGGCGTCTGAGCAGCCCACAGTTCCTGAAAACACACGCATCATGAACCTTGCCCGGCCACCCGACGTTGATGTTTGTAAAACGTCCCCTATGGTCCCCCAGTGCTTGCAGCACCATTGAAAAGTAGCCCAATTTCTCATCAGCTGACTGTGGAAGAGGTGGACGATAAAGTGCGAGGAGGAGAAAACGGCGATGATCACAGCGGGCTCCATGCTTGCAGTGCTGTGGCGTCCGCGCTGTCACTGACCAGAAAAGTGCACGAACAGATTGCCCGCAGGCGCTTTCAAAGAGGGAGGGAGGGAGGTTGTGATTGACGGTTCAATGACGACACTTACCCCAAACCACCCTCGACACATTTCTCCCCCCAGCAGGCATTGGGGGCTCTACCCAGCATTCCAATGGGCAGCGGGGACTGCGGGGACTGCGGGAACAGTGCACCGCTTCCAAAGTCGACGCTGGCCCCGTGAATGTGGACTCAGAAATTCGAATTAGTGTATTTAGTATGGATACACAAATTCGACTTCATAAGGTCGAATCCACAAATTCGAACTAAGTTGATTCGAAATAGTCTTGTAGTGTAGACAAGGCCTGAGTGTTCTAGCCCAGAATTCATTAACAGCATTGTCTGCAACAGCAGCAAATTTTAAATATTGCAGAACATTCCTTAATAGTGAAGGCTGAATAGTGACATTTCTGAAGTCACACCAGAGATCCAATTCAGAGAGTTACTTCCCTCCTTTAAAGGAATGGAAACAGTACTATGGGATGTAGGTGTCAAATCATAACCCTGCAACACCTCTCATTTCCCTCAACTATTCCCAAATGGTGGCATTTATTTTACTCATCAACCATTCTTTGCAGAAATTATGTGGCAAAATAATTCCAAGCAGAGTGAAATTCACCCTGGTGTAGACTGCCAGCACAAGACATATGCATCACTGAAGTCCTCAAAAGAGGGCTCAAGTCAGACTTAAATAGGTGCATTGCTCTTGTGCCAGTCTTCTGCACAGGGGAGAATTTAATCCCCAGTGAATACATTCAAGAACTTGCTTTTTTCTTTTTTTTTGATAATTCACATGCAGAAAGAGAAGCTAAGTGTGTCAAGTAAGTTTACTGCAAATTATTCATTTGGCTCAACTGGAGTGTAAGAGCATATGGTCCCTTCCCCAAGTCCTAGCTCTCCTTCTCAATGGGAGTTTTGCCTGAGTAATGACTTCAGAATTTACCCCAAGTGAGAGCCCTGCTGTCTTTGTTTCTCATATTATTTTGCTTGTTTTATTCAATCCCTTGGTTTTTGAGCGTTTGCAGCTGATATCAAATCTCTGTCTAAGTCAGCTCTGAAGTCATTTCTTTGATGTTGAAAGCACAAGAAACTGATCTGTTACAAGTACACATGCACATGAAGCAGCATGAGAGAGAATATATGAGAATAGCTTCGGTGTTTTAAATTTAATGAGTTCTAAAAAACGCATTTTACACCATTCCTTGGATGTGGCTTCCTTTTAAAAATACAGTTTGGCAAAGTATTAGCTCATATTATGAGTCAATCACTTCCACTATTTAAACAGCTCAGATATGTAGGAGGTTTTTAGATGCTGAAATACCAAAATTGCAAAGGGTTCAGTTCTGAGAGGTATTGAAAGCCCTGAACTCTAACATAGTAAATTTGCAGTTGCTTAGCATTTCACAGGTTCAGACCCAAATGGACCAATTATGGGCAAACTCCCCAGTTTTAGCCTTGACTTTGAATTTCATCATATATGTTTTTCTGTTGTTAGAGTGATAAAATCCAAGATGTATCTTTATATATGTTTTTAAACTTAAGCAAAAGTTCTATACAATTTGCAGGAATTAAACTGATCAGGTCCTATAGAAATTGCTCTCAAACGCTGTAGAATGTAAATAGAAAATGACTTTTTGCTTGTTTTTAAACCATCCTATAGAATTCTATAGCAAGGATATAATTCTAAAGCATGATAAAATATAGTTATGTGATTATATAGAATTGTAATGGCTTTTCCACCATTATTCCAGTCCTGATTTTACATAGATTTTTCCCTCCGAGTGTACAATGTGGCATACAGTGCATATCTCAAAGTGCCGCGCACCTTCACATATATTAATATAAACTAGCATGAAAAGCGAGTGTTACTTGAAGGATGACTGCAATAGTTCCCCCCCTACACACTCTAACATCTTTCTTCTCAATGTAGCAGCTCTTTGTTGTGGTTTTATGTTTATTGTGCTTAATATTCAGCTTGTATGGTAATTTCAGGAAACATCTCCCATTAATAACATGCAGATTTATGCAGCTCTCTCCCTAGTTTGCATATGTAATTTTCCCACAGAGTTTGTCTGCTTTACTGTAATTCCTCTGATGTTTACTTTGTCTTAATATTCTTGCAAGGTTAAAAAGGAACTATCACTTGAACATTCATTATTAATTTCTCCTAAGTATCTCCAATTAATTCTCTGAATAGATTGGTACTTTATGACATTTGTTATTGATTGTTTGGAAGCAAACTTCCAATTACCAAAGTATCACAATTTTGCTAGCTTAAAATTCCTACTTGAATATTCCTCGGCTGAACAATACAGTCTTAAAGGGACAGTGCTTCTTTTCCTAGAAAGGCTGAATATTTATACTGCAAAAGCCTGGCATTGGCCCTGAATCTCCTCTCATTTTAAACCTGTGCACCTCAACTGACTTAAACAGAGTTACTTGTGATTTACACCTGCATAAATGAGAGCAGAATAAAGCCCATTTTCTGATGCCATGAACACAGCAAGAGGACCCCGGTTATGTCTTCTCACGACTCTGCCTTGTCTCCAATTTTTAATAATATCGCCTGGTACCAAAGTGCATCACAAACAAATTCTCACAACCCCTTGAGAGACCGGTAAACATCATTTTACAGATGGGTAAACCAAAGCCCATAGAGGTGAAGTGACTTGCCCAAGGTTCCACAAAGCAAATCAATAGAAGAATTGGAACTACTACCTAGAAGTCATGATTCCCAATCCCTGTTTTTACCATTTGAAAATTCCTGGATAATGCATCCTTTGGGACAGACCTAGCTGTAGCAGAGCTGCAGCAGCAGTAATAAGTCAGGAAAAAGTTAAATGGCCACTTCACCTTGAATGGTCCCTTGAAATGTGTGTTAACTACTTATGCTAAACAATCTGTTCTACCTTGTATTTAGCTGTGACACTCTGAGTACATTTCCCAGACTTGAAGAACAGCTCTGTGTAAGCTCAAAAGCTTGTCTCTCTCACCAACAGAAGTTGGTCCAATAAAATATATTACCTCACCCACCCTATCAGTTCTTTTATTTCTACTCCTCCCTCTCTCAGTTAAGATGATCTGACCTGGGGCACTTGGCTTCCTCTATTTCAAATGAGCAAATAACCCAGGGGGGCCAAGGGGAATCTCACACGCAACTGAAGCCTCAGAAAAACCATCTGACTCTGCTGAGGCATTTGCAGGGACATGAGCCCGGTGAGGGTGCCTGGCCTTCTGTGTGCCCAAGAGTGAAGGGAGCATTTCTTAGTAGACCAGTATCCTCAGTGTAAACAGCATGATCCCTGGCACCCTGGTTGGCATGGTCAACAGGAATGGGTCATGGAGACCATCTAAATGAGCCACTGCCCTCCCGCTAATGGCAGTGTCTCCAGTGTAAGGTTCGGACACATTAGTAGGAGGTAAATATGAAGGGAGGTTTCTGCTGTCTGTGCTGTACCTGTTCTGTGGTTGAATATTAATAGCTGTGCCCCACAGATCCATCCTTTATGCAAGGTTGACAGAGCTGTGTACAAACATACACCAGGTCAGTCTTACAGCCCCTTCAGGGAGGGGCCATCTCCAGTTTACAGACAGACAGGGAAACAAACCCCAACTAAGCTGCCAGATCTCACAAGTCAGTGGCAGAGCTGGAAATAAGAGTTGGGTCTCCAAAGGGCTCATTCCCCGCCCTAACCACTAAGCTATCTGTTGTGTCTTTTGCTCCTTCCACAACAAGCATGATACAAAGGAACCACGTTAGCATGGTGGGGCCCAAATGACCGATTTTACTGAACGTACACAACATGCAAGGCTTAGTTACACATACACACTGCTGCTCTGGCTGGGTCCTGGCAGCATCTAAAACACAGAACATTTTGAGTATCAATGGAGGGCTCACAAACCATTTAAAGGGATACTACCCTATTCCTATACACTACATTATCTTTCCTCCCAACCAGGGCTACATCTTCAGGACCAGCAATCCAGCACCAAATTTGGTATATGCTAGACAACAGAAAGCCCGGTCCTTTAAATGTAAGGCAGAAATCATACCACTTGATCTGTCTTTTACATCAGACACTGGTAGGGTCATCTCCCAAGCCACCTCAGGCATCACTGCCTCAGCTTTCGATGAGGTGTGACTTGCTCTGCAAAATCTATCTAAAATGGATATTCTCCCTCAAACATTTCAGAAAGAAGGGCAGGAAAGATGGCCCTGCCCACTGCCATCCAAATTAGCTTCACATGGGGATTGGCAGGTATTGAATCTCTCTCTGCACTTTACCCACCTCAGTTAGTCTGTAGGAGTGAGTTGATTGCTTTTGCTTCTTGACACATCAAGGATTGTTACAGAGCCAAAGTCAACCTTGATCAATACATCTCCCAAACACTTTCTTTCATGTAATTGAAAGCTCAGGGCTGGAAATGTCCAAGACTGTGTGGTAGAGGTTTGATTCTAGGATGATCTTAGGGTTTTGGTAGCAAAGCAATAAGAAGATCCTCTGCAAAAGGCTGCATAATGCCCATCAACAGGTGGGGCCATAGGGGTATCTTTTTCAGGACACAGTAGATTCATTATCATTAGTAACTGTGAAACATTAATATGGCACCGTGACTTTGCATGGCGATTTACATGGTTTAAAATTAAGGGAGATTGTCAGGCCTTTGGAACAGGGATAAGCTAAATGGAATGTGGAAGATAAACAAAGGTGGGGAAGTGAAAAAGGAAATCCATAAAAAGGAGCCCTGCATAGTCATCCAAGTTCTGAAATTTTAAAGCTGAGACCCTGAGATAGAGCAGGAAGGGAGGTGTAAACAGCTGAGGAGAGGAGGTCAGAGGGGGAAAGCAGGGGAAAAGGGATGGGCTGTGCTAGGGAAAAAAAGAGAGATGCCATTGCAAGCACAGGAAGAATCCTAGGAAACAAGGCAGGAAGATGTGAATGAAAGGAGAAGATAGAGGGAGCAGAGTGGACAGAGCAGCAGGGGCTAGGTGGGGAGCAAAGGGAGACTGAGTAGGTGTAAATAAGGGGATTTACCTCAGGACATGGCGTCGGTGAGATTGATATTACAATGCAGCATCCAGTTCTGATGTCCACATTTTAAAAATGACATAGAAAAATTGGAGAGGGTGCAGAGAAGAGTCACAGAAGTTATTTAACAGCTGGAGAAATGCCTTCCAGTGACAGACTTAAAAAGCTCAATCTGTTTTGCTTATCAAAACAAAGGTTGAGAGAGGTCACTCAATCACAGTGCAGAAGTACCTTCATGGGGTGAAAATACTGGGTACGAAAAGGTTCTTTACCCTAGCGATCCAAGACAGAACAAGAACCAGTAGTTAGAAGCTGAAATCAGACAAATTGAAACTGGAAATAAGGCACAACTTTTTAACAGTAAGGGTGATTAACCTATGGAACAAACTAATACAGTAGGCAGTGAATCCTCCATCTCTTGATGTCTCGAGATCAAGACTGGATGCCTTTCTGGAAGACATGATTTACTCAGACTAGTTATTGGGCTCAAATAGGGGTAACTCAGGGGTTCTCAAACTGGGGGTTGGGACGCCTCAGGGGGTCACAAGATTATTACATGGGGGGGTTGCAAGCTGCCAGCCTCCACCCCAAAACCCGCTTTGCCTCCAGCATTTATAATGGTGTTAAATATATTAAAAAGTGTTTTTAATTTATAAGGGGGGTCACACACAAAGGCTTGCTGTGTGAAAGGGGTCACCAGTACAAATGTTTGAGTACCACTGGGGTAACTGGCGACACTGAATAGCCCATGATATACAGGGGGTCAGACTAGATAATCTTATGGCCCCTTCTGGCCTCATATTCTATTAATATTGAGCCCTGTCCTGACTTGCACCAGCCATGATAGGCCTCTGAAGGGATGCAGATCCATCCCAGCCTCTGCTCCTCCTTTCTCTGCCCCACCCCAGAACATTTCCTGTACCTGCAGCTCCTGTGGGACTAGCACAGGACTGACTCTGAGCCCGGGTGTAGGTGCTGTTTCCAGCCAAGATATTTACATGTGTCCTAAGGCCTGTTAGCACTCTAGGTGCAGAAGCTTCCTTAAACCAGGGAGTTATGGTTGTCCTACGGTCCCTTTGCACCTGCCCAGCTAGGACAGTGAAGAATCTGGAGTAAAGTTCATAGTTCAGTGAGAGCAGGCCTAATAGAGGAGGGTCCCCAGGATAGCCACCTCTGGCTCTGACAAAGCTGACTAAAAGCATGGCAGTGCTGTTGCACAAAGTACAGTCAATCACCTCAATCACCGTCCAAAATTCAGCGTGGGAAGGGCCTCTAATTTAAGTCTGAAGCCTCTGGTGAGCTTGTAAAAGCACAATCCCCTGCCCTTGGAAACCCATGTAAGTTTCCCCCCTCAGTCCCCAGCGCGCGCGCGCACACACACACACACACACACACACTCCTTTTTCCTGCCATTTTCTGGTTTTCTCACCTTTTGATTTCAGGGGCAAAAGAGGTCATTCCAAAACCGTTGCATGTTCTCTAGGCTCTCCGTCGTGCTCTGGTGGAGAAGTGTTGCTAGGCGACACCCTCAGCTGTGCTTATGCTGCAAAAATATTTGGCAAGGAGGAATATAACCGGAATTTGTCAGAATGATGATTCTGAATAATGATCCTTGGTCATGGCTGGAGACTAATGTGCCCTGAGGGGATAAGGGGTCCATTTTTACAACGGATTTTTCCACTCTGACAGACAGATGTTATCCTCTGCCTGCCCAAGTGGCCCGGACACTTATCTCAAGACATTTCAAAGCCTGATAATGACTTCCTAAACGTTTGAAACTATAGTAACAAAGATTTGCAAGAACAAGAAGGGATAGAACTCATAAATAAGAGCCAGTCTGCACAGAAGGTTATCGTGGGGGAACATGAATCAGAAAAGGCTTTTGCAGAGACAGCATACACATCTTTCTGACTATCTGAGCTGATAAGACCCATACATTGAGCAGAAGCCTAAGTCCCTGTCACCTCGTAGCTGAATTTAGCCAATATGTAGCTGAGCACAAGGAAGACTCACAGAGTAGATCTCCATCTGCTATCCTTGTATCTCAAGACTTTTTTTTTATTATTATTATTTTCCTTGCTGGGCTCTGCTGACACAAAGTAACAGAGAAGACAAATTAAGGTTGAAATGTCTTCCTATTAAAAAAAAATTGTAGGCACAGATTTCACTTTTCCCCAAGAGCAAAGGAGTCCGGTTGCTGGAATGTAAAAAGGAAAGAGACCTTTGTGGGAGAGAGGGGTTATTAATAGAACCTTAATTAGCTGTGAAGTTTAACTAAAATTTTCTCCCCATATTTCCACCACTGCAAAACATTTCAACCAGCTAGTAAATAAGTAAATAGTAGCAAGCTACCAACACAACAGTGTTTCACCTTTCCAGCCCACTTCCTTAGCTTATGTTTAGTGCAAAGCTCAGCTTCAGAATCAAAACTATAAAGAGAGTTATGGCACAGTCCCCATGTGCCAATCTCAGTAACACCAGCAATGTTTCAATATATCCCTAGCATTTATCTACATACCTATTGGTCTTCAACCACCACTGTATCCTAAGTGCTACCAAAGTATTTCAGTACAGAAATAACACTGTCCTCACTCTCTCCCGCTTTTCTCTCAGTCTGTAGGTGAAACAGCTTGATTGGTTTATAGGGCTATTTTTGTTTGCTTGCTTGCTCATCTCTGTGTGGGTGTGTTGTGGGTGTGAGAAGAAATAACTGACAAAAAGCTTAGTCAAAAGTGGTACCCAGGGGTTATTGCCACTGTTGCTTATAGGAGTGAGTTTCTGTTCCTGATAAAGTTCTCCCTCCACCATTTAGGAGACTTCCAAGATCTCTTGAGAAGTGCATTGTTCTGGTGCAGCAGAAGCATTGTGAGAGTTCATGGTCCTAGAAAGAGAAGGAGCAACCATCACCCACCTAGCCAGGGGTACTCCCATGCAGGGCGTTGAAAATCAGGACACAGACTTAGAACTGGACTGTACTCAGTCAGGAGCCAGTGTTAGAGAGAAGGACACTCAGATGATGTGTTCACAGTGCCCTGTGTTGCTAAACTTCCAGTTGGAGCTTTTTCAAGGATGTCCTAGAGAGACAGACAGCTATATCCCCAGTGACAGCATCAGTGGCATCCATTGTTTAAATATTAGCTCTACTTGATTTTTTCTGAATGTCAAAATATCAACAAAAAACAACGGCAAAGTAACACCCTTAAGGCCAAAGTGGAATCCATGCCATTTCGATCTCTCTCTGGTATTTATATTCAGATTTAAATAATAAAAAAATCTTTATGTAAGGCTCATATAACACCAGGAGTATTAAGAATAACCCTTCAGACAGGAATTCTGCCAGCCTGCCCCTTGCCAAGAGCAGTGCTTGCACCATCTCAACTGCTTCCTAGCACAGAGGCACCTGTGCCTTTCCACCCTCTTCCAATCTGCCAAAGGCAGAGCCAATCTTGTGCTGCTGTAATCTATCCCTAGTCAGAGCAGTTCCCACAGTATTTTAGAGGACACTGTTAACAGCAAAATGAAAAGCTCAACCTTAGCAGCAATTTGGACTAGATCAACCCTGGACAAGATACTTAATTTCAGCTACTGCCATAAGTATTTGGCAGGCACACAGAGTTTGATTTGATCTGTCAGTAAGCTTGCTTCTCTCCCCCACTCTGTTTGGTGCTGATCCCTTTCTGCTTTGGTGCCTGAGATGCTGACTGGAACTGACAATGAAGTGGACAGGTTGGTGGAACATGGCAATCTCCCTCTCATCCCTAATCACAGGCTGCTGGACATGTGCTGGTCATTTTAAATCAGGAAGAAGCACCCGGTGCTTCCAAGCAGGCAGAAGTCACACAGGCATTAATACAGGTTAATGCAATGTGAAAGGCAGAGACAAGGGGATGGGATGAGGTGCACAGCTAGGTCTCACAAGAGATCCCCATCATGGAGTTGTAGTCTGCTGCTATAAAGAGCTTGCACATGGAATGTGCTGACTTGAGGAGGATTAGGAACAGTACAGTTAACCAGGTGTCATTTCTCCCCCTCCATAGTCTTGAAATTCCTTCTTCGTCACTAGTACTGCAGCTCACAATGTATCATGTTATCTAGTGTGATCACTAAGAGATTCATGGCTCCTTCAAACAGCTTTTGATAAATTCAAAGCAACTCACTAACAATATATCTCAGCAGTCTTGGGCGAGGATCAGGCATACATTTTTCTGGGCGTGGTGTGTGTGTGTGTGTGTATGTGTGTGTGAGAGAGAGCGAGAGACTGATGCACTTGTAGCTTTCTCTAAGCTCTGTCTATGGACTGTCTTCTTAGTCTCCACTTTCTACTTGTATAAATTTATTTATTGCACCAAAACCCAGCCTGGTTTCCTAACACCAGTGTGACAATGGACTGTTACTATTCCTGCATTACTTTCTGTCTGCAACAATTAACTGCTTTATATCAGGAGTAGGTTCTGTGCTCATGCCTATGCTTTGAATCTCAAGTATAAGGGTTGAATAAGCAGAAGGAACTTAATTTTCCAAGTTTCCATCTTTCTGCAGCTGAGGGTACCTGGGGGAGCACTTCCCACCTCAAAGGCCAGTTGAATTTGATATTCTGGAAGTGTCTGCAGACAGTTATGGCCTGCTTTTTTTTTAAAGTTGCATGAAAGGAGCTGTCTGAATACTTTCCATTGCATAAAAATTAAAAAAAAAACAAAATCAACAGCCTTCCCCTGGTTCTGTGGAAAGTCTCAGGCAGAAGGGAAGGGAAAGAATGAGAGCGAGGAAATCTTTTCATTGGTCGTCCAAAATATTTATCATCTTTTTGATCAGCACCAACAGTGGAAACATAGAATTCTACCCCTCTGGATCAGACAAATGCCCCATCTACTTCAGTATCCTGACTCCAACAATAGTCAGTGTCTGACATATTAGAGAAAGGTGCAGCTCCCTCATAATGCATTTAGCCAGTTTGTTTCCTTCCCTTCTCCAGGACAAAAAGAATAATAATGGAGGATGTGAATTCATTGCTAGTGATGGGTGCTGGAGTCACAGTTCCGGAGGATAAAGATATATTGCAAGGATCTCAAAGCACTCACAAAAACTGACAAAAGCCCTCATGGCAAGGCAGGCACTGTACATAGAATCATAGAAGATTAGGGTTGGAAGAGACCTCAGGAGGTCATCTAGTCCAACCCCCTGCTCAAAGCAGGATCAACCCCAACTAAATCATCCCAGCCAGGGCTTTGTTAAGCCTGACCTTAAAAGCCTCTAAGGATGGAGATTCCACCACCTCCCTAGGTAACCCATTCCAGTGCGTCACCACCCTCTTAGTGTCCAACCTAGACCTCCCCCACTGAAACTTGAGATCATTGCTTCTTGTTCTGTCATCTGTCACTACTGAGAACAGCTGAGCTCCATCCTCTTTGGAACCCCCCTTCAGGTAGTTGAAGACTGCTATCAAATCCTCCCTCACTCTTCTCTTCTGCAGACTAAATAAGACCTCAGCCTCTCCTCATAAGTGCCCCAGACTCTTAATCATTTTTGTTGCCCTCCGCTGAACTCTCTCCAATTTGTCCACATCCTTTCTGTAGTGGGGGCCCCAAAACTAAATGCAATACTCCAGGTGTGGCCTCACCAGTGCTGAATAGAGGGGAATAATCACTATGCTCGATTTACTGGCAATGTTCCTACTAATGCAGCCCAATATGCCGCTAGCCTTCTTGGCAACAAGGGCACACTGCTGACTCATATCCAGCTTCTCGCCCACTGTGATCCCCAGGTCCTTTTCTGCAGAACTGCTGCTTAGCTGGTCAGTCTCCAGCCTATAGCAGTACATGGGATTCTTCCGTCCTTAGTGCAGGACTTTGCACTTGTCCTTGTTGAACCTCATCAGATTTTTTTGGCCCAATCCTCCAATTTGTCTAGGTCACTCTGGACCCCTCCAGTATATCCAGCTTAGTGTCATCCGCGAACTTACTGAGGGTGCAATCCATCCCATCGTCCAGATCATGAATGAAGAAGTTGAACAAAACTGGCCCCAGGACTGACCCCATGGGCACTCCGCTTGATACTGGCTGCCAACTAGATATCGAGCCATTGATCACTACCCACTGAGCCTGATGATCTAACCAGCTTTCTATTCACCTTATAATCCATTCATCCAATCCATACTTTTTTAACTTGCTGGCAAGAATGCTGTGGGAGACCGTATCAAAAGCTTTGCTAAAGTCAAGGTATATCACGTCCACCACTTTCTCCATATCCACAGAGCCAGTTATCTCATCATAGAAGGCAATCGGGTTGGTCAGGCATGACTTGCCCTTGGTGAATCCATGTTGACTGTTCCTGATCACTTTCTCCCCCCTTACAGGTGGCTGAATGAAGCACAGAAAAAGGAAGTAGTTTGCTGCAGGTAAGAGAGAGAATTAGAAATATAATCCAGGAGAGTGAAGAGTCTTCCTTCCCTTCCCTCCCACATTAGACTACATGCTTCACCAAGGGCTGGGGATAGAATGCAGGAATCCTGAGTGCCACTCTGCAACTCTTACGACTAGACCACATCAGATTTAGGTAGAGCCAGCCTAAAATGAGTGAAGGGGATTATGATCAGCATAATGTCCTTGGCTTCTGCAGTACCTTACAGAGACAAGAGACACCACATTAGTTCCCCTCTTTTGTATTAACCCAATCAATTACTTTTAACAGGGGAAACACTTTCCCTCTCCTTCCAAGCCCCACCTAGAATACTGCCCTAATTGCCTTGTTCTGATCATCACAGCACAGGTTTCAAGGCTTTCTGCTTTACTAGACGCAGACAAAGGCTAATGAAACTACTGTCTGTAAAACAGCTTTTCAAATTGCCCACCTTTATTACATTGGATGCAAATCCAAACCGCTGTCTTGCAATCAAGCTCTCTTCAAGGAAAGCCCCCGCAATAGAAGCATGAAAAGGAAATGGCTGTTAATAACCATTATGGATAATGAATCTAGGGAAGTGGCAAGAGGGAGAAATAAAATAACTTCCAATGCAGGAAACTCCAGGGGAGGCCCAGATGAAGCTATGCACTGTGTTCTTATTAGAGGCATCCGTGCTCTTCAGAAGCTACCCCACTGGAATGTCTATGAATTTTACTATTTCTGTTTTTTTAAAAATGCATGTTCCCTTTTATCCTCACCAGCTTTTGCTTGAGTAGGGTATGGATCTCTGCACCTCTACCTACCAGCAAGCATGAGAGGGCTCATTACTGTCCACCTGAAAAAAATATAATTCATATACGGAGATGACTGTGTGTGTACATATATGGGCAGAGAAGAGGGAAGGAAAGCTGAGGCTTCTACTTACACCTTTTTCTCCCCTAAAGCTGTGCAACCTACTGGCATTTATCTATCAAGCTACGAAGAAGAGAAACAGCAGAAGCTCAGGAAGGGTTGGAGAACAAGTGATGCTGCTTCATTTGGCTGAGTGGGAGTTTGCTTCATTCGGGGGGAGGAGGGAGCTAAGACAGAGGTTGGGTCCTAGGATGTAACAGGGCTGTATTTAGATGAGAGATGGAGGAAGACAAGCATGAAATATTTCCAAGGCAGCATTTCTTATGACAATCATCAGGAATACTTTTGGGTCCTTCGTCAGACATTTTAATCAACAAAATGGATCATTCTCTAACTGCATCCACTGCATAACATGTAATATCAGTCCTATCTGAGGAATGTATGGGCATGATGACAGTATGGGGCAATGGATCTGCTGCAGTGTTTATATATTCTGAATTGCTGGGTACTCTATTATAGTGCCTGGAACATAGATGTCCTTTGTTTAAATGTGAAGCACATCCAAGGATCTAACATTCATTTATATATAGGTATGTTATTTTTCCTTGTGTGAAGTTAGAATCAGTGGGATTGAAAAATACTTGGACAATAAAGAATTATTAACACAGAGAACCTGCATAAAAGTGATGCAAGCTTCCCCACCCCACCTTGCCTGTGAACTTCAGCCACAAACATGAGGCCACTCATCAGTATTAGTTTGGTTTCTATGATCTATTCAAATCCTTGACCTTGCTGCTTAGACTGTCAATTAAGAGCTAATAGGTGGGGTGGCTTATGGGAGGTGGCACAATTCCAACAGGATGAAGGCCACTAGCATCCATGTTCATCTTTTGAAAGCTTTGTGCAGGTTGAGGATGAGGACTGATAACTCAAATATAGCGTGATTGCTTTGAGAAGAATGTTCACCCATGAGTGACAGGACGTTTTGGCCTTTTATCATTTTCCTGTGTGCGTTAATTCAAAAGCACAGTGATTGTCTGGTTTCACCCTCATAGTTACTGTTGGGGCATTTAGTGCACTGGCATGTTGTGATAGGCATGTGTAGAACCCTTGGATCTTGAAAGGTGTGTTGTAGGGGGTGATCATCATTGTAGCAGAGGAGACATTGTCTGTACGTTTAGCATCTGTTGTTCTGGCAGGGTCTGGTGCCGCTTTGAGTTGGTGGGGTGTGTTCTGTGGGGAGCTTCCTTCACAACATGCGGTAAAGACTCCTGTTCACATATTAGCTGGATTTCAGCTGGAAGCCCAGCAATTACTCTCCTGTGAGCCATCTATCCCAGCTGCCCCATCCCATATTATATATTGTCACATAAAAGAGGTAACTAAGGGCAAAATTCACCCAGTTTCAGAGGGCCCAACTCAAGCGTTTTCATACCAGTTCCAGTGTAAGGGCTTAAGAAGTGCATAAAGACCTTGTATGGGACCTCTGTGCTGGGGTGATAGTCACCCTGCACTTATATCATGCAACCTGAGTGCATTCATTCCTTCACATCTAATGTGTGTGTGTGTGTGTGTGTGTGTGTGTGTGTGTGTGTGTGTGTGTGTGTGTGTGTGTAATCCTGCACTTATATCATGCAACCTGAGTGCATTCATTCCTTCACATCTAATATATGTGTGTGTGTGTGTGTGTGTGTAATCCTGCACTTATATCATGCAACCTGAGTGTATTCATTCCTTCACATCTAGTGTGTGTGTGTGTGTGTGTGTAATCCTGCACTTATATCATGCAACCTGAGTGCATTCATTCCTTCACACCTAATATGTGTGTGTGTGTGTGTGTGTGTGTGTGTAATCCTGCACTTATATCATGCAACCTGAGTGCATTCATTCCTTCACATCTAATATGTGTGTGTGTGTGTGTGTAATCCTACCTCATTGCTCTTGGCATGTTATTCATGGGCAGAACATTTTACAAACATTAGCCAATCCTAACCTATTATGAAGAAGGTAGACTCCCATTTTAAAGTGGAGAAACTGAGGAACAGAAGTTGAACATGCAGCCAGAACTAGTCCAGATTCCCCCCATCTAAAGCACTAGAGAATGAATTTTTTAATCAATAATCAGAACTTCAAATTTGATACTACAAGCCAGAAATATCTCATGTTTATGAAAAGGAGTATTGCCATAACTGAGACACTCAATAGATCTAGATAGGCTGGTGGCTAAGGCACCAGATTGCTATCCAAGACATCGAGGTTAAATTTGTACGTGCATCACAGACTTCTTGTGTGTTCTTGGGCAAGTCACTTAATCTACTCTGTCTCTGTAAACTAGAGTTAATATTTCCTTACCTCATAGGGCTATAAGGACAATAAAATCCACTAACAATTCTGAGCTGCTCAGATAATTCCTGCAGTGATGGGGGACACAAGTTCCTAGACAGATAGATAGAATGACAATAAACTTTAAGTATGCCTGCTATATGTGGGAGTGTCTGCTCATATATATAATTCAGAAGTGACAAAAAAGCACAGGAGTAAAAATAATAGGGTGCACAAGGAGAAGTTGTCTGAACTTTTTGATTTTGGGGGTTTGATTCAAGTCTGAAAGGGGAAGGGAAGGAATTTTACCCAACCTATTTTACCCATCCTCAGTAGTGCACAGGTCACCAGAATCCAGTTCATAAGGCAGAAACAGACTCATCTGTTCACAATGAATTCCTACAGACCTCTACTGTATGAGAACAGAAATTGCTGCTTCCAGAGAACAACTGAGGCCAGAAACTATAAAACAAGATTATATTTTCCAACTGATTTATCAAGTTATCACTTCACGCCTCTCTCTTTGGGTGTGACACATGAACCGCTTAACTGATGTGAAATAACAGCATAAAAAGAGTATGTTTATTTATACATGTTAATGACATCTAATAAAAATTATTGTTATGTTCTTAATTAGAACAAGCCATGTTATGAATATTTGAGAGATATTTCAAGTTAGATAAATGATCAAGGGTAGCTTGTTTTGACTCAGGATTATATCTTCCATTAATGTCCTTTGAGGATTGAGTTCATAAAAGCCCTGTGATATATTACAAAACCAGTGCCAGTGTGCATTTAATTTGCCCAGGAAAATAGTGCAGCTATTGTCAATGTTATTTAGTCCCAGTTGCTTCACATCTTGAACAAATATATCATCATCCTTACAGGGCAGTATTTTAGAATTGGGGTATCTGAGGACTATAAAAGAGTGTTTCCAAATGATAGCAATAAGATTGTTTCATCGTGTAAACAGCTTCTTTCTAGTTTTCTCTATGATCAGAGGTGCACAGAGTATAATTATTACTGGTAACTGCCTAGGGCCCTGTTATGCTAGGCATTGTATGTAAATGTAATAAGTCCCCACCCTAAAGAATTTATAGGCTAAACAGACAAGAAAGAGTGAGAGAAATTTTTATCCTATTTTAGAGACTAACTAAGTCACCAGGAGATTAAATGACCTGTGCAAGGTCATACAGGATGACTCTAGCAAAGCCAGGATTTGAATCCAGGCCTCCGATGGCATCACAATCCAGGGCCATAACCTCGAGACCATTTTTCCTTTAAATATGTAGGATTTGACTTATCTTTTGCAAGTTCTTCTTGTTCTGTAGCTCAATCATCCATGTTCCCTGAGAAAATTTGATCTCTGAAATTCAAGCCATTTTGTTAGGAGACAGAGGTCAGTCGGTATTGTTTCTGTTCAATGAGCATCACTCTTAAAGATCAGGTTTCCAGTGTGAATGTTCATGATTATGAAGTTGAATTTTGCTTTCTGTGAATAGTCTCCAATGTATCTTTGCTGTTTCCTGCTTTTGTAAACATTCCTGGCAGTAAAATCAACTGAAGTGCATTTTATTAAATCTGGTCAAATGTTCTTTCAACATTCAGGAAGCTCAAATCTCCAGCAATGGTAAACAGATTGGAACACATAATTATCCAATATCCAGATGCTTCTCTGAGCCTCCAGCCCATAATTTTCAGAAGAGACTAGTGATTTTGGATGCCCATCTTGAGACATATTTAAGAGACCTAATTTTCAAAATGGCAAGTGCTCAGCACTTTCTGAAAATCATGCCCCCTTAAATGACACCTCAAGTTGGGCACCCATGGAGATCCTTTTTCTTACGGGTGTTTGGCTCTTCTATATAATAATCAAAAGTGCTAGAAATGAAAAAATGAGGAAGAAGGTAAGAACCTTCAGTCCTCAAAAATTATTCTATGGTTGAGTGTGATTAAAGTTTTTGAAACAGGATCAGGCAGGTTCTTGTTTTATCTGAACTGGTTTGCCTGCCTGCTATGTTTGGGACCAAAGAATACAGATTATAATTATTAGAGAGATACTTCAGTAAATACTTTGTGGCTTAGAGCCGGTTCCATGATGTTTTTTTAAATAAAGAATAAAGTAAGCTATGTACATAGTGAGGTTAAATCTCTTCAGCCTATACTCAGAATCTTACAGCTCTCTGAGGGCCCTTCACAATATTTTATGAAGCTATGTTCAACCACCTTGGTTCATGAACAGGAAATCCCTTTGCTAATGCATCAATTTATTCGTGCTCATTATCTTATTAATGCTCTCGGCTTTAACAAAAATAATTGTGTGCTTATGAAAATGAGAGATGATCGCACCAGTTAGAGCCAGATGCGGTTTGGGCTTTAAGCTGTGCAGGCTTCATGCACAGAACTGCCAACGCACCTTGCTCCTGACCTTCAATTTCCTCTGCTCTTCCAGTCCCGGGCTTCTCCTCATGGCGCCACTGTTCCAATTCATTCCTGTCCCACAGCAGCCCTTACCATCCTAGTTTTTGACCACCACATGAACAGACCAACGTGCCATAATCCTGACAGGCAGCACTCCCTGTTGTTCCAAACAATTCTGACAGTGGCCTTCATTCCTAAAAGGTAATGCCCACCCTGATTGTACCAGTCCTGGATGTACACAGCTTTGCCATTGCACATTTGTCCTACCCTAAACCATGCCCTGTCATTTTAATCCTGGTTTTCTCCTGAAAAGACAATCACAACTATCAATTTTCCAGTTTTCTGACTGGGGCATGCATCTAAGAAAGGGCAAAGATGAGGCCTCCAAACAGTTCATTTGTAACGGTATTCATACGGTCTCTGTAAATACTGGGGTTCAAGATTAAGTTAACTCATCATACTGCTGAGCCTCCCTATTGTCCTGCCTTACTATCATTTCCATGTCTGTACCTCATCCCATCTGACGATTCTGAAGGACATTTGTCAAGGCTAATTCCCCACCCTGGCACTCCGAGTGCAGAAGGTGGGGGCCTGCAAGGATTCTAACAATTGATACTGGTCACTCCAGGCTTGTATTAAACTCCCAAGGTTACAGCTTCTCTCTGACCTTGGATGGGTAGATGCTGCCACCACCCAAGTGCAGAAACCATTTGAGAGCCCAGGATGACGCACTTGGGAATTCCTTCCTGTGGGGTACCCTCAAGCCCTTTCACTGCCCCCCACTCCCCACCGGGGAAGAGATGAAAAAAGGGAAAACAGCTGTTGCCACCAGCTAATTAAACCACATGTGCACAAACCTCCTACGACACAAAAGTCCAATTTTGTTCTTAAAAAAAGTAAATTAATTTTAAAAAAAAGAAAATAGATCTGGGAACTCAGGCTATTGCTAGATTTTAAAAGAGCAACTACAAGTATTAAACACCTTGAGGTCCAACTTAAAGGTTACACACAAAACAAAAGCACTTGGGGTTAGCACAGAGAAATCCACAAGCCATTAAGAAATAAAAGGGATAAACCTAATCACGTCTTCCTAAGAATTTCCTGATCTACTTACATATCTGGGGTTTTAAATGAGTAGTTTCTAGGTATGATACTGATGAATTTTTCATACCTGGCCCAAGCTTCTCACAGCATACCTGCTGCCCTGTCCACCTCTCCCCGGGAGAACAAGACAACAGACAGACAAAAGGGGAGTCTTTTTCCAATTTTAAAAAGTTCTAGCCTTCCCATTGGCTCTTTTGGCCAGGTGCCCACTCACTTCCTTGTATCTATGCATAGCAGAGAGACTTTTAAACACTTTACAGGTAGGGCAATTAGAGATCAGCTACTAGGAGGGATTTTATAACTACTGGCTGGCTGGGTGTCCATAAAAGGGAGCTACCCCCCATCCCCTTCATTTACCACAACATTACGGACAATGGTGAAGCTGTAGCATCCCTGTGGAGTAGGTATGGTTGTCTTTGTTGTCCAAATGGGAAAAAGGAGGCAGACACTACAACTAAACACCCATGGCTGGCCCATGTCAGGTGACTCAGGCTCGTGAGGCTGTTTAATTGTGGTGGGGGCACTGGGGCTAGTTTTACTCTGAAAGTCCACACTGCAATTAAACAGCCCCATGAGCCTGAGTCATCTGACATGGGCCAGCCACGGGTGTTTAATTGCAGTGTAGAGATACTCAGAGAGTTTAAGTGACTTCCCCATGGCCATGGAGGAACTCCGTGGCAGAGACAGGATTATAATTCAGATTGCCTGACTCCCAATCCTAAATTTTAAGCACAAAAGCATGCTGTATGGTAATTGGAAAGGAAGCCTCACAATATGCTTATTAAGTATTACTATTCTCATTTTAGATAAAGGGAAACTGAAGCAGAGAAAGATTAAGTGACTTGCTAAAGGTCATACAGCGAATCTGCAGGAGAGCCAGGAACATACCCTAAATCTTCTGAGTCCCAATCCAGTGCTTTAGATCTCCCCAAGACAATCTTATGCCCTAGAGAACTCTGTGCACAATGCAGCTATCCAATCAATACCTTAATGATGAAAAAGCATGCCCCACTCCATCAGCCCTATGGGATGAGATTCTAGGCATCTCTTAATTTGTTCATACACCTTCCCAACTGACATTATTAGAGTGCAATGAGGATTTCAGGCATGCAGAAGAGGATCACAGCATTAGTACTGTTTGACTTGGCATCCTAAAGCCTATTGCTAAAAATAATGTTATTTCCCCTCTCCCTCTGCCTCGTCAATAAATTCAATCATTAAAAAGCAAAGGGAGATGGGATGAAAAATGCCTGCAATCCTCATACAGCACAGCAACTGAGATACTTCAATACATACAAGTTCTTCTCCACCCTTTGGTTCCCAATTCCCCTTCCCTTCCACCTGGCTTGGTGTCAAGCAGTGTTTGACTTTTAAAAGCATCCTTTGGCTGGGGAGCTCTCTCTGACTGACACTGACAGAAGGGAAAGAACATGCAAATGAGAGAGAAAATGCAAGTGTGGGAACCTGCTCAATTTAACTGAAAAATAACTCATTTGGCAGGAATCGTTTAGAGAAATAAATGCAGGCAGAGCCAGAAGTCAAACGGTAAATAAGCCTTACCCAATTTAAACTTCTAGCTGCTTAAAAACATCCTTCACAGTAATGTGCTATTTAAGCACTTAGGAAAATTGCCAAGAGATGTCAAAATAGTGCAAAAAGTTGGAAAATAAAATTACATGCAAACAAATTCCCCTCCCCACCTCCTGCACCAGTCACTGGCCCATGACAGAAAGGTACAAAATTACAGCAGGAGAGGGAGACCTGTCACCCTGCACATACGGGGGATGATTCTTCTCTCACTCATATTTCTGTAAGTCATGAGCAAATACATTCTTCCAAGTCTTGATGTCTTAACATTAGTTTTGGAATATTTGGTATCTTTCCTATAGCCTCAGCTCCTGAAGTCATGTGATTATGTAGGAATTTCAAATTACATTAAAAAGTAATTTCTAGCCCTCATGGTTAGGAAGAAAAGCTTGAAAATACATATCCCATGACCTCAGAAACCAGATGATAAATAAAAAGTACCAACTCCCTTTTTTAAAAAATCTCATGATTTTGAGGCCTGACTCATTTCTGAACACTTGGGATTAGCTGAATTGGTAACTCCAGTAAAGTCAATCGATTTACAATGGTGCAAGTGAGATCAGAACACTGCCTTTTCCCTTTCATGGGAAAGATCAGACCAAAATAAGCAGATGTGTTTAATAGTTCTGCCATACAATGCTTACACATGTCCAGCATGGGAATTCCTTTTTAGCCTCTGAGTCTGGTCATGGCTAATGAACATATTAACTTTCCTTTTGTGTGTTTATTTCCCTTTTAGGAGTTTCATTTTCTAAACAACTTTAAATGTGTTTCTTAGAGAGGATTGTTTTTAAAGCCTTGTTACTAGTAACAAGAATGATCCCAAAACCAAAATCCTAGATCTGAAAACCTTCAAACTTTGGGGAAGTTTGGGTGACCATACAAACTTTGTATCTTAGCTCCAACTCTACTTCTAACTTCTTAGAAACTATTAAAAGTTTGTGCAGATACACCCTATTTAAAATTACATTGCACCATTTATGCTATTGAAATGTTTTCACTTTGTTAAATACCAACACTAGACTAGACAGTTTCATTTCCAGGTTCTTATGCTCTAGTGCAATGCTGTTGTGTCTGGGTTCAAAACATCCATGAGGATGGTTCACGTTTTAAAATTATTTTCATTTATTTTTTTAATAAAGGACTGGATACATTTATGTCTATTGTATTTATAAAGTACCCTCTGCCACTCCTTTCCCATTTTAAATCGAACACCCCCCCCCATATTTACTTTTTGGAAATCAGCTAGTTGAAAGTTTCTTTTTAAGCGTAAGGTCTCAATGTTTCACCTAGTGGTGAAAGTATCATTAAAACATTGCACCTAGAATTTTTAAAAGGTAGAAAAATATCTGAACTCATCAGGATTTATAATAAGCACCTTGACTAAATTTAGAATTAGAGGGTGCGATCACTGAGATTCAGACTAGGATTAACAGTTGGGTTAAAATTAAATTCTGGAATTAGTGTGAAGAGAAAAGATATGCAAGAATCTAGAAAGCTGCAGGCCACCCATGAACATTCGAGGAAAGATCAGTGTAGAAACTTAGGCCAGATTGATATAGAAGTGTTATCACTACATCTAAAGTAGC
The DNA here is from genome assembly GCF_020497125.1 of Mauremys mutica. Taxonomy (NCBI): domain Eukaryota; kingdom Metazoa; phylum Chordata; order Testudines; family Geoemydidae; genus Mauremys; species Mauremys mutica. The sequence goes on from NC_059093.1 coordinate 10,160,838, forward strand.
AAGTGAAAAAGGAAGGTTAATCCATTTACAACAATCATTAATGTTAGAGCGAAGTCTATAATAAAGCCCATTATGTCACTGTAGTATTCGTGACTATGCCTTTATCAGTTAAAGGTATTTAATCTGAAAACCTGTTCCACAAAGTATGAGTAATTCATATTCAGTTTGATATGCACCAAATAGCAATACCCCTCTCTAGCCCCCAGAAAAGATTTTCTTGGGGGAAAACCCAGTCTCATTTCTTGACTCCCACCAGAGGTCACAGAGGTCACATTTCTTGACTTAACCAGAGGTCATAGAGCAGACTTTTCTCTCATTACTGTGTTAGTCCTGAATTCCTAACACCTCCTTTTGTGATAGGTAGGAGCTTCTAGTTCAATTGTCCATTTATGTTGATTTATTCTGACATGTTGGGGATGGGAGGGGAACAGTCATCTTATCTTATAAAACACATTTTGCCCATGAAACATAAAGCACTTTGTCGCCTGATTTACATAATAAGCAGTCCAGAAACATGGCAAGCTGTATAATGGTCTCTTAAAAAGATACATTGGAAAGCGGTTGAAATAAGTGAATAGTTACAGTGATTATTATGGTCATTATAAACAAGTCATACTGAATGCAGCACCATAAACAACATTTTAGTCAGCCCACGCCATGCATAACATTGAACAGGAAAGAGACAGAATGGGGGAACTATATCTAAAAGACTCTTCTTGTCTGTGAAGTCATGGCTGATTCAGTGCTCAGTGTGAGAGGGGTAGGGAAAGCCACGTTTAGATTATGGGTAACACTTTCAAAGTATGTAAGTGTCTTAGGATCCCAAATTCCCTTTCAAAAGTAACTTAAGTACTGAGGGGCTAAGACTCACTGAATGTCAATGACACTTCCTTGAGTCACTTCAGAAAGTAGAACTTAGGGTAACATTATCAAAATCACCTATCTTCAGCCTCACCCATATTTATTTGGATGTTGCAAACTATGGCCCTCATTTTCCAGAGTTGCTTATTTTTATTTGTATTATTGTTGCACCTAGGAGCCCCACTCAGGGATCAGGGCCCCATCATGCTAGGCCTTGTACAAACAGAACAAAAAGTTGGTCCCTGCCCAAAAGAACTTAGAAGATTGACTGTTTCTGGTGCTGAAGCTTTCATGTACAAGCTTTTTCTTTGCAACCAGGAGGGCTAGATACTTACATTTTCTTTTAAATTAAAGCTCAGAGTTTGATACATCACATAATTCCAGAATTTAGGGTTTTAACTACAACACCAAATGCCACGAGACTCACCACAAATCATGAGTTGACATTGCTTGCTCAGGGAAAGAGTGCACACATTTTTGTTGGCTTAAAGTCTCATTTTATACCCAGCACTTTATCTGCCTTGTTTGTTCTCCTCAGTTGCTGGAGAAAACACCTGTTTTTCACTCCTATCTGCATGAGATCTGCAGTCATTTGTTTTACACCCTCCCCCAGAACCTTGTAAGTTTCATTAAGTCGTTTTAATTCAAATCCAAGGCCCCATAGAGACTACATTGCTGAGAAATCACAGACACCTCCAACCTTCTGCAGAGCTCCTGGGATTAACAGACAGTTGCTTGTTGGCAAAACTGTGGAAATGAAGGTTTAGGGAAAGAGTGTGTATAAGAAAGAGACACAAATGACTTCCTACACTTAACTATTTCATAAACTTACCATATATGCTGTAATACTCACTATTATTTGCATTGTGGTAGCACCCAGGAGCACCAGTTATGAACCAGGACCCCATTGTGGTAGGCATTGTACAAACACAGCACAAAAAGATATCCCCTGCCTCAAAGAGTTCACAATCTGCTAGTGGTGAACACACCCCATAGGCAGGTGAAATTGAGAATGGCTAGGATGTGGGAACAGCTATGAACCCATAATATAACTGTCCTGTAGCAATGGATCCATTAACTACTTTGATAACAATAGTTTTAGATATATAACATGGGGATGCTCTATTTTAAAAGAAAACATAACAGCCAATAAATTAATCAAGGGGCAATAAAATGGCATGGAGGGAAGGGCATCAGATGCATGCAATATCACTCAAAGCAGAGAGTATAAAAAAAAAATTAAGACCCTTTGAAAAGCCAGGGAGTCACACTATATAGCTTCCTCCATTATAATATTCCACTTGGTATAAAACTTGCAAAATCTAACTAGAGACCCAGAGCCTCCTTGGTTCAAGGGAAAGCTGTTTATGTGGGTTAGGTGTTGCATTTTAAGCCTGTGTGTCTTCCCCTGAATCAGTCTTTGGCCTTTCTAGTAACCAGATTATAAAACTGGCTCCATTTTAGCTACTTGTGCTACATCATGTTTAATCAGATGCAAATATATGCAATTCATTTAGCTATTTGCATAATAAGTGTTGCTGTAAAATGTCTTCGCCACTAACTCCCAAATGTTTTGTTATTAATTATGTTTAGCAAAAACTGGAGAAAAAAATGTTATTTGAATGTGGGTTATTTGTGCTAAAAATTAATAAACCACTGGCAGTTTCTGAATACATGAGTCCAGATTATGGTGCATGGTGTGAAAATCATATCCAGGAATTGGGCTAGGATCTAGAAAGTGAGGTTACATTGCTAACAGACAATGATAAACACAAACCCAGGAGAACAATCACTGGACATTATCTTCCACTTGCACACTGGTAAGATCTGCAACTAGAATGGACTAAAGAGATTGGAAATAGATTATTATTAACATTTTTACTTCTAAATCATGGGTTCAAATCCTACTGACAAAGACACCACTGTCTGATGACTACGTGAAACGAGTTGGTGAGGCTCATTCTAGATCCTGTTGGGCAAGGTGTCCATATCACAAATCCAGCACATCTGGCACTCATTAGCAGCCTCAGCAGAGATGCCAAAGAACAAAATGGTCAATCAAGATTTAATACACCTCTCACCACCCCACCAGAAGTGTTCACTCTAGGAGTGGTGTGTGGAACAGCAGCTATTATTGTTATATAAGTATGACAGGTGTGGCTGGAGAGTTCAAAAGTGACCCTTCCACATAGGAACACAGGGCTCTGGATGCTGAACTGAACAGAGACCAGCCTGCTGCAGCTAAAAGAAAGCTCTAGGTTGTGGTCTGTTAGATACAATGAAGACTAAAAACCTATTTGACTTTCCTTGCACTAATGTTTAAAAAAAAAACCACCCTGAAAGGGATATTAAATCTCATGTTTCAGTTATGCCTTTCTCTAACTACTAGAGACCAGGGTGACATCTATGTTAGGGGCAGAATACCCCTCATCTATCAAATGTGTCCTTACACCTTTCTCAGAGACATCTGGTATTGGCCACTGGGGATAGCCGTACAGTCAGGTTTGAAGCTCCTTGTCTGGGGCAGTGAGGGCTGGCTGCTTGAACTGCTGTTACACTTTGTCTCTCCATAGATCGAACATTAGTCTTTGGGACTATAATCCAACACTTTTCACCTTTCACTTGTAATAAACTACAACAAAGACACCTACAACACCTGGATCATAAAGGAGTCCCTTACCACTCCACCTCCAAATATAGGAACCATATTTTTAAAGCTGTTTAAAATTGAAGAGTGCATCACTACTAAAATGACCCTCAGTTGAAACCTACTCATTAAAAAGAATAATTTCAAAGATAAACACAGTCCATGCAAATATTTTATAATATAAGGGGGGAAAGATCATCTACATTTAACAGATAATCTATCCCCAGGACACCAGGTAAATTTCCTTTTTCTGTTATAGAAGCCTCTAAGCAATAAAGCTTTTATTTATTTACCATTCTCTCTAATTAATTAATTAATTAATTAATTCTCTCTCTCTCTTTTAATTTAAGAATGGGCAGGCTGGATAGACAATACAAATTCTGTGCTAGGAGTTACCATCTCCCACCTCCACCTATTGAGTCAATGACTCCACCTATTGAGTCAATGATCCCTTTTTTGTTTTTTGTTAAAACTTTCCTGCCTTGTCTGCATATTATGCATCATCATTACACGGGATGTAAGGAAAGGTGGCCTTATGTGGTCCTTATACCCTGAAATATAAAGCACTACCCAGTCCTAACACCACTGAGTCAAGCTTATCTAACAACCATGAATTCAGCGTAATCTAATTAGATGAAGGGTATTGTGAGGCTCCAATTTCTTCTGCTCACAATTGTTCACTTGTCAATGTTTCTCTTGCATTATTCACAAGAATAGATACATTTACCATGCTTGTTTCCCAAAAGGCATGTTTACCCTTTCCTTGTGTGAGCAATGATAAACAGTAATTAGCCTAATACTACCAGCCGTCTTTTCAATACACTTGGTTTCTATTGCAAGTATATTTTAAATAGAGAAATATCAACAGTGAACAGCAAAGCCACCAGCTGTGCCATTACACACTGACTGTATCAGTTCTCCTAAACTAAGCATGGTTGGACAAATGCTCCAGAAGGGAGTTGAGGACATTTCTTAAATCAAGGTCTTCACTATTTTTGGCCCTTAAAGGTACCGTGACCATTTTCTTACAAGTAGGAATGTTCAATCTTTCTCCTACCAAATTCCAACACATCATTCACCTTACACAAAGTTTCACTGCTGGGGGAGTGTTGCTTTTTAAACAGCTGCTGCTTGCCACACCAGAAATGGCTGCATTTACACAACAGCTGCATATGTAATTCCTTTTGAAGTGTTTCTGTACCCATTTGGTTGAGAGATGATTATATATCCAACTTCCCCTACACAACAAACTGGGATGATCTTGCACTCATACCATAGTGCAGGATTAAGATGATCTGGGTTGTATTCCTGGTTCTGTGGTAGTTTTCCTGGGTGAGCTTGCCACTTTACTTCTCTGTGCCTCACTTTCCTAACCTGTGGAATGGGAAATAATACTAGCCAACCTCACCAGGACAAGTTAATTTATATTAGCAAAGGTCTTTCAGATTCCCAGCTGAAAGGTGCTAAAGGAGAGTGCAAAGCTTTATACTCTCTGTAGGCTGGTGGGAAAAAAAAGATGTCTTTTTGTTTGCATTCCGTAACTCTTAATGAACTTGGTAAACTTTTCCAACTTAGAAAGCTCTTGGGTGGGGGGGGGGAAATGGGGGAGGGGGTGACTAAGACGTGGTCAGTGGGGAGCAAAGGAAATAAAAGACTTCCCAGAGTAGAAGAAACAGATGCCACTTGTTTGCATACTCCCACACACTGCAAGTTTCATCTTATCATTCAAGGCTGTGCTAACAGTCTCCAAGGGCAATAAGTAAGAGATATTAAATATTAAATTATCTTTAGCATGCTGATTCGCTCAAGACAAGACTTGGGAATCAGGCCAGTGCACCTCAAAGACAAAGGAAGGAGCAGCCGTCAGGAGCACACTCAAGCGGAACAGAGTCCTGACAGCTCACTCTCACTCACTCATTCTACCCAGCACAATGGGGCCCGAGCTTTGGCAGAAGGCTGGTTCATGAACCCTGCCCATGAAATATTCAGTAAATTTTCGGGAACTGTTTGTGAATTTTCATGCTCTGAAGTTTCATGTGTAGGGGCAAAAATAAAGATTACTTTAAAATGCCAATGGCATCTTTTTCATAAAGAGGGTGTCTTTCTCCCCGCCCCAACCCAGTTTCACTGCTGCTGTGGATGATAAGAACCTCGCCACTTCCAAAATTCACCTCCATTATCTTTCATAGTCTTTTTCTCCTACTCCAAGTTAATGAATTATGGAAGGAAGAAGAGAGGTTCCTTTCCATTCCATATGCATATGGGTGAGAGAGAACCTCAGTAATTAGGATGGCACTGCTGAGCTGCAGCAGCAGCAGTGCAGAGTGATTTCAAGGAGACAGACAATCCTTTATTCTGATAACATTTCCTGTTACAGAGATGCTCCTGGATGGAGATGCTCCTTGGACTTCCAGTTGCTGCAAATCCACCCAAAGCAATACACAGTCAGGACGACTTTCTAACACGGACTGAAAGGGGCAATGCACTTCTGAGAATGGCACTGCTTACCTGTAGCTCAGTGACCATTAGCCAGTTTCTAATTCAGACTCTACACACCTAAATACTCACAATATCCATCAATCCAGATTAATTTACCGGGAACATACATCCCACACTGGCCAAACTGTGTCTGTCTGTCTTAGGGTAATGTCTACACTGGAGCTAGAGGTGTAATTTCCTAGTCACAGCAGTGGGGCAGGCTACTGTCTCAATTACAATACCCTCTGAAACCCTCAGGACGCGAACCCATCCCACTGCTTGTGCAGCCATGGCTGCACTGTTATTTTCAGTGCTCTAGCGAGAATGGGTATGCCTACCCAACCTGGAGATTACACCTTTCAGCTCCAGTGTAGACATACTCTCAGGTGTTCCCATAACATCCATGAATGCAGTAACTAAGCACTGTAAAACCTGTGGTTAGGTGGACATAAATTCACAATGTATAACATTAGCAGCCAATAAATCACTTGATTGTCTCTTTCCTACAAGTGCAGAAAACAAGGGTATTTTAAATGAATAGATGTGCACTATCCTGAAACCCATGAAGAATCTTCAATCAGCTACCGTATTTAACTTCATAATCCACTATCGTTAGGCAGAATAAAATGTTAATATGGTGCTGCAGCACAGATAAAGGCAGTCTTAGTCCAAAACCCTCAACATTTTATGGGCTAGCAGGCCCCAGAGGCCTCTAAGATTACAACTCTTTGGTCTCTGCAACACAATTACATCACACATGGTTGCCTGAAAAACATGAATGCTTTGTATCATTTGATTTACTGTTCAAAGCTCCTTCTCTATTGATATTTATAAGATACGCATAGGTAAAATAAAGCTTCAGATGTGCAGTGTTACAAGCTCCAGAGCCTGTAAACAAGTTTTATACTCTCAAAAATATATTGAGCACAAGGCATATTATCCATTTTAATTCATAAGGAAATCAACTAAACTGGATATCTTTATATCTCTTGATTGCTAAGAGAGCTATTCCCATAAAAAGTCTTTTAAAAATACTTCAAGCCCCACTTATTAATCAGTATCACATCACATCCATAGCAATCTGACTTTTAAAAAGTATGGATGCACAGTTATCTACACACACAAGGTAGTTCATTCACAACTCAAATTCACCCACCTCTTGGAATACAGTCGCTTGTTAAATAGTTCACATCAACGCTTCAGGATAATGTAGTGACCTCCAGATTCCTGACCACAGTTTTAGAAAAGCCAAAGAAAAAGTCAGCCATTGATGGTCCTTTCCAGGTATTACATAGAGGGCACTGCACATTGGGGCAGAATTTGGAGGAAATTAGCAAAGAGTCCTGTGGCACCTTATAGACTAACAGATGTATTGGAGCATGAGCTTTCGTGGGTGAATACCCACTTCGTCGGATGCATCTGACAAAGTGGGTATTCACCCATGAAAGCTCATGCTCCAATACGTCTGTTAGTCTATAAGGTGCCATAGGACTCTTTGCTGCTTTTACAGATCCAGACTAACACAGCTATCCCTATGATGCTGGAGGAAATTAGTGAGTGCAGCATTAATACTCATGCAGTGCATACATGATCAACAAAGCTTAGAATACCTCTCTAGTAAGGAGCTCCTGGCAGCCTGGAACATAGATGGGAAGCAGAGAAGAAAATGGATTCAATGAAATGACACAGAGAATTTACCTACGTGTTGTGTAATTCCCCCAAACTGGAACTGGCTAGCATAATAAGGCTTGTCTTCATGTACAGCACAATATTGGTGCAGCTGCATTGCTGTAGCAAGCGCTTTAGAGAGCTTCTCCCATTGGCATAGTTAATCCACCTCCATGAGAGGTGGTAGCTGGGTTGATGGGAGAAGCCCTCAAGTTGACATAGTGCTGTCTATTGGGAGTGGGGTGTGCGTGTTAGGTCGGTATAATTACGTTGCTCAGGGGTGTGGATTTCTCACACCCAAGTGACATAGTTATACTGATTTAGATCTGTGATGTAGACCTGGCCATAGTGTGTGAAGAGTTCCAGGGGTTCTTTAACAACAAGCACTCAGGAGAGTGGGGATTCTCTCTCATCTGAAAACTGGTCCTTAAAGACTTCTCCATCCATGTATGGACGGGCCTGTAAATAAAGCATGAAGTTTTATAGCTGCAGATGAAGCTAAAATAGCCTTACCATTCTGAAGTCAATACAAAAGAATATCCACGTTTCTAGTGCCCATGTTTCACACCCCTCTTCCAACTTGAGTCCCCCAGCATCTGGATAAGTACATTTAAGGAGTGAAATTGAAAAAAAAATCCCCATAAAATTATATTAATTCCCCTACTGCTAATTAGTAGCAATAATATAATGACTTTTTTTTTGTTAACAAGGAAACAGAAGTTACTTAAATGTCCAATTTATTCAGTCAGCTATTTTCAAATCATAAATATGTATTTGCTTTGAATTACAGAGTTCAAATGATACTTAGGAAAATAGTGCGCCATATGGAAATGTGATTAGCATATCAGAATACTGCATCATGCCAGAGCTTGTTTTTTTTAAAAAAACAACTACCATAGCCAAGTGCTTGCAGTAAGAATTGATATCTAATAAGTTTCTTCCATTAATTCTCTTCGTTCAAGAGTGGAGAGTATCCCACATAGCATTTCCCGTATGGATATCAGGTAGCCCTTGCCAATGCAAGGGTTATTATAATTGAAAAAAATATCCTCTAAATTGTTGCTATTTTTTTTTGAGTGCCCAAATATACGTTGGGCAACTGGCAGAAAATAACGGGACAGATATGGGCCCTGCTCAGAAGAGTTCTGAACCTAAATACAACAGAACCAGTCAGGGCCATGGACTAAAAGGCTGCTGGGAAAAAGGCAGAGGAAGGCAGGACAAAGGCTGTGTGTGCTGGGGTATACAAACCCCACACTGAGCAACAAAGGATTAAGGAACTATGCTGGGCTCAGCCAGCCCTGCCCTGCCACACCCATAGCAAACGGACCTACTGGAGAAGGAGCTAAAAGACAGGAAAACAGCTCATTTTGGACAGACCAGGGAGGAGAGCAGACCTGCTACCAGCAGCTCCAAGGAGATGAGCTGAGGGAAGGCAGAATCTCTTCCAAAACAACTGCCCAAAGGCCCCTCCCTGAGGGAAGGGAGGGCCTGCTGCAGAGGTCACCTGAGAGTAAAGCATTGTCCCCTCATATAAACTCTGGACTGGATTGATTCCCTTTATTTTTGTTTGGGCTACCCCACCAGAGGAAAGGCTTGGACTGAGCTGGTCCAGGAGGCTGGGCCATACCCCAGGAGGAGGCAGTTGCCCTCACACTGCCTTACCCCAGATGGCAATCATGGGACAATTGCAGGGAGGTGGTAGGAAGTGGCCCAGGGAGGGCTGGTCATAAGCTTCCCCAACTGTCAGAGCACTGATAGCCCTCAAAGGGCCATGGGTCAGAGCCTGGTGGAGTGGTAGTGGTTGTGGTTCTCACTTATCCCACTGCAGCAAACCCATCAGAGTCACTGGATTGGCCTGGATTCCCTCCCACCATTGTAACTAAACAGAAATTTGCCTGAAGATTGTACAAGCATATGAAGCTGATGTTGTACCCAATAGGGCTAGCTTGCCATTATTATATTCACTGCCTTGCCGTCATTATATTCTGTCTTTATTATATTCAGCAGTAATACAAGGAACCTACAGGCCTGTACGCTGTAAGACATTAGCGTTGGGTGGCCCCTGAAGCTAAGTACTATCAGTCTTCTCTTTGGCATAAATAGCCTGAAAGTCACTCTGCTGGCAGGAGTGTTTAAAGGCATCCCATCCCTGATGGGTAGGCTGGGTTGTCTAACAGTGACACTCATCCTGATGCTTCTCAAGGCCCTCTCCACACAGATCCCTTCATGTTCTACTTGAAGTCTGTGGTTCAGGAGAGAGCGCTGACTAAATTAATGTCTGCCCCAGCTCCCACTGAGGTCAATAGAAAGCTTGATGTAAGTGAGAGTTTGGTCAGGTCCCAAGATGTGCTTCTAACCCAGGGAAGTTGTGGGGCAGGAGGCAATGGTAAGGGAGACACACAGGCAGCCACAAGTGATCTGCAGTGTGGCATCTTGACAATAAATTATGTTTGCTTTGCAATGTTTCATTCACCCACAGTTCCTTAGAGCCACAATGAGACAACATCAAGACGTAAATATTGCAATGCAATGTCACAACATGCTTCAATATTTTTAAAGTTAAAAAACAAACAAGCCACACACCATGCATCAATTAAATAGCCCTCTGGCACAAAGTTGGGAGCAGTACAAACTTCCTCAGTGTTCGGTGTTGTTCAGCCCCACAGTTTTGGTTCTCACCCATTTCAGATCCAGGATGTTGCAATGATTATTTTAAATATAAGTCAGGCTAGAGTACACCCCTTCCTTCTTGATTTACTGTCTTATACAACAGCCTGTATTTTTCCCTCCCTCAGAGGCAATTTAACCAATTCCCCTGCATGATCTTGAATATTTCCCTTAGGTCACCTTGTATTCTAATAAGCCATTGTGCTGAACCTTTCAGCATGACACACATTCTTAAAGCCTGCAATTATCCTGGCTGCCCTGAATCACACCTTCTTTGGAGCAACAGTATTCTTCCTATAATGAGGGGCCACTTTGCAGGTTTGAATATCCTCGTGCGTGGCAAAGAATTGAACTCCTTTCGATCTCCTGAGTGTCTGAAGGAAAGTAGAAGCTATTACTGATGATACAAGACTCTACAAGTTAACTCTCTGCTCCAAACGTAACCCTATAGGTACGCTTCAATTTATCTTAGAGGTGAAGAGGGGGAAGGTGCCACTTTTAAGATTGGGGATGAATCATCTTTAATTTTACTCCCACCGCACCTTCCATTTGCAACGTGTTGCACGGGCATTTCCTTCTTCTTGGCATAGAGATTACTCTTATGAATGGATGGGTGGGATTGAGGGGGCAAGAAGTGGGTGTATAAGTACCTAGATAGCCAGTCACTTTGTTTTTTTTCTCCCAGTCAAAAGGACTAGTAGATCAGCTCCAGTAGGAAGCTGGCTCAAGTTTACTGCTCTCAAGGCAGAAGGGTCTTGGATCGGGAATCTGATTTGAGAGGAAACAAGAACAGGAAGTGCAAAGAATGTAGCTGAATACTGGAATAAAAGATCCCGCTATTACTGATTATCAGGGAGCAAAATACTTGCCCCCACCCAACACCAGATTGCTGGACAATTCTAGTGTAAGAAGGGTATAAATTTCAACTGGAATCAGTTGCATCATGACCTCTGTTCGCCATTCCCTGGAGGTACAACAAGTAGTGATGCAGAAGCACAGCCTTATACACCACCCATCTCCTGAGGTTATTCTAAGAGTGTGTGTGTGGCGGGGGCCTCCATAATGACTGGATGTACTATATTTTCTCTCTTTCTCTCCCCTGCTGTCCTAGCTTTCCTTTCCTCTATTGCTCATAAGGCTGCCAGGCAGTTTTTGCTACAGGCAGTGCTGCTGCTGCAGTGACTGTAGTTGAGAGATTGAATTCATGGAGTAGATACGCCGTAGCAAAGGTCAGCTTGGCAGCAATATAAATGCGAGTGTCTACTCACGGTGAAGAGGGCTGCAAAGAAGTGTCAATTCTCTTTTTCAACGTTCATGTCCAAACTACAATGAAACAAGGTTAGGGGAAAATCTCATGGAATTCAGCTATTAACAGAGAAACAAGGAACATAGTATCATTTATGTATATTGCACCTAGTGGCCTCAATTAATATCGGACCCCGTTGTCATAGGCACTATACAGACAACAAAACAAAAGATGATCCCTGCCCTCCAGAGCACTTATATCCAAGTATAAGATGAGATGGCAGGTGACTGTTGCAAACAGACAAGGGAAGCACATGGAAACAATACTAAAAAAAAGCAGCAATCATAGAACTCCAGCTACCTAATCACTGTCAGCATCTGCCCTGAGGAGCTTACAGTCTAAATAGAGATGGCAGACAAAGAGGGAGGGGAAAAGAGCTCAGGGAGGTAAAGTGACTTCCCCTGGGTCACACAGCCAGTCAGTGGCAGAGCTCTCTCTCCTAAGGCACTAAGTGCCTTCCATATAAGATTGAAAGCAATGAAGTCCCTACTGGACTTCATGGGATCTCTGGCTCTTCTCCCTTTCTATAATAAAAAACTCATCTTGGGATAGAGTTTTCATTTTTTTCTTTAGCAGAATCTTGGGTGTTCTGCATGTTAGACAGGGTGTCAGAGCTGGCAACAGTGCCCAAGTCTCTCAACACAGTGCCCTATTCATTCACTAGGACATTTCTTAGGATCTTAGTGAGAACGAATACATGACTGTGAGAGTGATTTCTCTCATGTATAAGAACACGATCCATACAGATACTGGGAAATGGAAAGTTTTAGCAATGCCATTATGTCTGCATGGAAGGAACAAGAATGCATTCCTTGCAGATATTGTGAGACACCTAGGCCATTATGTGAAAGAATAAGAATATACTCCAGATTCAAGCAACTGAAGTATTGTTTGGGATGTGCACCAAACAAGGACATTTGTAATGGGATTGAGAGAAGTGGGTTAGGGAAATGTTACTATAGGGCACTGCCTGGCTCTGTGATTGGAATCATATTCTTATAATACCTAGGAATGGTGTTTGCTGAGCTGCAGGAGCTGTCCATGGTTCTTAGACTGGCGATGATTGAAAAGTTGCAGCTACAGAGTATTTGGAATAGATTGGTAGAGAGACCTTGACATCTTCACTGTGACTGAAAATATAAATGAGCAGTCTGGACAAACTATCTTATTGCTAAGAAGGAGCGTTCCTAATCAGAGCCATTCGCTTGCTTTTACAGCTGGAGGTTTTTCTGAATATTTGTAGATAATTAACAAATTTGTTAAATCTTCAGCTATATGTACCATTCCTTATTAGCTTTTTCCAAATTTAATCACAGTAATTGTGTTTAACTTGTTTCTGATGCATGAAAATGTGCTGAAGATGAGCCCTCAATCCCTCACCCTCTAGCTTTCATGGACAGGCACAGAGTCACCTATACAGAGGGAGAGAGAGACTGGGCCACATTTCATCCCTGTGCAACTGCAATGAGCACAGGGGAGGTTACACTGCGAATACATTTAGCTCTGAGTCCCTGTGTACATATTTGGGTCTGTGGCATGGGTGCAAGCATGTCCCTCGGACTGTGAAGGAGCACGTACACAGCCCTTGCAGTGGCTGGATGGGGTGCATGTACTTACTTTCCTTATGTAAGCATGTGGGTGAGCATGTAGAGACATGTGTGCTTTCAGGTGTAAATGTATACATCTCAGTGGGTGTGAGCATGTACATCCCTATGTCCTCTGTGTGTGTACATGCAAGAATATGTGTGTGTATGTGACAAAGCCTGTGACAGAATAGTGAGAAAAGTTTAAATTCCTCAAGGATGGGAGAAGGTTAGATAAAAGTCAAGAGGTTGATTTTATCAGGACCTTGTGGGATTTTCTAGTCTGGCAGATCCATTACTTTTAGAAATGCTAACTGATTGTGTCTGAAGGTGGGAAGAGAGGGAATGATTTAGATCATGTCCATTACCTGTCAGCAAATACCATCACATGCAACTTCAGGGAATGAAGTGAGCAGATCTGGCATCACTAAGTTTGACTTTTCCTTTTTGTCATTTATTGTTACGTCCTCATTTTTGCATTAAAAAGGGATTGAAATTTCAACACCAGGCATCTCTTCTTATTAAAATGTCCCAGGTTGCTCTTGCTCTCTTATTCCTCTAGGAGTTTGCCAGAATGAAAATCGACAGCAATTCATGGAACAAATACCCACACATTGGGTATAAAAGATACAGACTTATGTTCACAGATGGTCACAGATCTGCCTATTTCCTGTTAATACAGCCAGGTTGCAGAAACTTTTATCTGCTTCCTTCCTTCCCCTTATATATAGATCTAAAGGAGGGGGTAAAGTTTTTCCTCAGGCTTGGGGGTGCAGTATCCCAACTCAGCTCCTCCTTTCCTTCCTCTTCAAGTCTACTTTAACTAATAGCCTAAACCACGAAGGCTTGAGAAGTAATGAAAAGACCCTACAAAAGGAAGATCTTACATATCCCTTTCATTTCTTTCTGGTGCAAAATATCTATCTCCAAGTCACACAGATAATGTTTTAGGTAGTGACATTAATTGGGCTGTGTCTCAGATGGCCATGGAGTATTTTAATAAGCAGCAGAGCTGACAAGTTGATTAAAATTGTATTTTCCTTCTCAAAGTCCTGTCTGGTCTCTTGATCTCTGGGATGATGACTTTTCTGATGTCTGACTGGGAAGTGTCTGACCAATGTTCCTTCCAATTTTTTACATCCATGGTGGAATGAATTTTGTTATGTGCATCAATATGGAGGTGATGAGTGGCAGGGGTGCTGCCAAGGGTTTCAGAGTGTGGGGGGGCTCTGGGCTGGAGCAAAGGGTTGGGTGCGGGGAGTGAGGGCTCTGGTGTGGGACCGGGGATGAGGCATTTGGGGTGCGGCTCAAAGCCGTGGCAGAGGGTTGGGGTGTGGGGGCGAGAAGGTGGTAAGGGCTCTGGATAGGGGTGTGGGTTCTGGAGTGGGGTCAGGGATGAGGGGGTTGGGGTTCAGGTTGCCCCGGGGCTGCGGTGGGGAGAGAGGAATCCCCCTAGCCCTCTCTCACTGCAGCAGCCCAGTGCTGGAAGAGAGCGTTTCTCCCTGCCTCTCCCCACCTGCACAGCCCTTGATAGCTTGCTGTGCAGCCATGAAGCTTAGAGGGAATTAGGTCTGATCAGTGGTTTAATTTTGTTTGTGTTCAATTACCATGTGTTGTTCCTCCTTGAAAGCACAGCCGTACTACCTATATAAAAGAAATGGCATGGAACAGGTTCCAAGTCTTTTCCCTTTTGGTGACTTGGCATCCTTGTGGATAGTTCTCTGAAAACATCCACTCAATGTGCAGTGACAGTCAAAAAAAGCTATCAGAAAGTTGGAAATCATTAGGAAAGGGGTAGATAAGACAGAAAACATCATACTGTCTCTATATAAATCCATGGTACACCCACATCTTGAATACTGCATGCAGATCTGGGCGTCCCAGCTCAAAAAAGATATACTGGAATTGGAAAAGGTACAGAAAAGGGCAACAAATGATTAGCGAACAGCTTCCATATGAGGATAGATTAATAAGATTTGGACTTTTCAGCTTGGAAAAGAGACAAGGAGTGGGAAATTTGATAGAGGTCTATAAAATCATGACTGGTGTGAAGAAAGTAAATAAGGAAGTGTTATTTACTCCTTCTCATAACACATGAACTAGGGATAACCAAATGAGTCAGCAGGTTTAAAACAAACAAAGGAAGTATTTCTTCACACGGTGCACCTTCAACCTGTGGCACGCTTTGCCAGAGGATGTTGTGAAGGCCAAGACTAACAGGGCTCAAAAAAGAACTAGATAAGTTTATGGAGGATAGGTCCATCAGTGGCTGTTAGCCAGGATGGGCAAGGATGCAAAACCATGCTCTGAAGTGTCCCTCGCCTCTGTTTGCCAGAATCTGGCAGTGGACGACAGGGGATGGATCACTTGAAGATTACCTGTTCTGTTCATTCCCTCTGAAGCACCATTGGCCAATGTCAGAAGACAGGACACTAGGCTATAGCCATTTTTATAACTTACTTCCAGATAAAGTTGATTAGTTTATAAATCAAAACAGCATTCTATCCCAAAACACCCAGGAATCTAAAAATGAGGCTGGGTTATTTTTGCCTCTGAAATCCTCACCAGTTATAATGATTCTGCTATTGGAACATAGCTGGTGATTCTGTGGAAAATGCAGGAGACACATCAGAACACAGCTGAAGCTGACATTTATTGAATGTGTGTCAATGAATGAATGACAAGGTCCTTCAGTAGCTGCCCCACTTAAGAAGATTCCAGAGCTACAGCATGATGGGTAGTGTCCATCTTGCTCTTAAAATGGTGTTTGGGAGCCAGGGGAGAAGACAGAGGTGGCTCTCACCTGGGCACACAGTGACTGTTCACCTTGTTCCATCTTCTACATGCACACAGAGCCAGCAGCAGCTTAATCAGGTATATGCAGCCTTACAATCTGCTTCCCATCAATCTGAGCAGTTCCTTCGCACCAACCACTAGTGCGAACTATCTGCTTTGCCAGGGAGACTCTAGGGAAATACTGATATTCTCATGCATGCATCAACCCTACTCTGTGGGATGGTACCACATATGGCAGGTGCAGGCAGAATGGCTTCTGCCTGCCCTTCTTGGAGTCAGATACAACACAATCATTGTCCACTGCTTCCGGCTGACTTGTCTACCCACTTCCAGATGTCATCAGCCAGCAGAGCATGGTCTAGTGATTGCAGCAGGACTCAGGTTTTATTCATGTGGCTCCTACTGGTTTGGAATAAGGTGGGATACGTCACTCAGCCTTTTGATGCCTCAGCTTCCTCATTCGTATAATAGAGATATTGATACTCAGCTTTGTAGAGAACGTTGAACGCCTCCAATAAAAGGTGCTATGTAAGTAGCCATAATGTCCACAGACTTCTAGGAGCTACACAGTCACTCCGCTACACAGTTACTCCACTGGATCTTCACTGAGGCAACAGGGATAGAACTCAGATCCTCCTACTCCAAAAGTGAATTACCCTGCCACCTTGAGCAACAGGAAGGTCTCCATTAACTGTAAATCGCATAGAGCCTATGAAGAAGTGGAGCGGTTTTGAACCCATCCAGTAGAGAGCAGTAGTGTGCATGCACACTAACTAGTTCATCAAGTTAAAACATTACTGTTATACACATGCTCACCATAGATGATCTGCTGGAAAAACAAATATACATGTAAGACAAAGTGAACTAGGCCCTGTAGTCTCTAGTGTTTATGGCTGACTTTGCTGTGTCTGCAATAGGCCAGTAGCTTGTCAGATGTACAAGATTAATATCAACAAAAATGCCCTGCAATCCCAATGAATCAATAAAAGCTCTGACACATACCTGTGTGCTGAATTAAACAGAGCTGACAGGTGGGTTATAAACACACAATGTTTAACGATTGGACGGGGTGTTCTCTTTTCTCTCTCTGTTTCTAACAAGAATACTCCCTTTTGTGTTCCTGTGAACGTGCTGTAGACAGATAATCCTGCACCGTCAACCAGCAAACGCCTGTGTAACAAGCAGAACCAATGGCTTGTGGATGGAAACTTGAGGCAACATAGTCCAGCAGTTAACACAAATTTAGTGGTTTCCACCCTTGGGCTGCCAGCGAGGATTCAGTTTAGGACTTCAGCACCAAAAGCAAAGGCCTCTGTCACCTGAGCTAAGAGTAACTCCATCAGCTAGTGGCGATAGGCAGGATCTTACCCTCTATGTGGTTCAGCCACTAGAAGGGGACCCATCATTTAGTATGTCACACAAAGATTGAGAATTGGGAAATCTGCGTACTAACTCTGCCACTCACCCACTGTGTAAGTCCCTTCCCTGGACCTCAGTCTCCCTGTCTATAAAATGGGGGCAATAATTCTGACTTGTCTTACAGGGACTTCATTCATTGGTGCATGCAAAACAGTTTGAGATCTTTAGATGTGGGAGGAAAAGGGCTGGATGTGTGTGGAATTTTGCATTGCTCTATCACAGATGACCCTTTAAGTCAATTGTATCCGTGACTCTTTTCCATCAAGTCAATCAGAAAGTTACAGCCAGGTGCAGGGAGTTGGACTCTGTGCTCTCTGCTTTGTCAGGTTCATGCTAAAGCAAGAAACCCAGCTTTGAAGTCATCACTGAGAGCCGGGTTGCTGAATGCATGCAAAGGGACTTCACATATTCAGGAGCTGTCAAAGGCTGCAAGATGCAGAAGAGTGGAAATAATGTTTGATTTTCCCCCAAAAATGAGTGTGAAAGTTAAACTTTCCTTCTTCTTGCATTGCACAAATTTAGAAAAACCTCCCAGACAGGACACACCAAAATTGTTTAGCGACGTTAAAGAGGCTACAAAGCTGGTGATCCTAACAATCTTGTGCTCTGAAAGTTTCCCCCAACAGATTCCCCTCTCATGTTCTCCACACTGGAGTATGAACATTATTTTTATGGTCAGTTGCATGAATGTTTGGCTGCTCTTCCATTACTAAGCATCCATTTTATTTTAATCAAGGCACTGTGCAAGCAGTGTGCTTTGGTTGTATCCACAGAGCCAATGCATCCCTTATCATAGTTGAACTGTCAATCTGAAATGAACAGCCTTGGCTAGTTATAGACAGTGTTTTCTCCATTGAGCTTGATCATGCTAACAACTAGAGCTGGGCCAACATAAAACACCTTTGTGAATATTTGCTCAAATTTGGTTTTGGATGCATTTGTTTCACACCTCATGCACTCTTTCCATAAATATCATAGCGAACACCTCTTCTGGGAAGCACATCCATGGAAACAGAATTCTGAGTGAGTAATGGATAATATTAATGGAAAGTGAACTTTGAATTTGCAATCACCTAAACATTACTGTGATTTAAGTAAGGATCAGAAGGGTGCCATGTAATCTAAGTGGCCAAACAAGACCATTCACATTTTGGATTAGGAGCTAGAGACCAAGAATTATTCACTGAACTTATTCAGCCAATAATTCTAAAACAACAAATAGGTTGTGAGGTATTTGGGGAAGGGGTAGTCTCATGTTTGTACAACACCTAGCACAGTGGGACTCCACTCCTCACTAAGCATTACAACTATACAAATCAATAATTGGAGAATAAGTTATAGTGTGCTCATTTAGCTTGACAAATGATGCCTTGCTGTTTATTAGTCATTATAACTTGTTTTCCCATCTCTAGTGAGAATATGACTTGGGGATCCTGACGAGGATGATGCAAAATTCTTGCCATCAATAGCCCTGCACCTTCTACCATTTGAATTGTTGTCCATTGCATTGCATTTGTTAGGTTTATGTTATAAATACCTCAGGGCAGAGACTGTGATTTTACATGATTTGCAAAGTACTGTCTGCTCTCATAGCATTCTCTAAAACTAAAACAATTATTTTAGTTTAAACCCATTACATTTAGGTCTTCTCATTAAGATTCTCATTAATTGTTATCTTAATGATAAAAAACCCTACCTTCCATAAATATAGATATAGCCCAGATTACAAACTCTCACCCATCCCTCAGTGACCTCCGTATATTTAATTCATTTAATCATTGTCTATTGATTCGTTCTAGAACTCGAACACTGAAAAAGTATTCGTGAGCATTCAAATACTTTAAAACATTAATTTGTATCAGTGGTTCTGTGGCCCCTTTAGCTTGTTTTCTGCAAACATTTGTACAAGCAAGTGATCATACTAAAGCATCTGCAGCAAGCATTGTAAGCCAACATGTGAATCTTCATAATTGTATTAATGTCAGAAGTGTTTAGCAGCCTTTCTGAATGCTCAGTTTGGGAGACATTGAATTAGGGAACAGAAAAAATACCATGTGACACAGATAATCAGTCACAAACATTCAGAGCAACTGTCAGGATGATTACAGTTTGCAAGCGACCTATAGGTGGAAATATGCCTATATAGACAATTCAGAGAAACAGACTTTAATAAGTCCATCTGTTCACAGATGATTTGAAGAGAAACAATTAAAGAGAAATTATTAAATTAATTGAATAAAATTGTTCTCTGCAAAAAAACCCAACCCCTCTCAGCTTCAATCTATTGTCCTTCCAAACCATAGGTCATCTCAGTTCTTTCAGTTTTCATTAGCATTCATGTAATTTCAGAGAGTGCAACAAGGCAACCAAATTAAAATAATAGTCGTCCACTGAAATAGCAGAAAATAGAACCTGCCCAGCTTGGAAAATATGGGGCAGTAGAGGCCAGTTAGAGCATTTTCCCATATGTTCCCTCTCTGCTGCTGAATAAACCCTAAATTAGTGTTCTTATTGCTTTCACGCTCATCCCTTTTCTCTTTCTAAGTGTGTTTAATCTGCTGTAAAATTGTTTTCATGGCTGCAGTGAATGTCATTGTAACTGTTTTACAATGTGCATTATCTTCACTTTATAAAAGCTTCTGCCTTCTGTATGCAAATCAGTGTCTTGCCTGCTGTCATTCAAGGTGCGCCTCTTGTCTACCTTTACCAAGCAATCCTCCATGTCATTGACTGGCACAAAGGCCATGTCCTGTAGGAGAGACAATCAATCACTTTGGATCTGTACCACAAGATGCGGAATCATTCCTAAAATGAAAACTGAACTTGGTCTGAATCTTTGAAGCTCATGAAAGTTTTAGGTAACTTTATTCCATTCTGCAGCCATTGCTGCACTCCTAAGTTGAACCATGAAGAAATAACACAGGTTGCCCTGATGGAGTTTCCATCCTGGCCCAGTTCAGAAGACAAGGCCTCCAAAGAGTTCATAGGAAAGTCCACATCTGAGTGTTGATTTGAATCAAACCTCTGAGCCATCCATTGTTGATATAAAACGAAGGAAGTAAACCATGCAGGCCAAACACAACCCTCGTTTATCCCAGCATCTTCCCAGTGACTAGTGAGGTTGCATGTGTGTAAATGAAGACTTATGTTACCCTTTCTTTTGCCTTGGATTCTGAAACAGGAAGGTATATCGAGGACAATGCAGAAATCCTTGGATGAAATGTACTATACAAATATAAAGTATCTCAAGACAATTTACAAATATTGAGGGACACTTCAGAATAGTTGTTTAATGGACCTACGTACAATTAATACAAGGTCTTCCAGCAAACTTTCTGTCACACAAAGGGTGAAAAGTACTGCTACAAGAGCACAGGAAACAGACATTCTGTAGGGAACTAAGCGCGCGCGCGCACACACACACACACACAGAGCGAAGGGAAAGAAGATTTCAAAATAAATGCATCCTATAACTGCTTTGATCTGTGCTTTGCCCATTTACAGTACATGGCTTTATGGTCCCACTGTGCTATTCAGGAAAATAAACTGTTATTGCCTCACTACAGCTGCAGGAACTGAGATGTGGACTTCATGATACCAGATCTCCTCTCAACGGAACTTAATAAAGAAGAGATATTCCACAAGGTTTTTCAAGAGACGCGCTGCCAATTCAATCAAAAAATGTCAACAGGGAGGTACTGACAGCTAGGGGTAGTGGGGAGAACTTCCGGAAAAGCCAGGGCTTGATTCTTGCCTGCCTGGCACCTCATTCACACTTGTGCAAAGTGGGTGTAAAATTCATCTGATTTTAAAGTTACCCTCCTGTAGAGCAAGCAACAATCTTATAAACCCTTTAATCTGTGATCTGTAAAATTCCAGGAGTCCATACAGCTAAACACAGGGTAGGTATGAAGGCCATAGAGAGGGTGATATTTTCTGTCATGGAATGAGTCACTGGACCAGGTGATAAACCAAGCTATACTGACTTCTCCATAACATCCATCCTCTTCCATTGTGAACAAATTTTAGTGTAATGACAAACCTTAATGCCTTGGGCCCTCAGAGGCATGTCACAATGCTGATTGGTGGCCTTAATATTGCATTTACCAGACACTAATTGGACTTAACCAGTTAGCAAAGTTTCCCTGTTGACCCCAGCTCTGTGATTTGACTCAGCTATGGTAGTGTTCAGGATGCACACTGTAAGATTCAAAACAGTCTTCTCAAACCACCACCACATGAGCCACAGGGAGCTCTGCCAGTTGAGCCACACATTGATAGAAAGGAACATACTCTGGAAGTCGAGTATAATTAGTCAGGCCAAAAAAGAATTTGAAGAGCAACTAGCAAAAGATACAAAACCAACAGGAAATGTTTTTTAAAAGTATGTCAGAAGTTGGGAGACTGCCAAACAATCAGTGGGGCCACTGGATGATCAAGGTGCTAAAAGAGCACTCGAGGAAGATTAGGCCATTGCAGAGAATTCTTTGCCTCTGTCTTCACTGCAGAGGATATGAGGGAGATTCCCAAACCTGAACCATTCTTTTTAGGTGATAAATCTGAGGAACTGTCCAAGATTCATGTGTCAATAGAAGTAGTTTTGGAACAAATTGATCAATTAAAGAGTAATAAGTCACCAGGACCAGTTGGTATTCATCCAAGAGTTCTGAATGAACTAATATGATGTTGCAGAGCTACTAACTGTGGTATTTAACCTATCACTTAAAATCAGCCTCTGTCATATAGCTATTGTGATGCTGATTTTTAAAAGAGGCTCCACAGGTGATCCTGGCAATTACAGGCAGGTAAGCCTAACTTCAGTACAAGGCAAATTGGTTCAAACTGTGGTGAAGAACAGAATTATCAGACATAGATAAACACAATATGTTGGAGAAGAGTCACGAATGCAGTTTTTGTAAAAGGAAATCATGCCTTGGACTTTCAGAAAGCCTTTGACAAGGTTTCTCACCAATGGCTGTTAAGTTAAGTAGGCAGTCATGGGATAAGAAAGAAGGTCCTCTCCTGGATCAGTAACTGGTTAAAAGACAGAAAACAAAGGGAAGGAATAAATTATCAGTTTACACAGTGGAGAGATAAATAGCAGGGTCCCCCAAGGATCTGTATTGGGACCAGTGCTGTTCAAAGTGTTCATAAATTATCTGGAAAAAGTGGTAAAACAGTGAGGTGGCAAAGTTTGCAGATGATACAAAATTACTCAAAATAGTTAAGTCCAAAGCTGAGTGTAAACAGGTACAGAGGAGTCTCACAAAACTGGGTGACTGGATAAAAAAATATCAGATGAAATTCAGTGTTGATAAATGCAAAGTAATTCACATTGGAAAACATAATCCCAACTATACACACAAAAAGATGGGGTCTAAATTAGCTGTTACCACTCAAAAAAGCTAACAGGATGTTAGAAACCATTAGAAAAGGGATAGATAGAACAGAAAATATCATAGTGCCACTATATAAATCCATTGTTTGCCCACACCTCAAATAATGTGTGCAGTTCTGGTTGTCTCGTCTCAAAAAAAGAGATATTAGAATTGGAAAAAGTATAGACAGGGGCAATACAAATGATTAGGGATATGAGAGAGCTTCCATATGAGGAGAAATTAAAGAGTCTGGAAGTGTTCAGTTTGCAAAAGAGACAACTATGGGGGGATAGCATAGAGGGCTATAAAATCATGAATGGTGTGGAGAAAGTTAATAAAAAGTGTTATTTACAGCTTCACATAACATAAGAACACAACAACAATAAAACTAACAGGCAGCAGGTTTAAAACAAACATAAGGAAGTACTTTTTCACACAACACACAGTCAACCCATGGAACTTGTTGCCAGAGGATGTTATGAAGGCCAAATATATAACTGTTCAATAAAGAATTAGACAAGTTTAAGGAGGATAGGTCCACCAATGACTATCAGCCAAGATAGTCAGAGATGTAACCCCCCATGCTCTGATTCTTCCTAAACCTCTGAGTGCCAGAAGCTGGGACTGGATGATGGGATAGATTGCTCAATAAATTGCCCTGTTCTGTTCATTCTCTCTGAAGCATCTGTCACCAGCCACTGCTGAAAGACCAGATATGGTGCTAGATGGACTATTGGTCTGACCCAGCATGGCCATTTTTATTGTGTGACATTAGCTCTTATATAACCCATAACACTGAGTTTGGCATTCTGGTCCTACCTCTCTCACTGTAGAGACAAGTTTTCAGGATCTTTTGTCCTTCCTCCACCACAAGCGAATATCATAGACTTGACAAGAGGGAATAATGGAGACAGCTGTTTCTCCTCTAACACTGTTAATATTTAAGTCACCTTCACTAACTGGAAGTTCAGCACAAGGAACAGGTGTCCCCAAGCCAGAGTGTGTCAGTGACAGAGCCAGGAACAGAGTCTAGATCTTCCATCACCTTGCCCTGTGTTCAGTCCACTAGCCTACAGCTACAAGAGACAACTTGCCTCACACAACATCATAGAATCATAGAATATCAGGGTTGGAAGGGACCTCAGGAGATCATCTAGTCCAACCCCCTGCTCAAAGCAGGACCAGTTCCCAACTAAATCATCCCAGCCAGGGCTTTGTCAAGCCTGACCTTAAAAACCTCTAAGGAAGGAGATTCCACCACCTCCCTTGGTAACCCATTCCAGTGCTTCACCACTCTCCTAGTGAAAAAGTTTTTCCTAATATCCAACCTAAACTTCCCCCACTGCAACTTGAGACCATTACTCCTTGTTCTGTCATCGGCTACCACTGAGAACAGTCTAGATCCGTCCTCTTTGGAACCCCCTTTAAGGTAGTTGAAAGCAGCTATCAAATCCCCCCTCATTCTTCTCTTCTGCAGACTAAACAATCCCAGTTCCCTCAGCCTCTCCTCATAAGTCATGTGCTCCAGCCTTCTAATAATTTTTGTTGCCCTCCGCTGGACTCGTTCCAATTTTTCCACATCCTTCTTGTAGTGTGGGGCCCAAAACTGGACACAGTACTCCAGATGAAGCCTCACCAATGTCGAATAGAGGGGAATGATCACGTCCCTAGATCTGCTGGCAATGCCCCTACTTATACGGCCCAAAATGCCATTAGTCTTCTTGGCAAAAAGGGCACTCTGTTGACTCATATCCAGCTTCTCATCCACTGGAACCCCTACGTTCTTTTCTGCAGAACTGCTTCCTAGCTATTCGGTCCCTAGTCTGTAACAGTGAATGCGATTCTTCTGTCCTAACTGCAGGACTCTGCACTTGTCCTTGTTGAACCTCATCAGGTTTCTTTTTGGCCCAATCCTCTAATTTGTCTAGGTCCCTCAGTATCCTATCCCTACCTTCCAGTGTATCTACCACTCCTCCCAGTTTAGCGTCATCTGAAAACTTGCTGAGAGTGCAGTCCATGCCATCCTCCAGATCATTAATGAAGATATTGAACAAAACCAGCCCCAGGACCGACCCTTGGGGTACTCTGCTTGAAACCGGCTGCCAACTAGACATGGAACCATTGATCACTACCGGTTGAGCCCAACTGTCTAGCCAGTTTTCTATCCACCTTACCGTCCATTCATCCAGCCCATACTTCTTTAACTTGCTGGCAAGAATACTGTGGGAAACTGTATCAAAAGCTTTGCTAAAGTCCAGAAATAGCACATCCACTGTTTTCCCCTCATCCACAGACCCAGGTATCTCCTCATAGAAGGCAATTAGGTTAGTCAGGCATGACTTGCCTTTGGTGAATCCATGCTGACTGTTCCTGAACACTTTCCTCTCCTCTAAGTGCTTCAGAATTGATTCCTTGAGGACCTGCTCCATGATTTTTCCAGGGACTGAGGTGAGGCTGACTGGCCTGTAGTTTCCCGGATCCTCCTTCTTCCCTTTTTTAAAGATGGGAACTACATTAGCCTTTTTCCAGTCATCCAGGACCTCCCCCGATCGCCATGAGTTTTCAAAGATAATGGCCAATGGCTCTGCAATCACATCCGCCAACTGCTTTAGCACCCTCGGATGCAGCGCATCTGGCCCCATGGTCTTGCGCTCGTCCAGTTTTTTCTAAATAGTCCCGAACCACCTTTTTCTCCAAAGAGGGCTGGTCACCTCCTCCCCATACTGTGCTGCCCAGTTCAGTGGTCTGGGAGCTGACTTTGTTTGTGATGACAGAGGCAAAAAAAAGCATTGAGTACATTAGCTTTTTCCACATCCTCTGTCACTAGGTTGCCTCCCTCATTCAGTAAGGGGCCCACACTTTCGAAAGCGGTCAGCCAAACTTTCTGACTGCAGTCCCTTTATTACTTTCTGATGGTGATTCAAGAGGCAGGAGGAATACGGCTGGTATTTCAGATCCTAGCTGCAGAGCTAGTGGTTAGCATAATCACCTATAGACTTGTATACTGGACAGATCTGATCTAGGTAGCTACTGAGAAGTAATAGGAACCCCCTGATGTTATTTTACAGCATCACTTCTCTGGCTATAAACACACTCCAAGATTACTTGGGCAGCCGAGTTTTCAAGATCTGCTTCCATTTCAGTATATAAACATTTGGCGATTCAGTGTCACCCCTTGTTCATCTTTCCCTAGGACAGAGAAACCCACAGGGCATACGGAGCTATCGGATAATGATAATGCCCCTGGATCGCAATATAGTCAGTCAAACCGATACATACACGCACCTATAACATGCCCCATATTTAGAACCACATCATGCTCTCCATCCATGTCAATGACTTCAATAGACAGCTGATTTACCCTCCCGCAAAGCCTCATCTGCCAGCACTTAGGGAAAGTGTGGTGGTGATTAAAACCCCAGTGCTGACATTTCTTGGGTTGCAAAGTTTTGCTGAGTTTGAAGTGACATTGCATGAATTTGATAAAGTAGTTAATTCTCAGTTCTAAAGCAGTTCCCATGCACATCCGAGAACCCCCCATGAATCATACAGCCCACACTCTGCCAGCATATAGGGAGATATTTATAACATCGGGAAGTATTCTGTAAAGCATACACACATTACATTGGATAATTTATGAAACGTTTCATTGCAGGGGGTTCACATTTAGCTCACTGCAGTTTGTTACAGTTACATATACAGCACATACATAAATGTATTAGGAGTACTTATGGGTCACATATTAAAGTACAAGGAAAATAGTGATCAGAGAATATTGAAAGTCACCTAGTCAAACAGGCTGCTGTGCAGAGATGTGTGGAATGGGGATGGTGAATTAGATCTGCCAGAAGAGAGGATGACAGGAGCTAGGATATTGGAAACCAGGAAAGGAGAGAGGTTGTAGGCAGATAAAGGAGGTTGTTCTTTCAAGTATACCAAAGATAAGGGGCTAGACAGAAATTATCCCCGATGTCACTCAAAGGACTTCAGTGGTGATGCAGAAGAAGTGGATTCCGTCTCTAGAGAGGGGAAGGAAAGGAAGCTGCAACACAGATTTACAGAGTAGAAGGCTTGAGATGGAAGCCTGCAAATTGCTACCCAATGTCCTCTACTTGGTGGGTCACCCAGCCTCATGACTCCAAATTCTGAAACTGGAGCAGTCTTTTCACTACATGTCTGTACAGCATCAAGCACAACAGGGCCCTGATTAGACCGAGGTGTTAAAGTGCTACTGCAAATTAAGTGTTAAATAACAGAGCTGGGTGAATGACTGTCGGTTCATTGGCAGTGCCGAAAAGGTCATTACACATTTCATTTTGAGTCCAACAAAATGTTTTATTTCCAGGCATTTTTAACTTTTTAAAATAAAACCAATGGAAAAGAAGGGCTAGATTCAGGAAAGAGGAGGAGGAGAAGGGGGTGGTGGAGCCGCCCCTCCCCCCTTGCATACAATAGTCTAGGCACTCACCTAGGATGTGGGAAACAAAGTCCAAATCTCCAGTCTGGAGCATAGATTTGAACCCAAGTCTGCTCCTGCCTAGCTGAGTGCTCTAATATCAGGCTATGGGCTATTTTGAGGTGGGCTATTCTCAGTCTCTCCTGCTGAAGCTGTTCCACATTGTATAAAGAATTATTCATTGGAGCAGGGACTGGAACCCAGGTAGGTCCCCACCTCCCAGATGAGTGCCTGAACCACGAGACTAGAGAGTCATTCAGTCTCTCTCTTTGCCCCAGTGGCTAATGAAGTATATTGTACAAAGCAGAACAGGTTCAACAGGCGTGAGAGCCACCGCAGAATACCATATAGGCTGGTAGTCAGGGCAGTACCACTTCTTTCACCTCCGTTTTTTTGAATGGTGCTCAAATCCCCCTGGTGACTCTAGCCCCCTGAAAAGTCTGAAACTATTCTACAAATTTTTGTCAAAGTTGCATATAGTTTGATCAACTCAAAACTGCATTTTTTGGAGAATGAACTATCCATTCACAATTTTTTGTTCAGCTCTACTGAACAATAACGTAGTACTCTCCTAAAACTCAACATTTATACATGGGATGGATAAGACTTCATCCAAAGTAAACCAACATTTAAATGAGGTTTGGGACACACTTCAATTTTACATCCCTCTTCAGTTCCTGACCACAAGCAGAAGCCAATGGAGCTGCAGATCATGAGAGAGGCTATTCTGCTCTATTCCTAACCTAGCCAGATCCAAAACACAATGGAAATCTTACAAAGAAAGCTGTTCTAAGGAGGTTTCCACCCTTACCTGTATAGTAGGAACAGAGAGGTTTAAACTGCACAACCTTTTGAGCTCTTCCCATCAGTCATACTTATTTACAACAGATTTATCATGGACTAGCCCTGCAGTATTAGTGTCCTGTACTTATATAGCTCTTTACATCCTCAAAGCACTGAACAGACTAATCCATCCCCCCACCCACATCTGTTAGGGTAAGCATTACTATCGCCCTTCAGACAGGTGGGGAAATTGAGGCACCGTGGTCAATAGCCTCCTTTTCTAAGGTCCTGAGCACCTGTAGGTACCGCTGAAGCTAGTGGGGGCAAGCAAGCTCTCAATCAGAACCTCTGAAAATATATCAGGCCCTGGGTTCCTAGTCTCAAGGTTCCAGTCACTGCATAGCATTGCTTCTCTTGGTGAAGTGGCCAAGCAAGGCAGGGATGGGTGAAGAGGTCTC
Organism: Mauremys mutica; assembly: GCF_020497125.1. Classification (NCBI taxonomy): domain Eukaryota; kingdom Metazoa; phylum Chordata; order Testudines; family Geoemydidae; genus Mauremys; species Mauremys mutica. The sequence goes on from NC_059093.1 coordinate 10,189,341, forward strand.
TGGAAAGCAAGAATGTCCGTATTGTACTAAAATGGCTCCACAGTACCAAAGTCACCTTTTTCCAGGGATGGATAAATCTGCAGTGCAAACAAAGAGTGACAGGCTCATCTGCCTTCACGTCACTCCAGCCTCCCAGCACATTTGTGCTGCTGAGTGTACAGGGATTTTTCCACTCGATTGCTGGCAATGAGGAATTTTCCACCGTAAAGTGCCACGGTTCACCAATTAACACAGGAGGTGACTAGTGACACAATTTATATGCACAGCAGCTTTGAAAATTAGAATTGAAATCCCAGCTGAGAAGCAGAAGCCCTGGAAATTGAGTGGCCAGTCTCATCATTGTATTTGATTTTAACCACAGCTGAATCAAGGGCAGGGAGGAAAAGAAAGGAAGAAATTATTTTGGTATCTACTAGAGACACCCAGGGCCCTGTTTTACCCCCCCCACCCCAGGAGGAGCACAGAGGGCAACAGGTTAGGAAAGTCAGGTAGAGTTTGACACATGTAGCAAGGGAGAGGCAGGAACTGGGTAAGGACAGGGAAACTGAGTCAAGCCACCTACACTCAGTCTTCACCCAAACTGAACTTTACATAGATTAACTAAACTTGCAATCTATCTCCTTTGGCTTTCTCATTTCTAGTGCTGCCTTTAGCTCTTACCAGTGACAAATGGGATCAGAAGCCAGAGAAGGAAAACACCAAGATGGAAACTTTTATCCCTATATTTCTAGCACAGCAGGAAGCTGTTTTATAGCACCTACCGGAAGGGCAGCCACTTTGCAGACCTATGTTAAGAAAGGGTCCTGCCCCAGAGAGTTTACAGAGAAACACAAAGATTCAGGCAGAGGATATCACACACACATGTGAATGCTGTGGAAATCTTCTGAGAATGTCTGTTCTCTTGAGATTTCCAGACAAGTCATGCAGCTCTCAGAAGTCTAGGCAGTTCAGATAGGTATCTTAACATCCAGAGGCTTCTTCAGAATGATCCTCTGAAGTCTGCAAGAGCAGCTCATCACTTCTGCCAGTTCCATCACATAGAAGTCAGGATCATTTTTTTAAAATAAGAATGCTTTAAAATACATTTTCCACACAGACGGGCCATTTTAGAGATGGGATCACAGAATACATTTCTGGCCCACATTAGGAAAACTTCAACATTCAGGGGCTGGAGATGTTCTGATCCTGATTTTTAGAGTGAGCTCATTATAAAGGTAAGAACCACCTGCAAAGGTTAAGTGTGGATTCTCAATACCCCCAGATTGCAAGGATGTTCCAATCTGGAATTTTGGTTCATATCTTTAGACAAACAAATAACTGAAGAACTTCATATCACGAAGAGATTTTGCATTGACATTGTCATTATCCTGATGCTGTATGTGCACAATACAGCCCTCTACAGTATGAAAACAGAACTGACTCACAGTGTGTCATAGTCCTTATGCTGCTGTCCTCTATCTGCAGTGACTTCTGAGCTGCGGATTGGACTTTCAGCTATCAGCTGTCTGATTACATTCATCTGCCAGCCTAACCTACCTTTCCTTGGGAGGAGAGTGAGGAGCCGGGCTGGTTAACGCTAGGTGTGCTGCTCAGCTCTAGACCATTGCTGCAGGTATCATGTAAATCCTTTGTTCATGGCTCAGGCTGAGGAACACAGACAAACCAAAGTGGAGGAAACTCAAAAATGAGCAGAGATGGTTTTGTTCTCAACCCCCAAGTATAATTCATATTTTCTGTGAGCTCAACTAAATTATTCTGAATTTCTGCTGCATGTGTTGTAACTCACAATAATTCACAATGCTTTGCACTCCTTTGTGCCTCTCATCTGAGTACCTTAGAGTATTTCACAAGCATTACTTGGTTAATCCTCACAACATCTTGACCCTGCCACACCCCACGTTACAGATGGGGAAACTGAGGCACAGAGCAGTGAAGCAACTTTCCCAAGGTGACAGCGCACAGTATCAAAGCAGTGGCATGAATGGGCTCTCACCACAGAGATCTTGTGTTTACATTCAGGATTTGTAAAGAACTCACAGCGATGAGGACAGTATAAATGCTTAGTGAGCATCATGAACAGAAGCCCAGCTGCCTGACTCTCAGTCCCTTGTTCTAGTCATTAGGCAGCATTCTTGCTAAAGCCAGTTTGCTGTGGGACAGAGGGATGTTTTTAAGTCCAAAATGGGGGACCACTGGGAGGTGTGAATGATTTTAGGCCCTCCCTTGTCCTACAATGAGCTGCGCACGGGCAGATTCCTGTGCCCCCATTGACTTCAGTGGGTTGCATGCAGAACAGGGTAAAGGTCTCATCAGTAACTCTTCTATGGAATGGTTGAATTCATCATTGCTAATCTTTGCTGGCAGCATGCAGTTCAGAGAGGTGTTCATGTGCTCAGATCCTAGCTTCGGAATCTGAACCAAACCATCTATCGAATGCAAAGTTGGCTCAAAATATTTTCACTGTTCAACCTCCTGATCATTTTTAAAAGCAAAATCCATTTAGCATGTGGGACATCCATATTAAATGACTCCTTTGGACCACAATCACTTGTTCCAATGCCTTCAATATATCTCCAATCTGCCTTTGCCTAGGAGGTGAAGCGAACCCATTTTTAATCTCTACTCTGGAAGCTGATTTGAAGAGCTTTTTCCATAACCCTTAGGGGTAAACATGCTATTTGCAAGATGCATTTGGGGGGGAGAGAGAGATGGGGGTGGAGTATTTTTAAAAGGCCCTTTTTGCTTGCTGGAGCACTTGACAGACAGACAGCAGAATGGTTCAGTATTACAGTGCTCTTCATCTTTTCAAAGAGCAAAACCAGTCACAGGCCACATTTTAGAGTGGGCATTGAAGCTGTGTCTGCCATCCTGTTGTCTCACCACTTTAAGGCATGGAAAAACATTACTACAGGATGCAAGCAATAGTTGCAGAGGTCTGATATGTTTTCTCACCTCACTCTTCTAATTAATTGACCCCTATCATCCACTTGTGTACAGTAATGTGATCAAGGAGAATGACTCCACCCCCAAAGTATGCAAAAAGAAGCCAGTCTGGCTCTGCCTTTGCAGACATGGAACATGTCAGAGGCCACAGAGCCACAGCAATTACAGGGCAGGCTAGATTGTTGCTTTAAAGCATTTGTAAGCAATGCAGTAAGTTATCACCATTCCCTGACTCTTCCAGTGTGTTTTGTTTCATGCTTGTCTGCACAGGAATGTTTTATCTGTTATAATTAAGGCTATGGTTGTGTCATGGAGGTCGCAGAAGTCATAGAATCCATGACTTCAAAAGACCTCCGTGACTTCAGCCCTGGCAGCTGGGACCTGGAGGGTCCTGCAGCGGCAGGGAGCAGTAAGGTCTCCCCGCCGCCAGAAGTAGTGGGCCCCCAATCTCTCAGCTGCCATGGGCAGCAGAGGTACCCCACAGTTCCCAGCTGCTGCAGGCAGGGTGGGGGGATACCCTGCAGCTCCCCACCTCACGGCATCAGGGAGACCCCAGCCGCTCCCCACTGCTGCCATGGGGGGCAAGGGGACCCCAGATGCTCCCCACCATGGCAGTGGAATTCCCACAGCACTCCCCACCACAGGGGAGTGCAGGGGAACCCTGCAGCTCCCCTCTGCTTCTGGTGGCAGGGGGACCCTGGAACTCTGAGCCCTGACGGGTGGTGGGGGCCCCAGAGCTCCCAGCCACCCCGCAACTGCCACGTCCCTTCCCTTTTGTCATGAATATTTTTAGTAAAAGTCAGGGACAGGTCACAGACAATAAAGAAAAATTCACAGAAGTCTATGACCTGTCCCTGACTTTTAATAAAAATATCCATGACAAAATCTTAGCCTTAGTTATTATATTGGTATAACACCCACCACATACACACACTTATTCTGGTGTAAGAGCCACTTTTTTAGTTTACCTTAAAGCTATTCCCAAGTGACATAAGCTAAACCAAAAAGGAACCTCTTATACCCGAATAAGTGTGTCCACATAAGGGCTTATACCAGCGTAACTACAGTGATAAAATGTCACACCTTAGCTTTTACAAGTATAAATGTTCTGTGTAGACAATCCCTTAATCTTTGTCTTTTAGGCACCAGTCCTGCAATAAATTCCACATGAGAAAATCCCTGAACCCATATGCAAAGCTCGTTGCAGGATCAGAGCCAAAGATTGTAAACACCTTGGGTTAGATCATATTTAATTGGGACACTGACCATGCATAATGGATAAATAACAATGATAATTAATAATTAGCTCCAATGATTTCATGTAGCTCACTTTCCTTTGGGGGAGAGGAGGAAGGCAGGTATTTCCTTGCCCTTTTTGCACAGCTGTACGTTGTACATCAAACAGGAAGACCAGGCGCAAAGATTTGAGACCTTAATACTGGTGTGAGGCTGCTCCATGAAAAGGCAATGTTGCAGACCATTGTGGGTGCACAGAGATTTCATCTTTTGCATCAACTTCTAGCCCACATGCCTGCTCAGAGGAAATAGTCCAACCTCTGCCTTTTCCTATTCCCAGTCCGCTTTATGCAATTTGCTCTAATGTAGGACACATCCAAAGCAGCGGGAGGCATCAGTACAGTTCTCATCTGCTGAAGCAGCCCGAAGCAAAGTAAAGATCTATAATATGCTTTTCTGAGCTCCACTGCAATTAAATACAGTCCCATGAAGCTTTGCCTTTTGTTCCAACAAAGCTATTAGCAGCTACACTCAAGGTGTGACACTGGTTACACTACAGAGCCTTTCTTCTTCTAGATCAATTCAAACCCACTGAGATCAGTAGCAGTTAATAATAACACTTTCCTTCCAAAGCTGTGAATGTTATCCCCATTTTACAAATGTGGAAATGGGAGCACTGATAGGTAAGATGAGTGGTTTGAGCATTGGCCTGCTAAACCCAGGGTTGAGAGTTCAACCCTTGAGGGGGCCATTATAAGGATCTGGGGCAAAAATCTGTCTGGGGATTGGTCCTGCTTTGAGCAGGGGGTTGGACTAGATGACCTCCTGAGGTCCCTTCCAACCCTGATCTTCTATGACTCAGCCCAAGATGATTAAGCAAGTCAGTGGCAGAAGTGGGACTCTCTACTCTCCTGAGTGCTAGTCCCTATCTACTGGATCACAATGGTGAGTAACTTGCTGACCTGTTTAATATGTCGGCACAGACCAATTCATAGTGGACAACTGTCGCAAACCTACAGCCGCATTCATCCCCCTTGTTGGCAGTCTGAGCAGAGGCCCAGGACTCAATAGGCTATGGAGAGCGGACTCTCCTCTCTACAGAAAAGCTGCACTACACTGATGGAGCAGCATGGGAGGAGGGATGCTTGTAGTGCTACTCAGTTCCAGGGTAAACAGGAACTTAGTCCCATGGGCTGTCACTCTGGCACTGTTCACCACTACAGTATCAAGTTAAATAAACTGTATCACAACAGAGTCCATGGAGCTTGTCCTTTCCTTACACAAGTCAGAGCTTCAGCTGAGTTGCCTTCCTTCTTCAGACGGATTTTCTATTAACTTTCCTTCTGGAGAAGAAAACAAAAAACCCTAGTATAATAATAGCTTGTTCTGTGTGTTTGACAAGAACATCCTCAGCATGAGGGGGTGAGATGAAGGATAAAACATAAATATAGAGAAAACGTTATTTTTAAAAAGGAGAGGGAGAGCTCAAGCTCAAATTACATTTATATTATCAGCAGCGCAAAGGTGCTGCAATGCACATCAGGCAGGCTGGAACCATCAGGGGTACTAAGACTGCTAGATTGCACTGAGACACATTAGCCGTAGGAAAGGAGGATGTTCTAATCATTGGTGAGCACTTGCAAGTGCCTTTTCTAAGTGGAAGCAAGCTCTGCAGTCTGGGACCAATCTCTCCCCCTACCCAGGGTGTGGCTTCAGTAACAATAATTCAACAAAATATTCATTGAAAACCTTCTCCATAGCCTTGATTGTTCCTATGGAGACTAGACATACTATGGGCTAGCTTAGGTTCTTATGCTGTAGCCCATGCTGTAGGGGATGTAGGAAGAAATGACCTGCCCTGGGAAACCTAGGAAGAATTCTGTCTGAGTGAGCTAGATCTCCTCCTGATGCTCCAGAGCACCCAGGCTTGGGTGCCAGCTCCGCCACCCTTTGGGAAGGTGCAGTATGTGCTCCCCTGACTTCTTCCCTGCCCCCTTAGTGCCAGCTCTTCTAGCAAATGTGGAGTGTGTCTGGGGAGGAAAGGGGGGTGATACTACCCCCACAACCTCCTGTGGTTAACAGTTTTAGCTTAAAGCAGTGCCTTTTCTAGCCAGCATGATTGTGCTTCTTCCATCAGCTTTCCTTCACTGTGCATCATCTAGTTGTCTGGCTATCATATCACGTCTCCATCCCAATGGCTATGGTGTCTTCTGGTGCTCGATTGATGCCATTATTTATGTGTCTGGAGTTAGGGGGTCTTCCTAGCCCTGTTCTGATTCTTGAGGCAGTGATACTTCTAGGTCAGCGTGGCCAAGAAGATTAGATCTGACCCCTCTGCAGGCAGGTTGTTGTGGGTTTGTTCTGAACACTGGGAATTTGAGTTCCTCTCTAGTGTTGACTCTGCACTGCAGAACTTAGCACAGAGAAGGGTGCTGTCCTTCAGAGGAGTTGTTAAGCCTCAGGGCATTTCACTCCTTAAGCATTCTGGACTGGACAGTTCCCTGGATTAATTAACAGGGAGCCTTTAGGGCAATATCTTAAGTGTTTGCCCATCACTAGTCTTTGAAGAGGCTTCTCTACATTTCAACACTCCATTCAGTTCTGACATCCAGTCCAATGCTCCAAGGTAAATAGCAGCATCATTTGCAGCAGTAAATCACTGTTTGGCAACAAAGTCAGATGCTGTAAACACTGTATCACAAAGATCTCCAGCTACCCAGGCTGCAGTCAAGCAAGGGTCAGGGAGGAGGGTAAAAACTAAATGCCTCTTTATATTTGGATAAAATACAAAGCTAATGCCCACAAACTTCCTGGGCTAACAGGCGCAATTCTCAACATGGAGCAGCCAGGGCTGCTGGCCATGTGAGGGAGCTCCTAGTCATTAATGTCTCTAGAACCTAATCAAAGCAGATATTGAATGGGACACTAGATGGCTCTTAGCAAGACCTCTTGATCTCTCCCAACCATCAGACTCCTGTAATAGGTTGCTTAATCAGCTCTACTGACCTCTATTACCTCAATGTATTTGTATGCTTTAATTACCACTGCATTGTCAAGACAGACATGAGGCATTTAAGCTCCTATGAACAACAAAAGGCCTCTTAACTCTGTTGACATAGGGTTAAAAACCATTGCTTTCAAATACACTAATGCCCTTCCTCCAGCAGCTGTTTCAGCTTTTTTTCTGCCCCTATTTACATCACACATTTCCCTCTGGAGCTGATGTCCATTGTGTAGCCTAGAGGAGTCAACAGTTCAATGCAAGATTTCCTAGTTTAGAACATGACTTTGGGAGCCCCTAGAAGGAGACATTAGGCAAAAGAGGCTGTCTTTGTCAGATCAGGAGCTACAGAGCCAGAGAGAACCACAGGGTCTCTCCATCTCCAGCAGTCTCAGAAAAGAATCCCCTTTACCTTCATTACATCCAAGCCCTGACTTTTCTCTATCCGAAGGGACATCATATGTAGCATGATCCTGTCCACTCCTATGGACTTTTACAGATCTTTGCCCTGAGGCACCCAAGGCTGCATTTATCAATGAATTCCATGGTATTTGAACAAGGATGAATTAACCTGTAGTGAATATATTGTGCAATATTTGGTCCCTTGCATGAAATGTCTCTTCTTTACTCCTTCTGCTAGTGCAAGCTATTTTTATATATTAACTCATAAGTTAAACTGATTCCACAAAAGTTCCATTGTAGAACTCACCAAAGTTCTACATCTTATACTTGGTTTAGGGGAATCCTGTATACAACCAAAACTGGAAGGAGAATTTTAGAGGGATAACACCTCTGTTACTGAGATAAATGCCATAGGATTGTGCATAACCACAAGTGGTCAGGACTAGAAATGGGCCTTCATTTCCATTCCAAGCAAAGTCTCCATCCAAACTCTCTCAGCTGACTTCCCCTCAAGGACATGTTGAGAATCTCCTCTTGGTCATTCCTTGGCATAGCAGTCTGTGTGTGAGCCCACTCCACTTCAGTCAAAATGAGTGGTGGCTTTGGCCAGAATCCTTCATCTCCAAGTTCCATTTTATATGAAACCCAGATTTCAGGGACGGGATTTGACTAAATCATATGTTCTCAACTGGGGGGGAAAGTGCATCAAACTTTCAAGTGGGGCCCAGCTGCCCCTCTGACTTGACACAGGGGTGGCCGGGTCAAATTTGAGTGGTGTTGCAAATCCATGCTCAAGGCCACCGACTCACATGGTCACAACACCACACACTAATATGTGGGTTAGTGCCCATGGACCTCCTCAAAGAAGTGGGTCTCTAGGAAGCATTTTGTAAAGGGCAAGGTAAGTATCCTTCTTGCTATTGTGAGCGGGGAGGAGCTCCATCTCAAAACAATGCTAATAGAGACATGATTCAAAATAGGTTGAGAATCCTGGAGGTAAGTAGTTCTGGCTGTGGCCAATCCTTCATCAAGATGTTGGTTTTACAGCTTACCAGGGAGATAGGCAGCTTCCATTTTACAGCAGTCCTTGTTGCTTGCATAGTAACCCATACATGCACAGTCTGACTCTGTGTTGTCTCCTAGTGGCTGGACAACATAGCGGTTTAGAAGTATATTACAATCTTTGAGCTAACAGTTCTAGGGTCTTTAAAATCCGACAATAGACACTCATAATTTTAGATTCAGAAATCATCAGTTCCATCATCACTGCTGACCTGAGAGCACCACATTACACTTGCATCACATAGAATGTGTTTGTAGAGGGGGAATCCAACAAAGCGAAGACCAAGGCTTAAAAACAGTCTGTGGTAGGGCAAGAGCTATTCTTCCTCCTCACTGCAGCCTGTTACATGTGCAAAAGGTGCTTAGCTGCTTCAGAGACTTTCATGCAGGGCCTTCCCATCCTGTGTAGCATCTCACATACCAACATGTCCTTGGGATCCACTAAGTCTTTAATTGGCTGATTTGCTTCTGAAAGGAATCACAGCCCAGGTGCTGTGATAACCAGGAAAGTCTATAGGGGAAGGTTGGATGGGACACCACACACCTGACCCTCAATAATTTAATCATAACTAATTCTCCCATCAGCATCTGAAACAATGTTGCCATGGTATCCATGATAACTTTAATCCAGCTGATTGGATGGCACGAAGTGCAGGATTCGTCTCCTGTGTGTTAGCTGGATAATTGGTCCTGCTGTGCAGGTTCAGACATAAGGAAAATGACAGCAGGTGTCTGTCTGGTTAGACATGGGGACCATGTTTATCCTTGGAATGGAGCTTCTGGATTTATTAAGAACAAGAGGTTAGTTAGCTGGGGAAACCTGATTCACCATCATTATCATCTGCTGGCTAGAAACGTCCTCCTACTTTTCATTCCCAGAAGGATGTTGCATCAACTTGTCGTTACTCTTTGAGGTTTTCTCTCATGTGTCTGATGCTGCAGCTTTCCAATCACATAACTGATGACAGAGCATTGTTGTAAAGTGGCTAGAGCAAATGCAGTGGGGGCCAGGATTCCTGGGTTCTATTCCTAGCTCTGGGATAGAGTGTTATCTGGCGGTCAGAGCAGAAGACTGCGAACAGGTCTTCTGCACTCTATTCCTAGTGCCTATGTGCAAAATTCAACTCTATCCAGAGGGACATCTCAGTGCCAATGGATGATGTGAGCACTCAAAGTATAACTTATGGGATGTGCAGGATTTGTGCTGGCCCTCTGGATGAAGATTCATTGTACCCACTGTGCTTACTTGCAAGTTTTTTCACCTCTGTGCCTTTGTTTACATCTATAAAATTCATCTAAAATGTCTGTTTCATGGGATTGCATATTTATTTAATGTTTGCAAATTGCTCACCAGTGCAGAGGCAAATAAAAAAAACAGAGGGACCAATCCTGCTCTTATTTGATATCAGCTGTAAAGCTCCAATTAAATTCAATGAATTCAACTTATAAACATAGTTTCAATACAAGCTGATTCTCAGTTATTTGTGCATGTATTTAGCACTGCGTGTTGTATTTAATGGTGAAATACTGGCCCTTCTGAGGTCTCAGGAAATTTTGCAGTTGACTCCAGTGGGGTCATGATTTCATCTTAAGAATTTGTCATTTATCTAAACAAAATAAAAATGTGTAAATTTAAAATTAGAGATAGGATTGAACTGAAAAACTTCAAGCAGACAGGGATCTGAATTCACTGTTTTAGCTTTAATGGCCCAATACATAAACCTTACACAGATATTCCCAAACTTAAAGAAAGTTTAGATGTAATTTTTTATTTAAACAGTGTAGACCCATCTCAATTTCAAATATTTGGAGTGTGGAAGGAATCAGGAATTATTTTGCTAAACTGAATTAGCTCTGTGTATGTGTGTGTGTCTGTCGGCTAGAAGCAGATCTGCTCAACTATGTTTTATGGGGCAATATGCATATATCAGCTAAAGGAGATTCTTTAGGATTCTTCTGAATCAGGTGGTTTTGAATTCTCTCTTTGTCATTGTGATGCTAATATCAGTGTGTGGCACAGTGAGACATATAATAGCATAGGTATTCACAGATTTGTTATATTACACTATACAATTTTTAATAAATAAAAGTCTTAGTAGAAATCATTTCAGTCAATATTTCCTAAGCTTTAAAATTATTCCCCCCCTTTGCTAATGGTTACCTGTGCATGTGGATGGGAAAGGGAGGGCCTCTCTGATGGCTCAAGACTTGTTCTGCTTATCTTGTTCTTTTGGCATCTTATACAGCTTTTCTCCTGATGCTTAATAAAATCTAAACAAATATTTTGCTGTCAGCTTTCCCCACATAATTTATTTTTCTAAAGCAGAGGAGTCACAAATGTCAGTTTCATAAAATTGTATTACATGAAGGGTGGGAGAGGAGAGGGAGAAATCTGATATTGTGAATGACCTCAATAAAATATACATGGCTGAGAATAACAGCATGTTTCACTGAGAACAGAAGCTTCTCACAGCAAATTCCTCTTCAGGAAGATTTTGTCCTCACAGGCTAAAAGGTAGGGGGCAAACCCTGAAGTCCTCTGCCACGCTGTGATCTCTCTAACAATTATGCATGTGCTTAAATGTATGCACTGTGAGTAGTCCCATTGAAGTCAATGATTGATTTCTATGGGCTACTTATAAGAGGAGATGATTGGAACTTTTTCCCCAGGAAAATATTGGCATTTTAATAAAAATAATCTTTGATGTTTGGTTTTCAGATGAAAACTTTTAATTTTCATCTTTTAGATGAAAAGAAGAAAAAGTTTCAAGAAAGCAGATAAGAAAATAACCTACAGCCCCTGACCAAATTCTGATGGAAAATTTTCAACCCGTCTTAACTGTAAGGTCTTTTTCTGCCCCAGGACAAGAACTGATTTCTATAGGACCAGACTCAAGCCCAAGGTTAAACACATGAGTAAATCTTTGCAGGAATGGGCCCTCACAAAAGTAAATGGGCATTTTGCCCAGTTAAAGAGTTTTCCCAGCTTCAGTGCCTGACTCTGATCTCTCTTGAATTCATTTACAGTGCTCGGTATTGGAGATGGTACCAAATGGCCTTATGGTTAAGGCACTGGACTGACTATAGGAGATCTGAGCTCTTTTCCTTTGTCCCAGACATCCTCACTGGCCGTGGCTAAATAACTTAATTTCTGTGCATGATGCTTTCCCATCTGTAAAACTGATTGATAATGCTCCCCATGACTGACTCATCTATTTAGATTTTAAGCTCTTTGGATCCAGGATTGTCTCTTGTTATGGGCATGTGCAGCTCCTTGCACAGTAGAGTTTTGATCTCAGTTGAGGATTTTAAGAGCTGCAGTAATGCAAATAGTAATGGACCAGATCCCACCAGCAGGTGTAAATCAGTGTAGCTCCATCAGCTACACTGATTTACACCAGTTGAGAATCTGCACCAGCGTGGAATCAGAATCAGACTGTAATAAGGACTTCTGAATTTAGCCCCACTTTATATCAATGACTTTAAACTCATTTTCCATTATAAATGGCCTTTATTGTAGCAGGCTTAATTTAGTCCAGATTACACTTGAATCATTTTCATGTGCACAAAAATTGCAACTAATTTGCTGCCTCTTTGGGGTACTGAACAGAGATTTGTTATGAAAGATCTTCACACGCTCAGAAGATCAGTAATAGAATTTCGGGATCACCTCTGCATGGTGCTGAGTGTCCGCAAGTCCCATTGGACTTCAATGGCAGTTGAGAGCTCTCAGCATCCCACAGCATCATGCTCATTGTGACAGACTCCTATAGGCTGCCAACTGAAATCCAGCACAAGTCAGTGCCTGATTAGCATCTGATGGCTGTGCTCTAGCTGATGTGCATTGTATTGGTGGGTCCTGGCCCAGTTCTCAGTGGACAAGTTTCTTATTACACAACATTCACTACCACAATAGTCACTTGTTGGCAATCTCAGCAGATAAACCATCTCAAGAATTGAGAGAATAATATTTAGGGTGGGGGAGAGGGCAGGAGGTGCACTTACATGCACACATACTTGTGCAACCTACAGTAGTAGAGTGTAGCTCTTTGTCCCTCTCTAGTGGTTAGACTATGTCTAGAACAGGGGTAGGCAACCTATGGCATGGGTGCCAAAGGCAGCACGCGAGCTGATTTTCAGTGGCACTCACAGTGCCCAGGTCCTGGCCACCAGTCCAGGGGGCTCTGCATTTTAACTTAATTTTAAATGAAGCTTCTTAAACATTCTGAAACCTTATTTACTTTACATACAACAATAGTTTAGTTATATATTATAGACTTATAGAAAGAGACCACCTAAAAAGGTTTAAAATGTATTATTGGCACGCGAAACCTTAAATTAAAGTGAATAAATGAAGACTCGGCACACCACTTCTGAAAGGCTGCTGACCCCTGGTCTAGAACTTGATAAGTGTTACTGGCTCTACTCTAAAGGAGCTGTTCCTTTAGCTTACACACCAGTGAATGCAGCTTTTGGATCCAGAAGTTCTAGGTTCAATCCCAACTGACCCACCTCCGCAATCTAATCTTATTTCTGTGATACTTGTCCTTCCTCTTCCTAGGATTTCCATGCCCTTTGTTACCCCCCACCCCCGCCCTCCACCCCCAGTATTATGTATTTGGGTAGTGGTAGCACCTTGAGGTGCCAGTCCCAGAGCAGGTCCCCATTGTGCTGAGTGCTTGTATGCAGATGTATGATAAAAGGCATTCCTTGCTCCAATGAGCTTTTTGGCACTCAGCACAATGGGTCCTCTGTTTTAACCCCAGGACAGGTACAGCCTGGGTTCTCTCAGGTCAGGTTCGTCCTACCCCCACACTGGCACCATTTATTACATTTCTCTGGACCTAATCAGTTTGTTACTAATCCAGGCAGCCCAATATCCTTCAAACTATATGACGGCTCACAATCCATAAAGACATCCTGGATTTAACGGTGATGAATACCTAAGGCCCAAATTCTGCAGGTCTTACTAGAACAATAGTCTCACTGGCTTCAAAGGACCTTTTTTCTGTATAATGACTGCGGGATTCAGCCCTAAGAATATATATTTGTTATTATTTCAATAACCCTGCTGTATTTTTTACCTATTTGCATACAGAATTAATAATTTCCCATATTAAAAATTAATAGTTTAAGATAGATAGCCTTGGAGATTATGTATGCATGTGATAAATGATAGAACAACTGAAAAATTACACTTGTACAACATGTAATGAAGCTGGTATTTGTCTGGATAGCTGGTAGAGCAGCATTGTCAAAGCTCTACAGAGGGCCCCTCATAGACCACTGAATACATTGAAGTTACACAAGGAATCACTCTTAGGAAAATCAGTATCAACAAAAAGATCAATCAGGGATTAATTTCATGCCAGAGGGAAAGTTTAGTGAGAGCAAAAAGGGAAAATATTGCAGATGTCAGAGCCATTTTTGTTAAGAAGCTGTTTTCAGAGCCGAGCAGTGTTTGAGAGAGTAGATCAGCTGGCTTGCGTATGCCACAGCAGACAGTATCAAACAGGGATAGTAAAATTCTACACTTCAACTCCTTCCTGACTGCACAGTTTCCTTCCCTATAGCTCACTGAGCTGAAATGTTGCTAAAAAAGACTGCTGCAGCAGTTCAGACTGCATTAGATAGAAGCAGCTAGAAGCTAGGAGACATCACGTTAGGTTTTGCAAGACTGGAGGGAGAGGTTTTTCCACTGTGCTTCTTGGATTGTGCAGCCCACGCTGTTTTATTTCTTCTCTTTATTTAAGGTATGTGGCTCGCTACATTCTGTACCAGTCTGCGCTCACTAACAATTCTAATGTAATACTTACCTCCTGAAAATTACCTTTGGCCTCAGGCTGCAGAAGCTGTAGCCTTGCCCACCTTTCCCTTACCTCCTTGCTTCTGGCAATGATAGTCAAAGGAAGAAGGTGAAGAAGACCTTGAGCTATAGTCTGTTTTTATTGGGTGAATGAGAGTGAACCTGGAGTATCTCCATTAACTTCATTGGTATACACCAGTGTCACTAACTGCAAAATCTGGCCCCTTGTGTGTTATTTGTTAGGTTCTACCTTTCAGTTTTAAAGGGATAGGTGAACTTTCTTGGCCTGCTTCTGATTGCACATTGGTTTTTCAATGGTAGAACTCCACTAATGTCACTTAGGGGCCCCAGTTTAAGAAAGCACTGAAACACGTGCTTTACTTTTTAAGTCAGTGGGACTTAAGTACACACCTCAAGTTAATCATGTGGCTCAGTGATTTCCTGAATATGGATGGAATTAAGAGCTGGATCAGGCCCTAAATTTACAAATTGGTAAGTGAGATCTGAATGAGGCTCTCTACTTATCTATACATTTCAAATCCCACCTCTCAGAAAACAGGAATGGTAGGAACCAGCTCATATGCAGCCGAATTCTGCTCTCAGTCACACTTGCACAATCCCCTGACTTTAGCAGTCATGGTCCTATTTCTGTCTGGAATTACACCAGTGTAAATCACCAGTACCACCACTGACTTCAGTTGAGTTATTCTGGATTTACACCAGTGTAGCTGATAGAAGAAATGTACCCCCTGAGGTCTAACTGAGAGCAAAATTTCACCAACAATATTATCTTGGCCAATAATCACAGGTTAGTAACAGAAGTGATTTTCAATTCTTTGACCCATTGCCCCTGTCACCGTAACTGGGTGGAAACAACAGAGCAAGTGTTTAACCTTGAAACACTGACTGTGTTCGGAGCCCTTCTGCCAGTACAGCCCATGCTCTGCACATCCAGTTACAGTGGCTTGAACTTGGAGAAAGTTGGGAGGTTCCTGGGGGTCAGACTGGAACAATGATAACAAAAGAGGTAACACTCTACTCAAGGCTCTGCCTGCAATGCAGAATGGCAGCATATTTCTGCTAAAAAAAAAAAAAGTAAATTTAAAAAAAAAAAAAACCACACCACACAGCAGTGAAGTAGCTAACTAGGTTGACAATGGTAAAGAAAAAGAGTATAAAGATCTCTTTGGGGCAGGACCATCCTTGTTTTTCTGTATTTGTACAATGCCAAGTACAGTGGGACCCTGAACCATGATCAGGGGCCCTAATCCTTACCATAATATCAATGATTTTATTCAATAATAATAAATAATAATAACAACAACAACGACAGATTGGACAGTAGGCAAGACAAGATGGTCACAATTGTCTACATTCCCCACATTATCCTAACGCATTTGGATACCAGCACTGTCCCCTGTGATGGTTTTAAATGTCACCTTTCTGTCAGGAGCTTTCCCCACCATCCCTTCATCTCAGATATAATTTTATCAATAAAGATATGTTTGGTGCCTTCTTGCTTTCTGCTAATGGAATACTAGGGAAGTGAACCAGAGATGAAATCAGGTAAAAAGACAGTGCCAGAGAGCTGAGAGGCTACTAGCTGCAAACACCTGATATCATTTGCATATTTACCATCAGGACATAAAATGAGCAGGGCTTTATGACTATAACTGTCATTTGCATACATTAGTGACACTGCCTGCTTTCCTGGAGAGCAGAGCTACTTTCAGCCAGGATGGCAGTGGGAAAGGTATATGGGGAAAGTTTTCAATCTCAGCATGGCATTGTGTGTGACTGACAGAATGGGGACATATTCGCATACAGTAAATGTGTTGTGCTAGGGTTGGTAGTGGTGGGGGGAAGGAAGAGCTGGGTAGCAGAGGAAATTATCTTAATAGAAGGGTACTGATATTTCTGCAGATGTCACATGTCATCTGCAGAGTTTATCCTAGCATCTATGAAACCTGGCAAATTGAAGGCATCCGCTTTTAACTACTCTGGGTTTCTGGTATAAATTATATCTCAATTTTCAGCTGAGTTATAAGGATGAAATAATAATAAATAATAAGAAGAATTAATACTGGGCTGGGCTATAAATACCTGTGTATTTCCACTTTAGCATGCATATTAGCTATAATGAGTGTGCTTTTTTAACTTTAAATTTTTCTGTTTTACAAGCCTTCACTTCAGCATAATGTGCTCATAAAACACAACAGCAGTACAATGTGGAGAGGGATAAATTAAAAATTAATGGGCCCTGCCAGAGCTTGCATTTCTCTGAGCCAGTAGATGATGGAAGAAAAGAGTGTTCTCCCTCCATCCCAGAGCACGGGCTACATGAAACCAATAAACAGCCGTGGGAATGCGTCATTCTAGAGGTACGGCAAACACTCAGTGGGTCTAATTCTCTGTCACCCTGAAACTTGTGTGGTTATTTCAACAGAGCAAAGTTTGGTAGCATTTCACACCCACATCAGCTAAGAGAACCAAGCACCATCATTACTCAGAAAGAAATTCTGCATGAGCTATGCAGGGTGGGACGAGAAGTGTTTTAGTAGGTGGCATTCATCCCATACATCGATCATGCGGTAGTATTGTCCACTGGATCAATAAACCTTATTTCTTGTGGCTTAATCCTGCAAAGTGCCAGGCACCCTCAGCTGCCACTAATTTTCAGCACTGTACATGACTGAGCCTTTGGTCTTTAAAAATGCCATGTATGTGCCAAAGTGAAGAGTTAACCCTGTTATCTTATCTGACCCTTAATGGAAAGTTTCCCACAAAGTTTAGTGGGGATGAAACCACTAGTGATCTACAGGAATTAAATAGGGTAGTATAGAAATTACTGTAAAAAACTATTCGAACATGATCTTTTTATGGAATTTTAAAACTAAACTATAGAATGTAATAGAGAATTATATCCCTGCTATAGAATTCTATAAGTTGCTTTAAAAGGTCAACACAGAGTTATTTCATTTTCATTCAACTGTATAAGGCTTTTTCATAAGGGCCATCAAAATTTGGTTAAATGTGTTCTGCCTTCCTAAAATTCTCACTCTGGGACCAGATCTTCAGATGATGTAATTCAGCATAGCTCCACTGAATGGAACTACTCCAATCTACACCAGCAGAGAATCCTGCTCATTGCATCCACTTGATAAGATAGTCTACACTTCCTCTTATAAACTACTGTGTATTGTTAAATTGTGTAGTCCTGCTGTAGATTGTTAAACAGCTTCCATATTTCACCCCAGAGTTTGTGGCATTTCAGTGGTGCATAAAGGGTTTCCAGCATGCAATGTTTATGAAATGCTTTGAGATGGGTAGAGCTATTGAAATGTATAGTATTGGCATTTTAATCTTTGTCACTAGGTTCATCTCGCATCAGCAAACCCTAGGCTTGTGTTCATTCACAGACCATGCATCGGAAATATTCCTGCCCGCCCTTACAATTAGGTACAACACAGAGTGGGATCCTCTGGGGCTCTTTTGAAAGTGTGGAGCACCACTCTGATCACATACTGCCTTCAGGCACTTTACTAGATAAAAGATACATGCTTTTGTGAGTCACTATACACTTCTTTACTTGTCTGGACAAGTGCCGCCATCGTCGTCTTTCATGACATGACAGGACATGCTGCATTCTATCCCTCTCATTGCTGTTTCTCCTCTGTATCTAGCTCTTAGATCTCTTAGAATGCTCAATAATCTCTCAAGGACAGTGAGAGGAGCCTAGTCCCTTGGAAATATTTTAGACTAGACAGGATAAAACACTGGGTTAGGTCAGTGTATTTCGATGCGAAACCGCTAAAGACAACCTAGGTGCTGGTGATTCAACAGCTGGCATTCCTTTTTCTGAGTCAGAAACCAATAACCTAGTATGGAGTTAGTGAATGTTGTGGCGCAGAAGTATAGTCTTTTTCAGTTGAGTCCTAAAATCAAGGTGGTCCTGAAAATCTGTAGCCATTAAGACCCTAGGTGTCCTGGCCTGCTTCAGAGTTGGACCGCTACATTCTTCCTCTAAATCCCCCCTGTAATTTTAATTGAAAAAAGTGTTTTTCAACTTTCTGACATAAAGCTCTGATATAGTGTTGCCCTGAACTGTCAAACGGCTTCCATCTTTCATCTCAGTAGTGGCTGCCTTTCAGCAATGGTCCCTGTGTATATATGGAGTAAGGGCAAATCATACAGGCCATGCCCAGGTAAAAATTCCCATTGACTTTGAGCAAGATTTAGCCTCAGATTTGTAAGTTTCTTCAGAATCCTTCTCCACTTCTCTGTACCTTTGGAAACCATTTGCACCCATGCACAATAGGTATAAAATGCTGCCACATCAGAATTCTCCACATGCTTACACTGATGGTAGCATTATACATGTACTTCGCCCGCATCTTGCGCAGGTGAAAATGACAACACAAGGCACAAGACAGTGGGGAATCTAGCCTTATGAGTCTCCTATATGTTGAAGTTTACAAGTACATTAAAGGATCTCGTTAAGGCAGCTGAATGCCATATTTTGAAAGATTTTTGCCTTAGAAATTACCCTACTTTCAAGACTAATATCTAATTGCCCCATTAACCCACACAGTTCAAAGTAGCTTCAAAGGAACACACAGCCCAAGGAAAACTGTCAAAACAAGATTAAAAACATATCGTGTCTTGAATTAAAAAAAAATGGAGCTTTATCCCCCGTCACTGAAACAACAAGCCTATGCTGGGGGGTTTTGTGAACATATCTGACCGCCGCAACACAGCTAGATTAATCAGCTGGTACAACAGAATTTGGTTGTGTGTTGCTGGGTCCTCCTAAGATTGGCACTACTGGCTAAAGTCAAGCTGCCATCATGTCTACTAAAATTAAACATTATTATGATGGTGCAGCCTTTTACAGGAATAGATAAAACTAAGAAAATACTGGACAATTGTATTAACAAGTATTCACACCAAGAAGACCCAGAGGGTGAAATCAGACCTCCCTGACCCTGAAGATCAGCACAAGGTCAATGCACTGCTTCAGAGCTCAATGACTGAGCAGGACAAAGACCTAGTGCTGATCCTCTGTACCACTAGGAATTGCACCAGGCAAGATTAAAAAAAAATGTATTATGTGTTTGCATGAGTTGCATGGAGGTGTGCATAACACTAGAGCTGGTAAAAAGAATTGAGAATGATTTGGTGAAAAAACTCAAAGTTGTTTCCATTTCATATGGATCTATTTTCTGCAACATTCAGTGATTTTTAAAAAATATGTTTTTAGCTGCGTTTTAATTGATTGCATTTTACTCATGTTTTACTGAGAGCATTTTTGTAATTATTGACATTTTTCATTTAGCAACCCCCGTCCACCCTTTTTCTTACTGAAAACTGGGGTTTTGGTAAATGAAGAACTTCCCTGATAATTTTGATACTTGTTTCAATAGTAATTTCAATTAAATTTGGATACAAATACTAAAAATATTGCTGAAAATTTCACATCAAATGGCAAAATTTCACATATCTACAATTTTCATTTTATAAAAAAGGACTTTTTCAACAACTTTGTGTGTGAAAATTTCAACCAGCCCATCTTATCATCATCTTGAAATCTCTGTCATGCCTCTGCTTGTGTTTTTTAGAATCTCCATTGACCCAATCAAGAACACCACATGACGACAGTGACCAATCACACACCATGAACAACAAACAAACAGCAACAAGCTAAAGACATACTCAGACTGTACCATTCATGAAAAACCCATAGGGTGCAATATGTTTGAGCAAAGACTTTGTGGAACAATTTCAAATCATGCATACATTTGTAAAAATCAAGTCTGTCAGAGGTCAGTTGTAAAGAGAATAAAATGGCTAAATTCATCTCCATTCTGTTTGCGTCTTGCTCCCTGGAGTCTCTCCAAACATAACTCAGACTCCTGGACTTTCCCCCTCTTACTGCAACATCTTGCTTTTTATATGGGGGAATCACCTGACTTAGCCCAGATATGGCTCATCCTGTAGTCAGAGGGCTGGCTTAGCCCCAGGCTCTCCAGCCCAAAGGCAAACCACCCTCTTACAGTAAGTTAGACTCCCTTGCACTAACTTAGATTTACTTGCAGTGATGTAACTGCTCTAACCTACATAGAGGGAGCAGAAGGTGGGGGTAAATTAAGGTGGAGGTTACTTTAATTTACACCTTCTTCCTGTTCCTTACATATAAATTACTCTAGTTTAGACTTTACCCTTAGACTTTGGCAGTGTGGGTGAAAGTAGCTTTAAGGAATTTCAAGTGCAAAGGTGGGGAAGGAAGTCTAATTTACACGGTCCCCTCAGAATTTGGCTAATCACCTCTGAATTTATGCTATTTCTCCTCATGGAGATGCACACCCACAAGATCACTTTTCAAAAGAAGTTATTCCCTTCCTATATTTGCACCTAGAGAGAGGGAGAGAGCATCAGAGAAAAAATTTCCAAACACTGAACATTTGTTCCACCAACTCACTAAAACCAGTGGACCTTATGCTGCTTGTCTTCCACCACAGCTGCTGCAGGTCCTCATCCTTTCAGTCTACAGCGGGGTCCAGGAAATGGTAGGGCATTTAGCCTTTAGCAGCACAGCAGAAGCATTCAAGCGGAAAGGTTCTGGAACATTCAACTGCGCAGCAGGGTGTTCTAATTAGAGGCACCTGGGACAATCAGGAGCATGGCTGTTGTGCCCTAATTGGAAGCACCTGGAATATTTAGCAGCTCAGCAGATGTGTTCTAATTGAAGGCACCTGGATCAATCTACTGGATGACGCTGGAGTGGTCAGCTGCACAGCAAATCCATTCCAACTGAAGGTGCCTGGAATATTTAGCAGCACAGCAGGTGCAATCTATTTGCTTGAGCATGGAATATCCAATGTACATCAGGTGCATTCCACCTACCATACATATACTGGGAATAGTCAGCTGCTATCAAATGATAACATTCCTATTCTCATGCATGTGGAATATACCATGCAGGCCAGAGAAATGGAATGCATCTGCTAACTAGGGCACACTGAGCCATGTGTTGGTTTGCAAAGCAATGTCAGTGATCCTGTATGATCTGGACATAATTGGATTGTCGCCACAGGTCCTGTAGAAACCCATTCATCCGGCACCAGAAGTCTGTGTGAACATGTTTCCTCTAGGAATAGAAGTGCACCAGATTGAGATCTATTGCCAGTACATTGCCTTTCACTGTCAGCAGCAAGAAGGGTAGAGAGCACCACTTAGCATTGCTAACTTGCCTATTACTGTTCACAACGTGGAGAAAACGGTCACCTAGGAAACCATTACGGAGATCTGCTGGTGTCCAGGGATAAGGCTCAGGAGCGTATTCATGTAACAGTTACTCAGAGGCATCCACGGCTTGTGCCCTTTGGAGAACTGGCTGCAGAGCTAACTGTTTCCATAGAAACATTATGGCAAAGCTTCCTCCCGGCTGTTCCACTTCCGAGTGCAAACTAAAAGGCCCAGTGATGGCAAATTAAGAGCAATAGGTATAAAGGGCAGCCGCTGGATAATGCTCTGGCATGAGTGGCAAGGAAAGGAAAGCGGCACAAGTTTCTTTTCCATCTTCTCAAAGCCTTTGATCTAGTGGTGGGCAAGCAGACTTTGATAAAGTCAGAAGTGGTCTAATCTGTGCCTCTATCAGTCTATCCACATCCATGTATCCATTTCTACCTATAGCTATCTTATTTGCCAATATCTATCTGCTGGTGTACAGTCCCTATCCCCTTGCAATCTGAGAGTGAAATTCAGCCCTGTGCAGAACTCCAGGTACATACATCCCACTGGTGCATCAGCCTTCTTTGTCTCTCCACACAGGGCTGACTTTCACTCTTAAGCCAACATCCAAATGTGGAACCGGGTGCCCTAACTCAGGTATCCAAGACTGAAAAACCAGCTCTCTGCTTTGTGGGTGCAGGACACTATACATCACTAATACATGGTCCATGTGCCTACAGTTATTCCTGTGAGAACCTGCAGTGCCCACTTTTTAAGATGATTCCTAGTGTATACAATTGAGGTCAGTGAAGTGACATAAAGGATGGATTTGGCACTTAGCATCTACAGCCAATTCTATTTACTAGTAAGGGGTAAGAAAACAAACCTACATAGTTGAGTTATGTCTGTAAACACAATGAACTCATTCTGCCAGTGCCACCTGTGAAATACCAGTCTGGTTATGTAGGAGGTCTTTTTTGTGATTTTACAATATATTCCACATCTCAGCACTTCCCTGGGGAAACAGATGGTAATATCCCAGAGAATGCCACTAAAAAAAAAATCAAAGAGGAGAAGAAAGCAAGAGAGAGAAGAGGAAAGTTGAGAAGTGAGAGAGAGATTTAGGCAGACACATGATTAATTAAAGGTAAATATATCAGAACAGAGAAAAAGGCTAAACAGGCAACAATGCAGTAGAGACTGAAGCTGGTAAGAGCTCCCGGAGATGTTTCCCACTCTGGGGAATTCCTCAGAGAAGCCATTAGTGATTTAGACACCTGTTTTCTGTTCCTTATTTTATTTTTAACGGTTGGGTTTTCATTAGGTTTTTTCAAAAGCTTTTTCACATATTTCCCCATCTCTCCCCGCCCCCAAATATTTTATACCTTTTTCATCTGTTCCCTCTAAATCCCAACTGACAACTTCATTTTTTTCCAGTTTGGGTCTTTTATAAATAAGAGCTCAGATAGCACTCCAATTAAAATAAAAGCAAAACATGCAAGTCAGGGAGCAATTTCCTCTCTTGATGTTTCAGGAGCTGAATGTAATTTAGATGTTTATAGTAATGTGGCTTGAATTTTTATTTATTTATTTCCAGTGTACAATTCTTTCTGTGTCTCTGTTCTCCACACACCAAAGTGTAGAGTCTTTTTTGTCCAGAATATATAATCTGGCAGGCCAAAATCCAGACTGCTGTTCTCATGCTGAGAACCAGTCAATCGTTGAAGCAGGAGTTTATGAGTTAATTGGTGCCATAATAACATAATAAATGCATATTCTAGTTCTCCCGTCTCCACCCACTCCCTCTGCCCCCAAGTGCCAGCCCCTCTGAAAACACACACGCACAGTTTTGGCCCCATCATATATGCACATCCCTAGTGTCAGCCACATTGAATACACATGCACCTGCACACACAACCCTGGCCCCATTACTTACACCCATCCCCCAAGTAATGGCCACATTACATAACCACACGTGCACACAATTGGACTATGGCTGGATCTCAGGGATCCTGGCTTCTCAGGTCAGTGGGCCCTGGAAGCAGCAGGGAGTCAGAGCAAGAGAGGAGATGAATCATCTGCTGAATGTCCATTGGTGAAAAAATGTGGAGCTAGGGCCATTCTGCCTCAGGAAAATCCAAGAGTCAGAGAGGGGGAGAGAGGCTGATGGGAAGAGACGGATGCAGGGTGGAGAGTTGTGTGAGGATAGATCATGGGGGCTAAGTAACTGAGCTCGGTGAAAGTTCAGGGCCCTTGGGAGGGGTAAAGTTGTCGTTATGAATATGATCCTTTGAATATATGCTGCTTTCCAGGGCACCGAGATACTACAGTGCTGGTAGCATCATACATGCATTGGAGACTAACTTAATTTAAATATGACTGACTGACAGATGGATAGCAGGAAGCTGGTAGAGACAGTCTGTTTGGAGGTCCTGGTGGGATCTGTTTGTTTTTGGAGTGGCCCGGTTTAATTATAATCCACCTTTGCCTCTTTATAACAGACATGACAAAAGCGGTGAATGATCAGGGATAAAAGTGGGCCAAGAGCTCTTTTTGTCTTGGTCTCCTGCCAAGAGACCATTATCATCTGGTAACAAACAATACCTGGATGTGACTCCTGCTGTATTTCTAAATTATGTTCTTGTGCTAGAGGCTACCTTGCCTGTCTCTCTCTCTCCCCAATGTATTACCTAGCAAAATAGTGGAGCCAGACTCTTCTACATGACTGCTTTCATACGCACAGCCTGAAAGCCCCCCAGGGGACTTCCTCTTGAAAAGCATCTCACTTTCCACGTTCTGCCCTGCCATGAGGTTAGAGCAAAGAATTCACTGCTCTTCTGCATCTGGCAAAGAACAAAGTATTTCCAACCGTCTTCTAGCCTTGGGATGCCTGAAGTGTAATAGATCCTGTGCTGAGAGTCGCCAGTGGGCAAATTTCAGCCAGATTCTTTAGGAGTGAGATAAGACACATTTTTAGTTTTCACTACCTGAAAGCACATTGCTAACATCTTCCAAAAAGGCTTTTCTCCCACCAAAAGTTTACAATATAGGGCCAGATTCTACTTTCACATATGTTAGTGTAAACTGAGAATAAGCTGCAAAAGCAATGGATCACAGAGACCCTATCATATATATTTAAATACACAGGGCTTGATCCACCAAGGATCATGGGCATTGCCAGACTGGATCAGACTCATGGTCCATCTAGTCCAGGATCCTGTCCCCAACAGTGAGCAGCACCAGATGCTTCAGAGGATAATGAAGGAAACCTCTCATTAGGCAGATGTGAGATAATCTGTCTCCCATACTAAATCTCCTTCTAATCTCTAATAATTAATAGTTAGGGATAGACTCAAGGCCCAAAGCAGGAGGTATCATACCTCTTTAACAAATTTTGGGTATGCCTCTGTAAATGGATATAATTCTGAATATTCCTGTTAGCCATATAAACATCCAATCCCTTTCTTAAACTTGCTAAATTTTTGGTTTCCATGACATCCCTTAAGCAATGAGTTCCACAGTTTGATTACATCTTGTGTGGAAAAAGTATTCCTCTCTTTGGTTTTAAATGCGCCAGTTTTCAATTTAGTGGAATTTCTCCTTCTTCTTGTGTTACGAGTAGAGCTAGTCAGGAATTTTCCATCAGTCAGGTTTTTTTTTTTAACAGAAAATGAAGTTTTCACAACATTGGATTTTTCTCAACCTTTCCCATATTGAAACCCTCTTTCCCATACCATGACCTGCTCCCAGAACCAGCCTTTCATCTGGCTGGAATCCAGCCAACACAACCCTGCCATTTAGCAACATGAAAAGAGAAAGGTGGTCATTAACCTTGACACTTGTTCATAGTCCCCCTATTTGAGAACTTCTGGTCTAGAGGTAAGACTGGAAGAATGGGAGTTAAGACTGTGGGTTCTCTTCCCAGCTGTCCCCTCACTCATTGTGTGACCTTGGGGAAGTCACTTTACCTATCTGGGTCACATTTTCTCCATCAGTAAAATGGGGATAATAAAACGTATCTACGCCACCGAGGGAGTTGAGAGGATAATGCTTGAAAAATATTTAAAGTTTTGCAGATGAAAAGTAATATATACAAATGCAAATTACTCTAAATAAAATAATGAATAAATATTTTTAAAAGCCTATAGGCCTGACTTTCCACTGCCATGCACCTTACAGTCATTTACAGAGTGTGTGTAAAATGCTACCATATTAGTAATCTCCATTCAGTTATGCCAGAGGTAGCAATTGACATCTATATTACACTCACCTTGCAAAGCGGTAAATGACAACACAAGGTGCAAGGCACTATATTTAATTAGTAGAAATGTGCCCGATCTGCAAAATTCTTTGCTTTGGTTTAGTCCAATTATAGAGATGAGAAGCAGCAAGCAGCCACAAGTAATATTCAGAACAGATCCACGTTCAGATTCTTAACATTTGATTTCTCTGAGACTCATCTCTAATTTTTAAATAAGCGGAAAGAGCTTTTTTAATTAGATTATAATATTAATCTTAGATCAGTAGGGCAAACTATTCACAGTGAACAATGGATTGAGTACAATTCGCCGTTTTCTCTGCAAATTGTCCAGGAACAAATTCCATAAGTTTACTGGTTTCAGAGTAGCAGCCGTGTTAGTCTGTATCTGCAAAAAGAACAGGAGTACTTGTGGCACCTTAGAGACTAACAAGTCATAAGTTTACTGGCTGTACAAAACTATTTGATTTGACACAGATCACTTGACATGTTTGTCTAACTGGTTGAGTGTAACACCTAGAATCAGAATTTATAAATCTGAAATTTTCTTTCTGACAATATTTTCCAGTGTATGCTTAAAATTTGCTAATTCCACCAAATTTCCTGAAAATTTATTTGCTAGAATATTTATGGAAAAGCAAACTCAAAAGAGATGTGAATATAGGCTAAGTGGATAGTGGTGAAGATTCAAATGGATGTTCACAGATAATTTTTTGCAGTATTTGTCCAGTTTTACTTACAGTTGAGCAGGGTCATTTGCACTGAACAGAAGTGAGTTCCTACACAACCTACATTTTCAAAAGTGACTTGTGATTTTTGGATGCCCAACTTGAGACATCTTAAATGGGGCCTGATTTTCAGAAGGAAGATTCTCTCCCTTTTTTTTTTTTAAAGCAGAGCCCTTTTAAGGCATCTTAAGTTTGCCCCCCACCCCCGCCAAAAAAAATCAAGGTTCCCAAAATCACTAATCACTTTTGAAAATGTAGGCCTCCCAACCTGCAGAACATTAAGACTCTGAGGCCATACAGACACTAGTACATTGGTTCTTTTCTCTCCTTTTTAGATCTGAATCCAGCTTGTACTCAGGTGGGAGTTGCCACCAGCGCCTTCTATAAGAACCTCTACACCTTCCCAAGAGCCCTTTTCCTGTAGAATAACAACCCCCCACTTGAATATAAAACTTCATTTAGTGAAACCTGTTACCTTTCTCCGGATAGCAATGATTTTCTCTCATAACAAAAGGAAAGAACTTAACGTCCGAGAGCTTGTCTACACATACAGTGCTGCACCGGCACAACTGCACTGATGCAGCCACGTCGCTGTAGCGCTGAGTGAAGACGCTAGCTACATCTATGGGAGAGCTTCTCCCATCGGTGTAGGTACTCCACCTCTCAGAGAGGCAGGAGCTATGTCAACAGAAGAAGCCCTCCCATTGTCATAGCGCAGTGTGGATTTTCCACATTCCTGAGCGATGCAGTTATACAGACATAAGTCTGTAGTGTAAAAGACCAAGCCTGAGACCCTTAGCTAACATCCATGAAAGATCTTTCTGTGCCAGGCAATCAGACACAGAAATTGACCTGTGGTTGCTTTGCAGTTTCTTTTCCCCTCAGGGAGGCATTCAATAAACAAAAAAGTTTTAGCGAGAAGAAAATAATTAAAATTACTTCCTCTGATTAGTCACAGGATGATAGTGCCATGGCAATTATTATAGCTGGGATGGAGGTCTCGGATGATGGAACAATGGGGAATATTGATTTGGAGGAACTAGGCAGCAGGGAACACCCCATATATACAGAGCCTTGTCTCTGCACATTTAGAAGCAAGCAGGTTGCAGATTTCACCGATCAGCACTTCCAAATTTGGAAGATGGATGGGCAAGTTCAGAGCTCATCCTTCAAGCTCACCTTGAGGCCATCAAATGGATGTTCTACTCTCTGGTCTGTTCTACCAGAAAAGGGCCAGTACAACGTTTATGAACCACTTAAGCCTTATTTTGAGGGGTTAAATGGTTCATGGGCTTCTACCAGGCCTCTGCACAGGGGTGGATTTCACCCTCAGTGAGTTGCCTAGAGTTCCCTCTCCTCTTCCAAGCCCTTGAGAAATTTCCATTCTTGGAATCTCATCTTGAAAATGTTTCTTATTTCCTTTAGTCTATGACTGGCACTAAACTTCCCACTCTAGTCCCTCCCCATATCATTAGCTTCTCCAGCCCCCATCACTTCATTCTCTCTACTGCTCCTTCCATCCCTGCCTCACTGTAACACTCACCTTCCTCTCCCTCATTACTGCTTTCTCCCATCTCCCCTGACTGTAACACTCGCCTCTCACAATGCTTCCCTCACCCTATAAATGCCTGCTACTACTCACTGCAAATGGCATGCGAGAATAATGAGTTGTGTTTTCTCACCCTTCAAATTCCTGCTCTCTTCCCTTTTCCTCTGCTCCCTTGGAGCAAATTTCAATTGACCTACTATACATTTGGGGTAACTGGATTTACTCCAGTGTAACTCATGGAAGAATTATCCAACCAAGCAATGTGTTGGAATAGTTAATGAGAATGAGACTGCCTGAAAAATAAACCCTGCAATACAGTCAAGAGGAGAAGAAAATTGTAGCTTTTGCACTTGAACTTTCCTATTACAGAGGATCCCTCCGTTCCTTCAGTGACCCCAGGTATTACAGAATCATAGACAACACAGATGGAAATGACCTATTATGTCACCTAATCCATCACTTAATAGAGGGACAAGGCATAGGAGTTAGATATCTACCTTGAGGTTATATCTCTAAAGATTCCAGCCTTTTCCATTCTGAAATTTCTCACCAATATATAAGATATATTTATAACTTTTCCGTCTTTTACTCTCTCTCTCTCACACACACACACACACACACACACACACACAGCTAAGAACTGCACCCTGACTCCCAGACCAGGGCCTAAACCACAAAATCATATTTCCTTTGATTTATATAGCTATAGATTTTTTTAAAATGTCCCGCAAAAATCATTTTCCCAATAAACAACTGAAAACTGAAAAACGTTCACTTTTCAATAAGAAATTTTGATTTTCAGGAAAAAAAGCTTTTGTAAGCTAAAAAAAACGGCAAACTCATTTTTTTAAACAAAAACCTGTTTTGTTGTTGTTGTTTGTTGTTTTTTAAACACAAAAAATATTTTGGTGACTGTTTTTCATTGAATAAAATGAGGAAAAAATGACTAAAGTGAGTTTTCCATGACAATTGTTGTTTTGGTAGCAAAGCCAATTTTTTGTTAAAAAAATGCATTGATGAAAAAACATTGACCCGTTCTAATAATAATTCTTCCTTTCCCTGGCTCTTTTTCTATCTAGTCTGTTTAGATCAGTGGTTCTCTACCCGCAGTTTGTGCGCTGCTTGCGGCCCAATCAGCACGCAGCTGTGGCCCATGTGACATCCTCAGGGCCAAACAGGTAGTGTGCAAATGCAGCCCACATAACACATAGAAAGCAGCATATGCAGCCCACAATGCTAAATAGGTTGAGAACCATTGATTTCGATTGTAAACTTTGAAATAGGGTCTGTCTGCCCAGAACCTACAACAATATGGGCCAAATCTCAGGTGCAATCGGTAGAATCAATATAAATAACAATTACAAATATTTTTCACTGTCTTCCAATTTAGGATTTGGGAAACAGCATGACTAAAAACCTTAGTTCTACCAAACATGGCAAGTTTCTCTCAGTGTCATACATAGTCCTTAATTAGAACAAATGGTCTTAGCCATAAAATAAAAGAAAATTTATGATTTGGTGACAGCTAATCGTTTGCAAGAAACAACAGATGCACTTACAATGAAGATATATTTCATGTTTTTCTTGCAAAGTACTTCTAACTGACTGAATAATGCATTGTAATGATTACTCAAATAGTTCCAAATATGGTTTTAAGAATTTATAAAGCACTTCGTCCTCTATCCAGTCCTACATGAGTACTACTTAATTTGTGGCATATGAAAAAGAAAGGACAGGGTGGTACAGGCTTTTTGTCCTACTTATGCTAGAAGTATATATGTGGTGATGAAAAAGAAACATACATCTGAAGCCAGAGAGAGGAAAATCTTAATCTAACAGAGATTAAAAGGATAAGGGTAGAAGGCCTTTTTCTAGCATGATGTGTTGTATCGTGAACGTTATTGAGGTAATATTTTATACTTATTGGGCTTAATTCTCCACTGCCTTGCAAGTTGTGTGATCATTTACACCTGTGAAAAAAGGAATGCATGAGTGTGAACTGCTACCACTGGTGAAAGTGTCTGAAGAATACTAATTTGCACTCGTATATAGATCATAGAATCATAGATGTATCTAACTACATCACATACAAGGAAGGGGAGAAAAGGTCAATCATACCGAGCACATTTTATCTGTCCAGCCACCTAGGGACTTATATGTAGTATCCATGTGCCTCACAAACATTAAGGGGCAGAGTCAGTCACCCTTCACTCCCATAGAGAAGCACTTCACTCCATGAGTACTCCCATTCATTTCAAGGACTATGCTTGCAGAACCAGGTACTATTCAAAGGGACTGGGGTGGCAGAATCTGGTCCTAATGAATTACATACCCCTGCAAGATAGGCATTTTACAGATGCAGAACTGAGGCACAGAGAGATTAAAATCATGGTTCAAGAGAACACAGGATAAGTATGGAAGAGTTGGGATTTAAACCTGGATTTCCTGTGCCCCAGCCCAATGTCATATCAAAAGATCATCCTTCCTCTGGCATCTCAAAGTCTGATACGGACATTAGTGAACTGAGCTACACAACATTCCTGTGAGCTACTGTTACCGCTAGAGATTATTGTTATCCCCGCTTCATAGATGGAGAAACTGAGGCACAGAGAGGTGAGATGACTTCCCAACTCTCACAAGACTCAGTGTCAATATCAATGATTATTTGGCTTGAGTAAGGACTTTAGGATTTTCCTCAACAGTAACTGGTATTTATATATCATTCCACTTTCAAAATGTTTTACAGTTATTAAAGCCTAAATTCTTCAGTACATCTGACAACCTCTCAAAAAACGCTAGGAAGAGATATTTCATAACTGCCCACTTCTAGATTTCTTGTGCCTTTTTCTGAAGCAGTTGGTGCTGGGCCAATGTCTGATACTGAACTAGATGGATCATTGGTCTAATCTGGTTTAGCAATTCCTATTTTCCTATTACTAGCCAATATCAGAAGCACAACAGTGTCTTAGATGCATCAATGAACTGATACAGCAAATCCTCTGTTCCTGAGACATTTAATTAAAGATGTGTTAAAATAAATAGATAAAGAATTAAAACAATATACCAAACTCACATGAAAAGAACAGTGGTGATTAAGCAGTTAAAAACAAATTCCGGAAACAACACAGATGCCAGATACATCCCACTCAGGGGCTAATTCTATAGGGCAGATCCTCCAATACATCATGCTGCAGACTAATCAGCCTCAAAGAGTCTCCCAGGTATGAGTTTGTTGATAGAAACTGTTTGTTTGTTCAATGTACCTTGTCAATGTCTTGCTGACATAATAGTAGCTAATTAAAGAGGGATACCTGACACTTGCCTCAGTAACAGGGATGTGATGAGAGGCAGATCACCCAATGCCCCTCTTCTTTGTTCTCCCATCACATAATGGATTCCTTTTACCCCAGTGCTTTCACCCCAGCTAACCTGGTCTCAGTATCATAAAAGATCTATTTCTCTTGCAATCTGTCATCCCGCATATTCCAAAGTACTTAAAAAAAACAACAACAAAGTAGCTGGGGACATGCCTCAGAGTTGGAAATGTTTCTTTTCCTCCTGCAGTTAGAACAAAAGGTAAATAACAAAAGCATTATGGCAGTTTCTTCACAAAACACACCACCCCAGGGAACAGGACATCTCCTCTACACTAGCATTTGTTCCCAGCTTTCCCCTCTTGCAATGTACCATCTGTCTTATTTCAGCACTTGTGATATGAAACATTTTCTCCACCCCCCACTGAAATGAGAAAATAATTTACAATCCATACTAATACAGCCATGGGTTTCCCATACACACTCTTTCATCAGCAGTCAATAATAAAGACACCCATGACCACCTTCTGCTGAGGTAGGAAGGAAAGAAAGTCAGCGGGCCCAATTCCTAGAAACACTAAGTCCCCGTTTGCATGGTGGAAATACCCCACCAAGAATAGCCCCTGCACAGGAGGCCTGCCTGGCTGGTGCAGTGGTGGGGCTCCCGACATCTATTCTCAACTCCTGTTTCAGAGGATATGCGGAGAGAGGATTTAGGCCAGTGATGAACAGGGGGCACGGTTGGAGGACATTGTGTTACAGTTATCCTCTACTTTCCACAGTCCATGGGATGCAAAAGAAGCAGAACATAAACTAGAGCAGCCCTGAGACTTCTCTAATTTAGGATAGGATTAGGGAGACCCACAACCAGTTCAGACTACAGAGAGGAGCCTTGGCCCCTACCCTGCAGGCCAGAAGATAAATAAAAACCATGAAAATAAAAGTAGAACAGCCCCAGGGTGCAATTGACCCACTGTGATCTTGCTCCAATAATAGAGGGAAATTTGCTCATTGCAGAGGGCTAGCACAAACTAAATCCCTATTGAGTGCTTAGCCCGGTGTTGCTCTTTGTCCAGGGGAATTTCATCCACAAGGACCTGGACCCCTTTCTCTGTCCATACACGTAGCCTTCTATCATTTACAGTATCACACTTCCTTGTGAGCCTGATTCTGCTTCCTCTGAACTCAACGGCAAAACTCCCATTGTCTTCAGCAGGAGCAGGACTGGACCCCTTCTGGTCTATGCACCCTATCTTGAACTTTTTGGCATTTCTCCAGGTTCTGTGAATATTTCACCTCCCCAAGCCCCACCCCCCAGCCCATTTACATCATCATAGTGCATCTGATCTTTTTGCCAGTCGCTAACACAACTATTATTGTGTGACCATCATTCTCTCAACATCTTTTCTGCATCATGGGAGCAAACAGATCATAGAGGCAAGAAGAGAAAGATTCAACCTGCTGTAGACAGGTTGTGGTTAGCCCTCTCAGATCCTCCGTTTTGGAAAAAAAATGTATGTGCAAGTGCGGGGGAAGGATTCCATAAGTTACATTGAGCTGCTTTTACCCTACATATGGTTGGGGTTTGGGTAGTGAGGGGTTAGTCCAATCAATACAGAATGTGGGGGGGAAGATTATCCAGTAAGTCACATAATTCATTTTTTTTAAAAAGCTTCTATTGACAGTTTTCTGTGTCTTCCCCAGCAAACAGATGCTATGAGAGAGGAACAAGTAAACAACAAACAAACACAGCAAACCCGAGCACTACAGTCTGCTCTCCAGCAAGATGACAGGAGGCAGTAGAATGGGGAATTTTCCTACTGTGGGTGATTGATGTATTTGACGCACCAGGGACATGGATAAACCGAGCCTGGGACCTCTCCGGCTAGATGCCCTAAATGTTCTTAAATAGAGCTAGTTATCCTCAGGTGTTATATTTCCCAACAAAATAAAAGCATCCAGACTTATTTTTATTCCATTTCCCTCTGCTCTGCATTCTCCTTAAAGTAAGCTTATTTGCTGGTGAATAGTACCAGATTGTCAGACCATGAGACAGAGAACAGGTATGTTAGGAGCAACAACAGCGCAAGCTAATGTGCTTAGAGAGACACCATTTCCAAGGATGAGAGGGTGAAGGTCAGGGTCTATTGCTTATTCAGTCCTCAGCTTCTCTCCCGAGCCTGCCAACGAAAGGGTTGATCGTTGTGCCTTGCAGTGGTGGCTTGTGACATGGTCTGTTCACATTTCATGTGGGACACCAAACAATCAGCAAATCCAGACAGCTTTCAGCCATTGACGTGTTAAGTTGGATTTGTACAGCGACCATGGGCTAGATTTTCAGTACACCTCAATACTGTGGGTGGGGTGCACAATGGGAGATGCTGGGTCCTGAGCACTTGTTAAAATCTGGCCCTTATTTAGGTGCCTACATGGGAGCTGAGCTCTTCTGAAAATCTGATTTTATTTGTGGGTGCTGAGCCCTGGAAAATCTGGCCCTGAGCAATTTGGGAAATCTAGCCTCTAGAGGTGACAATCTCTGTAGCTCACAACCAATTCCCTGAGAACTCCAGGCCCCTTGTTAGTGAAAACAATGTATTATTTATACTTCCTTCCCCCACGAAAGGAGGGGGACCTCTCCCTCTGATTTCAGCAGGGGAAGGAAAGTTGAACTCCCATCCTCTGCCTTCCCCTTTATTTTACCCTCTAATCATTTCCTGCTTCAGAGAGACCATAGTTCAACATCTCACAATCTGTAGAGATTAAATGAAACATAGATAATTGCCATAATTTGCAAATTGATTTTTACTATTGTTTCCTTCGGAACTGCCACTGCCCATTCAGTTTACCAAACTTCTACTGATTTATTTTTAGTACTGATATTATAGGGGCACCACCACATCCCAACATGGTAGGCACTGTCTGTACGGTAAGAGATGCCCCCCTGCCAAAAAGATCTTACAATCTAAGTAGACAAGACAAAGGGGAGAGGAATGAGGCACAAGAGAAGCAGCAACTTGCTCGAGGCCACACAGTTGGTCAATGGTAGAGCAGCATCATTTAGAACTCAGGTCTCCTAGTTCCTACTCTAGAGCTTTAGCCATGCTGCCTGCCAAGCCAGCTGCACAGTGATGTACCCAGCGTTCTGTTAGATGCCTTGAAACCTGTCTGGCTTGAGGGAATCACAAATTCTCAACACCCTCTTGAAGTCATAAATTGTATTGGAACCAACGGGGTGATAATTGCTCGATGCCTTTGATTTAGCTTTCAGATGCTGAGCCATAAATAAATGGCTCAAGTCCTATTACTAACAAGGAACCAAACAATGTTCACAGTCAGATGCTGGGGAACAGCTACAGAACAGCTGGGATTAAAGGAGTCAATCATAAGTGTTGACAGAATATGTTGCTTTCATTATTACTATTTAAAGGCTGTGAACATTTTTGTTACAAGTGCCTTGCATACTTCCATTTCACTTATCTGCATGACATTCTCGCCTCTCCTCTCCCCTTTCTTTTCCTGGCACATGGAACCCAATTAAATCACTTTCTAATTCATAATGTATTAAGATAATAATGGGAACTGAAGTTAATAGCAGAGAGACTGGAATTTGCAGAAGGCATTTACGTGCTTGTTTAATTAGGTACCTCAGGTTAGGATGCCTTTTCTCCATCCCCCATGAGCAGTCATGAGAAGCATGTACTGAATCAGACTTAGATACAAAGACATACCCCAGGTGTGATCATTCAGAGCCCTGTTACACACAAACGTACGCTGGATCTCTGAAAATATCCATCCGAGCTATTTTTTGCCCATTTGCCTCACTAATTAACTGCCAAAAGTCTAAAATCTGTCACAGAAAGCCAAGATCAAAAGTCCCATTGACATAAATGGGGTAGATCCTCAGCAGGCATAAACTGAAGTTAATTGGAACTACACTGATTTATACCAGTTGAGGATCTGGCCCATTCCATTTATTGGAAGTATCCAAAAGGGAGAAAGAGAAAGAATGGAAGACTCAGTTATTGAAATGGATGTTTCAGAGACACAGAGATAGAGATAAATGATGGAGCCACAGAATAGATAAAGAACTTCTAAAGGGCTACCATAGGTTACAATAATACTTTGAACTTCTATAGTGCCTTGCTTCTGAGGGTCTCAAGATGCTTTCCAAAGACTAAGGAATTATTCTGAGCCTCAGAACACCTCTGTGGAGAAGATCACTATTATTGTCTTCCCACTGGCCTCTTCAAAACATGATCTTTTAGGTGTAGTAGCTGGACAAGACAGATTAGTGGCCTAATCATGAAGGGTAAGATCCTGTTGTCCTTTCTCAAGCAGAACTCCCATTGTCTGAGTAAGGACTGTAGAATTGGGGCCTCAGCTTGGATTAGTTTGGAGGAGCTCTGTTAGACTGCACAAGTCTGTCAAGAGAAGTAGTGGAAGCAGCATTGCTCCAGTGTTGAAAACTAAGTTGGGAAAATAAGTGGAGAATGTACGGTGGGAAGAGCATTGTGAGTGCTCAAGGACAATATGGAGGGACCTAAGAGGTTTTACAGTATCTCATTGCTACAAACACATGACATTATTTAAGTGCAAGAGCTCTCAGGATGGCTTTATACATTCTTATACATGGTTTTATCCGCTGGAGCATGGAAGGCATTGGGAGCTCATTCACTGGATGAAAGAGAATGAATTCCTGGCCAGGTGAATGTCTAGATAGTATTTTCCCCACTTTCTGCCCACCAGCATACCTTTATAATTATATTGAAGTGCTCTTGTAACAGCTTCTGTGTGGTAGAATTATAGTATATAACAAATGTGTCAGTTTCCAAGTGAATGGCTTGCAGTGTTATCTCTTTGCCAATTTCACCTTCTCCTTCTTCCCCCCCCTTGCTCCTCCCTCCTCTTTTAACGAGTTATATTAGATCCCCTGAACAAATGAGAAAACAGAACTTCTCTACACTGTGTTACAGAGGCCTGGGGCAAACCTGCTTAGCATTTCCTGTATCACATTTTGTTATCCTTTATCATTAACCTGCACTAATCTCTGTAGACAGAGAGCCAAGGGGCAGAAGAGACACTAACACCCTTCCCATCTTGTCGATGCCAAAATAATTAAACTGGTCCCTCCGGGTTCTTAGTGCCTTCTTGTGCTCTTTTGCAAGGTTGTTCGCTTGGTGGTTGAGAGATTTTATTTGTTTTAATGGATTGACAATGTTACACAAGCCAAAGCTGCAGAATCTCTCCTTCTAGGTTACAAGATGCATCCACAAATAGCTCCTGATAAATTAATGCTAATTCTTTGTACTGCTATTGCTTCTCCTAAGGCAGGATTACAAGGACCTAAGAAAACAACAACTGGAAATGTTCTTATTTCCTTTACCCTGGTGCAACCCCATTGACATTACTGAAGTTGCACCGTTGTAAATGGAAGGAGAATTTGTCCGAAAGGAAAGAGCTATACTCTCAGAAACATTATGGATAAGTCCCACTTACACTATGACTGCAACCTTCAAAAGCACTCACCTCTGATCAAACTTCTTCTATCAAAGTCAGTAGGAGTTTTACCTTTTACCTTTAGTGGAGTTCAACCAACTCTGGCCCCTTCTGAAAATCTCACCCGAAAACTACATTGAGGTCCAGAAAACTCCTAAAAAAACCGTTGTGCCCCAACCTGTGCATAAAGGATCTATCTGTGTCTCTGTAGCTAAGTTTAAAGCCTGGGACTGAGAGGGAGGTAAGTACTATTAGCCTCTGCACTTTACAGAAGGGTAATGAAGCACAGAGAGATTGATCTGTAACAGAACTGGGCACAGTACCCATACCTTCTGGGTACTCTGATCGAAAGCCAGTGGGCTTTGGATACAGACCCTGAATCCCAGTCGCATGTCTCAAATGCAAGGGACCTGATTCTCAGTTACACTGAGGCCACTTTGCAGAGCTCTGGACTTGTAAATATGAATCAGGCCCATGAACATCTTTGCTTCCAGGGATTCTGCTGTTGTACCAAGAGAGGAAGTATCACTTCTCCAATCCCCAGGAATGAAACCTGGGACATTCCTTGTCCACAGTGACCAAGGCATCCTTCAGACATCCCAGACACATCCTTTGGCTTGACAGCTCCTGTGGGGTGCAGTATTTTCCCAACTATCTACCTTGATCACCTTGATCGATTGGTCCATCAGCCCTCACACAGAAAGTGCTGATCACAACATGTCAGTCATCTTGTTCTAACCAGTCCTTCAGCCACCCGCTGGCCAGGCTGTCAGTGGCACCAACTATACATAGGACACTTTATTTTTGTTCGCAGTTGACGACATGAAGAAATGCTTGAGAAGGGGGAGAGGAGAAAGATTCTCCTGAACCTTCTCTTTTAAGACTTGCTCTGTCAGGCAGCTGTCATTACTTCTCACCAACACAGGGTCTGTTTTTTACTTGTCAAGTGCATGCTGCTGCATTCCAGCTATGGAAAACAGACCAGCAGGCTAAGGCCAAGGAATCCCATGGTTTGATTTCCTGCTGTTGTTCAGTAATAGAAATCAGCCAAATACAAACAGCCCCAGTCTTCAGGTTCAGCCATAAGGCTGTTCTAAATTATGCTGAGGCTAACACAGTTCAAAGCTGGACCAGGATCAAGGAAGCACAACGATGGTTTAAAGTGTGTGAACACCTTCCGGGTCTGCACCCTCCTGGACATCTATTAAGATTGAAGGTCCTGGACCTAGGAGTCCAGTCTCCCAACCCCCTCAGATTTACCCAGCTATTATCCATGTTTGCATATGGGAACAGTAATTATATATACGTAATTTTAGAAAACAAAAGTACCAGACTGTTTCAAGCTCTACAAGGCTGTAATCTAATTAATGTGCCAAGATCACATTAACCCCTTCTAAAACACATCCCTCATCCCCTGACCTCCTCCCCTGGGCCGTCCTGAGACTTGAGAAACAGTTTGACTCAGACCCACTTCTAGTGATCTGATTGATTATCCCTTAAGATGATTCAGCTGGTTTCAACTTCCTCAGTTAGTTAACAAGTCACTGGTGAGCTTTTCATAGTGCCTAATAACTGTCCCTATTGAACCCTTCGTCTCTGAACAGGGGCATTAAATGAAACTTTTCTACCAGAAATGTCTAGGTAGCAATAATAAAGGATCTTTTCTTTATTAATAAGCTAAATCTATCCCTTCTCTATTATGCCTGTCATTGGATAAACCTTTTTCCTTCTATCACTCTTTCTTCCTAGCCACCTTTCCCCCATCCCTTTCTCCATCTCTTGTTCCCTAAATAGGTCCTAAAATAGGGCTGATTAACAAATGCCAATTATTTTTCATGGGAAACTTTGGGGGGAAAATATTTTTCCCTCCCAAAATTTTCTGCTATTTTTAATTTTTTTTTATTGAAAATCCAACCCCTGTCCCCTGAAAAAAATCTGTTTTTGAAAAGCAAAAACCAAAAATTTACTGAGAACTGAAAAACATTTATCTTTCTAAAACCATTTTTAAAAAAATATATATTTTTGTAATTGAAAAACGAGTATAACTCAGCCAAAACAAAACAAAAAATGTATGCAAACTACTGCTTTGGTCAAAAAGCCATTTTTAAAATCAGAAAAATGTTTCCACAACAAAATTTTGACCAGCTCTACGTTTAATGAAAACTCTTGGGACTATTCCTGGATAAACAAACACCCCCACACTTTGCAATTTACAGAATGCATCAAGACAACGGACATTAGATTTCAGGAAGCCATACACCTTCCAAACAGACAATGAGAAACAGGATCTATTCAATCTTCTGACGAAAGGAGGGTCAGGGGGCTGTGGAGGATCCGAGCCAGGAATCTAAAAGCAGAAGAGGAGGTCCTCATCCTCCACCTGGTTTGGATAAGCAGTGCCCTCCTACCCTCAATCCCCATCCTCCTTCATTGGTTCAGTAAAATCTCACTCTCCTGTCTTCATCCTACTTCACCCACAACCCACTGATCCCCTC
The DNA here is from genome assembly GCF_020497125.1 of Mauremys mutica. Taxonomy (NCBI): domain Eukaryota; kingdom Metazoa; phylum Chordata; order Testudines; family Geoemydidae; genus Mauremys; species Mauremys mutica. The sequence goes on from NC_059093.1 coordinate 10,228,861, forward strand.
TATGGCAGGTTCATCTCTCCATGATGCATTTCTGGCCTTGGTCTCCATGACAGCATGGAGGCTGTAGGGGCATTTAATAGTAGCCAATGTATAATATAGATCAATTTTTCACTGACCAAAAGATGGAATAGATGGCTTAATATTATTTGCTCTTTAATTTCTATGTATATGTGTGTATACATATATTAGAGGGGAAATTAGCCATCTACTCCATCATCTTGCCAGTGCAATACATGAACACACACACATGGGGGGGGAAGGGGATGATGATTTTATACACACAATAGTCTCTCTTTCTTTATATACATATATACCTACCAACCTTTACAAGATACTGATGTCTTATTTAAACCACGAGCTATGCCTCCAATGTTCTATACTGTATGAAACATATCACAGAATAACTGTGAATAAAGTAGCACACACATCTCTCTGAGTTGGCATCTGAGTTGGTATCTTACTGTATATTCAGTATAATTGCCTGTGCATACAAGCATTTTGCATCTCAATGCCAAAGAATATGCACATATGATACACCTTGAATTTAGAGTTCAGACCCAGCAAATATTGAATTTATAAACAGTTTTATGTCTGAAATTGTTTCTAAATGCCAGAGCACGAAGACTCAATTCTGTAATCAGCACATCGCTGAGGAGATTTCACAATTCAGTAACATGGGTTAGAAATGTGAATAGAAATTCAAGCCACAGCAATGCCGAGCAATCACACAGCTTTTCTGTGGAGTGAAACTGAAAGAGAATAAAACATGATTTGTTTGTGAATCTGAGGAACTGCTCACTGGCAGTCTAACTCTGATCTCCTTTACATCTGTGTAAATCTGGAGTAACTGACATCAGTGGAGATATTCCAGAGTTTCATCAGGCGTAGGTGACAGCAGAATCTGTCCCTGGGTCTACTGGAGCATTTTACTGATCTGTGTGAATAAAAGAAAAGAAGCCTCTAACAGGGTCTATAATTATTGTATATTCAATGATTTGATTAATCTTATTATCTACTATCTATTATTTGATAACTATTTTTTTCTTTATTTTGGGGTAGTACCCAGAGGCTCCAGTCAAGATTGGGGCCTCATTCTGCTAAGCACTGTACAAACAAGAAGTAGACAAAGTCCCTGCCCAGAAGAGCTTACAATCTAAGACCCTCATCCTGCCATGAACTGCACGTGGGCAAATCTCTGTGGGGAGGTCATTGCTGGATCAGGGTCTATGCAGGAAAGGAACTTATGAAGTTAGGGAGAAAATCAAATATATACTTTTTTTAGATAGATAGATAGATAGATAGATAGATAGATAGATAGATAGATAGATATTGACTTTTCACAACTGCCCCTCAGCATAGCTGCGTAAATGTCAGCTGATTTCTAATACATATCACTGCAGAAACGGGTCTGGAAGGATGTGAAGTAAAAGAGGGGAGCAGCTTTGCAAATGAGCTCAGGGAGGATGCTTAGTGTACAGGTAGTGGCATAGAAGAAAGCCTGAGGATGTCTGTGAGAGAAGAGGACAGGCAAGCAGATGACGTTGGCATAATCGGTGAAGCAGGTGGGATGAGGGGCAATGTGATGGCAGATTAGAGCAGATAGGTAAGGGAGAGTAAAACTGTAAAAGGCTTTGGAGGTTAGGACAAGAAGCTTGTAACTGATAAAGTGGGAGATGGGGACTGGAAGATGGGAGTGATGTGCTCAGAGTGATGATCAAGGAAGAGCATCTTAGCAGCTGTGTTTTGCATGTGTTGGGTGGGGTCATTCTGGGTGTCAGGAAGCTGGAGGAGAATAGTTTGCAGTAATCAAGATGGGAGTTGATGGAGGCCTAGGCGAAGGTTTTGGCTGTGCAGACAGAGAAAAGATGTTGGAAGCATTTATGGAGGAAGGAGTGGAAGATCAGATGACATCGCTGATATATGACAGAAGGGAGAGTATCTGAGGCAAAGATGATTCCCAGGTTATGGAGCTGATCAACAGGAAGGATGCTGGTTTTGTCAAGAGTGATAGAGAAAAGGAGGTAAAGAGAGCTTGGAGAAAAGATCAGGAATTCAGTGGCAAGATGCTATTGATTATCATACACACTATACTCTTTCCTGTTTGTTCTTAGGATGCTAAATGAGCTACACATCTTTGTCTCCTATTCAGAGGGTAATAGGAAGCATTACACCATTGAAAGTAAAATGATCAAGTCAGGTTATCCACAAATGTCCATAGAATTGAGCATTTAAATCCCCTAGGTGAATTGAAAACCTCAGTCTAAAGATTCAATAGTTCATTCATACCCAGCCATGGGTATTTCAGAGCTTGTGAAAAATGCAACATTCTGGGTTAAGCTAGAGACAGCAAAGATGCAAAAATAGGAAGACATACAAAAGGTAATTTTTTGTGATATGTATGAATCCTATACCCTTTTTTTATTCCCCTTGAATATTTTTCTGGAGAAGACACTCCATTAGCTTTTATTGTTACCTTTTCTGCACAAAAATCTTAATTTCTCTGCTTTTTATTTTATCTGAAATGTCCAATTAAAATCCTTTTAGCTGCATAATTCTTTATCGCTTGTCCTGAATGTACAATATTTCTAATAAAGGGAAAGAAAGAGACTACATACTAGCAAATTGTCAGAACGAAACTGCAGAATTAAAGAAGAGATTCTTCTCTTTCATACACTGGCTGTTCCTCTGCCTTTTACTCCCCTGTTGCAAGGCTCAAAAGCAGAAGCAGGGAAAGAAAAGAGCTTTCAAATGCACTAAACTATTATGTTATGTATTTTAGTAGAGTGGTGTTCCAGATAAAACATTATGACAAGGACTCAATAGACAGGAAACACCTTTATGACTAGGAGACCAGAAAACATCAGCCCCAGTTCACTTCATCCAGCTTCTCAGACAGGATACAAAAAATAAGTGGAAGCAGTGTAAAGTTAAATGTTTGACAGTAACTTTCCTTCTTATGTAAATAATTTAAAATATTTCTCAGTTCCTCATGGGCATCCGAATAGATGTGATATCTAATGGACAATTCCCGACCACGGTAGTGCTAGGAACCAACCAAGAATGGAGCCCATTGTGCTGTACAAACAGAGAGTAGTAGACAGTCCCAGGCCAGAAGATCTTTTAATCTAAAGACAAGACAGACACAGGGTAGGGGGAAGAGAGATAATGCACTAGCAAAGTGAGCTGATGTGAACCTTACTTTGCAAGCAGCCCTATTAGGTGAGATCATGGCTTAACCTGTGCAGCCATGAAAGATATTAAGGGAAAGTAAGATCCCATCTGACAGTCCTGCACTACCTCCCCACTTCTCCACTGCAGACCATAGAGGGGATGGTAAACAGATACCTGGCACTCTTTGTCCCCCATGAATGGGAGGAAGGAATAGGTAGAGATGGAGTGGGGAATAGATAAAGCCTAGTCTCCAGCCCTCTAACGTACTAGCCTCTAACCACCACTACTGGTAAGGATAAGTAGCAGATTAGTATTCCCTGGGAACAAGCAGGAAGCAAGGAAGGAATTATTCTCCTTTGAGGCATGCCTTTCCTGGATGCTCCTGCATTGACACAGTCATGTACCATCCCTTATGCAGGGTAGGTTCTAAAAATACAACCTAACCCATGGAAATGAATGGGGCAGCTCACAGAGTCAGGTACTACTTTCCATGAGTACAGGGGTTGAGGTGGGTGGGGGTGGGGGCAGAATCTGGCTCTAAAATATTCTTTCTTAGCTCTAGAATGTATATACTGTAGGAAGCCTCCTGCACTGATGAGGGATGGATTGGGAGGGACATAATAGGACTTTTCCCTTTCCAATTACAATTATTCTGTTATGCTGAAAGGTGATTTTTTTTTTCAGATTTTTTTTCTCTGAATTTTTCTTGCTATCGTTTTCAGAATTGTTTTTGATTGTTTCCCCATTTACTGACAACTCAGTTTTCACTGAGAACATGATTTTTGGTAAACAAAACAAAAAATCTTAAATAGCAATTATGGCAAATATTTCAATTAAAACATCATGGACAATTTCACAACAATTTTGATAACGCTGACAAGTTTTTGCAAAAAGTTTCATTTTTTGGAGAAAGACCATTTTTCAATTTATAAACTATTTAGTGCAAAAAAATTTCAACTAGCTCTAATCCAAATCCAGCAGAGAGTCCATCCCCACCACAAAGCTCAAGGATGTTCAGAACTAGCCCAATTATAGAGCCAAGGGACAAAAGCTAAGCTCATATTTGAATCTCTCCAGGTTGCTTGGAACAGGATTATCATTGGGTGCACTGTTTGGGAATGTGGATCTTGGTCTGGATCAGAACTTTTCCAAACTCAGGGAAGTTCATCCCTATAGTTTTGATTCTGGCCCATCTCTGCTGAAGACAGATGGAAATTAGATACACAGTTACCTTTGGCAAAGCATCTCAACACAGATGGACACATGGTCACTGATATTAAATCACTTCAAGGCAGATGGGCACACAGTTGATGCTACCCTTTTTGCTCATTCTGTATTCTGTGCCATGAAGCATGGATGTGGGCAATAAAGAGAACAAAACTGGTCTTTTCTTTATGGCCCTGGGAACTTTTCCTGATAAATTATTCCAAATGCAGAGGGGAAAGCATGTCTTGCTTCTCATCAGAGGTGTCAATTGGAAAGAAATGTTTGCACAAAATTACAATGATTTGTGGCTGATAGAGAGTCATTTAGTATTTGCCACATCCTAAAAATCTAATTTAAACAACCTTTTGCACCTTTTAAGCACTTCAAAAAATAACGAACACTATACTGAGACTAAAAAGCATGTTCTGCTTCCATCAAACCTTGTTACAATTGTTATTTCCTATAAAACATAAACCAGTTAATAGTTATGGCAGCTGAGTGCAGTGGCATTCCTTAAAGTAATTTATGTCATATTGTTTCTCATCCAGCTTGAGACAGTAATTTTAGGAGTACATTCATTTGACGCTGGCATTGCTGCTTCACCTAATGCCTTTTTGCTGTGGATGGTGTATGTGTATTTTACATATTTACACAGTAATTGAAGATAAACACTGAGCAGGAAAATGCATCGAGAGGAACAGATTGATTGTTTCTAAGAATGCGACAGGAGGAAGAGAGCTGACAGCAATATGGGAGAATGTGATTTTTTTGCTGTACATTTTGGGGAAAAAAGAAAAAGTTAGGTCAAAATTCCTGCAAAACAGCCCAGAGTGGAGGTTGAGAAGTGATGCTACCTTCACATTTTTGTACTGGATTTGCAATGAGTGGAACAAAGATCTTGTGGTTAAGGTTCCTGGACTAGGGTTTAGATCTGGTTCAATTCCCGGCTTTACTGCTATTTGTCTGTGTGACCCTGGGCAAGTCACTTACGTCCAGATTTTCAAATTTACTCAGCCCCCACCATAGGAATGGCAGATTTTCAAAAGAGCTCAAAATCCAGTACTGGTATGTGTACCCAGCACGCTGGATGCTACTGAGCTCCTGTGAATACCTGGATATAGGTGTCACAATAGGAGCTGAGAGGTGTTGAACAATTTTTGAAAGTCTCTGGGCACTTATTTAATTGCCTTTCAAAAATCTTTCCTCCTGCTTGAGCATCAGTCCCCACATCTCCCTGTGCCTCTGTTCCCCATCTGTGAAATTGGGATATTTCCTTTCTCCTACCACTCTAATGTCTATTTACTATAAACTCTTTGGGTCAGGGACTGTCACTTATGATGTGTTTGTAAAGTGCCTAGCAGAATGGGGACCTGATATCAGTTAGGATATCTGGATGCTACATAACACCACAGGCATGTCATCTATACAGGGAAGGCATGTATTGCATGCCCATGAAAGCCCTGGCCCCTGAATATGACTTTCTGACTGGCTGTGGCCATGGGACAATTCGGTCCAGCCCCGAACATGCATGGAGAATGTTATTTTGTTCTTCAAAATGGTGACCTCTGCACAGCCATTTTGCTTACAAGTGTAGAATTGCAGGCGTTGCTAAAAATGTCACGCCCCACCACTGTCATACAAACTGTAAATCAGCATTATTATTATCAGCAGCAGAAAGGTACATATTATGAGCTGCGAGTGCTTGGTGTAGCTGGTTGTTACAGTTCAAGGGCGAGTTGCACTTGTGATCTTTCTTTCAGTCTCTCCATGGGCACTTCTTTCAACTGACACACCTATATCTGCACTTCTCTCAGGGTGGAACCCCTTGGCTCACCCCACTCTTGGACTAGAACACAGGCCACAACAACCCTATTTACCAACTGTATTACATCCAGCAGTGCCAAATGAGTTTGAATTTATCTTCTCTCAGAGCCATGATTGGCTGGTAAAAGGAGTTACAGAAAACCGCTTGTTCAAAACAATACAATTTATTTATCCATAAGAACTTGGCGAGCAGAAAGAAAGGGTTAAATATAACAAAAAGCTAAATGCATATTGTCTTACCTAAACTTAGCCTTGCCAGTTTAAGTAGGCTCCACTTAAGCCAGGCACCCTCCCCCCGCCAAGCACAGGAGATGCTGCCTATCTGAACCAAACTAAACATCTGAATGAGAACACATGCAAAATATTTAGGAACAAAATCTGACACTGCACAAACCTGGTTTTGTTACACACTTGAAACTCAGATTGTGTTTATCAAAAGTTTTGAAGTGAACCCATGGACCTGTTTTTGAGCTAAACCCTCGTTCAAGGTGAAAACCACAAGAGTCAATGGCTTCCCATAGCTTTGATGTGAAACCAGATGAAACTCAGGGTTTTTCCACAGCATTTTGCTTTGAGATTTTGGGTTCCTTCATACTCAGAATCTAAAGCAAAACTCAAGGGATCAAATGCCTCACAGATCAAACCCAGCAACAATGTTTGCATGAAACCTTGTGAACCAACCTTGCTCAGTTTGACACAGCTCTACTCTGAAACATTTGAACTTTGCCCATCACTAGTAAATGATCATCCTAAGACTTTAGGTGCACACTACTACACTTATCTTGCACAATGGAACTGTCCTTCTCAGGGTCAAGCTTGTCTGTGCAAGAGACAGAACTTTCTCTGGGGCTGGTCCAAGACTGTGGTATGAACTCTCACAGGAACTAGGAAACATCACAATCCCCACCACATTCCATTTCAAGTGTACTTCTTTGATCTTTATTTTACCATTTTGCTGAGGAGCCCTACTCATTATTATTGCCATCAGTTATTTATATCGCAGTTTGTTTATATCTCAGTTGCTATTACAGCAGAAATCAGCAGCCTCAGCTGAGATCAGGTAATCACTGTGCTAGGTGCTGTACAAACACGTAGTAAGAGACAGTTCTTGCTGCAATCAACGTAAACAATAAAGATAAAGTCTAGGAGAAATATAAAATATAGTAAGAGAAGCCTGGGAAATGAGACTTAGAAAGTTAGTTGCCTATAGTGAGTCTGGTCTCCTGACTGCAACTCCACTGTTTTGATCACAATATCATCCTCCCCCAACATCACTATCTCAACCCGCCCTCACTGACTTGGAAAAGGCTTCCAGCTTTTCCCTCCTCTCTGGTGCCCTCATCCCAGCCGTATTTCACAGCATTACTTGTTCATATTCCCAAAATTGATTTCATCCATCAGGAGCTGCTGCCAAGGTTGCTGATTCTGCATATTGATCTGGGGTGAAAGGAAATGTGGGGGGGGAAGCTGATGAGTGTAACTCTCTCTGAAAATACAGCCTGGTCAAAACCTGTTAATCTTGTGCTCTATTTATATGTATATCATCATGTCCACACTACTCTAGTAATAGCAAATCTCACGGGCTTGTCTGGGGCTGCGACTGACTTCTTTGCCTGGAAAGCATTTCTATTCCAGACAATCCTGGGGTTAATGGGTTTATCTCAGGCACTCACAGGGTGCAGTCAGTCTGTGCAATCAGATAATTCAAACCAAACATTCAGGATGGGAGGCGGAGGATTCAGAGCTGAGTGAGAGGGAATCTGAAACTTCAATATCCAGTGGTTCTTGGAGAGCAAATTCTTAAGGAAAGAAACAAGTTGTGTGAAATGCTCATTTAGGCCCCAGTTTAGCAAAGCACTTAAGCACGTGTTTAAGTTAAACACGTGCTTACGTGCCTCTTGTTGGATTGGGGTTTTAAGGCCTAATTCTGCACAGCACTGAGGCTATCACTTAAACCAATTTTTTTTCAAAATTTCCAGTGATTCTGGGTATCCCCCAACTTGAGACAATTAGTGTGGGTCTGATTATCACAGGTAACGAGTACCCGGGATTTCTATTAAAGTCCCCTGGAGCTGCAGGGGCTCAGCACCTGTTAAAATGAGTCCCAAGAGGCCAGATTTTAAAGGTATTTAGGCACCTAAAGGTAAGGCAAACTGACTAAGCCCTTCAAGGTCCAATGAGCACACCAGCCAGCTCCACTGAAAACTAAAGGTGTGCTAATGAGAGAGTGAGAGAAACTAGGACAGGAGGCTTTGTCCTGTCTATTATTAGCAATACTTCAACAGAATGTAAAGAATGGAGGCTTGGGATGAGTGCACCTTTCTTCTAGGAAGCCGCTGTCCTGCTCACTGGACCATTAAATGTTGAGCAGAAGGAGGGACAGGTTTGTGTGAATATTAAAGAAGGCGCAGCAGCTGCAGATTTTCATTTAGGTCTAGAACTACTTGAGGTCACTTGACCTATCTAAAAAGAAGATCAGCATTTTTGTTCTTGTAACATTGGGACAGGGCATGTTTCATGAGGCCCTTGGTGATGATAATTTTTGCTTTCACGGCGGCTAACAAACAGTTATTATTTAACAAATGTATTCATTCATTTTGCTTAGGAAGTACCTATCCAAGGCTCTAGGTGCTTGTACAGTATACAAATTCTGTTGGATCTCCCCAAAATCGCCTCCACCCAGCCAACTGCCTTTCATAAAACCCGCCATCTACCCCCTACCATCAGCCAATTTACTGGAAAGAAAAATTCTTCCTCCTCAACCTACTTATGCCACCCTCAATCCACCACTCTAGGGAAAGCCTGGGAAAGCAGATAAGCCTTGCCTTTTGCCATCACAGCCAACAAATCCGGACTCTGTTGGACCAAGGAAAGGGAGTAAATTCCTGAGTCATGGACATAGTGAATGTTTTATCACCAGCTGTGTCCCACTGTAAAGAAGGGCCTTGCTCGGTACTAGTATGGTTAAAAAGCCATAGAACTAGAGGTGGGCTTGAGCCAGAACTCCAGCTCTGACCCTCCTCTCAGCCCCTTGAACTCAGGAGAGGTTCAGTTCCAGACCTCTTTGTGGGTTGGGCATTGCCTACACTGTTTTGACTTCAACAGAGTTGCTCCACATTTACACCAGTATAACCGAGAGCAGAATTTGCCCCAGCACATTAAGTCTCATGACAGCCTTGTGAAATAAATAAGTATGATTGTCCACATTTTGCAGACAGATATGCTGAGGCATGGAGAAGTAAAGTGGCTTGACACACAGGGTGTCTGTGGCAGAACTGGATTTTTGAACCCTTGACTCTCTGTCTCCTGATCTGACCATTGGACCTCATTAACTAGCACATCATATTGAACCTCAAATGGTCCAGTTGTTCAGATCAGACAATAACTATATAGGTGTTTGGCTGCTTTATACAAATGATCTGAAGCACTTGATTTCAGACTGTCGGACTGGAAAACTCATGAGAACAGATTTTCTTATTAGATTTATGATTATCATTTATACTAATAATAAATATTTAGCACTTGTACGTACCACTTTGTGAACTGCCAAGTATATTATTTATTGTCATTATTGTTAATTTCAACAAACATTAAATGGCTAATTAAGATTTCTGATGCTTCCAGTCAGGCAAGAACCAAGCCCTTGGGATGGTGGCTTCCTGTGCTTTAGTACAACAGGACCCTGCATACTAATTGGTGCCTCAGGTAACTACCTCAGTGCAAAATCATCATCATCATCATGCAGTGATGCCCTGATCCTGCAAAGGCTTATGTGTGTGCTTAAAGTTATGCACCTATGTGAGTAGCTTGCTGAAGTAAAATATAAGGGTCTGCTTCTCATTTATTTTAAAGCCTTTTTACCCCACTCTGGCAGTGCAAAGAGGTCTTAAAGTGGGTGCAAATATATTTAATTCCCACTTTAAGCCTCCTTTACTCTGCTACAGTGGTGTAGAGGTGCCTCGGTGAGAATGTGAATCAGGCCATTGGCACAAAGGTACGACACAAGAACACAAGTAATGTTGATGAAAAGTTATCCACACATTTCTGAATCCTCGCAAAGCTTCAATTTCCAGCTATGATTGAAGGATTGGAGTGCTTATTTTCTCTGGCCCAGTTTCCCCATCTTTAGATAAGCTCCACATCAAATGGTCCCACAATAAGCATACACAGAGCAAGAAGCTTCTGTACAACCCGCAGATAAAGAAACTCTCAGCAGGTGGGGGCCACTTTAGCCAGGTCCCTAATTGCACTCATACTCACAAATGCGTGCTAACCAGAGAATCTTTTCTACCACACTCGGGTGAGCCTGGCTCAGGAGCGTTAAAGTAACAAAAAACTTTTTTTCTTTTCAAACAGAAAAGTCCTAATTTTTTTCTTTTGTTGACCTTCTCCTGTCAGATGCATTGTGGAGATTAGTGCACAAATCTAAAGCTCCTGCATTGCTCACAGTAAAGTGCTACAGAATGCGTTATCTCCCTAGCAATGTACTTCAGAGGGCTTGAACCTGTAAATCAAGGATAATCAAACACTGCTCTGGAGTGTGCTGTGGGCTAGACAATTCCTCAGCAGAGAAAATGAGGCTGTGACGTGTGTAACTCTGCAGAGATAAAGATATTGGACCAGATTAATCCCTGGTGCAGACCTATTGGCTTTGGAGGAATTACATTAGAAATAGATTTGGCCCATAGCAAACAAGGAAGATGAGGCATGTGGGGTCTTGTAAGTGTAGGAGCTTATCTATAATGCCCCATGCAGTATCTTTTGAGGCGTTAGCAAGCAAGGAAAAGCTGGCAACAGCTGGCCTCTCTGGGCATGGATGGCTTAGATCCTGGATAAGTCTTGTCATTGCTCTCACTGGCCGTTCCATTGTCACACAGTCAGTGCTTAGAGCTGGGTAAATGGTTCACAGAGAACAAATAATCTAACACCTTTTGTTCCATTGCCACTGTGATTTTATGAATTTGTCCACTATCCTGATTGATTCAATAAATATTCCATATACTCCAATGCCAGCCGGTGTGCTGCTCACCAGCTGCGTTCAACACATCTATTACCTACTCTGTCATTGTTCACTTTAGTCACGTTACACCAGTGTAACCCCATTGACTTCAATGGTGTTACCCCTGATTCACACCAGTGTCAGTGAGAAGAACCAGGCCTCTTTTGCCCAGGCTTCCATCATTACCCAAGCTGCATGGTGGTGGCAATTGTTTTGAAATTACAAACCATAGAATTAAATCTTGATGCCTAAACCCATTGTAGTTCTGTGCAGCCTTTCTTCAATGCATTATTACGTGCATTTTTAAGGATACACTTATACACTGCTGGCTGCTGCTTACTTCTTAATGTTATTATGTTTAGGGATTGTTTACTCACTTGTAGCCTTAAGCAGAAATTAATTAACAAAACCCTCCTGTGAACATCTCCTGTATGTGGCAGCAGCTTCTATTGCCTGATTTGAAGGCATGTTTTCAGACATGGGTGTGATGTGGTTGACGGAGCAATGGCTGCAAGGAACACTCTTAGCTTTTAATAAGCCGGAATTTGTACATAAAGAAAATATCTGCGGGAGGGGGGTACGTGTGTGCAGGCACAATGACATATGGAAGGCTCTCCTTGGAACATGGAGGAGCAAAACAGCATGCAGTGGCTTATGGGAGTTTGGTGGCCTCAGCCTAGGTACCTGATTGTCAGGTATGCTAAAGCCGCTTTACATCGTCCTGGAACTGTAAAGGACCCTTATAGTATATAAAAATCAGGCCTTTAATTCTCCAGGGAGCTCCAGCTCGCCACCTTTCACCAGCTCTTAAGTCATTTAGAATCTGATGCAGCACCCAATAAAGTCAATGGAAAGACTCCCAACAAACACCAATGTGTGGTGGATGAAAATGAGAAATGAAAGAAGGAAAATAAGAGAAATGAGTTGGTTGAGCTTTTGCTTCTTTGTTGTTATTTGTATTTTCAACCTATTGAAGCACTGAATGAAAGAGCATTCAAAGAGGAAAATGATTCTCATTTCAGCTTAAAAGCCACAAGTGAGCAAGGGAAACTATACAGAGTTGTTTGTTTATTTTTATTTTCACTGACAGTTACAGAAGTAAGGAAAAGGCTAATTTTCTATAGCAATGGGCACAACCAGGGTGTTTTGTTTTTGCTTTCATTGTGGTTGGTCATGTTTCAAGTTAATTAAAAAACCTACTATCCTCCCTGACAAAGAGTCTATTTGGCCCATCTATAATTATGAACTCTGAATTTCGCTGCAGCCTGAGCCCTAGGAATTACTGAAAAATTAGCCCAGCCTTCAAAATGGGTGCCCTAAATCTGCCATCAAAACCAGGATTTGTACGGAGGTAGCATCTGGATAGGGCCACGAACTTTTATAAGTTAAATAGCAAGGGGATCATTGATTTTCCTAGCACTGAGAGGAGTTTTATCCATCTAATTCTTATTAATTAATGGGAGTCATGTGGCAAAAGCCCCACATATCACTTTGGAAAAATGGAAGTTAGTATCACTGAGAACAACTGTCTGTCTCTTCTTTGGCCCTCTAAATAATAAGGTCCTAATTCTGCTCTGGTTTCACCCCATGCAACTCATTACAAGTAAATTAAATTGCATGGGCATAGGGCGGAACTGGGACCTACATTGGGGCTTGGAGAAAAGAAAGAAATAGAAAAGGGGAGCATCGTGAAAGAGACACATGGAAAGAGAGAGAAGGTGAACAGTAAAATTGATCTCACGAATTGCAGATGGAATGTTTGTACAATCCAATTTATGAAGAACAGTAGGAAGGCAATCTGATGACACTGCTGTTGGCTGGGAGAGTTATTGGCTTGTTTAGGAATCTGGCAGCTGGAAGAGATATTTCACCCTCGCCCCAAGACCATTGCAGGCAACAGCATTGTGCCAGCCTGATGCCAGAAACCCAACCCAGGTATTGGCTGCTCTGGCAGCAATAGATCTTGCAGCCCACTGTAAAGCAGGGCATAAATTCAGAGGGGGGGAAGCAGCCATTCTGACAGAGTGGTGTAACATGTGGCAGCTTGGCTTATTTATTTGTAAACAAAATCACCTTTTGGGACTTTGAAAGAATGAACCTGAAATCATCTGGGATGTTCTTGGTGTGGTTTGGTTTTTCTCCCTAGGTATCTATAACTATATTTTTGCCCTACTAGATATGGCAATGGCAGTTTATTGAGGATTATGTGCCTCTCCCAGGCTAAGGAAAGAGGGCACAGACAAACAGAGGCTGCTTCCAGAGGATACAGGAAGCATGGTAAAAGTCAGGAATGGCTCCAATGCAAGCTGCAATCTAACACTTCCTTGTGCATGCAGCAGGAAAAGGGGTTGGAGAGCGTGAGGGAGTTGAGCATCATCTCTAGGGGATAAAAGGAGTGCAATATCCAAAAGAAATTCTCATTGCTCATCTGGGGTGAGAGTCAAACAATTCAGAATAGCAACATCTGCACCAGCTCCCCAGGTATTCATATAGTCTATCCAGGGGCACGTCTATGTGGCAAATGGTAGACATGTGGGGCAGATTGCTGCAAATCTCTGGGTATGCCAAATACATGTGTGGGGACATGGTATACCTGTATATGTGTGGGACAAAGAGGAGCTTGTGTGATAGATTCTCCCCTTGCATTTTCCAGGTTTCCGGGAGATACCAGTGGGGGTTGGACGCACCACCCATTTCATCAGATGAGAATGGTTCCTGATTTGTCCAGTCCCGTCAGTATCAAAGGCCCAACACAGAGCAATTAGCCCACACTACCCACTCCTACCTCCTCTGCAGCACAACATGCACAGGACTCAGAGAACCAACCCTGAATGGTCCAGCCATAGTAACCCTGTCCTTTCATCTTTTCCCCTGGGATTGTTTTGGGAACAAGGAGCTCTCCATGGCCGGGATCATCTCTGTTATGTGTGTGTACAGTGCCTAGCAAAATGGGGCCTGGATTCACAAGTGGGTCCCCTGGCACTATTGTGATGTTATTAATAATAAAAATGAACAAGCCTGATTCCTTACTGCTTTGCACCTTGTGGAGACATACGGTGAGACTAGAAGCATCAGGACTGTATTGTCAATTCTACTGGAGTGTTTGGCATGTAGATAGTAAGTACATCACTGCTGGGCCCTCTGTGTGTTTTTTAGCTTAATCCATATTAAAATGCTCTTTCTCTGGGATCCAGTTAGCATAGCACCTGCTAAAGCCCTGAATCCCAGTGTCTCAGCAATTGCTAGCCAGAATCCTATCAACACGACTTACTGTTGAGAGTGCACTGCTGAAAGGTGGACCATGCAGACCCCTCCTTGGATTCAGTGATTGCGACCTCATTCCATCACTTCCCCTGGCTGTGAGCCCACGGTGACCATGACAACTCAGATCAGATATTAGCCAATGCACACTGCTTGCCTTGACCACTAACCCCCAGTAGTATGGCCGTCTCGATGTCACAGAACTTCGTAGCACAGCGCCTGCAGGATAAGAGCAGAAACAACACAGCTGGCTGTGAAATCTGCTACTAGAAATCACAGCAGGAAACTAGCACAAAGCCCAAAACACATGAGCAGCATCGTTTGGGGGCATGGAGGAGCAGAATCCCCAGCAATTCTGTCAGGTTTCTAGGCCAAGGATGTGACTTCCTATGACATACAAACAAGTTATCTTGCCCCCTTAGAGCGACTGCTGTTCCACTCCTCACTTCACACGTATCCTTATGGACATGCTGATTGCCTCTCCTAGGGCATACACCATTGGATAGTGGGCGATGAATTTTATTTGACTTTAGCTCATATGCTAAAGGACTTCAGGTTGAACACCCTAAACTTGGAAAGACTGAGGGGGTGGGGGAAGCGTTGAGAGACAGAACTATTTTCTGATCTAATTCAGAGAATGGATGGGATGCAAAATGAGTTTCATGAAGGATAAAAGCCCTGGAGGTGCTTTACCGTGTCACACTGTATCAGACTTCATTGAGCAGCCACTGCATTAACTCCATTGTACAGTGTGATTTATATTCCTGATACTTCCATTTTCAGTAACACTTAAAAGCAATCCACCAGCACTCCTACCCTCACAAATATAGTGAAGGAAAAAGCTACCACTAAAATGTATTTATTTATTTATTTAAAATAGCATTTGAATCATATAAGGCTAAAAAAAAAACCTTCCTGGTATAGTAACTCAGAAAAGTAAATATTCAAATGTCCCGGTAGCCTCAGTAAACTTTACTGCTAGAGAAGGAACACCCCATGGAAGAGATACAGCCCCATTTACAACTTCCTGCATGACTCTTGTTGTCTCAGGAGAGGGAGTTTCCTCTAGTTTCAGACCTTCTGGTAAAAGCCAGCAGCCAGTAAGGGGACAGAACCCCATCTTGATCTTATATTAGGCCTACACAGACCCAATCGTGGCCCATTCTGAGCTCTGTTGCCTAAAGTAACAGCATCAGGGTTTGGGTAAGATTACATGCCCCAGTTGGCTGGACTTTCTATTGAAGTTATCCAGGTCTGGATGCCTTTTTCTCCTTTCACTCACCCTGATTTTATACTAATGCAATTCCATTGACTGAAATCAGGGCCGGCGCTTCCATTAGGCGACCCTAGGCGGTCGCCTAGGGCGCCAGGATTCGGGGGACGACATTTTGTGCGCTCCCAACCGGGCCCACGGGAGCTTCCGGTTCTGCTCCCGTCGTGCCGCCGGAGAAGGACCTTCTGCCAATGTGCCACGGAAAACAGCGGCAGGCAATTGAGCAGCTCAATGACTGCCGCTGTCGCCTGCGGCATTTCGGCAGCGGGTCCTTCTTCGGCGACGCGATGGGAGTGGAACCAGAAGTTCCCGCGCGCCCCGTGGGGAGTGCAGAAAATGCCGCCCCCCGAATTCTGCCTAGGGCGCCAGAAATTCTGGCGCCACTCCTGACTGTAATGAGGTCACACTTTCTGACTCTGGTGTACCTGAGAGGAGGTTTAAGACCTGGGCACCTCTTTTGCTGGACTCCTATGGCAAAGTGGTGGGGTTTCTAGAATACTGCTACCAAGCATCACTGGAAAATGTGGTTTGTTTTTTTTTTCCATTTCAGCAGATACAACAATGCAGATGAATAAACAAAATGCTTCCACTCCTCTCTCCCATGAAGTGGATCCCTAAAGCTTCTCATTAGACATGGACCTCACAAACTCCAAGCCAAAACTGAACATTCCCAAAGTTAGTTGGATCAAGAGGGACAGTTAAATGGGGTGTGTGACTAGGAGAACTAACCACCTCCTCCGTCTCGAGACTCAGATCTGTTGGGCCTGACACTCCACTGCCCCACATCTTGTGTCGTCATTTAGACAAGCACAGAGTGGGTTTAAAGTGCTTCAAATAAGCGTGGCAGCATTTTACATCCATTGAGTCCAGGTATAAATGATGCCACCAGGTGACAAGCAGCCTGAATGGAGCTCCATGAAGTATAGTTACAGTGCTGCATTGACAGTGGTGTTATCCATACCTTGACAGGGAGTTCAGCAATATCGCAATCTGCCCTTTTCTCCCACAGCCCTTCCATCTTCCCGCTTTCCTAGAAGACACTGTTTGCTGGCCTTTGGGGGTGATGAGAGAGGCATTAAGGAATGTTGTAGGATGTACAGGGACTGGTAACACAATTAGTGGCCTGGCTGGGTGTCAGAGCTGGCGTCCAGCCATTCATATCATTCTAGCAGAGCACAAACTGCAGAATTACACTCCACAATCCTGTTAGCTTTGACCTCGGCATTGATTTCCGCAGCGTGGTTACATCGAATTACACAGACCCCCTGCACCTTTCGGCGACAGAGAGACTAATGTGATCTGGAAGTACTTCTGCCCTGTGCAGCAGTGTGGTCTAGTTGACTTTGGTAGAAGACTAGGAGCCTGGTTCTCAGTTACACTAAGGTCTCTTTATGCCATCCTGGCACCCTTAAAGTGGATGGAAGCAGCCTCAAGTGGCTGGGGCAGGGGTGGGTGGAAGCAGCAAGGTCCTTCCCAGCCAGTGTAGAGCTTGTGTAAGGCATGTATGCTGCCCCTGTGCCCAGCTCCTGGCAGAGGGACCTGACAGAGTTCAGTTGGTGGGAGCAGAGGAGTGGTCAAAGCACACTGCACTACAGCTATTCTCTGCATTCCATCAGGGACCCTGGGAAGAAGCATGTAAGTCAGAGCAGCCTTGGTGCTACTATAACATACAGCAGGAGCTAGACAGACTATAGAAAGGGCAAAGGTGACTTAAAGCCACCATTTCCCTTTCCCTCCCACTATTCCTGCCCCAAGTCCAGGAACAAAGGAACTGACAGTTGGGGCCTGGAAGTCAGGACTTCCTGCATTCTAATCTCAACTATGCTGGTTCCCACTGCAGCTCTGGGCCTCTGTGACTCAATTTCCCTACCTGTATAATGGAGACCATGACAATGATTTCCCTCATGGGGGCAGCAGGGCTGTGAGGGGGAGTTAATTTCTGATAAATCGCTTAAGAATTATTACTGGGTGTGTTATTCGTCTCCCCTCCCCCGGCCCTCACTGCTTCCCCAATGAATGCCAGCCTCATGAGAGCCAAGCATGTTGGCAAGGAGTGAGACCAAACCTGCTTCCTCTGTCTTGCCTATCACACAGAGAGCAACTATGTGACATGGCTTTGTGATGGAAGGCATTAAAAAGTAACTCTTCATTCTGAGCATTTGATCACAGGAATGTGAACTACAAATCAATGTCATGGCTCTAATCCTGGCAGAAAAGAACCCAAGCACAGAGTCCTTCAGCAATCCATCTCTCACCGACCATGAGCCTCCAGCATGACTGGGCCAGGCTCCCTTATAAGAACAGGCCAGGACATGCCAGCCATTCCATCTGCAGCTTGGGACACTGCCCTGGGTACTGTGGGTTAATCAATCAACTGGGCTTGAGCTTATCCAACTCCTGGTAAATAAACTGATAGTTCACAGGAGAAATAACAGAGGCTTAAATGATGCCAGCAGAGACCCAGCTGTGTTTTTTCTTGGGATTAATGACTGCCTCTGCGAGTCTTTGCTTTGGGCTGTTAACCCCATCTAGTCATTAATGTTCCAGGAAATTCAGACTGATCTGAGCTTATTATAATACGTAGCATTGTCTACTGGTGAGAGTAGAGAAGGACTGGAAATCAGAACCCAAATCTGCAGGTAACTCCTTGGGGAAAATTACACCCCTTCATCCTAATACGAAATTTGCAACAAAATGGCACGCTGCTGGTCACTTAGGGCCATATATACTTAGGTGCCTAAATATGCACTTAGTGGGATATTCAAGAGCAACCAGGTGCCTAACTCTTGTTGAAAGGAAGGGGACTTAGGTACCAAGGTACTTTGGAAAATCCCACAGGGTGCTTGTCTGTATCTCTAGGCACCTAAATACTTTTAAAAATCTGTCCCTTAGGCCAAACATTTCATAAGCACGCTAGTTTTGGGATGTTCAATTTGAAGTGCTCAGGGCCGGATTTTAAGAGGTGTTGAGCACCTCTAGCTTCTACTGACTTTTAATTGGCTTTACTTCTGATTTACACCAGTGTATTTATCCAGGATGGGAGGTGATGTGCACTGATTCCTTAAAACTGTAGCAGGAAGCTAGGCAGGAGTGGGGTGGGGCAGAAGCTCTTCAGTGAAGCAGAGTGTGTATGTGTGAGCAAGACGTTTTAAGAATAATAGTAGAGCTGGTCAAAACTCAAAATTTCCCTTCCACAGAATTCTGATATTTTGCAATTTTCTTTCATCCTGAATTGGAATGAAAAGTAAAAAAAAATCAAAATTTCCTATGAAACAAAAACTCCAAAAATGTTAGTTTTGGAAACATCAAAAAGGAACTTCCAAAACACTTGATTTCAATAAGGTTGAAGCAATACAATTTGATGAGGTTTTTTCCAACTACTTATATCATATTTACACTATAGTCTAAACAATATAATTGAAACGAAGTGCTTCAACCTTATTGAAACAAAACATTTTCACAACTTTTCATCAACATTTTTGATGAAATCAGTATGTTACTGCAAAACATTTTGATTTTACTGAATAAGCATTTTCCTACAGGAAAACTGTCCCATCAGAATTTTTTTGACCAACTCGAGATAACCTTTACTTAGTCCAAAAAATTCCTTGTTTGGTGTTAAAAGAAAGCTACCTCTCTTCACGATTCTATTCCATTTTCACATGATACAGGAGATTTCAGCCAACCTAGAGGATCAATTCCCCAGTGAATGGTTCAAGTGGAAGAAGGAATAGTCCAGTGTTTGTAGTGTCTCCTGCTAGCAACAGCAGGCTTGGAAAGAGCCAATCTGTCCACTAGAGCTGGTCAATATTTATTGTTGAAATATTTTTTACAAATAAATTAATTTTGGTCTGAATTTTCTCTCTTTTTCCCATTGAAATCTGAGAACCAAAAATTAAAAACTTTATTAGTAACTTTTTTTGGTTTTCAGGGAGTATTTTTCTTATGTTACACATTTTCACTTTACAAATACCAGATTTCAGTTTCAGATTTGGGGCGGGTATTGAGGAAAATGAAAAACATTTAAAATTTCCCACAAAAAATAACTAGCACTTTTTGACCAGCTTTACATTCCACCCCACTGAGTGAGGAAGTTGGAGCTGTGCCTGATGGGAGGAAGGAAGCTAGAAAGGAGATAGAAGGGGTAAACTGGCATGTCCAGTATAGAAATGGTGGGTTTAGTCTTTATGTGGGTACAGTAGGGAATGGGATGAGACATAAAACACAAGGTTCTGTGAAGGTTTTATGGATGCCATGGCATGTTTTGCAATTGCAGGCTTCCCCCTTCTCCTTTAATTGTTCTCCACTCTGTATAATATGCTAGTTAGCTGCCACCGTCCACCCCAGAACTGGCTGCATTTCATTGGTGATGTAGGTATATATCTTGTAATAAAGCATTTCGGGTTTATTCCAGGAGAAACATGCTGTACATATATAAAATATCATTTGAATTCAGAGTGGGTAGTGACCCTAATTAAAACTCACGTGCAGTTGTCATACTGACACATGCCATTGTAAACCTTTCAACCAACCATTTGCAAAGGGCCAGATGGCAATTCCTTTGTCTGTATTTATACTAATTTATTGGACTGATATAGCAACTTCTGATTGCCAGCTAGTGAGAGAAGGAAGTCATATCTCAAGGTTATGATGTAGTCAAAGTGACATATTTTACAACTATGATAATACAGTCAATAAAGAAAGTATTTTTAAAATGTGAGAAAACTCTCAAATTACTTAATTTTCATATGGTATATCCCAGTAGGACATACAAATTAACTAATGCCAACTTATGATGACTATAATAATACCTTACCCTCAAACAGCACTTTCAACCAACAATTTCAGGGTGCTTTACAAATATTAGGGACCTGATTTTCAAATATGCTCTGCACCCTGAGCTTGCAATGGAGTTTGGAGCAGTCTGGAAATCAGGCACTAATTACCTAAGTCTTACAATGTCCCTAAAAATAGCTAAATGTTATTATTATCCTCAATTGACAGGTGGGGAACTGAGGCAAAAAGCGGTTAAGTGACTTCCCCAGGTTCATACAGAAAGGAATAGGCAATATTGAGAAACAAACCCAGGTGACTTGATTCTCCATTCTTTACTCTAACAGCTATACCACATATCTTCCCAGGGATTTCCTAGATTGCTAAAGATTCCTACTTCCCACTAATATCTGCCTTGAAATCCAAGCTGCTCAGAGTAGAAAGAAAAAGCAGAATTTTAAAAAGTTGTGGTTGCAGACTTCAAACAAAACAGTATCTTAACAAATAAAATAAACATGCCAGAGGGCATAAGGGTTTTAATAAAAACATATTTTCCCTTGCCACATTTTGAGTGATGCACATACTTAAAAACACAGGAAAGCTAAATAAGGCTGTAGATGCATCACAGTGGTCTGACAGTATCACAATACCCATGACCTTTGCATTTATGATTGCCCGAACAACTTAAACTGCTCCCTTTGAATGGATGGGGTGTTCTGCCTGAGGAGAAATAGGGTTAGCCTTTGTGTTGGATCTTTTGGTTATAGTCAGCTACATACTTGGCTGACTGTTCCTTCAATCTGAGTTTACTGTTTCATCTTGATTGGCTGTACAATACATAGATGCCTCTGGAGAGGGGCCTTGTAAATATTTAAAGAAATAAATCTGTGTGTATGTGGAATAGGAGTGCATTGGGGCTGAAAGATTCATATGGATAGATTTCCAAAAGATTTCAATGCCCAACATCTAAGCACCTAAATATGTACCTTCATTTTCAAGTGTTCAGCTCCCAAGAGCACCTGTTCTCAGGGGGGGGATGGCTGGGTGTTGAGCAGTTTCTAAAATCAGGCCATTTCTTCAGGTGTCTAAATGAGAACACTGACCTCTTACCATCTGGCTAGCAGGTTTGATCCATCCAACTCCAACAACCTCAACAGCCTCCAGTATTTACCCAGGAAATATCTATATTAGTGTGGGGCAATGCTGGTTTGTTCTAATCACCTGGGCTCCTTGGGATTTCAACCATAAGCCATCATGAGACTGATTCTCCCTTGCCATCTTGGGCCATCATTCACACCTGTACAAGGTGAATGTAAAAATGCTACCATATCAGATTGGCTGGATTTTTATACTTACCTTCCAGAACAGGGAATGACAACAAAAGGTGCAGGGCAGGAAAGGATCAATCTCTGTCTATGGTAAATGGAAGAATGGGGTTAAGAAAACAGTGATTAGGTGGAACTAAAGATTAGGGAAATTGTGGGGAAGGAGTTTGGTGTGGCCACCAAATCCTATTTAAGGGCAGCCTAGGTAGATAATGCTATTGAGGTGCCAGCAGAAGGAGCTTGAACTGCTTTGAACTACATTTTATGTAGGTATATATTTTTTCCCCTAATGTATTAGACTTGATGGTTATCCAGGTCTATGATTGTACAGGTGTAGATTAAAATAGGATCAATTGGGTATTTTAATTTTCAGCTACTCTCTTCAGTATGGACAAAGCATGAAAGTGCTTTGAAATAAGGGGAAGTATTATTGTTAACTTAATCTTAGTAAGTGTGTTGATTGTTTTGGGGGTTAGTCAAGTTAACTTATACTTGTTCTTCTTGGTTTTCTTTTTGGGGTGGAGAGATTGTCCAGAACACCCTCTTAGATTAGGGGAAAGTAGGCTTAGCCATGATAGCAACTAAGCAACCCACTTCCACCTGGAGGTGGGCTGAAAGTGTGTCTAGATAAAATAACAGCTGTGTCACTTTGATTTGACAGTATACTTTCTTCTGTTCATACTATAAAGCTAATACTGCTATGGGAGTATTGACTGAATTCTGTTCTGCCTCCTGTGTTGTCAATAAGTGCTGTTTTATAGATGCTTTGGGACAAACTTTCTGCTAGTATAAATGGATGAAAAATGGAATTATTCCTCAAGGTTAAATCCCTCTTACACTGGCAGAGAATATGGGCTTTTTTGCCAGCCTTTCTGTAAAAGGGAACTTAAGTTAAGGTGGCAGACATCCATAGTTTTGTTTCTAGTACTATCTCTTGGATTGTTCTTCTTAAGTCAGTTCTTAATCCTGGAGCCTGTCCACTAATACTGTATCTTAAATCCATTTTCTTACTCTATTAGCACTTTTAAAGGCTGTAACTCATGACACTTCCCCGGGGGTTGCAGTAAATGAAGGCTATCCCTAAAGCTTGATTCTCTGCAGCCTTGTCTTTTGACCATGATCACCCGTGTGAAGGAGTGTATGTTGCTACAATGTGAGTAGAGCATACCTGTTTGGCCTGTTCCACTTGCAGTGTAAATGAATACACAAGGTGAAGGGCAGAAGAGAATAATGTTCTCAAGTCTTGTCTAGATTAAACATGTATCAGTGTAACTAAAATTGATTTAATTATATGCAGACACACCTGAATGGGTTTAGCTCAGTGTAGTAAACTGGAAAAGAGCTGAATAACTACTTAAATGTAGGCATATATCCCATATGTGCTAGGACTGAAGCACTTGAGAAGGATCTAAGACTTTGCTATTAGGTACAAGCCTATAGAAGTGGTCCAAAATCACTAGTCACCTGAGAACTTGGTTGATGTACTTGTCCTTTAAACATAATGCAATAGGCACTAAAACTGGAAGAGACTGTTCAGAGCTTAGATTCTTAAAATAAAAAGGGGAGAGAGGCAAAGGGGGATGATTTAGTAGGTCAAAGGGGCTAGATAAGAGGGACGGGAACAGAATCTCTCAGCGGAGGGACTGACCCTAGGGTTCTGCTGGGGCCAGCTGTCCCTGAAGAGAGAAGCTTATTGTACTAATTGGCTAGCATGTGTGGGTGTTAATGGAAGTTTTTCTTATCTTGTAGGTGAGATGCTTGTCACTGGTTTCTAGGACACTTCAGACACATGACAGAAGCTTGGTACTTTGTCTCCTTCATATCAGTAAAGACCCTTAGCCTCCAGTGCTGGTGCCTACAAAAGGGTGGGTTAGTCCTCTCCATCACACTGCGGTTGGTTCTTGTGTTGCTACAGCAGAGCTCCCACCATGGGGAGCAGACTTAGCAAAAGGAAGCATCTTGGTGTACCTGACAAATCTACAGACCAGAAGGCTGAGAAGGCATCCATGGAGATGGAAGGGACCCCACAAAAGTCACCTGAGACCCATTTTGCTGCAGAGACGGCACTAGATGCCACCCAAGTCATGGGCAAGGCCCACTGCACTGAAGAGCCTGCACCAGGGACCACAGAAGAGACTGAGATCCAGACTGCTACAGAGCATGGTGAGGCCCAGCCCAGTGCAGAGACTACTGAAGGGAATGAGTCACAGCCAGAAGCACAGATGCCACCGGCAGTTCCCCAAATCACCGAGACCCACCTTGATATGGAGACTTCAGAACACACTGGTGAGGCACAGCCTGTTGAGGAGAGTTCATTAGATCCCACAGATGAGACTGAAGCTGCCATTGAGCATGATGAATCTTCTCCTACAGGAGAGACCACAGAGATGACTGAAACCCAACTTAATGCACTGCACGACCAAGGGACGGAGGCCCAGTTTGCTGGTGAGATTCATCCCATTGAAATTAGTGTATTGAAGATGGAGGACCAGCCTCCTGAACAGAATGGAGAAGAAACTGAGGTGCCGGTTGCAATGCCAACCATGCAAGAGGCTCTCGGAGAGGCCGAGCCTGCTGCACAGACCCCACAAATGACGGGTGAGGCAGAGTCCATTGTAGAGACTGCACTAGCCTCCACAGACGTGATAGTGGCTCAGCTTGCTGTGCAGGACACACAGCTAGGTGAGATGCAACTTGCTGAAATGGGTGAGTCCCAGAAAGTAACTGATCATGCTGAGGCCTGTTTTACTGCAGAGCCTGTGGAGGTGACTGAGGCACAACCTGCTTCCCCAAGCACGTACCAGAGCCTCCAAGACACTGAGGGGTCCCAGCCTCTTGCAGAGAAGTCTCTAGAACCCACAGACGTGAGTGAGGTGCCTAGTGCAGAAACCTCCAAAGGGAATGAGTCACAGCCAGAGGTACAGATGCCACCGGCAGTCCCTCAAATCACTGAGACCCACCTTGACATGGAGACATCAGAACACACTGGTGAGGCACAGCGTGTTGAGGAGAGTCCATTAGATCCCACAGATGAGACTGAAGCTGCCACTGAGCACGATGAGCCTTCTCCTACAGGAGAGACCACAGAGATGACTGAAACCCAACTTAATGCACTGCACGACCAAGGGACTGAGGCCCAGTTTGCTGGTGAGATTCATCCCATTGAAATTAGTGTATTGAAGATGGAGGACCAGCCTCCTGAACAGAATGGAGAAGAAACTGAGGTGCCGGTTGCAATGCCAACCATGCAAGAGGCTCTCGGAGAGGCCGAGCCTGCTGCACAGACCCCACAAATGACAGGGGAGGCAGAGTCCATTGTAGAGACTGCACTAGCCTCCACAGACGTGATAGTGGCTCAGCTTGTTGTGCAGGACACACAGCTAGGTGAGATGCAACTTGCTGAAATGGGTGAGTCCCAGAAAGTAACTGATCATGCTGAGGCCTGCTCTACTGCAGAGCCTGTGGAGGTGACTGAGGCACAACCTGCTTCCCCAAGCATGTACCAGAGCCTCCAAGACACTGAGGGGTCCCAGCCTCTTGCAGTGAAGTCCCTAGAGATCACAGAAGTGAGTGAGGTGCAAAGTATTGCACGAGCCATAGAGGAGACTAATGAGGGCCAGCGAATTGCACAGACCATGAAGGCTAAAGTCTGCTCTCCTGAAAAGTCTGGTCAAAAGACGACAGAAATAATGATTGGGTCACAGTCTGCTGCAGTGACTACAGGAGAGTCTGGTGAGGCTCAACCCATTGAGCCTCCTAGCATCGCAGAAGTGGCTGAGGCACAGAACGCGGCCAAGAACAGTGAAGACCAACCTTCATCAGAGACCACAGAGGTGACTAGAACACCACCTACCACACTACATGTACCAAAGACCAAAGCAGTGGCTGGTGAGGGCCAGCCTGCCATTGAGACCTCAGAGGTAATGGCTGATCCCCAGCCTGCTAGGCTAGGCAAGCCAGACACTGAGGCCCACAAGACTGTACAAAGCACAGAAGAAATTGGTGAGGGACCAACTGCTCTGCCAGCTGTGCAAGGCATCCTGCAAGAGCTGCTGCCTGCTGGTGAAGCCCAGCAAGTTGTAGAGCTCGTAGAAGAGATCCTGCATGTGACTGGTGAGACCCAACTTCTTGCAGAGACGGAGTCCCAGAATACCACAGAGAACAACAAGGCCCATCCTATTCCGGAGACTGAGGCAGCGTCTGTCCCAAACACACACACTCCTCAGGAGCTTGGTGCACGGCCAACTGGAGAGACTGCAAAAGCAGCTGAGGGGAAATCTTCTGAAGACATGGTGCTAGACACTGCCAAAGTAAAGGAGGTTCCACCTGCTGGGGAAAACCAGGCCCATCCCAACACCAAGGTCAGAGAAGCAACGGAGGCACAGGCTGCTGGCACAGACGCACAGGAGAGTCACCAAGAGGCTGAGACCATGAAGGAAACTGTGACCCAATCTACTGAATGGAGCATGCCAGAGGGTGGTGGGGCTCAGCCTACTGTAGAAGCAGCTAGGGTGCAAACTGCTGCACCTATTGCACAAAAGTCTGAGCCTGCTACAGAGACGACAGCCGGTAATGGTGAGTTCCGTCCTATTGTGCAGGCCACAGAAGAGATGGCAGTTCCCCTTGTTGCTGAGACTGTGATACACATGGCTGTCCCAGCCACACAAGAGCTAGCCCAAGACTCTAGTGAGATGCAGCCTATTGGACTGCATGTGCAAGAGACTGAGGTGCAGTCTGCTGCACAGACAGCTGAAGTGTACACAACAGCACTAACCATTCTAAAGTTTATTAAAGAGACCACTGAGGCTGCTGCTAAGACCACAGAAGAAAATGAAGCCTGTCCTATTCCAAGGACTGTGCTGGAAACCCCAGAAGAGGCTGAGTCTCTGCAATCATTGATGGAGACCACAGATTTAAAGATTAAGAGGGGTCAAGAGCCTCAAATCCCAACTAATATAACAGGCCAGGAAGGAGGGAAACATGCAGCAATAAGCAAGGAAGAAATTCTGAAAGCTTCTGAGACAGAGATCTCTGTAGATGCTGAGTCAGAGCTACAGCAATACACTGAGCAAGAAGATCCATCTGCTTCTCTTGGTGCCAGCTGTGAGCTCCCTCAGACACTGGAGCCCAGTAGTGAGACACAAGCTTTCCAGCCTCTGGAATCCATAATGACTGCAGTAGATGAGAGAGGAGTCCAAGGGGAGCCTAAACAGACTCTTTCAGCTTTTGAAACTCAAGGCAGAAAGGGGGAAATGGCCCTACATTCAGACTGTGGACCTACTGGTAATGAAGCTGTGCCTTCAAAGGAGATCTCTGCAAGAGAAGCATCTGATCTTATTCATATGGCCTGAAAGCTTCTATCCCCAGCAGAAGAGAAACTGGATCCCAGCAATATTGGCAGCCCAAAACAAATAAACGGAGTTCCTGTACCTGAGCTGTGCTATATGCCTTGCCCAAAACATCCCATGAAGCTGCGGTTGTGTAGAATTCAGATATAGTATAATGGGAATTCTGCCAATATTAATCTCATCTTTTATAGATGGTAACAACTGAAAGTACAGCTCATCTGTGTCTAAACTTCTGTTAACGTGCTGTCTGTAGGAGTGTCTTCCCTTATTAAGTAATGTGTATTAAGAATGCCTTGCAGAAGGCTGAATACCAGCTGGACCTCCGAAGTCTATATTTTAACACCTTAATTACCATTCTCCCTATTACCTACACCCTTCACAACACTGAACACTTAAATTTTAATCCCTCACTATCTTCTGGGTAATGAATATTCTCACCTGAATTAGCCTACAGAGAGCTGTCAAGCTAATGCACATACCATTCACTTCTCATTAGAATTTGAGGTCCACTTTCTGACAGATACCTAAAGGCCACTTAGTATTGTAGAATAAGCTACTGAAATTATGTAACTGTCTAACCATTGCAAGTTAACATGCATCCATACTACACACAGTTGGGAAGAGGATACACTTGAGTTCAGAGAAGAGGAGACATGAGCCTGTGTATTGTACTGTCAAATGCTAGACTTGTTTTAATGTTTGTGTCAATAAACAGTATTTTATGCTCATCACTCAGTGTCTCTGCACATTGCTCATCTTGTCTGCCCTTCTGTTTTCTACATAACTATTGCCCTTTGCGTGAACAGGGAGGCTTTGCTGCATGTTAACCAGCCTATTGAGAGTGCAACTTGTACTATTACAGAATCCAAACTAGAAAGGGGCCTGGGTGCTCCCTGGTAGCAAAGGCTGGGACTTTCAAAGCAGCCTAAGGGAGTTGGACAAGCCAGCTTCCATTAACAAATGCCCTTAGGCTACTCTGAAAATTCCTGCCTCAATCAAGACTGGAGTTTTGCCAAATGCTTCAGGGCTTATCTTAAAAACAAAAGTTGTACTGACTTAATTATACCTGTGTAATTTTAAAACCATGTCATGGCCCACCTCTCCAGTGTGGCTGTGGTTATCCTAGCATAGCTTACACCTCCCTGGGAAGGAGAATGAGCTAGAGTTGTAGAAAGCACATCTGAGTTATACCCGCATAAACATAATTGTTAGTAGTACAAAAACTGTAGAGCCAGCTTCATATTGACAAGGAGCTCAATAAAACAAATCTAACCAGTAGTGTCAGATTTATATGACTAGTCTGAGCCTACAGCAGCAATACTATTGTTGCTGCTGTAACTGAAGTAGCCCACCTAGCTACTTAAATTAGTAAGAGGTTAGGGAGTGATTTTTCCTCCCCCGCCCCCATCAACTACTCAACACACTAAAGAGCCTTTCTGTCCATAGGATGGCAGCTCCAGTGCAGCTATGGCTGTCTGACCTAGGTCTAGTTTCTTGGACACTAGTGAACCTCTGCCTCCTCATTCCTCTGGTAATTCTTTTAAAATCCATCCTGCTATGTCTGTCTGACAAGTAGAGATGGGCAGGAAATGTTTCCTGCCCTGAACTGTTTCTCTTCTCTACTCCCCTCCGTGCAAGGGGAGGAAGAGGCCTACTCTGGCACAGCCAATAGCCTGATGGGTGGGGCCCTCAAACATGGAGCTCCCACATACGTGCTAAGCCCTAAAACAGAGAGAGCAAGTATTTAAACCTGGGTCTCTCATCCTAGCTAAGTGCCCTAGCCATTGGGCTATTGGCTATCCTGGGATAGAAATGTCTCTGGTTCTTACCAGAAATTTCATCTCAGACGTGAGAAACTTTTCTTCCCCAAAAACTTCTGTGGAAACTGGTCCTTTTCCAAATAAAGCATCAGTGAAATGGCCTTTTTCTACTAATATGTTTTTGTCAAAA
Organism: Mauremys mutica; assembly: GCF_020497125.1. Taxonomy (NCBI): domain Eukaryota; kingdom Metazoa; phylum Chordata; order Testudines; family Geoemydidae; genus Mauremys; species Mauremys mutica. The sequence continues at coordinate 10,257,991 of NC_059093.1, forward strand.
TATCCCTGATGAGCTCTGCTACCACGCCCTTCTTTGCATCTTGGTAGTCAACCCTGTGAGCTGATGTTACTCTAAATTGCTGTGGTGAGGTTGTTTTCCTGGTCTGCTATTGTATACAACTTTTAATCTCCTATCTGGCTGGCTGCCTGCCTGCCTTTCTGCAAAAACCTGAGCAAATAGCATAAAGCAGAGCATGGGGAAAATAACCTGAGGCAATGTTCAAGTTCTCCACTCTACAGCTATGTGCTGCTAACAACTTATAGGCATGATTATCGAGCCTCCTAAAAGTCCCAAGGAACCATCTGGGAGAAATCTGAAGAGAAGGTGGGGATGGTATAAGTTGCTTAGCCTCTGTCTGCATTTGAGAAATGACATCCATGTTGAACTAGGCTGAATACTGCAGTCTCTCCCCCTTCAAATTAACCAAAATCTGCCTGGAGGATAACTTGCTTCCTTGGATTTATGAACCACTGAAAGCTTGGAGGAATAGGTTTTAGCTTTCTTTTTGCTGGCAGCAATACTCATAGTTACTCAAAGAGAAACTTGCTGTAACTGGTTCTAGGGGCTCTTACTAGGCTAAGAAGCATTTTAATGGTAATAGCTCACTCCTATTACTGTAAACTTCACATTAAGGCTAAATCTCCACTCTGAGCTAGGTGTGTGATTCTCCAGCGAGAGTAGCTCTCATGAAGCTAATAGGAGTATAAATAGTAGTGTAGTTGCAGATACACAGCTCATGACACTCACGTGGGCCGAGTACACACCAAGTGGAATTATATTGGATGCAGCTAAGCAATACTTCTGCTGCTGCTACCTATGCTACTGCAGCTATGTACTATTTGTACTCACCATAGCTGTCATTGAGCTAGCATGAGTATGTGTACATCCACAGGGGAGTCGCACCTCTAGCTCATAGTGTGGCTATAGCGTATGAGAAAAGATTAAGACAATAACTCTATATATTTACAATTGCTCTTAATGCATGGAGTCTGCAACAGAGAGTAGGCACTTCTAGTCTTGAGAAATAACCATATAAAGAGTTAAATATGTACAACAAAATGGCTCCTGATCCTGCAAACACTTATGAATATTTTTTTAACTGTAAAACAAAAAACAAGGAGTCTGGTGGCATGTTAAAGACTAACAAATTTATTTGGGCATAATCTTTCATGGGTAAAAAACCCACTTCTTCAGATGCTTATGCCCAAATAAATCTGTTAGTCTTTAAGGTGCCACTGGACTCCTCGTTGTTTTTGTGGATATAGTCTAGCATAGCTACCCCTCTGATTTTTAAACGGTAAGTAGTCCTCTATCCATCCTTCAGTGTGGAAACACTCTCCATGCTGTTGGCCTTGGGATGTGATTACTGCAATCTTTTCTTCCTAACATCCCACTTCAGATGGTACCCTTGAAATATCTTTCTTTTCTAGTCTTTACCTAATAGTGATGGCTTCCTGTCTATTACTAAAATAAATTAAGCTTCTTGAATTAACATCAAGGCTTTAAACAATCTCACTCCTTTTATCCCAATCTGTGCTAAGTTTGGGTTTTGTACTTTCAATCATGTTGACATTAATGTGTGGAATACTCATCTGTTGTCACTTACCCTATGCTGGAATTCTAGAGATCTCACCTACAGTGCTTTTCTCAACCTCCTAGACTTGCATTGCCCTATTCATATCAGACGCTAATGGCTGGATTTTCAGAGGTATTTAGGTGTCTGACGATGTTGAGGAGCACATAGTGAGACTTTCAAAAGCACCTACCTGCAACTTTATATTCCTAAATAACTTTTGAAAAGCTGGCCCTACATCTTTAGGGAATGGCCATTGCTCAGTTAAAAATCAGTGTATGTATATATACATATACTCCTAGGGGAATTCTGCACCACTTCATGCGTGCATAATTCATGTCCCCTGCAGATTTCTTTACTTCCCTGCAGAAAAAATGACTTTCTGACAGGGAAGCAAAGGGAAGCTGCAAGAGCAGTCACACACCACTCCCTAGCAGTGCAGATACATTCTTTTAGATACCTGGTGCAGCTAGGGAGAGAGAAATAACGATGGGGCTGAGGACACCCTAGCCAGTGACTCCTACCCTGAGCCATGATTACCTGCTCATCCCATTTGGGCTGGAGGCAGGAGATCATGGGACTTCCTCTTCTCCTGCAAGTAGTTTCTGGGGCTGTGTCAGATCTGCCCCCAGAAACCTTCCGCAACTTTAGGAAGCTTAGCATCCTCCCCTGCTTCCTGTCCCCATCGCTCCTCCGATGTTGGGGGAAGGGTCGCTGTAGGGGGAGCTGCTCCCCCATCCACCCAACCCCCATGCATCTGGACCTCCCATACCCAGACACACCTGCCAAGACTCACCCTGTACACTCAGAACCCCCCTAGCACTCCATACCCGAACCCTACCCCCACTGATCCTAAATTCATGCATCTGGATCCCCCTGCACCCAGACCACCTGCCTCTGGACCCCCACCCCTGCACCCCAGACCACCCCCATTGAGCTGACAGCACTTAAACCCCCACCCTGACCAGCCCCACGTCTCTGTGCCACCCTGAGCCCCCACATCCAGATATCCACACCACTGACCCTCAATTAGCTGCACCCAGACCTGAACTCCACCAAATCCCACTCCCTAAGCACCCAGAGCCCCCCGCTTAGGCCCCTCTACCCAGACCCCTCCACTGAGCCCCAACCACCTTCACCTGGAAGCCCCTGCAGAGTCCTATTGCCTCTGCACTTGGAAATGCCCCCCCCCAGATCCTCTGTGCATCCAAATCCCCGCCCCCCGAACTGCCTATACACAGATTGTCCCACACAGAATCCTCTCACCCCGCACTGGATCCCCCCACACTGAGCCCCTCCACACTTGGATTCTGCCTGGATGAGCCTGCCTGCCCCATACCTGGTGCAGAGGGGCAGGGCCCCAAGGTGTTTCTGGGGCAGGCCCAGGCCTTGTGCTGTATGAGGGTCAGGGTGCAGCCTCACTGCTGAGCCCCTGTCCTGGGGCTGGGGGGTGGAGGGGCTGCAGGGTGATCTCCCACCTTCATGCATCCAGTGGCCTGTGCTCCCCACTGCCATGATGGAGCCTCTACATTTATTTATTGACAAATAAAACTTGCAGAATTTTTAAATTTTTGGAGCAGAATTTTTAATTTTTTTGGCATAGAATGCCATCAGGAGTAATACATGGTGCTATCAAAAGTCCTTATAATTCTAGGCTGTATAGTCATGCTTATTTTATGTACTATGAAACTGGAACCTAAAATGAGATGATCCCCACCACAGTCTGTATAGCCCAACTAAATGCTTTTAGCACCACATGCAGAAGATAAAGAGGTAGTCTAAATCCAAAGCATATAAAAATCTGAGGAACTGACAATTATGTTGCTGTCCATTGTTAATGGTGCATTAACATAGGGGGCATCCTTATCTTGTGCTACCAAAAATCCCAGAGAAATCACTTTGTACCTGAATGTGGTCCAAAGGGAGGAGAAAAGGCTGGCAATGGGGTTTGGTGCTTGTCTATAGCTTCTCTCTGCAGGTGATAAATTGTATCCAAATAGAGCTAGACTGTACATAGGAGTCTTTTCTCAGTCTAGCCAGTATTCATCAGCTTGTATTTATTTCCTAGAGCTTATTGAAATCACCAAATGTTGAGGGACTGAACTCCAACTCCCATTGTGATACAATATTCATAAATGCAGCTAGCAAATAAAATTACTGAATCTAAGATTCCTGTATTCTTAGCAATTGGGCTTACACCATGTTTGAGCTACCTCCATGCCACTGGTTCCTGTCTCTACAAACGTATGTTAGGGCAATCTTGATACATATTTGCAACTGCCCTCCAGTGCATAGTTTCCCAAGTAATTAAGAACAGTCCTAGTCCTGCTAGATGACCATATGTGTGGTTAAATGTATGTAATCAAATCACTCATACTGTACTTTACTGGGTGTTCAAATATTTAGTTCTAATGTGTATGTTTGTTGTGGCCCATATTCAGCACAGGAAACAGTTATTTAAGAACCTTAAGTAAATGCCAAGTCTCTCGTATTCAGTGTTCATTGTTCCGTGGCCTCTTGAGATGCCCGGTGGTGGATGATCTGCTAGTAACAGGGACATCCATTCGACTTGCAACTACAGTAAAAGCCCTGCAAGGGTGAGACATCTGCAGATGGTAGTGAGGAGAAATGAGAATGGGTTCTCACCCCAAACTTCTTTTTAAACAATAGTCTATGGTATTATCCAATAACAAACATCACCTTTAAGGCACACATCTGCATGTTCCTAGCCTCTTGTACAAGAGTTTGACTGCACAGTACAATTTTAGACTCCAATCCTGCAAAGTCTTAAACACATACACAGTAGTCCCACTGAGCAAAATAGAACTACTCATGTCCACTAAGTCATGCATATGCTTCAGTCTTTGCAAGTCTGGGGCCTTATTAAGTACACCCGAATCAATACTGTAAACCCAGATGCTGATACATAAAATTAGGTTGAAAGGGGCATGGAAATATATATGTGGCCGCTCCTTATTTTTACTTTATTATTTAACTCTGCAAAGCAAAATACAGAAAATCAAAACAAAGAGAATCTGAGTATAAAAGATTCAGCCACAGAATGTTTAAATAGCCATATGTGCTACATTGAGCTCAGTTCTTCAGAGACTTAAATAGGCAATAGTAGTCTGAAGGGGGAATTAATTCAGTGGAACTAGTGTTCAGGGATTTGTGGGGAAGTAGTTCTGTGTGACCACCTAGCCCTATATAAGACCTATCTGTTTGCTCAGAACCTATCAGAGGGTGTTGCTCTAGTACCAGCTGCTGAATTGTTTGAGGTTGGTAGGTAAGTAAGAGTTCTTTGTTTTCTTGCTTTGTTAAAATGCTTCTCTGACATTTTGTTATGGGACTATATAGAACAATAAGAGTCTATGTCTTGTCATTATCTTGGTTGCTACTGAAGTAGGACATGGTTTTGATGTAAAGTGGATGATACTATAATTTCTGGGAGATGTATAATCCACATACACACCCACACCATTCATCATTGATGAGTGGAGTTCTTAAAATCTATATATTTCCTATACTAATTAATATGTAGGCTTATATCACTGTAAGCCTGTTAATTCAAACCAATGGCACAGTGCTCTGGTGTATGTCTGGCACTCACTTATTATAAATTGACCTGAATTGCTCACAACTTATTCTTTAGCTAAAATACTAACTTTGCCAGTCTTCTAATCACAGGCATGTTAAACAAACCAACCTTTTTTAATGAGGCAACCAGCACTCAGTCTCCTGTTTACTGTATGGCCAATATCTGGTTAGGATAGAAGAACTCTCTAATAAGTTCTGATTGCCTGACCTTTAGGAACTAGTCTGCTAAAAGCTGTTCAGATGCTGTGTTCAGTTAATATTACTGGCAAGGGAGTCTCCTCTCTGCTCTTTGCCTCTGGGTGTTATTTAAGTGGCCATATGCTAAGACAGTGAAACTGTAAATTGACAAGGAGTTCTGGGAGGAAAAAACAAACTGGAAGGGCACATTTCTTCTTCCTCTATTGTCCTTTGAAATGCTGTAATGTCCTACTGGATGCCAACAATGTCAACCTTGCTATATTCCTTCTGAGTGTTGAGCTCTTGGCTTGTCTTATGTGTAATCCATGGTAAACCTATTCATGTTTCCATTATTTCCTGGTGGTGGAGCTCAATGTAGTAATGTGGGGTTGTAGCACTAGTCTCACTTACATTCCCCAGTGGACTGTGTAGGTTGGGTGTTTCTTCATTGCCAAGTAGTCAGTTGCAATGACTAAGTATTTAACATATCCTGCATTTCATTACATCTTTTTCTTGCAGATCTTTCTCAAGGCTGCTGCTGTACCCCTGCAAACATGGGAGGCAAACTGAGCAAAAAGGGGCTCAACATGGCTTATGAGAAACCAATAGCCCATGTGGTTGAAGAAGCTACAGAGGCTGCTACAGGGAGGCCAGAAGAGAGGGAGGAGGCCTGCCCTGCTGCAGAGTCCATGGGACCCACAACTGAGAAGAAGCACAAAGATTCCCAGGTCCCTGCTGATGAGAGAGAAGACAAGGAAGGAGGTGGAGTCCCTGCAGTGGGTGTGGACAAGATCTGTGAATCTGAACCAAAGCAGCTAGATCTGGTGCTTAATGAAGAGCAGCTGGTAGCTATCAGTGAGGAAACCACTAAATCTCCAGAGGCAGACCCTTCCCAGGTTCTGGAAGTAACAGCGCCTACAGGTGTTGAGAGCAGACCAGAAGGGGATGCTAAATAGATGGAATCCCCCAGCATCTGAATGCCAAGTGACTCCACCCCAGTTTCTATTTCAAGACCAAACTCCATGAAGAGGCACCTTCTGCAGAGTAAGCCTGGGAACACTAGTACTACTCCCTGCTTCTACAACCTGAGACTGTAGCTGTGGTAGAACACCTCCATCTTTCCAACAAGCTCTGATCCCTAGTGCCAGAATGACATGGACAGACTGAGTAATGCTAGTAAAACTACCTCTTTTGGGTGGTTCCCTCAGCACTGGTGAGCTGTATCCTCAGCTCTTAGCCAAACTTCAGCCCTCTGTAGGGAAATGGGCAAGTAAGATGGCATGCATCTGGCACAGGAAATGTGTTCTACCAGTTGCACCAAGTCCTGTATCTCTCAGGCTAGACTGTAAAAGTACAGCACATCTCAGTACCTGAACTATCGTAAACTAACTTGTGTGCATAGCCATCTTTCTCTGTTTAATGTAGATGACTGAATGTAATTAAAACAGTATCTAAGGGTTTTAAGGCTTTGGTGTGATATCCCTTATATGCAATGAAGGAGAGGCTCTGAAGAACAAACTTGATTTCCTGTACTCGTGTTACATTGCATGATGATGTGGCTAGCAGTCCTGAATGCAGTAAAGATGTGAGGCGATGACTAGCTTTTCTGGCACATGTTAATTACAATTCAGATGCATTTTGAGGGCTCAGCTGGCACTTCAAAACCAGAAGAAACTAATGTAATTGCTTATATTTTATAAGTTAGTAATTTTTCTCCTCTGAAAAATCTGTTCTGTATATGCAGTAACAGGACACTGGTGGTTTATAGAAGTCCTTGTATTGATTTCAAATGTTGGCTGTCAATAAATGTTTTATAGCTGCAACAAACATCTGAAACTTTTATAGTTGGTGTCTACCTTCACTGAATAAACTCTAATTACAGGCTGTATGGGGAGCAGGGAGTTGCTACTGGGTATGAACAACTCATGTAATTAAGACAATGCATCTTGACTTCTTCAAAACTGTCACTGCTGTAGAGTATTGAGGGAGTCTCTCTTCCCTCTACCCCCAGTAATTTAGTGGTTTTTGAATGTGGATCCTGGGCCCTGGTGAGTCTTACCCCTGAACACAAACATACAAGAGCTCCCTCAGGGTTCAGTTCAGGACATGAACCTGACAGGCTTCCTGGGCTCAACAGCTTCAGGGTCTGGTCTTAAGCTTTGAGCCCACTTGAGTCATACAGCTGTGATGTTCCACTAGTTAATAGTAGGCCTATGCTGGGTGAGAACCAGTACATGCACAATCTTTTTGTACTCATTCTAACTAGATAAATCTTTACCATAGTAACTTTTCCCTGTGGAAACACTCATCTTGAGCAGCTCTGTTGAAATAACAAGGCCCCTACTCTGCAGGATGTAAACAGCACTGCTGTTAATGGTGGGTTTTAGTAAAGAGTCACTTCTCCAAAAGTGAACCTCTGTCTCGACAGCTCTGAGAATGGCAGCTAGAATGGAAAATGGGGTCATGGGACTGCACAACTTCTTAGTTACTAGCTGTTTCAAAGGAGTGTTGTATTTTTGTTCACAAGCTTTCTCATCCCTTCCCTTATCCCAAAACTTCATATACTTACACACACCCTTTCTCATCTTCTCCCCATCTCAGTTCCCCCTCTGGAATCCTTGATCACACTATCTGTTCTTCCCCTAACCTGGCTCCAACACTGGGTATGTGATAAATTTGACCATCTCCTACCTCAGGACTTTCTTAGTCCAATCTGATTTCACGATCACTTCCCTTCTCAATAACATTTTTCTCCTGGGCTTCAACCTATAATTGCATCTTCAGTCTCTATGAAGAATATCAGAAGGATTCACTTTTTTTTAAGGGCTCAGTCATAGGCTCTCTGCTTTTGGAGACATTCAGTGTGGCTCCACTACTCCAACTCTGAAACCCTTACAAAGAGAGGATACTTGCTGGAGTTAAGTTGAAGTAACTGACAATATAGTAGTGGTATCCTTGTCTTCAGTTGGCCTTAAATGATCTACTATTCTGGCTACTTTCTCTCTTCCATTTTTATTCCATACATGTCTGAACTTGATTTTTTTTTTCCTGCTAGCTCTGCTTTCTTGTTTCCACCAACACTGACATCTCCATTCTCTAACTCCCTTGACTTTAGTATGGTCTAACATATTCTTCCTTGTCACATGCCTCTTTCATTTCTTAAGTACATCTCTGCTTTCATCATCACTGATTAAATATATGCTCATACTATAAACTTATTTTGCCATCCCTCCACTCTAAAATGTCTGTAATCTGGATTCTGCCACTAAGCTGTAGCTGAGCTGGTAGGGAAATACTTACAGGAAAAAAAATCTGAACACTTTTTTTAACTCTTCAGTTTTTCTTTCCTTAATGCTGGTGCATAGAAGAGAACACACAATGCTTTACGAAAAGGACCCAAGATGCAAAAGTTTCCATTTGAACAACACCTCACTCATTTTCTTCCCAGTTTTGCTAAGGTTTCAACCAGCTCAATTGTTGGTCTTCTGTCATGCACAGTGCTTGGAATGGCCACTTGCTTCTATCTACCAAATTAAAGTTGTAGACTGACTAATACTCAACTAGCATAGCTGAGGTAGGTCTACAAGCATATAATAAATTAGTTTCTGCCAGAAAAGAGATCAGTCTAAAATAAAGACAGGGAAGAAGAAGAAAGATGGGTTGACAAAACTTAAGTTTGTTTGTTTGTTTTAAACTAGAGGCCATGTTATGCACAATGTTTAGTAAGCAATAGCTGTAATCATAGTTGGTTACTTATCCTAAGCTGCTAGCAGATAGTAGTTTCCAACCACGCTTTGTTTTCCTACTTTGGAATCCTTCCTGCAGGGAGGCTTTCTCAGCCTCCTTTAAGCTCTTAACCTTATTGTGTTAAGTCTGAAGCTCTAGTTGTAAACCACCATGTACATTCATTCTGTTATCTAAATGCTTAATAGTCCTGACCTGTAGCTTCAAACCCACTCTTTGTACCACAAGCCTAAAATTAGAGTATACACTTAGCTAGTTATGCAAAGTATGAACAGGTATTGTACACTAAAGACAAGAGCAGAGAAAAACATCTCTCTTAGCAGTTCTCAGTTATACATACACTGCACATTAATACAGAAGCCTCCTTATCTTGTTCTACCAAATAGCTGAGAGAAACCACCTGCCAGCTAAAAGTGGCCCAAAGGGAAGTGAAAAGGCTGGCAGTGAGGTTGGTTGGTTGACTATAATCTTTGAATATAAAAAAAAAGCATCCAAGTTGAGCTATATTATATGTAGGAATCTTTATTTATTTAGACTACTATCCCCCAAGTTATTTTTCTTCACAAAACTCACTATACCTGCCAAACTTTGATGGACTGACAGCTGCTTTCTATAGTTGTATGACTATAATAATTGTGGCCAGGGAAAAAGAACACCTTAGATGTATGAAGCAGCTTGTTTCCACTCAGCAGCAGGATTTATACTTCTATAGCACATTAAGAACTACTCAAGTAGGTAATGTTTCATATCCCTTCAAAGATCAGTTTCATACATTCGGACTATCTAGACAGACATTTGTAATTACTCCCCAGATAACGTTTTTTCCAACGTTAGTCTGGACGATAGTCCAATTATGTGACTATCCCAGCACTGTAAAATGTATTACTTATGTACAATCAGTTCTCTTGTATATTACTGGATCTCCGAACGTTGCTAATATTTAGCCAGTCAGACTCTCCTAGGAACTTAAGTTAAATGCACACCCCTCCATGCATGCTTTCCCATGGTGAATTATCAATAACACATCATCACTTTTCCACCAGAATTCCCAAGCTATTCCTTCCAGGTTTACTCATCATCTGATGTAAATATTTGTCACTAAAAATCAGCTTCCTTCACTGGAGCTAATGGGCAAAGGAGAAAGAGGGCATGGGTCATTTTGTTGGTGATTTCAGTTTTTAATTGCCAGCTCTATTTATTGATGTTATGTGTCTGCTGTTTACATTCTTTAAATGATCTCTTGAGTCATTCCATCTGATCCTGCCTTGATGTGCAATTGGCTTGTGAGAATTGATCATTTAAGGGGGTTTAGCATTCCTCTTTCCATTTTGCAGATGTGTCCTCTTTACATTACACTGTGCAGCAGAAATATGAGTGGTGCAGGGACAGTATCTTCTGCAATAATCTATGCCAAGTGACCAGATCCTGCTAGGGACATCCATCCAATCAGCAGCCACAACAAAATCTCTACAAAGACAAGACACTTTCAGATAGCAGAGAAAGAGAAATGGTGGTGGGTTTTCACAACACACTGCTTATTACTGGATGAAGCAGGGGCAACTTGTTAAATAACATCACCCCTAAAACATATCTCTGCTTCCACCCTGTCAGCTTTGCAAGAGTTTGACTCCACAACACAAGTGTAGATCATAATCATGTACAGACATACACAGGTAGTTAATTTTACACCCTCTGAGTAACCTCATTAAAGGAAAGCTGGCAAGGGGACTATTCATAGTAAAGTTAAACATGCGAGTAAGCCTTTGCAGAACCAGAGCCTGTAGCGACCAGCAGCCTGCATAAACAGGCACATTCATACCAGCACTGTAAACTCAAAGCACGATCCAAGTAAAATTATATATTAAGGAATGTGGGGATATGTAAGTGTGGGCCATTGGTTTTTATTTTTAATTTATTTTTTCACTTTTAAAGCAAAGTGAATCAAGTGAAACCATTACTATGTGAATATAAAAGATATAGCTATGTGGTTCTGAAGAAGTTAAAGGATGTCCATCCTTCACACAATCTAGCAAAAAATAATGGTGTCAGGGGAAAGTGATTCAGCGGAACTAATGTTCAGGTTCTCATGGGGAAGTAGTTCTGTGTGACCACCTACTACTATATAAGACCAGCCTAGCAGGGGTAAAGGCAGCTGTTTAAGAGCCAGCACAGGATGTACCATTAGTGCTGTCTAGTGAGCAGGTTTTTTTCTTCTGGGTTGGTAAGAATTGTCTATTGAACTCATGTTCTGTTAAAAATGCTTTCCCTGGTCTTGAATTTGTAGGCTGTATGGTGCAATAATAATATGTATTTGTATGTGATTGTTGGTTTGGGGTGTGTATAGTGGATGGGTGGTGTCACCTTTAATAGGTTCCATATGTTTCCAATGCTATTTAATATGTATGCTTGTAGCATTGGGGGCCTGTCTAATCAACTACATGTCAGTGTGCTTTGCTCTCTGTCTGATGCTCTCCCTTGTTACAAATGTAACAAATTAACCTGACTGCTCACATCTTAGTATTATTTTAACTAATGAGACAAACTTGTGATCTGGAGAGTGGAAGTATTTGCCCTTGTCTTCAAACTTTTCTTTTATGAGGCAACTAAAACACAATCCACTTGTCATTGAAGGTATAACTCTAGTAGTGAGGCAACTCTCTCTCATTGAGTTCTGATTGCCTGCACTTTAGGAATTAGTAATATTTTTAGCTAAACACCTAGATGTTTAGATCACCTGGTGTTCAGTCAGCAATGTTAAAAGCAAGAGAGTCCTTCCTTTACTACTGTGTCTTATTTGTCATCAGAATGGCAATAATGTGCTAATAATGTGGGTGAACCTAAACTGACAAGGACTCATTGAAAGAAATAGTTAAGTAGCAGGCCCACAGGCACTTCTCTATGTTATCCCTTGAAAGGCTGTCATGTCTTACTGGGTGCCTGTAATATCTGCCCTGCCGTGGGCAATCTTGGCATTCAGCTCATTGGGTGTCTTATGTGTAATCTATGGAACATTTTATTCTTGTTCCATGGTGAATGTTTCAATCAGCTCTTGTAGGTGGAGAATAATACAGAAATACTCTGCTGGAGCACTCTTCTAAGTTGTACAGTCCTCTAAACACCCAATCCTTATTACTCAGTAGAGTTTCTCCTTTGCTAGTAGATATTTACTTACATGATATCTTAGCTATTTTATCATTGGATCTCACTTTAGCTCTCTTACAGATATCCCGCTGGTTACTAACACTCATCACAGATCCTACCTCCTCAGCAAGATTCAAGTGTTCTCAGAAAGAGAAGCAAACCACTTACTGCACAGCAAACATGGGAGGCAAACTTGGCAAGAAGGGGCTCCATGTGGCTTATGAGAAACCAGCGGAGCAGAGGACTGAAGAAGCTACAGAGGCGGCTACAGTGAAGCCAGCAGAGAGTGAGGAGGCCTGCCCTGCTGTGGAGTCAATGGGACCCACAACTGAGAAGAGGGACAAAGATTCCCAGGTCCCTGCTGATGAGACAGAAGACAAGGAAGGAGGCGGAATCCCTGCAGTGCACGCAGAAGAGATCTGTAAACCTGAACTAAGGCAGCTAGATTTGGTGCCTAATGAAGAGCAGCTGGTGGCTGCTGCCAGTGAGGAAGCCACTAAGTCTCCAGAGGCAGACCCTTACCGGCTTCTAGAAGTCACAGCACCTAAAGGTGTTTGAGAGCAGACAGAAAGGGGATGCTTAAAATTTCTGTGCTCTGTAAGGGGAATAGGCAAATAACATGTCATGAATTTATCTGTATGTATTCTAACAATTGCATGAAGTCCTGTATCTTTAGGATTGGACTGCCTGAATGTATGTAACACTTCAGTATTTGAACTAACCTAATCTCACTTCCTCTCTGTTTAATGTATTTCCTATGGGTTTTTACATCCTTTGGCTTGGTAACTTTTTTTTACATATAAAAATGAGTGGCTTTTTGAAGACCAGATTTCGTTTATTCCTCTTACTATCCTGAGTTCTCAGGTGACCAACTATTTGTCCTGCCTACAGTAAAGATCTTGTGAGCTGATGCCTAGCTTTACTAGTGCCAGGTCCTATCTGAGGCACCAGCTGCCACTTCTCTAATTGAAGGATATGTAATGAAGTTTAATATAATTGTTTGTGAGTTAGCAGGCTCTACACAATACTCATTGTGAAGAGCCTGCTAGGTACAATAACAGAACACTGGAGTCTTATAGAAGTCTATGTATACTAACCTGACTGGGTGACTGGTTTATTCTAATGTTTGCTGTCAATAAATGTCATTTTATAACTCAATGTCTGAAACCTATAGCTGGTGTCTACTTTTCAGTGAATGAACTTCACCCATGGATGTTGAGTGAGGAGATGCTAGTGGATGTAGCTATAAAAGCAATGAACGTATTAAATATTGCATCTTAGCACTCAGTGCTATACAGCAAGGATTAAGTCTACAGTAAAACTTTCAAAGTGACTACATCCTCTCTGGAAAAACTGGGCCCTGGGCTTTATTGATAATCTTATCCCTCAACTCTGCAGATACATGAAAGCTACATCCAGATTCAATTCAGGAAATGGCCACAGGCCAAACACTCCTGTTCTCTGTGGGTGGAGAGCCTTATCTCAAGTTTTCTAAGTGCAATATAACACTGTAGGACTTAATAGTATACTTATTCTTCAAGAGGGTCTCAGTGCACTCAGTCTGTTTCTTTGGGCATATAGAATTTCTGGTAAGAGTTGACTCCATACTCTCCATTTGTAAAGACAGGGCCCACACAGCTCTGCTGAAGTAGATAGGTCTTTAGTCTGCTTCGGCAAGGTATTACTATAGATTGTTGTAATAAGATGAAAAGAGGGCCCTTCTTCCATAAGTGAGTTTCTGGCTTCTAAGCTGAGAATGGCAGTTAGAAGAGAACACAGAAGGGGGTCGGGACATGACTTTTCAGACATGACCTTTTCACTTGCTACCTGTCTTGGATACTTCTGACTCAAGCTCTCTTATCTTACTCTGAAACGTCATTCACTTACCAACCTGATTCTATCATGGAAATACTTGACTGCATTGTCAATCTTCCTCTTCTCCAACCTGGCTTTCACTCTGTCTGTGCTGAAACTAACCATCTCTTAGATAATATAAACAGCACTTGTCTTATTCTCTTTTAATCTTATCGGATTTCAGTCCATTGATCAATTTCCTCCCTTCTGTTACTGTTTTCTCCTGCACCTCAATCTGTAACTGCATCCTCTATGTCTCTATTAGGATCCTTCTCATCTTCTCTCCCTTACTCTCCTGTGCTCTTGGTAGTTTTGAGACATGTTCTGATTAATTACATTGCTCTGAATCAGAGAAGAATACATCCATAAAGTTAAGAGATGCTTCCTGGAGTTACATTGCAGGCTTCTCTGTCCTATGATTATTCCAGCTCTTCAACTACAATGCTCCAATTATCTGGATTTTCTTCCTTGATTTTCTGCTGTCATTTCAAACTGTCCCCCCCCCCTCCAACTGAACTTCCTCCTAATCTCTCTGCTTCCTTGCTTCCATCAAAACTGAGCTCTGCACTGTCCTCCGACTCCCTTGACTTCAGCATTGTCTTTGCTCAGTACCTCTCCTTTCTCTGGTTTGTCTTGCATTTCTTAAATCCGTTACCCCTTTTTTCCTCTCATCACTTCACTTCAAAATGCACCACTAAATTAATCTGTTTCTCTGAAGGTGTTACGGACTGTTGCAATTCAGCACTGCCTTTGAAAGCCGTCACTGACTTCTTGTTTTCTCCTGGCAAAGAGTTAAGCTCTGCTGGTGAATCCTATTTAAGTTAGAAGCAAATCTCCAATTAACTTCAATGGGCCAAAATTTGGCCTTGTGTCCTTAAATTCAAGGTCCTACAAAATAATCACACCCTTTTAACCTGCTTTGGCAATTTTATCTCTGTAGTTGAGCTGGTAGGGAAATATTTGAGATTTTTGTGGCAAACAGTGAAATATTTGGTGTTAATTTTACTTCAGGTTTTTTTTCAGATTTTCATCATAACAAAAATGTAGGTGTTTGAAAATACAAAATGCTTTGTGAAGAAAAATTGTTGCAAAAATGCCCCCCCCTTTAAAAAAAACAAACATAAAATCCCTTTTTAATCAAAACTTTAACAAGGTTTCAATCAGCTCCACTATATTTGGGTTTCTGTCTTCAGTCATGCTGACCTTTGTGCTTGAAGCAGCCAGAGGCTTTTCCACCTATTTATTCAGTAGCCAAGTGTGATGTACACCAATTAATCTACAACCAATTTGGCTGTAGTAGGTACACAAACATAATAAATGACCATCTCTGCCCCACGGAGATCATGGGCTAAAGGAAAAGCTGCAATAAAGGAGGGAGCAGAACAAAGTGGTGAGGGTGCCAAAAATAAGAGGGGATTCTTAGCACAGACCAGTGCCATTTATAACGTTTAGCCAGTCAGTAGCAGTAATTGCAGTTTGTCACTTACCCTAGCCATTATCAGACTGTAGTATCCAAGCATCCTTTATTTTCCTACCTAGGAATTCATCCTACACTGATGATTCCTCAGCTTCCTTTAAACTCTCACTTCTGCTGCGTTAAGTTTGAAGTTGTATTTATAAACCAATGTACATTCATACTGCTCTCTAAATGCTTAATCGTCCTGACTTGCACTTCTAACCCACGTATTGTACTACAAGCCTAAAATTAGAGCATTCACTTAGCCACATATGCAAAATATAAACAGGTATACTCTAAGGCAAGAGCACAAAAAAATCATCTCACCCAACACAGCTGTCAATTATACATCCATGTGCTCTTCACTGTACATTAACATAGAAACCTCCTTATCTTGTTCTACCAAACATCACAGGGAAGCCATCTGTCAAATGAAGGTAGTCCAAAGGGAAGTAAAAAAAAAACACACCTGGCAATGAGGTTGGTTGCTTTTCTGTACTCTCTGCCTGTGAAAAATGGTATCCAAGTTTAACTACATTTTATGCAGGGGTCTATTTTGGGACTAAGCAGTATATCCAGTTTGCTATTCTCATACAAAAAACTCACTGGACCCACCAAATTTTAATAACTGCCATCCTCTTTCTACAGTGGTTAGATAGTTATAGTTGTAACCAGGAATAAAAGAACACCTCAGATGGATATTGCAGTTCCTTTACAGTCAGCAGTAGAATTTATACTGCCATAGATTAGGAACTCCCCAAGTAGGTAATGGTTCCTATCACTGCAAACAGCGTTTTCATATGCTAGGACTATCTAGTACATATGTGTAACTGTTCTCCAGAGGACGGAGCCTTCTGCAATTATGTGACTATCCCAGCCCTGTTAAAAGTGGAAACTATATACCATCTACTCACTTGCACATCACTGGGTCTCCAAACATTTTGTGCATCCAATGTTTTGGCCCAAATTCACCCCATCTGACTCTTCTAGAACCCCAAGTTAAATACCCACCCCTTGATAAATGCAATTCCATGATGCATTTGCAATAACATATATGAAAGACAATTGCATTTCCACCGTAATTCCCAAGGCCATTCCTTCCAGATTTACTAGTAACTTCACTCACACATTTTGACAAAAATCAACTTCTTTAATTGGAAATAAGGATAAAAGGAGAAAGAGAGCATAGGCCATTTTGTTGGCAGTTTCAGTTTTAAATTTCCAGCTCTATCTATTGGATGATTTTAGGTGTCTGCTGTTTATATTCTTTAAATAAACTCTCAGCTGTTCCTGTTGTATTTTCGTATTGGGCTTTAAAAGTTAATAATAAAGTAAAAATGAAAATCAGCGGGCCACACATATATTCCCATGTCCCTTTGTATGTGAGTCTACTTTGACTGGATTTACATGTTGTACATGTTGGTATGTATGTTAGCCATATATGCAAAATATGAACAGGTATCATTCTTATATGCAATTGGCTCTGAAGAACAGATCATTGCCTTTAGGTTAATTGGGGTGGAGGGTAGCATTTTTCTTTCCATTTTGTAGATGAGCCCTCCCTATATCACACTGCCTACCAGAAATCTGAATATGAATGGTGCAGCAACAGTCACTTCTGCAATACGCTATAGCAGGTGCCCAGATCCTGCTAGGGATATCCATCCAATCTGCAGCCACAATAAAACCTCAGCAAATCCAAGCCACTTTCAGATGGCAGAAAAGGATAAATGGTGGGTTTTCACATCAAACTGCTTGTTACTGGACAAAGCTAGTGCAACTGGTTTAAATGACATCACCCCAGGACACAGCTCTCTGCTTCCACCTGGCCGGCTGTGCAAGAGTATGAATCAACATGCATGCTTCATTTTGCACACTATGAGTAACCTCATTATTTCAATTGGACTATTCACAATGTATAAGTTAAACATCAAAGTAAGTCCTTGCAGGATTGGTGCCCCAGCCACCCCCAGTTTGTTTGAACAGACACATACATAGCAACATGGTGAACTCAAAACCCAATCCAAGTAAAGTTATGTGGAAATGGAAATGGGAATATATGTGTGGGCCATGGATTTTAATTTTATTATTAACTTTTTAAAGCCCAGTACAATATTCTAAACCGTTAAAATGTGACTATAAAGATACAATCACATGATTCTAAAGATGTCAAAGGATCATCCACTTCTCTCCTTCACACAATTTAGCAGGGAATAATGGAGTCAGGGGACATTGGTTCAGTGGAACTAATGTTCAGGGACTTGTGGGGAAGTAGTTCTGTGTGACCACCTAGTGCCTTATAAGGCCAGCCTGCTTAGTAAGAAGAAACTGATCAGAACCTAATCAGTTGAATAACTGAAGTGCCTGAGAGCTGGTAAGACTGTTCCTTTGTTTGTTTGTTGTGTGCTAAAGTAGTCCTTTGTTTTGTTTTTAAATGCAGGGAGATATGTTATGTTGTTATTAGCCCCCAATCTGGTAGTTTGGGGGATGTAGTTGGTGGTTTTCTCCCTAGACTTTCTGTGGATGATGGCTGTGTGTACTTGGAGTAGAAGGGAATTCTTAGTAAGTTATGGCTTTGGAATATTTCTTTACTACTCCAGCATATGGCACTGTAACAATGTATAACTGACAGACTGAGCTGTGTATTGTATTCTTCTTTCCTCTTCTCTACTACAGGAGTAGTTTGTAGTGCTTGTGACTTTGTTTGGATGCATTAGCTACTAATGAAGCTGTGATCAGTTAAGACATTTAGCTCATTAGCTGTTTAATCTGTAATTCATGGGTCATCTTAGTCTCATCCCACGATTAGTGTTTTATAATCATCTCTTGGTGGTGGTGCTTCATATAGCAGTGCTCTGTACAAGTTAAACCAATACTCAACAGTCAACTGACTAACATGGGTTGGGTGTTCAGGGTAATCACTCATTGAATATCTAGTAATAACTTTTAATGATTAAGTAACTCAGGTACCCTGTATCTTATATTAGCTTTCTTTTCCAGATCTTTCTGGCTGCTCAGTCCTCAGCCCAGATCTTGTCTCCCACAGCAAGAAGCAAGTCCTTTTCCACTCTTGGTTGAGCTACTACTGTAGCCCTGCAAACATGGGAGGCAAACTGAGCAAGAAGGGATTCAGTGTGGCTTATGAGAAACCAACAGCCCAGAGGGTTGAAGAAGAAGCTACAGAGGCTGCTATAGTGAAGCCAGAGGAAACCCACCCTGCTGCAGAGTCCATGGGACCCACAACTGAGAAGAGAGGTAAAGATTCCCAGGTCCTTGCTGATAAGATAGAAGATGAGGAAGGAGGTGGAGTCCCTGCAGTGGGTGTAGAAGAGATCTGTAAATCTGAACCAAGGCAGCTAGATTTGGTGCCTAATGAAGAGCAGCTGGTGGCTATCAGTGAGGAAACCACTAAATCTCCAGAGGCAGACCCTTCCCAGCTTCTGGAAGTCACAGCACCTACAGGTGTTGAGAGCAGACAGGAAGGTGATGCTGATTAGATGCAATCCCCCAGCATCTGAATGCCAAGTGACTCTACCCCAGTTTCCATTTCAAGACCAAACTCTGTGAAGAGGCACCTTCTGTAGAATGAGCCTAACACTAGTCCTACTCTCTGCTTCTACAACCTCCGAGAATCAATTTGGCAGAACACCTCAATCTTTCCAGCAACTATCTGATCCCTAGTGCCAGAGTGAAATGGACAGTCTGAACAGTGCTATTAAAAACTACCTCTTTTGGATGGTTCCATCAGCACTGGTGAGCTGTATCCCCAGCTCTTAGCCAAATGTGAGTCCTCTGGAGAGGAATGGGGAATGAAGATGGCATGGAACTCTGATGAATTGCCCAAAGTCGTTTAACTTTGTCTAGACTGTCTGAAAATACAGCACATCTCAATACCTGAACTGTCATAATTGCACTTTCCAGTGCATAGCTATCTTTATCTGTTTAATGAAGGTTCTGTTTAACTTAATGTGATATCTTTGTGCATATTTATACATGCAAGGGGTAAGCAGCTTTAAGACCAAACTTGCTTCCCATGTATTTCACTGTCCTGAGTTATCTGACAGGGGTATGTCCTGCATGCAGTAATGATATTGTGAGTTGTTACATAGCTTTACCAGTGTCTGTAACTACAGTTCCAGCTCCATTTGAGGCATTAGCTGACACTTTTCCAATAGCATAACATGTAACAGATGAAATTTAATATAATGTCTTTCTGTATAAACTAGTAGCATAATTTCAGAACTACTATTTCCTAGGTATAGTAATAGGACATGGGAGGCTTGTGACAGTCTATATGCAGTAGCCTGGTATAGTGAGTGATGTATTCTAATGTTTGCTAGTAATAAACTTCATTTTATAATTGCAATATGGCAGTGTCTCTCATATGGCTTGTATCTACCCAAACTGAATAACTTTGGGGGGGGGGGGGCTATATACTACCAGGTTTAAAAAAAAAACATAAAACACCTGAACCATGCATCTACATTCCATGTTCCTCAGCTAGGAGGAGGTATGGAGTAAAAATGTTAAACACCCAGATGACATGGTGGTTTTTTAAAACGGGGACTAAAGTAGTTAGTCCCCGAGGTTTTTTTAATAGCTTTGCACTAGAACTTGTAAGATACTTGAACTGGATGCAGCTTTCAATAGGCCCTCAGAACACAACATCCTGAATTCTGGAGATTACAGAGTTTAATTGCATGACTGAAAGTAAGAATGAATACTCTCACTTGGCTTGCAGTAGCCCCCACACAGACTATTTCTCTATACACCTTGTATCTACTAATCTTTTTTTTTAATAAAAAAAAACTCACTATAAAGTCAAAACCCATACAGCTCTGCCTGAGACAACTAGATCCATTTGGCTTCATAAATACAGTGGCTGTTCCCGCAACTGAGGCTGGTTTAACTGAAAGTATGTGGGCAACGCATCTTCAAGAAGCCTGCTACTACATGTAACAATTCCAGCTGCTACCTCTAAGTAGTGTTTCCCTAGTTGCAGTTGCCCCTCCTAGCTTCTCTGTTGCCACTTGAGATTGCCTTGGTGTAAGGAACAAGCTGAGTTTTGTATGAAGTCTATCGTCTCATTGTCAGCTGACATCTGCACTGTCCTCTGACTTGTTACCTTTATCAGCATAGTTCCTGACATCAATAGTCTTCCACTAGTGTTACTTAATTCCATCCCACCTTCATTCTCAGATCAATGATACACTAATCCAATAGAAAAGGATTAACCAGTAAGTGTTTCACTATAAAGTTATCTTCCCTTGTAAAGAGAAAGATGGACTTTTTTTTGCCATTTTGCAACTATCAGTCTGCAAGTCCCACATTTATTTCAATGTGGGAAAGATTTTTGTCCCTTGTCATTAAGTCAAGCTCCTATACTCTCACCCCCACCACTGATTCTGTCATTGCATCTGTCTAGTTGAGCTATAAGGAAAATAGTTTGGGATTTTCCTGGAAATTGAGACTTTTTTCCTTTAAAATTGTTCCATCATTCACACAAAGCTTTGATGAAAATATTAAATTCTTTGTGACATGGATATTTTGGTCCATACATTTTCCTTTTAAGCCATTTTCCATCACTGTCTTTTTTTTTTCCTCCTTTCCTCTTCTTGTCATGCTAATGTGTGTGTTAGGGTAATTTATATTCTCAAGTATGCTGTCCCGTGTGTAATCTTCAACCACCTTGACTGTTATGTGTACACATATATAGTAAATGATAATCCCTGGCCTAGGGTGATTATAGGTTTAAAAAAAATCAAGGCATGAAAACTGGAGAGGGGAGAATAAGGACTGGGCAACAAAAATAAGAGGCTGTTTAGCAAAGACCAGTGCTAGGCATAACTTTTAGCTAGTCAGTAGCCTAACTGCAATTTCACATGCCTTCATGGTTAGCAGCTGGTAGTTTCTAACCAGTTTGTATTTTCCTATGTTGGCATCTTTCATACACAGATGTTTCCTCAGCCTTCTTATTTAAACTCTCATCTTAGCTGTTAACCTTAAAGCTCTATATGAGAACCAACAAAATTGTTAATGTTGCTACCTAAAAGCTTAATCGTTCTGGCCTGTACCTTTACACTCACTCTTCATTCCACAAGCTTAAAATTAGAGCATCCACTTAGTCATATGTGCCAGATATGAAGAGATATTCTATGCTAAGGCAATAATATAGAAAGACCATCTCATGCAACACAGTTGTCAATTATTCATTGGTGGATGTCTGAGTGTACATTCATGTACAAGTCTCCTTATCTTGTTCTACCAAATACCCCAGAGAAACCCCTACCTATTAATAGTGTTCAAAATGAGGTGAAAAGACTGGTAATAAGGTTGGCTGCTTGTCTGATCTTTGTGTGAGATAAATGGTATCCAAGTTGAACTACATACTATGTCAGAGACTTATTAAGCAACTAGTATCCTCCAGTTTGCTATTTTGCTTCACAAAAATCACTCGACCCACCAAACTTTGATGGACTATCATCCACTTGCTACGGTAGTTTGATAGCAATTGTAGCTAGGGAAAAAACAACCAAAAAGCCTTCACTGGACTGAGCGGTTCCTTTGTACACAGCAGTAAGGTAATGGTTCATATCACTACAACCAACATTCACTTTTGTTAGGACTATTGTGACACAATTTGCAATTGTTTTCCAAAGAACAGTTTTTCCAACAAATATGAGAAAATTTCAGCCCTTCTAAATGATTAAACTATGTACCATCAGTTTCTTTGTATGTTACTGGGTCTCCAAACATTTAGTGCATTAGATATTATGCTTTTGGGCTGCATTAATCTCATCAGACTCTTCTAAGATCCTGTGTTAAATGCCCACTCTTTGGTGCATGCTTTCCCATGGTGTATTAGCAATAACATAAAAGATAATTGCTCCTCCACCAGAATTCCCAAGACCATTTCTTTCAGGTTTACTGATCATCTCACTCAAATATCTGTGACAAAAGTCAACTTCTTTTAGTCAGAGAAGAAGCATGACATTGGGCTCTTTTGTTCGCAGTTTTAGTTGTTAATTGCCAGCTCTATCTATGACATAATTATGTGTCTGCTGTTTACACTGTTTAAACGAACTGAAACCCAGCAATAAAAACTTAAGCACATTTGCAGAAGAGTTACACAAGAAACCTACACATCTGTGATAACTTTATATTTAGTGTGGGTTAATAGCCCTTGCAGGAAGTGATTTAGGACATATGGCCAGAATCGGTACAGATATTATATTATAGGTTTATTTTCAATAAATCAAGGAATGTTTTGGACCAGAACATGAGACAGGCATATACCATATATTCTATACTGCCCATTAAGGTGTCTCTAAGTCTGGAAACCATAGACTTCTTTGCATTTCATAGAAGCTCAGGGTTGGAAGGGACCTCAGGAGGTCATCTAGTCCAACCCCCCAAAAAAGGTAATAATTGGAGATATACCAATCTCCTAGAACTGGAAGGGACCTCAAAAGGTCATCAAGTCCAGCCCCCTGCCTTCACTAGGCAGGACCAATTTTTGCCCCAGATCGCTAAGTGGCCCCTTCAAATATTGAACTCACAACCCTGGGTTTAGCAGGCCAATGCTCAAACCACTGGGCTATTCCTCCACCCTCATTTGAGGATGAGGTCTAACACAGAATGGATAGATAAAATTGCAAGATCCCAAACCTGATTCAAATGGCAGCCCTCAGGGTCCTCTTATTCTCTTTTCAGTTCATGTTCTTGCATGTTCCCACGTTTTTAATTTCCACCTTTGTGATTATTGCCAACTGTAGCTCTCTAAGTATCCAATCTCTCTTATGCAGCTGTTTCTGAGACTCCTCATAGACGTCCTGCCACCAAGAAGCTTAACTTGAGAATTTCTTATATACTTTCCTCCTGCTCACTTTCTTCTTTCTAGCTTCCCTGTCATCCAGGGTGCAGAAATACTATGTTGGTGAGTATAACACAAATCCATTGGGTACCATTGAAAGACAAGCTGTGTAAGGTAATATTTTATTGGGCCATCTTCTGCAGGTGAGAGAGACAAGCTTTCAAACTCCACAGCACTCTTCTTCAGGTCTTGTCCCTCGCATCTCTAATAGCCTGGGACTAACACAGTTTCAACAACACTGCATACAACAGTGGATACTACTGACAGCTGCGTTAGTTCTGCAGCCTTTGTAATCTCACTATTATGATAGTGCCTAGTAGGGCCCAAATGGAAATTATGAACCATAGTGCTGGGCACTGTAGACACCGAATAAGAAACAGCTTTTGCCCTGAACAATTTACAGTCTAAATAAAAATGACAAATTCAGGAAAGGGACAGAAAATACAAGCAGAGTGAGCAATTCAATAGCGACAAATGTCATGTTCATTCCACTCTTTTTTAATCCTTTCTATGATGTTAGGTTAACAGAGGACTAGCTAAGTGGAATGGAGGGGAGTGAAGTAAACAGCCACTTAGAACAAGCAAGATAATATTGAGGAAAATTTCAGGGGGTCTGATGGGCTTGGCTTCAACTGCCAGCTTCAGTCTCTGGCTGGCACCTCCCTGCAGTTCTTTTTCCCCAAGTCCACATGGCTGGGGAGAGGAGGACACCAGATGGCTCCCAGTGCCAGTAGTGTGGGCTGTCCCCCATGGAGAATTCTCCGTCCAAGAATGCTGTGGGGAATCATGGAGACTGGCTCTTTTCTTCTTGTACCTTCTGTTATGCTCATCTACGCTCATGAACAGTCCCCACTTTTGTTATTGCCTCTCTCTACTTAAAAAGAATTAATATCCAGAGATACCATACTCAAGGACTTTTTTCTGATTAGCCAGTATCCCATGGTGAGCATTTCTCTTCCCAGGACTCATTGAAACCACACATTGGCAGACAGACCCCACAGTTTTGCAGCACTGTACTAATTGATATTTATAGCTAATAAAACTAGTTTCACTGATATAGGTGCTATTTTACAGTCAGCAGGGTGGTTAACACTTCAACAATGGATTAAAAGACCGCTTCTAACTTCATACAACCACAAATGTCTTCCTAGAAGGAGCAACCACGCTGCGGAATAATCTCATCATGTGTAAAATTGCCCTTCAGTGTACAAAACCGCCAGAAGTCAGATGTGTCTAGAGCAGTGGTTCTCAAATGCTCCCCCTTCTTTGTGTCTGTAGTCATTTACACCCCCTCCACACACAAGTACATATACTGCAATCCAGCTCTGAAGGCAGAGCGGAGCTCAGCGGCTGCTGGCCTGGCACCCAGCTCTGAAGGCAGCGTCATGCCAACAGCAGCAGCACAGAAGTAAGGAAGCCAATGTGAAAAGTGCTATTTGTCAATACCACTTTTCACAACAGAGTTAGTGCCCCATTGCGACCCTTACTTCTGTGCTGCTTCTGCCACCCTGGGGCTGACAGACAGAACTCCACCATCTCCAAGTGAGGGATTTGGGGTGAGAGAGGAGAGCCCGAGCCTGGGCTGGCTTCTGCTGAGGGATTGGGGTGCCAAGGGGAAGGAGAGCCAAAGCCCAAGTGGCAGGGCTCCGGTTGTCAGCTATGGGGCAGCAGGGCTCTGGCTGCCTCCGTTATCCCCGCCTCCTGGGTGTGCATGGCCCATCTGAACAAGCCTCAGCCACCTCAGCTCTTAAAACATTAAAAAAATCACACAGCTCGCATCTTCCTTGACACATTTCCACAGGCACCGACTTTCCAATGTGCAAGGGGGTACTTGAACCGTGGCTCTGTCCCAGGTCCCGCCCCCACTTCACCCCTTCCCCAAAGGCCCCGCCCCTGTCCCACCTCTTCATGCCCCATTCCACCCGCTCCCCTGAGCATGCCACACCCTCACTTCTCCCCCACTCCCCCCCGTAAGCCTCCTGCACACCGCAAAACAGCTGATCGTGGCAGGCGGAATGTGCGGGGGAAGTGCTGATTGGTGGGGCCAGGAAGCACTGGGGGGAAGAGGGGAACTGATAGGGGAGTTGCTGGTGGGTGCTCAGAACCCACTACTTTTTCCCCATGGGTGCACCAGGCCCAGAGCACCCATGGAGTTGATGCCTATGCCCATGCCTCCCTTAGGAGGCCCACCCTATAGTTTGAGAACCACTGGTCTAGATATACACTCATCCCCTGGTGGAGATATCCATGGCTTCACTTCTCAGGCTGCACTAACAGTATCTTAGGGAGGGAAGTAAGCAAGATTTACTGGTGGGTTTTTGTTTGTTTCTCTTTTGACATAGTGATAGATAGTGCTTTTCTATAAAGGTATGATCTGTGCCTGTCAGTTTTCCCTGCTGTTCAGGGTGTAGGCTTATAATAAGGTGAAAGCCTAACAATCCTGTGATCAGGAAACTGGATGTACTGAAACACCTGCTTAGCTTGCTGACCCAAAAACACGCTTTCATTTGTCTGCACTATAGAGGCAACTCTCTTATGGAAGACCCAGTTAGATTCTATCTTCTTGCCTGACAACAAAAACTGACAAACTCTTGCTGTAGAATCTCCACTACCTAGTGTTCTGTAAGAGACAAATCCTAGCTTGGTTTTCAGGTGTTCTGGCTGTCTTTATAGTGCTGCCAGTAGCCATCAGCTTTATGAATCATAAATCTAGCAAAGTCCCATTGAGTCTGAGGGAGCATAAATAAGGAGCTTCGTGATATTCTGAATTCCTTTTTCTTCCTATATCAGCATCTTAAAAGATTTACCACATGGAATCTATGTGAAACAACTGGTTAAGTGACTTGCATGAAAGTAAATTCCATTTTATACTGACTAATGCAGTAGCAGAGAGGCACAAGTACTACTGAGCATCAGCACTTAAAACTGATGTGCATAGGCAAGTATCTGATGTACC
Source organism: Mauremys mutica (assembly GCF_020497125.1). Classification (NCBI taxonomy): domain Eukaryota; kingdom Metazoa; phylum Chordata; order Testudines; family Geoemydidae; genus Mauremys; species Mauremys mutica. The sequence goes on from NC_059093.1 coordinate 10,284,362, forward strand.
CTTCCCCATTCACCAGGTGACTTCTTGCATTGATCAAGTGGCTAAGGTGTGCGGGTGATAATAAATTTTTCTCTCTATTTTTCAGGTCAGATGTTGCCAACTGCCATGATATTGATGAAATACTTACCAGAAGCTTGGTGTTTTTCTCCCCTCTCCCTCCCCTCCTGCATTCCTTACCTCAACAAAGACCCTGTCTTGTGAGGCATTAATTGGTGAATCGCAAAGCAAAGCAAAGCAAATGGCTCTCATTGGCCACTTCCCAGTAGGCTTCTAGCTATACTATGCTACAGAGCTCCCCGCGGAGCGCTGCTTTACCACGTTATATCCGAATTCATGTTATATCGGGTCATGTTATATTGGGGTAGAGGTGTAGCATGGACACTGTATGGAAACTTGGTCTCAATTGTTTGTTCGTTTTTAAGATGGTGAAATCTGCAAGCCTCTTTGTATCCAAAATATTGTAACTGTACTAGCGAACACGTAGCCACCTCTTCCTCTCAAACTAAACACCCAAACTCTCTAGGTGAGAGCTGTAACAGACTTGTCCCCTCTGTGGATCACATTCCACAAAGGGGGACATGAGTAAGTTATATATTCACCTATCTTACTATGCAACAATCTGCCTGTACACTAGTTGCTAAGTATTTCAGAGCTCCTAAGCATTTGTAGCTCTCATTGATTTCACTGGGAGTTTTAGGAGCTGTAAATCAGGCCAAATATTTGAATGAACACATATAATACCATACAATACAGCATGCTGGAAACTCAAAAAGCAAGCCAGCCAAGAATACAGGAAAGGGCACCAGGATCTATATATGTATGGTCCATCTATTTTTTAAGTTTGTTTTTATTATTAATTATTATTATTTCAAAACAAAAGACAATAGGAATGGGCAAAAGAAGTCTGAAGTCTGCACATAAAAGATACAACCACACAAGTTTTAAAAAGCCATTCAGTGTAACAGACATCCTCATTCTTTAGATGATATAACAATGAACAATAAGAGAAATGGAACAGTGATTTGGTGGAACTAAAGTTCAGGGAATTGTGGGGAAGTATTTCCTTGTGGCCACCTAGCTCTATATAAGGTTAGCCTTCCTAATAAAGAAGATTGTTCATGAGGACCTACTGCAAGGTTGCTGATGTTGGTGTTTTTGTAGGTTGGTAAGAGATTTTTCCTTTTTTTATTTATCTGTTTTAAATGTTTCCTGGCTCTTTTGTTAGTTTTGTGTGTAGTTTAATGGTATCTTTATATATACACACACAAAATGCACAATGGGACTGAGTAGGGGTTTTTGTTTTTGTTAACAATCAGTATAATTGAAACAAAGTTTTAAAAACAAAAATATTATTTTTCCCTGAATGGTCTTGTAGATTAAAAGGAGAAGAAACTTAAATTACTGCAGGCTGTACTTTCAAAAGATGAACTTTTGGGTTAGCTTGTTTCTCTAAGAATGTATGGCAAGTGTGTAGGATAAGGGGCTGTCTGAGTAATGGGAGAAAAGGCTAGATTCTCTCCATGTGTAGTCACAATATAATTCAGTCTTTGACTTGAGAGCTATCTCTTCTATGGTTAGTGATATTATAAAACCTAGTTTAGTTTGTTGGTTGAGCTGTTGATAACAACAGAAGGAAAACTACCTCTGATTTGATAAAGTTGCTATCAATAACAGGACCAAGATGGAGTTGAATTTTAAAGGGTTAGAATGTGTGGACACCTGTTGGTCAGTGGCAGTAAAGTTCTGTCTGCAATTTTAGTCATTTGAATACTAACTGTAAAGATAATTACCTGCTTTCTCTATCTGGTCCTGCTGAAATAAGGAAATGCAGCAGTAGTTGTCCAATCATCATTAGCAAGTGGGCTTCTATTAACTGGCATGGTATAGTATTGGGTAATGTGTTTGCTTAGAGTTATATGGGCTAAGTAGCTAAAATGCATGGCTGCTTATGTTGCTCCTTCTGTCTTTACAGTTGAGATGCTTTTTGGTGGTCACTAGAATATTCCTGACAGACAGAAGCCAAGCAGCCTTTTCTGTACCTCTTGGTACTGCTGTGAAGAGGTGGAGTATTTTGTTCCTAACTATTGTGCTGCTCCAGTGCCAACCATGGGAGGCAAACTTGGCAAGAAGGGGATCAGGGCAACCGAAGAGACAGCTGAAGATCATAAGGATGAGGGAGAAGTTGCAGAAGTGACACCAAAAGATACAGGTGAGGCCCAGCCTGCAGCAGGGTCCATAGACCTAGAGTGTGGCAAAGAGTCCCAGATGGAAGATCAGGAAAGCAGGGGAGATTCTGCAGAGTGCAAGGAATCAGAGGGAAGTACAAATGCAAAGCCAGAGATGCAGCAGCACACTGAAGAGGAACTGGTGGCTTCTGCTGCTTACATTGAGGCTGATCTACCCCTTCCTCAGGAAGTCACTCTTCCTAAAGTAGAAGAGAGCAGAGATCAAAGCAAGGCTGAAGAGATCAACTTCTGAATCCCAAGGAATCAAGTGTGGAGAGACTCCAGCTTCAAGCAAGATTTGTTAGAAATAACAGCTTTTTTTCCCCTCATCACAGACCCTGTAACCCAAGTATTTGACTTCATTCCTGTAGACTTGGGGTCTGCAATCCAGCAGAACTCAATCCATTTGAGAAACTTCACTCTGGCTCTGCTACAGTGAATGCACAGCTGGAGCTCTAACATTTAAAATAATATGTCTATGAGCTGCACTTTGTGCATTCATAGTTCTGACCTCAAGCCACATGTCTTCCCAAGGAGAATAACTTGTGCAATGGGGAAAGGAGTTAAAAGAATGCATTGTGCACCATGAGTTACCTTAACTATTTAAATGAAGTCCCAGCTTAAACTGCAGCTTCCCTGGTGTCTGAGCTGCTGAGAATGTACTTCTGTTATGATGGAGGACTGGAATGATGCACTTGAATTTACCCTTTGAGATGATCCCATTAATATCTAACAGTAGTCTGATGGGGATTGGTCTTAAAATAATGCTATAATGTAAACCAGTGGCTGACTGGGGAAGGGGTTTCTTAGTGAACATTACTTAAATAAGCTAATCTTCCTTTTGTAAACCAATATCATTCAAATTTTCTTTGCAGTGTTCCCATGAGTTAGCATGTAGCTGTGCTTGACTGAATCTACTATCATTCTGTTAACAGGTCTGTTCATGACAATTTCGGCTCTATTTTATGGGACTTAAATGATCAATCACTGAGCATAATGTACAATGGGTGTATTGAAGCTATGCAACTGTAAATAGTGCAACCAGACAACACTGTATTCCCTGCATGTGGGTATGTGGAGTAATGGGGCATGGAATCATGTATTACAACCTGAAGTCACAATATTGTCTTAATGTAACTGCCAATAAATACTATTTTATGATTGCTGCAATGTATAAGGTCTGTAGATCTTCTTAACCCTTGTCGTCTTCAAACAGATTTCATAGTCACAGCCTGGTGTAGGACATAGGGGCAGGAGCTAGGTGTTTCTGAACATAGATAGTAAGAGGCAACATGAGTAAGGTACTTAGGCACCTAAAGAGAGAGATGCTTTGGGCCAAGGTTTAGGCAGCAGCCACATTCTTAGAACAACTGCTCAGTTGCTGCCTAACCCTGTAGGCACTTGAAATTTTCACTCATCAGCATTTGCAAAGACCCAAGTTCTGATGTCACCCCAAAGTTAACAAGCTGTAAGGAGCCATACTGCAAGCCAAATTCCTGGTGGCCTCCAAGTGGAATTCTCAAACTAGGTGTCTCCCTGCCTGTCTTGCCATTGGGGCTTAATTCTGTAGGTGCTCTGACAGCATTCCCCACAAGAGCCAGGGTGGGAGAGGTTTCTGTACTAGAATATCCAATATCCCAGTGGCTAGGGCATTCACCTGAGATGTGGGAGACCTGCTTTGAATCTAGACTCTGCCTGATTTGGAGCAGGGATTGAACATGAGTCTCCCTCTGGCCCAAGGAATACTTAAATACTTCCACAAAGTAGAACAGCTTCAAGAGATTGCAAGTCCCACCCCAGAATACTCAATAGCCTTGTGTTTAGGACACTCCCTGGAGGGTGGGAATCTGGGCTCAAATCCCTCTTCCATATTGAGCAGAGTGGGAATCCAAAGGTGGGTTTGACTCATCCCAGATAAGTGCCCTGACTATGGGACAGTCCAAGCTCTTTCCTGGGGAAAAGGGTCAACCTGCTTTACATGTCTCCCTCCATGACTGAGAGTCCTGAGAGGAGGGAGGTGCTTCTCTCACCTGTCTTTCTGGCACCTTGGTGCTGAACTCCCATTGCTCTTGGCCCTGATCCCTATCCTTTCCTCTGACTCTCATGCCTAGCTTATTTGGTTGCTTGCTGGCTTCTTTCATGCCTGGGAGCTTAAATGACACTGAATTTCACAAAGCAATGGGGTGTCTAGGGGTTAGATGTTGCAACACTAGAGTACATATAGAAAACTTACCTTAAGTAATCTAGGAGCACAAAGCCAATTGGTCAAACAGTCTACTTTTGATGAGTTTGGCTTTAGGAAATTCCATGTTTAGAATTATGTGCCACCATGGTGCAACATCCTGTGCTTCACATCTTCTTGTACTTAAATTCAGAAGTAGGGAGAGTTCTTGTTAACATTGATGTGTGCACAAACTGGCTTAATTTAGTGCAAACCCAACTCTTCCCTGCCATTGACTGAATTGGCTCTGCAGTGCTGTGGCAGAGTAAGATGGACTAGTATGCTTCCAGGATCACGGAAGCTGTGACCTCACCTCAGTGGGGAGGTCTTTTGAGTGGTGGTGTTAAAGGGGAAGGGAACTGCCTCTGCAGTACTAGCGTAGCATGAAAACCTTGACTTCTGCTTTCCGCTCACACACACCCCAAGCTCTACCTGTATACGCCTTTGTTCCTTGGCTCTAGCTATCAGCCTTAGAAACAAGCCCAAGTGCTGCTCAGCTTATAGTTAAAGTTCATTCCTTCCCCTGATAATTGTCATTTTATGCCTACTGCCTATATTTTCCTTTCCCAGTCAGTCCTGAGGGTCACTGTTGGCTCAAATTTTGCATGAGGACTATCTCACGGACCCTGAGTTCTAGTTCAAGCTCTGCTGCTGCCTAGCTAGTTTGAAACAGGTCCTTATCTTCTCTCTATCTAAAGATTTTTTCCCCCCAGCCGTGGAGAGGCTGTACTGTAACCTGTTCTATATGTCTTTCTCATAAATTGTTTCTCCAATTTACTTTTCTTTGGGTCTTTTAGGTTGTGAACTCTCCCATGGAGAGAATCCCTGTACATCTCCCAGGATGATAGATCCCCATTCCCACTTGGGATCCTTTGGCTTTTCTGTAATGAAAGTTGACTATTACTGTTATGCAAATCACAATGTGTGCTTGATTAAACCATTTAGCTGTTTATACCAAACAATCTACTGCTGAGCTTGGACCTGTAGCTTGGGTCAACAGATGAGTTGTTGCTTATACAATGGTGCTCTGTTAATGGCACTTTAGAATGCTGATAGCCTGATTCTGCCCTGCCAAAATTTACAAAGACACCTCTGCTTGGGTGAGGGGTACCCAAAGAGAGGAGACAAGTCTGGAGAGGGACTAATTTGGTTATCTGTCTATGCTCTGCTTTTGAGAAACAACCTCAAAGTCCCCACTGAATAAATACAAGAATCCTTGTTCAGACTCCTAATACCTGTCTCTGATCTATCACTTTTAATCAGTAAGTCTCTATGTACTTTACAAAGGAGGTCACTATCATTACCCCCATTTTACAGGTGGGGAAACTGAGGCACAGAGCAGTGAAGTGACTTGCCCATAGTCACCCAGCAGGTCAGTTACAAAACAAAGATAAGAAACTAGGTCTCCTGAGTCCTAGTCTAGTGTTCTAGTTTCTAGGCCAGAGTGTTTGCCAGTGACTTTTACTTTATGGGGCTTAATGAAACAAAGAGATTGGCCAAAAACTTCTAATTGGTTGTGCTTGTAGATGGTGCTGAAATGCCCATACCTAATGAGACTAAGGGTACCGTTGTGGCCAGTGGTGGGGTTAACACCACTTCCCCAAATTAAGAACTCCCTCACTGATCATGGCTTACCCAACTAGAGTGGAATGCATTTTATGACTCATTTCACATATTTACACTTGCCCTGCAGTGCACAGTGTCACATAAGTTATAATCACTCCCAGCCCTCTTAAATGACCCTGCTGCTGTCAATGCAAAAGATGCACAATATAATCTCTTTGATTACTAAACTATCTGTAAAGTGAATAATAAATGTATCTCTTTATCCCTGGTGTAGTTACACTTACTTCATTCACATTACCAGCTGAACTTAGCACCTACGTTTTGTGTCACATACTTTGGTCATGATCCTGTGGGGTTATGCCCATTTCCTGGTGAACAACATTTCACCAATAGCTTAACTACAATGGTGTAGTCATGCCTAGATCAAAGAAGTTACGGGTGCCCACCCAGAGGGACCAACAGAGACGATCTGGGCCCAGGAGTTGGCAACAAACCCATCCTGCGTTCATCCTATAGCGGTGGCTCTTGTGTCCCATCGGGCTGGGCCCAGCTCCCTGCTCCAGACATTGTGCCCTGGCACACAGGGTTACATCACAGCTCAGGTTTGACCCAGCTGCCCCTCCATCATGACAGTGTGGTGGTTGGGCCATATTTGAGTGAGTGGTGCTGCGACCCCCTGGTCACAATGCCTGACTGAAGAGTGGCTAGGCCAAAATTTGAGTGGCATGGGGGGGGTACACTGAATTATTCTCTAGCATGGCGGATTGTCTTGAATGACCTCTAGGAGCTAGGGTTGGGGGTGGATGGGATGAATTAGAGTTGGAGGGGAACTGGAACGGGGCAGGATTGCGACTGCAGGGATCTAGACAAGTGTTGGGAGGTTGAGGGGTACTGGCCTGGGGGTGGGGGTCAGATTTCAGAATTAGGAGGGGGTTCCTAATCTATTCTTGCACCGAGACCTTGTTGCACCACTGATCATATCACATTGCCTGGGGGAAATCAGAATATCATATGGAAGGAAGTGAAATTTTCTTTCCTTCCTGAGTAAGTCTAAGTGAGTTAAGGATCTCAATGAAATATATGTGAAAAAGTGAAAGGCTTCTCTGTGAAGTAATGGGAGACAGGGTGCAGGGAAGGGTAATGGCCATTTCAGCTTTTCATTGCAGAGTGCATTCTGTGGTCAATTTCAATCATCTGCCGCTTACATTCTTTGCTTAAATTGAAGCCCAACAGCAAATACATAAAAGCATTTGAAGAAGAGTTATATAAAGGCCCTACAGAGCAACCTCTCCCCATTTAGTATGGGCATGTGATTTAGGTGAGCTCTTTAGAGACATCATAGATACTAGAGATAGGGAAGCTGATTTAGTACTTTCTGTGGCAGGCATTAGATCTCATAGAAGGTGTGCAGATTAAAGCCAAGTACCGGCTAAGCTGACTAAAAATGCAGAGTCCTGTGCCTGATTTCATATTTTGGGGGGATTAGAAGTGGACAAGCCAGGCCTCATATGACATTGTGCATTTTTGGGATGAGGGGTAGTGGAGTCACAAAACTTGGAGACTTTTTTATGTTTGAAACTGTCAATAACTATTTTATGATCACTTCAGTATATAATGTCTCTGTAAGTTCTCACTTACTGAGTGGTTTAAGGAAGAGAGTGAAATAAACTTCAATGGTTCTGGTTGTCAATGGGCAGCAAAAAGACAGTGACCAACTTACAGAAACTTCTTCCTTACAAGCTGAATAGTCACATAGTTCAGCAGAACTTCACCACTTCTGAATGCTGAGGACATATGAAATTAAAGCATAGATAGGAAACTCTTAAAAGCCCCTGTCTCACTGCTAAGCATGTTTACATTTCCAAGAAAAAAAGTGTGTCCAAATGATAAATATGAGAGAGTCTATAGTGCACAATCAGATCTTAAAAAGAGGGGAGGGGACACATCTCCAATACTCCACTCAGTAGCGTCATGACAAATGGCTCCCTACAGCATTTGCTCTCTGAAGTCTCCTACTTACACCACCTTGCTGTGGCAGAACTATTCCTATGGGCTGCTGGGGTGTCATTCTACATCAAGAAACCTGTCTCATCTCAGAGGGCAGCATTTTCCTGAGCTCTAATAATGCTACCAAAATAGTAATTCTAACCTGTAGATAAGCATTTGCTCTGCACAGGGCCGGCTCCAGACCCCAGCGCGCCAAGCGCGCTTGGGGCGGCAAAATGCCGGCAGGGCGGCAGCTGGCTCCGGCGGACCTTCCGCAGTCATGCCTGCGGGAGGTCCACTGGAGCCACGGGACCCACGGCTCCATTCGACCTCCCGCAGGCATGACTGCTTGCGGCGGCCGAATTCTTAGAGCCGCCCCTGGCTCTGCATATAGCCAAACTGAAGTCTAAAATTACAAAATATCCCTTAAAACAGTCTGTTAAGCTACATTCACAAAATCAGAAGTAGTACCATGAAAGAGAGCTTAGAAACATCACATAAGAGGGCATATAAAATTTCAGATATAGAGCATACACTGGTAATAATACAACACTGGTAAGAAACTCTTGTCTTGCCAAAGAAACCACCTAGCAGCTGAAATGATACCCAAGAGCAGTTTAAAAATGGATTTGACTACTTGGCCACATGTTTTGACTCACCTGCTTTCAGAAATAGTGTACAGCCTTAGCTGGAGTACAGGAGTTACTAAGGCATGGTCTACAGTACGGGAGGGAAATCAATTTAAGTTACGCAACTTCAGCTACGTGCTTAAAGCTTTGCAGGATCAGGGCCTAACTCTGCAAGACAGGACAATTGTAGAGATCAGAAAACCTAACTGCTTGGTGCAGGATATTGTCACTGGCTTTTCCTGCATAGGACAATATTACATGCCAGTGTCCTTGCATAGTTTTCAAACATCATTCAGTCTGTATGAATGTCAGTACATGTTACATATTGTTCTTCCTTCATTTTTAACTTTTAAAGCTAAATACAGAGTGACCAAAAATATTTAAGATCATAAGAACGGCCATAATGGGTCAAACGGTCCATCTAGCCCAGTATCCTGTCTTCCTACAGTTGCCAATGCCAGGTGCTTCAAAGAGAATGAATAGAACAAGTAATCATCAAGTGATCCATCTTTGTAGCCTAAACATAGAGAAGCAGCCACACAAGGTTATAATATGGGACATTCATCTCCATTTTCAGACTATACACAAATAAGGAACATGGTGTGTGGGAACAGTCATTCAGAGGAACTAATGTTCAGGGACTCGGGGGAAAGTGATTTTGGTGCTACACAGCCCTATTTAAATCCAGCTTGAGGGACAGAGAGATGTTGAGGGATTAACTGAAACTGTAGAGTTAAAGCCTATCATTATTTTACAGGGTGAAACTTTTGGTAAGTGGATATTTATGTGATTAATCAAGCACTTCTTTAGATCTTTCATTACAGATTTAAAAAGGGGCAAGGCATATATTTTTGGATGTGGTTCTCTTGATTGGGTCTGAAGCCTAATGTTCTAATAATAATATGTGTGGATATATGTGGTATTTTAGACACTGTGAGAAAGGATCTTGGTTGTGTGGCTGGTTATCTGAAAAATGATTCTGTAAATATAATATTGGGAGGCATATGCATTTTCTGTAATGGGAAGGGTTGTAAAGCTAATTCCTGCTTAGTTATATTCATGGTGCCCTATTGTCTTGCCAAATGGCAAATTGATTTGTACAGGGGTTGTCTGAGTCACAATTTACTCCTGCAAGTGTAAGTTACTAAAAAGTTCCTCTTTGCCTGAACCAGCAGACAATTCCTCTGCCTCTCAGCTGGACTGACTTTGCAGAGATGAAATGTGAAAAGCAATAACTTCCTTGTCACTAAAGTAGGCAGATAAGATTCTGAAAAAATGTACAAAGCTATATTTAAATAAAGAGTTGCCTTCCTTAAGCTTGCTTTGCTAACTATAACTGCCCTTACTGATGTCTTGTGCCTGAAAATGTTTTGCCTAATGTTAATGATGTAGGCTTGCTCCTGTTTGAGGTTAAGTACCCTATCCTGTGCAATGACAGAATAACTCTGTATCTCAGTCTGTCTGCCATTTGGGAAGTGGTCATGTGAAACAGTACCCCAGCTTGCTTAACGCAAAACTGCTATTGGGTTGGCTCTGCAGAGACAATTCAGCTGTGGGAGAGTAGCCTCAGTGCATCATAAGAGCTAATTACACAGGCTTTATTGCTCATCTTGCTATGAGACAACCCGAGATTGGTTTAAAACTCTTCAGGAAGAGTTGCTAGTTTAAAGCTTTAACCTCTTAACATGTAAATCCATGAGACTATAACTAGATACAGTGCATCTCTAATATAGAGGGGTTATGCAGATTAAATTTTTTTGGGGGGGGGAGGGCTAAAGAGATGAGAGGCAGGCAGTGAACACATTCCTATTCTATGTAATGGTCATAATTGCAGGCCACACTGTGCTTGAAATCCCTCTTAGGTCCTCTCAGGTATATCCCTTTGGGGACAGATTTTGCTAATGACACCTTTGGCTGGGTGAAACTGTGATCCTACCCCTTTAGATTGGATCTCTGTGCTACAGCCCTCTTACCTACTAAACATATTAACCCACCAGTAATTGACAGCTGTAAGCCCTTTTGCCCCAAGATCCCATGACAGGAGATGATTAATGCTTTATTTTGAAGTTGTTTGGGTCAATTAATTGATTCACCCAAAGATACTTAGCATGGGGTGCAAAAGGATAAAACAAAAGAACTAAATGACTATTTCACCCTTGCCTAAACTTTAATCTTATTTTGCAAGCCTAAGTAGCCAAACTCCATGGGTGTTAATGAATTTGTTAATATCTTGCAGGTGGGATGTTGACTGGCTACTAGGATACTTCTGGAACGGAAAGCAAGAGCCTTTCACACCCTCCTTTATTCCAGGAAAAGCACTGTACTGAGGGCATCAACAAGAGTGAAGCCACTTCTGAATATTTCTAGCTGTGCTGCTGTTGTAGGCGTTCAGCATGGGGTGCCAACTCAGTAAGAAGAAAGGGTTCTGCAGGATTTGTAAGAAATGTAAGGACCAGAAGGCTGAAGGAGCTGCTGAGATTAATGAGACACATGCTGTTGCACATACCTCACAGGAGGCTTCTGAATGCACCGAGAGCCAGCCTTTCACAGGGACTAGGAAAGACACTGAGCAAGCCACTGTTGAAGCACAGCCTATGAGGTGTGATGGGGTGCCTGCTGCACCCAGCTCACAGGAGACACCAGAAGACACTGAAGAAATCCTGTCTGTTCTGCAGACTGTACAAGGCTATGAAGCCCAGACTACTGCACAGAGCACAGGAAAGGCCTCCCAGGACACTGATGCCCAGCCTGCTGCAGAGATGGAGCAAGAGATGGGAGAAGCTGAGCCTAATACAAAAGTAACACAGAACAGGCAACCTGTTAAACAGGACTGGCAGCTGGCTTCATGCATTACAGAAGACTACATAGAAGATCGGCCTGCACTTGAGGCAATGCAAGAAGCTGGTAAGATGGACACTACTGTACAGACAACAGCGGAGATTGTTGAGGTCCAACCTACTGCAGAGAACATACAAGAGACTCCCCAATACACTGGTGAAACCCAGCCTACTCTACAGACAGCTCAAGAAAGAGAGGTCCAGCCCGTATCTGAGACTGAGCAAGAGACTGCTGAGAACCAGCCTGCTGTACAGATCACTGAGGGGGCACAGGCTGCTGCATGGGATGCACTAAACACTGGTGAGGCTAAACCTACTACACAGAGCATGCAAGAGATCCCACATCACCCTCTTGAAGCACGGTCTGCTAGAAAAAGACTGCAAGGAGCAAAAATCCAGACTTCTGCACAGGCCACGGAAGGCACTGGGGAGACCCAACCTGCTTCAGAGACTGAGGTATTACTTGCTGTAGAGTCTGAACAAGAGGCTGGTGAGACTCAGTCTGCTGGAAAGAGAACAGAAGAAACTGAGGCTTGGCCTGATGCAGACAGAGTACAAGAGTCTAGGGCCCATTCTGTTACACAGGACAGAGAGCCTGCTGCCCAGTGTCTGTCGGTTGCATGCACCACAGATGTGACTAAGCAGGCTGAACCTGCTTTGCAGACTGCACAAGAGGAGCAGATCCAAACCACTGCATGCAGTACAAGCGAAAGTTGGACTGTACAGGATGCAGCTGAGGCCTACCCTGCTGCACAAACCAAAGAGCAAACTGGAGCCCAGCTTGTAGCAGAAGGTCCACTTGAGACCCAGCCAACTATACAGACCATAGAGGCTCCACAAGGTACTACTAAAAACATGCAGATTATGGAAGACATTAGTGTGGGCCCTGCAGAACCCAAGGCTTCTCAAGAGAGTCCACTGGAACCTGTGACCGTTCCTATTAAACTAACAATAGAAAAGACCCAGCCTACTGCGCAGGTCACACAAGAGATGGAGACTCTACATCCTGCACAGACCAAAGAATTGAAGGAGAACCAGGGTCAGCAGAATGATGTGGATTCCCAGTCCCCTAGTGATCTTACAGGATACAAGGAGAGACAGGGGAATTCTGCAATTCAAGAGGAGGAAGATCAGGCACCTGAACTAGAGGTCACTGAGGTACCAAAACCAGAGCAGCAGCAGCTGAACGTGGAGCAACTGGCACCTCCTCAAGAAGAACTGCCATTTTCTCATGTCCCTGAAAATCATGTAGAAAAGTACCAGCTTTTGGACAGCTCTGTGCCCAAAGCATGCAAGAGCAAATGGGAAGAGGAGGCTGAAAATGCTGAGACTCCCATACCCTCAGAAACCCAAGGATCTGAGGGTGAAATGGCCCTAGCATCAGACTCCACAGCTAGCAGTGACACTGCACTTGCTTCAGAGGAGCCCCAGGGAACAGAAGTAACTGACTCCATGTCTGAGCCCTATAGCCTATGCAGAAGGACCTGTTGCACCTGAAGTTCCAGTAACTAATTGTGATTCAGCTGAATCACAATTAGAGTCAGAGTAAAATGGACAAACTGAACACTGATATTTAATGCCACTTCTCTCCATTAAATTCCTGCTCTTCAACCATAATTGCTCAAAACCATTGTCCCACACAGTAAGGCTGGGAGGCAGATATCAAGCATGCCACAGGGGAAATGCCCATAGTTTCTTAATGTCTTGTAAATTATTATGACTGTCCAAATTTGCAGTGCATCTTCCTGCATTTTCCACTCTTCTAATGTGGATTTGGGAGCCTGGTTTTCCATTTGGGCCAAGCCAATCAGATCCACATACACAATGGTGTGTTGTGTTTGTGTGGGGTTTTTTTTTATAGATCCACACTTTAGTGTAGTCAGGGAATGCTTTTTTGTCCCTTATGTTGTTCCCCCTATCCCATTCACTGTTTAATATCTAAATTAATCTGAATGCTGCTAACAAAGTTTTTTGGGGTATAACTCTGTGTTTTAACCCATTACTTGTAGGAGAGTCTGCTTTTGTCTTTATAGTTAGATATATTATATGGAAAGAATAAACTACCACTGTTGGATGCATTAAAACCATTTAACTTATTTTAGGTGGTACAAATGGGGGGGGTGTCTGCACAGCTGCTATACAGTATTAGTGAATGGAGAAATCCTTTAGCAATCTCAAGTAACATTTTAATGTTTGACTCTCAATAAATGTCTTTACTGATCATTAATGCTTGTGCCTGCTTCTCAGTATCGCATGTTTAATTTGTCTCTTGTCTCTTGTACTTGAACATGTATATTGCTGTGACCTTTCTAATGTGATAGCTGGATATACAGAATTAACAAATACAAACATGTGCTCTCTTACCAATAGAAGGGCTTTAAAAAAAAAAAACTCCTTTCTTTCTGGATTAGTTTCAGCCACTAGCTGGTTTCTTGGGCAGAAAGGGAAGAATGGGGGAGAAGGTTTGCTTTAGCACTTATCTCTCTGCAGGTGACAACATTCAACTCTGCCTCTACAAGGCATAGGTGTCCTCCACACTGAGCAGTGTGCATGCAAACACAATGTAGCTGGTTCCTAAGATGTATGAAACTACAAACCAAGTGATCCCACTCTGCCTTAGGCTTCTATCAGGAATGGGGCTGGCATCACACCTGAACACTTCATGTACTTACTGTTACTGAATTCTGATGGCAACAAAAAGCATCTCTTATGGCTCACTGCTGCAAATTTCAGTGCTAGAATTCTTTATTGTTTTTAAAAGCAATGACTGTTCCATCATCAGTCTAACTAGTAATGATTGGGGCTGGGGGAAAAAGTTTCCCTCCTGTGTGAAATTTGGACATTCCTTTTCTTCCTAAAGGGGATGAAAAGTCAATTGCTCTTCCAGGAACAAAATGTTCAGGAAACCTTGATTGGAGAAATTTCAAAATACTCCAACCCACCACCCCACACACTTACTCCCTAAACAAAATGTCTGCTTTCCTAAAGCAGAATGGTTTGGGACAGATTAACGTTAATCTCAAAATTCCTCTGCCCTGCATTGCAGAGTATGTATGTGTACATTACAGAGTGCACCAAAATGTTGTACTCTTAAGTATCCCATGCGGATGTTGCTGGTGCAAACTAAAAAGTACCTAGTTCACATTAATGCATCCTTTTAAAAAAGAGCACTAAATTAATGCAAAGTGGGTACCTTTGAGTTTGTGCCAGCAGTGCCCATAGGGGTTAGTTAGAATGCACCATTTAAATGTACTCTGTAATTCACAAACCTGTGTGGCACAGTGTGTATATATGTAGCCTTAGTCTATGGCTGAAGCTGTCATAGTGCCATGTGGCAGTTGTATTTCTAGGTCCCACACGCTTCCTCTGTTAGACATGGCTTCTGAGTCAGACTACCTTGCCCAGAGAGAGTGGTCTCTCACTTTGCCAGGAAATAAATCATTTGCAATTTTTTGAGCAGCCCTACTTGTGACCCGGTCACCTTGTTGTATTTCTAAGGCCCTACCAAATTCACAGCCATTAAAAACACCTCAGGGACCGTGAAATCTAGTCTTCTGTGTGCTTTTAGCTTGTACTACAGTCTTCACAGGGGATACCAGTGTTCCTCAAATTGGGGGTTGTGACTCAAAAGGGAGTTGCAAGGGGTCACAAGGTTATTTGTGTGTGTGTGGGGGGGGGTCATCATAATAATGCCACCCTTACTTTTGGGCTGCCATCAGAGCTGCGTGGCTAGAGAGTGGCATCTGTTGGCCAGGCACCCAGCTCTGAAGGCAGCAGCCCACGAACAGCAGTGCAGAAGGAAGGGTGGCAATACCCTGCCACCCTTCCTTCTGCACTGCTGCCTTCAGAGCGGAGCAGCCGGAGAGTGGCGGCTGCTGACTGATGGCCCACCAGCAGCACAGTCTGACCCAATATGGCCATTCTTATGTTCTTATTTATAATGTACTGTGAGATCTTCTTAAAAAAAAAAAGCAGCTATTATAGGAACTGTTTTCATAAATAACTTTTTTTTTTACTAAACCATACCAATGTATTCTAACTATATATAGTCAACCAATTAATTTAATCTAGCAGTTCTCAAACATTTTCCCAGTGAGGACCAAATCTTAATACAGAGTGTGTCTCATAAAAACAAGCTCTCATGGACAGTGTTCCTCTCATGTTCATGCTCTTGGGAAAGTATTTTGGCCTGGGTTCCCAAAGGTATTTAGGCTCCTAACTCCTACTGATTTCAGTAGAAGTTAGGATCCTAAATGTCTTTGGATCTGGGCTCTAATGATTTCTAACTGATCCATTGGCTTCTTTAGTCCTGAAGAGCATCTCCTGTTTCCACTTTTGTTATAATTTAGCTGTGGCTAGTACTAGAGGCTGTGAAACCTGAGATTTTTGCAACTTTTGTTTTACAGGTCTGTAGACTTTCTCTCCCCCCTTCTGTGAAGAGCATGCACTTCTGCAGTAGCAGCTAGAAAGAAGGAGGAAATGCCAGAACCTTGCAATCAAACAGCTCTGTGCAGAGCACCACTAAGTGCTGCTTGGGCCTGCAGTACTCTGGATACCACACTTTGCAAACTGCTGATTTATTCCAGTTTCTGTGAATTCTCCACCAGTACCTTAGACTTAGCAAACTATGAAGTAACTTCAATTGTTAATTGCCAGATATTTTCCATATTCATCTGCTCACTCTGTCCTTCAATTACATTGAAACCCAATTGCAAATATACAAAAGCATTTGAGTAAGTGTCAAAAATAATCTAGAAAACAACTGTAGTCACAGATTAGAGCCAGGTGGCCCATTTGGTTTTAAGCAAGATAGGTTCTAAACCACACCAGAAAGCAGGAAGTGGGTAGGGATGAATAAAGGCTAAAAATAGCTTGAAACCTGTTTCTACATTTCCATAGCAAAGGGTCATGAAAGGGAATGATTGTGCAGGATCCTAAGATCAGTTTTGGCACCACACATTTTGGGAGCCCATTCCTAAATCCATCTTGGTTTTAGTGTGGAGGGGAAGGAAGACTTGTCTTCCATTTTTCCATTTGTGGTTCATTTGTTTTTTTAATTAAGATTTGTCTTTGCATTTTTCACATATGATGTGCTTAATGCTTACATCTCATTTTCTACCAGTGAACAGAGTAAAGGCTTGTCTACACTTGATAGCAAATGACATTAAGGTAGGATACATGTTTAAAGAGCAATAGCTGTTCCTGAGCAACTTCCTGGGTGGAGAGACATACTCTGGAACAACAATGCCTTGTTTCTTTTCTGCTGAACCCATTTTCAGAGTGAATTAAGGTATAAAAGCACTAATAAATCACTCTCATTCCAGAATAAGAGTGTTCACACATGGAGTTAATCAGGATCAACTCTAGACAGGCCCTAAATTTTGTGCGATATCTGCAATCCTGCCATATCCAATAGTAGGCCATCATCTGAGGCTGGGGATGTCAATCTATTGTACAACCACAGTAAAATGTATAATTACATGACTCTGACACTTTCAGATGGAAGAAAACAGGTGACAGGGATTAATTTTCAATCCTTACTCCTTGGGGTAGAATAAAACCACAGGCTATAGTTTCACAAACATCATCCCTTAATTATAAACCCACTTACATATCAACTGTTGTACAGCCGCTAATCTGTTAATTTACTTTATGCATTGTTAAGTCATTGATTTGCATGGACAAATGTGGCACCATGTTGCATTTCAGTTTTACTTTTTTTGTAATATTTAAATACACGGTGGTCACATACACAAAAATCTACAATCTGAATTTAAGGGGATGAGCCACAGGATGTTCCAAAAGCCATAGAATTCTGCTCCTTCACCATTTAGACAGGAAACATGCTGCAAAGGAATAGTAATTCAGTGGAACTAATGTTCATGGAGCTGGGGGAAGGGGTTCTGTGTGACTACCCAACCCTGTTTAAGACCAGTCTGACATTTTCAAGACAGGTGTTGTGGACTGGCATAGGCTGTAGTTTTAGAGCTATTAAAATTGTTTGGAAGAAATTTCATATTGAGTTGGTAAGGAGATACTTGTTTATCCGTATTATCTTTCCATTTAAGTTCTTATACTTTCCTTGATCATTTATTATAATGTGTCTTTTATTTTCTCCTCAAGGTATTGCAGAGCCAAACTTCATCCTCAGGCAGTAGTAAGCCTATTGTTGTGATTTAATGGGAGCAAGTGTAACTTAATTGCAACTTAATAGCAATAACAGTATATATCAGAAGAAACTTTCTTTACTTCTTGCAGTTTATAGACTATAATCACAAGGTTACTGCTTTTCACTTCTTAGTCCTGTAAAGCAATTAGGTGAGACCTTGGATGCAGCCGTTACTGGTCTCAAATTAAAGGGGGTCTATCTTCTTTCTTTATTTCATTATTTTTAAACATTAATGGGCCTATGGAAAGTACCCTATCTGAATACAAACTTCTCTGAATAACAAAGGTTCAAGGTAAATTTTCAGAAGTGCCTAAGTATCACATAAAATCAATAGGATTTAAGCTATGAAGTCACTTAACTTAAATGCTCTTAAAATATTAGCCAGCCTCAAACAGGAAAAGACCATTCCATAATGGCAGATTAATGTTATGTCTTAGTGTGTTTACATTGTGGAATCAATATCAATTTCCAAATTGCTTCATAAACACCAGACTCTCTTCATTGTTGCCGCAGAGCCAATGCAACCATTCAAGAGTGAGTTAAATCCTATTTTGCCTCTTGGTGGGTTGGGTGTTTGTGTTTTACACCTGTGTACTTTTTTTTTTTTTAAAGGAAAGCTCCGATTAGAGAAAATATTAAAAATGTAGCTTTGTGTTCAGTTTTATAGCTTTAAATAAACCGTTTGACTAACTAATCAGGTAAATTACCATAACTATGAATCATTGAAGACCAAGTGTTGCTAATTCACATAGTTACTTAGAGATGACTAAATAAGATGTATGGGTCATGTTTAACACTGATCAAATCAATATTTGCTACAAAAAATATATATTTTTATTTTCAAACAAGAATGTTTGACTTTAAATTTCATTTTTTCTATGTTTCGGGGGTGGGGGAACTAATGTTTAGGGATTCCTCCTCACCTGCCTTTTTTCCCATTACAAAAGAGTAAGTAAAAATGAAAAAGATGCAAACACACTCACAAACAAAACTACACAACTTCAGTTTCCCAAACATCTAACAAAAATTCAAACTAAAATGTTTGGTTTGAAACTTTAAAGAATTTGTGAGAAACAACTTTTCAGCAGGAAAAAAAATCAATCACAAAATTGCAACCAGCTCTGCACATGTAATCTTTCAAATATTGTCAATTTGGATGTAGTAGCAGTGTCCAAATCTCATAGTAAGACTTACAAAAGGTAAATAGGACCCTAGTGTCTGATGGGCTTTGGCCCACATACCAGGGCTGAGGTGTGGGTGTTCTAATGAATCTCATGCTATCTTGCAGGTGAGATGCTTATTGCTGATTACTAGGAAACTCCTGACACAAAGCAGAAATTCAGTTCCCTACCCATCTGCCACTAAACCAAGACCTTGGATGTACTATCCCTCAGTGCCAAAGACTGAAGCTACTTAAGAGTGGTTCTGCCCCAGCTGCTGCTATCGACTCTCAGCATGGGGAACAAACTGAGCAAGAAGAAGAGGTTCTGTGTGACTTGTGGGAAAGTGATGGACCAGAAGGCTAAGGAGGGAGCTGCTGCAACTACGCAGCCACATCCTATTGCAAGGGCCTTTTGCGATGCTTCAACTTGGACTGGTGAGAGCCATTCTCCCATAGAGAACACCCAAGAGACTCTACACAACACTAGGGAGGCCCGGCCTGCTGCAGAGACAGGGCAAGACACTGGTGAGGGCGATCCTCTTCCACAGGTGATGCTGGACAGAGAATCTGCTGCACAGACAACCGAAGAGAACTTAGGAGCCCAGCCTTCTCTGTGGAGTGTGCAAGAGACTGAGGGCCAGATGACGAGACAAGCCACACAGGCACTGCAAGACATGGGCGACACCCATCCTGATGCTAAGATGCCACAGGAGACCGAGGCCAAGTCTAGTTCCCAGATAACATGGGCCAAAGAGCCCGAGGCCCAAACGATGCACGAACAAGAAGCCCAATCTGTAGGAGAGTGCACAGAAGACACTTCCCATCCTGCATATGAGACTCGGCCTGAGGCACAGGTCACACAAGAGATGTGTAAAGCTCAGCCTACTACTGTGCAGACAATGCAAGAGATTCTAGAGGGCCACGCTGAAACCAAACCTGCTCCGCAGCATGTGCAAGAGGCTGAGACTCCGATGATTGAACAGAACCAAGAGGCCCGACCTGCTGCAGTGGCTACCAGTGTGGTTGGGGCTCTTCCTGCTCTCCAGGCTTATCAGGAGACTGAGGCCCAGCCTTTTATAGGTATTCCACATGATGGAGATTGTGCTGCCCGCACTAAGGCCACACAAGAGATTGCTGATCCCCTACCTGCTGCAGAAGTGACTGAGGAGGCTGAGCCTGCTTTTGAGACTGTACAAGAGATGATTACTCAGATTGTAGGAGAGATACAGGCTGCACAAAGCAAAATTGAAGCCCAGCCTGCAGCAGAGACTGAGGGACAGTTGACTGCACCTGCCACTCAAGGTGCCGCACAACATATTCCTGAAACCCAGCCTGCTCTGCAGATGGTACAAGGAATTGCAGCCCATCACACTGGAATGACAGACATCAGGCTTTTGCTCAATCAATTTACTACACAGACCACAGAGGAGGCTGATGCCTATCTTCCTACACAGACTGTGCAAGAGACTCAGTGCTCCTCTGCTCAAGCTGAGCCTGCTCTGAAGATCTGTCAAGAGTCTGAGGCCCAGATGACTGTACTGGTCACACGAGGCACAGGGGTGGCCCAGCCCATTACAGAGATCCCAGCAGAGAATACTAGAGAAACTGTGGCAAAGTCTGATGCAGCAGCAATTGACCAAGAGACGAAGATGCAGCATCAGGGTAGAAAAGTCACTGCTCTGTGTCATAGGCTGCAAGAAGCCACCACCCAAAGAACCGGTGAGTGCCCTGCTGTTGCACATGACATGGAAGAGATGGGGGAGGCTGACTCTGTTTTGCAGACTGTGCAGGAAACTAAGATGCAGCATTTTACACATATTGAACATGAGATCAAGACCCAGCCCACAGCATGGGCTACAGACGAGATGGAAGCTCAACCATCTCTGCAGTTATCTCTTGAGGCCCATGCTGCTTCCCAGGAATCTGAGGCTCCACCTGCTGTATGGACCCTGCAAGAGACCCCGCAGGCTATTGCAGAGTGCACATTGCATCAGCTGACTGTCCAAGACACTGGTGTCATCTCTGCAGTACCCAGAGCCTTCCAAGAGGATACAATGGAGGCTGTGACTCTCCCTAGTGAAGAGACCCAGCCTACTTTACGGGCTGCACAGGAGACAGAAACCTTTTGTGTTGCAGAGACCCCAGAATTGAAGGCAAAGCAGACTCAGCAGAGTCACCCAGATTCCCAGCCCCCTAGTGCCCTAGGTGGCAATGAGGCAGGAGAGCAAGACTTGGCAATTCCTGAGGATGCTCAGCCAGCTGAAAGGGAGGCTACTGTAGTAGCAAAGCCAGAGTCGCAGCAGCTAATGGAACAACTGGCTCCTGAACAACAAGAGGAGCTCATGCTGGCTCCTGCCGCCACCAGTAGTGAGGCCTCTGAAGCTCCACAGCCTGGCAATGAAAATTCCCCACCTCTAGAAGCCCCAGTGCATGAAGCAGCTGAGAGCAGAAGACCAGGGTAGGCTGAGACTCCTGCAGCCCCTGCAACTCAAGGTAAAATGGCCCAAGTTTTAGACTCCAGACCTATCAATTGTGAAGTAGCATCTCCGTCAAGGGACATGGCTGACTCTCCTCCTTTGGCTGTGGAGGATGCAGGTCCAGCAGAGGGACTCACTTTGTTTGATGGTCCAGTAAGTGGCTCTAATGCAAATATAGCAGAGCCAGAGTGAAATGGACAGACTGGGCTTTGCCACTTAAAAAGAAGCATATTGCTCAGTTGACCAGATTCCTGATCTTCCATTGCATTTGTGCTCATATGGCTGTTCCATGAAGTAGGGATGTAATGCAGAGAGCATATCTGCTGAGTTGGGGGAATGCCTTCTACAATTCTACACTGTTAACTATGGGCTTGGCTGAATGTGCATCCTTCTGCATCTGAAATTGCTGCAAATGTATCTACAATGTAAAACAATATCTACATTTATAACATCTTTCTAGGGGTTTTTAGTCTTGCTGGGAACTATTTTAATGCTATTGATTACTTTTCTACACAACTCACTGACCATTAAGCCCTTCACATCACTGGCTTAACCTGCAATTTTATTTCCTTCACTTTATTGAGTAACCAGCCTCATCTGACAAACCAAACTACATGCAGGAAAGTTCTGTAACTTCTTAAAATTGTACAAATGCAACAATTGTCCTCACTCAACTGGAGTACAATAATAGTGAATGATATTTGTGTGGGTATTGGTAGGAATGGTAATGTGTGTTGCTGCCTGAATTGATCAACTGATTACTCTCAATAAATGCTGTTTTCCATTCTTAAGCTGTTTGGCTATCTCTGATAATTAAGGGGAGATGGACAAGGGGTGGGGGTGGAATACAACTTCACAATGGCCTTTTCTGTGGGTTAAGTGGTAAATGCTACTGAACATGTATGTAAATGCTGATTCTGATCCAGGTGAGATCCTAGGCAACTGACTACAGCCCTTTCCTTAGTGTTGATGATGCGCTCTTAATCCTCTTCCTTAACCATCCACTCGCATCAGAACTCAGGTCAAAAACAAAACTAAAACATACATCTTCCCACAAACACTAGCATTAAATGCCCTTAACTATGTATCTGCTACCTCAGGGGGAAAGCATAGCGTGATCAATAGGAACTGCCCAAGGTACAAGTGTACCTGCATACCAATAGATATGAGAGGTCTTTCTGCCAAAGAAACCAGCCAGCAGCTGAAATTATTCCAAAGACTCTGAATGGGTTGGCTGCTTGACTAGTTACTCCACAGTTGATGGAGAGCATCTGTCCCTACCTCAACTGGGAAGCAGGAGTCACCCTGCAGTCTGAATGCAGGCATGAGGTGTCTGTCATTAAATTTCCAGCAAGTGAAAATTTTAAATCAATAAAAATAAAAAATTGGCATCTGTTGCAATTACGAAAAAATCAAATTCTAATAAGCCTATTTTGTATATTAAAATAGTGATATCCCTGGCCTACTTTCCCATGAGGAGTGGAGTTAATATTAACGCTCAGTGGACTGTGTCACTTCTTCTCTTGGTCCTAATGACTGTTCCACTGTGGATAAATACTTAAATAATCATTGGCTGAGAGAGAGAATGATGATGTAGTCCTAGCTGTTAGGGACCCACTAGTAAGGTGAGAGACCCTGGGTCCAGGCCCCTGCTCCAATCACCTCTTCCAGTATTTATTGAGAGTGCAATGGTTTCACCTGGAGTGACTGAGGAATCTCCCCAGCAGAATATCCCACAGCTCAGCAGTTAATGAACACTCCTGAGATATGGGAGAATCTTGTTTAAATCCTTTTTCCCCCTTTGGCAGAGAGGGGCAATTGATCCCACATGAGTGCTCCAACTGCTGAGCTAACAGTGATAAGGCGAGCACTACCTCCTCTTCTTCCAAGTGTTTTGCGTGGAGTGAGGCAGATGCCTAATTCATTCCCTCAAAGCATCTTGGATGCCTAAGTCACCTGATTCCAGGCAACAGGTTTCCAGTGGTGGATCACTAAACTGAGATAATCACCACCCTATGGCCCCCACCTAGGTGCCTGTGTCTAAGAGCAGGGTGGGGGCTTAGCACATACTCCTCTCTTCAGCATCTCCCCTTGGCTAGTTTTAGGCAGTGAGCTATCTAGCATGCTGACTTTTGTGGATCATGTTCTTAGGTGCCTATCTCTCCCCATGTATTCTACAGGAAGCCTAGGCACCTAACTTGGTTTTGTGTACCTCATTGCTATTCCAGTGTTTTCTAGGCACCTAAAAGTTAGACGCCAGGATGCTCAGCGTTGCAACGCCTAAGTCCCTTGGTGATCCTACTCTCAGACATCACTAGATTTCGGAAAGACATAGAGCAAAGCGAAATAGGCCATATTCACTCCCATTTTAACTTCTTTGACTTCACTGAACTTCAACCACAGAAGAATTCTGCCCCTACCACCATTAGTATCCCCAAATCAGCTCAAAGAGTCTCATCTACCAGATTTCTACCGCCAATGCTATTATCCACATATCTGTTAGCCTGGATTCTGTAACAATGTCTGGAGAAAGAGGGTGAACTGTGTTTTCCCCCTAGGGATCCTGAGGTCACTCTCTCCAAGTTTTTTTTTTTTTTACATCCTCAAATATGTGGTGTTCAGCTAACTATTGAAACCTTCATGGAAGGAAATGGTCAAGGAAAATCAGGGAATGGGAATTATTTTCATAACTTTGGATTTATTTAAAAGGTGACTGGTGCCATTTCAGATACTTTAGTGTCTAAATCTGTAAGAATTGTAACCCTTCACTACTAAAACATTTCAAATAGATATGAATATGGAGATCTAATATATTTAATTCCATTTCTGCTTGGAATGTCTGCACTGAACAAAGGGGGGAGGGGTTGGCAGTAAACTCAATCCTGCTCCAAAGCT